>NC_138057.1:54636758-55836758 GCF_964194185.1 Rhinolophus hipposideros | reverse complement strand
AAATTAGACCTAGCACAGTGAGGCTAAGGCCTGGTAGTTAGGGATTTGCAAGGTAAAGTCCAGAGCACATCTCAGAGTGTGATCTACCTGGGGTTGTAGACTGCACCAAACCAGGCCCTCTGACAGCAGTGCTGCTTGGAACATGAGAGCAGATAATCCCCTGTGGCATTTCTCCTTTTGCCAGAGGGACCCTTAAATATGTCTTCCTTGTGATCAGCAGGTCTCGCTTCCTCTGTTAGTTTCTTTTCTACTCACGCTGGTAGGGTTAAATAGAATCGAACACTTTAAAAAAAATTATTGCTAATTAGATAAAAACAATCTTATTCAAATTTTTACTTTTTGATTGTAAGTGGGGTTTAACATATAACCCCGTATATGTTAGCTGTTTGCATTACTTCTTTTGTGAATTATCTGCTCATGCCATTTGTAATTTGTTTATTGATATTTTGGGGGTTTTCTTATTAATCTGCATTCTCTTGATATAGGGACTTTTTGTCAGTCAATTTGCTGTATTTTTTTCCATTTGTATTTACCTTTTCATTTTCGACTTTACACTTTTAGGGTATATGGAATCAACAAAATGAAAAGGCAACCTATGGAATGGGAGAAAATATTTGCAAACCATATATTTAATAAAAGGTTACTATCTAAAATATATAAGGAACTTCTACAATTCAATAGCAAAAGAACCCTAATAACTGGATCCAAAAATGTGAAAAGGACTCGAATTGACATTATTCCAAATGGCCAATAGGTATCTGAAAATGTGCTTAGCATCCCTAATCATCAGGAAAATGCAAATCAAAATCACAATGAGATATTACCTCACGCCTGTTAGGATGGCTATTTTCAAAAATCAAAAGATAACAAGTGTTGGCAAGGATGTGGAGAAAATGGAACACTTGTCCACTGTTGGTGGGAATATAAATTGGTGCAGCTACTATGGAAAACAGTGTGGAGGTTCCTCAAAAAATTAAAAATAGAATTACCATATGACCCAGCAATCCCACCTTTGGGTATGTGAAATGAAATGAAATCAGTATCTGGAAGAGATACCTGAGCTCCCATGTTCATTGCAGTATTATTCACAATAGTCAAGATATGAAAACAACCGGAATGTTTGTTGACTGATGAATGGAAAAACAAAATGTGATTATATATTACGGAATATTATTCAACCTTAAGAAAGAAGGAAATCCTGCTACTTGCGACAATACAGATGAAACTGGAAGACATTATGCGAAGTGAAATAAGCCAGACATAGAAATACAAATATTGCATGATCTCACTTATATGACCGTATGTGAATCTAAACAAATAAACAAACAAACATTAAAAGCTGATCTCATAGTAATAAAGTATGGAATGGTGGTTACCAGAGGCTGGGGTGTAGGGGGAAAGGGGAGACAAATTTTAAAAAGTAAAGTAAAATGTTGGTTGCCAGGTATGGGGAGAGGAAAGAGGAGGTCCTGGGGAGTTGCTTTATGAGTACAGAGTTTTAGTTTTTTAAGATGAAGAGTCCTGGAGATGGATGGTGGTGATAGTTGCACAACAATATGAATGTACTTAAACTGTATACTGAATGAACTTAAATACCACTAAACTGTATACTTAAAAATGGTGAGATAATAAATTTTATGTTAAGTGTATTTTACCACAATAAAAACATTGAAAAAAAGGACAAAAATTGTAAAATATATGTTGAAACATAAGAAAGTAAAAGGGACATATATTTAGATATTGCAGAGATTAAACAAATAACAAGATATATGGTGGAAAACAATTTGGTGGTTCCTCAAAAAGTTAAGCATAGAATTACTATATAAGCCAGCAATTCCATTCCTAGATATTGTACTGGAAATAATTAAAAGCAGAGACTGAAATAGGTGTGTGTACACCAATGTTCATAGCAGCATTATTTACAATAACCAAAGGTATAAACAACCTATATTTGTCAACAGATGAATAAAAAAAATATATACATATAATGGAGGATAGTCAGGCATAAAAGGAATCAAGTTCTGATTTATGCAACAACATGGATGAACTTTGAAAACATTATGCCAAGTGAAATGAGCTAAACACAAAAGAACAAATAAACACAAAGGACAAATATTCCAAATATATAAGACAGAATAGGCAAATTCTTGGAGACGGAAAGTAGAATAGAGGTTGTCAGGGGCTGGGGAGAGAGGAGAAAGGGGAGTTGGTTGTTGCTTATTGAATAAAGTATCTGTTTGGGATGAAAAAGTTCTAGAATAGTGGTGACGGTTACATAACATTACGAAAGGAGTGAATTCCACTGAATTGTACACTTTATGTATATTTTGCTACAATAAAAATGTTTTCAAAAAGAAACAAGCAGTATCATTTTATTACTTTAAAAAACTCTTTCGTGACTTTTAAGATGACTTACATGATTTTTTTCCAATGTACAGTTTTTATATAACATTTCTTATATTTTCCTCTAGACAAAATTCATTTTTTGCATGTAACTGTTATCCATTTGAAATTTTCTGAGATAAAGATACAAATTTATCGTACCATAGTTCATTGTGAATTACTTCTTTTCTGCACTGATTAGTGATCTTTCTTTATCATATATTAAACATATATAATAAGCCCTGTTTACATGTAATTCCTGTTATGTATTGGTTTCAAGAATATCAAAGGAACTTTTTGCCTCAAGTGCTTTTGTGTATGGAAATGTGCACACTGAGCTTCTGGTTGTGTATTTGTCTAAGGTATCTCTTTTGGATGTCATAGCTATCCCATGCTAGTGTAAACTCAGTGTTTTTAGAATGTAATTATCAAGCAATGCTATAACTCATTCAAGTTCATTTATAAATACTAGGCTTTCCACATATGGCCAAAGCTCAACACCACTGGTGTTGATAAGAAACAATGCAGAGCACACTCGTTTCATTGGCAGGGACAGGTGAATTAAAGAAGGAAATCTGCTTCTGTACTATTTGTAGAGCCATTAGTTGTCATTGTGTCATATTTATCCTTATAAGTAATGCCTTTCTACACTATCCTTCCAACTAGGCTGGTCGCTGTTAATTCAGCAAATTTAATTTTCCAAGTGAGAAAAGTTGCCCTTGCCTCAAACTCATGAATATAATGTCTGGTGGTGGAGATAATTCTTCCATCACCAGCCTCATTCATCAAACCAAGACGAGTGGCCACAACTGTGAGATTGAACATGTTAAAGACTGGGAAAGACTCTTCTTGCTTAATTTCACTAATGGATTTTATTCACTTTAACAACAATATGTCTATTTACATATAGGACTGTTCTTAGAGGGTATATAGTCGTATTTTCAATATGAAGCTGCTTCAGCTGTTTTTTAGAATACCTCAATCAGAATTATTCTCTAGATATTATTTATCAACTGACCTTGTCCATTTGAGTATGCTGGTCTGGTCTCTGGACAAAGGTCCTGCTTGCCCAATGATACCACATCTAAGTTTTGTAACTGTTAGATTATGCAGGCAGGGGTGGGGTTCAAACTCATAGATGGGGACTCTAGAACTACCGTATTTCCCCTACCGTGCAATAAGACCTACCCTGAAAATAAGCCCCAGTTAAGATCATCAGCCAGACGGACACATTCAGTACATTATAACAATGTTCCAGAAGAAGACGACATGACTGTATTTGCTGTACATGAGAAAATCCCCTAAAAATACACCCTAATGTGTCTTTTGGAGCAAAAATTAATATGAGACCCAGTCTTATTTTCGGGGAAATATGGTATAAGACCCGGTCTTATTTTGGGGGAAACACACTATTATGTGTTTTTTTGGGATTTGACCATCCTAGCCAATTTCTGCCTCCATTTGGATTCTTGTTCTCTTATATCTAAAGGATTCAAAAGACATAGTCACTTTAATATTGCTGCTGAGTAGAGCATCGAAACTTAGTGATTGTTTCTTAAATTTTTCTGAGCTTCCTTAAGTTCCTGGTGTGGTGTGCAATATTTTTTTTGGACTTGACCACCTGACCAAATTATTCCACCTCCTCTTTCATTCTAGTGAAAGGATACCAGACAGAAGCAGGACTAGCATTCCCAGTGGGTTAGGAAATCTGGCTGAGGCTTGATTCATGGATTCTGTGGAGGAAAGATATTTTATTGGAGTCACTGCCTGCTGATTTGGTGAGGTTACAGGAAAAACAACAGAAGGTTTCTGTGAAAAGCAGGCAGATTTTTATGGAGTTTAGGAATCAGAATTGGTAGTTTGAGTGTTCAGGGATTTAAGGAGAAATAGGCATATATTTCTGGAGCTTTGGCTATTTTCTAGGATTTATGGAGAAGGGAGGTTTTTATAGCCTTACCTACATATCAGAGGTTTCCTTTGTAGGTTCAGACAGGATGGAGATAGATCCTGTTGTACAGCCTGATGACATGGGGATGATCAGTAGTGTCCAAGCAACGCAGAAGAAGGGTTCCCAGCCCTTGGAGATGTAACTGTGATTGGGGTCCTAGGTCCTGACAGATATGGCCAGAAAGAAGGGTAAGCAAGCAATAAGAGGGCTGGAGGCAGCTGAAGCATCACTTCATAAGTTTAAATCTTTAGTTATATTTGATTTAATAATGCAGAGGTGTTTCCTGCCACCCGCTCCCCGTACATTTGTTAAGGGCTTACTCAGTACTTGATTCCATTGGAAGAATAATCAGTTGAAGCTGAGAAGATCAGACCTTAATAGTTCCAAATGCCAAAAGCAAAACAGTAAAGATAGGAACCCAGGGTTAGAGACTGGAGAATAAAGGGTTTGAAGCAGTAAGGATTCCAGATTCCAGTGTTTAAAGAAGGACAACCTGAGAGCATCATCAAGCAAGGTTATGCCTAATAGTCAGGTGTAGGGTAATAGCAATAACAGCAGAACTTTGGGAGATAGGGATCTTGTTCAGGATTTTAATTTTTAGAAGAAAAGAGTAGTATATATTAAATAACAGAATCCCAAAGATCTTTTACTAGATAATTTGAAATAAAATTTGGTCTCTAGAACTTTTAATAATACAGATTAAGAGCTAAAAAGATATAGTCTCACCCCGAATAGCCAAAGCAATCTTAAGGAAAAAGAACAATGCTAGAGGTATCACACTCCTTGACTTTAGCTTGTACCACAGGGCTACAATAATCAAAACAGCATGGTATTGGAAGAAAAACAGACACATAGACCAATGGAATAGAATTGAGAACCCAGAAATAAAACTACATAAATATGGACAGATAATTTTTGACAAAGAAGCAAAAAACATACAATGGAGAAAAGACAGCCTCTTCAATAAATGGTGCTGGCCGAATTGGAAAGCCATGTGCAAAAGAATGAAACTGGACATCTATCTATCACCATGTACAAAAATTAATTCAAAATGGATCAAAGACTTAAGCATAAGACCTGACACATAAACTGCATAGAAGAAAACATAGGTTCTAAACTTATGGACCTTGGGTTCAAAGAGCATTTTATGAATTTGACTCCAAAGTCAAGGGAAGTAAAAGCTAAAATAAATGAATGGCACTATATCAAACTTAAAAGCTTCTGCACAGCA
The DNA here is from genome assembly GCF_964194185.1 of Rhinolophus hipposideros. Classification (NCBI taxonomy): domain Eukaryota; kingdom Metazoa; phylum Chordata; class Mammalia; order Chiroptera; family Rhinolophidae; genus Rhinolophus; species Rhinolophus hipposideros. Next base: position 55,831,197 of record NC_138057.1, on the reverse strand, counting down.
AAAGAAACCATCAACAAAATAAAGAGGCAACCAACTGAATGGGAAAATATTTTTGCAAACAGTGTCTCCGATAAGGGGCTAATACCCAAAATATACAAGGAACACATGCAACTCAACAACAACAAAACAAACAACCCAATTGAAAAATGGGCAGAGGACCTGAAAAGACATTTCTCCAAAGAGGACATACAAATGGCAAATAGACATATGAAAAAATGCTCAACATCACTAATCATCAGAGAAATGCAAATAAAAACCACAATGAGATATCACCTCACCCCAGTCAGAATGGCTATCATCAACAAGACAAATAGTAACAAGTGTTGGAGAGGCTGTGGAGAAAAAGGAACCCTCATACACTGTTGGTGGGAATGCAGATGGTGCAGCTGTTATGGAAGGCAGTGTGGAGGTTCCTCAAAAAATTACGAATAGAATTATCATATGACCCAGCAATCCCTCTCCTGGGTATCTACCCCCAAAATCTGAAAACATTTATACATAAAGACACGTGTGCTCCAATGTTCATTGCAGCTTTGTTTACGGTGGCCAAGACATGGAAACAACCAAAATGTCCTTCGATAGATGAATGGATAAAGAAGTTGTGGTATATATACACAATAGGATACTATTTAGCAGTAAGAAAAGATGAAATAGGACCATTTGTGACAACATGGATGGATCTTGAGATTATAATGCTAAGCGAAATATGTCAGAAAAAGTAGACAACCATATGATTTCACTGATATGTTATATGTAAACCAAAAACAACAAAAGAACAAGACAAACAAATGAGAAACAAAAACTCATAGACACAATAGTGTAGTGGTTACCAAAGGGTAAGGGGGTGGGGGTGGTAGATGAAGGAAAAGGGGATCAAATACATGGTGATGGAAAGAGAACTGACTCTGGGTGGTGAACACACAATGGGATTTGTAGATGATGTAATACAGAATTGTACACCTGAAATCTATGTAACTTTACTAACAATTGTCACCCCAATAAACTTTAATTTGTAAAAAAAAGATACAATCTCTACATTTTTATGAGTATTCCTCGCAAAAATTTCTCAATTTATAAGTATGCCTCTAATATACACTTACAAGTTGAATTGTTTTATCCATCTACCATCTATTGTGTATCTATCTATAGCTATAACACAAAATTAGCTGGATTTCTTTCCTGATTGTGTACTTTTATTTTCGGTTTGTTATTTTGCAATAAGTGACTCAGAAACGGAAGTGAAAAATTATTTTACAGTTTGACTAGAGATTGCTTTTTTTCTGTTAGAGTTGTTGTAATACTTACATACTATGAATACAGACCTCTGAATTTTTGTTAGATGTCTGGTGCTACGTTTCTTTGTAAAACAACAGTACCAGATCCTTAATTTCCATGCCTCTCTAATTATATATAAACTTGTTTAACATCATCAAGTACAGTGATTCATCACTCCAAGGTGCTCTGAGAAAGGCTACATTATTGTAAGACTATTGTTCCCTACTGAATATATTTATTTTGAGCTTTGGTTATTTTTTTTTATTTTTAACATAAGCTCCAGATCTCTATCTGTACTTGTTATGTAAGAAATAATAAATACTTGGATTCAGTTATCTACTGTTGAAAATTTACTTCTTATTAAAAACAAAAGACTAGTGTCCTCTTAGCAATGTCTATTTAGATTTCTTGCTATCATCATTACCAACATCATAATGATCATCGGCATTTGTTAATATTCATTGCTAACCATTTAGTGCAGAGATTACTGTAAATTTCAATAGCATTTACAAATAGTATGTGTCAAATAACAGAGTCTTTGCCCCTAGAAAACAAAGAGAGAAATGAATGGAATAATGGTCAAAATTATAAGCAGTTTCTTACTTTCAAATCAGTTGCTAAATTTTGTTTGTAGGTAGTTTTTTAAACTTGGAACCCTTTTTATTGATTGATTCATAAACAGTGTTATGTGTGGGTTATATCTACCCAGTTTTGTTCCCCAAAATGCGCTCAAGAGTTCAAACTTGATTCTGGGTGGTGAACACACAATGGGATTTATAGATGATGTAATACAGAATTGTAGACCTGAAATCTATGTAATTTTACTAACAAATGTCACCCCAATAAATTTAATAAATAAATAAATAAATAAATAAATAAATGAAAAGAGTTCAAACTTTATGTGTTGAATCCTGTGATTGAGTATTTGAATGTGGGCCTACTGGTAAAAATTTATCAAGACTCAACTCAGAGCCCTTCCACTAGAGTTGGTGGAGAATAATACTTCTTTTCCTGCTGTCTTTACCTACACCACCAAGGAAGACATGAAGACGTATTTATGCCATCTGCTGTGGTTTGAATTATATCTCTCCAAAAAATATGTTGAAATCTTACCTCCAGGTACCTGTGAATGTGACCTTATTTGGAAATAAGATCTTTTCAGATGTAATCAATTTAAGATGAGGCCATAATGGATTAGGGTGGGCTCTATCCAATGACTAGTGTCCTTTTAAGAAGAGAGAAATCTGGACAGAGACAGTCTACATGCCACCATGTGACAAAGGAGGCAGAGATTGGGGTGATGTATCTATGAGACATAGGATTGCTAGCCACCACCAAACACTAAGAAGAGGCAAGCAAATAGTCTTCCCTAAGAGCCTTCAGAGGGAGGATGACCCTGTTGAAACCTTCATTTCCGGCCCATTACCTCCAGAACTATGAGAGAAAAAATTTCTGTTTTTTTAAGCAGTCCAAGTTTGTGGTAATTTGTTATGGCAGCCCTAGAAAACTAATATACTTTCTAAATAAACAAAACTTGACCGTTAGATATTACTCACGTGTCTATTCCACGGTAATCTGAGAACAGATTTATTACTAAAACAAAACTTGGTGTGTATATGGACTGAATGCTTGTGTCTCCCCAAAATTCATATGTTGAAATCATAACCTCATTGATGCAGCCGCTATGGAAGGCAGTGTGGAGGTTCCTCAAAAAATTACAAATAGAATTACCATATGACCCAACAATCCCTCTCCTGGGTATCTACCCAAAGAATTTGAAATCATTTATACATAAAGACACGTGTGCTCCAATGTTCATTGCAGCTTTGTTTACGATGGCCAAGACATGGAAACAACCAAAATGTCCTTCGATAGATGAATGGATAAAGAAGTTGTGGTATATATACACAATGGAATACTATTTGGCATTAAGGAAAGATGATATAGGAACATTTGTGACAACATGGATGGATCTTGAGAGTATAATTCTAAGCGAAATAAGTCAGACAGAAAAAGCAGAGAACCCTATGATTTCACTGATATGTGGTATATAAACCAAAAACAACAAAAGAACAAGACAAACAAATGAGAAACAAAAACTCATAGACACAGACAATAGTTTAGTGGTTACCAGAGGGTAAAGGGGGTGGGGGGAGGGAAATGAGGGTAAGGGGGATCAAATATATGGTGATGGAAGGAGAACTGACTCTGGGTGGTGAACACACAAAGGGATTTATAGATGATGTAATACAGAATTGTACACCTGAAATTATGTAATTTCATTAACAATTGTCACCCCAATAAATTAAAAAATAAAGAAATCATAACCTCATTGGAAGTTATAGTATTAGGAGGAGAGGCCTTCAGGAGACATTTAGGTCCTGAGGATGGAGCCCTCATGAATGGAATTAGTGCCCTTGTAAGGGGATCCCAAATTAGTGCCCTTGTAAGGCTCCATGCTGGAGCCTTAGACAATCCTAACCCTGTCATCATTTAGAATTTTGATGTTTTGTCCATTGTGTATGGCAGAAAAGTATCCTAAACTCCCCAGCACAAAGCTTAGCATAGAGTGGGCTTGTAACAAGTTTTTTCTTTGCTTATGTATTTGTCATCCCATGATACTACAAAAGAATTAGGAAAACTGGGTGAATGTGAGCAGTTTGACCTAGTTGTTCTGGTACTTATGTACTGACCTACAATTTGTAGAATTGCTATGACAAGACATAAAAATAAAAAAAACTATTCAGTAGTTTGGGGCACCAACAAATATTGATGATGGGTTTTGCCTTAGTCCTAGACCCGTGGGCGCCGTCCTAATTTATATGACTGTTTTAAGGTGGTATTTGGGGGACTTATTGCACTTTAAGCGTAATTTTAGACATACTTTTTGAAATTTAGATTGTAAAGACTTGCTTGTAGTATCTAAATGTTTGACATACTACTTTTTAGCTAACTATTTCTGGTGTCCTCTCCCATTTCTTCATTGATGCATTCATCAGATAGACTAATCTCATCCTTCTCTTTTGAGATTCTCCCTGTAATATCGCCATTTTGACTGGAAGATGGGACGTCCATTGCAGAAGCCAGATTTATGGGATTCTAAGCCACATTTTCAGAGTTCAATGGTTGATGTACTAAGTGCACTTGAACTTTACTCAATAGGATATTTGGATATAGCTGCTCCCAAGGAATGAATATTATGTTGTTTACTCTTTGGTACAGAGACCTACATAGAGCAATACAGAGCCTTGGACAGGATAGGCAACATTCACCTTTTCTTCTGAATATCCACTATTTGCGAGAGAGAGGTAGATTTTGGTAAATGTTGGGGAAGGAGGCACTATGTAAGTAGATGCTGAAGTTACATAATGGTCATTAGACAAAACAGTTTAAAGGGAGTAAAATAAATGTAGAAATGGAGAACACAATTATAATTTAGTTTACCGTCAAAAATCAAAATAAATATACCCAAATGGTAGTCACTCAAATGCAAAAGAAAATTATTCAGGAAATTCTGATAAACTTACAAGTAGTTTAGTCTAGATTATACTTAGAATGTTAGCTGGCATTTTGTTAGATGTCTTTGTTACCAGACTTCTGTTACCTAAAAGGAGAATGTATGGTTCTTCATGTAGGGAAGTAGAGAAAGAACAAGAAACATTCTCTTTCCTTACCTTAGTTCTTTCATGTGGGTAGGGTACGGGTGGGAGAGTGGTAGGAGACAGGGAAAGGAATAATCAGAAATGAGGTTTTAGGAAGATAAGAAGGAGAGAGTGAGAGGAAGAGATTGGAGGAGAAATGTTGAATGGAGAGGAGGAAGTGGGCAGAGATTATGAGGAGGGAGCAACAGACAGGAGTCTCAGTCTAATAGCTCCATTTTGTGTATTGGCGGGAAATAATATGATATGGATACCTAACAGCTGTTGTCAGTGAAGGCTCATCTGACTCCTTATTTACTATACAAGTGTCCTGCAAATCAGTTGTATAAAGAGGGGGCAATAATTCAGATTTCTTGCCACTATGATGATTCCTTCTGAAGGGACTCATATTCTGGGGTTTGAGAAAATTCCTGTCCCTACAATGAAGTGAACTAAGGAGAACCAAACATGTATCACAGACACATGGCAAGATCTGTGAAGAATTTTCCTGAGAAGTAAGGTTCCAACACTTCAGTTACTCCCACTATCCTAATTTTCCTTTTATTTTTCCAATTTTCTGACATATTTTTGGTGAGGACTCTGTCTAGCATGTTCTCTGGCATGTGGAAAAATGCGAGGGTTTTTCTGAAGAAAAATTTACTCACCCCTCAAACTTTGAGGAATTAATATCTTAATTTTTTTCTATTTTTAAAATATTTTGAGAGAAAACTTGAAGATTTTCTACATAGGCAGTTTTCTAACATCCCATAGCTAAGTCATGTGGAGAGAATATTTCTGCTGTTCACAATAACTGTCTTCTCTCTGGAGAGAATAAAAAGTGTATTTCTTAGTACCTCCCACAGCATCTGGTCACGTGCTTTGTTTACAGAGGGTTCTCAATAAGAATAAGAATTCACAAAATTATCAATTTTAAGGTCTTTATAAGAAATGGTATATACATAAAAGGATTTTTTTCTGCCTAAAGAATTGCAAGAATTGTGAGCTCTTAAGCCAACTTATGTAGGTTATATTTTATGTTTGAATCATATTGCCGGCTCTATCTTTTTAATATAATTTGTATTTTTATCAAATTAATATAAATGCGTGGTTAAAAAATTCAAACAAAATAATACAATGAAAAACAGCAGTATCCTGTGCCATATTTTCTTACTCCTAATTCCTGTCCAATAGTCTTCATTATTAACTCTTTCACCTCCTTATTTCTAAATGACACCCTTACACTAACTTAAACTTTTTTTCATTTTATGTACTAATGACTTTCTGCTGTAAATGATAAAGCTTTAGTTCTTTTCTATCATCCATTCTTTCCCTCCTCCTTCCCCTTTCCTTATTCTCCTAATATAGTCATATTAGAGTGTTGGTTAAATTGATATTTAAAAGTTCTTTTATTAAATATTCCTTTTAATGGTTCCACTCTTCGCCTTTTCAAGTATACTTCTGGGAGTTTATTTTAAGATAACATCAGATGTATGCACAAAAGATTTATATACAAGGATGTTCATTACAGATCATCAGTAATTATAAAAAAATAGATAAAACCTGAAATCCAGCATTAAGACTTTTTTCATTAAGAATATATTACTACCTATTCACACAATAGACGACTATTAAAAATAATGTTTTCAACCATTAATGTTTTGAAGTCTGCTAATGGCATAGACAAAGGTTCATGACATAATGAGTAAAAAAAAAAAAAAATAAACGCTAAGAAATCAGTTAACAGTATACCTAGTTTGATCCAATTATTTTTTAAAAGAAAAAAAAGAAAAGGAAAAAAATGTACCTAAGAGAGTATGGAAGGTTGTGTTCCAAAATGTTAAAAGTGGTTTTCTCTGGTAGTTAGTATGGAAAGTAATTTTGTTTTCCTGTTTAGGTTTTTCTGTATATTCTAAAATGAATCATGTTGGCAAATTGCTTTCTAAAAGGATTTAGTATTTTGCAATACCATCAGCCATTTACAAGATTAACTGCTTTATTGTATTCTCAGCATTACTTGCTCTGGTGCAATTATTTTAAAAATTCTTGGTATTAGGTGTACTCTCCTTTTTGTTTATATTTGTACAGCTGTGGAATTTTGACTAGAATTAAATGTGTTTCCTTTTAGCTATATTTTATAGGAAGACAAGAAATGGTCATCAGAAGGTACATTAGTCATTCTAAATTTATTCTTTCTTATTTAATTGACAAAAATTGCACCTTAATTTGAATTTTGTTTCTTTCACTGTGCTCAAATGATTTTTCATAGCTTTCTTTTCTTTCTGTGTATTGACTGCTTTGGAATTCCTTTTCTGTCTGTTCATGTTTTTTGGATGGTAGATTTCTAGATAGTAAAATGGTAGAAGAGATTATTCTAAGCAGAGAGACCAGTATGAGCAAAGGCATAGAATTATAAAATGGTGGACTGGGTTTTTGAGATAGCAATTCCTGTTTGACTGGATTGTCATGTACATGTAGGAGAATAGGCAGGAAAAGGTGATTGCCTTAGAGATGTTGATCATTGCCTGTCCTTGTAAGGGATTCTTTTGAAAGGAATTTTTTCTGCCCAGAGCCCTGTTTCCAAAGGGTTCATCTCTGAACTTGTGATCCTGCCCATCCCCCATGTGATTGGATCACAGCTGATTGGGCATCTGATCCAAGTGCAGACAATCCACAGGCTGTTCTGTGGCATTTCTGTGATCCAGTATTAAAAGACAGACTAGGGCATTTGGACTCTTTAGAATTTAGAGCTGGGAAATCAAGAGCCCGAACTAATTAGCAGTGAGGGCAGAAACTGCAAGGAAATGTTGAGAGTCACCAAGGTTTAGAAGGTATTGGGAGTAGTCCTATTGTCCTGTACAGTACCTGAAACTGTGAGGGAATGGAAACTGAATAACCAGAAGAAGCAGGGCAATAGAGAGAAGGGAAACTGAAAAGAGAAGCAGAGACACTGATAGAGAGTGGTTGAGTTTTAGAACTTGTTTTCTGATAGCTATCAGTTGATCAATAATATTTTTATTTTCTTGAGGTAACTCGAGTAGTTCCCTATTCCTTTCATGCATATAAGTATTTTAGAGGCCATATTATGAAGACCTTTGGATGCTTGGGCAAGGCATTTGTAATTTGCTAGACAAAGGATAAATACTATTTTGAGATGCAAAGTATTATCATTAAAAGTGTGCTAAATGAAGAGTAAGCTGGAAGTAGTATGTAAGGGAGATAGAGAACTGATTTGGGAAGCTATTACAATAAGATGTGCGGGAGGTAATGAAGGATTTGAATGACTCAAAGAAAGTAAATGAGTAGACAGATGTAAAAATGTAATGAAGAATCAATAACACATGATAATTTATTAAATATAGGGGACAAGGAAAAAGAACACATCAGAGTTGGAGCTGAGACTTTAAGGCTCAGAGGTTAGGAGTTGGAAATATCATTAAGAGAAATAGGGAAGTTAGGAGCCTGGGGTGTTTGGGGTTGTGGAGGGCTGGGCAGCTGTTTAGTCTTCTGTTTAGTTTCAGGTGCTGGTGGGAAATACTTTTTAGTTCAGCTGAAATAACTTTTATTGAGTTGCTATGACCCTGTTCCTGACCCTGGATGGTGAAGGTGGGGAACTGAAGTACAAGGATGAATAAAGCATGGTTTATGCCTTTGAGGAGTCTCTAGAGTTATGGATGAAAATTGTCTGTCAGGTAGACATACATGTAACACAGCTTGAAAGAGAACTTTTGGATGGCAATCCAGATGAGATCTCAATAAAGCTCCAAGCACTGGACTGTCAAAGGATAGAGTGGGGTGGTATAAAGAAGACCAAGAGTAAAACCACGGGGAATCCCTGGTGTTATAGGGCAGGAGAAGGAAGAACTAGGGGGACTCATGGCCAGGACATTCTTGGGAGAAACAGGATAGTACAGGTTCGCAAAACCAAGGGAAGGGGGGCTTTCAGGAGACACACGTCATCCACAGTGTTAAATACTGCAAAAGCTTGAGACAATGAAGTTGGATTTCACATGTAGGGGTGGCCATTGTGATCTTAGAAGGAATCTTGAGTAAAGGGCTAGTGAAGAAATGCAGGAAACAAATATAGACCACTCTTCTAATAATTTGGGTGTTGAAGGGATGGTAAGAAGTGGAAACTTGAGGGAAGGGCAAGGTCAAGGTCGAGATTTTTGCTTGTTTCTTTTAAAAAACTGGGTCTGTCTGAGTAGGCAGAAGGAAAGATGATTGGTCAGGAGAGATTAAAAAAAATAAGGAAGGGCATTGAAAGAGCAAGGAAATAAGGAGATGGGAGGGTTTCTGATCAAGCATAAAGATGAAGATAACATTACCAGAAGGAAAGCCATTTCATTGTGGAGGCAAAAATTGAAAGGAAGAATACAATTTACAATACAGAGGAATTCAGAGGGGAAGAGAAAGGAAGTAAAAAGAAAAATACCTCACACGGCTTTTATTTTCTCAGAATAGTAGGCTAGAAGTAGAGTCTTGTGATTGGGGATTTTAGGAACATAGAGGAAGAGAAAGTTTTGAAAGGCCACTAAAGGGAATGGAACAGGGAATTAATAAGAGGTGAATGACAAGGGTTTTGAGTGGTAATCAAGAGACAAATAAGGATGAGAAGGGAGAGATGAATCAAGAAAATGAAAACTATTTCAAATAGTAGCACTCAAAGAAATTCATAGTTCCTCCTTCCCTCACCCACACTATTTTACAAATAAATAATTTAATTCCAAGCAACTTACTCATGGATCTGTTGGAGTTTCAATCCCCGACCCTCTTTCTGCATGAAAAGAGATGTGACAATTGATTATAAGGTTAATTGAGGGAACTGGTTAAATCTAAAATCTGACTAAATCTGGAAAATATAAAATTGACCCAACCAAAAGATCAGTACCTATGTATGTTGAACAAATGTGATAACTGGTCAGTGAGTCACAGGAAATGATTCAGGAAGATTCTTTAAACTATAGTGTGTATGCTGGGTAAGAATACTTTTTCAAATTTTTAAACAATTCTGATTTTGCATATAAATATTTAAATGTCTGATTTATACAAAATGACTGCCAATTAACTTATCTAAAAGAAACTCGGTTGTCACAGTGCCCATTCTGTAACAAAAGGCCAGTTTTCAGTGTGAAAGTTACACTTGTGGAAGATAGTCCAGGAAGTTATTATACATTCAGAAGTAATCAATCATTTTCAGCAATGCAATAAGAAAGTTATTTAAAATGTTTTAAAAAGTGTTTAATTTATTCCCAGATCTCAAGACTTAGTCTCTGAAGTTTCTATAAATCATCTTAAAGTTGAGACTGAATTTCTGAGGACTCGTTTTTCAGCAGAGCTCCAAGAAAGGTTGATTTTCCTCAGAGGTAGTAGTAAAGTAATATTTGTATTCATGGACAGGATGAAATAATAACTCTATATTGAATTTCAGTAGTGACTATGAAGGGCCAAATAAATGATTACAACTCTTGTGTGTCATTTTCACTTGTAATTTTAGTAGCTACAGACAGAATAGTCAGCATCGCCACAGCAACAGGCAGAATATTATTATTACTCCTGACTAGAAAATTCCCTAGACATTTTGTTTTTGGTTGTTGAAACTAAAATCATTCCAGTAAAAGATGAAAGTTTTGTTAGATATTTTGTGTTTTCAAAGCACTTGTGATTGTTGCTTATCTTTTATCCCGCTGTGACAGCAGATGGGAAGGCCATCAGTGGCTTCAGTGTGAGGTGGGGGTCAGTGATCACTCGGGCCTCTTGCCCAGGAGATGGAATGGAGTGACTCAGTTTTCTTGGTTGAATTCCAAGGAGGCCTCTGGAGAGCCCTTCACACTGAACTGGTACTGAAACCTTTAACGCTTTTCTGAATTGGTAGAACTTGTGTTCAGGGTAGAGGCAATGCTGGTGATACACCTATCTCTCCTGGTGTGTGTGTGTGTGTGTGTGTGTGTGTGTGTGTGTATTTCCATTCTTGTTGGCAGTCCACACTCGTGACCTCACAAGGGGAAAGCTGGCCTCTGACCCTTACTATCTCTTAGTCTCAGTTTAGGAAGGGGTGTTCTGCATTTCAGAGGGATTCCTAGCCAAAGAGTCCAGCTTCCATGATGAAGCATTGGGCTCTGTGGTGAGGCCTTGGTTTGGCAGGCCAGGCTCCCTATCTGACTCAAAAGCTTGGACATGGATATCCTTATTTGTGAGGCCAAATTCTAAAAAGAACTCCTTTAAACTGTGTCTGAGAGGTAAGTCAAGAGTGCCTGTAGCTACTTTTCACTGTACACTCAAGCTACTTTAACTTCTCCTGAAATCTGCTCCAGGCACCTTTTAGTTCACTTCAATTTTCTGCCACGAATATTTTCTTGGTACTTGGTTATGTGCCATCCCCTTTGTTACCTCTGTGCCAGGAATTCTGAACAATTCTACCATGTACAGTTGAGAATTCTCAAGTGGGAAGGCAGAAAAGCTTCCCTTGCCTCCACATTCTATGTCCATCGTTAGGATGACACGTGATGGAGCTGGAACCTGGTGTTTCTACTGCCATAGAACCAAAGCTGTTCTTTCTCTTCAACCCAAGGCTGAAGTCCTTTTAGAGTATGACAACACTTACGGTGAAGGATTTATCAGTTTTCCACATCTCCTGTAGGGGCTATCTTGGTTCTCTTTAATAAGAAAAAGGATGGTGTTTACCTGTTCTAGCAAGACAACTGTGACCCCAGCATGCTCATCATATACGACCCTTAGTAGAAGAGGCAATGTAGCATAAAACAAAGACCACAGTCATTGGAACCAGTAAGATCTGGGTTTGACTTCTGGCTCTTCTACTTTCTAATTATGTGGCCTGGGAGAAGTTGCTATAAGCATCGTTTATCCATCATAGGGCTGTTGTGAGAATTAAATTAATCAACACGTGTACCGTTCTTAGCATAGGGCCTGGCATGTGATGGGTACCCAATAAATGGTAGCTATTATCATCCTTATTACTGATCTTCCTGAACACAGGGCATCAATCTTTATGAAATTTGGCAGCCAGGACAGTTATAACTTTCTTCTTGGAAACGTAGCAAATAAACCATATTCTTCCAGGCATATTTTGATGAGTCTGAATATATTGTGAGGCTGTTTGGCATCTGTAATCCTTGGCTATCTTCCAACACCCATGGAACAACATCTTGGATGATTGCTGAGACTGAGGAATCATAGGCTTCTTGGGTGACATGATAAAATTCTATGACTTGCTGTCATGTAAGTCCCTGCTTTGTAAGCCTCCTGCAGTATCTCTAGGTCAACCCTAAAAAATGTGTATTTGAGAACCCAAGAGTGAGACTCATTTTGCCTTTCAGAGATTTGCCAAGTCAGAGAACTATATCATGTCAGTAAAGGGTGGTTGGCTTTATATCCATACCCAAAGTGTTAGGACTCTATAACATAAACAATTCTACCTGTCATTCAAGCCACTGATATCAGTCCACAGAAAGTTTTGGGATCTACCTTTCTCATTGCCATAGACTTCTCATGCCTCAACTTGCTCCTCTCTTACAGCATTCAGTCTCATCACTGCTGTTGTTTGCAGCCTGATCCTTCCCTTCAGCTCACTGCATCTCTCATATCATGAATATCTTTCATGACCTGGGCAAAATATAAGCCATTCAAAAGTGCCTTCAGGACACTCTAGCTATCAAAGCCCTAATACAAGAAATACTCAGATTAGCACTTGTCCTTTGGGGAGAATGTCTGTGTGGGTTATATTATCTGTCTTTTCCTATGTCTACTTCCCACTTGAGGTGAAAGTAGTGTTTCCACTCAAAAGTCTTTTGAGAGGGTTGCTCTGTGAAATGTCATTACACCAAGTGAATCATCCAGACCTCTGTGTGTGTGTGTGTGTGTGTGTGTGTGTGTATTTTTCGTGTTAAAAAATTGTCCCTTTATATGTCCTATGCCAGTTTTTCTACTGGTGTGCAATTTTTCTTATATTTTTAAAATTTTATAAACACTTACATTTTATAATTGAGAAAGGGGTGAAAGTAAAACTAAATTGGATACAATCTAGGCTTGTGTCCTTGGGCCTCCTCTTTGTTATTCTGCACACTCCCCTAGATCATCTCATCAAATGGTGTGGCTTGAATTATCACCTTTCTGTTCATTGTTTCAAATCTCTTTCTCTAGCTCAGACCCCCTCTGTCCCAGATGACGGACGTGCAATTTCAATTGTCTCTGAGCAGCTTCTCCTAGACCTACCACAGGAAATATATTATGTCCTAAATTGGCCTCATTATTGCCTCCTTACAAACTTTCTCCTTCCATATTTTTGATCTTGGATTGTGTCACCAACCTATATTCAGCTGGGAACTTGATAATACTTCTAGTCTCTGCCCTCTCTCTCCATCCCAAGATCCAAATCCTATTTCTTCTCCTTAAATACTTTTGAAATCTCTCAATTTTGATCTTCTATCATTTACCCCACAAATTAATATACTACTCACCTCTAATTGCTCTCATTAGCTTCTGGCCTGTATCTCTTCAGTTTATCTCCTCAATACTTTCAGCATGATTCTTTATAACATCTGAAACTGCAAATATAATGATTTTTTTCTTCTCCCTCATTAATTCCCAGCTTTAACATGTCCAGGGGCTTCCTATCATTTTCAGAATGAAGATCTAATTTGTTAATATGGCCTTTGATTTGACTTCTGCTAGCTTTTCTTACTGCATCTGCCCCCTCCTTCCCATTTGTATTCTCCATTCTTCTTAAAGTGAACTAATTAACATTCTCAGGCTTGTTCAGACCTCTGTTTTTGCTCACAGCCTTCCCTTATCTACAATTCCTTTACCTGCCCTGTTCCCTTAGTGAAAACACGAAGCTTTTCTTGACCTTCCTAAAGGAAGAGTTAAGTTTTTCTTTCTCTTTGCTTCCATGTATCCTGAATCATTTAACATGCATTTACTGAAGATGTATAACACAAGAGAAATACTACACATTAGAAAATTAAATATTATGCCATTTAAAAATTCAGTAGATGAATAAATATGTTTTCAATAAAAATTTAGCCTAACCACTTGGAGTGGGATAAATTGCTAAGTTTTAGCCCAAAGACAGCCTAATTCTTCTTTGATTCAACTATTCCTGTATCTTTCCTTCAAATTATTTATGATATATTGGTGGTATTGAATAATAAATTCAACCCATTTAAAGGTAGTTATTTTTGTTTTAAGCAAATAGTGAATCTTAAAGTTGTTCCTAACTTCCGTCTTTTCACTTTGTATAATTTTGTCAGAAAGTGGGAGGTTGGGCTTATTGGACTAGACAAAATCTCATGTGGTATTTTGGCTTATTAGTCGGGGAGAAACAGCTCACCGATAGACTGGAGATGGTTGGATTAAGGAGGTTAGGCTTTGGTCTGTATTACATGCGGTGTTTAGGTATGAGAAGTGAGAGGCCAGGATATTTTAGGGCTAGTATGACATATTTATCTAAAAGAAAGCAGTGGGAAGAAAACTCTTTCCACACCATTAGGCTTTTGCTCTCATCATCCTACATTAAGTGTCTCCCTTAAGCTTTCGCTTCCTTTCAGCCTCTTCCTCTTCTTTCACCTGAATAAGTCATTTTGAGGCTCTGTGTAGTGAATCTCTGTTATTTTGTCTGCCCAACAGTTTTCAGTCTGCTTTTGGGAACATCATTCACCCCTTCTTGCTCTCTACCTGTGCCTTCCTACACTCGAAACAGTGGATTTGATGTGAGCTGCCATGTTCCTACACCTGGCCAGTTGATGGCTGATGGGTGATCAGAGCTCATTATTTGGATTTGTGAACTAGGGACCAGAGACAGCATAGTCTGTTTTTCTCTCATGTAAAGCTGAAATGAAGTATGATAGCTGCTGGTAATTTTTCCCTCATGATATGCTTTCAAGTAGTTTATAAGAATGAAATAAATGTTTAGAGAAAAGCAATGATGAGGCAGAAAATCCTGATGGAATTTGGGTGTCTGGTTCCAAAATTGCTTGTACTGAAGTCTCTATCTTTGAGGTCCAGCAGTAGTCCTGCCCTTCTTGTAGCACTCAAACCAATACGTTCCCCATTGGCCTTATCTAATTCAGGCTGGACTTCTATTACCTTGCAACCTAGAGTTTCAACCATTCCACTTTTCTCATCTCTTCCTCTGTATAATCTATTCCATGCATTTTGATAAGATCATTATTAATGTCCTTATGGCATTAGATGATTTGCATTGATAACACTTTTGCTGAGTGTATACTGAGTGTTCAAAGTGAGTGAAGTCATTAGAAAATCAGGTAGAACAAGTGAGATGACTTAAGAATACCTAGAAGAGTAGTCAGGAGGGCTGATTCACATCTAAGGTCAGTCAAGATTTGTTCTCTAGAAGATAGGAGACCAGAATCTTATCTAGAAAAGAATGGAAAGATCTGGGGTTTGAACTCTGAAGTTCAGAGAACCAAGGAAAAAAGAAAGATGGTCAGAAGATCATAAGTACTGCTTTATTTTTTTTTCTAGTTTTATTGAATACAATTGACAGACAGCAATATATAAGTTTAACATGTACAGCATAATGACTTACATGGGCACTGATTTAGAACAGGTGGAAGTGGTGTATATTGTTTTACAGAAATGTGTACATGGACCAGGGAGTTTAACATTTGCTTAGGAATTCAACATTTGTATACACCCACTGTATATATCCCTGAATATACAGGTTCTACATGAGGAGTAGGAGGTTTTAATTTGTTTTAAAAAGAATTTGGTGAAAAATTGCATTTCAGTTTTTTAAAAAGGAAATTAAAGTTTTTATTAATCTAGGTACTAATATGACTAAAAATGTGACTTGGGGCAGCCCAGTTCATATATCTTGCTTTATGAAGTTGAAAGAGTTCTTTTAACTTGGATATTATAAAAGGCATCATCATAATAAAAAGAAAAGCAACCTAATAAAAATGAGCAAAAGATTTAAACAGATACTTCGCAAGGGAAGATATACAAATGGCCAATAAAAGGGCATGAAAAATGTGCTCAACCTTATTAATCATTAGGGAAAATGCAAAATAAAACCACAATGGGTTAAAATCGAATACCCACCAGAATGGATAAAATTAAAGAGTGTGGTATTACCAAATGCTGGAGAGGATATGGAGCAACCAGAACACTCATTCATTGTTGGTAGGTGTGTAAGAAAATGGTTTAACCATTTTGGAAAATAGTCTGTGAGTTTCATAAGTAGTTAAGCATTACAACTTCTTCATGACCCAGCAATTCCACTTCTAAATATTTACCCAAGAAAAATGAAAAATATGTCCACAAACACTTGTACTTAAATGTTCATTACAGCAGTTTTTCATAATAAATAAAAACTGGAAACAATCTAGGAGTCCATCTATAAGAGAATGCATAAAGATACTTTGGTATTTTCAAACAATGAATACTACTCAACAATAAAAATGACAAAACGACTTATATGCATAACAATATGAAAAAAACAAACCCAAAACTATATTGAGTGAAAGAAGTATAAAAAAGAGTGAATATTTTCGGATCCCATTTATATGAGGTTCTAGAATAAGCAAAACTAGATAATTAGAATAGAATTATCCAGAATAAGAATAATTTATGGTGAAAAATATCAGAGCAGTGGCTGCCTTTGGGGGGTGTAGCTGGGATTGATGGAGAAAGAACAAGAGGGAACTTTCTGGATTAATATTAATATTTTGTAACTTCACAGGGGTTGGATTACACAGGTATGTATTGTCAAATTCATCAACTATTACACTTAAGATTTTCACATTTCACTATACATATATGTTATCTCACAAGAGAGCTAAATATTAAACTTTATAATATTTATGTAAATAAATATTAAACTTTAGTTAATGATATGCTCGTCAAGTGTTTTGGGGGAAAGTGTTCTGATTTTGCAAATTTAAAATGCATTAACAGTAAGATGGATTGCTGTATGGGTAGAAGGATCCATGGATATGGATAAATATGTGATTTATCCATATTTAAATATTTAAATGTGTGATAAAAATATAGCAAAATGTTAATTATAAAATTCATTCAGTAAGTGTATGGATGTTCACTGTAGAGTTCTTTCAACTTTTCTCTGAAAATTTTCATTACAAGATATTGAAAAAAATAAATAGCAAAATGGAAAATAAAGGACATCCATTATATCAGGTAATGGAACTGATTATATATTACTGAATGGATTATATAAAGTTCATTAAACAGCCAGCTTAAACATAAACTGCCGCCACATAATAAATTACAAACAATCCATAGGCACACCTTCTGTAGGGCTGCCCCAAACGGTGCCGATTTGAAATAGTGATGACTAGCTCAGAAATATTTTATGTTAGACATACATATGTATAGACGTTCATTATAACACGGAGCATTATAACGGCACCGCCAGACGCAAGAGATGGAGAGCCCTCAAAAGCTCAGCTGGTGGGTGGGACGCACCACCCAATGTGCTTGTTCTTTCTATTGTGATTTCTCTGTTCAACATTGTTTCCATTATTTCGTTCTGGTAAATAGGTTTGATCTACAATAGCCAATAAAGATGTGCATGGGGAAGTGTTGGAGATGCTACAAAAGTATTATGCTGGGTGTTTAAAATACTAATTTTGTGTAGCAGGTGATCTGATCAAGAAAGTAAATGGTAAAAACCAGCAGCCTTATAGAGCTTGTTAGAAATCCTCTCAAAAGGGAGGTGGTGAAGAGGATGGGTTCTGTAGCCTGACAGCCTGGTTCCAGCCTTAGCACTGCTGCTTACCTGCTGTGTGTCCTTGGGCAAGATAATTAACCTCTCCGTCTCATTTTACTCATCCATTAAAAAAACGTAATCCCAGTACCTACTTCATAGGGTTATTGTGAAAATAAAATGACTCAGTGCATGCAAAGCCCTCAGCACAGCTCTGGGCACTTAGTAAGAACTCAGTAAATGTAACCATCATCATCGTCATTATGAAGGCATCTGAAGCATCACCGCTGCCTAGAAGGAAGTAAGCAACATATGTCTGAATAGGTGTGGTAAGAAATTATAGCCACAGGCATGTCATAACTTGAGGGACTTCGAAGGTGATGAAACCATCATTGCCAATCTATGACGTAGGAAATGTTCCTTCATGGGACCCCTGTGGTAATAGCCCTCTGCAGCACTGATACAGTTCATGCTCCCCTTTCCAGAAATGCATCCCTCTTGCTAAACAGGGTTAAGCTTGAGATGTAATACCCCTTACTAGATTTTGGAGGTTCGTCTCCCCCCTTCCCCCAGCTTTAGGAAAATCAGTCCTAATCTAGTTCTAGGTCCTTTTCTCAGATTGTAATTTTGTAGTAATCTTTTTTAAAAATTGTGGTCACCTGGCATTCAGATTCACTTTCTGTGTTTGTGGACTCTCATGTGAGATGTGGGAGAAGCAGGGATCACCCCATGGAGGAGGCCCCAAAAGCCAGGTGTCTTTTTTCTCCCTTACAGCTTGTTTAGGCTTGCTAACTTCAGCCATAGAATTTCCTGCCTAAGAATTTGAATCTGTGGTAAGTTACCTAAAGAAGCAGAGATGGAATCTCTTGTGGTGGTGGTGGCTGTGACATCCAGCGTCCAGTGGTGGTTGTGTCAGCAGTTTTAGTGGAGTTCCCTAAGGGGTCAGGTGGTGGCAGTCCCCTCTGTACCATCCAAAGTTCAGTGACGATGGCTTAGCGTCAGCCCGCGATTCCTGGTCTGTGGCCTTGGCGGTGGTTCTGGTTACCTGTGTTTTTCTGGTTTCTGCTTGTATTTAAAGCCTAACTCCATAGCTTTGTGTTGTTTCTGTGGATTACCCTGCAGCTTTCAACGAATTCATTTTTCTCAGTGATTAGCCAAGTTGTTTCCCACCTGACACTCTTCCTACTGCATGGATTTTCTGTAACCCACTGATCCTGTTCTATACCTTTATTTCAGCACAAATGTATTGATTATAGGAGTGTCTAACTTTTGTCTGTTGCAGTCCTTTAAATCTCAATTTTTAAAGTATATGCTTTTGCGTACCCAGACATAATCAACTTGTGTTTCTTCTCAGAAATTGCTGTATTATGACAACATGCATTAACTTTTATCCAATTCATTTCAATTTGCCAAACACTTACTGAACACTTACCTTGTGCCAGGCAATGGTTAGGTCCTGGAGACACACAGTCAAATAAGACATGGTCCGTCCTGCACATATTTGGGAGTATAGCTGTTTAATTTGTTATATCATGGTGAGATGGAACAAACCAAGTCAGCCACACCCAAAGGGAGGAAAAAACAAAGGAATGGGTAGGGGTAAGGGTGAGGAAGGCAGTGTAACATGGTGGTTAAAATTTTGATATAGAAATCTGACCAGCTTTGGTTCATATTAAGGCTCTTATTTGCTGTGTGAAATTGGACACATTTCTTAACCTACTTAAACCTCAATCTATTTATCTGTAAAGTGGGGATACTAATACCTACATCTTCGTATTGTTTTGAAGTTTAGTAGGATAATGGACATAAAATGATTAGCACAATTCTCGGCACACAAGTAAGCGCTTAGCAAAAGGGGAACCACATTCACACACTGGAACAGACTGCTCAGAGGGATTGTGTAATCCCCAGGTTAAGTACAACTTTCAAGAGCATAAACTTGGCCTTGATGGTCTACAGTAGTTCCATAACCTACTTGACCATTAGTTCCTCCTTTTTTTTTTTTTCATTTTCTAGTCCAGTTCTATTATATTATTCTTAACACCAGTAGTCAGAAATGAATGTTTTCTCCCAGCATGGATAAACCACAGTTTAAAATAGAAGTAGGCAACATTTTCTGCTTGTTTTTCCCTACTTGATACTGTTTAGCAGCCTTTTTAATAGAACTTTTTGGCTATAGCATCATGTTGACCCAGTGTCCTTCAGGGAATTCCTATGTCTTGTCTCTAGGTTAGAGTGGTGTCATGATACAGGCTGGAGGGTATTTTTTTCCCTCAGTTGCATAAATATGTACTTTATACACATTGAAACCTCTTTGCCCCTTTTCTACTCACTCACTTGATGGCATTTGCCAGTATTTGATAGAGTAGGTCTGACTTGTATGTTTCAAAAGACATCGATTCTGCATGAATCTCCCCTCTAGCATTTTTTTCCTCATGAAGACCAAGAAAAACGATTCATTTATCCAATTTGCTATCTGATCTTTTGCCTGAGTGTACCTCTTTTAGACCCTGGTCATTAAATTGTTATTCAGATTCTTCAGCCCTCTGTTTTTTTAAATGTCTTATAAAAAGTGTTTTATTGCCTTTGGAGTCCTTTTCAAAGTATTTCTCGAGTTACATTTGGTCCAGTTTTCAGTTTATAGCTAACCTGCTATATTTTGTGGGCTCCTTAGTTTTCCTTATATGGGCTAATTTTCTATTATTAAAAACTAATTTTTTAACCCTTGTAGTTGTTGTTTTGGCCATCAATTGGTCAGTCAAGTGTGGTTTTCATTTGTTTGTTTATTCTTGGAAGAGTTTTAAAAAAAATTTTTTTGGAGTACTCCCTTCCCAATCTATATACAACTTCCTTTTTGGCTTCTGATGAGTTTGAGAGTAATCTCCAGGCTTCTATTTTATTTTTTGCTTCTCATTCAATTTTCTGCCCACCCCAACACCTGCATTTGCTTATGTTGCAATCAGTGGAAATGATACCAAATGAGGAATTGTAGACTGTAGTTCTAGTGCCAGGACTACTTCAAAGTTACTGTGTGACTTTGGTTAGGTCATTTGACGACTTTGGTCTCCAATTTCCTCATCTGTGAAATCAGGGGATTTTATTCATTTATTCCACAAGTATCTATTAGACACATATTACATGGTAGGCACTGTGCCAGGTGCTGGAAAATCTGCAGTGAACAAGAGTCAAGATGCCTCCCCTCATGGAATATTCTAGAGTTGTTACATTATATAAACTCCAAGGCCCTTTTCAGTTTATCGCACTGTATATATAATGATACTTCCACTTAGTTCCAAAAGTCTTTTGAACAGGATAGAAAAAATTGTAATATGTGTGAAGTTTGTTTTTGGCTTTTGGGGATTCCTTCATCTTAAAATAAATACCTTACAGTTTGTCTTACAGGGTGTTCCATGGAAACCAGTGTGAGATACTCTATCTAGGAAGGATTCAGGTCAAAAGTTGCATACTATACATCCATCCCCACCTTAAAGTGAATCTTAAAACACATTTGGAAATACACTTCAGATCTCTGCTTTTTTGATGCACATTAAAGAAAAGAATTACTGGAATAGTTACCACTGACCTTTATTTAGATGTAAGAGTCAGTATCAGGGAAAGAGGAAATAAATATGACAATATGACTGTCAATATGGCAGTACTTATTGAATTACAGAATTGTCTTTAATGGGAGACTATAAAGCTCTTTACTTGGGATTAGTAAAGTAATAATAAATGATAATGAATAGTAAAAATGTAAATTTTATTACTTGTCTAACAATATAGTAGGTAACATATGTATTGGAAAAATAATGGGCTGCCAATAATAAAAATAAAGTTAGTTGCCAATTAGTTGTTAGTGTTACAGGGACTATCACAATAGGAGTCCTTAAAAAGAATACTTGAGCCAAGTCTTCTCCTCCTTCCCCTTCGTATACCATTTAATTTAAGTGGGCTATTTGTGGGGATGATAAATGCCAGGTCATAAGAAAAGTTTGGAATTATACTGAGGTAGTTTTGGAAGTATTATCATAATGAAGCCATCTGAAAGACTTGTTTATAACAGATAATGGCTGTCAGGTAAAATAAAATAGAATGAAAGATATAAGCCAAGAGACAGAAAATAACAGTTGAGCCGGTGGGAAATCCAGAGAATATCTTGCATTAAAATCAACCCCTAACAAGGTTTTGCTTGATTTTATGGGAAGAATTTAAAGATTATGGGAAGAATTTAAAGAGTCTATGTGTTTCTCAAACTCTGTTTTATCCACGATAATAATTTTTGCTTCAGCTCTCAATTATCACACTTGTATTTTTTCCTGTTCATGAATTCATATTAAATTTTCTTAATATTGTGGCTCTAATTTCATTTGTCTTCCTACATTAATCTTCTAAAAATTCAGGAAAAATGATCAGTTACTGAAAGGAAGTAGATCCAGTATACTGAAAATATTTATGCATATACATGACCTTGGGCAATTTATTTAACCTTGCTTAGTCTCAGTCTTCTCACCCCTAAAATGGAGATGATAATAATACCAATTTCATAGAGCTGACATAAAGAGTAAACAAGTTAGTTCAAAATATGTGGCATAAAGTATGTACTTATGCTTCTTCTTCTTAGGCCCTGAGGAGCAAGTGGAAGTTTTTGAATCGGGGACGGGGGAGAGTGACTCAAATTTTTTCTTTAAAAAAGTCATGGTGTTGGTTTATGAATAGGAATTGGGTGGTGAAGGGTTGGGGAGAGACCAAAAGTGAGGAAGACTAGTTAGGAGATTGGTAAACACTCTGGGTCAGAGACTCTGAGAAGCTGATAAACAATGATGGTAGCAGGAATGGAGAGGAGCCAGTCACTTAGACCGAAATGTGCTTTTCAAACTTCCATGTACCCATGAAACAGCTGGGGATCTTGTCAAATTTCAGGTTCTGGTTCAGTAGGTCTGGGTGGGACCTGTGATGCTGCATTTATAACAAGAACCAAGGTGGTGCCCGTGATGCTAGTTTACAGCCACACTGAATAGCAAGGGTTTTGAGGGCAGGATAGGAGCCCTCAACATAGCTGACAATCGATGAGCCATGGGGTGAGGAGGAGACAGAGGGATGGTGAGTTTTCAATAAAAGGAACTAAATCGGGATGGAAAAGTATGAACTCCGATTGACAGGTGGAGCTTGGCTTCCTGAAATTGGAATTTTAGGAGGTAGAACAAGGTAATGCCAAAAGAGTAGGTTTACAGAGGGTAAGGGGGGAGGGGCGTGGTAGATGAGGGTAAAGGGGATCAAATATATGGTGATGGAAGGAGAACTGACTCTGGGTGGTGAACACAGAGTGGGATTTATAGATGATGTATTACAGAATTGTACACCTGAAATCTATGTAACTTTACCAACAATTGTCACCCCAATAAACTTTAATAATAAAAAAAGAGTAGGTTTATTGTTGGAAGACCTGAATTAAAATCCTGGGTCCACCAATTATTAGAAAGAAGACTTTGGACTGCAGCTCTTCTTCATCTCTAACTGGGAGACTACAATAACTCCTTTAAAAGACTGTTGTATAGATGAACAGAGAAACATTGTTGTGAGAACTTCTCACACAGTGGCGAGCACATGAGGGGCACTTACTGGATAAAAATGAACTTCATAGACTTTATGGAATTTATGAACTAACACAGCTCATAAAGGTTGATGATCTACATTTTCACATATACATATTTCCTGCAGTGTGCATACTGATACTTCAAATTGTGCAGTAATTTGACAGCCTTCTGAACTTTATGTTTTCTAAGTATTCATTAGCTGACATAATTTCAGGGGACTTAAATGCCAGGATTGGCAGCGGTTCCACCAGCGCTGCATCCATCAGAAACCTGCAATTGTCAGATTCTTCCTTTTAAGGCACTTCTCCAGGAATAACTGTCTGAATGCAAAAGGAAAATATCTGGTCAAACTCATTTATAATCATCGTCCAATAATTGTAAATGGCAGACTGTGGGAGAAATCTGTGGACTTTCACTTACATTTCCAACCAGAGGCAGCATTATTGATGATTGAAGAATTAGCTCTTTGGAGCTTATCTGCAACTTTGAGTTAGATATTTTAGACTGGTTGAAAGTAAATATTTTCCTCTTAAACTTAATCTGAACTTACGAAACTGTCCTTGCATCTGTTCCTACACATAACTGAATCGTTGAGATTTTAGGGATAAGGTTAAACTGAACTGAACAAATAAATTTATGGCACATATTTTATTCTGGAAGTCTTCACGAACAACTGTTTATAATATTCACAAACTGGTTATACTACTATGTTGTTGGACTATGCAAAAACAAGTATTTTTATCTCTTGCTTCATAAAAGAGATCAGAAAGAAAAAAATTACAGGCTATGTTATCGAGATGTTATCTTAAATATAACTGAGATCAAGTCATCCAGACTCATTAAGTTACAATTCTTTTAAAAACAACTTATCCTTTCCAAAAATTAAATTACATAAAATATGCAAGAGTATTTTGGGCTTGACTGCAGGGACACCAACAATGCAGATTTGGGGACTTTATCTTCTTTGGTATCACTTCAGGACAAGGAAATTCAAATCACGTGCATGGATTGATTACTAAACAAATCATCTCAATTTCCTCCCTGCCTCTCTGTATTTTGTTGTCTTTAGTATTCTCCATAGCCAGAATCCATTATTTTCATCAACTCTAAACAATCAAGTCTTTTAAGGCTGAAAAGAGCTCTAGAAGAAAATCTCTGCTGCCAGAATTATTTTGATCTTGCTTGAGTAGTTGGCTGAAGTCCTTGCCAACCTATTTACCTTAATTAACTCCACAGGTATGGTTCCCTCAAGATGAACTCTAAGTGTAGTTGACTCTAGATTCAAAAAGGGAAACCCTCCCTCTCCTGGAATTACAGAACCATTAAGGCTCTCAGAGACTTCCTTAAAATAACATCACGTATCTTCTTAAATTGAAAGACTAAGTCTCAATCTAATTGCTTGTTTAAGGAGCTAACCAGCACTAGGTATAAACTATTTTCTACATGTAATGGCTATTTTTGATTATTAAATATTAAATTATTACTTGAATGAGTGGATTCTATTATTTATTTTATCTTCTCCAAAGAATAGCTGCGACCTTTGTGAAACTTTTATCTAGATACATTATTTTATTCCCAATAAATCTTCTCTTCCTGTATCTAACCTTCATCCATCCAATAATCTGAAAGAGAAACCTGGGAGTTACCCTGGAATCCTCAGTGGCCTCCCCCTATCCGTTGAACTTCCAACACTTGCTGACTTTTACATCCTAAATGTGTGTTGATGCTGTTCTCTCCTTGGATCCCTTCTGGCACTACACTTGCCCCAGCCCTACCTTTCTCTCTGGGCTTTTACAATAGCATACTAAACGCTTTCTCTATCACCAATAATGACCTCCTCTGATTTAGCCTTCAGAGTGATATATTGAAAATCCAAATTTGACCAGGTAATTTCCTTTCAGTGGCTATCCATCATCTACAGTAAAAAAAAACAAACACCAAGAAAACAAAAAACAACCCCCCCCCCCAAACTCCCAAACAAACAAACAAAAATGAAGCCCTCGGAATAAAATCTAAGGCCTTCTGTGATTTGGCTTAAATAAGCCTCTCAGGTTTATTTCCTACTGATACTCACTGCCTAACACTTCATGCTGTGGGCAGTCTCTCATCCTTGACACTAGTGACATTTTGGGCTGGGTAATTCTTTTTGTGTGTGAGGGGGTTGTCCTGTGCTATTGTAAGATGTTTATCAGCATCCCTGGCCTCTACCCACTAGATGCTAGTGATACTCTCTTTCTTCCAGGTATGACAACCAAAAATAACTCCAGACATTGCTGAATGTCCCCTGGTTGGTAAACAGGAGTTGGGTAGTGAATCACAAACTCTTCGCACACACCAAGCTACTCCTTTGCTTTTGTTGTCATTTGTTCCTGGAAAGCCTTTCTCTGTCTTTGCCTAATGTAGGGAGAGAGGAAAAGATTTTGTCCTCTCCCTTCTTTGTTTCCTCCGAAGAGAAGGGACTGGTGATCTGGTTGGTTTAGTGCCAGGGCACTGATTGGACCACCATGAGTGAGATCATTTGTTTGAAAGGACCACATGGGGATATAACCCACTGTTCAATTTTTTTTTAATTAACCAATTAATACATGAATCCGTGCTTACAAAAATTCAAATAATATAGAACATAGAAGTAAGAGTGAAAGATTTCCAGGCTCAAAGCATTTTTAATACAAAAAAAAAAAAGATTTGAGACATACTGTTCCAACATTATCACCACCAGACATCCTTCCCCTTCGTGGCTGTGGCCTCTTGGGATTCCAGGATTGTGTATAGATTGAGGCTAGGCTAGGTTGGCTCACCAAAAGACAGGAAACTATTCACTTCAGGATGCTTGCTGGGGTTATTGCAGCAGTTGATTTACCTTTCAGGCCTGCCCAGCTCAAAGAAATCTCAACAAAGTTTCTAGAGACTGCATCATTCTTCCATCCCTTTTCCAAATTCTTACAGTTCTTTCCCTTTCCATCTCCAAGAAAATCCACAAACCATAATCATCAGAGCTGTCATTAAGAAAGAGAGACTTTTGAAATTTTGTGATATACAGTGTCACGAACATCAGTCCGTAGATGAGCCCTAGAGAGTCTGCTTCGCAAGTTCAAGGGTGAGTCCTGGGATTTGTACTTTTTGCCAGCTCCCCACCCCCTCCCCACACACACACCAAGATGAGTCTGATGTGCAGTCTCCTGTGGAAGCCAGTGACTAATGAGCTACAGATTAAAAATATATAAAAAATGCATCCATATACCCAACATTTTTTTTTTGTTTGTTTCTTTTTTGTTTTTAAATTTTATTGGGGAATATTGGGAACAGTGTGTTTCTCCAGGGCCCATCAGCTCCAAGTCATTGTCCTTCAATCTAGTTGTGGAGGGCGCAGCTCAGCTCCAAGTCCAGTCGCTGTTTTCAATCTTTAGTTGCAGGGGGCGCAGGCCGCCATCCCATGAGGGAATTGAACCAGCAACCTTGTTGTTCAGAGCTTGTGCTCTAACCAGCTGAGCCATCTGGCCAGCCCAGGTACCCAACATTTTGACAGCTAAGTTTGCCACTTCATGTTCATGTGGATTCAGCATGTAGTATCTATCCACACTTAAAAAATGTCAAGTTACATAAATCTTTACAGCAGATGGAAGAAAAGATGTTTCTTTATGCCTATGTCCTAAATACTAAGGAAGCCCTAAAAACAAACTAGGTAAAGAGGAAATACCTGCAAGGGCTCTTTCTTAAGATGAAAAACATTCCTGATGGTGGGAAAATGTACTATTTTCATTAAAGTTTCCAGTTATGGGAATATCGGGTGAAAGAAATCCTTTCCATATAAATTTAATTCTATAGACCCATTCTTTAAATGGGGAGCTTAAAATAGCTCTTTCCCCTAATTCTGTTCCTAATTATTATTCTTTTAAACTAAGCCTTTCTCACCACTTAGGATCCCACAAGAGGTCACGAAGAATGGTGGGGATAAAGTGTTGCTAGTAGTAGAAATGAAGACGATGGAGTAAACAGGAAAAATTCTTTCAAAACCCCCATTGAGACAAACCTGACTACAAAATTGTATCTGTGCTATGATTACAACTGTAAAAATTCTGTATGCATATGGACAGGGACTGAAAGGGAGCATGAAAAAAAATGTAAACAGTTTGGTTTGTAGGATGGCAGAATTATGGGTGGATTTTACTTTTTTTTCTTTTGAGTTTTGTCAATGTTTTTGTAATGTTTTATAATAAACAATACTGTAAAAAAGCAGCAGAACCTGCTGACTAATTATTGTTAGAAAGCTCAGCTTAGCATCAGCTCTATCAGAGCTAAGATTGCTGCTTTGGGCTGATGCGCTCCAACATTTAAGTCGGTAATATTAGATAGCCTTAACCAAGAAGTCACCTTTCTGGCCTATAGGGGCAACCCCCCTCCTGCCCCGCAGCTAGCTCATTCTGGCAGGCATACCAGGTATTGTTTCAACTGGGGCCATAGGAGGGTGTTCTGTTTTGTTGTTTTTATTGTATTTTAAAAAAATAGTTGAAATGGTTGATTGATTACACCTGCCCTAAGAAAAGGCTTGGACCAAATCATCATCTGCAACATACTGAAAAACTCAGCGTCCTTAAAAGAGTGTTTGTCTAAGTGTGTGAGTGGATTCAAACTCCATTTTGAGGAAAATACTGATGTCGCCTGCAGGGACCCCTGCAGCTTATCTTTGTGCAGAAATGGAATGAATGGCAAGAGTACAAGTCAGGTTCTTAAAAATTTGACAACAGAATGTCAGCCGCACTTCCTGCACATCTGGTGTTTAAAGCATATGGATAATCAACATCATAGAGTATTGGTACTTCAGGCACTTGTCAGTGAATTCAATCCTGAAGTGACTTGTAACTGTGCACTTGCCAAAGGCTCACCTAAGACACACAGTATTGGAGAGAGACAATTTAATGGATGGGCGATCTCTCCATTCCTCTTTTAGGAACTCTAATCTCTGTTCTTGCGATGTGTTGTAGTATCGGGAAGCAACATATCCAGGCTGGATTACTTCTGTTCCTGATAGAAACGCTCTCACTGAGTTAAAAATTTACTGTTACGCTCTGAGCGTTTATGAGATTTAGTATAAGAATTGTCCACTGGAACAGTGTTTGTGCAAAATCTCTGCTGAGAATGTTGTGCTTTAAGTTACCTAAACTCTATTACTAAAAAAAGATGCACGATAAATCCCTTCTGGATTTAGGACATCAGCTTTTCTTTGTTTCTAGCACAGCTTAGAAACTGGGTGTTTCCCTTTGTGCCTTTGGTACCAGGAAACTCATGGTTTATCTCCAGGATTTATCCACTGGCCATTCATACAGGTCAGAGGAAGTGCTGAGACAGCAGAGTGGGGCACAAACAGGCGGGTGGCAGCTGGTGCGTCTTCAGTTGCTGGGCCTGTTACAACCTAGGTAAGTACAATGCTTCCAATTTTCATGATCCCATTAGGATTTTTCTTCTCCAAGAATTCATTGCTCCTGAAGTGCTAGATTTTCATAAAAGAAGAAATGTATTTCATTTTCTATAAATATCAAAATTAATTACTCATCGTTATAACTATTCATAAAAATTCAAAATTAGATGAGCATGTTCTGCATAGATTTTTGTTAAGCCTTGAAGAGATCCATTTTATTACAGCATCTACAGACCTCCTATTTAAGGAGATTATGACATAAGGTTCATAATTGAATTAAGCCAATAGCTTTTCCTGAACCCTAAGAAGAAATTAGTTAAAATTGATGGGTAAAACGATGGTGTCTTTCTTAGGAAAAGTGAAGGAAATTGAGTAGAACTGTTTTTGTGGATTTCACACCAGTGTATCAGTAGGAACATACTCATTCACTTGCTCATTCATTCTTTCAGTCATTCAATAAGTAAGTCTAATACATTCCAGGGACCATCTGAGGTGACGAGGATACATCAATAAACAGGGCAGACAAAACCCCCCTCTTTACGGAATTTGCATTCTAGTGGGGTAGGGGCGGGGCAAAGACAGTCAATAATAAACAAATAGAAAAAATATGTGGTGTGACAGTTGGTGTTAAGTGCTATGGAGAAAAGTCAGTGGGTAAGGGAGAGAGAAGGTGCGTGTGCTGGGCGTGGGAGTAGAATTTGCTATTTAAAGCAGTGTGACCAGGTTGCCATCTGAGCAGAGATAGGAAGGAGAGAGCTGTGTGAGTCTCTCTGGGAAGAGTTTCCACGTAGAGAACATTTGGGGCAAAAACCCCAAAGCAGATGTGTGCTTGGTGTGTCTGAGGAAAGCAAGGAGACAGGTGTGGCAGGAAAGGAGTATGGGAGCAGTGTGGTGGGACGCCATAGAGGGGGCAGGGAGCCAGATCATTTGGCCATTTGAAAGGGCTTCGAAAACGACATGGGGAGCAAGTTGAGGGTTTTGAGCAGAGGAGGAACATGAGCGGACATGTTTGAACAGCATCATCTGCTTGCTTTGTGGAAAATAGACTGTAGTGAGGAGATGTGGGGATGTGGGTGCAGTGTAGTAACCTGGTTAGGAGATGACGCTCTTTTGGACTTGGGTTGTTGTGGTGAAAGGGGGAAGAAGAGGTCAGCTTCCGGATATATTTTGAAGGTAGAGACACTAGGATTGCTGACTGTTAGCACAGGAGTTATGAAAGAAATATATGTTTTTGGTCTGAGCAAATGTTTCAAGGGATGAACGCAAAGGATGGAGTTGCCACACACTGGATGTGTCTGGCTTATTTCACACCAGCGTCACGTCCGCAAGACTCACCCATGTTGTTGCACATGTCAGCGTTTTTGTTCTTTTTAAGGCTGCATGATATTCCATTATACGTGTATCATCTGTTTTGTTTATCCATTTACACATGGATGGAACCACAGTGATGTTTATTAAATATTATCACTCTTAGAAACTTACAGTAACTTGTTCCCATCATTCTCAGGACAAAGCTAAACATCTTTCCTACAGTTTACAGGGCCCCCACCTAACACTGCTGCCTTTATTCTATTTATGTTCCCTTACACTTCCCACTCCAGCCAGGCTACGTGACCTTGCCGCAGTCTTTTCCCATCTGGGTCTCTGCCTCAGCTTCCTCCTTGGCTTACAGTGCCATTTTTCAGGATAAGCCCAGCTTGTACCTCGGGACTCAGTGTTCAAGATGTCACCTCCTTCAGGAAGCTTTCCCCCTCTCATCCAGGCTGGGTTAGGTATCCCCTTTTTTATGCTTCTGCAATCCCCTAAACTTCTGTCTACCAATGCAATTGTCACACTTAGAGCAAAAATGATGTTTTATTTACCATTTCATTCCTGGTGTCTAGCATATTTGTAGCGCTCCATACATTTCTGTTGAATGGATGAATAACGGAGTGGGCAAAGATCTGGGGTTATGGAGGCTGTGGGCTTCAAGGCAGTGGCCTGTGTGAGTGGTTGCCTCAGAGCCACCAGAAGGGGTGATCCCGTGAAGCTCGCTGAGCACTGGCTCCCACCACACCCATGCGTGAGGCATTTGGTATACACAGTAGAAGGACCTGTGATACGCTGAAATGCACATTCCCAGTCCTCAACTGGTAAACCCCAGTTGGATGTTTTGGTACTTTCAACAGAGTTTTAATCTTTGCTTTTTTGGTAAATGATGCTTACACCCTTCCTGCCTCTATTCTCCATTAATTCTTCTCCTCACTCTACTCCCCCTGCCTAGTCTGAACTTGGAAACAAATTCACAGGTTTGGGTCACTGAAACCAAAATGAGACTTTATTCTGTGAAGTAAGTGTTTAATTTGTAAAAGGATCAATGGGCTATTTTGGATCAAATAACTGTGTTTTCTTTAGCCGTTTAAAATGGTCTGTTTTCATTTTTCAAGCCATCGCCTTGTGAAAGGACCTAAGAATATCCCCAACTTAGTGTTAGATCCCGTAATTACATTTTCCCATTTTGAAAGCAGTTATGCAGTCCTCACAATAGAGCCAATGCAACTAAAAATAAACCCTAGGCAGTTCATATTAACTGGGTAATAATAACCGGCAACAAGGAGGCTCGGTGTCCAAATATGATGAAAACAGGAAGTTCATTACACAAGCTGTTCTTTCCTGATAGATCTGAATTCTTAAAGCCTTAACTCAAAAATAATCCCTTCAGGTTATAAATACAAGCAGAGAATTGTCTCTTACTTGTGGCTTAAAGGAGATGATAACATTGTAGCTAAATAAATCCACATAGTTATATGATAGAATGTAACACCAGAACGTCTGTTCGGGAGGAGGGAAAAGTGAGTTTGGAGACTTCTCTCCTCGCAGACAGGAAGCTGGATGCATTTGCCCCGGGTTTATTCTTTTCTTACCCTGGGCATGAGTTACCAAGGAGATATTGCTTTACTTTGGTACAATGGCAGAAACGCAGAAAGCCTTCAGGTGTGGAAAGTACTTTTATTTTTTTCTGGGTAGAAAATGAATGCACAGAACAAACCCAGGTCTAAGTGTCGGCCAGTTATTGTCAATTTTAATCCTGGGTTTTCAGGGTGAAGTGGGAATGAGGCCCAAAGGAAGAGGTTAGGTCCTTTCCTTATACAGCTCCTTTTCTCTAGTGAGTGTCACTGATTGTAAAGATACAGATTTTCTTGATTAAAACAAGGTGAGTGTGGATGAAATTTTAATTTATGTAACTAGAATGACCCCCTTCCCCCACCAGCTCCCTTCCTGAAACCAAATTCTAGCCCTCCAGGGTGTCACTGGGTGTTGTGTGGGGGCCTGTGACCTTGCCACCCACCCCCTCTTTGGGAATCTCTCACTAGTTGTTACCACTGCCACCAACAGGGTCACCCTGGCCCGAACAGGCATCAATCACATCTTTCCTTAATTTCCTGTATCACAGTGGAGAATAGGCTGGAAGGTTTAATCAAGACCTGACTACAGGACTGGGGTGGGAAAGAGAACAGGGATGACAAAGAGGTATCCATGACAAAGAGTGACAAGTGCACACTGCTCAGGCAGTTTTCTCTCCCCAGGCTGGATCGGTAGCAAATCGCAGGTTTTGCCTTGAACAAAAGAGCACACTTGGAAGGGGGTTTGGGGACATTTTACAAGGTGAGCACTCCTAAGTATGCCCATTTCCACGTTAGGATACTCCCCCTTCCAGGAGAGTGATGTGTGTGTGTGTGTGTATGTTTCATATACAACAAATCAAGGAATACATCCCAGGAGGGGGGTTCTTGCGACTTTCGAAGTGGCAGATAATGTACAGGCCCAGTCACAGTGGGTGTTGGGAGGGCCATGTTACCAAGGTGTCACGTTGAAGAACAGCTTCAAATGTGGACTTTTGAATTTATTTTCAAATGAGATTAAACATATAACCACCAACATACACGGGTGTGATTAGAAAAAAAAAAAGAGAGAGGAACATCACAGACGACTTTAAACTTGGGTTCTGTGACCAGATCACGTTAGCTGCTGTGTACTATTGATTTTATATTTTTTAACCTGTGACTAACACAATTATATTGCACTATATATATAGATTGATTGATTGATTGAGTGTGAACATTTAGAACATATCACAATTTTTGTAATGCTGTTTTGGCATTTCTTCATTTTCTAAAATACCGCTGTTCTGAGAAATTGGAAGTCGTCTGGCCTCTGAGAGACCCTGACAGAGACCTTCTCCAGCCTCCATGCTGCCCATGGGGAGTGATTGGCTTCTCTAAGAGAAGGAGGGAGAGTGATGGTTCTGGAGGGATTTACAGAGATATTCCCTTAGGGTGGATGAATGCAGTCATTCTTAAACTTGCACGTGCAACAAAATCTCCTAGGAAGCTTGTTAGAAATGACATACGATGCACTGAGAATTTCTGGCCTGTACCCAAGACCTTGTCTCGGGGGTTCTGGGACTCTTCTTTGAAAAGCCCTGCAGCATATTGCAGAGGGAGCTGTTGGGGGAAGGTCAAAGAGTAAAAGAGGTTCTCTTTGGGAAATAAATAATGATTCCCTCTGGGAATAGGGAAGACTGTCATAGAGAGAGGTTTCCCCATTCGGATCAATAAAGAAATAGAGCAAAGAACCGGGAATAACTGAGGAAATGTTTGAATGAGCAGACTCTGGGGTTGGGTGGGTATTATGCCAGAGGAATATGGCATGTGGGCAGCTTCTGGGGGACCTCCCTGGAGGGGAGTGGTGAGAAGAACTCAGGGTAGAACGGGCATTCCCAGAGAGTCAGAAACCTGGGCATGAGGAAGGAAAGGCTGTGTGGGGCCGGGTATAGGAAGAAGCTGGGAACTGACCACTCCCTCTAATAACTGCGAACAAGCTAGAATCCTCCTTATAGGTCGCTTAACTAATACATGCACAGTGAAGATGGGCTTTTTATGACATTTCTGATTAATATTTCTGTAAAAATAAGGGAATAATAAGAGTACTTTGGATAGGGGAGGGAGGTGTCCTAAGCTGTGGGGCAAGGGGAGTTTTCCTAGATGGATGAGTTGTGGTTGGAGCTAAGCAAAGTGTGACACTTGTCCATAGATCAACCTGCCTCTCACACCATTGGCATTTTTACCACAGGGCCAGTCTCATGCATTTAGAAGATTACATTTTAAACACATCAGTTTCATTCCCGTGGTCTACTTCTAACTCAGTGCTGCAAATCCCAAATTCCTGTCTCACTTTTTTGTCCAGTCCAAGGACCTACCACAAAAGCCTTCCTGTTAGTAACATGAGAAATATATCCATTCTTTGTATGATTGAATAATTATTGGGCTTTCTTTGGTTTTAAGTATCAATAATCTCTATTACATAAGTTTTTATTAACTTTATATTTCACT
Organism: Rhinolophus hipposideros; assembly: GCF_964194185.1. NCBI lineage: Eukaryota > Metazoa > Chordata > Mammalia > Chiroptera > Rhinolophidae > Rhinolophus > Rhinolophus hipposideros. Next base: position 55,797,199 of record NC_138057.1, on the reverse strand, counting down.
TCTTTAATTTGTACTACCGAGAGCAAGTATGTTCCATATTTTGGAGTTTTCTGCTTAGCAACTTGACTAAGAGCCATTTGTGCTAATAGTACAATTCTCAAGCTTTCTGGATAGCAAAAGTCTATTGTTTCTTGACTTCCACATATTATCCATTTTTCCCCCTAGTGGAACAACATTAATAGATTAGAGCAGAAAGTCCTTAACAACTCAGCTTCTATTTTGCTTTTGTTGTGGCTATCACAGGTAAATGGTCCCTAAGCTATACAAAGTAGAACAAATAGTGTTAATAGGGCTTTGAAATCCAAGACAGTTGTTGGGTGTGTATGTATGTTTGTGTGATTTGTGTGTAGGAAGTCAGAAGATACTCTACTTAAATAATTTAATAATTTTTTTTTTTTAGTGCCTAATATATGCCAGACACTATTTAGGTCCTGGGGATACAAGGTCAGACAATGAAGTTCGAGAACTCGTCCTGAAAAAAGTGCTACATACCTCATTGCTGAATATCACCATGGTCACCTTCAAAGTACTCCCCTTAGGAAGCTATGCACTGACGCCAGCACCTAGTCCACCCTTCAAAGCAATTTTGGAACTCTTTTTCTGGAATGGCCATCAGAGCTGTCATCGTATTACCCTGGATGTCCTGAATGTCATCAAAATGTCTTCCTTTCAATATTTCCTTTACCTTCTGGTAAAGAAAGAAGTCATTGGGGGCCAGATCAGATGAGTAGGGAGGGTGTTCCAATACAGTTGTTTGTTTACTGGCTAAAAACTCCCTCACAGACAGTGCCGTGTGAGCTGGTGCATTGTGGTGATGTAAGAGCCATGAATTGCTGGCAAATGGTTCCTGTTGTTTAACTTTTTCACGCAGGCTTTTCAGCACTTCCAAATAGTAAACTTGGTTAACTGTTTGTCCAGTTGGCACAATTCATAATAAATAATCACTCTGAAATCAAAAAAGGTCAGCAACATCGTTTTAACAAGTTCGCGACCTTAATTGTCAGACCTTGTATAAGAGTATACCAAGCAATGCTCCCATTCTCAGGGAACTTACATTGTTATGGTAGGGATGTATAACAAAGGGAGTGACAGGAAGTGGGCTATGTGTACTGTTTTATTGTAGGATAGTTACAGAAGGCCTCTATAATGACTGACGCTTGAACAGAAGCTTGAAAAAGTGAGCAGGCTTAGTGGATACTTGGAGGAGAGCTTTCTTGTTGGAGGAAACTTGGGTACAAAGGCCTTGAGAGAGGAGATCACATAGGATTAGTAAGAATATCAAAGAGACCAGTGAGAATGGGATGGAATGGGTGATGGGGAGAGGGAAAGAGGATGAAGTCAGAAAGTTGGCTTGGAAAAATCATGTTGGGTGATCTTATTGGCCATGGTAAAGACTCTCGATTTTCTTTTTTCTCTTGGTGAGATGAAAAGCCAATGGAGGGATTTGAGTAAAGGAATGATGTGAAAATTTCAACAGAATCACTGTGGCTGCTGTAATGGAAGAGTGTTAGGATGAGTTCCCAGATGGACAGCCCGAGATGAGGATGTGTGTGTGATTTATGGACAAACTGGTAGGGGTGAAGGAAGCAGGACAGAAGAGGTTTGGGGTAAGCTTCAGCCTGATCTCATGGGACACTCTGGAGCATAAATTACACTGTAGGGTTTTTCCCACTTGAAACCAGAGAGAGGGGTTTTTTATCCTCACCTAGGTATTGGCTAAACAGTCTGGGGAAAGGGATGGACAATGTAAATCCCAGGCACTTCCAGGAGTGGTGGCTTCCATTGCCCAAGTGCAGTTCTTACTGATGCACTTAACAGCAGCTGGGGGAAAGGCTGACCAACAATTGATAACAGGGATTTCAGAGGGCCTGACTGAGAGCACCAATTGCTTCTGTATGGAATCTTCTATATGGAATAAGGGTGGAAAAAGAGTCACCAAGTAGGAAGCAAATGCAAGAGTCCAGAAGAAGGATGAAGGTGGCTTAGACTAGAATGTAGCAGTAGAGGGGTGGAGACATAGTTGGATTCTGGAAAAATTTGGAAGGCAGGGCCCATAGGATTTGCTAATGGATTGCTTATAGAATATGAGAGAAAAAGGTGAATCAAGGATGAATCCAAGGTTTGTGACCTAGCCATTTGTTGAGATGGGGAAGACTATGAGAAGAATAGGTTTTGGAATGGGGTGACCATTAGAAGCTCCATTCAAAATATATTAAATTGGAAATGCCTCGTAGATGTCTAAATGAAGATGTTGAGGACACAATTGGATATAAGAGTCTGAAATGGTAAACATACGTTTCAGTTCCTACATTCAGATGACCAACTGCCCATGATACTAAAAGGACGTGCATATGCCTTTGAGGTAGCATTATTGGAAACTTTTATTGGGGTTCCGAGATTGAATGTAGAGCAAGAAGGCCATAATCAGTTCCAATAAACCTCAAAAAGCACAAAAGGTGAATATTGGACACCATAGGTTAGTAAGCTTGATGACAACTTCCGGCACCACTTCTAAAATAGATCATTAAACAGGTGATTTTTGAATAATTTACCAAAACTTTTAATAAAACCTCTAGGTAACATGGATTCCCCAAAAACAAATCAGACCATACTAGCTTCATTTCTATTTTTGAAAGGTATTCTAGGCACAGAGACTTGGGAAATTCTCGGTCTTTGTATATCCAACTTTTATACAGCATTTGTTAAATTTATTTACCATATCCTTCTGACAAAATGAAGAAATATGGGCCAGAAAACAGAATAGTTATGTGACTTTCTAACTGGCTAAGCAAGAAGAGCAAAGAAGAGTCAACCCTTAAGTTATTTTTTGCTGCCAATCAAGTTTTTATATCGCTAGGCCCTTTGGTAGACATCATTTTTATCAACAACTTAAATGAAAAGCTAGAAAGCTTATTGTCAGATTTGAAGATGACACAACCTGGAAAATAGCTGATACATTGAGTTATAAAATGAATGTTTAAAAGGAGAAACCCAGTTGCACAATCTGAAATTTAATAGGTATAGATGCAAAATACCCCATTACACAGTTTGTGAGAGACCTCCCTTCACAGCAATGAACAGTATGAACAATTTTTTATAAAGAGGTTGATTTTTCATTAAGTTGTTTGCATCAAGCTAAGAGTGCAGGCTTTGGAGCCATTGCCTGGGTTAGACCCTGGTTTTACCACTTACTGGCTGTGTGATCTAGGGTATGTTTCTTAAAATATGTGTTTTATTTTCCTTACCTGAAAGATGAGGATGACAATATTAGTTCCAACTAATATTGTTGGAAGTTTTTCAAGAATTAAACACATGTGAAATACTTAGAGCAATGCCTGGGACATAGTAAGTACTCAGTAGATAATTATTGTAACAGGTTCAACAGTTTGATCTGGTTGCTGAAAAGGTCAAGCAGTCTCTGGGTACAATCGTACAAGTGAGATGTCAAGGTCAAAGGAAGCTCATGGTCCACTGTCCTGTTTACTGCTGGGATTTTGTTCAGTTCTGAGTGTCCCTAAAAAAAAAAAAAATGTCTTTAACTTGTGGGAGATTGAATGCTGAAGGTGGCGAAGGGTAATAGAATCATGCCAAGTGAAGAATAATTGAGAAGACTGAGATAGAGAGAATGACTTCTTTTGGAGAAAGACTCAGGAGCTGAAATGAAACTTTCCTGAAAAATTTTGGGAAAAGGAATTAGACAGGGTCCCTGTTGCTCTGGAGACAGAACCAGGAACAAACAATAGGACTAAAAGGGGACAGGGTGGGATACAGAGGACAGAAGCCCGGTCTAGTTCTGCCTCTGAGTTACTGTATGACGTCAAGTCTCTCCACTCTGCAGGCTCCATTTTCATAATCTGTGAAATCAGGGTTTGGATTGTATGTGCTTTAAGGTGGAAATTATGGTTGCCCTATCAGTGGACTACCTTTCTAGATAGTGGATTTCCTATTCCTGAAAATGTTTAAGTAGAGACCATGAGATATATTAGAGTAGACATTATTTTATTTGATTGGAATTTGACCTAAATGATATCAAAGATCTCTATCAATTCTAAGATTCTAGGAATATATAGATAGATAGATGATAGATAGATAGATTTAGATGACCTATCCATCTTCTCCCCTTAGCTCTGCTTTCTCATGGAGATATATGTAGACTCTTAAATGATTATGTAAGAACTCATTACATTCTCTATTAATTCAACTGAGGTATGATTTCTACCCCATTCACATTTCCCGGGGCATTAAACTGACAGACAATTGAATGACCTTAGGAAAGAGCTCTCTGCACTAATTCCCTTAGTGCGTAGAGTGTCAGCGCAAAATTTTCTAGTGTTACTCTAGTATCATTACTTCCATTCTTTGTCCTGAAAGTGGAAAAAGTGAAAAGTATCCATAAGCCACTAACTCATATCACCCAGCCCCCACATTCATAGCTATGCATTGAGAATTTGGTGCCAGTGGAGGCTGGGATACGCAGTCTGGAGGGTGGGTACAGGAGGAGGAGGAGGGGCTGAACACAGCAATGGCAGACTGGATGGCAGCCATGAGCAGCAGAACTGTGGGACACCATCATCTGTTGCCTGCAGCTGCCAGGCTGACTTCATTCTCTACACGGCAAATATTTGTTGACCATTTATCATGTGGAGGACACTCTACTAGGCACTCTGAGGGACAAACAGCAATGTGACACACTGCCCCTTTCTGGCAAGGGGTTTCTTGTTTGGTTGGAAGACAGTTACCAGCTAGCAGCAAACACTTTGTATAGTACTTCATTGTTTGCAAAGCACTTTCAGGCAAATCATTCTCCTCTCAAGAGCCTGGGCTGACATCCCTCTAGTACCCTAGTGACAACCTGTGAGGTAGTTTTATTCCTGCCTTTCATACAGGAAACTGTGGCTTTGAAGTTTAAGCAATTTAACCTGAAATCACCCATGTATGATCACCCATTTATGTTACCTGAAATGCCCTTGCTGTTGTTGAGGTAGACCTAGGCTTATCTCTGACTCCAATTCCAGTGCTCTTTCCACTATACCACACTAATAAGAAAAGTTAAAAACCAATATGTAGTCTATAGCACATATCAAGAGGATTGCACAGAGAAGGGGTATTATAGGAATTCAGGAATGCAGATCACTGTGGCTGGGTACAGAAGGGAGGTAGGACTATAGAGATGGGTTATAGTAGACAGGTAGAGACAGGTAGAGACCAAGGGAGGGCATTCTAGACAAAGCAAATGTTTTATTAAAGGTGGGAAATAACAGAGCAGGATTTGAAGGGGATGTTCATGGGGCTGCCACGTTTGGTCACATCATTTGTGCCTGCCTAACTCCAGGGGTGTCACTCACATAGACTCTGATATAAATGGCACCCTGGGGATTGTTGAGTACACAACCTGCACAGTAGTACAGGGGTAGCCCTGAATGTTTACATCAATGGGACTTGGAGGGTTTCATACAGAAGTGAGATAGAAATCTGGAAAGATGGGCAAGGGCACTGATCACAGAGAAATGGGAAGATTAGTGTAAGGATTTTTCATTTTAACCTGTAGGCACTGAATGCTTTTTAACCAGAAAAGAGTCACAGTGAAAGCAATGTTTTGGGATGATTGATCTGGAGACAAGCAGATTAAATTTGAAAGGGGAAAGGTTGGGGACAGGAGACCAGATAAAGTTTTGGTCACCTCAACATGAGGTTAAAAAGGGCCTGAACAGTGCTGGTGGTAATGGGAAGTCAAAGAAAAGGACAAACATGGAAGACCTTCTTTCATTAACTCCACAAATGTTCTTTGAGTGTTTAGTAAGTGGGTCAGGTGAACTGACAAAGTAGGGTGAACCTGCAAAGGAGTGGTCACAGAGATGGGAGGATATTATTACAAAAAATAAAAAATTTAACCACTAACATAGTTCTTTTTTATTACAACCTCATATATACTCCCCTGAATTAAATAGCAATCAACATGTACCAGGGAGAAATTGCTCTGTGGACCACAAGTTGTTGTCACATAATGTGGTCGCTTTCAGAATATACTTGTTTAGGGATGGATTCAGATCAAGCTTAGGGCCAAGCCTCTTTATCCCTGCATTCATTGGTTGCAGGCAGAGAAACTACACTTACATTCTAGCTTTCGCTAGTGAATATTGTGGTCCAGAATCAGATTCTGCAAGACTCATCCATTTGTAGAGAAATAGATTGAGGATGTAAAATCATCAAGAGGCTTTTTTGTTTTAAAATATTAATAAGTAATCTACTTTTGTATTTGAGAAGTCACAGTGCGTTCCTGTGACCAAAGTACAGCAGACTTTCGTTCTTATTCCAAATGTCTGTAAAGTCCAGTAACACTTGTCTCAGCATTGAATAAGCACATTAAAAATGAAGTTACCAACTTTCTTTACCGAAATGTTTCCACTCACTTGCAGGTATCCCCAAAGGCTTCAGTTCTGAAGGATTATAGCATGCTCAATTGTGCCAGCTATTGTCAGGAATTATGGACCAAATGGCTTATTTTTGGTTGTGAAACCAACTTGAGGCTGGCACCAGTGAGTTAATGCACTTGTAAGACAAAGCACTTAAGTGAAAGTCAATTGTGTTCTCTTCTTTGGAAAGTCTTTTGTGAGAGCAACTCTCAGGTGGCTTCATCCAGCCAAGGTTAAATTCAAAGTTGAGTACTTTAAAAACAAAATGGAAAAATTCAAGCCAATGAATTGGGTAATTTGTTCAGTTTCTGGTATGTTGAAGACATAAAGTAAGAAGACATCTTTACTGGCCCTCTGCATCTAGGCACAGAGCGGGTGGGCAAGAAGAATCCCTCTCTGATAAGCATCTTATGTGGTTTTGTACCTGGCGAGACAGCTGTGGATCACTGCCCCAAGGTAGGGTGGGAAAGCTCCTGTTCTTGTAAGAGCCTCCCTCTTGTAAGAGGGACTCTTGTTTGTCCTGCCCTGTTCTCAGAGTTTGTTCTGAAATGCTACTTCCTCCTCCCCTCAGGATCTGAGGCCCACATTTCAGATAGGTAGATGTGACCACACCACAGCCGAAGTACAGGAGGCTCATGGAAGTATAGGGAGAATCAAGCTCCGTGTGTGTCAGAAGTCAGTGCAGAGCCAGGATTGTAAGAAAATTTACATTTTAGTAAATTACATCTAGGGAGGTACTGCCTAAAATCTAAGTCTATAGCAACATTTATTAACATTTTTAAGAAAACTGAGGTATAATTTCTATACAGTATATAATTTATATACAATTAAATACAATTTATATTTCCATGGGGATGCCTGAAACTGCAGATAGTACTGAACCCTATAGATACAATGTTTTTTCCTGTATATACATACCCTTTCACTTAAAGGAAGCACTTTATTGCTTTTCTATGGCCTATCTGAATTGCCAGCATCACTGCTCTTGTGCTTGGGGCCATTATGAAGTAAAATAAGGGTCACTTGAACACAAGCAGTGTGATATCATGACAGTCAATCTGATAACCCAGATGGCTACTAAGTGACTAAAGGATGGGTAGCCTATATGTGCCAGGCAGCATGGATCCGCATGGTGAGAGATTTCATCATGTTACTCAGAATGGCACACAATTTAAAACTTATGAATTGTCTATTTCTGGAATTTTCCATTGAATATGTTTGCACTGTGGTTGACTGTGGCTAACTGAAACCGTGGAAAGTGAAACCGTGGATAAGGTGGGATAGCAAAATACTCACATTTTTAAGTTTAATCAGTTTTGACAACTGCATATCAAAACAAAATATTTTCATCAGCCCATACTATTCCCACATGCTCCTTCCTGGTAGATTTCCATACTAATCCCTCAACTACTGATTGGCTTTGTATCATCGTAAATTAGTTTTATCTATTCTAGAATCTCTTGTAAGTGGAATCATACAGTATGTGCTCTTTTGTGCATTTTTTTCTTTCACTTAGCATACTATTTTTGGGATTTATTTATGTTGGGTATCAGCAGTTCATTCCTTTTTTTAATTAAAGTTTATTGGGGTCACAATTGTTAGTAAAGTTACATAGATTTCAGGTGTACAATTCTGTAATACATCATCTATAAATCACATTGTGTGTTCATCACCCAAGAGTCAGTTCTCTTTCCCTCACCATATATTTGATCCCCTTTACCCTCATCTACCCCCTTACCTTCTGGTAAACACTAAATTATTATCTGTGTCTATGAGTTTTTGCTTCCTATTTGTTTGTCTTGTTCTTTTGTTGTTTTTGGTTTATAGACCACATATCAGTGAATCATATAGTTCTCTGCTTTTTCTGTCTGACTTATTTCACTTAGCATTATAATCTCAAGATCCATCCATGTTGTCACAAATGGTCCTATTTCATCTTTTCTTACCGCTGAATAGTATCCTATTGTGTATGTATACCACAACTTCTTTATCTATTCATCTATCAAAGGACATTTTGGTTGTTTCCATGTCTTGGCCACCGTAAACAAAGCTGCAATGAACATTGGAGCACACGTGTCTTTATGTATAAATGTTTTCAGATCTTTTGGGTAGATACCCAGGAGAGGGATTGCTGGGTCATATGGTAATTCTATTTGTAATTTTTTGTGGAACCTCCACACTGCCTTCCATAGCAGCTGCACCAGTCTGCATTCCCACCAACAGTGTATGAGGGTTCCTTTTTCTCCACAGCCTCTCCAACACTTGTTACTATTTGTCTTGTTGATGATAGCCATTCTAACTGGGGTGAGGTGATATCTCATTGTGATTTTTATTTGCATTTCTCTGCAACTCAACAATGAAAAAACAAACTACCCAATTGAAAAATGGGCAGAGGACCTGAAGAGACATTTCTCCAAAGAGGGCATACAAATGGCAAATAGACATAAGAAGAAATGCTCAACATCACTAATCACCAGAGTTCATTCCTTTTTATTGCTGAATCATATTTCATTCCTTCAATGTACCACAGTTTTTTAAAACTCCCTTCCCCTTTTGATGGACATTTAGATTGTTTCCAGATTTTGGATATTATGCATAAAATTGCTGTGACTGTTCTTATATAAAGCTTATGTAAGCATACATTTTCATTTCTCTTGGGAAAATATCTGTGGGTAGAATTTCTAGGTCATAGGTTTGATGTACTTTGTAGGAAACTTGTTCAACTCTGTAAGAAACTACTGAACACTTTTCCAAAGTACTTGTATCATTTTACATGCCCAATAGAACAAATGAAAATGTGGATGGTTCTACATCCTTTCCAAATTTGGTGTTTTAAATATTTTTTATTACTGCTCTGTGTGTGTGTGTGTGTGTCTCATTGTATTTTAATTTGCATTAACCTGATGACTAATGATATGGAATACTTTTATATATGTTTATTGGCAATTTGTATATCTTCTTTTGTGAGCTGTCTGTTCAAGTCCTGTGCCCATTTAAAAAATTGAGTTATTTGTCTTTATGATTGATTTACAGGATTTCTTTGTATAGTTTGGACATATTTGTCAGGTATCTGTATTGTAAGTACCTTTTCCCAGTCAGTGGCTTGCCTATTTACTTTCTTGATGATGTCTTTCGATGAGCAGACATTTTATAGTTTGATGTAGTGTAATTTATCGTTGTTTTTCTCTTATGGTTCATGCTTTCTTTGTCCTTCTTGAACAGTTTTTAGCTACTGCAAGGTTGTAAAGATTTTCTCCTAAGTTTTTTCCCCCTAGTTTTATTGCCTTATTGTTTTACCTTTAAATTGATTTTTGTGTATGATGCTATGTGAGGTAGGAGTCAAGATTCATTCATATTCTCTCTCTCTTCTTCTTCTTCTTCTTCTTCTTCTCCTTCTCCTTCTTCTTCTTTCCCTCCCTCCCTCATCTTTGGTATGGATATGCAATTATTCTAACCCCGTTGTTGAAGAGATTTTCTTTTCTCTACTGAATTGCTTTGGTGCCTTTTCAAAAGTCATTTGAATGTATGTGTATGGGTCAATTTCTGGATTATATTCTGTTTCTAGTTCTGTTTTACTTTCTAAGTGTTGGTAATGATTTTGAAATAGAAATGGATTAAGATTCTTAGGTATACAGAGGTTTATGAATTACTGTAGGAGTCCCATAGTAAGCATCTTTCACCCCTTGAAGACTTTTTTGAGTATATTCAGTGATCACAAGATCACTTATTTGATTCTCATGTGAGTACTCTAGGGGAGGTGGTTATAAAGAGCCAGAGTGTTGATGTGTTTTGGCTTTTACTTGCTGCTTATAGCAACATCTGTCAAGAATGAGATGAGCTCAGACAAGGATTAGCTGGTTTGAGAGCAGAAGCAGAGGGAATAGAGAGTCTAGAAATGTAGGTCTTGGCAGGGTTGGAAAAGTCAGCTATTCCTGAACCCAAATAAACTGTTACCCTTCTACTCAAGTTTATTGTTTCAAATAATTGCAGTGTAGCTGCCATGAATTGAGAGATGTTAAAGTGAGGCCACACCTGACCTTTTGCGATTAGTTAAAAATTTTAGCTAAATTCTTGTTAGCCGCTAGTATGGTACCCAGTGTTTCTTCCTCTATTGACCTGGCTCAGGTGAGCCAGTGCTCCTGTCCTGCCTCTTCCTGGAAGGGCCCGTCTTTCCTTACAATTTAGGATACCTGGTTGTCTCGCAACTGCAACTCTCTGATGGTTCAGAAGTTACATTTTGTAGACTATCCAGCTTTTTATTGATAGGGTTGGACTGAGCTTTTACCAGTTTTTTACATCATAGGTGGAAACTGAACTCCCCAAAGGGTGATTTATAAAGGTAGTCTCCACTTTGCAAAATATATTTTTATAATATTCCTTTGAATGGCAATCTCTATTGCCATTCCAGCTCCTATTCCCACTCCGATCTGTTTCTTTATTAGATCTTACTTATCTGCCTCTAAGCCTCTAGACCACAGCTCCTGGAGGGTATAACTTGGCACTTACGTCTATTCCCAGTAACTTTCACAGGTCCTGGGACAATTAAGAGACCCTGTTTGTTGATTAATGGAATGCCTTGGCCAGTCTCACTTGACAAATGCCTCTTTCAAGACCAAAAGCAAAGTCACCTCCTCTGAGAAAATTCTATGAGTTCCATTAGGGAGGGTGAGTTGCTTCGCTGTGTCTCCTTTGTACATTCCTCAACTGGCATTGTGTGTGATGATGATTTTTCCATCTTTTAGTCTAGATTGTGAGTTTGTTGGGAGCATGAACCGATTCTAATTGTTCTATATTTCAGGTACCTAGAACAATGTGTGGTATATCTAATTATGACTCAGTTTGTAAATGGACACATAAAAATAGGTTTTCTAAACGAACTGTTGAATGTTTTTGTTGAATGATTATGCAAATTGGTTCAGATTTATGTAACTGTTATTTACATGATTAATAGCATGAAGAAATATGTATATGTCTGTATGTTTTACCTCTAGTGATCTAGATAATTGTAGAATTTCCTTAGGGCAGAGATGGTAATTACATGGCACCTCTGCCACCATTTTCTCCTTGTGTGCCCATGGCAAACAAACCATTTCCATTTAAACAAACCATTTCTTTTTAAGATTGAGCATAGACACAAACTCGACATCTTACCTTCACATATCAACTCCACCAATGGGTCAGATTTGGTACATGGAATCAAGATTATTTTCCCTTTTCTAATCCAGGGGGTTCCTGAGGCAACAAACTGGGAGGTCACCCTTGGTGCCCTTGCCAGGTGGTACCTAAAGGGAAGATTCTACTAAGCTACAGACACTTCACAGATTCCTGTCTCTCAGAACTTAATCACATTTGCATTTTGGCTGTGATCAGATGGTGGAAACACAAACTCCAAACTGTCAATCAACGTGGGCTCCTTGTCCAATTTTTCCTAAATCAATTTCTTTAAAAAATCTTTGAACTTCAAAATTGTACAACTAGTTTTTAAACAATTACAGTGTTTTATATATTACATTACAGTTGGTAACCTAGAATTGCACATTACCGAAAATCTAGTTTAGGTGGTATGCATATGAATATGGTGTGTGAGTACAGGCATACGTGTGTGTGAGCTGAGGTGTTCATAAGATTTGGGAGGGAACAGAGGGGAGATATTTGCTGAAAATATTCTTTTTATATTGTCCAGTTTTACCTTTAAACATCAGTGGAAAAATTTCTGAGGCATATAGATTTCTGGCATGTAATTTATCTTCAAAACAGAAATTAAACCTAAGCAGTTATAAATTTGAGTTTCTTTCTGAATTAACCATGTTGGCATTACCCCAGATACCTCCTTATGTTCACATGGTTGCTTCCAGACTCTATGTAGAATTTTATGTCTCTGTAGTATCAAATTTGTTAAATGGCATATTTTTATATCTAATTTTTATAGCATATTGTTATTCCAGACTTTTACATGCCTCTAATTTATTCTTAACTTCAATATAGCAGTATTGATTTTTTTTTCTTCTAAGTTTGATGGTAGGAACACTTTAATTGTGATTTAAAGTCATTTCAACAACATCACTGATTTGTACTTTGTTTTCTAGTCTTTGTCAAACTACACATTTGAACAGGTACAAGAGTAAGTATTAATGCACCTCAAGTTTCCTTTGTATATGTCTTTAAGAAACTTTTAGAATATTTCTTAGGATTGAGATGAAGTGTATTTGATGACTTTGGATTATTCAATACTTAAATGCAGAATAGTAAGAACAGTTTTAATTACAAATCAGATGGAACCTGGTGCAGTTTCCTTAAATCATATTCCATCTTCTAAGTTCCCTAGTAATAAGGAATAAGTTGGTCATAATCTTTCACTTCTGTCTTCAAAAATGAGGTCACTAGGTTGCAGAGTTGGCCATTGGAAAGATTTTGTGACAGTGTCCTTTGTTGGCTGTCTGGGTACCATGTTTCTGTGGCTGTCAGGATTATGGCCAAGATAACATGGATGAAAAAGGCTGATGAGTCATGTTTTGGTTGCTATATAAAGCAAGGTTCACAAGTGCAACAATCAAGAGATTGACTTTTTTCCTTGCGTATTGCAATTGAGAAAGCTTTCACCAGGTGAATGGTAGTATTTTGGTTATCTGGCATATGGTCCAAATGGCTTTAATGGACGACCTATTCAGAGCATCAATTTTCTGTTTTAATTATATCATTTCATTACTGGCACAGAATTTTAACCACATTAATGGCAATAAAAATAAAGAAGAAAAATTAAACTAAAAGTCAAGTGTCTTTTCCCTTGCTTATATTTAGTTTGTATCCACTTACAACTATAATTTATGTGTAGTTGTAATCACATCTTTTGATACACAATTTCTATTCTAATTTTTAAATAATATATCATCAACATGTTTTTATGTTGCTGTATTGTATAATTTGTAATTATCGCTTTAACAAGCATGCATCTTCACATTAGTAGGTATTCTTTAGAACTGTTTATTTGATTTTGAATATATATATAAAAATGTATAAATTACATATAAGTTATAGAAAATCAACTCATAACCACACCCATATGCCTATCATTCAGTTTAAGATAAAGAACATTACCATTAACTTTAAAGGTCCCTGTCTGCCTCTTTTCTATCTCATCCTCTTTCTTATCTCCTGGAGGTCACAAGATCACCATCCTAAATCTTGTGTTTATTGTACCCTAGATTTTCTTTATAATTTTATCATATATTTGGTTGTATCCTTAAACAACATGTAGTTTTGTGAATATTTTAAATCTATCTTTAAATGGACTTATACCAGATGCATTTTTCTGTGATTTTCTTTGCCCAATACTAAGCATCTCTGTTTTTTTCATGACTTTGTGTGTTATTTATTTCTTTGGCTGTGAAGTATTCCATTATATGAATGTAACCACAACTTACTGTCCGTGATGAATATTTGGGTTTATTCAAGTTTTTTCCCCCTTTTTAAATGGTAGTGTAAAGAACACTGTAATGCGCGATTCCTATTACAATTGTTCAAGAATTTTTTATGACGTATATCGAGGAGTGACTCTGCTGGGTCCCAGTGTATGTACTTCTTCAAATCAAAATGCAAAGGTAGTTCCAAATTGTTTTCTAAAGTGGTTTCACCAAATTACACTTCCACCAACAATGTGTAAGAATTCTGCTTGCTTTATACACTTGTCAACATTTGGTGTTATCAGACAGTATGATTTTTGCAGTATGAAATACTTTCTCATTGGGTTTAAATATGCATTTTTCCAATTGGCAATGAGGCAGTACATTGTTTTAGAGGGTTTATCTTCTAGTGAAGTGCTTGTTGAAATCTTCTCTTATATTTCTCTTGGGTTTTCTTTTCCTTATTGGTTTGTAGGAATTCTTTGTATGTTCTAGATGTTAATCTTTGGGTTATATGGGTTCAAATATTTTCTCTCATTCTGTTTTTCACTGTCTTTATGATATCTGGTGGTGAACAGATAATATTAATTTTAATACAGTCAAATTTATCAATGCTTCTTTTAAGATTTGTGCCTTTTATGTCTTGTTAAGTAAAATTTCCCCTTAAGGTGTTAAGGATATTCCCCTACATTGTCTTCTGAAAATGTCACAGTTATGTCTTCCACAGTTATGTTTTTAACCTACCTGGAAATGACTTTGTACGTGATGTGAAGTAAAAGTATATTTTTTTTCTTTCTTTTTTTTTTTTAAGTAAGAATAACCAATTGTCCCAGCATAATTTATCAAAATTTATTAAAAATTCATTCTTTCCCCACTGATTTGCAATATCAGTAAACCAAGTTTCCATATATGTGTGGATCAATTTCTGGGCTCTATAATTTGTTCCTTTGGTTAATTTGTCATTGTGTCAATATCACATTTTCTTAATTGTCTTAATTGAAGTTTTGATGTCTGATAAAACAACTCTTTTTGTTTTTCTTTAGGCTTACCTTGGCCCTTCATTCTTTCATATAAGTTTTAGAAATAGCTTGGCAGAGTCAATGCAAAAAAGCTGCTGAAATTTTATTAGAATTTTATTGAATTTACAGATTAAATTAGGAGAAATGTACATCACTGCAATAGTGAGTATTTAGTCCAGTAAATGTGGAATATTTTCTTATTTATTTAGGTCTTCTTTAAATTTAATTTTTTTATATATTTTTTTCCATGGAGGACTTGCATAACTTCTGTTAATTTTTAAAAAATTTTTATCGGAGAATGTTGGGGAACAGTGTGTTTTTCCAGGACCCATCAGCTCCAAGTCAAGGTGTTGTCTTCAATCTAGTTGTGGAGGGCACAGCTCACTGGCCCATGTGGGAATTGAACCGGTGACCTTGCTGTTATGAGCACTGTGCTCTAACCAACTGAGCCAACAAGACGCCCTTAAATTTCTTTTTAATGCTACTGAAAATGACATCTTTTCAATACATTGAAAAGGTGTGATACATTTAACATTTAAAAATACCTATTCTAGTTGTCTGTTTCTTTTGTAATTGAAATATGATTGATTTTTGTAAATTGACTTTGTATGCGGAAAAATACCTAAATTTTCTTTTAATTCTAATCACTTATTTGTCAACTATTTTGGATTCTATCATGTGCAAAAAGTGACAATTCCATTTCTTCTTTTTTAGTTGTTATATCACTTATTTCTTTTCTTCCCTTACTACACTGGTTTGGATTTCATAAAAGTGGGTATAGTGGGTCTTTCTTTATATGGCAAAAGGAAAGCTTTCAGGGTTTCCCTATTAACTGTGATGATTCCTGTGGGTTTATATTTGTTGTTGTTAATTTCCTTTGTTAGGTTAAAGAACCTTCTATTTTTAGGTTGCTATGAGTTTTTTTTTTGTTTGTTTTTAATCATGAACTCATATTTAATTAAAAATATTTTTCTTTGTTTGTAAAGTGATCACATTATTTTCTGCCTTATTAATGTGGGTAAATATATTGATTTTCTAGTGTTAAACTAATATTAAATTCCTAACATAAATGCATCTTGATATTAATAGGTCATCCTTTCTACATAATGATAGTTGTTATAACTTGTTAAAATGTTAGTATTTTGTTTAGTATTATTACATCCATGTTCCTGATTGAGATTGGCCAGTGATTTTTTTTTGGTCAAAGATCCTTGTCATGGTTTAGGATTAAGGCTATGCTAGACTTATAAAATAAAAAAATGAGTTGCAATGTATTCCCTTATTTTTTATTCTCTGGAAGAGTTTTCATATGTTTAGAATTATGTTCTTCTTGAATGTTTGATAGAACTTGCTAGTGATGCCATCTGGATCTGGAGTTTTCTCCAGATGTGGAAATTTTTATCTATGATTCAGTTGCTTTAATGGTTATAAGACTATTCCAATTTTAAAAGGTTATAAAGCTATTCTAGTACTCCAAATATATATATGCCAAACTTTTACATATATTCTAGGGTTGGTTTTTATTGTTGTTGTTGTTGTTTTTTAACTTTTCTTTCACCTTTCCCCCACTTATCCCTCTGCACTGCATTCTGGATACTTTCTTCAGATCTGTCTTTTAATTCATCAATTCTCTTTTCCACTGTGTCTAGTCTGTTGTTAAACCCCTCTATTCAGATTTTAATTTCAAAGTTTGTATTTTTAATTCCTACATGTTATTTTTACTCTTTTCCAAATCTTATTGCTGTTTGCTTATAGTTTCATTTGTTATTTCCTGAAGATAGTAGATGTTCTTAATTCTTGGTTTGTTTCTGTTAATTCCAATATTTAAGTATTTGAACCTCTAATTCTGATGTCTGTTGTTTCAACTTATTTTATTTTGCATTTTGTGAGTTTTGATTGTGACTTGTACCTTGAAACTTTGGGTAAATTCTTTGAGACTGTGATGAAAGTGGTTTCTTTCAGAGAGAATTTGCCTTTATTTCTGTCAGTTGCCTTGGGGGTAATATCAATGTGCAGCAGGGACATTTTAAGCTAAATTCTCAGCTTGAGATTTTTAAAACTTGTTTCTTTGAAACCTATGTAACCTAATGTAAGTTTTGGATACAAACCAAACTAAGTTCTGGTTGTTATTACCAGTTCTCAGGGGAGATGTAAATTTTCTTACTTCTACTCAAAAAGAAGGTCTCACACAAGAAAATTTCTTTGAAGGTGGAAGTCAGTTTATTTCTGGTTCATCCTAACTCTGGAGGCATAGCCCTTTGAAATCTCAACTTTATGGAAAGAGTTGCCCATTGGATTTCCCACCTTGAGCAATCTTCAAGAAGTTGTGAATATTTAAACTCAGATTGAACTGATTTGGCAAATATTTTCAAGTTCAAAGCCAGCATCAGTGCTCTCTTTCCTTCTCTGAGTTTTTGCCTTCATTTAGTTTTCAGGTTTGGTATCTTATTTTCTTATCATTAATTAATTTAAAAAGATATAAAATGTTTACCTTTCAGTTTTAGTGTTTTTTTTATTGTTGTTGTTTGTTTTTAATAATGGTCAGTTTTGGTACTTAGTCCACCATACTTTTGGAAATTAGTTTTTAAATCTGATTTAAATGGCTGCATAATATAATAAAGTGCTATGTGAATATATTGCCATTTATCTTACAATTAATACTTTAACATTCTAAACGAACTCATTCATCAAGCTGATGTACCACAATATACTTAATCATTCCCCTTTTATTGGGCATTTACTTGTTTCCATTGTTTCTCTACTATAAAAATATTATGGTGAAAATTTTAAAAATACTTTAGTATCTACAGGTTTGTATGCTATGATGAATTTCCATTTTATCATGTAGGTTATAGTGACACATATACTTATTTTGAGTGATATAGTCAGATTTGCATTTTAGAAAGAGGGAAGAGTGAATTGCAGGTAGTTGAGATTAAAGACAAAAAAGATTCATAAGAAGGACATGTGAATAGTCTGTGTAAGATTTGATAAGGATATGAACCAGCCCAGAAGCAAAGGAGATATAATATAACAACAGTATGCCAGTGTTTCTGGTTTGAGCAATTTAGTGGATGGTAATGTCCTTCACCAAAATAGGAAATACAGAGAAAGAACAGATTATGGGTACAGGTGTATGTACATTGAGTTTGAAGTGCCTTTGGAGATATTCACTGGGTCTTTGGATATTTGTAACTGGAGTGGTCTGGCCAGGAGATAAAGATTTTGGGAGTCATGAAGGAACAGACAGTAGCTGAAATCTGGATCTTGAATGAGATTGTCCGGGGAGATTGTGAGAAAAAAGGCTGAGGGTAAAACCTGGGAAACACCAATATTTAAGAGGTTAGAAGCAGAGCCAATATAAATGAGAATACAGGACCTATAATTCAAAACAAGGAAAAAAGTGCTATTAAAGTTATATTATAAAGCTTTTCCCTTTCTTCTGTGGTCTCTCTCTTGACATCATTGTGCTTTTATTGCTATTTAATGTTATTCCAATAAAGAAAAATTAGAACTTAATTATTAGCATGACTATTATCATTCATCTTTATATTGTGCAATGCCAGTTTTTTTAAACAGCTTTGAGATATAATTTGCATACAATAAATTCACCCATTTAAAGTGCGTACGTCAGTGGTTTTTAGTACATTCACAGAGTTATGCAACCGTCACCACAATCTAATTTTAGAACATTTTCATCATTCTAAAAAGAAATTCCCCACACCCATTAGCAGTCTCAATTACCCCCTTCCCAGCCCTAGGAAACTGTCTCTATAGTCTTGTCTGTTCTGGACATTTAATATAAATGGAATCATACAATAGGTGTTTTTTTGTGACTGGCTTCTTTCAGCAATGCCAATTTTAAATGTAAATATCAAAGCATTTAACTTGTATGTGGAATTACTGAAATAACATGTTTTATATTTCATGAGTCATTTCTGGAGAGTGCCTTGCGTTGGACAGAAGAGACAAATTTTTTATTAAATTTATTGGGGTGACATTGGTTAATAAAATTATATAGGTTTAAAGTGTACAATTTTATACTACATCATCTGTATATTGCATTGTGTGTTCACCACCCAAAGTCAGATCTCCTTCTGTCACCATATATTTGACCCCCTTTGCCGTTTTCTAGCCCCCCTTCCCTCTGGTAACCACCAAACTGTTGTCTGTATCTGTGTGAGTTTTTGTTTGTCAGAAAATACAAATTTAAGTCAAACTCAGGGAAGTTGGAAGAAGGAAGAGATAGAGGATCTTCCACACATCTCCTGCCCTCTCATACAGACAGCTGAAGGAGTACTTCCAGGCAAGGGGATTCCTGGGGGGCAAGTGCTGACCTTGCCCCACAATATAGGGTACTCATTTGCTTGGGCATGAAGGCTGCTAGGTTTTCCCTTCTGTCAAAGTGGAATCTCCACACCAAGCCCTGGTCAAAGGTGAGTTTGGGGAAGTTGAGCCAGTCATTTCCTCTATCGATGGTCTGCTGCCATAACTCACAGCAGATGGGTGGCTCTCAAGGGTCTTTAAACCTTTGTGCCGTAACACACCAAGTACTTGGATGGGGTGGCCAAGAGGTGGAGGGGTGGACTAAGACTCAACGTCACACATGCCCTGGTGCTGCTAATGTGGCACAGGAATCTAATGTGTACCCAATCCTGATCTTCCCAGTACTGTGCCCAGGCCTTTTCCACGGAAAGGAAGTGGCAGCAGTCATGGAGTGGAGGTAGAGAGGAGGAGGCCAGGCAGGACCTGGGAGACAAGGTGGCATGGCAGTGGGCAGTGAGAACTCATCTCTGGGAGGTAGCAGGAAGAGGATGAACATGAGTTGAGATTTCAAGCCCCATGCATGTTTCATTGTCCCACTGGACTTCACTTACAAAACAGAAATTCTAAGAGAAGCTTATTAAGAATTCAAGACAGTGACTACAGTACATTAAACCCCAAGAGGAGACCCTTCTGAACAGTGGGTCTTGTGCAACTACTGGTCTCACTTCCATGAAGCTGGTCTTGGCCAGAGAAATGGAAAACTCGGAAGGCAGAAAGAGAAGTTTGATGAGCTATGAGAGAGTGGTGTCGAAGATGATTGAGGAAGATGTTCCAGGAAAGATGGAAAAGTCAACGGAATCATTGCAAGAGAAAAGCACAGATAAGAAAAGGACTCGAAGCTCTCGTATAACAGCACTGCTGATTTTGTTGAGATCAATTTCAGTGGAATGGACGGGATAGAATCCAGATTACAAGGTTGTAGAATAAATGGAGAGTGAGGAGGTGGAAACAATGAATGTTGACTTGTTCAAGAAACTTGTCTATGAAAGGAAGTGATGAGAGTAGAACTCTGAGTAGCAAGAGTCGAGAGCAGGGTTTGGTAAATGATAGCCTGCAGTACAGTCCATGGCCTGTTTTTAAAAATAAAGTTTTATTTGAACACAACCACATCCATTTATTTATGTCTTGTCTTTGGCTGCTTTCACATTACAATAGCAGAGTTGAGCAGTTGCAGAAGAGACTACATGGCCTGCAAAGCCTAAACTATTTACTATTTGACCCTTGACAGAAGGTTTTTGACCCCTGATCTAGTTTTTAAAGTGTGGTTCCTGGACCAACAACATCAGCATCACTTGGGCCAAAAATATACAAATTATTGGGCTACACCCCAGACCTATTGAGTCATAAACTTTTTAAAAATATTTTTATTAAAAATATAGCTAACATACAATATTATATTAGTTTTAGGCATACACCATAGTTATTCAACATGTATATACCTAAAGAAGTGATCACCATGATAAGGCCAGCAACCATCTGACACTGTACTGTGCTATCACAATATTATTGACTATATATCCTATGCTGTACATGACTTATTTGTTTTATACTTGGAAATTTGGACCTCTTATTCCCCTTTACCTCCTCCCCTTTTAAATTTTTCAATTACAGTTAACATTCAATATTATTTTATATTCATTTCAGGTGTACAGCATAGTGGTTAGACATTTATATAATTTAAGAAGTGATCTCCCTGACTAGTCTAGTACTCACCCGGCAGTATACATAGTTATTACCATATTATTGATTATATTCCCTATGCTTTACTTTACATCTATGTGACTGTTTAGTAACTACACATTTGTACTTCTTAATCTCTTCACCTTTTTCACCCTGCCCCCAACCTCCTCCCATCTATCACCCCAACAAATCTAGTACCCATCTAAAACCATGCATAGTTATTACAATGTTATTGACTATATTCCTTATTCTATACCCTATATCTCCATAACTATTTTGTAACTACTGATTAGTACTTATTAATCTCTTCCCCTTTTTTCACCCCTACTCCAAGCCCCCTCCCATCTGGCAACCATCAAAATGTTCTCTGTATCTGAGTCTGTTTCATTTGGTTGTTCATTTTGTTCTATAGATTCCACATGCAAGTGAAATCACATTGCATGTCTTTCTCTGTCTGAGACTTTGCTCAGCACAATACCCTTTAGGTCCATCCATGCCATCACAGATGGCAAGAACCTATTCTCTTCCATTGCTGAGCAATATTCCAGTGTACATATGTACCATTGTACCATCTCCTGTTTATCCATTCTTCCATTGGTGGACACCCAGGCCGCCTCCACATCTTGGCCATTGTAAACAATGCTACAATGAACATATGGATGCACTTGTCCCATTGAAGTAGAGTTTTGGGTTTCTTTGGATAAATATCCAGAAGTGGGATGACTGAGTCTTTCTTGGTCTCTTGTTAAAGCCTTTGTTTTAAAGTCTATTTTGTCTGGTATAAGTATTGCTACCCCAGCTTTTTAGATTTTTTGTTTCCATTTTCATGAAATAACTTTCCATCCCTTTACTTTCCATCTCTGTGTGTCTTTAAATCTGAAGTGAGTCTCTCTTGTAGGCAGCACATGTAAGGGTTTTGTTTTCTTATCCATTCATCCCTCCTATGCCTTTTGACTGGAGTATTTAATCCATTTACATTGAAAGTAATTGTTGGTAAATATGTAGCTATTGCCATTTTATTCATAATTTTGATCTACCCTCCTACCCCATCTTAAAGAAGTCTCTCTCAGATTCCTTGTAATACTGGTTTGGTGGTGATGAATTCCTTTAGCTTTTTCTCATCTGGGAAGCTCTTTATCTGTCCTTCAATTTTAAATGATAGCCTTGTTGGGTTGAGTACCCTTGGTTGTAGGTCCTTGCTTTTCATTATGTTGCCACCAGTACCAGACCTGGGGTAGCTCTGCAAAAACCTAGGACCTGATGTTGCCTGCTTGTTCTCTTAAGCTTCAGGCCCTGATAAAGCCTTATGCAGTACACGAGTTGTGTGAGGCAGAGTCTCAGGGAGCCACTAGAGTGGGAAGAGTTTTGGTCACTGGTTTACTTAAACTCTGGTTTGGTGCCAGTACTGATTTTGGAGCTACTCAGAAAAGTGTCAGAGTACACTGAGGTCAGTTGCTGCCCACTTGGGGCCCACAGACTCTGATACTTTTCCAAGAAAGAGTGCAGTGGCTGGCGATTGGGGAGAGAGTGCCTCTGGCATTGGTGGAGTTGGGTAGGGCAGGGTCCCAGCAGAGATCACTAGGTTAGTCAGATCAAATTTGGCCCTGTGGGGGAGGGCTCAAAACAGGAAGGATGGTGCCTGCTTGAAGGCTGCACAGGAGAAGAATCCACATAGGGAAAATGGTGACTGTCCTCCAGCCCTTGTCTTGAAGTCGCATACCTCAGTCTGCCCCCCGTATGCCTCCGACAACCCCCTGAGTCACCGTCCCTCTGCCAGAGCCCAGGGTGATTGCCTGGAAATGAGAGAGTCTGTGCTCACATCCTTTAAGTCTGGATTTCCCATAGCCTTCTGCTCCACCCAGATAGTTGGAATCCCCACTGATTTTCACAGTCAGATGTTGTGGGGGTGACTCTTCCCAGCACCAGTGCTCTGGGCTGGGGAGCCTGGTTTGGGGATGGGGTCCGTCACTTCTCCGAAGGGAAACTCTGCAGCCGAGATATTTCTCCTGATTCTTAACCCCCACATGGAAGTTTGGGGCCAGCCCGTTTTGTGTCACCCCCCCTCCTACCAGTCTCGACATGGCTTTTTCTTTATAGCCTTAGTTACAAAACTTCTGTTCAGCCAGAATTCAGATGGTTCTCCTGGTTGATTGTTCTATTATTTAGTTGTAGTTTTAATTGTGTTCACGGAAGGAAGGATGCACAGTGTTTAACTACTCTGCCATCTTGCATCTCTGAATCAAAAACTTTGAGTGGTAACCAGCAATCTGTATTTTATTAAGCTCTCCAGGTAATTCTGATGCACCTTAAAGTTTGAGAACTACTCGATAGAGTGCAGATGGAAAGATTAGATTTTCATTGGAGGAGAGACCCTCTTCATCTGAGGCAAAAGGAAGGATGGATTGGTGGGATACGTGAAGTTGAGTCCCATTCACTGGGTTCCATTCACTCTGTACACGGTCTCAGATTAGTAATATTTTGCCTTCTCACATCCCATACTAAGCAACCAGGACTGATTTCCAAGTGATGTATGCAACACCACCTGAGTTTAGGATATGGAAGGAAACTCTATTTGATTATAAGGTGGTGCACTCTTGGAGAACTCCATGTTAACCAATCCAGAATGTTGTAGAGGCCATTAATTCATTGTATAGGTACTTAGATCTTAAGTCTCTTAGGTTTTCTCCAATCTAAGAGTCTATGATTCTTGCCTAGAGTGAGAACTTCTTTCTCATTCCTGATTACTTATTCTATCTAGAGTCAAAATCCCTTCTTGGAACACATTCTGATCTCCAAAACTCTTTCCTTGTTTCTAGGGGTCAGGTTGCCCTCAGTTATTCTCAGCTGCCTGGGGTTTAATTAAACTAGCTAGTCAGGGAATCCATTGGTCTGCTTATAGATCAATCAAAGGGCAGGTGCAAATTTGTCTTTTTAATGGACCCTCTGTTCTGTGCTCAGAATTCCTGCCAATATTTAGTGAACAATTCCTGTGTTCTGAAAAATGGTGAAATCGTAAAGCTGGGCTAGGTCCTAGGTCAGCAGTATACTTTCCACACTCCTCAGTGATTGTCTCTTACAATGTGTGAATAAATAATTTAAATTAAATTGTATCCGCAGCAAACCAGTTCACACAATTGCAATCTCTTACACACTTGCTGTCTGCTATAGGGTTAGAATTAATTTTCTTTATGAAAGGGCCAATATGTTTTCAGTATGAGGTACCTGATCTCCAGACTTGTTTCCTGCTTGTTCTGCTCATCATGAAAGAATTCTAGAGAAAGAGATAGGAGGCATTCAGTGACGAAATAAAGCTGATAAACCTGATGTGTCACATTGGGACCTCTGGCTCTGAGGGGTTCATACCAGCTCATTCCTAGGGTGGAGGAAGGGCTGGTGGCCCAAGAGAACAAAGTGAAAGAGATAGTAGTCTAGGGCAAGGGGAGGTGGTAGGAAGTCTCCAGGGGTCTCCAGTTGTCACTCAGTCACTAATCTGTTCTAAAGGAACACACTTGTCCTCTAAATCCTAGGTGTTCTGGGGGTCTTTAGAAGCTCCCATGATAATGTTCAGGACCATTGAAATTATGGCTTTGGGAAATATCATTAAATACATTTTGTTGAGAGACAAAGGAATAAATAAAATATTGTTCCTTGTTTGAATAAACATTTTTGATGGTCAGTGTTTATTATATAATAGTTGTATTTTCTCTTTAGTTAATTATCTTTTTATGACTTATTTTATCAATTAGTTTCTCAAACAACAAAGATGAATTATCTTTCATTTTTGCTGTAAATATTTTTCTCAGTTGGTTGTTTGCATTTTTATTTTGGCTATGATTTTATTTATGGAAATAAAAAATATCAAGTACTCAAGTCTGTTAGTGTTTCTTAAATGAGAAGGTGGAGAAATGACAGGCTCATCTCCAGGCACAAGAAATTCCCTGTGCGTGGGAATTTCTTACGTTTTTTGAGTGCTGCGGTGAATGCACAGCGTCCTAGCATAGGTAGATACACCATCTCTGACTGCGGAGAGTGGAGTAAGTAGAGAGATGAGAGAGGATTGCATCCAGTTACTTTAGGTGTCTAGTTGTTAGAGGGCTTTGTCAGATTCTTCTTAAATAAGCTAGCACTCATGGGTGTATGTCCAAGCTTGACTCCTTGTATATGGTTATTAGTAAGAAGGTAGAATGACCACTACCCATACCAGCTCATCAGACCTTCTGGGGCCCTGGCACAGTCTGTGCCCATGTATGAGTAAGAACCCAGGCAGTGTGAGGGGTTCTTTCCTACTTGCATGCTTCGTGATAGGCAGCTAGAGCAGTGGTCTGTCTAAGCTGCAGTAATCCTAAACTCCTTGACAACCTACCTCCAGCTGCTGGGTAATTTATGAACATTCCTCTAAAGGAGGAAATGACCAGGTCTAGCTTTCTGCCCTCAGTTCTTTTATGCTTGACAACCTCATGTGTTTCTATTGGCTTTATAACAATGAGACTCTGCAACTTGCCTGCGAACCATGGCTGTGATGGACTAGAGCACTGGACAGATTTAAAAGATTACACTCTGTTTTTACCATTGCTTCTAATGTGGCTGAAATCCCACTGGGAAGATACTGCTGAGGGAGCGTGGCATGTAGATCAACTTACTCCTTGGTGTCCAGGCAGAAGGTCCCACGGAGCTGTTCATATATGAATTCCCAACTTTGTTACATTGGGTGTTGGGTTCAGGCGAGCTTGAAGACCCTTGCCTGGGAGTGATTATACTGCCTCCAGAACTAATAGTAGGTTTTGAAGGCCACCAGAGCCTACCTTCCAAGTAGGTGGACCTTTTGGAGGTGTTCTTGGAGCAAAAATACAAGCATGGAGTTGCCTTTCGTCATCTGAGAATGTGAAATTACCCTTGTACTTAGAATTGAATTACAACCTAAAGGGGTATACTTCCTCTTAAAACTAGAGCTCGAGGCCTCTGAAAACATGATGTCAAAAATGTGTGGTTAAGATTTCTTTGTCCTGCATTATCCCCAGGAGTTCTGTGATAAGAAGTGAGATCAACACAATTGTTCCATGACTAATACCTCTTGAATGTAGTAATCATACAGGTCTTCCATTCAACCCTTATTTTATGGACTAGCTTCGAAGAGCTGGATTATTAATGAGCCTGGACACTGGACCCCTGTTGTAGGTTACAGTGAGATGGATAGAGTTCCATGTCTGTCCATATACAAAGGGATGGATGGGAGACTACCTTCAAATGATACCCAGACTAGCTTGAGAACTGTCTCCGGCTGTTTGGTTTGTACAAATCCCAATTGTCCTATTTTAACACCTCATATATGACAGTCTGCATTCTTCATCCTATACAGGCTATTGTATCAAGGACAGTTCTTCAAATGTCGATAGTTTATAATCATATCTCACCTGAGTCTTCTTTTCCTCAAGTTAAATAAACTTCTTGTCCTTCAATTATTCCTTATGTGAAGAATTCCAAGGGAACATGATGACTTCCACCTCACTAGCCACGAACATCCCACCAGAAAAATGAGCAAAAGATAAAACCATCATAAAAAATAAATCATGAAAAATGTTTGATAGTCATGTATGAAACGTTTTAACACACTAGTAACCAAAGAACTCCAATTAAACAGGTTACCTATCAGTTTGGCAAAAGTTCAGATTATTATACCCAGTGTTGGTGAAGCTATGGGAAATAGGCAATCTCATGTGGGGCTGGTAGAGAGTGAAATGTGCCCCTGGAGACAGTCTGGCAAAGTGGCTACAAGCTTACATATGCATATACCAGAAATTCCACTTATAGGAATTTAGCCTGAGGAAATAACCAGACAAGCTATATGTACAAGGATATTCACATCAGCACTGTTTATAATAGCAAAATAGCTATGCATAATGTCTAATACTAGGGAACTTGTTAAGTAAATGATGATACAGCCACGTGAAAGGATGGGATAAATCTATATTGAAATGGAAAGTTATTCACAATATGTTTTTGGGAGTAAACTGGTTATGAAACCAAAGAATAACATGATGTTGCTTTTGAAAAACATGCATTAAAATGTTAATGGTAGTTATTTTTGACTGGTCAGATTATGAGTGATGATCTTTTCCATATCTCTAAATCTAATTTCCCCCTAGTAAACAAGTATTACTTGGATCTTAAAGAAATACTAAAAGTTAAAAATATTTGTTACTTTGATAGGCAAATTGGCCTCTTGATTTAATTTATGTTTTTGATTACTAGTGAGTTTAAACAATTTTTCATGTTTATTAATTACTTAATAAAGTGTAGTTAAATAGGGACTAAATTAAAGTGCTGCATTTTCAAAAGTAATGTTACATCTGGAAGGGAATTCAACACCTTCTAGTCTCAATCTCTCATTTTATAATAAAGACCAGTAAATCCAGGGAGGTTATGTGATTTGACCATACGTAAGACAGAATTATGGCTAGTATCTGACCCCTCCTCCCCCCACCCCCCACAAGCCACTGAGCTTTTGGTTATAATTTGCTATCTTTCTCATGTTAGGGTCTTGGCACCTCATATATGCTTCCTGGCAATATCACATGTTCTGTTTTTATCAATTCAGAGATTGATTTGTGATTCGTGATTACTAATGATTAATTTTGGAGGTGATTTTATGATAGATATTACTTTACACTTTGTGTGTGTGTGTGTGTGTGTGTGTGTGAGTGTGGGAAAGAGAGACAGAGAGAGACAGAGAGAGACAGAGAGAGACAGAGAGAGAGAGAGAGAGAGAGAGAGAGAGAGAGAGAGAGAGAAGAGTGTAAGAGGAGCATTCATTATAAAATTAATGTACAGTGAAAGAAAGAACTTGTGCTTTGGGTCAGAGGACCTGGGTGTGACTCCAGCAATCCCATTCCCTAGCTGTGGATCCCTGGGGAAGTTACTTAAATCCTTCTGAGCTTTGCCCCCCAAATTGTTAAGAACATCTACTTTGCAAGGTTGTGAAGAGGATTAAAAGGGGTGTAAAGAGAATTAATGTATGAAAAAGACCAGTAATGTGCTAAACTGAATTTTATACATCTATTTATTTTTATTTGCTTGTTTAAATCCCATTTTTTTCAAAAAGGATTTGAAAAGGCAGATGTATACCATGTTTGTTGTTGACATTGTTTCTACTGTTATACGAACTTTATTGGAAGGTCGATTGTCAGGACGGACTGCAGCAAGAAAGCATAAATATTCATATACAACCTGTTTCAGAGAACTGGGAAAGGGGCAACCTCCTTGGGTGGGAAAGTCAAGTTTCTACTAACCACCCAGGGCTAGGAGTGGGTCTGTTAGTCATGATGGAGCAGGATGACCTCTGGACCAGGCTTCTGATTTATTAAGAGCCAAACACTTCCAGTCTGGGGGAAAATGTGTCTTTGGGGGATACATAATAAGGATGGACCCTCCATTAGCCTATAAACTTCCAGAGTCAAAGATTATGTCTTTTAATCTCTCAGCGTCTAAGTGTCCTCAAGTGAGGGGGCTGGACTAGATAATCTCTAAATTCTCTTTCAGCTCTAACGTAATTTTATCCGAGGATTAGCAGGGCCCCTCTTATTGAAAGAACAGGACAGACCAGTTCAACCAAGATTTTTCTCTGTTATGTGTTGCCAGAATACTGAGGTTTTGCTTGTAAAACTATTTTGCCCACCTCCTTATCCTATGCCAGTCTTAGCTGCTCAGTTCCCATCCCTTTTCCTATCTCACTTTATGGTCCTTCTTACTTGGGAAATTAGGTTTAAACAGGCTGCAGTTTTGGCCTTTCTTTAGGCAAGCTCTTTCTCGTCAAATTGTGCTCATTTGGCTGATGAAGAACTTGGAGCTCTTCCACTCTTGGAAGGTGGGGGATGTTAACATTGACCTCAGAAAGGTGATTGGGCCTCCTTTATTTAGGGCACCGGACATGGAGAGCTCATATTTCTCATGGGGGAACATTTTATTCTTGGTGGAAGCAATTTCAATTCCCAGTGAGCCACCTACCCATTCCTTTATTTAAGTTTTTAAATGAAAGAACTTCACCTAAATTCTTTTTAAAAATTATGGCAAGATTCAACCTTAAGTGGACCCTCCTCTAGCAGCATTTTTCTGACATCTCACTCAAAAAGATACCAAGTACTAACGGGAGTTTCCAATGACCTCTAGGCTTTTGCTAGAACTATTCAAAGTTTTAAAAATTTCATTTGACTTAAGTGCTTAATATTCAACTGTTTTATAGTTGCTTGTATTTCATACTATATTTGACCATATAGCTCTTATTAATTCCAAACAGCCCTAAAAACTGCAGTGTCATGTTAAGAACTCCTTTTAGTCCTAGGCATGTCAATATGTGTTGCCAACTTCCAACTGATTCTCATCCAGAAGATTAGCAAGGCTGCCACATGGTGTTCTTTTTTACAAAACATTATTGCCTGCATTATAGCTAGGACTCTGTGTGGTGACATTAATCCCAAATCTGCAGAATGGTACTCTTAATTCTACTTGGGTGGAGAGCAACTTGAGCTGTCAGCATAAGCGTTTTATTTTGGGAATACCATTCCTTGTCATCATTTCTATAAGGAATCTTAGTCAGTTGTTAGGAATTTTATTTTGCTCCAGAAAAATAATATTTTCTCTCTTTTCATATTGAGACACTCAGATTTCATATCTTTAGTGAATAATCTCTAGCATTGATTTAGTTGCTGAATATCTTCCCCAGACATGTTTTAATTATTCACTAAGAAGCCATAGGAGTTCTAAGTAATAATGGAGCCTGGCTAGAAGCCCCTGGGGAAGTCTTTCCCAATTTTCCTACTAAAATGCCCAAGAAAAAAAATAATTTAAAGACAAAAATAAAAACAATGGATAGCATAATCTCAAAATTGGGGAAGAATCTATATTAACTATAAATCAAACCTATCTAAGTCCTTTTCTATTGCACACCGAGTTAGCTTTACTACAGAAACCCTTTCAAATGAGGAGGGAAAGCACTGTGTCCTTTCCACTGTCTGTCCATTATCAGGAAAACTGGGCAGGTAGGCTTTTTACCCATGTGGGTTGATACGTGAGGCTGAGAATATTGTCACATTATTCTATATCCTATATCCTATATATGTCAGAAAACAAGGTCAGCTTTGGCCGAGTCAGAGGTATATTGCATTTTCAGGGGAAAAATTCTTGCAGTTGAGGTTGGGTAAGGTTTAGGTTGGGTAAGAAACAAACCATGTAAATTTGCAGACATTACTCTCAGTAATCTTTTTACTGATATATCCCCTCAGGCAAGGGAAGTAAAAGAAAAAATAAACATATAGGATTACATCAAACTAAACAGGTTTTTTTTCACAGCAAAAGAAACCATCAATAAAACAAAAAGGCATCCTACTGAATGGGAAAAGATATTTGTCAATGACACATTTGATAAGGGGTTAATATCCAAAATTTATAAAAATCTCATTCAACTCAACACCAAAGAAACAAACAACCCAATTAAAAAATGGGCAGAGGACATGACGAGACGTTTCTCTAAAGAGGACATACAAATGGCCAATAGACATATGAAAAAATGCTCAACCCCACTAATCATTAAAGAAATGCGAATAAAAACTACAATGAGATACCACCTCACTCCAGTCAGAATGGCTATCATCAATAAATCAACAAAAAACAAGTGTTGGAGAGGATGTGGAGAAAAGGGAACCCTTGTGCACTGTTGGCGGGATTGCAGAGTGGTGCAGCCCCTATGGAAATCAGTATGGAGGTATCTCAAAAAAACTGAAAATGGAACTACCTTATGACCCAGCAGTTCCACTCTTAGGTATCTATCCAGAGAAATCCAAAACACTAATTCAAAAAAATATATATACACCCCTATGTTTATTACAGCACTATTCACAATAGCCAAGACATGGAAACAACTGAAATGCCCATCGGTAGAAGACTGTATTAAGAAATTGTGGTACATTTATACACTGGGGTGTTACTCGGTTATAAAGAAGAATGAAATCATACCATTTGCAAAGATATGGCTAGACCTAGAGAACATCATGCTAAATAAAATAAGTCAGATGGAGAAGGACAAATACCATATGATCTCACTTATATGTGGAATCTAAAGAACAGAGTAAATGAGCAAACTAAACAGAAATAGTCTCAGAGATACAGAAAAAAACAAAAACCTGATGGTTGCTAGATGGGCGGGGCGTAGGGATGAGGGAGAAGCTGAGGGGATTAGAAAGCACAAATTGGTAGCCATAGTATTGCCATGGGGATATGAAAGACAGTTTGAGGAATATAATCAATAATGTTGTAAAGATTTCGCATGGTGTGAGATGGGCGCTTGTCTTATTAGGGAAACCACTGCATGGACTGTGTAGCCTGACCACTGCGCCGTACACCTGAAGCTGAAGCTGAATAATATTGAATGTCATCTAAAGGTTTGTAACTTATTACTTTTATACCCAGCCTAATCATCTTTAACTTGTGAAATAACAAAAAGACATCTCAGATATGCAAGGTCTCAAAATATATACCCTCCTTGAAAATAATTACTTGAAGTAAAAGCCTAAGATTGGTGAACTTAGTCTAGACAAGGATTGTCTTAAGTTTGAAACCAACTAAAATAAAGATATGTCCAAGTCAGTGTTTATCAAATGTTTTTTAGTAACTAACGTTTGCATCTAAAGGAAATCTTTCTTGGAAACTGAAAATATAAGACAGCTACAATTGTTGTTCTCTGGTGCATATGAAGATGTGCTCTTTTTGGCAGTGCATACACTAAAATGAAAAGGATATGAAGAATCAAGAGACCCACCCACGAGCAACCGCTTCAAAACCTGAGGACTCCATGGAACAAAGTCTGAAAACCACTATTCAAAAACAATTATTATAAATCTGTCTCTAGAACAGAATGCTGATGTCAAAAATAATTATCAAAAGAGATAAATTTTAAAAAGTGGATAAATTAAATCTGTTTATAATCTGGATGTAGAAGTCCAGCAAATAGTAAAGGAATTGATAAACTGATGGATGTACTGAGGGTACATGTGAGGGTGTATACAGAGTAGAGTAAGGTGAAAGATACTGTTTTTTACTTGACTCTGACAATTAGAGAATAGAAGTTTTTGAAAAACTAAAGCAATTATTTAATACTAAAAAAAGAGAACATAGTCCATCTGAAAAAAAATAAAACCCTACAGAAAGTAAGGAAAAATGAAAACAGAAGACAAGATGAAAGAATAAAGATCTGATATGTCAGTTAAAGCTGTAAATAATTGAGGTAAATTACTACATGTTAAAATATTTGAATTCTCAGATTGCTTTTAAAAAGTCTATGAAATTCAACTAAATTCTGTTTGTAGGAAATCTATCTAAAGCAATGTGATACAAAGAGTTTAAAATGAAAAGAAAATATTTTAATAAAGGGTACAATTCCACATGAAAATATATTTAAACAGACCAAATAACATTCCATTGAGATATAGGTTATAGTGCAAAATTTGTTTAAAATATAAAGAAATATTAATCATTGACAAATTATGTTGGAAATATGAAAATAGTGTTTTCTGTTTTTATTTCTATTCTTTTATATCTTTTTTTATCTTATGTATTTATTTAGATACTAGATATTTCCAAGTTGTCTATATCTTTTATATCTATTTGGATATTTCGGGCTTCATTTTTTAAAATTGTTAATAAAAGATCAAAATTCATCATTAGCACTGAAAGAAAAATATTTATATTTATAAATAATAATAGAAATTATAAAATTACATTCTTGACTACAACATACTAAACCTAGAAATTAACAATCACATTTAAATAACAGAAATCTAACCGTTTGAGAACAATTAAAAAATATAATCGCTTAAATAATACCTGTGTCAAATAGGAAATTATTAGTACAACTTCAGACAACAAACTGCTTAGAACAAGTTTCTGAAACTTTTAAACTTAGGCCTCTTCAGTTATAAAGATTTATCCATGTTTTACTTATTTTTTTTAATTGGGGTATATATTATCTATGTAATGTAGGATGTAGAGATTAAGTATCATTTGATGTATCTTGACAATTTTTGTACCTTTGATGTATGGGTAACTTTATAAAAAATGGACAGTCTTCAATAGTAGTTGTTAAATTGCACCAGCAGTGAATGAGTTTCAGCTACTCAATATCTTTGCCAATATTTGCTATTTACTTTAAAATATTTTAATTCTAGTGGGTGTGACCTGGTATCCCACTGTGGTTTTAATTTATATTTTCCCTAATGACTAATGATGTTCTCACCTTTCAGCTATTTATCTATCTGTAAGTCCCAATTTTTATTTATTTCGTTACTGATTTGGAGGAGTTTAAAAATATATACATATTTTAGATATAAGTCCTTTTCTAGATATATGTGTTGTACATATTTTCTCACAGTCTATGGCTTATATTTTCATTTAATGGTATCTTTTGATAAGTAAAAATTCTATTTTGATGAAGTCCAACTTATTAACATTTTATGGTTAGTGCTTTCTGTGTCCTGTGTTTGTCTATGCCAAAGTTGTGAAGATATTCTTCCATATTTTCTTCTAGAAGGTTTATTATTTTGTCTTTCACATTTAGGTGTATTACCTACTTCATATAAATTTTTATTTTTAGTGTGAGGTTGGTATATAAGTTCAATTTTTTCATGACAGGTATGTAGTTGTTTTGGGACCACTTATTGAAAAGATTTTCCTTCCTCCAGTAATTTGCCTCAAAAACCTTGTTGAAAAGCAATTGTCTACAGTATGTGGGTGTGTTTATGAATTCCCTTTTCTGTTTCATTGATCTTTTTGTGTCTTTATACCAATGCCACATATCGTCTTATGGTAGTTTTATAGTAACTCTTGATATCAGATATTATGATTTCTCCGACTTTGCTACTTTTTCAAGATTATTTTCACTATTCAAGGTTTATTGCAATTCTATATAAACTTTAGAATCAGCTTGTCAATTTCTTTAAAAAACAAACAAAATGCCTGCTGGATTTTGATAGGAATTGCATTAAACCTAGTTATCAGTTTGGTGAGAATTGATATCTTAACAACATTGAATTTTTCATACTTTATTTTTCCATACTTTTAATTTCTCTTACGTATATTTTTTAGTATTCAATATAGAGGTCTTGCACATCTTTTGTTAACATTATATGTTTTGGATGCCATTGTAAAAGATTTTGCTTTGAATTCATTCCCAATTGCCAATATGTAGAAATATAATTGATTTTACATATTTACCTTGTATTTTGTTTTCATAAAATATAATTTCCCAATTGCTGTTATGTGGAAATGCAATCAGTCTGTATATTTATTGAATACACTGTGACCTTGCTAAATTTACTTACTAGTTCCAGTAGGTTTTTTTTTTTTTTTGGTAGATTTCTTAGAATTTTTTAATATACAATTATGTCTTCTTTAAGTAAATACAATATAATATATATTCATTAATACAATTATGTACACCTTTCTTCTTTTTCAGTACACAACCAGATTTTTACTTTGAGCTTTCTTCATACTCAAAGTCTGAAATTTCTCCTGCATTTCTTTTTGCAATCATCAGTTTTGTCTGACATCATGGTGACACACTGCTTTTCATTCCTGTTCTTCTGAACATAAACCACTATTCACCTTTAAAGTTGACAGTTTAATTTTAAAGCACACTGAACCAGGTTCACTTGCTTTCCCTTCTGAGTTAAACTAATAATCTTTTCCTTAATTGAAGCATATATAGTTGGGTGACAATTAGTATCTCTAGAAAGTCAGCCAGCATTGGTCACACTCCTGTTCCTAGCTTTGGAAGTTCTATTATCTGTCTGACAAATTTGTCATTTTCTACTGCCTTAGTTGTGTTGTCTTATATGAGATAGAAAATCATTTGCATACACAAAATGTTAATTTCAATGCTGCTACATAGTATGATATTTTGGATTATGCTATAAGTAAAAATGCAAAACTTATTTTAAAGGTAAATTTTCACCTCATGTTGGGCTATCATGCAAATAATTCATTCAAGGTGACAACTGGATAAATGTACATGGCTTAAGATCATATACCTGTGCCAATTACAACCATGCCTCAACTTACTCCTCTATTTGGCCACTGCCAAATGTCTTTGACATCTATTGAAAGATATATTTAAATTTTAGAAAAGTCAAAACTTGCAAATAATGCTAATGAATTGTTAAATGGAAAAATTTAACATTTTTTGAATTCTTCAATAAATTAAAGAGCTCTTTATAAAGAAACAATCAGAAAACAATACTAAAATCATAAACCCATAACTCATACATAATGTCCATAAATAACTTATGCATTGTATAACTTACCCATTTTAGCATTCTCTGTTGTAACTCTCTTTCAGATTGTAAACACTAATCACTTGGTTCAACTAATTTACATAGTGCATAACCAGTTCTATGTGCAAAATCCTTTTCTTGACCCAGTTTTCTATTCAAGATGTCATCTTCACCCACTTACTGAAAAGAGCTCCCAACATTTCCTTACCTCCCTTTCATTTCTTGATGCACTTTAATCAGATTTCCATACTCACTGCTCTACTGAAATGACTCTTATGAACATTGACAATGGTTTCTAAATGTCAAATCGTATGCCCTTTTCTCAGTCTTGATCCGACGTGACTTTATTTTTGGAAGCCCTGTCTATCAATATGCTAATAATTTTGTGTTCCTTCTGACCATTGCTCCTCTGCTCATGTTGCTGGTTCCACCTTTGTATCTGCCTTGGACTCAGGTATTCCCCATGCTCAACTTTGTCTTCGGACTCTCCGCTCTTGCCATGTCATGCATGTATCCACAGCTATGCTTATCTCCATAGGTATTTGGCTTCCAGCTCTGTAATTACAACCCTGAGTTGCTAACTACCTCCTGGATGTCTTCATATACACACCTGCAAATACAACAATGTGAATGTCTATTTTATTTTGTATTCATAGCTCACCTTATTTCTAAAAGTGTCTCAGAGGATTCAAACTACTGTTTTCACTTCCTGTTGAAATCTTACTCCATTTGCAAGGTTAAGTTGTGATCTACCTCAGCTAGGAAATCTCCCACTTTCCTACAATATTGAATTGAATTGAATTGAATTGTCACTTGAAATCTTATGGCATTATAATTGTAGATCTCTATTATAAAAAGTTGTGTCTGCATCCCCAGTGATTTGGGAGTTACTTGAGGGCAAGCACTGATCTTTTCATTCTTCTCCCTTCACCTGCCCAACTCTGAGCCCAAGATCTTGCAGACAGGGAAACACTCAGAAACTGTTCTAATTCTGAATTGAACTGGAACAGGAGGGCAGGGCTTGATGCATCAAATAGGTAGATTTAAAGCAAATAAAAGGGAACTGTTCTTTTACACAGCAGGGAGCAACTTGTTACTCATCTAGGTAGGAGAATATAGAAGAAAAAAATCCATGTAGGTTCTATAAGAATTTAACCAAGCTTAAATGTAAGTTTAGAGAAATGTATAATGTGTTACTAGGGGAAAAAAGGGACATGCCTCACCTTTCAAGTGTAGGCCTTGGTTGACAATTACCACGATTTCTCAGGATTGTCCAGGCTCACACAGGACATCTAGTCACCCACAGATTTGGCAACGGTTCAATTATTCAGTTCAATTCAGATCACCAAGCTGGCTAATACATGCTTTCCACTTCACTGCAAGCTCTGGAGACACAAACGCTTGTCCACACCTCAGAATGAATCCAAGCTGAGGTTCAGCACAATTAGTTATTTGTTTCCTCTAACATCTGAACCTTGTGAGATTCAGTCACCTCCTGGGAACGAGCCGTCTGCCAGCGAGGCATGAATAAAACAGAGAAGGTTCCAGCTGGCATCACCTGCTGTGTTTTGCCTTATTTCTCTATACACATTTCTAGACTTCTGAAATCCAGGGGCCTCTCTCAAGAGGACGCATGCCACATGGGCTGGGCGTCTGAGACCTTGATTCTGTTGTTGAATTTTTGATTTTTGAATTTCAGTCTGACTCAGGTATGAGACAATGGATCTGGGACCCCAATCCTCAGATTTTCACATCATGGTTCTGACACTGGCTACTCTCACATTTAGACCCTTTCAAAGTAGCCCCCTGGACATTATTAATCTTTAAATCATATAAAGTTTCTGATTGAAAGTTCATCTTTTAAGAGTACCTGTCCACTGCTGAGATTGTTCTCTTCTCCTACAATATGGCACTTGGGGTTCCTTTTCATTATACTGTGGTAAGCCTGTGGATGATAGTATTGCTAGGATTTCACTAGCCTTCTTTCCTTTATATAATCTCTCCATGAATGCACAGATGACCCTTTCTCCTCATTCCCACTGCCATCATCTTAGTTTCACCTCTTGTAACACCTTGCTTGCTCTGTTAACAACTGTCAAAGTTGTAGTGGGTTCTGCAGTTGGATGACCTAGGTTTACGAATAAACCCTGAGTCTGCCACTTATTAGCTGTGTGGCTTTCTGTAAGTCACATAGTCTCCCTGTACCTCAGTTTTACCATCTGGAAAACTAGAGATCGTACTCACACTCATCTCCTAAGGTTATTGGGGCGATTAAGTGAGTTAATATGTAAAATATAAAGTGCTAAGAGCAGTACCTTGCTTGTACAGGAGCTGCAAAAGTGTTAGTTGTATTATTACTTTTATTTTTGTAGTCATTTCCTTTTATACTATTCAAGACACTGCTTTGCATGGAACACCAGTTCAATTTTTAAGTGAAAATGGGGTTTTTTTTTTATAGCCATTCTCTATGTTGACAAAAGGAAGAGAGCCTTTTGTACGTTAGATGTATTTGAGAGGAATTCAGTGAAGACGAGGCAGGTAATCCTCAGAGATGAGACTGGAGAGGTAGATGAAGGATAAACCATAAGGGCCTTTAACACATTCAGCAAAGTTGCTGGCGATTGTGATACAGGCAGAGGAGAACCGCTGAGAGTTTTGAGCTGGGGAGTGACATTGAACACTGAGAGATTAATCTGCAGGAGACACTTGACTCCTTTAAAGGAGAAGAGGGCCCCTTTGCAAAGCCAGCCCTATAGGGTCTGAGTCTCATTCATTCATTAAAAAGTTTCAATGGACATTTACTACTAGACCTCAAGTATTTGCTAGGTGCAGAGGATACAATGATGGGTAATATTGACACAGTTTATGTCTTCATGGAGTTTATGGTCTAGAAGGGGAAAGACATAATTAAAGTAAGCAGCTACAAAAAAGCATGCTAAATGCTACAGAGGATGCGGAGACTGCCTCTTTCCCATTCATCTCACCCATTCCATCTCACCTTCGAGGAGCTAGTGGTGTGGGTAGGATCGACTCTACTCTTTCCTCCGGGAGTGAGGTCTCATTTATGTAAGCTAATTGTTTCTAATTCTGATGCACATTCCAATTTTTTAGGGGGAATTTAACAAAATTATAGACACCAAAGTGCCACCCTTACATTGACCTGGGATTAAGGCCTGAGAATTGGTAGTACTGTGTTTCCCTGAAAATAAGACCGGGTCTTATATTAATTTTTGCTCCATTAGGGCTTATTTTCAGGGGATATCTTATTTTTTTTCATGTACAACAATCTACATTTATTCAAATACAATCATGTCATCTTCTTCTGGAACATCGTCATAACATACTAAATGTGGCCATCTGGCTGAGATCTTAACTGGAGCTTCTTTTCAGGGTCGGTCTTATTTTCGCGGAAACACAGTATATACACAGTTCAACAGGTGATGTTAATGTGCAGCCAGGGCTCTGAAACACTGGTCTAAACAGGCTGGGTTCTCTTACCCTTTTTTTCTAGAAGGTTTTGTTCAAGAAACATTCTGGAGATGAGGGACATACATCCAAGGCAGCCATAGCGTGTGATTGCACCTGGCCATTGAGACTGTGTATGTGTGGGGGGTTATCAGAGGAACCTTCATACTTATTTGATGGTTCTCTGAAGTGGCACTTTCTTTTCCCTGGATGTAGGCAATGAAATGGTTGCTTGTAACCATCTTGCAAAACCGGTTCATAGAGTCAAACATAGCAAACAGAATGGCAGAAAAATGGGGCTGGAGCCCTGAGCAAAACATGCCTGAGGCTTTCCTACCTCTGGATTTTCTAGTTACATGAATCAAATAAACCCCCTTGAATGTTTACGCCAGTTTGAGTTAGGTTTACTGCTATTTGGAATTGCAGTGTAAAAGTAAAAGGATCCTAACTGATTGAGGAGATATGTTATGGCAAATTTAAGGTGCTTCCCACTCAGAAAAGGTCAGAGAAAGGAGTGGACCATGGAGAGGAAGAGGGTACTCTACTCATAATTGGAAAGAGTATAGGCTTTCGAGTTGGACTTATCTGGGTTTCGAGTCTAGTTCTGGCGTATACTGGCTCTCTGACCTCATGTATTCATCTTTAAATTGAGGGTATTAATAGAACTTGTAGGACTGTGATGAGATTTATTATTGAGATTTATTATGAAACTGACTGAGCCGAATGCCTGGTAGTACATTGTTCTCAGCATTTGAGGGCTATTGCTTTTGTAGTGGGAGCTGCTACTAGATCAATGGTGATGAAAGGTACCAGGTTCTAGGGTTAAGGACCGAATGACTTACAACAGGGTTTGGTAG
The DNA here is from genome assembly GCF_964194185.1 of Rhinolophus hipposideros. NCBI lineage: Eukaryota > Metazoa > Chordata > Mammalia > Chiroptera > Rhinolophidae > Rhinolophus > Rhinolophus hipposideros. Next base: position 55,757,724 of record NC_138057.1, on the reverse strand, counting down.
GCGCTGTAACCAAAGGGATGGGACTCCTGAAGTCACACCAGGCTTGGATTCAATTGGGTGCCGACATTACTATCAATAGCTGGAATAGGAAAGAAGGGACAAAAAAATGGAACAGAAAGTGGTATGCTTTGAAGGGCTATTTCTAGTAGGCAGAATTATCTGATTGGATTGCCCTTTTTGTTGTAGGTATGGTTCTGTGTAAGGGATCAGTGTTGCTCTTCTGTGATGGAAACATCCTTGTACACTGCTGGGTAAAAGTTGGATAAATGTTTGCTGTCCAATTCACTCTTTTATCACTTATTAGAAGTAAACTTGGGCAAGGTAAGTAAAAATACAATTGGGTCTATCACTTCTTTGCATTGTAGTCATGTCTTCCTAGAAATGAATTTTAGTCACCTTGAATGAATTTGGGAAAGACTCTGGTGTCTGATGGACACTTGAGGACCACACTATTCTTCTTAGCAATACATTTGTAAACTTTTTCTTAAGATGGGTTACTTCTACAGAAGTTTATATAATTATTGCATACAAATTATTTACTGGTCTCAGTTTTAGAAGACATCGATTCTATTCTTTATTCCTAGATACTGGGACAACATGCTGTACAAAATCAATGGCCCATACTTCTCACCTGGAGTTGCGTACCAGATTAGTTAGAGAGAATTATGAATGGAGAGACATCTGGAACCTACCCTGGCCTCCTGGATCAGTCTCTCCTATACAACCTACTGTTATGGATTCAGCTGCAATTTACAGCAAATTTAAAGAAATATAAGTAGCTAGGTATAGATAACTTTTTTTTTTAAGTAAGCTTTAACTCTAATCTGTCATTGCCTGATCTAACTTTCAATAGTCCCCCCACCCACCCACCCACCCCTTTTCTTCACTCTGCTCTAAGGACATTGTCTTATTTTCTCATACTTTGGTACTTGGGCTTAACTTTTATTAAGAGAGTTTCTCCCTCAGCCTTTGGTATAAATCATCATGCCAGTCAGATCTTAGTACCTTGATGAAAAAATATTTTCTTTGAAATTGACTTTTCTTAGGGAAACAAAATTCTTTTTTCGTGCAGGTTTTCTTAGCTCCAGGCATGACTTTTGTGCTGAAGGAACAAGATTACCAAGGAAGGCGCAAACCTCCTGGCTGTCATTTTGCAATCAGATAAAGGTTATAACTTGCTAACCACTTTGATGTTACTTCTCCCAGTGTCACATGTCTGATATGGGGGGAAAGGCAGGAGCTTTGAGTTTAATACCCAGCTTTGTAATTAATTTTTGTGATCTTGGGCAGCTATTTACCGTCTCTGAAACCTCATTTTCTCATCTGTAAAATGGACAGTAACTAAAATCATAGTATTATTATGAATGTGAAATAATATATAAACCACCTGGCATTGTACCTGTGCATAGTGAGTACTCAGGGCATTTCCATTCTTTATGATCTCATTCTTCTCTTTTGAGGTTAATAATTGGGGTAAAATTATTTGCACAAAATACTAATTCTTATAATTTAACTACTCTAACAACTTATAACATACTTTAATCCTTATTCTCAAAAGAATGTTGCCAAGAAAAAATAATTTCTTGAACTTAAATATAAAGTTTACTGCATTTATTATTTGCTCCAGAATACTGAGAGAACTGGCAGTTAAGAACTCACAGCTATTATCAGTGATCTTTGAAAAGATATAAAGGATAGGAAGGATTCCAGAAAACTTGGAATAAGCAAATTTTCCAAATTCTTAAAGGAAGAACAACATGTATACCCCCATCCCTACTCCACAAATTACAGTCACCAGGTTGATAACAATCCCTGGAAAATTTCTAAAAATGCAACTATGCTTATGATTTGTAAGCATTTAGAAAAGAAAGCAGTAATTGTTAGGAGCTAGGGTGGATTCAGTAAGACCAGGACATGTCCTTTTCTGTTTTTCTTTTAAGTGATTGTAAGTCCTGTGGAATGCATTAATGTTGTAGACATAGTGTGTTTTGGTGCAGCAAAACATTTAACAAAATTCTCATGACATCCATGTGGGTAAAATACTTTGAGAAATGTGGTCTGGGTTATCTGTCTTTCTTCCATCTTCATCTTCGTTCTAAGAAGATTTTTGGTGGCTTTAACAATACATAAAATTCAATAAGATTGGGCCAAAAAAGAAAAGGTGAGGAAATTAAGGTAAAGGAAAAACAAGGTGGTTAGGGAGAATAATATGCAACCACCAGTGTGTGGTTGGTTCATAAAACTTGTGCCATGAGGTTCTCTTATTCTGTACTCTGTACTTTCTAGAGGTGGTCTACAAATTTTGCTGTGGGCTTTCTACCAGCCCAAGCAATGAGGAAACATCATAAATAAAAGTATCTATAAGAAAGAAAAACAGTACTGAGAGTGGAGAGAAACTTCTGTGGGTTCTAATAAAGAGGACGTATGTCATACAGTAAATCATTCAGTACATTTTTACATGAAATGCAATGGTGAGTTTCAAGGGCTGCTTCTTATGAAGTACCTTCATGTAGACAAAAGCACGGTCTTGTAAAAACATTCTATGAGCAATTGGGGGTTAGGGATCTTGAGAGTGCCATCAAGATAAACAACTCTCCGGTAGTCAGAGGACTGCTTTTACCAATAGGCTCTAGTTTGACAGGTGGTGTATTAAAACTTCTCCAAAAGTCATTGATTAAGGGATTGATGTCTCCACTGCTCTGTTCTATCCTTGGATACCCAGAACTATCATCAAAGATAAAACCATTGAAGATGGAGAATAATTTACAAGGGACAGTGGATATAGTTAAATTGTGTTAATACCTGAAATGTTAGGTTAAAGCCTACAAGCTAAAATCTGGTAGCTATAAATGTATAAACTAGTGGATTTAGGTTAAAAAACAAATCCTTGTGTTATAGAACCAGGGACACCCTGAAAGCAAAGCAGACTATTTGAAAAGGACCCCAGGAGCTTTTGTGACTACAAACTCAGGTGGGCCAATAGTGTGACATGGCTTCCAAGAAAGGTACATTTTCATCTCTACAAGCATTGTGCCCAGTGAGTCCCGTCATACTCGGCCCTCGCCTAGTGTTAATATTTTACACCATTTTTCCAAGAGAGATCCATTCAAAGGAGAGTGTCTGGGATACTGAGAACTCCAAAGGAAAATTGAGAGAAACTGCAGATGCTTATCCTGGAAATGAGAAGGCAAAACAAAATAAAATCTGCCTTAGTTGAAGAGGTATTGTGTGGATAAGAAGAGGGTGAGAGATTGTTCTAGATGACCTTTAAGTTCCCTTCCAATTCTAAGATTTTAAGCATCTTTATCTGAAACGACAGAAAATTCAGCAGTTAAAAAATATCCACAAGTTATTTAAGGAAGAAAATCAATCTAGTCTCAGACTATTGTTAGTGTCTCAGAAGATCTGCCCCCAGATGACTAAGTTAAAATAACACAAGCAGAAGATGATGAATCATGCTGCTTACCCTAATGGTCCCTAATGTGCAAAGCCCAAGATCACAGCTGCCATTCTGAGTAACTACATGGGGAGGGAAAGCTAAATTATGGCAGGTATAGCGCTGCAATGTTTCCGGTTGGTGGCTTGTGTGTATGCGATTACCTAGTATTCCTTACCAGCTGTTTTATAACATTAGTCATACTGATTTAAAACAACCACCCTCTTTTCATTTATCTCAATAAGCACTGTTCTTTTAGGGGGAGTAAGACATTTCATTTGAAAGTAGAAACTTTTCTTAGTTCTCAAGTGCATGTGATATGATTGTACGTATTTGTAATTCACAGGGTCATTGTGAGTCTCAGGTGAGGTAATTATTGAGTTTACACTCTCTATTTAGTCTTGATCCCGGTCCTTGAGGTTGGGCAGGGTCATGAAAGTGAGGAAAACCAGTTCCTTCTCAGGCCGGAATAAAGGAAGCCTTTCGTGGGTGGACAGGCATTCAGAAGGAGTCAGTGGAAGATGAGCAAACTTCTCCCCCTTCCCAGTGTGAGGAGAGTTAGCTGGGTGGGTTTTCTTTCTTGGTGCTCCTGCAGTTTGAATGAGGCAAAACTCTGAGGTGTGTTGCATTGATAACAGAAATATGATTGTACCAAGACTGGAATGGGGATTGAGTCACCAAAGGTAAGCAGGGTCATGGACCAGATGAGACCCTGGGACAATTTAGTCAGGAATAGTAGCGGGAGAAGACCCTGAAAGCCCAAATCCAAGGTCTAAAGCCACAATAAGAACCAGAACCAATGGGGTGTCTAGATATTAGAAGCTAAAAAAAAAAAAAATCAGATTAAGGCTATCCACACAGATTCTGCTAAAAGGATTGTTGACTTCACAGGCTAGTTTCTTACATCTTACTCATAGGACTCTTACACCCTGTTAGTGGGAATATAAATTGATGCAAGTTTTATGGAGATCAATCTGGAAATATATAGTAAAAGTCTTTAAAATATGTGTACCACTTTTATTCTAGTAATTATAGAAATGTCGTCTAAGAAAATAATTACGTCTGCCAAGGCATAGTTACAAGAGTGTTCATTAAAGTTTTATTTAAAATAGCCAAGAGATGTAAAAACATTAAAGTCCAGAAATAAGAAATTGTTTATATAAATAAATAAAGTATTTTATATGAATACAATGTAATATTATGTAATCATCACAATCGTATTGTAGTTGATGTGGCTTTACTTGGAATTCATGGGGTTGTTCTGAGTCACTGTTCAGTGGTAGGGATCACTCTGATCAATATTTCTTTTATTCTCCAGAATCAGACATTGTTACAGTCCTATAGCATCTTGCATATCTCAGGGTCGCCAAGCTGATAACATATAATTTCTTTTTACTTAGAACTTTTCACTTACGCCTTTCCTGAAATTTTCATAAAGACTGTATGCATGTTAATATTTGTGTGCTGTTTTTTGTCCATTGCTGGTTCCGCCACATGGGTTCTGCCTCTAAATATTGGCATGCCTCTGTGTTCAGTTCTTGGACATATTTATTTTCTATGTACACTTCTTACCTTGGTAATCTCTTCTAGTCTTGATACCATTGATGTGCTGAAAATTCCCAAATTTTTAATCTGGACCTCTCCCCAAGACTCAGACTAACATGTCCAGAGATTTAGTTAACATCTCCCCTTTGATGGCTTATCAACTCAATTGTCCAAAGCTCAATTCCTAATTACCCCCACTGCAAATCCACTCTTTCCCAGTGCTCTCCATTTAAGTAAACAATAACTCTCTTCTTTCAGTTTCCAGGGATAAAAACCTTGGTGGCACCCTTGTGACCCTCCTCTCTTTCTCACACCTCATATCAAATAGTCACCATATTCTGTGGCTGCATCTGCAAAATCTATGCAAAACCTCACTGCCTCTTGCCACCCACACTGCTGCCCTCTGCTCCAAGCTACTATCTTCTGGATTGTTCCAGCTTCCTAATTGGTCTTCCTGCTTCTACTTGCCCTCTACAATCTATTCTCAACAAGGTCATCCTTCAAAAACCCAAGTCATATCTTGTCCCTTTTCTCTGCTCAATGTTCATCATTGGTTTCCATCTCCCTGAGAGAAAAGTTCAAGACTTTCCATGATATACAAGCCCCTGTGTGATCTTGCCTCTAGCTACCTTTTCTGACCTCATCTTCAATTACTTTTCTCCTCACTTTGTTCCACCCACATTGACTTCCATACTGTTCTAGAACATGCCCAAGTACTTTCCCACCTCAGGGCTACTGCCTGGAATTCTCTTACCTTCCTACCCTCATGGTTTACTCCCTGCTGTACCTCAGTCTGTGCTCTAAAGCCACCTTTTGTGTCAAGTACTTTCTTGACCAGGCCATTTAAAATCACAGTGCCCTTCCTCCTTCACGTCAGTGCTTATGCCGCTTGCTTGCTTTCTTTCCCTCCATAGCAGCTACCACCATTAAACATGCTTAATTACTTTTTATTGTCTCATTTCTCCAACAAGAATAAAAGCTCCACCAGGACAGAAATTTGTTTTCTTTTGTTCACTTTTTCCCAAATGTTGAGAATGGTGCCTGGAACTCAATAAATATTTGTTGTTGTTGAATAAATCTATGGATGCTGTATCTGAGAAAATACCAAGGTGTTATACTTGGTGCAAAGGTGATGAAGAAAGTTCAGAGTCATTTGGAAACTTTTAAGTGTTCATGGGATGAATGACTGCTGTAATATCGTTAGATCCCCAGAGGTAACTAGGGAAAAGTAAGATGAGACCTTGGAGGCTCAATTAGGATGACGGGTGTTCCTTCACTCTCTTCTGATTATTTTTCTGTCACTTGACATGGAATATAGCTTGTTATAATGATGGAAGGAAGGGTGCTGAAACTGGGAGAGGATTGTAAAATGTTGTAATGGGAGATGGTTCAAAATAGCCCTCTTAAAGCTAGATGGGAGACGGTCATGAGGAAGACATTATCTCATCATTTAAATCTCTTAAGACTATGTGTATCCTGTCAGTTTCTATGTCATTTATATTGCCCATTACTTCATAGCTGTTATAGGGGATTTCTGATTCTGGAAGAAAATATAAATTGACAGGGAAATATATTCACCATATATTGAATTTTAAAAGAAGATTATAAAATACCATAAAGATAGTAATCTTACATAGTTAGAAAAAAACACCCTATATTTTCTGTCATCTATCTATCTAATGATATATGTGCCAAGAAAATGTAATGGAAGGCTATATACCAAGGTCCTGGATGTTAGAACTGTGTTTTTATTTCTTTTCTATTTGCTTAACTATATCTCTAATTTCTAATTTCCTACAGTGAATATATTATGCTTTTATAATAAAACAAATTGTGAACATGGTCGTGGAGCTTTAGGCTCTCTGAGGGATATCGTAGGCAATAATCATGGGCTCTTAATATTGGAAATGATTTTTAGGTTATAAGACTAATCTCTTCAATATCCTTGCCAACTGGTTTTCTCCTTGTACACCTCTGATAGCAGAGAGCTCACTGTTTTCTGAGCCACCCCAACCACAGCCCACCTATCATTTCCACACAATGGAGGTTCTGCTCCTTGGATTGATAGATTCTGGATTTTTGCAATATCTTGATCTTCCTACTTCCAAACTCTTGCCACTTTGTAATCTAGTCTCAACAACGTGGTCCTCCAAAAAACCAAGTCATATCATGTCACTATTCTGCTCAAAACCCACTTTCAGTCGTTTTCAGAGAAGTCAAAAACTTTCCATGACTTACAGGGCCCTATGTCATCGAATTCATCTCCTATATGAAAACCAGCTCCCATAATAATTGCTTACGTTTTTGAGACCTATCACTTTGTGGGCATTTCACTTTGGACATTATTCACCTTTTAGTTTTTTTTATAATGTGTCTTTTGAGTTGAACACAGTATTTCTGTGATTATTGAACATCACAGAGCAGAGCACGGTGTTTCTTTCCTTGTTGTGGATACTTTACTTCTTATCATTCAGCCCAAATTTGAATGATCCAGCTTGATGACTTGTCAAGAGGGCAAAGACCGATCAATCATGTTCTAGTTTCTGATTTATACATTGTTCATGGCTACGAGAATTTACCAGTTCTCTCTCTCTCTCTCTCTCTCTTGTACACACACCTATGTAGTTTCAGCCTATTGTAAGGGGAAAAGAAGGGATAAAAAAGCATAAAGAGGATTTGATAATAGGGACTGAAACTTAGGAAAAAAGAAAGGCTCTCTTGCTACTAGGAGAAGTATCACCAACATAAAATAAATTCTGGTTCTTTGAATTTTATAGCTATAATTTAGCTTAATTTAATGAGATTGAATTATCTTCTGTGGAAGGAACACTATGGTGGGCACTGTCATTTAAGATGGAAAGCAAAGGGTGTAAGAGGAATTGGAGATATGAACTTATTCCTTATAAATCTATTGTTTAGTGAGGGGTGGCATACACACCTGAAACAGATAAAATAAAGCATCCTGAGAGCAGACACAGTGTACCAAAAAATGAATCAGAGACACAGGGCTTCAGAGGATTGGTAAATTAAGGGCAATGAGAGTGCATTGGTGTTCATATTCCACTCAGTAAATATTTTTTGAATATCTACTCTCTGCAAACAATTGTGTTATACTCTATGGAAATGTACAAAAAGAACAAAACATGGGTCTTACCCTTGGTGTCTGTGGTTCAGTGGAATGCATGATTAAGTAATTATAGGAGTTTTTAAAGATTTGGGCAAGTGTTCATGATCATGTTTAAATAAATGGCACACAAAATTGCATATTTGATATTATTTCAACTGTGTAAAGGTCCCAGAAGATTAGAAGAAAATATGCTGAAATATTAAAAATATATTAATCACATCAGGGTGGAATTATGGTGATCCCGCCACCCCCCTGAGGCCCAACTTCTTTATACTTTTATGTACTTAACCAATTTTCTATCGTAAAATGCATCATTATGCTTTTATAGTCATTTAAAAAATTAAGTTATTTCCACCCATTCTTGTCTTGTCGGATAATAATGATGTATCCCAAATCCTGAGGTCATTTCTTAGCCTTTATTTTTATTGATTGTCATAGCTTTTGACCACCCATTCTTTCTTAACACATACTTGACTTCTCTGTACTTTTCTAGTTCTTTCACACCTTACATTTTTCTCTCTGCCTCCCAAGCCCCCAAATTTGGGTTTCTAAAGCTCTGCTCTTAGCCCTTACCTCTCTCTGGGAATACTCTCTTCACAGGCTAAGGGATCTCAAGTGTACCATCTGTGACCTTGGCAGCACATCCAATTCCTGAAGCATGACACTTGAGTCCTGGTCACTCTAGGGACTCTCAGGAGCCAAGGCGCTCCTCTATAACACACATGTGCCCTGGTACATTCCACATCAGAACATTTCCAAAGATAATGTGAGGCTGTGGGGCAAAGAGATGGGACTGGGTCTTAACGTATCTGAGTCTCTATTTCCTCATTTGTAAATTGCACCCGGGTTATCATGATGCTTCAAAGAGTTAAAATATGTAAAGTACCCAGCATGGTACCCACATGCAACAGCTGCTCTAGGAACATTCTTTCCCTTCTTTTTCCCCCTTCTTGCATTTCTACCATCTGCCTGAATACAAGAATGACGATCTTCAGGGCATATTGTCTGCAGTTCTTTATTATATGCATCTATTAAAGACCCAGTTAATCTATTTTGGTTGCCATCAAAGCAAAGGATTGCCATCAAAATGTCTATTTATGCAAACAGAATGGAGTACTTTATTGATCCGCCAATTAGTAGTGTTCTACTATTTTGGTCTAGTCTCAGCGTTCGGGAGTTTCTTCTGCAGTTAGCAGAATGTCAGTGAAGAAACAAATAAAATAAATGTATTGTGTGGGATTAAAACAGTAGTAAAAGGGATTACTGCAATTACTTAGCCTCATTTTTTATGGTTTTCCTAATGCTTATATTAGCTGCCTTTCTACCATTTATGAAGTTTACAGACAGTAAGAGTCCTGGGACTCTTCCTCAACAATATACACGAGAGTATTGAAAATAATTATGATTTATCTTGGGAGAGGATTCTTTTCTTGCCCTGACATCCTTTGGCATTACAGTGAGAGACAACGTGATATAGTAGAGAGTGTTCTGGACTTGGAATCAGAATAACTGGATTTGTATTCAGGCTCCAAAGAGTAGGAAATAATTTCTACTTTGCAGGGCTTGTGTGAGGATTAAATGCGTTAGCATCTATGAAATCATTCTAAAGAAAATGCTAGGAACTTAAGTTAATATTTCTTAGACTGATCTACAAATCATCCAGAAATATCTTTCGCCAGCTTTCTTGATATAAACATTTATTTTGTTTTCTACTATGCTTGCCCTTTAAGCAACAGCAACAAAGAAAAGAGATAATTATCTTTAAAAAAATTAGCAGTCAAAGAACCTCAGCTACTATTATGTCTTGTCACTTAGCTAGTGCAAGGCTTAGAGTGGATGCTCAGCAAAGGTTTATTGAGCGAGTAATGAATGAAATACGTTTCTCCCACTTTTGTGATAGGAATAAAGTCATGGTGACTTTTTAACACAGAGACAACCAAAATTCACTGACCATTCTGGAAAAGGAAAGGTGAAGCTGTGGTCAACTGCGGCTAGAGCTCGAGGGCTGGAACACTGTGTAACAATATATGCTATTAGGTTTCAGGGTGGCTTTGAACTATTAATTTCAAACGAATCTACACTGCTGAATAAACTTTCACATTTGTTGAGCATTTTGTAGTTCACGAGGCACTTTCATTTTAATATCTCCTTTAACACTATAGAGTTGTACTAATCTTTCATTGTGGATGAGGAAATAAAATTTAAAGAAACGAAGCAACTTGTTTACGGTAGCATGGAAGGTAAGCAGAAGCTGGCTGTGAACTCAGGTCCTTTGGGTCCAAGCCCAGGCACCATGACCTAGGACTCCTCTGCATGGCTGCTGCTAATGTGGTACTTGAGTGTTTTGTCTCTGACTTTCCCCAGGGCCTAAGAGACACTGGAGGCAGTTTGGTTGTGAAGGTGCGGAGGGGGAAGCTGGCGCTTCTACAATCACTTGCTGAGCCATCTGCTCTCTCTTCCTCTTCAGAAATGATGCATTTGTTACTGTGGGCTGCTTTTGCCGAATACTTGGATTATATCATTTTCCCTGTGTGTCACATGTGGGGCATTTGGTGACATGCAACTCAGCCTACATTGGTTTTCCTACGTAATGTGATAGATGCATTTGCTTTCATTTCAATGTCTGAACAATTTCAATGCCGTTTAGACAAGTCACATGTTTGTATAACAAGATCTTTCACATTTCCAACTTCCCTCTTTGTATAATGCTAATAGAAATTGGAGGAAAAAAAATCAAACACACACAAACACGCAATAAAAACAAACCAAAGGAGCCTATTGGTTAGGTAGGACACTGGTCAACCATGTCACTTAGTCTTATATTGGTAGCAATAATTGTGTTCGGGGGTTTGTCTTTGTTTTACAACCTAGTATCCAAAACTATTGATGTTTAGTAATAATTATCAACAATGATTCTGGAACAATTTGTAAGTGAACCAATGATTGCAAGGCTTATGTGTGGGTGAAAGAATTAATTTTTATCACTGTAGGAATATTTGGTAAAATGACCAGGAATTGACAGATTTGAATTAGCATGGCTGCTAATTTGCTTTACGACCTTGGGTAAGTAATTACACCTCTTTAGGCCTTAGTTGTTCCATCCACAAAATGATGAGGGCAAAAGATTTCTGATAGTTGTGACTCTGTGGCTCTATGATCAATTGATTTTGTGATAGACAGAAATTATGGATGACATACATGGGACATATTATCAGGGAATAGGGAAATGACTCCAAACATTCTGTTTTTCTTGTGAGTAAAGGAAAGAATTATAGGAGGGTTGTCAGGTTATGACATAGATAGAGAAGGAAGTTTGTTGTTTAGATATAAAGCCTATTATGAGGCAACATTTTGGCAACAAAAGACAGGAAAAAATATATTTCTGGGAATGTTCTCAATACCTTCACAGTTTTTTAGGATATTCAGAACCCCTGCAAACTTGATGAGTGGTAACTTATTTCAGATTGTATTTATTAATTGATTGTTTCTTTCATTTTTCAAATATATAGTGAGTATTTACTATGTGCCAACCACTGTGCTATATGTTGAGGGTTCAAGGGTGAATTTAATTCATTACCTGACATCAAGGGAGAAACTGTATGTGTGTATGTGGAGGGTGGTGGTGGTATAAGGGAACTCTGTGTACTTTCTGTGCAATTTTTCTGTAAATCTAAAATGCTCTAAAAAAAAATGTCTATTAAAAAATGTTGAGGATTTATCAAAAGGACAGGTACCAGGTAGAAGAAACTCCCATTCTGGGACAATTTGAGCATCAAAATAATGATTTTGATTGATTATAATCCTTTGAACAAAATAGAAATCCATGAGCCCATACTGATCGAATAAATAAATGGATGAATAAATGAACAGGTGGAGATTGAAAAACTCCTTTATATGCCAAGTAATAAATGTAGAAAGAATTATGTAATTAAAAGATCATTTGACAATTATCAAAAAGAAGGGAAATGGAAACTCTTGTGCCCTACTGGCTGGAACTTATCCTTGTCAGTCATTCTGGAAAACAGTATAACATTGTTTAGTGTGCATATGTCCTATGGCCCAGCAGTCTTACTTCTGGATATAAATTCCTACAAAGATAAAAAGGGATGATATACAAGTATGTGGTAGAAAGCTGAAGGTAAACTTGCCTTTCTTTTGGCAGAAAATAGATAAATGAGATGTACTGAATATCATGGAATACTATGTGGTAATAAAAAATCAATAAATGAATACAGCATATAGATTTCATACACACACACACACACACACACACATACACACACACACACAAAATGCAGTGTTGAATGAAAAGCTGCCAACCGTTTTCCAAAGTGGTTATACCAATTTACATTCCAATCAACTGGATATATGAGAGTTCCATTTCCTCCACATCATCACCAACACTTGATATGGTCAGTGTATTTAATTTTAGCCATTCTAACAAGTAAGGAATGGTATCTCGTGGTTTTGATTAGTATTTCTCTAATGACTAATTATGTTGAGCATCTTTTTATGTGCTTATTTTCACTCTACATATCTTCTTTAATTGTTCAGATCTTTTGTTCATTTTAAAATTGGTTTGTCTATTTTGTTATTATTGAATTTTGAGTATTTTTAAATATATTATAGGTTCAAGTTCTTTATCATCTATTGTATCTGTATAAATACTTGTATTTATAAACTTTATATACACTTGTATTTATGTGCTTATATTTCTGTTCTAAATACAAGTACTTGGCAAGTATATTTTTTTCTAGTCTGTGATTTATCTTTCCATTCTTTTAATAGTGTCTTTAAAAGAGCAAAAGTTTTAAATTTTGATAAAGTCTAAGTTATAATTTTTCTTTTTGGATTGTGCTTTTATTGTCCTGTGTAAGGTTTTCTCCAATTTTTTTTTCTGTAAGTTTTATAATTTTAGGTTTTACATTTATGTTTATGATTCATTTTGAGTTAATTTTTGTATATGGTATAAAGCATAGATTGTAGATCATTTAAAAAATATACATATCTAATTGTTTTATAATTGGGATTTGAACCATTGGTTGAAAGTGATCCTTTCTTCAGGGACTTGCTTATGCATTTAATTTGTTAAAAATCAGTTGTCTTTTGTCTGTGTGTTCATTTCTGGACTTTCTATTCTGTTCCATTGATTTTGTTCTCTATCTTTTCATCAATCACACACTGTTTTGATTGCTGTAGCTTTATAATAAAACTTTAAATCAGACAGTGTTAATCCTCAAACTTTATTCTTGTTTTTCAAACTTTTTTTTGGCTATTCTAGGTCCTTTGCATTTTTATATGAATTTTAGAATTGGACTGTCAATATCTAGAAAAAAACATACTAAATTTTTATTGGGATTGTGTGAAATCTATACATCAGTTTAGGAAGAGCTGACATCTTAACAATATTGAGTCTTCCAACCTATGAACAAGTATACCTCTCCATTTATTTAGGTTTTCCTTAATTTCTCTCAGTAATGTTTTATATAAGTATTGCTCATATTTTCTTCAGATTTATCCCTACGTAAGACTTTTTTTTATTTTGATATAGCAAAATCCATATATATACATATACATATATATGTACCTTATATACCTTATGGTTTGTGCATTTTTTATCTTATTTAAGAAAACTTTTCATATCTCCAAGTCAAAGATATTCTCATATTTTATTCTGCTAGCTTTATAGTTTTACTTTATACAGAGAGGCCTTCTTGAGTTCACCTTTGTATATGGTATAAGGCAGAGGTCCAACTTAATTTCTATTCGTATAGTGAGCCAATCTTTCCAATAGTATCTAGACAATTATTTCCCCCTTGTTTTAAAATGCACTTTTGTCATATATCAAGCTTTCATACATACATGGGTTTATTTCTGAGTTCTCCATTTGGTTCCATTGACCTATTTGACCTTCACCAGTACCATACTGTTTTAACCATGGTAGCATTTTAGTATGTCATAATATCTGGCTAGAGGAAATCAGTCCCTCATTTTTCTTCTTCAAAGTTTTACAAGTTATTTGGGGAATTTTCTAACTCCATATTTAGTTTGGGTAATTTGTTTAAGTGTTTTTAAAAAGTTGAAATTTTCTTTGTAATTACATTGACTTGATAGATTAAGTGGGAAGAATTGACTAAGTTAGTCATTTCTCCGTGAACCTGGTATAGCACTCCATGTACTCAGATCTTCTTTGATGTCTTTTATTGGGGTAATCCTTTGTTCTTTGTTGACTCTTAGACACTTTTGGCTTTCTTGTTACGACTGTATTATTTTCTAATAGTTTCTCAATGGTATTGGAATGCTATTGATTTTTATAGGATGGTCTTGTTTTTACAACCTGCTGATTTTTTAGTTCTATTTATCTATTTCATTATATTGTGGTCAAAGAACATACTTTGTATTATTTCAATTCTTTTAGATTCATTGAGACTTTTCTTGTGGTCTTATACTATATGTCTACTCTGGGGAATGTTCAATATGTACTTGAGAAGAATGTATAGTCTGCTGTTGTTGGGTGGAATATTCTGTTATATCTGTTAAGTCTGATTGATTGATAATGTTTTTCAAGTCTTTTCTTCCTTTTTGATCTTATGACTGGTTCTTGTATCCATTATTGAAATTGAAGTACTGAACTCTCCAACTTATATTGTCGAATTGTCTCTTCCTTCAATGTTTTTTCAGTTATTGTTTCATGGATTTTATTGTTAGTTTCATATATGTTTATACTTGTTATGTGTTCCTGATGAATTGACACTTTTCCCATTTTAAAATGGTTTGCTTTGTCTTTATTAACTGTTTTTAACTTAGGTCTAGTTGTGTTTTTTTGTAAATAGCCACTCCAGCTCTATTTTGTTCACGTGGCATATCATTTTCTATTTTTGTCCTTTCAAACTATCTACAAGTATTTGTCTTTGAATCTTTGAGTGTATCTTGTAGAGAGTATATATAGTAGGCTCATGTTTTTGTTTTTAACTCTCTTTATAGTGTTAAACTCTATAGTGTTGACTCTATTGTTAATGTAATTACCCATATGGTAGGATTTATGTCTGCCATTTTGTGTCTGCTATTTGTTTTCTATAAGACTTAAATCTTTTTTGTGTATCTTTATTTTATTTCTGCCTTCTTTTGTGTTAAATAGATATTTTCTGGTGTACCATTTCAATTCCATTTTCATTTATTTTACTATATATATTTTTAAGTTGTTTTGTTAGCAGTTGCCCTGGGGATTACATTTTTATAACAATCTACTTTTGGATTAATATCAACTTAATTTCAATTACATACTAATATTCTCCTCTATAGCGTCATCCCCACTTTTGCTATTACTATTATACACATTCCATCTTTATACTATAAGCCTATCAATACAGTTTTAAAATTACTCCTTTATGCAGTTGTCTTTTAAATAAGACAGGGGAAGAAAATAATTACAAATAAAATACATTTGTAGTGTCTTTTACATTTACCTTTATAGTTACCTTTACCTTATTTCTTCTTGTGGATTCAAGTTACAGTCTTTTGTCATTTAATTACAGTCTGAAGGACTGACTGACTCTCTTTAGTATTTCTTGTATGGTAGGTCTGCTAGTGACCAATTCTGTTTTTGTTTATCTGTGAGTTTTAGTTTCATTTTTGAAGAATGGTTTTGCTGGATATGAAAATCTTGATGTCTTTTTGCACTTGAATATGTCATCATCCCAGTACCTTCTATCCTTCCTGTTTTCTGATGAGATAGTAGCTGTTAGAATTATTCAGGAAAATTTGAATGTGGTAGGTCTTTTCTCTCTTGCTGCTGTCAAGATTTTCTCTTTGTTTTCAACTTTCATTTGACAGTGTGATTATAATGTGTCTTGCGTGGATCTCTTTATCTTACTTGGATTATTGTTGGATTATTATCTTACTTGGATTATTTGATTATTGTTTTTAGCTATTCAAATATTCTTTTTGCTTTTTTCTCTCTCTCCTCTTTTTCTGGGACTCTCATTATACGTATGTTGGTGTGCTTGATGATGTCCTACCAGTCTCTGAAGTTCTACTCATTTTCTTCATTCTTTTTTATTTACTTCCTCAGATCAGAAAATTTCAATCAACGTAACTTCAGTCCACTGATTCTTTCCTCTGCTAGTTCAAATATACTGTTGAGCAGCTTTGGTGAATGTTTCATTTCAGTTATTTTGTTTATGTCTGAATTTCTATTTGTTTTTAAAAATAATTTGTACTTATTTCTATTCTCTATTTAGTAAGACATTTTCTCACACTTTACTTCTTTAGACATGGAGTCCTTTAGTTCTTTGAACATAGTCATAGTAGGTGATGTGAAGTCTTCATATAGAAAAAACCAACATCTGGGCTTCCTCAGGACAATTTCTGTTGTTTCCTTTTTTTTTCTTCTGTGTATGGATCATACTTTCTTTGCATTTATTTTTATTTTTGTTAAAAATTGGACATTTAAAATAATATAATGTTGCAACTCGGGAATCAAATCCTTCCTCCCTCATCCAAGGGTTTGTTGTTATTTTGTTGTTGTTGTTGTTACTGCTGTTTGCTTGCCTAGTGACTCTCCTGAACTAATTCTGTAAAGTCTATATTCTTTGTTGTGTGTGGCCACTGGAGTCTCTGTTTAGTTAAGCTTAATGATCAGTGAATGTTTGGACAGATATTTCCTTAAATGCTTTGCCAATAATTTCAGAGTCTTTGCTGAGAGACTTTGTTTATGTGTTGGGCATACCTTCAACACTCAAGTAGGCAGCTAAAAACTCTGCCTTAGCATTCACCTCCCATTTGCACAGAGTCTCAAGTTCAGAAGTGATAAATTAGGAGCTTCTTAAGTCTATCCTGAGCATATGCATTGCTCTGTACATACATCTGGTTTTCTGGATTCCAGAAATATGTTGGAGCTTTTCAAATCCCCTTAGGGACATCTCATTTCCCAGATATTACATTTCTGTTTTTAAGGTCAGCTTCTTATTGTCCCCAACTCTTGTCCACACTACAGACAGCCACAATATTAAATGGTGGCCGCTGACTGTTTTTGATAAATGCCTCAGGGGAAAGGCTGTTCACAGTGAGCAAGCTCTCAAGTTGTATAGAGACAAGCTGTACAAATGGAGGTCACTAGGAAAACTGCTAGAGAGGTCCAGCAGCAACAATGTTTTGGAGTTGGGGCTGTTGGGCAGTTCCAAACATGTCAGCCCCCTCCAGTGGCTAAAAGTCTGCTGGTTTTCACAGCTACCATAATTATGAAGCTGTTGGTTTTCAAGGCTACCATGGAGATGGGAGCGGATAGCAGTAGGGCAAGGTAAAACACCATAAGGCTAACTGTTTGTATAAGATTCAGCAGTTTTTTTTCTTGAATAAATGCTCCTCAGATTGTTGCAAGTCTTTGGTTAATCTCCAGAGTTTGAAAAAGTTAGTTTTGATTTTTTTTTTCTGATTTTCTTGTTGCTTTTGTGGAATTGATTTTCAGAGATCTTTAGTCCATCATCCCAAAAGTCAGTCTCTTCCAAATGCTTTTAAAAAACCCCGTTAAAATGCTTATATGATTTTTCTCTTTTAGGTATTCGGTATTTTGAATTACAGTGATAGATTTCCTTTGCATTCCTAGGGAAAATCCATATAATCATGATGTATAGTTTAAAATATATTTTTGAATTCAGTTAGTTAATATTTTACTTAGAATTTTTAAATCTATATTTGTAGAAACACCAGGCCAACATTTTTATTTTCTTAATCTAATTTTATTCAGTTTTGAAAGTTTGATTATCTTAGTCTTAGAAAATGAGTTAGACTGCTTTATCTCATTTTCTATATTTCTGAAAAAACTTGTATAGGGTAGAGATGATCTGTTCCTTGAAAGTTTGGCAAAATACATTTATAAAATCATCTGGGCTGGACAATATTTGGGAGGATATGTCAGTTTCCTCAAAGATTCTGGTGAGATTTAAATTTTTTTCTAATTCTTTGTCATGCTTTACTTTCCCTCTCTTTTTTATTGCTCTCTAATTTTCTTTCATGGAAACCTAGTTTTTTCAAATATCACACAAAAATGTCCAATGATGTCTCCTGCTTCCTGCAGAAGATTATTTGCAGAAATTGCCTTTTCTTTTCATTTTTAGAATAATGGACTTTTCACCTTTTTCTGCATTATTTTTATAGGTCGTGTGGGTGTGACTTACTATTTTTCAAAGGAGAGAGTTATCCATACAGAGGATTTTTACAAAAGAGAGATTACATGACTTCTCCTTCTTCTCACTGTCTTCTGTGCCAAATCCCTTCTTAGGTCTATAATTGGTTGTATGCAGTTCTGGGCCCAATTCTAAGTATTTGTCCAGCATTCATGTAGTGTGGCTCTGCTCACCAGAGTTCCTATCTTCTGCCCTCTCTTTCTGGTTTTGAAAGAGATGCTCTGAAACAATGGAACAAATGACACACGACAGTCCCCCAAATGAACTGTAGTATACCAGGGCCTTTTCTTTTTTGTACCTGCCTATAGTCCTTTCTTTGAAAAGAATTTCCATTCCAGCTATAATCCCTGTTTTGCTTTTTTAGTGAAACACCATCCCCCCTTTTAACAATCTTTTTTTAAGAAGTACTTTTTCTAAATGAATGTGGAAAGAAAAGGAGATGGAAAGAAAAGTGTGATAAAAAAGGAATATCATAATATCAGAGGAATGGATGCTCAACAGTGTTATTGGTTTCTTATCCTTGTTTTCTGAGCCAGGGAACAGACTGTGATGAGACAAATGTCTTCATACTTTATTTCACGTTATTTGAACTTTTTATTTATTATTATTGTTGTTGTGATGCAGAAGGAAGCCCCCAGTTGTTTTTCTCAATCCAGCTCCATAGGTCTTGTAGAAAGTGAAAATTCATTCCAGATTCTGGCAACCACCTTCTCTACATGTCTCAGTTTTCAGAGTTGTTTTTAATTTTGGACTTCTCTTTCTTGGTAATTTTACTGGGCTGCTGGAAGTAACTGCATCAGGAATTGCTAATTTGATTCCATTTAAAAAAGGAATTTCATTGCAAATGAATTTAAAAATAACTTTTCAAGTTACATTAGGAATAGTTGAGGTTCACTTCTGAGTTGCTTTAATTTACTGATTAACCTGTGAAGAAGTTTTATTTTTATAATATTTAAACTTTCTTTTCCAGAATTTTTATTCATAATTTAATGCAAATTTTGCATCTCTTTAAAACATATCTATTTTACATTTTTGTTATAAATAAATTGCTCTTGTTTTAATTTCTGACTACTTTTAATGATATGAAAGTGGTATGAGGACTACTATAGATTTAAATATCTATCTTGTCACAAACTACTTTGCTGAACTCTCTTAATGACTTTGATCATTTTATAGCTGATTTTAAAAATTTTGGTATGCAGTGTTATTATCTGAAATTAACATTTTCTTTTTTGTCTAATATCTAAAATTATTTCTTTACATGTCATTGCATTTGTAAGAATCTGAAATGCAGTATTAATTAGCAAACAGTGACAATGGGCATTTACATTTTGTTTCTATTCTTAATGAGAACATCTGTAATGTTTTCTCAGTTCACGTAGAATGCTAGCTCATAGTTTTAAGTAGATACTCCTTTGTATTGAATATCTTTCCACATAATCAGGAATTAACATGTTTGTGAAGTTAAAATGAAATATCTTTCTATTCCTACATATTCTGTTTAAAAGTTATGACTGGGGCCGGCCCAGTGGCTCAGGCAGTTAGAGCTCCATGCTCCTAACTCTGAAGGCTGCCGGTTCGATTCCCACATGGGCCAACAACAACAACAAAAAATTAAAAAAAAAAGTTATGACTAAGTTTTTCTGTTTCTTGAAAGCACTTTGGGCAAATATTTAAGCATGGTTTTTATTATTTGTACTATTAATGTGGTATATCGTTTTGATAATTTTTCTTATGTTAAATATTCCTTAAACGTCTGTGACAAATCCCGCTTGTTCATGGTGTATTGTTTTTTAGTAAATGGCTGAATTCTGTCTGCCACTATTTCAACATTCTTGCATGTGTACTAATAAATGAAATTGGCCTGTAGTATTTTTTTTTGTATTATCTTTCTCAGGTTTTAGCACCAAGATCATAGTTTACTTATGAGTATAGTTTTACCATTTTTGCTATGTTCAAAAATGGTTTATAATCCATTGATATTACCCCTGATCATTTTAGATAATTTATCTATAACTTCATATAATCCCTCTGCTTTCTTTGATATTATCTCCAATTTGTTTTTTTAGTTTTGTTTATCATATTTTATATAAAAAAATTATTCATTAGCTGAAATTCATTTTCAGGCAACTGCATAGTCACTCATTTTGTTTTATATTTTGATTATGTATTCTTTCTCACTTCTATTTAATTTACTTGCATTTTACTCTTGGTTAAATTTTTGCTGTCAGTCTCTCTGTTTTTAGCAAGTCAAATCATGGTTTTTTATTTTTCACTTACACTTCTGTTCAATTTTCTAATATACTTATTTAATTTTATTTTTCCCTTTTCTTATTTTTGTTTGGGTTTTCTTTTTATTATTTAAACTATTCAGCTGATTTTCTTTAATTTTTAAAAAAATGAGATGAATAACATGACCTTTTCCTCTAAGAGTTACTTTTATTGCATTCAGTAGACCCATTGAGTTTTCAAGGACATCATTTTCCATATCATGTGCTATTGTATTCTTAATGATTGTTTTGTAAATACATTGCCTTTAGATAATTTTTTCATATTCAAAGGTCTTGTTTATATTCTTGTTATTATTTTCATAATAGCAATTTTTGTGGTTTGTTCTATATACAATTATATCAAAGCTCCTCAAGTATGTATGATTTGGAGGATGATGAGCTGACTTCTAAAACTCTGGAGAGGAATGATGGATGAAAAGCATATTTAGCTTTCCTTTAGCTGGTTTACTAAGGTCAAGGTTATTGTAACCTTATTATTAAGGCTAATATGTGAAAAACAGAATTACCAACATATCTTTATGGGTTACATATATGATTAAGAAACTGTAGCAAACAGCTATATTATACTATATGAAGAACTTTCAATAAATATTCTTTTGTTAGCCAAATTAAAAAAGAAAAAAGAACTTTCATATAAGGCTCATTTTCTTAATTCTTTATTTCTTCACGTCATTTCATAATATACAAAGCTGTTTTCATACTTTCATTTGATCCCCATAAGAACCCTATGAACCAGGCAAGTGGGCATGTGGTGTTCATCCATTTTACACATGAGGAAATTAAGGCTCATGCAAGTCAATGCTTTACTCCAGGCATCAGGTTAATTACTGAAATATCTGGAAGTAGAACCCAATTCTCTTATTTTGTAGTCCTGTGCTTATTGCACAATGTCAGAGTACTTCAACTGAACTCTAATCTTTTTTTTTTTTTTTTTTAACTGAACTCTAATCTTAAACACTGCAGTGTGGATTCTTTTCTAGTAGTTGGCTACAAGTGATATATAATTTTAATAACATATGCTTATTTCCAGAGAAAGGATTTTACTCCCATTCTATGCCAATGTTATTTTAATGTGTGACATTATATATCAGGCTGCATACTGTTATATGAAAAAATTTTAGGAATGTTTGCATGTATCTATTTTTGCCAATCCATTCTAATTTAGGAATCATGATGATTGAAAACCATGTTTCAGAACAAATTCGAATAAAATTTTCTGTTACGTCTTGACTTTTACCTCCTTTGAAACCAATGTAATTGCAAGGAAGTATTTTAAATTTCCACCCTGATTTTCATGAATGAAGTCACAAGACAGGTGTGTGTTGGAATCCTGCACTTCCTTCCTGTCTCACTGTACCAGAGAACTCATCGTTGCATCTTAGGCATGAGACATACTTTAACAATTGTAGCAAAAATAAGACCTATCCATTTCTTTACTTAGTACTTCAAAGTTTACAAAGCTCATTCCCAGATACTCTTTTTAAACTCCCGTGAGAAAGGCAAGTTAAGGATTATTAGCGCTATTTTATAAATGAGAAAATAAATTTAGAGGTGTGAAGGGTCCTACCTACATTCACATGGGTAAGGTTGGGCTTAAACCCATATCCTATGGCTCACTGTTTAGGATGCTTTGTACCAACCATATTGTCTTCAATGTGGCCAGTAGAAAGATCTCTTTGAGAACTGCATTACTAAAGGTTTTAACTGTTCCACTCTACAACAGCAAAGTCACTGAGCATTTTGCAAGACTGGAAAAAATATTTTACAAGGTGTTATGTAATACCTTAGGATGAAAATGTAAGAGGTTATGTAAGAGTTCAACGCAGGGACTTAAAAAACAACAAAAAAATATATTTACCTGACTTTATAGGCATTATTTTGATAGTCTGTTTTGATTTTTTGTGCCATGATTTTAGGTATCCTTTGCATGACGTCAGCTAATGTGCCCACATGCATAAACACATGTATACACATAAGGTAGATGTGTATATGTACATAGCACAGGTACATATGCGTACACGCAAATGCGCATGTGCTCATATATACTAAAATGTTTTCTGTTGAGATTCCCCAGCAGCCCAAGAGCACTAGAACTGCCTCTAAAACAGAACCAGATGCTGGTATCCCAGGCCATGTCCATAAGAAACATGAGCACAAAGACTGCCCGCCAGAGTTTTAGGAAAAAGTCTGGCCAGTTCCCTCGATGGGCAAATAAATCAAGGAGCACTTAGCTTTGTTTGCATGAGGGTGGGTGATTTGTAGGGGCATCTTTCTCACTTCTGAATACAGTCCTAGTGTTGCAAAGTTATTTTTTTTCTTTTTAACTTTATTATCCCTAACTGTCTAGCTGGGCACTTTTTAAAGTGTACACTTGGTACCACTCTACTTCAGAATAACGAATGACAGGGAGGAGACCCTCCATTCTCGAAGTCTTAGTTACACCAGCGGACAAAGACTGGGTCAGGGCAAGTGCTTTTGTCATCGTTGTTCTACCATTGCATTAGATGCCATTATGTTTTTCTGGTCTTTATGCCCATGAGATCATTGATGTGGCAATCCTGACCACGCACTGCTCAGCTGTCCACTCAGTTCATATGGTCATTCTCTTGAAGGTCAGCAGTGATCCCCTAATCACCAAATCCAATTCCCTATTCTTGATCTCCAACCTCCTGGAAGTCTCTGCTTCTCCACAGGAAGCAGTCACCATAAGGAGGAAGCATGGGTTTAGGAATGATGGAGGGAAGGCAAATCTTTAAGGAGCCAGCAATCTGAACCTTAAACATTAGAAGGGAGAAATCAAGGAAACCAGACCTTGTCCCAAGGTGGAGAAAGAAGAGTGTGACAAAGACTCCTTATTTAAAATTAGATACCCAGCGAGAGGAATGTGAGTCCCAGTGTTGGACTGGAGGCGGGTGCAGCTTACCCTTCCCATCTGGTGTCAGGATTGATCTAGACGAGAGCGTTGCTGTCCGGAAGAAAAGTATAATGTGAGCTTCAGATGTGAGCTACATATACGAGTAAATAGTTTTAAAATTTCTGGTCGGTACCAATAAAAAAATATATAAAGAAACAAGTGACATGAATTTTAATAACATATTTTATTTAACCCAATACACACTAAATATTCTTTCAACATCTAATCAATAAAACATTATTAGTGAGATATTTCCATTCTCTTTGCCATAGTCTCTGAAATCTGGGTTGATTTTATGATCATATCACATATCGGTTAGGACTAGCCACATTTCAGTGCTCACTAGCTACACGGAGCTGAGTGGTTACCACCTTGGACAGCTCAGGTGTAGGGCCTGAGGGGCAGGATTCAGCCTGTGGGTGGGGGTGGGTGGGGTTGTGTGTGGGGGTGTGGGGCTAGATGACTTGGATTATAGACACTAGAAGCTGTAAACCTACGAGCTGCCAGGTTAATTTCATAAAGGCCAGATCTTAGCATGTCCTTTGATATGCTCAAAAACCTTTGCTAGGCTTCAAGTGTACAATTCTATAATACGTCATCATATATCATGTTGTGTGTTCACCACCCAGAGTCATTTCTCCTTCCATCATCATGTATTTGATCCCGTTTACACTCATCTACCATCAGCTTCTCCCCTTACCCTCTGGTAACCACTAAGCTACTGTCTGTATCTATCAGTTTTTGTTTCTTCATTTGTTTGTCTTGTTCCTTTGTTGTTTTCAGTTTTATATACCACATGTCACTGAAATCATATGGTTCTCAACTTTTTCTGTTTGACCTATGTAACTTTACTAACAATTGTCACCCCAATAAACTTTAATTAAAAAACATATACATTAGAAATTTTAAATTATTTTGTCAGTAACTTGAATATTAAACATTCAAAGAATCTAAAAACAATCCCCAAAAACCTTTACTATGAAATAACAACAGCAACAGCCTTTTACTATTCCCCTATTGACTATTGCAATGTCCAGATTCCTCACTGTGACATTGGAGCTTCTTCTCCATGTGGACTTAACCTATAGTGTATTTTCCTTGCACTATCCCCCACCTGTAATTGTAGCATCTCTGTTTTTTAAATACAGCAGAAGTCCTCTTTTGTAACATGTTTACTTAACCAATTTATTGAAAAAAGTCACTGAAAGAAGGAAACGATAAAAATGCATAAAGCTGGTACATTTATACAATGGAGTATTACGCAGCCATAAAGAAAAAAGAAATCTTATCATTTGCAACAACATGGATAGATCTAGAGAACATTATGTTAAGTGAAATAAGTCAGAAAGAGAAAGACAAGTACCATATGATCTCACTTAATTGTGGAATCTAAAGAAAAGAATATGTGAATGAACTAATCAGAGACAGTTTTGGGGACACAAAAAACCGAGAGTTGTTAGGTGGGTGGGGGGGAGGGGGTTGGGGATGGGGGGAGGGTGAAGGGATTGGGGGGCGGCTGGTGACCACAGGATGGCCTCAGGGTTTTTTGAGAATTACTTTGGGGAACTTATTCAATAGTGTTTGGGGATTTTGTTGGGTGTCCGATGGACATGTGTCCTGTTTGGGAGACCACCTCAGGGATGCTGTGGATGCCTGGTCATGGCATTGTACACCAGAGACTGGACATTAATGAATGCCAACTATAATTTTATGTGTATAATGTGATGGCTTGGTGTGAGGTCGGGGTGGTGGTGGATGGGGGGAGGGGGGTTCACGGTGTGAGGGATGTAAAAATAAAATAAAATAAAACTATAAAATAAAATAAAAAAGAATAGTAAAAAAATGCATAAAGCTTATACACATATACACTTTAAACATGTTTAAACTTAAAAGATACACTACATTCGTATGAGGATTATGAATAAGTATATTTCTTTAATCGCGGGTCATCTGACTAAAGTTTTTCATAGCGTTTCTTGTGTAAACCTAACTCATAAAGCATAGAATATATTAAACATATTTAAAACACAATCTGAATACAGATCTTTGTAAAGTTTTACTATTTTCTCCAAAATCTTTGTATTTGTCTTGACCACATCTAAACTGGTAGGGAAAGTTTTTAGTACCTGACCATTAAGGAGTCTTTCCAAAGCATTCAACTTAATTTGCGTGGGAACAACAATTTTCTTTTCACCCTCATGTTGGTTTATGTACATTTAATTAAATTATGTGTTACAATGTGAAGTACAACTGGGCTAAATAGGTGTGGCAAGAAACACAGCTGGGTCTTGGTTAGCATGTAACTCGTCTGGCAGAAGTACTGCATGCGAGCAGGTGTCCTAGACTAGCCACCAGCCCTGAGTATTCAGCATGCGTTACCATAGGTGTCACAGAGGGAATGGGAAACACAGGTTAATCAGGTGAGCTGGTTAACAGATTCTAGTGATTATCCTATGGATTATTGTTGGTCTGCCTTGCTCTTGGCCTTGCTCTACCTCCTTCTGGAATCCCTTTCTTTTCCTCTGCAACCTCTTGCTGTAGCAAATCTTTGGTAGGCAGAATACAGGCCCTCCACTGGTCGACATCCTAATCTCTGGAACCTGTGATTATGTTACCTTACATAGCGCAAAAGGGATTTGCAGATGTGATTAGGTTAAAGATCTTCAGATGGGGAGATTATCCTAGATTAGCTGGGTAGGCCCAATGTAATCAGAGAAGCTTTCCTGGTTGGGTCAGAGGGACATGCATCTATGGATAAGTGGAAAAAAGGCACAAAGAGATGCAATATTGCTGGCTTTGAAGATGTATGAAGAAAGCCATGAGTCAAGGAAAGTTAATGGTCTCCAAAAGCTGGAAAAGCAATGGATTTTCCCCTCCAACCTCCAGAAAGGAAAGTAATCCTGGACACCTTGATTTTAGCCCAGGGAAACCCATGTTTTGGACTTCTAACCTACTCAACTGCAAGACAATAAATTTGTGTTGTTTTTAGCCCACTAAGTGTGTGGTAGTTTGTTACTTGAAACAGAAAACTAATATAATACAAAATCTGTTCAATCATCCAGGCTCATCTTCAACTCAGAATCCTCTGTGAAGATTGCCTTGATTCCTGTGATTTGTTATGAAACTTTCCTCTTTCAGAATTTGTTAACTTTTTATTGTGCTTACCTTAATTTTTGTTATGTTAGAGTAATTAGTGCCCTTTGCTTAACTCTCTCCTGACTATAGGCTCTTGATCATCAGGGACTGTAGTTATTTTTGTACCATATGTTATAGCCTCTAGGTTTTGTCCTTGGATTAATATAGAACTGTGCTGTGCAATAGTGTACCATTAGCCACATGTGGCTATTTAAATGCAAAGTAATTAAAATTAAATTAAAAATTTAAATTGAAAATTCAGTTTCTTAGTCTCACTAGCCACATTTCATGAGTTTCATAACTACATATGCCATGTTTTCCCAAAAATAAGACCTAGCTGGACCATCAGCTCTAATGCGTCTTTTGGAGCAAAAATTAATGTAAGACCCAGTCTTATTTTAATATAAATTAAGACCAGGTCTTTAATATAATGTAATGTAATGTAATATAAAATAAAATATAATATAATATAATAATATAATGCATACTGGGTATAATATAATATAATATAATATATACCAGGTCTTATATTAATTTTTGCTCCAAAAGACGCATTAGAACTGATTGTCCAACTCTTGGTCTTATTTTCAGGGAAACATGGTAGTTAATGGCTACTATATTGGGTATCACAAATAAAGAACATTTCCATCATCTCTGAAAGCTCGATAGCACTGTTGTAGATTATTTATTTTGTATCCTTGAGCAATATTTTTTTGGCTCTTGCAGGGGTGTTTTCATGGAGATGTGTTTGTGGGCTATGGTTATGCTCTGACTTTTCTTGTGAGAAACCGGTTTTTGAAATAAGCGTTCCTGTAAGAATTCATTTGTGTCAATCAGGGGCCCTGGTAGGAAAGCCACACCATGCCTTCAAAGGAGAAGTATTTCAGGACAAGTGTGGATAGAATTATGAGAACTAACCAAATATATTGAGGCACCCAGAGTTTAGCAAAGTGGGAAGCTGTTACCAATTCTGGCTGAAGGGCGATTGAGTCATGGGACATGCCACCCAACATAGCTGTATTTCTGAAGGAATACAGCCTCTAAATGTGGCCAAAGCAGACAGGACTGGGGAAGGAATTCTTCAGCCTCTCTCTTCTCCTGACCACCAGTCTCCAGCTGAACCCAACCAGCAAGGAGCCCGGGAGGGACATCCAGCGGGATGAGCCTCCTGTGACACAGAGCAGAGGGAAGGGCAGAGAGTGAATTTGGAAAGTAACTAGCACCATGATTCAGGGCATTACACCACATTGCTCCATCCAATTGAGAGATCCTTATTTTAGAGGTACGTGATTAAAAATAAATTTTCCTTCTCTACAGGGATAGCTACAATTCAGCATCATGAATAATCAGAATAATGATTCCTTTTTGCTGGGGCATTCTGGAAGATCAGAATAAACTCTATAATCCATAACTGTGGGAGGGCATCAGGGTTGCCTATCTGAGCTTGTTTTTTCTAACCTATACCTCTTATTTATATTTTACTGTGTTCTATTGTTTTATATTTAATTTACATTTTTCAATTTTATTGTAAGTATTTCTTTGTGTGTTTACATTGTGAAATGAGGTGAGAATAAAACAGACAAATAGACAGATGCCTATTTTTTAAATTCTCAGAATCATCTAGCATTGTGTCTTACCCATAGTTGGCTTGTTTAGTTAAGTGCAGACAAATTCAACCAGACAGGTAAATAATTTATATGGTAATTTCTATTTCTACCCCTAGCTATTGCTGATTATTCTATTCAGTATCTATTTCTCCTACCTGAAATGTTTGGATAACTTCTAACTTTCTACAACACATCCTCGGAGGAAATAATAAAGGGAACTTAAACTGAAACTCCGATAACTGCAAGTGAAGTTTTAACTATATGAGTCACAAACTAAAAAAGGATTTCTTCCATTATGTCCTGACTATTTGAGAGTCAGGGACTTTTATGAGAAAATTTTACAGAACTAGGCAAGATGAAATAATACCTGCCTAAAATGAATATATGGTTGGAGGTTAACAATGTCATAATTTTAACTATTTTCACATTTATTTTTTGTTTCACAATGAACTGCTCTGCTTAAGTCATAGATTCTTAGATATAAAATGAGAAAAAAGGCAGTCGAAAAAGAGTTTGACTAGGAAAAATCCTCTTTGGTATCTGTGTTCACGTTTTTTTAAGTCCTATGCCTCCAATAATGTATACATAAATATTTTACTATTTTAAAAACTATGAAAATAGGACACTAAAAATACAATAGATGTCCATTCACTTCCCTCCCATCTCTTCACTCCTAAATTTTCAAAATTGTGCTTCATTAAATTGTGCTTTCATGTTTTTATCAGTGTTTGGAAACAATGAAAATGATGAAATTCAGAAACTTGGTAAAAATTATCAAAATCTCCCTTTAGTCGTTTTTCTTTTTGGCAACATATTCTCAGTTCCCTTTTCCCATCTAATTGGTCATATATTATAAATAGGTTAGCATTTTTGGATATTTATATTTTGTTCCATCTGGTTATAATTCTTTTTTAAAAAAATGAAGGCAAGTTATACTTGATATATTTAATGGTAAGGCACATTCTGTAATAATTCAGGTTTTGTTTCCTGGGAGCTCATTGAAGGATTGTTATGAATTATAATTTGGACTTGTGAGATGTAATATTTATGACACCTTGAATCTAGACATAAGTTGCACATTTTTTTAAATTACAAAAACACTTTTCTTTGGAAAAAAAAGCAAAGTTACATTTTAGAAAATGGGCTATATAAATAAAATACTCATTTCAGATTACAAAGTTTTTGTTTACAAATATGAAATATTTTATGCATAATTTCATTTATAATGTGATATCGTTCATGTAAAATATTTCTTTGTTAATAATTTCAAGCGGAATGATTAAATTTACTTTTATATGTTTTTGATTTTGCTCTAAATGGAATTCCCAGCTGTTGAATTCTAAGGAACAAAGTATTTCTTTGTTTTAGCCTGTTTATAGGAAGCCGTAAAAAAACTGAGGACAGAGAAACTCATCAACATTAGAGTATAGCATGGTAAATTCTTAAGTTTGCTGGAAGTAGTGACCTCCATGGTGTCAAACAGAAAGAGAAAATTTTCATCTCAGGAATAGATGTAAAGAGAAAGAGGAAAAAAAATGCCTGAAACTTGTTGAACTTTGTCCAATGAATGTGTGTTTTTTTTCTGAGAGAACATTATATCAACTTCTTCAAATGCTTTCCTTTATCATCTTCATAAACTTCCATACACTAAAGTGTCTCCCTAGATTGTGATGATTTCCAATACATTACTAGCAGCAGACATTTGGATTTGGTTTCCTATGTAGGGCTCCTAACATGAAATTGCTATTTGACCAGTTCTTTTGACTTACAAAAGTGGTTCACACTAATATTTCAGAGTATCTCTTTAAAGACTAGGAAAAAATAGTTTTTTTAATAGGAGACTTACTTACCAAGAGGTATTTTAACTGAATATTGGAGAGGAGAATAAAAATGCTAAATGTAAGAGCAGCAAGGATTCCCAACAGTGGGAGACAGGGCTCAGAAATTCTCAGGGAGAGTAACTGGTCAGGTATTCAACTATTTCCATACTAATGCACAAAAAATGTATAACTAATATAGTAACCTTAAAAGACAATACACAGTGATTCTGTAAACATAAGTCCCTGTCCCTCCAAGTTGATACCACATTTGCTTGGTCTGACAGAGCTGTTATGAGTTGAAGCTCATTAAACAATCCTTTACACCAATTGGAAACATTCTTCCTGGGTGACCTTGGTACATCAAACAGGACTTACTGGGCAACTATGTGATCAATCCATATTTCTCATTCTGGTTATATAAGTATATTATGAGACACTTGGTCAGATGCAGTACTGAGTGAGATACAGTACTTTATATCTGTGATCTTCTCCTGTATGAGAAAACTAGATAAAATTTGTTCTATATTGTTCTTAGTTAACTTATGAATGCTTGTGTTCCATAAAGGAGACTGTTCAAAGGACAATTGCCATCTCCTAACTCTTTCCTGGCTGCTGGGATTAAGTCCAAGCCATAGTATTTGACCAATTTATTCTCCCCCAAGACCACGTAGGCTGACTTTTGCTCTTTTGAGGTAGGCAACATCAAAAAAAATTCTAAAATATTACATAAACCAAGGAAGGCGTAGTACTCTTAATCAAAAGGACAGTTGCTACAAAGTTGAGGAATGCTATATAAGGTAAAGGTAAGGTCTCAGCAGTGTCTCAGTGAATGCTCAGGGTCTCTTGAGGACTCTATCTTCCAGTCTCATAGCACCTGAAAGGCAGGACGGGTATGCAGAGTGCAGTCAAGAAAAGGACATCAGGGATGGCACTATGCTTTGTTGATGAACTGGTCAGTGGATCTATCTTCTGTAGAACCAGACAAGTCAGCAAATTGCTTTATGTGAGTCAATTTTGTAGTTTCTTCAGAACAGGAAGGTTATTCCAAGTGGCTTGAAATACAGTGGCTCCTCCAGTTCAAAATGCAGAGTGGGGAGTAAAGGCAGCTGTAGGCTGGCCTCAGCAAAGAAAGAGGCTACTAGCCACTGCTAATGTAACATTTACTGGTGTCACAAGCTGGTGCAGAAAATGAGAGATAGTTAAGATTGTCTATAAATAAAAGGCTGAAGAAATCAGGGGATCCTTTTTCTTTATTTTTTCCCCCTGAGACTCCTTCTTCATTCAGTTATAGTTTTTGATTGAGATCTGTATTTTTTCTGGTGCCATACGTCAGTTTACTAGGGAAAAGGGTACGGTGCACGTGTCATCATAGGCATTCAAAATGCCAAATTGCCACGTGTGTGTGATAGATATGTATGTGCTAGCATTTTAAGCATGCCTTCTTAACTCTTATGGAACTCATACTGGTTGCTGGTGATCATACTTTTCTAGGACTTTCAAACAAAAACACATGTTGTGATCCTTTGCGGAAGCTAGTTACCTTTATTCTATTTCTCTTTCCTTTTTCATTTTATCTAGTGATGAAAAGGCTTTATTTTCTGTTTCCCTTTCCTTATAGAAAGGCAGATGCCAATGTTTATAAATGGGTATGGCTTGTATAGCCTTGTTCAGTGCCTTTCTCCAAACAAGATGCCTGTTGTCTTAACTATCCTTCTTCATTAGAGAAGTTGAATTAGTGGGAAATAGGGTACACAAAAGTCCTACTAGCTCAACGTGACTTGCTGCCACTGGGGAAGTGTGACTGAGACCACCCCTATTTAGCTGTGTGGATTTCAACAGGATCACCAGTATTTCCCAGATAGGATTATTTTGTCATAAATGGTCTGTTTGCTGAATGAAAATGCAGCTCTGATTTCATAGCAGCCGTGTCTAGTTTTCTGAAGTCAGTTTACTTTTATAAGAACCATTCATCCATATTTCTTTATAAGGTATACCGTTTTTAAAATTTTCACCATCAAATTTACACAAGTTCAAGATATGAGGTTTTTATTCTTAATTCTGTCCCGAAATAAATGTTTTCTTTCCACTTTGTACCTACAGAGTTGCATGAGATGGAGAAAGGACCCAGCACTATCTTGACAAAAAGAAGCAGAAGCCAAATAAAAGACATGCAAAACAGACATTTTAACCAAACAAACAAAAATGCCATTGCACAATTGCAATTCTCCCAGGGAAACTTGTATTTGGTAGGTGCCCTCTCTAGAAAATGGCATTAAGGTGAGTTCGCACATCCCTAGTAGTTCAAGTGGGGCTTAGTTCTTGGCATGATTAACAAAATGGGTTTTCCAACACATTTACTTTGGGGGACATTTTTTCCCCTGTGGGACTTTTTTTTTTTTTAAGACATTTTACATTTATTTAAAAATACCAATAACATACCCATTGCATTTTAGCATAATGACATTCTTGTGTGTGTGTGTGTGTATGTGTCACTTTTTAAAAATTAGTTACAGCTATACAAAACAACAGAGTGATTAGACACTTATATACCTCACAAAGTTATAACCCCAATAAGTCTATCACCCATCTGACACTGGACATAGTTATTATAATATTATTGACTGTATTTCCTATGCTGTACTTTAAATCCCTGTGACTGGTCTTTACTCTGGTTGCCAGACCCTTCCCTAATTTCATTGTTCTGTGTTTTACTCTTGTTGAGGATACTATTGGGTAATACTTTTAGGCACATTATTCAGCCTGGCAAGATGGGGGAAATGACTATTTGTAGACATTCGCTTTTTAAGGAGATTTGCTTGTGTCCCTGTTTGATTGACTGCATCAGCATTCTCCTTATGTGTTGCTATGTAGCCTAACATCTAAGAAAGACTTCATTCTAAAAGATGATATTTCATCCACACAACCTCTTGGTGTAGCTATGTAAATAACACCTTAGGATCCCTGCCAGGGTACCACTCTTTATTTAAGAGCAAGCCTCCTATCTTTGTCCCAACTTCCTCTTCTGAGGCTAAAATTAAAATCCTTATGTATCTTCCTTCTGAATCTAGTTTCATTTGACTGAATATGGACAGAAAAAAAGCTCATGGGTTAGTACAGAACCTATGCTGAGTATGACTAGAGACAATTTTCTTCCCTTATGCAGATCCCATGAATATATCACTTTTCAGTGATCCACCTTGCTCTCAAACTCCCGCAGCCAAAATAGTCTGGTGTGATGTCTTTTGGCTCAAGGGGTTGGCCATGTTTGCTGCTCTCCAAGTCCACACATCCACAATCTTATCTTTTCATGCCTAGCTAAGTTCACAAAGCCTCTCTGGAGCTTGGTTGTCTCCCATATGAAAGTTATCTCTTCCTTTTTAAATTATTTAGCACTTTTTACTTCTCTCTTATGCCTCTGAGCATTTTCTCCCTGTTCCTGTAGTTAGTTTACTCTTTGGTTTCCATATTAGAAGCTAAGGTACTTGAATAGGAACCATGTCTGTGTCTCTGACACAGATCTTGACACACAGGAAGTTCTCAGATATGTTGAAGGCTGATGAAGAAAGAGTAATAAAAGGAGCAGGTCAGACCTTTTTTGAAGCATAGTATTAGGTTTGCTTAATCATTAAGAGATGGATTAGCATCAGCTGTCTTCACTGAAGCTCCTGTGGAGAGAATGAGCTTAAACCATGGGGGAGGGATTCTGTGCCAACAAAATTCAAGCTCTGGAACCCCATCAGTCAAGGTCTAGGATCCTGTACCAGAATTTCCTTTGTTAAAGTGTTTAAGGTAGGCTTTGGAGCTATGGATGTGGGTAGATGAGCAGGGGTAGGGGAATTAGAAGAACTCTCTTCTGGGTTTATTGTTGTTTCTAGGAAAGCAGTTCAATTCAGAACAGGGACTTCAACAAATCAAAAATCATGGCACAAAAGGTCCTAGAGGCCTCCCAAGAATAGATGGGAAGCTTGATTCTACTTTGAAGAGATAGCTGCATGTGCGCTCTCTTGAATGTTGAAAAAAATAGTAAAGATGATTAATAACACCAGAATAACAACCTACTGATAGTATAATGGTTAAGGCCCCAGCTCCTGACACTTGTCAGAATATGCCTTGAAAACTGACCTATCCAAGAAAATGGACTTTGCCGGTAGGCTGCTCAGCTTTGGACGAGGTAAGTAAAATCTCTCCCAATTATTGCTTGTCTATTTTCAGGAGTCTCTCCCACAGTCACATCTTCCACAAAGCCCACTGTCTTTCTCTCAAATCTCTTATGTTGGTAGAATTGCTGTTTTCCTCAACAACAAGCCCAAATCTTGATTTCCTTTGAGGTCTCCTCATACTTGCCTCCCAACCAAGCATTTCCAGGTCTAAGTCCTATTTCTTCACCACTTTCTATAGCAGTGAGACCCTATATGCCAGGACTACACATCTGGACACTTTATTTACCTCTTCCCGAACTGGTTTCTCTTTCCTTTCTCCAAAACATCATTCCTAAGCCCTATGTTCATTATTGTATTCCCATGCGCAATAATAACTTTTAGTGGTTTTCCATTGCTTATAAGATAAATTCCAAGCTCATTAGAATAGCATGCGAAACCCTCTATAATTTGTCCCTCTGCTCTTGTTCTTTCCTATCTATGTCTGCTACCTATGTCTGCTTTCCCCATTAGGTAGTAGCTCCTTGAGGGTAGGAAATGAGTCTGAATTCTTTTTTGTATTCTCAAAGTGGGTGGCTAACACGGTGCCCAGCACAGAGAGCGTCCTGGCTTCCTGACGGTGTAGACTATGTCTCATTCGCCTTTGTGATCCCAGCACTCACATGGTGTCTAGCACTGATAAACATGTGTTGAATTGTGAATGAATGAAAAACAATGTATTTCCATGAAGAAAGCTGTTGTTCATCCTGCTTCTAGATTCTCTTCAAAGAAGAGGCAATATGGAATAAAACGATGGTTAAAATGTTGACTCTCATATTGTCTGGTCAGACTTTGGGTTTCTCATCATTCTCTGGATCTCCGTTTTTTTGCTTTCATAAAAAGAGGAATTTAAGTCTTGGATCTAATTGTGTGAGTGTGTGTGTGTGTGTGTGTGTGTGTGTGTGTGTGTGTGTGTGTGTGAAAGAGAGAGAGAGAGGATATGAATTCCATTGGTATTTCCTTGGGGAAAGAGAAATAATCTTCCTCACAATTAGGCTTCATTTATATAAATTACCAAGGGTGATACCAAGGCCAAGAGAAGTTGAAGTTAAGAGTTCAAAGAGGTCCTTTTATCTCCTGAAGCTGGAAGAAACATTGATTTATGTTTGCAGCCTTGACTTGGCTCCACAATCTTGGGACCTAATAATGATAAATCACATCAACAAATAAACTCATCCTCTATAGTTTACAAAGTACCTTTGTTTGCCAGCTTCTTTCTGTCTCTCTGTATTTCTTTGTTGTTTTGCTACAGATATTTTACAAGCACTTTCAGATTTCTAATCATTTCATTGGAGCTTCATAAACACCTTATGAAGTAGCTTGGGTAGACATGTATTTTGAAATTGTGTTTTGGCTTTAGAATTAAATTGTCTTTGAATTTTATAAAATCTTTTCATTATGAAAACATTCTAAACAGCCTTGGTTTGGATCCTAGTTTATTTCTTACTCGCTGAATGACCTGAGGCGGGTCACTTAATCTCTCTGAAACTCGGTAAAATGGGGTTAACAGTGGTACCTACTATACAGATTTGTTGGGAAAATTAAATAAGATAATGTTTGAAGAGAGCACTTATTCTGCCTGCATCAAAGAAATGCTAAAATAAGAGAGCTATTACTATTTGATTTCTTGACAAGGGGGGACTGGAACGCCCATAGTCTTCCCTGAAGTCTTGTATGTTGCAAGGCAACCTTAGCATTATCCATTTTGTTGTTGTTGTTTTGTTCTGTTTTAAATTGGCATGAAAAGCTTTCAGCTCTATGAACTTGGGCTTGATGTTGATGTTGG
Organism: Rhinolophus hipposideros; assembly: GCF_964194185.1. NCBI lineage: Eukaryota > Metazoa > Chordata > Mammalia > Chiroptera > Rhinolophidae > Rhinolophus > Rhinolophus hipposideros. The sequence continues at coordinate 55,721,683 of NC_138057.1, read as the reverse complement.
ATTAGGGAGTTTTAACTCAGGCTCCCTGACGACCATTGCTCCTGGAATGTTTTTGTCCTTGTTCTACTTCTTGGAGTTGCTGTTAAGTAGAAATTCAGAACCAAGCCACGTTAAAGAGTTGACTCTCTCGTGCCATTTTCAAGATTCATGCAGGCTTTGTCTTTGGGCATTTTTATGTCACTTCCTACACTCTAAGTCACTCCTAAAACAGGAAAGAGTTCAAAGACGCCCTTTGTACTTTTTCTACAGGTCATGATCTTCTTGAAAACACAGAGTATTTCTTGCCTGGCAGAGATGCTGGCACTTGTCTGAGTACAATCTTGGCCTGTTTTTTCTTTACCTATGTATGAATCCTAAAGAACATTGATTTACAAGCCTTTTTTAAGCTCTTAGGGTTATGTAGAAGAAAGATGCCAGCAAAAGGTGTCACTGTCGCAATCATGCTTGACTTACGACTAGAGGTTGCCCTCTTTCTTGCTGTTAAAAACGTGTTAAAGATGGGTACCATCAACATCACCTGGGAGCTTGTTAGAAATGTAGAATCTCTACTTGACCCTAGACCTACTGAATCAGAATCATCAGATTCTGCATTTTAACCAGATTCCTAGGGAAATTTATGCACAGTAATGTTTGGAAAACACTGCTCTAAAAGACACGTCCTCAGTCCAACCGAGTGATAAGCCAGCCATGCCTGAAGGACACAGTGGCAGACTGGCTGCGCTTACCAGGTTAGTTCCCATACTGGCCATGAGTCACTCACTTGGTTCTTGATCTTATTTTATTCTGGTTTTCTTTTTTTTTTTTTTTTTTTCCGATTACCTGCTCATTTCTCTGTCTTTACATTTACACCATGTTGGCAACCCACTCAAACTTAACTTTCTGGGTGCTTGGCCCATCTGCTTTGCCTCCCACTGAACAGTAAACATTCCCACTTCTGGCATGGTTTTCTTGCAGAACGCTACTTCTGAACCCTCCAGGTCTGTCTGTTCTCATGGGTGAGTCTCAGTAGCAATCCTTCACTACTTCCTTGTTCAGTCAGACCTCAGTCAACAGGACCTTTCAAAAGGCATCTGTAAGGAATTTTGTGTGTGTTTGTGTGTGTGTGTGCACGTGTTTGTAGTGCAAATGCAAATGCAGCCCAATACACTGCCACCCCCAAAAGTATAGATATTAGTGAAGCAATCTCTGAATGTAGTGATAAGTGTTTTAATAGATGGTGGCTATGCTTTACTGACTAGACTTTCTTCTTAAATGCAGGTGCTACATTTGTCATACATAATTTTTATCAAAGAGAACTTAAATAATTGATGCTCCCGTGCTAAATTGTTAACATTTGATTCTGTTTTTCTTAAAACATTTGATTCTGTTTTTCTTAAACCAAGTCACTGGGGGAAACGTATAATTTTAAAATTCTTTAGCTTTTGAGGACAGAGGGGTTTTTGAATTTCTTCTACATTAAATTTTGTGTGTATGTGTACACAGCAAAATACCAAAAGGAAATAAATTCAGTGCAAAGAAATGAGCAGCATAATGACCTTGGATGTTTTCATCATATTTTTTGAAATATTCTTCCTCCCTTTTGTAAGTTTTCAAAGTGAAATAACACCCTTGTCAAAATGTCTAAGCACTCCAATAATAAGTGATGGAGAAATGGTGACAGAGAGAAAACAGGTGTTTTTAGCTCACTAATGTAGCATCCACACAAAGATTTCCATTCTTACATGCTCCACAAGAGTAGGCACTTTAGAACTACAGTCTTGATAAGAATAAAAATGATCGCAAATAATGTCCACATTCTCTGAAGGAGAATTATAACTTTAATGTTATTAAAAATGGGATTTCACCTTCTCTTTCGTTCCAAGGCTTTTGTTCAAACACTGGCAGGAAAAAAAGAAAACAGTTAATGACTATTCTATGTTAACATGGGCTAATAAGCTAAGAACTATTTTCTTCCCTCTAATTTGGAAACCTCAATATAAGTAGAGATGGAGAAAGGTTTATATTAATAATGATTCATATCTCTGTTATTTAATTAGACCAAGGTGATGTCAAGTGCTTTGGGACCCCCATCAAAACTTACTGATTTCTTGTCCCTTTCCCTTAGTACAATAACAGATGATTATGTTAGGATTAAACAAGATAATGACAGAAATATACTGCAAACTCTACATTGCCATACAATGTTGTTCTGTTCTGTCAAACTGAATGTACAATCTGATGAGGAAATTTAAACAAATGCCTCATTAGTTGCTGGTGGCTTAATATATAAACTGCGTAAAAGTTGCTTTGTGACTCCTACTTGCAACTATTACCCTATGGGAGTGAGCAATGTGGGATTTTCTTTGCATCAAGGCACTCTGTAGAGAAGTTGCTTTTTGTTCAGGGCAGCCTGTCTTGTCACCCCTGAAACTAGGGCTATGCAGCTCGCACAGCCTTACCACGTCAGTGCAGTCTGGTGGCGTCGCTTGAAATCACACCACCTAGCAAGGGACTTGCCTTGCTCTGGTGAGAAGGACCATGTTTTCCTATGAACCAGGCCTTCAATATGCTGCTTTGAAGAAGGCATTTCACATTTTGTTTCAAAATCTTGATACATTTGACGTCTGGAGTTTTCTAGAGTCTTAAGGTAAACTATAGTTCAGAACTCTGCCATCCAATACGGTAACTTCTAGCCACAGCTGGCTACTGTGGACATGAAGTGTGAAGTGTGGCCGGATATATACATATATTGAGAGAGATTGAACACAGAAGAACAGAGAGGACAAAAGTTGTAAGGAACTAAAGGAATCTATTAGTTGAATGACTATTTTGCATTTTGGGGGGGGAATGTTTTGCACTTTGCTTTTTAAAGGTCTAAAACCAATTTCCAGTATTGCTCCTGACTCACTTTTTAAAAAAATTTTTTTATCAAACGTGATTTCATAAGTGTATTAATTTCCTATTCCTACTGTGGCAAGTTACCACAAACTTGGTGACTTAGAACAATATACATTTATTTTTTTTACAGTTCTTGAGGATATTTTCATTGTAAATTGAGCCCTTTACCTATATAAAATGACAGTTTCGCTTGCTGTTGCCTGGTATGCAACATTAGCTGGCAGTAATATTGTAGTCATGCTTTAGGTTTGTGTGCAGTTACATAACATTCTTTCACCTGTGGTTTGTTTTTTTTGTGCTGATTTGTTTTAAAGTGTATTGGTAAATAACAAATGGTTATTTGACCCAATCTGAGAATCTTTGAATAGTGTTGAAATCCATTTACATGTTTTTGTTAAAACGGATATATTTTGTATATTTTTTTGGTCATCTTATTTCATTAACTTTCTTTGTTTATACTTTCTTCTTACCTTTTTAAGTAGGCCATTTTCTATTAGTGGAATATTGTTTCTTTCCTTTAATTACTCCATTGTTTTGGGAAGTATATAGTGTATTTTAAATTCTACAAATCATTGCTTTTGTAACCGAAGAGTCTTTTCTGAACTATTTTGTCTAATTTTAGAGAAGGAAGTGAAACCTCCTTTGAGTCTCCCTCCTTGACTTTTGAGTGTCAAGGAAACTCACACTCCTTAAACTCATCTTTTATTCCCGTCTTCCATTCTCTAATCTTATTATTGATGTCATTTCAGGTTTCCATCCAGATTTCTGTTGTAGGACGCTTTTACACTACAAAATTCTCCTAAATAATAATAATGCATTCTTTAAAATGTTTATAGATTCATTAAATGAATATGTAGACCCTGCACCAAGGACTGGATAGACATCTATAATGAAGACATATATACACTGTCCCTGATTAGATTCTAAACTTTATAATCTCGTAGGTGATGAAGACAAGCTGGTAATCATAATATTTCAACTGGAGGCCTAGGTGCTGTCACTGGAGATGCTGTGAAGGTCTCGTAGGGGCACCTACAAGAGATCCTAACCTGCTTTTGGTGGGTAAAAGCTTGAGGTGCTTAATAATTATCACCTCTAATTAGAAGGAGAAATGGCTTCCCACATTTTTCAGTTTCCTTCGCCTAATAAAGAAGTTGTTCAGTCCTTAGATTTCTTGTTTCTTCTTTGTAGGATTAAACTTTCTTGTAACTTCTTGTAACTTCTTTGTTCTTGAGTACATCTACAGATTTAGAGGAAGGACTTAGAACATTTTATGAGGCTCTGCTGTTTCATAGGCACTGTGCCAACTGCGTTTCATGAGTCATAACTTTTGAATCCCATAACTACCCTGTGCGAGAGATAACTTTTATCCCACTTCACAGATGAAGTAACTGAGGTGCAGTAATGTTAAGTAATTTGCTTATGATTACATGACTTGAAAACAATTCCCTTCCAAGCCTAGCCGGCTGCAGAGCCCTTGATGTTTCCACCATAGGATGCTGAAACTCTTAGTTTGAGTCTTGTGGGAGAGAAGGGGGTAGTACTATTTTTGGAAGATAGCACCCCCCAACTGTGCTGCCTCAGTTACTGTGTAAGAAGCACTTCTTATTCTCCTGGGAGGTGTGTGTGTGTGCCTGTGTGTGTGTGTGTGTGTATGTGTATGTGTTTATGTGTAGGGAGTGGTAACAAGATTCTTCGTGCTTTCTAGTGCCTGAATTTGTCACAAGGAATATACGTGGTTGCTTTTCTACAAAACTTTTTTTTAGAAAAGGGACTTTCCCATCATAGTAAAAACTGGTGGGAGGCTTTCGTTCCTTTCTCCACCACTCTTTAGGCTACTGACATTGGTTTTTAGTCCCTGCCTCTTTGGAATAAGTTTTTTATTTGTTTCATACTCAGATGTGTTCTTGAGTACGGTTCCCCTCACAAGCGAAATACCTGGAAAGATATCTCTTTGAGACCCTTCACGGTGCCTTCTGACGGGGAGACCATTTGTAGTATGCATTCTTCCTTTCCAATACGAAGGGAAACAGGACCACAGCAGAAACCTTTTCTTCTGGCTGCACAGTGAGCTAGCTCACTTCTGGGCACCCCCTGGAAATTTCCCGAGTGTTGCCACAGAAAAGTGGCTGTCGATTCAGTTCCTTGTCTTACAGAAGAGCTGATTTGAATCCTGCCTACTCACTCCCCTTTCCTTGCTGCCATTCCTGTTGCCCCGATGGTTGGCTAGTCATTAATTTTAATGAGTCCATCAGGGATCTCCCCTTCCCTCCTTTGGTAAATATGTCCCTGGGTATGAGCCTTATATTTCATTCTTTCTCTCTTTCTCCATAGACCTTGGCGATAAGTTGATAGGCAGCTGTGCTGGAGCAGAAAGAACCTGGGCACCCGACACGCTCAGATCCTCCTTCAAAAATACTTTCTAGGAGAACTGACCTTTGAGCTCAGATCTGATCTGAAGAATGAACTGAGGAGGCCAAAGGGCTGGGGCGTGAGGAAAGCAGCACAGGGAGGCAGGTAGGAGCAGGGAAGAACGTGCTGGACCAAGGCGATTCTGCCCCACGGGGTTGTTGTTGAGATTCCTGAGGACTATGTGACGTTCTTGCCAGTGGGCAGGGCTCCACCTCGGTATTTACTGGAACTCGTGAGCTTCCGTGTATCTGTATGCCTAGCGCAAATAGCAATTCACGTGAAATTGTGCTTCTGGAATTTTTGAAATTAAAAAGGCCCTCTCTTTGGAGGGATCGACCATTCAGTCCCCTCCCCCCACTCACTCATTCATCAAACCTTCATTAAGTGCCCATCCTGTACCCTCCAGATTGAGCTTGGCCCTGGTGGGAGGCTGGGCTCTGCTCAATTTCCTACAGCCCCTCCACTCCCCATCCCATGTGTGTGCTTGGCTCACCAGGTGGGCCCACAATCCAGAGGTGTCATAGCAGAGGGAGGGCAGAGTGTCAGAGGCAGGGCTGGCTTCCCATCCACGGCCATGAGAGCCCTCTGTGTGGCAGTTTGCTACAGACTTGTACTTACTTGCATGGCAAGGGAGGCTTGTTGACCAGAAGCAAGAATTTTCAATTCCATGCCTTGGCATGTTGGGGTAGAGTTTTTCTGCCCGTCCCAGTTTGGGGCTGGGGAATCTGAGGGGCTGTACTCTCAGTCTAGCAAGGGGAACCAGTAGACACTTACCAAGTCCAGTAGTGTCACAAGTGCTGCAGTGGACAAAAGGCTGTGGAGGGAGGATGAGTGAGACATAAAGAAAGGAGGGCCAGTTCTGTCTGGGGTGGCCGGGAAGGCAACAACTCTTAAGCACGTAACAAATTTTACTTGGGATCATTACTTGTTTTATACCTGACTTCCTCACTAGGTAGTTCCACGCCGGCACTGCCTGTGTTTGCCTTTACAGAATTCCGTGTTCCCAGTAATGAGGTGATGCCTTGCACACAGTGTGTGCTCAGAGTATTTGCCCAATGAATGAATCATGGGGAGGTTAGGGGACCTGGAGCCTCTTCAGAGAACTCTGAGAGGGTCCAAGGCAGCAGCCGGGAGGCATGTGACACTGTGGTATGGCTAGGAGGCTTGCTTCCAGTGATCTTCAGTGAGTTCCTCAAAAAGAGCTGGATAGAACCATGGCAGTGAGGGCAGGGGAAAACCTGCGAGCTTGGATGCCAGGACCTTTCCAAGAATGTATTTTTGTAAGTTAGTTTCAGAAAAACAAAGGTTATCTCAAGAAAAAGAAACTTATTTCTCAGTAGAAGCACTAGGTATCCTCCTGGTGCTTCTTATACCATAAAGGTCAGAGCTGGCAGGACACTTTGAGATGTCTAATTTTCATAGATACAGAGCTTGAAACTCAGAGAGGCAAAGCAGCTTCTTCCAGGGCACACAGCTAGCTATGGACCACAACCAGATCTCTTGGCTTCCAGGTCAATTCTTATTCCATTACAACATACTACACTTGGTTTGGGGGCCACTGTTAGAGGTGAAAAGAAATCATTAGAAAATGAATGTTTCCTGAAATATCACCTGCAATTTATTGCATTCAGAATTTCACACTGATAAATAACCTCTTTCTCATTAACATGCAGGCTCCCTACAATTAGCACTCTCATTTGCACTGTGTAAACAGCTTCTAACTGTGCCTTTTACCTCTTTGTTCAAACAAAGGTTTCTGTTAGCAAAGAAACAAGAAGGAAATTAGTAGCAGGTGAGAGCTTATTTTTAATTATATTGAGATTGACTGTTGTTCTCCAAATCTTCTCTTATTCCCCCAAGATATTTATTTGCAGACCAGAGTTTTCAATCTATTAAAGCAGCAGCCATTTCTGATCTTTATTTACTAAATGAAAACACAAATGGCAGTAGTGGATTTTTGGCTTGGTGCCAAGGGAGGCGGCATGGGGGGGATGGTGCTGCATCCAGCTTTGATCTGAGAAGCCTAACGTTTGAAGTGAAGTAGTAAATAGAGAAGATGTTAAAAAGCACCAATTTTGGTATGGGAGGGGCTTAGAGTCCCAACATCAAGGCTTTGTCCCTGATAACTCCCAACCTCTACAACCTGAAGTCAAGTTTAAATTCTTAGCGGAAAGATTTTAGTTTGTCCCCAAGAACGAGAAACTTTGTGTTTGCCAATGACAAACATCACATGGTTAGAGCATCATATGGTCAGAATGTGTCAAAGATTATCTGTTGGAACTTGTCACCACAGGCAAGAATCCTTTTTGAAACATCTGAAAATTGATGTTGTAGGAGTCACCATTTCATTTGTTAATGTACTCTGTTCTGAAATTTGTTTTCCCCTGAATTGACTTCTTGTCTCCAGCAACTTTCACACTTGGGGGCCTCCATACTGAAACAAACGATTCCCTCTTTTGCATGACAATCCTATTTCTCTATATACATCTGAGAACAGGGCCAAGTCCCCTGAATCTGCTCCAGTGTATATGTGCCAAGTTCCTTTAACTATTTTTAATGGGACATGGTTTCCAGGCCCATTATTACTCTGGTCTGTTTCCTTTGGATACACTATGGGTGGTGAAGCCCTCCTACAGTGAGCTGTAGGATGGAGTACAATGATCCACGCATTTTCTGATCAGTGCAAAGTCAATGTAAACCTAAACACCCTGACGTTCAAAGGCCGTCCTCCTAGCTGGGGACCTAACCCTGCCTGCTGTTCTCTTACAGTTTTTCATCTTTAAGCATGAAGCACATTAGAAGATTTTTCAGGAGCACATTAGAATAGATTTCTTTTTAAAACCTACCACCCTTTCTTAGGAACAAGAAAGCTTTCTTTGATGAAGAGTCAGTTATCACATTTGAGTATATTTAGCATTTCTGGGCTATTTCCATTAGTTGTTAAATAATTTGCATCTTATAAAACATCTCATTTTACAAAGAACTTTCACCATAACTCCAAGAGACAGGCAAGGTCAAGGTTAAGGTTGTTACCTCGATGTCACAAATGAGGAAACCAGACCTACAGAGGTAATGACTTATGGAATGCCATACAGAGTTGGAAACCCCAGTTCTCTTGATTGTAGGTTAATGCCTTGGTTCTTTTTTACTACACTATAGCTGGTTCTCCTTAGCAGATAACTGAGTTGAGAAGGAACAACTGAGCTTCTGACAAACTGAACAAGACATTGGTTTCTCCACTCTGTCAAGTAGAGCAGCTCTTCTGGAAACTTCATCCTCTGTCATTTGTTTAATGAGTCAGGTTGATGGGAGCCCTATCATCAGTTATAAATGCACGATTCACCCACATTTACAAGCTGAATAGCGAAGGTAACTTTCTGGAATTTAAGGTAAAGCTTGAATGGAAATTATTTACATTGCACTAATCTGTAATTTATGCTCTGACTACTTCTTGACGACTTAATTCAAAAGCCACCTTTACATTTTAAAAGAATACTTAAAGAACCTAATAATAGAAAGGGAAACAATTATACCTAGAAATCTAAGCCAAGAAGAGTTATCATCAGCTTTCAGTTTTCTGGTTTCCAAAGCAAGAATGGAAACATAATGGGTTACCTTACTCTTCTTGTGAAAGGAAGCAAACAATTAGAGAGAAGTGACACCTACACCAACTGGAATCTCTCACTTTCATCTTTATGTAAACAACTCTGAACAGCATAATAATGATCCATGACTTCAATCACAATTTACAAACTGTTGGAGAGTCCATTCAAGAGGTCTGGGTATATTTTGAGAATCCACACTTTGAAATCGCTCCCAGATTCTTCTGGTAATCAACTAAATTAGGGAACTACTACTACTTTGAGATGCTTATTAGAAATGCAGATTTCTAACTGTGCCCCAGAGATCCATGTGCCCTGGATTCTTATTTTTCATCTGGCTTTTGATCAGGACAGTAAGTAGCTTGTTAGCCAATACTTGGAGTTCTCTAGTGAGGTCAGTAAGACAGGCACTCTTTTTAAAAATTTGTATTAAATGTATTGGGGTGACATTGGTTAGTAAAATTATAAAAGTTTCAAATGTACAATTCTAAAATACATTATCTGTATATTGCATTATGTGTTCACCACCCAAAGTCAGTTCTCCTTCCATCACCATATATTTGACCCCCTTTACCCTCTTCTACCTGCCCCGCTTACCCTTTGGTAACCACTAAACTATTGTCTGTTTCTATGAGTTTGTGCTTGTTTGTTTGTGTTGTTCATTTGTTGCTTTCAGTTTTATATCCCACATATGAGTGAAATCATATGGTTCTTGACTTTTTCTGTCTGACTTATTTCACTTATCATGATAATCTCAAGACCCATCCATGTTGTTGCAAATGGCACTATATCATCTTTTCTCACGGCCTAGTAGTATTCCATTGTATATACCATATATACCACATCTTCTTTATCCAATCATCTGTTGAAGGACACTTTGGTTGTTTCCCTATCTTGTCCACCGTGAATAATGCTGCAATGAACATAGGGGTACATATGAATAAATGTTTGAATTTATTAATGTAAATAAATAGTAATGAATAAATTACTTTATGAATAAATGTTTTCAAGTTTTCTGAGTAGATACCCAAAAGAGGGATTGCTGGGTCATATGGTAATTCTATTCTTAATTTTTTGAGGAACCTCCACACTGTTTTTCATAGTGGCTGTACCAATTTACATTCCCACTACTAGTGTATGAGGGTTCTTTTTTTCCCCACGGCCTCTCCGACGCTTGTTATTACTTGTCATGTTGATAATAGGGCAGGTGTTTTTTATAGGAGCAAGAAAGCAGCAGCAATGATGTTTTCATGTGACAGGGATGTGGATTTGTAATCTCATTGAGACAGAGCATCACTTCTCCTTTTCATGGACAAGTTAGGATGACCAAAAACATGGCCTAGACTTCTCTTATTTAGGTAGCAGTTTTGGTTTTGGTCAGTTTCTCAAGGCATTTACAGCCCAGGGGTTTGACACCACAAGGAAAATGAGAATCACTTCTAACAAAGAAGATTTGGGAGGAGGCTCCTGTCATTTGGCTGCGAACAGAAGGAGTTTGACATGGCTTCTATGATTCTGTGTAGTATTGCAGTTATACGATCCCAATGCGCCTTTCCCTAACCTGCTAAATTCACCAGAGTTATTTAATATAGTGCATCTGAATGCTGAAGAGCATTTGAACATTGGAATTAATGTCAGTGTTGGCCATAATAAATATAATTCTAGTGGCTCTTCTGAAACTCTTCACAAGGGTACCCTTTTATTGTCTGCTGTCTCAAAGGTTTACATCTCTTTTTCTGCCATCAGTTCATAGGATAAAAACATGTGAAATCACTGGGATTTATATAGGCAGATTTGGCAGCTCTTTCATTTTTCACTTGGACTGTCAGATGTAAATCAATGTTACAGTACTCTTTCCAAGAATGTGTTAGAATGTTCATGTATTTCTATTATAATTTTGTTTGTTAGGTGTGATCTGAATTGTTTGGCTTTGTTTTATAACATTCACAATTTGTGGTTATTTAATTGGTTCTCCTTCATTATTCCCTACCCAGTGACTGTCGGGTTCTTTTTTTGCTGCTGGGTCTTTACTCCTGCCGAGAATGCCTACCCGCTCCTGCCCATCCTTTAAGACTTAACTTTGGCACCACTTTCTTGATGAGGCCTTTTCTGATATCCCTACTTTATAGTGCTCTTCCTTAAATTTCCTCAAAATTTGTTGCCAAGACCTTATACTTAACATTTTTTTGGTGCATTTTTCTAGTTATTAACCATCTGTACCATTCCATCTAGCACTTTATTCTAAACGGCTCTGTTGGCCAACAGTTTCACATGTGTATGTTATTTTCCCAGTTAGATTCTTCAGCTTTCATGGACAGAGTCCACATTTGATACATCTTTTTTACACCACTCCCTCCCCAATGGTGTGTGCTCATGGCTAGGCACATGTAGATATGCCTTGTTCAGGCTGTTAATAACAAAAAACACCATAAACTGGGTGGCTTAAACAACAGCAATTTATTTCTTACAGTTCTAGAGGCTTGAAAGCCCAAAATCAAGGTGTCAGCCAATTCAGCGCCTCGTGAAGGCCTGCTTGCTGATTAGCAGATGGCTGTCTTTTCATTGGATCCTCACATGGTGCAGAGCAGAGAGAGGAAGCAAGTTTTTTCATGTCTCCTCTTATAAGGACTCCATCCTTATGGCCAAATTACCTCCCCCAAACAGACCCCAGCTCCAAATAAAATCACACTGGGGGTTAGAATTTCAATACATGAATTTTGGGACAACATTAACATTCAGTTTATAGCAAAGTGTTTAGTGCATGATTGATGTTTTACTCTCTAAACACTATTTTGTAAAAGACTTCTACTTGCAAAATCAGTTATAGTTTGATTATAAACTCCACGAAGGCAAGAACGATGTATGCTCTATTTATCTCTATATCTCCAGTGTACATCTTTAACAACTTGAACAGTTGCTGAATTAATTTGTTGAATAACTTTTTTCTTTTGTCTAAACCTGATCTCACCTGAATATGTCCCACATAAGTCTCATGTGTAGAAGCGGAAAGCAAGGTATTTATTTCTGGCAAGGTAGAAGCTTCTGGAATTTGGGATGAGCTGGGACCTATACTTTTCTTGCCACTTTTTAAGCTCATCCCTCCCTGTCACATCCCAAAACGAACAAAACAGAAGAGGGAAAGGGGAAGCTCTGATTCTATGGCATTCTAGAGGAGAGTATTATTTTCCTTGAAGAAACTCCCAATAAAGCCATTTGATGTTTTTTTAGACATCTTTAATCATTCTGACTTTCCTACACCCCAAAGAATTTTAAATCCTTTTATATCCTCCGGTATCCATGGTCTAACATGAAAAACTCCCATCTACATAGGTTTCATTTACCAGACAAGGTGAAATCAAATTCCTGTTAAGAATGTCCTAAATACTGAGGAAGGATTCTAATGCAATGAGAACAAAGAAAAGTCATTATATAATCATCTTGCCTTTCAACTTTGGGGGAAAAGGGACTGGGGAAGCAGAAGCAAACAGACTTTAAAACCTTCCACTCTTGAGTTTTCATATTAAACATGCAGGTTTATTACAAGGAAATATGGGAATGTCCCTTCATCAATCATCAACTACTGAGTCACCCAGGCTTCCATTTCTTCAGTACACATTTCCCACCCAGTCTCAAGCAGTTCAAGAGAACGGCTAAGGTCTGGTGACCCTCCTCTGTTTATTTGACTCATTTTGCTTCCCAACAAAGAGGATTTGGTTGGGTCAGTTTGCCAAGAGTCCCTCAGTACAGAGTACCTCATGGGTAGTTAGTCTTTATGGGTCCTGCTCATGTAAGACCATCAGCATGGGCACTGGTCCTCATTGCAGTCCACTGTGAAGAGGGTAGCAGAATTGGCTTCACTTCTATAATATGTGTATGAGGAAAAGAATAGCAAGAAAAAGCAGGAAAATCAGTGGGGGCTGCTTCCCTTGTAAAGAGTTTGGCAGCTGCATGAGGCTTCATGGATTGTCCTTTCATATGTCCCGTCCAAGACCCATTGGAGGTTTGGGGGCAAAAGTGACAGGGCTAAGGATGGCAGGAGGCAGGAGGAGCAGAAACCAATGTGCAGGAAGGAGGCCAGGGAAGACTTTAGACAGAGCTACTTGAAATAGGCCAAGGGGTTATTCAGGGAAGTTACGGGTTTTAGATAAGACAACTAGAAATTGGACAGGCTATTTTTCTCTTTATTGGTAAGCAATCCCATTCCACTTTCCTCACCCATTTAGGGGTGATTCATAGATAACTTCATTCCAGATCAAGGGACCAGGATTCATGTATTAGAAGGTTATATATCTGTCTCTTGAAGTGTCAGGGACTAGTTTCTGTGAGGATTTCAGGCAGTTTTCAATAATGACAAGGATGAGTAGGAAACTTAAAACCATGGCCTATGAGATACTATTAAAAGTCTTATTTTCAGCTATCTGAAGCCCTCCATGGAGAGGAGTAATTAGATTGATTCCATGATACTTCAGAAGGCATAATGAAAACCAGTGGTTGGAAGATGTAGAGAGGCAGATTTGGGCTCAATAAAAGGAATTACCTATAACTGAATCTGTTCAAAGGTTGCTTCACTGCCTCAAGGAACAGTGAGTTCCATAGTCCTAAGAAGTGTTTTAGCAAAGTCTAGTGGCCACTCACTAGGAATGTTGGGAAAGAAATTCTCTTTAAAAAGTAACGATATGAATGACCGATGTGTTCAACTTTGTCTTTGGCTTCTATGGCAAAGGCTTAAGAAATGATGATGACAAGAACAGGGGTAGACCTTCACGGTTTCAGAGCCTCATTTTCTCTCCTTTCAAAATGAGAAGGCTGGGCCACGTACCCTTGAAGTTCAGGTGGTCTCTGGCATTCTGTGCTGATGTTAACAATCCAGGCAATTTACCATTCCAGTTTTGAGGTCACTTTGCTGAGAGCACATTCATATGGTATGTCAGGTTCTTTGAGTACCTTAATTCTTGTCCTTTGGGAGAAGAAAGGGGGAAAGTTCAGCCTTGGTTCCCATGACCTCACATACCATCTATCAATCAAAGGCCTGGGAGATTTTCTTGGCTGCTTGCCAGTTTTCTTGGCCTTTCACATCTTAGCCTTGTCTGTGTGTACTAGGGTCCTCAGTGAAGCCCCAAGAGACATTGTTGCCCAACACAAGGGAGCTAAAGGCTTTCAAGAAGCAGTTGAGGACTGGCTCTGTTCTAATAGTGCTGGGATTTCAGCTCTGATCATCTGACATATTCCTAAATTGGAATTCATAGGAACTCCTTTCCCCAGTCCTAGGATCAAGAGATAAAAATCAGTTAAATCAACTTGTGCCCCCACCAGTGCCCCCACAACACTTAAAATCTCAGTGTTGGCAGATAACTGGAACACACCTGTGCTTATTAAGCTTGTTGTTTTTTGTTTTTTTTAAAGATCCTCCCGTAAAGACTTCAAAAAAAATCAAATACAGAAACATAGGATGGGAGACATACAAGTATATATTTCTCATTCACTCATTGATTTCATCAATATTTGAATGCTGACCATGTGCCAGTCATAGAGATAAGCACTGTATTAGTTTTCTAGGGCTGCCACAACAAAATGCCACATACTGGGTGGCTTAAAGAGCAGGTATTTATTTTCTCACAGTTCTGGAGGCTGGAAATCCATGAGCAAGGTGCCAGCAGGGTTGGTTTCTTCTGGGGCCTCTTTCCTTGGCTTGCAGACAGCCACCTTCTTGCTTTGTCTTCACATGGTTGCCCCTTGGTCTGTGTTTGTTGTCTGTGTCCTAATCTCCTCTTCTTATAAAGACACAAGTCATATTGGATCAGGGCTCACCCAAGTGACCTCATTTTACCTTAATTACTTCTTTAAAGGCCCTATTTTAAAATACAATTAAATTCTGAGCTACTGGAGGGTTAGGACTTCAACATATGAATTTTAGGGAGACATAACTCTGCATATAACAAGCACAAAATTGTGACTTAGTGGCAGATATAATAATAATGAAAATAAGATTTCAGCTAACAGGGAGGTCAATATGATTTCACTGGCTGCCTAATGTTACAGCAATCTCAAGCTACATGACCAGAAATGTGACATAGTATAAGTTCTCTTAATCAGTTTCCATTTAATTCACTTATTGAATTGATGTCTTTTCTTGATTGCCTCTGTAAATTATGTGCACCGATGCCCACAGCATGCTGAATGCTGTTGGACACTGGGCTATTCTCTAGTGTGCTCAGACATTTGTGTCTTCACCAGGTAGGTCCATGCTCATCAAGAATCACGTGTGTTTATTCACAAATATGGAAATGTCAGTTATACTTGTTATTGTAATTATAGAGCTTAATTATAATTGTGTAAATCAATGAAATATGAATGCAAAAAGAGAATCATTTCTATGAGAGCTAAGTTGAGTGTTTTAGGAACACTTGATAATGGTGAGCCACTAAAAGACTTGGTATCACTGTGTGGGACAAACATGGTCCAAATCTTGGCTATCCCTGCTTTCTTGCCAGTAATTTGGGACATCTTACTCTACCCCAGCAAAGCATTAACATGATGGTTGAGAGCAAGGATTCAGGAGTGCCTCTACCTGGCTTCACCTCTACTGGTGGTAAGACCCTGGGTAAATGACTCAAACACTCTGGAACTCAGGTTCCTCATCTCTAAAATGGTCTTTTCACCTATACAATTGAATTGTTATGAGGATTAAATGAACTGATACATGCATAGTTCTTAAAACAGCACCCAATGCATTGTAACTGCTAGATAGGTGTTTGCTATTATCATATGAAACCTGGTTTTCACGTCTGTAAAATGAGACAGCATTACCCACATTACACAGGAGTATTTCGTAATTAAATAAAACAATATTAGATTTCATATGTAAAAGCACCTAGAAGAACCTCTGGTACAGATTAGATGTTCAGTTCTCTCCATTACCCAGACCTCAACTTAGAATTCAGTTCTGCCCCTTGGGAACTTTCATAGCCCCTTTTAATACTGTGAATACAGCACCAATCACCCTATATTATGATTTTATATATATATATATAGATAGATAGATATAATACATATTATATAATACGTGTATAATACATATAAGATTATGTATTATATAAGATATAAGATATATAAGATATATATAATATAAGATATAGATATATGTATAATACATATATAATACATATAAGATTATGTATTATATGTATATATATATTCTCTATATATGTATATATGTAAGTGTATATTTGTATGTGCAAATTGTTAGCTTCTCATGAGGAACAGGGGTATGTATCAACTTCCATATTACTAGCTCATGACTCAATTCCAGGCATAGGTACAGTATAGATAATGCATATGAATGCATCCTCTTGAGTCAGACAAACATAGGTCCACATCCCAGCCCTGCCTCTTGCTAGCTGTATGTAGGATCTTGGACAGGTTATTTACCCTCTCTTCTAAAACTACCTTCCATGTAGGGCTGATTGAGGAGTGGCCAAAGAAATTGAACATAAAACATAATGACTTGATCATAACAAGAGCTCAATAAATGTCTGGTAATCATTTGTAGACATTTATTAATTTTAATTATTATCTTAAGAATGCATAGGTATCAATACTCTAATTCTTTTTAATATTTTTATTTTTTGGTTCTTTTATTCCTTTAGATTGTGATATGGATGAATATGATTTGTGAATTTACTATTTAAGTTTCAATTACTGGCCTACTTCTTCCAGAAAGTTAGGACAAGGGGTAAGAACTGAAATGGGAAGCTCTATCAGTGAAGTGCAGGGTGAGAGAACCTTCCCTATTTTTATTAATAAATAATGAAGAGAGGCCACCCATGGGATAAAGGAACAACCTTTTCTACCATTTCTTTGTTGAAATTGAAGAAACGAAATGAGCACTGACGGAGATGGGTGACATCACGTTGTCATCTGCCATCCCTGAAATACCACTTCCTCTTCATGGGGGCATGAGGACCCAACACAGAAACACAACTCAGTCACTGAGTGAGGGAGTGTCAGCTCTTCATATGCTCACTTTTAATGGAAGGGGGTCATTGCCCGATACCTGGTTACTTGCTTTTAGGAGAAAAACAGACATAAGATGAATATATAAGACACCAGCATAATGGTGAGTACTTTGCAGACAAATTATCTGAAAGTCCTCATATTGAAAGTCCTCATATGCTCCCCCCATCACTACCATACACATACACTTCAGTTCTTCAAAAATAAGTTCTATGTGCCACATTTGTGCTAGGTGTCATTCTAGATGCTGTGGGAAGTCACAGTGGGGCAAATGTAAATATTTCTCTGGCATAGTCATGCTGTGAAGACATTTTATGATCCAGTGGGAAGACAGAAATATTCTAAATTCATCAATAATCTATAAAACAATGCAAATAAACTAGTAATGAAGAGTAAGCAGAAGGCCATGGGACACTGAGGAGGGAGCAGTCTCCACATGGCACATGTTATGCTAGGAATTTTACATATTTTATGTTATTTCTTCCACAAAAAAATCAAATGAGGTCCATGTTATTAACTCTTTTACAATTGGTTAAGGTGAATCTCAGAGAGCTTAAGTAATGCTTCCGCGTCATACAGTTCACAGTAGTCAGGGTGGCGTCCAGATTCAAGACTGGATGCCAGAGTCTTGGCAGGTCCTTTCTACTAGAGGTAGCAGAAAGTAGCTTTTGATTGTGGCTTGGATATATTTCAACAGGTGGGGAAAAAACGCAGGTGGAAGGGACATGAAGAGAAGGATTTCAACTTGAGGAAAAGATGGCGTGTCACGAGAGAACTTAATAACCATGTTAGAACCCCTCCTGTCTCACCTGTTCCATCCATAGCATTTATTCCATCAGACAAATTATACATACTTTCTATGAGGCAGGTCCCATACTAGTTACAAGGAGATATAGGTGCATAAGACAAAAATCCATGACTTCGCTGATGTCATGAGTCAAAATATACCCTGTGAAACGTGCAAACAATAAGTAGTATGATCAATGCCTGATGCATCCCTGGTGTGCTATGAATCATGATTAGTTTTCCTCAGAGAGAACGATAGAGACTGAGAAAAAGGCACTGGACTAGAATTTGCAGGATCTGAGTTCTAGTCTTGACTCTGCTACTTCTTCACTCTGTGACTTTGGACAAGTCACATTCATTCTCTGGGGAGTTTCTTCATGGAAAGAGTGAAGGTTTAGTTTAAATGATTTTAAACATCTTCCAGCTCAAAGCATACACTGAACAGCTTTGCTAAATTTACTTTGTTCCAGAAGGTTCTTCTCTTTCAAGTTTTCTCCTCCATATCATCCCTAAGACGGCTGATGCTCCATCTTAGGAGCATTTATTGCAAACCCTCAACCTATCTCAGAATGAGGGAATATAAGATGAGGAAGGGGAGGGGAACAAAACATAAGCTCTGTCTCTAAGAAGGAAGGTAGAGTTGGACACAGGCTCAAGGCAGTACCGTCTTCCCTGAAGGTCAGCTGACTGTGGCTGGGAAACCCCAGACTGGAAGATCTCTAAGGCCCCTTCAGCTCTGACCATATGTGTCTCCATGGGTGGAAATGACACTGCAGGCCTGCATTATTCACTCAGCCACCAACTCTGTTTACAAAACATGACTGGTAAATTCTGGATAATTGGCCCCTTCCAAGTAAAATAGAAGTCATCATGTCATTGTGCTTCAGCCCAGTGGAGACAACAAAAAGTGGAAAACAGATTCATTTGAGGCTGAATTTAAGCATTTGGGTTATTTATTACACTGAATCCTTAATTCTTCCTTTCTGTGTTTATAATATTAAGTTGGTGCAAAAGCAATAAATGTCAACTTATTCTTGGACTGCTAAATACACAAACTAAATAATCTCTTCCCAGGTATTCTGCTGGAAGGCTAGTTCCCTATGAACCCTTGTGTTTTTATGGAGCATTAAAAAGCCTTGCATTCCAATCCTACCTCTGACACTAACTCTTTGTGTCGTCTTAGACAAGCTGCTAGCCTCTTTGTACCTGAATTTTCTCATTGGTTAGATGAGGAAGTTGGGTTCATTAGATTTTTCTAAATTAAATTTACTGAGATGACATTGGTTAATAAAATGGTATAGATTTCAAGTGTACATTTCTACTGAAAATAAGATCGGGTCTTATATTAAGTTGTCCTCCAAAAGACGCATTAAGACTTATGTTCAGAAGATGTCATCCTGAAAAATCATGCTAGAGCTTATTTTCCGGTTAGGTCTTATTTTCGGGGAAACATGGTATAATACATCATCTATATATCACATTTTGTGCTCACCACCCAGAGTCAGTTCTCCTCCTGTTACTATATATTTAAACCCCTTTACCCTCTTCTACCTGCTTCCCTCCCCTCTTACCCTCTGGTAACCACTAAACTATTGTCGGTGTCTCTGAGTTTTGCTTGTTTCTTTGTTTGTCTTGTTCTTTTGTTGCTTTCACTTTTATATCCCACAAAGGAGTGAAATCATATGGTTCTCGACTTTTTCTGCCAGACTTATTTCGCTTAGCATGATTATCTCAAGATCCATTCGTGTTGTCACAAATGGCAATATTTCACCTTTTCTTATGGCCGAGTAATATTCCATTGTGTATAGATACCATATCTTCTTTATTCCAAACATCTATCGAAGGACACTTTGGTGTTTCCATGTCTTGACCACTGTGAATAATGCTGCAGTGAACATAGGGGTACATATATCTTTATGAATAAATGTTTTCAAGTTTTTTGGTAGATACCCAGAAGAGGGATTGCTGGATCACATGATAATTCTATTAATTTTTTGAGGAACCTCCATACTGTTTTCCATAGTGGCTGTACCAATTTACATTCCCACTAGCAGTTGCAGTTGTATGAGGGTTCCTCTTTCCCCACAGTCTCTCCAACACTTGTTATTACTTGTGTTGTTGATAATGGCCATTCTAACAGGTGTAAGGTGGTATCTCATTGTACTTTTGACTTGCATTTCCCTAATAGCTAGTGAAGTTGAACATCTGTTCATATATCTGTTTGTCATTTGTATGTCTTCTTGGGAGAAGTGCCTTTTCAGATTCTCTGCCCTTTTTTTAAAAAAAGTATTTATTTATTTATTTATTTATTTATTTATTTATTTATTTATTTTTTATTAGTTTCAGGTGCACAAGACAAGGTAATACTTAGACGTTCATCATTTATATCCCTCACATTGTGGACCCCCCTCCCCCCACCCATTTTTAATTGGATTATTTTGTTGTTGTTGAGTTGTATGAGTTCTATATACATTTTGGATATTAGCTTCTTATTGGAGGTGTTGCTTGCAAATATCTTCTCCATTTGGTTAGTTGCCTCTTTGCTTGTTGATGGTTTCTTTTGCTGTACAGAAGCTTTTTAGTTTGATGTAGTCCTGTTCATTTTTTGCTTTTACTTCCCTTGACTTTGAGGTCAAACTTGTAAAATCCTCTCTAAGACCAAGGTCCATAAGTTTAGTATCTATGCTTCTTCTATGCAATTTATTATTTCAGGTCTTGTGTTTAGGTCTTTGCTCCATTTTGAGTTAATTTCAGTGTATGGTGACAAATAACAGTCTAGTTTCATTTATTGTCACTTGGCTTTCCAACTTTCCTAATACCAATCACTGAAGAGGCTTTCTTTTCTCCATTGTATGTTTTTGGCTCCTTTGTTGAATATTATTTGCCCATATATATGTGGGTTTATTTCTGGGTTCTCAATTCTTTTCCCGTCTGTGTGTCTGTTTTTCTGTTAATACCATGCTCTTTTGATTATTGTCACTGTATAGTATAATTTGAAGTCAGGAAGTGTGCTATCTCCGGCCTTTTTCTTTTTTCTGAGGATTGCATTGGCTATTTGAGATCTTTTGTGACTCCACACAAATCTGGTGGGTTTTTTTTTTTTGTTCTAGTTATTTAAAAATGCCATTGGTATTTTTGTGGGAATTGCATTAAATCTATATATTGCTTTGGGTAATATGGCCATTTTAACCATGTTGATTCTTCCAATCCATGAACATGGAATATCTTTCCATTTCTTTGTGTCTCCTTCAATTTCTTTTAACAATCTTTCTCTTATTATTGACACCATATTTTAAAACATTCTCACTCTCAAAAATTTACATAAATAATAATCTGTTTTTCCTAGTGCTTTCATTTATCAAAAATGTATATCATTTGTAATCAGAATCTCTGGTCACAATGAAATACCAAGTGGACGACACTGAGCCTGTATAATTCCAGACACCATAGAAGAAATTTGGCGTTTGACATCACCTGGGGAGCCTTATCACAGGAAAACTTGTGATTTCTGGAAAGATGTTGAGAGGTTAAAAAGAGCTGGAGGTATCAAATTGCCAAAAGCATGAACAGATCTGGGTTTAGATACTCATTTTACCATTCAGTAGCTATGTGACTTTGGGAAAATTATTTAACCTCTCTGAACCTCATTATTCTCATTTATAAAATGGAGAGAATCACAAATTGTATCTATACTGCCTACCCCACAAGTTCTTTTCTAGGAGTTAAATTAAATAATGCACTTGGAAATTTGTTCAAAACCACAAAACCTGATACAAAATGTAAGTTGTTATTCCTAGTATATTCCAATTCCATATATTATTAGAATGTTTGATTGGAACTGACAAGTTTTCAGACTTAGATTCCACCATCCATACTGTCAGATGTATGAGATGATTCACCCCATCATTGTCATGTTTCTCTCCCTTATGCACAAAGTAGTTCTTTTTTTAAACTTATGGTAAAATTCACAAAATATAAAATTTACCATTTTATTTTATTTTTAATTAAAGTTTATTCGGGTGACAATTGTTAGTAAAGTTACATAGGTTTCAGGTGTACAGCTCTGTAATATATCATCTATATATCACATTGTGTGTTCACTCTTCTGATAAGAGGCTAATATCCAAAATATATATAGAAACTCAACAACAAAAAAACCAAACAATCCAATTTAAAAATGGGCAGAGGACCTGAATAGACATTTCTCCAAAGAGGACATACAAATGGCCAATAGATATATGAAAAAATGCTCAACATCACTAATTGTCAGAGAAATGCAAATAAAAACCGCAGTGAAATAGCACCTCGCACCAGTCAGAATGGCTATCATCAACAAGACAAATACTAACAAGTGTTGGAGAGGCTGTGGAGAAAATGGAACCCTCAATACACTATTAGTGGAAATGCAGACTGGTGCAACTGCTGTTGTGCATTGTGGAAGGCATTGTGTAGGTTTCTCAAAAAATTAAGAATAGAATTACCATATGACCTAGCAATTCTTCTCCTGGGTATCTACCCCCCAAAATCTGAAAACATTTATCTGTAAAGATGTATGTGCTCCTACATGTGTTCATTGTAGCTTTATTTACAGTGGCCAAAACATGGAAACAACCAGTGTCCTTCAATAGATGATTAGATAAAGAAGATGTGGTATATATACACAATGGAATACTATTCTGCCATAAGAAAAGATGAAATAAAGCCATTTGCAACAATATGGATGGATCTTGAGATTATTATGATAAGCGAAATAAGTCTGTCAAACAGAAAAAGAACCATATGATTTCACTGATATGTGGTATATAAAACTGCAAAACACAAAGGAACAAGACAAACAAATGAAGAAACAAAAACTGATAGACACGGACAATAGTTTAGTGGTTACCAGAGGGTAGATGAGAGTAAAAGGAATCAAATAAATGGTGATAGAAGGAGAACTGACTCTGGGTGGTAAAATTGACCATTTTAACCATCTTAAAGTATACAATTCAGTGGCTTTTAATATTTTTACAACGTTGTACAACCATTACTACTATTTAGTTCCAGAAACCCCCATACCCATTAAACAGTCACTCCCCATTCTGTTTTCCCCTTACCTTTCAGCCCCTGGCAACCACTAAACTGTTTTCTGTCTGCATAGGATTATCTTTTCTGGGCATTCCATGTAAATGGAATCATACAATACGTGGCCTTTGTGTCTGGCTTCTTTCACTTAGCATCATGTCTCCAAGCTTTATCTATGTTCTAGCATAGATCAGTACTTCATTTCCTTTTATGGCTGAATAATATTCTCTTGTATCAATATACCACATGAAGTGATTTTTGGGTGATTGCCTTTTTTGTGACTCTAATCATACACCAAATACATTCTTCTTCCTACACAATTGCATGTAGCTGTAAGTCATTCGCTGATATCCCCAGGCCAATTAACATATCCCAGATTAAGAAACATTGCTTAAGTAAGAGACCATTCTCTGAAGTAATTCATTCATTTATTCATTACGACCATTCATTCATAATTACTAACTGAGTATAAGGTACTTTTCTATGCTCTGGGGGAAATAAAAGTGATTAAAAAGAAGCAGACAAGAATTTTCTTTACCCACAAAACTTAGTTTGTAGTGGTGGATGGCAAACAGTGAGCAAATAAATCATATGGTTTATAAAAAGGCCATAATTGCTGTGGGGAAAAACAGAGCCAGAGGAGAGGAGGTACGAATGGCTGAGGAGAAGGCATTGCAATTTTAAATAGGGTAGTCAGGGGAAGCTTCACTAAGAAGCTTAAAGAGACAGTGCATGCTCTGTTGTTTTCTCTTCCCTTCTGTCAGGCAACTTTTTGAAATAGTGACTATACAGTCATCCTGGATCCCAGAGTGATTCTAATGAATGGAGCCTCTCCTGATTTCTTGTGATGGGCATGTAATATGAGCACAAAGCAAACTTTTGTTGTTTTAAGGTACGGAGCCTTGTGGGTTGTTTGTTAATGCAGCATAACCTTGACTATCCTGACTGATACAAGTACCAATCTTATAATTAAGATTTCTTATTCTCTCTCCCCAAGAGAGATATCTGGGTATCATTTACCATCAGATAAAAGACTCATAATTAGAAAACAGAAAGACTCATGATTAGAAAAAAATAGATATGGTATTATAGTGTCATGTTAGGTTATATCTGACTTATTCAAAGAAGTCTGCAGGACAATCATTGGGGAGCTCCTGTTTCACATACATTTTACACACTACAGAATGAGATTAAATTTCAGAAGTACTTATATCATTGATGGATCAAGGGTCCATTTCTTCCCTTCAACTGGTTTCCCAGAGGATAGATATGCTTCTATGCAATGTGTGCATACAGAGTCAGTCTTTTGAAGGTTTCTTAGGCTTATTAAGATATTTCATTATTTGTGGCTTTAAAAAATGTCTGATAAATTTTTCACTTTGCAGAATAAGTTAGCCCCAGAAGTTCTTCTGGTGAGTCACATTCTAAGCGGGGAAATCTGGCATTGAGGTATAATTAACATTCTGGGTTGCCCCCAGTTTCTATGGAGATGAGTCTAGCCCCTTTGGGGAGGAGTGATAGATGTGTAATCTCCAAGATAAGTAACTGACAGGTAAGAAATTTTCCTTTCTCAAATGCATTAATTATTCACATTCATTATTCATCAAATACTGTGAGTTCCCATTTAGAAATTGGACCAAATAATTAAGAGAAATTCTCCCCTATGCACCCCCATAATCAAATTCTCCCTGGGAATGCTGAGCATCTGAGTAGGCCTGCTGTTTGGTCTGCAGTTTTAATGACATGTGTTTATCTATTGTTGCTGGGAGATGGAATGAAGACTAAACACCTTATTGACTACACTAGCCAAGACTTTGGGGGCCTTCAACTTTCCCAGTCTCTGATATTTTCTTATTGTTTCCTCCCTCTAAAATGTAAGCTTCGTGAGAACCCAGACCTTGCTTGTCTTGTTCACTAATGTATTCCCAGCCCCCAGAGCAGGGTATAGACACTTAATAAGTATTCATTAAATGAGAGAATGAATGAATGGGTCTGGAGATGGCAGAGCCCATCACTGTAGATGTACCTATGAACTGTCACATGTATGACCCCGCCTTAGTTCTTTGAGAGGGAATTCTGTCCACATCCTCCCTTACCTGGCTAAATGATAAAGTACAAATTTGAGGCACAGAGAGAGGCAGTTGGGGCAAGACCCTTCACCCATTCCAGGAGAGGTGCCTTTTGGCACATCTTTTAAATCCTTTCTCATTGCAAATACTACCTTTTAGTCAATTTGTCTGAACCTAAATCTGTTCTTTGCCTGACGTGTATCCCAGACCCAGGGTCACTTAAGAACTATGGGTTGCCCCAGCGGGCCAGGCTGTGAAACGCCACACAGTACCGAGTCTCAGTATCCAGCCTTGGCTCAAGGTCAGTTCTCCAGGAATTAGTTTGCAGAAAGGAATTCTGAGTAGTTCTGTTGTTCGGTCTGCAGTTTAATGGCACGATGACCAATTTTTCACAAATACATTTTCTATGATCCACTTAGAAAGTGGATAGCCACTGGTATTTCATGGGATGGTTTCAAAAGTGGTTTTCCAGTGGTATTTTTTTTCTTTTTCTAATCACAGACTTGTTTTGTGTGTGTGTGTGTGTGTACGTGTGATTTTTTTTTAATTTATTGGGGGGACAGTAGTTAGTAAAATTACATAGGTTCCAGCAGTATCTTTTTTATTTCATGTTCCTGTTAGTTTCCTCAGAGTCATTTCTATATGTCAGGTCAAGGTTTTTTGCTCTGTAGATTTTCCATTCTTTGAATCTGTGGCTTTTGGTCATGAGGATTTTTATTTTGTGCATTTCAAATCAGGCACTGTGCATGTCTTAAATGATAAGGATAGTATAAAACACAGAGCAGGTATTTCTTGTGTAACACATTCTAAATTCAGTTTGCTACCTAAATAGTTGTTGATTGGTTCAAACAAATGAATATTTTGTTTGGGTTCTGAGCAATACAGAAGTGCTTCAGGGTCTGAATTACTAAACACATAAGAAATTGATGCTCAGGCTTCTGAATTTCAAGGCCCAAGTGACTGAGGAGAAACAGTTGCAGGAAAGCTAAAAACTAATTGTGCTTTTTAAAATAGCACATCCTTCCATTCATTTATAATTCAACATGTATGGAGTTCCCTTTTAGTAGCAGGC
Source organism: Rhinolophus hipposideros (assembly GCF_964194185.1). Classification (NCBI taxonomy): domain Eukaryota; kingdom Metazoa; phylum Chordata; class Mammalia; order Chiroptera; family Rhinolophidae; genus Rhinolophus; species Rhinolophus hipposideros. The sequence goes on along the minus strand of NC_138057.1, from coordinate 55,695,788 downwards.
CTTATTCTAGGTACTTGGAATACGAGAAAAATAAGACATGGTTCCTACTTTGGAGAATAGTCTGCTAATTTGGAATCTTCTGGTAAGATTGTAACACCCTTTCTGTTGAATTCATTTGACTTTTATTTTTTTTTTTAACTTTGTGGTCATTCTTTTAGCCCATCCTACTTCTATTTTAATAGGTATAACTGATATATCTCAATCATACGGAATTTGATCTTCATGGCCTATCTTAATTCTCATAAAATTGCCCTTTCTCATTTTATAAACGCTAACTGTATTGTTAGAGACCAGTTGTATCCTCTTAGCTTGTTCTGCCCTCTCTTGCGCTGGCAGCCTGTCCCTTATAGAGGCTGCCTGAATCTGAAGACCAGTGTTCAAGTCCTGCTCTTTCACTCACCAACTATGAAGGTCGTAAGTCATTTGACTTTTAGAATCAGACTCTGCCTCTGTTAAGTGGGCTAGTAAGACTGACAGTGTTATTGCCAAGTATAACAGAGCTAAGACTTTGTAAGCAATGAAGCAGTAAAGCGAAAGGTAATAATGATTAGTACAAGTCAGGTTCTGATGCACTAAATAAGGAAAACATGACAGGAACACGGGAGAAAGTAATTAGGGAGACCAGCAAGGTTTTGTGAAACAGCTGTGGTGAACTTGACCTTGAGATTTGGGGCTCTCTAGGTGAGGGAGAATGTTCCAGGAAGAAGAAACAGCCAGACAAAATCTCAAAGGCACCAAAAAGTCCTGTGTGTTTGGCAAATAATGAACAAGAGTGATTGTAGATTAGGTGGGAAGTCATAGGTGTAGATAAACTAGGTAGAAGTCAGTTCTCAAAGAACTCTATGTGCCATATTAAAGAGTTTGACCTACAGTTACAGAGACACCGAAAAGATTCATTCTAGAAATAATTTCTTGTGTGACCAATATGTGCCAAGCACTATTGTAAGCACTTGTGACTCATTAGAATAGAAAAAAAGAATACCCATGTACCCAGTTTAAGAAAAAGTTTAAGAAATTACCAATCCTTATGCAACTCTCTGCGTTTCCCTCTGCAACGGACTCCTTCTAATACCCTAAGAGTAACTCAAAGTCTGAATTCTGTGTTTGTCATTCCCTTGTTTTGCATTACAGTTTTATTCATATGGGAGGAAACAGACCCCATAAATACTTGTTAGATAGATAAATAAAAATACATGTCCCTAGATGGGTGGTCTCTAGTGTCCTTTCTTGCAGGTATTGCTTCTGTTTCTTTTGTTATGATTCTAATGTTCTTCACCAGTCTTTCAACCACAGGTTTCTTGATTTACATGCTGGAGTGTGTCTTTAACAAATAGTTGTGTTTATTATTGAAAGAACTTTGTACAAATTACTCTCAGAACCCCTTTCCGTTAACACAGCAATTATTTCTTTAACATAGTTTCTCTCTTCTTACCATCCTTAGCCACATGCAAGTGGAGTTTTTATAATCGTGGACATTTTGTATTTTGTACTTGAGCTTTTTACTTCATATTGTTCTGTAGTTTCTGTATTTCTAGAAGTCTTTGTTTTAATTATTTTTTATGACTTCCCAATAGTCTATCAAGGAAATATATTATAATTTGCTTTATCATAATTAAATTGCTAGATATTCAGGTAGCTTCCAATTTTAAACTATTATAAGTAACATGGCTATAAAAGGCTTTTTACTGATAAGATGTTTTTTCCTGTTTTGGATTATTTCCTTAGGATATATTTTCATGAATGAGATTACTCAAAGGCATGATTAATTTTGTGGTTCCTCTTACCTGAGGGGCTTGAGTTCTAGTAAAGCAAATGGTTTATTTTTCTGATTATAAAAGTAATTCCTGTTCATTATAGAACATCTGGAAAATACAAAAATGTATAAAGAAATAATCCCAAATCTCCCCTAATCTTATTCCACAAAGATAACCATTGTTAATGTCAAAAATATTTTTAAATTTATCATTAACATTTTGATGTATTTCCTTCAACTTTCACAAAATTTGGATCCTATATTATGTTGTACCTGCTTTTTACACTTGATCAACAGCTTTTTCCATGTTACTAAATATTTTTCAAAGAAGTAATTTTTTTTAATGGCCACATAATATTGTGTTGTATGGATGGCTTCTTAGAACTGGACTTTTTTCTGGAAAAAATAATGCTATAACTGATCAACCTGACATAAACCTTCATGAGAATTCTGATTATTTTCCTAGGACTAATGTTTGGATGTAAAATTCTAGATGAAGGAAACAAACTGTCAGTTTTTGTTCCATGCAAGAGTCATGCATCTTGACTTATGATATTCCTTTGCCACTCTGTATTAGTTTCCTATGTCTGCTATAACAAATTACCACAAATTTAGGGGCTTAAACAAATACAAATTTATTATCTTACAGTTCTGGAGCTCAGAAGCCAAAAATGTGTCTCACTGGGTTAAAAGCAACATGTCACTAGGACTGTGTTCCTTCCAGAGACTCTAGGAAGGATCCATTCCCTTGCCTTTTCTAGCTTCTAGAGGTTGCCCATGTTACCTGGATCATGATCCCCTTCTTCCATTTTCAAAGCCAGGAATGTTGGGCCAAGTCCTCCCACTTACATCTGTCTGTCTGTCTCTCTCCTGTCCCTCTCTTCCACTTTTAAGGATCCCTGTGGTTGCACTGTCCCCACCCAGACAATTCAGAATAATCTCCCTATCTTAAAGTCAGCTAATTAGCAACCTTAATTCCCCCTCTGCCATGTAACCTAATATAGTCATAGATTCTGAGATTAAGATGTGGACATCTTTGAGGGATCATTATTCTGCCTACCACACAACCCTTCCTTTGGGTATTGTCCTCTACCACCTATTGCTTTATTTTAGTCAGGAGTCAATTCCACTAAGATGCAACAGAAAGCCAAAAGATTTTTGGTCCTTGACTATCTGTAATACACTTTACTAGACACAAAGCCCTAAAAGAACTTGTTCTCTGATGGAGGAAATAGCTACTTACAAAAGGACCTGAGTACAAGGCAGAGTATGATTAGTGAAAAAGTAGTAGTTCCAGGTAGCTCAAAGGAACACAGAGGATGGCTGATTAATTTTTACTCAGGAAAGCTTCCTGGAGGAAGTGGCATTTGAACTGAAAATTTAATGATGTCTAGAATTTTAATAGGTAGAGATGGAGAATAGCATTTTAGACAGAAGGACCACAATGGCTAAAGGCACAGAAGTGAAAAATTAAATATTATGTTCAGAGACTGGTGATTAGCCTAGAACAGTGCTGTCTGATAGAACTTTCTATGATGATGAAAATATTCTATACCTGTACTGTTCCATATGGTAGCCACTAGCCACACGTGGCCATTGAGCACTGTAAATGTGACTGGTGCAACTGCGAAGCTGAATCTTTCATTTTAATCTGTCACATGTAAATATATAATAGTTACATGTAGACACAATAGACTGGGACAAGGGATGTTTCAGGGATAGGGTTTCTGGAAGATTACATTGAAAGATTTATTGAGGTCACATAATAGAGGGCCTTGAAAAGCCAGCACTGGGTAATGGGAGAGTCACTAAAATGTTTTGAACAGAAGAATGGCGTGATCAAAAGTATATCAGCGTTAAAAAAATTATTCTGATAGTCTTTGGAGGATGGGAAGGATTAAAGTCAGCTGATACAAGGACTGACATCTGAGTCCTATTAATTTCTACATGCTAGTAAATAGAAACATTTTAGGGTGACTTTGTTTATGTTCTATACTCTGGGCATTAGTACATAGATAGCCAAGAATTATGGCTACCCTTTCCCATTGGATTCTCATCACTACCATGTTTCCCCGAAAATAAGACCTAACCAGAAAATAAGCTCTAGAATGATTTTTCAAGATGATATCCCCTGAACATAAGCTCTAATGCATCTTTTGGAGCAAAAATTAATATAAGACCAGGTCTTATTTTGGGGGAAACACAGTGTTGGATATTTCCCATATCTTCTACATCAGAGGATATCTTCCTATTATCTTCTGTTATGATTCAGTTTAGAATTTACCTGGCATTTTTCTTCCTTTTCCTTCAAATTTTTAACTGAAAGCAAGTGATTGAAAGGGCTGCGAGGGCACAGACCATGTTATTTACTGTTGTATCTCCAGTCTCTTGAAGAATGCTTGACACAACTTAACCACTCAGTAAGTATTGTAAGAATTAATGTCTTATCAGGTTGATGGAGAATCTTGTTCTGATAGGATTTCCTTGTGCCTTTCTAAAAGCCCATTGTCAACCATAGTCCTAAACACCTAGCTCTCACACTGCACTTCTGTAGCCAAATGTTTACCTCCTATAGTTGCTTGTCTTTCCAGGTTACACCTTTCAACTAGAAGAAGTGAGTGCTCTAGTCTTTGTTTTTATTCAGTACTTCAGAGTGACGAGAGAGATAGCCCATGGTTTTTTGGATACTTTCTGGATATGTAGACATGTGTAGTAGTGGTGAGTTTAGGAAGCTTGGTCATCTCTGTGACATCTTGTGAACTCTCACACCATGTCCATTCAGGCTACTTCCTCACCCTTGAACAAAGACAAGACAACTTTTGTCAAGGAACGCTACTTCCAGGCAGCTATAACTGATTTCTTTGCACTGCTAGCATTTAAGAATCCTTATTTTTTTAGGCAGTTAACCGCTCATTTTGGCACTGTTTTACATTACCCATTTATTGTTTCCTATGTCTATACCTTGTTCTTCCTTCTCTCCTCCCTGTAATATAAGTTCCTTAAAAAATGGGTGTAGAAATATCCAAAGACTGCACAAATGAGAATAAGGAAAGGCTATTTATTCAGAGTTTGCCACAGCAAGGGAGTCAGCCACCATCATTTGGGTTGTCAAACATTTAAAGGCAGGCAGAGGAATGGGAAAGCTTTAGAATGGAAAAAGCGGTGCCGTGATTGGAGGCTGTTGGCATGGGGAAGCTGGAGGCAGGCCAGCAGTACGGCATTCTGCGTAATTGATGTTGAGTGCATATTTGGCTTTCTCTGGTTGGTCCTAAATTGGAAGCCAGAACAAAAATGAGGGAAGCTGTCAGTTACTAATCAAGTCCCATCATTTTGGGCTGATGGCTATAGTAGTAGTTGTTTGGCTTCCTTGACTGTTTATTATAGATAGTGGGTTGGCTTCCTAGATTGATGGCTGCAGATTGTGGGTTAGGGTTCTGTCTTTATATATGGTCTGGTTATTGTTTATATACTCAGTCTCTCACAGGGACTATGTCTTATGATCCTATTATACCTGGCCTTCCCCCATGCTCTTCTGGTCCTTTAGTGCTTATCACATGTCCAGACAGAAAACAGGTACATGGTCAACATCTAATCAAATAATATGGCAGCACATCAGGTGGAAATGAGCACTGAGCTGTGAGTTCTGTGGCTGTTACTTTCTGGTTCGGGAAAGTCACTCAGTTGTATTCCAATATATTCCATTAAATTCCATTCACATTTATAGTATCCCTGTGATATGTCAGGCCTTAGGAAACATGCTGATGGCACACACAAAAAGAAGAATGACACAAAATTCTTGCTCTCAAATAATCCTCAAAATATACTCCTTTAATCTTTAGGTTTTCATCTAGAAAACAACAATAACAACAGAATAACAACAATAATTGCATCCATCCTGTTGGGTTGTTGTGAGGGGTAAGATCAGATAAAGTATATAAAGGCATTCAGTAAAATGTAAAGAGCTATAAAATGTAAGGAACTTTTGCTGTTTTAAATGTTTAACAATTGTTTTCCAGAAAGGACAAAGTAAGTCCAGAAGACGATGCATCTTGATAAACTTTTCCTCCATCTTAGATAAGTATAATTTATGAAATGATAACCACACCATTACAGAGAACCTCTGCATTTCTTTTCTAGATGTTTACTGAGGCATCTGGGGTGTAATTATACCTGTGTCATTTTAGAAGGTGATAGAGTTTCGAAAGACTGTATAAAGAATTTCTAGTTGCCAAGCTGTCCTGTGAACTGGCCAATACAATTCCTTGAATCATCGCCCAGTGTGGACCCAATTTATATTTGGAATTTCATGCCATCTTGAAGGAACATCATCCAGTGCCAGGGTCTTCTCTGAGCTAATTGGGCTTTGGCAGTGATGTCATTCCATGGTGGGTGTTTGTCGAGACTATGGTTGTGATAACTCAAATCTCGTTTTCAGCAACACGTACCCATGTGTGCAAAGAGGCTGCTCCCCACCCTACGTGTAATCACTCCTTCTGCTGAAATGATACTTCTGGTCCCTCTCTGCAGACGGGCGATCAGTAGGCTATTTATACTCCATGGCTGGAAGCGTTCCTCTCCCTCCGTTCTTTATACAACTGTTTCTTCTGTTATTAATATGAACTACAATACAATTAGAGAGAGCAATAATCAAACTTTTGATCATCGGTTAACAGTCATAGAATAATAGAGGGAAGTTTCTCCTAAAATTGAAATGATAGGCTTTGGAATCCAGCAGACCTGTTTTGAATGAGGGCCCAGCCACTTTAAGCTATGTATGTTGGACAAGTTTGTTAACTTGTATAAGGCTCAGTTTTCTCATCTGTAAAATGAGGGTAGTACTTTTTGCCTCATAAGGTTGTGGGTTAAATGTAATCCAGATTTATGGCTGTCCACCTATATCTGCTGCCTTTTTTGACCTCAGTTTTTCTTTCTCTCTTGCCAAATAATCTTCATGTCCCAAGAGCATTAGGGAATAAGGAAGAATTTTCTGGTGATTTCCTAGGGGTCATGTAGAAAGTTTCATCACACATCCACAGTGGGATTTTCAGTCCCCAAGATCCCTCCTGAACACTGCCCTCAACCTCTCCTTTATTATTTCGGAACAGTTCGGACTTGCACACCATTGCACAGTCCAGTCATTTCGCTCCTCAGCGATCAAAAGCCCACTATGAAGTGAACATCCAACTAGTTATCACTAGGAATTTTAGCACTCATCTGTTGTTACTTCAGCATGTCTTTTGGGATCTCATTTCAAAATGAGTTCTCAGTCTATCAAAATATTGCTTGCAAGGATATTTAAGTTTTCTTCCTGACAGGTATTTTAAGGGAAACTATGTGAACAACATCCCCCATTTTGCTACATTAGCTTTATATTATATGATAGGTATGAAACCGTTACCAAAATGCTTGTACAGACTAATACTCAACAAACAGAAGTTCATATTTTTAGGTGAAGTTCAAGCAATGTAGTGAGATATATAGCTTTGCTATACATCGGGAGCAATTCCTCTACTTAAGAATTTTATGACTTGTATTTTTCCCTTAATTATTAACATTTTATTAGAAAAAGTATTAGCAACCCTGAGCCAGAGATGCCCAAGGCAAGAAATGCATTAAGGGTGTGTCACTTCAGGCTCAAACTCCCATCTGGAGACATGGGAACATCCCTGCACAGACAGCTCAATGTGCCATCATCTTTTCCTCCTTATACAGAGAGGTTAAATGACTTTCCCAAGTTTACATCAGCCTCTAAATTGCAAAGGTATGGGCCATAATGTAATTTTATTAGAGAACATAATACCTGACTGCCATTCGATCTTCTCCAACAGGCGATTTGCATTGACCCCAACTCCCCACAATGTCCCATGGTCTCTCGGTGCCCCTCAGTGAGTAGTTATTAATGTTCTTAGCTGGTTTTGTTGAGAAGGCTCTTCTTTCTGGATCATAGTCTGTTTGGATTTTCTCCTGCTAGTGTGTGGTTTGTGACGTTTTATCCATTGCTGGCCTTGTGACGTTTTATCCATTTAGATACAGAGAATGTGCTCTAGGCCAGATACTCAGCCAAAGGCAGGGGAAACAGAGAAGAGAAACAGTTCTCAGATGAACCCAACTACAAGTCACGCGGAGTGGTCAGCTGTATAAACACTCGAAGAGTTGAGTGTGATTCAAAGCAGGACAGGTTGGGAGGGATTCATTTTGCTCCAGGGAGTAGGGAACCGGAGAAGGTTTCTGGAGCCCTGATGTTTAATGAGGGCTTTGAGGAAGAAGAAGGGATTTTGCTAGGCCTTGAAGCAGATGGTGACAACCATTTCAGGCTTTTTGGGTGTGTCACCCAGAATCAAAGTGAGAACTCCAAAGGGGAAAGGAAACTCCTGGGGACAGACTTAAGGACTTTTATCACATCATCTCTCCCCATGTGGAGACCCAGCTTAAGTACTGGGGGACTTTGTGGTTTCCTTTAATAGGGAAGCCCATTCCCTTATAATTGGGGGTTATTTTCCTCCTCATATAAACATGTTAAATGACTTGTGCAAGTTTGTATGCTTAGTAGGTGACAGAATCTAAACCCAATGCCTGTTACAGCGCGTAGCCTCTAGTTTGTGGTCAATAACTAATATTTACTACATGAACAATGAGTGAATGAACAAATGAATGAATGAATGAATGAATGAATGAATGAATGAATGAATGAATGAACGAAAAAGCCCAGCTCTTTTGACTCCCGTAAGTGTGATCTCTCCTACTTGGCACTTGCTATGGTCGTGGTTGTTTGGTCCCACTACTAGGAATCACTGATTATCACCATCCTTAGCAACATCCCCAGGGATAAACCTTGAGGTCTTGGGAATCCCCAAACTCATGAATGCTTCTCTAACATACATGTTTTTCTTAATATGAAAATTTTACATAGGGCAAGGAGTCCACCAAATAGTTTGTAGAATAGCTTTCTATGCTTTCTGCCTCCAGTCTCAATACCTTTCAGTGTCTCCTGCCCATGGTCAGCCAGGGCGTAGCCTAAGTGTACCGTGGACCACACCCCACATATGGCCTTTCTATGGTTCACAGGACCAAACTGCTTCCCCGTCCCAGGGTTAGAGGCTCCAACCTGCCTTCTTACCCTCATCTTTTCCTTCATTTGTTCTTGCATTCATTTAACAAATATTTATTGAGCACTTCTGAAGACTCCGACCTTGTTCTGGGTACTGAAGATACAGGGGTACAGAGGAAAGACACACAGTTTCATCTCATGGAGCTCACTATCTAGTGGAAGAAACTGTAAAAAATGAAAGTTATATTATGTAATGGTTTATATTATGTAACGGTAGTTTTGATAAATGCCACAAAAGGGAAGTATAGAGCACTGAGGTTGTTTAGAAGGGGAATCTAATTTGTTTAGGAGGGTCAGGACCAGCTTCCCTGAGGGACTGCATTTAGAGGAATAGAAAATGGGTCAGTAAAGACATGGGGGAGGGCATTCCTGGCAGAAGGCACAGCCCACAGGTAAAGGCCCCGAGGAAGGACAGAACTTGGCTTTCGCACGGAGGTTGAGAAAGACTCGTGTGGCTGTAAAGGCTTGGCTCAGCACCAGCCGTGCAATGGCTTCCTGTTGCATTGAGAGCAAAACCCAAAGTCCTCATTCTAGCAAACAAGACCCCACGTGGTCTAGAGCCCTACGAGAACTTAGAGCTCTTTTTCTCACCCTTCCCCTCTCCTGCCAGCCTCTTGCTATCCCTCAAAAATGGCAAACACAGTTCATTCTTTGGGCGCCTGCACTTTTTTTCTCCCTTCTGCCCATGTCACCCTTATACCAGATATGATCATAGCTCACTCCCTCCATTTGGGTTTGTGCTAAGATGTTATCAAAGGGGGCTTCTCTGAATACTCCTCCTATAATAGTGACCCTGCCCCACTTTCTGTTCCATTACTCTCCATATCATTTCTTTCTCACATTTACCACCACCTGGCCTATCTTGTTTATTTGTTAATGAACTGTGTCTCTCCATTACCTTGTAAGGGTCACGAATAAAGCTACCTTCTTGCTTGCTGAATCCTCGGCACCTAGAACAGTGCCCGACTCATAGTTGGCACTCAACAAATAATCACAGTTGAGTGGGAAGAGTGAAATAACTCTTGGAGAGAAACCCAAGAGTCAGACCTTGTGACACGTACCGTATATTTTCATTCCTCTGGGACTTGTTCATGCTTTTTCACCTGCCTGCAATGCTCTTTCCCACCCCCTTCCATCACTATCTCCACAACGGAACTCCCATTGACATATCCCATGGCTTGAACTTTCACATAGCATTTATTTAATCTCTCTTCGGATTCTGATGAATGGGGTATCTGTTTGACTCTTGTCCTCAAATAGACAGCTCCCAATGGGTAAGACCATAAAGGATTCATGCTCGTCCCCAATCCAGCATAGAGCTTGACGCAGCATAGGCACTCAGAAAAGTCTTTGCTTGATTGGATGGTGGGAGGGCGGTCATCCAGGAAAGCTAATAATCCAGGTCAGGGATTCAATATGGTCAGAGAGCTGAGCCAAAGTCATGGCTGGATTTCAAAGAACATATAGTTAAGAGCATGAACTCAGAGCTTGGTTGCCTGGGTTCTGAATCTGGCTGTCAATTATTAGTGATTTACTTAACCCCTAAAGGCCTTGGTTTTCTTATCTTTAAATGGGCAAAATAAAAGTCCCTCTCTCATAAAATCTTTATGAAATGTATGTTAATCACTGCATGGAAGTATTCAGAACAGTGCATTATATATTATGAACAGTGCATTATATCAGAACAGTGCATTACATATTATGTTCATTATAAGGAACATAATGAATACTATATACATGTATCTTTCAAGAAAATAAATAAAAAGCCCAGGGTACTATTTATACAGGCAAGAGACCTCAAAGCCCAGGGGAGGCCTGAACTTGATAGAGGGGCAGCATCTGGAGATACACTTGGGAAACTGGGCAGGACATTGGAGGCAAGGAGTTCTTGGGAGTCAAAGCCCAACCCCAGCTAATGCCCCAGCCCATCATCTTACAGAAGAGGAGACTGAGTCCAGGAAGCATCTTCCCAAAGTTCCCACGGTGGCAGAGGAATGCTGAAAATTCAAGTGACCCCCAGTCTAATGCTTCCCCTGATGTTTCCTCACAATTTATCAATGGGAGCCAGTAACTGGTGGTTTATTATTTATTTTCTTGTGTATGTCCCTCCTTGTTTCTCAGAATTTATAGGAAGCTGTGGATGAAAAACAAAATTAGGATTGAAAAGGTATACTTTAAAATAGAGGACCAGAATGGTGGTGAGGTAGGATAGGAGAGAGGACTGATGACAAACGGAATACCAAGGTCTGCACAGTTGTTATTTTCATGTGCAAATCAAGTTCTGAGCTTCCTAATGGCCACAGTAAAAAGACACATGGTCGATTATATAAAAGAGAAGATCAAAGTGTTTTTCTAATTGTTAACCCCAGGAGAAGTTTCTCATTTGTGCCAGGCTGTTTGGGATGACATTGAAAGCAAACTTTTTCTTCTGATGATCTCTATTCTTATGCCCTGGGGCCATCTTGGCTAATGAGTTGTCCACATTTCTTTCCTAAGGTGGTTTAACTTCTGAATTTGCCTGAAAAATCCTAGATCCTCATTCTGACTCTGCTGTGAGTATGGCATTCCCCTGATCCGCGAAGAACTACACTTGTGAGTCAACCTCTTAGAATTGCTTGGTTCTTAAACACCTTAAAGGTCAACAAGTCTAACATCCTCATCCCTTTCACCTTCTGATGTTTGAATCTTTTCCACAACACCTCCATCAAGTGGCCATCCAGATTTTTCTTGAATGCTCCAGTGACAGGGAGCTCACTACTTCAAAGGCATCTTATTTCATCTGTCCATGAAGTTTCTTATTCTATGGACTTCACAACTGAATCCTGGCCATACTTATTGAAAAGAGATATTTCATCACTGCGAAAAGAAATCAAATCAAATTGGCCAGCAGGAAGAAACACTGGGAATCCTGAGCTTCATTAGAAGTAGACTTTTGTTCAAATAAAGTGTTAAAATTAAAGTACTATATATCTGAGTGGGGCCAATTGGCATTAACTCATCACAGCATATGGTGTGCTTCCTTTTATATGCATGTTTAGCAGCTAGTGAGTACCAAACCTCACACAGCTCTCAATCGCTAGCACTAATGAAGGATCTGTTTGCTTTGGGGGATAAAGATGGTACCACTGATTCGTGGTGTTTTTCCAGGAGTGAGGAACAGATTTCACTTCCTCGTCTACTTTCTGGCTTGGTCGTTTCTCGTCCCCACTACCACTGCCCTACTTCAGACCTCACTGTCTCTTGCCAGGACCGTTCACTTGCCTCTAAGTGGCCTTCCTGCCTCGCTTTCAGCCCTCTCTGTCCCAAGATCACACTGCCAGAAGGATCTTCCTCAAGCACAGAAATCTTCTAGTGGCTTCTGTTAGCTCCAATGTGGAATCCAAGCTTCTTAGCATGCTAGATGGACAGGGCAGGACAGGGGTCACTTGTGGCCGTGGAATAGAACAAAACTAACTATTTCTCATTCAGGGACAGTTGAGTCCCCAGAGTAGTGTAAGGCCTTCTGGAACAGTAGCTCCCGTTCATCTACCTTTCGAATATTCACAGTCTATGCACTGACAAAGATTAATTTCATGTCCGAAGAAGAAACAGATTCTCTCAGTGCTACGACTACTGATTATACCAATTATTTTTATAGCACTTCCTGTGTACCAGGTTCTGTTCCTAAGCACTTGATTATTTCATTTAATCCTCACAACAAGGAGATGGTACTTGCATGACCCTGAGAGTGAGCACCTTCTTAATTTCTGTGCCCTGATGCTTCACTCTCCTCACCCCCGTCCCAGCCCTGGCAGGCCCTTGCGTGTCAATGACACGTGGAACAGACTCTGAGGGCACCTGGTGGGGGGAATCTCAGATGGAAAGTCTGGTCTGAGCAGAGGTCCAGCCTCACTGCTGGTGGTAGGACCACAAGGACCAGCCTAGAGTTGGGCAGTCACTGTTGGAGAAGCAGGTGTCCATTCCCACAATAGGCAGCGTGGTGGAGAGGAAGACCACAAGGCTGGGATCAGGGTCCCCACGTGTGTGTGCCACTAGTGGGAGGCCACATGCCGTGTTTTGTTTCTGGACCTCAGGTTCCTCCTCTGCACAGTGTTAACGATCGCCCGGTCGCCTTCCCAGGTTCAGTGTGATGATGACAGTGAAGGTGCCTACTGGACGGTAAAGTACTAATGCAGCATTAGGTGGGGAAAGGGTACCCCAGTGGGTACGGGGAGCCTGGGGTCAAGGTTATCCCCTCCACTGACTCACTCAGGGAGAGTGGCACATAGCTTCCCCTTTCTGGGGGAAGACTGCATATCTCAGTAAGGGATGACACAACTCAGCCTGGAAAGGCAGCTGTGCTTCATGTCTACAAGTAAGAGAACAGCTCCCATCCCACCATCCCAGGGGGCAGGCAGCCTGCAGCCAGAAGCAGCATGGCCTTCAAATCCCAGCCCCAGCTCTGCCTTCAGGACAAACACTTCATCCAGCTCAGTCACAATGAATGAACCTTTCAATAAACTTGGGGCTGTGCCCCCGCCTGCCTATCCCATCACCCACACTTCCCTTACGTCTTAAATCACGCCACTTCCTCAAGACTCGGAGGCCCACCTTAGGAAGTGTGAGATCCATGTTGATAACTAGCCAGGAGGCTAATTGAAAATATTTTGGGGTTTGCACGTTAGCTCTGTCAAATCCAGTAAAAAATCATTCTTATCTACCAGAACCAGTAGTTATGCAAATCTGCCAATGGCATTAATTAAAGGACTTCCTTGCTTCTCAGGCGCTTTTGTTACAAATGAGGAACAGGAACACTCAGGGACCTGTCTCGTTCTCTCCAGAAGCCATAGCCCCGGCTGAATTAATGCCGTATGGGGCAAGTCTACCCTGGAAGGCAAGGGGATTTGATTTCTTGTGGCCAGATATTTGAGTTCTGTATTTGTGTGGCCAGGTGTCAGCTCTGATGGGGCAGGCTGTCCCCCAAGTGAACTTTCGCACTTCTCACATCGTCAATTGACCCCATGTGGTGGGCAGAGTGGATGTCATGTACAGAACAATTTTACATCCACTTTCCTTTTTGATTTTCACAACAGCTCTGTGATGTTGGTTATTATCTCTGCATTGTGTGAAAAAACTTAAATTTCTTTGCTGTAGAGTAAGGTTGAACGAAATGTTTGTAGAGGGTTAGATAGCAAACACTGTAGGTTTTGTGGGCTTTAAGGTCTCTGTCACAACTCTCAACTGTCATAGCACAAAAGCAGAGATAGACACTGAATAAACAAGTAGACATGGCTACGTTCAAATATAACTTTATTTACAAAAACAGATGGTGGCCCATAGTTTTCTGATCTGTGTTATAAAGCACTGAAATTGTTGGGGGGCGGGGGAAGATACCTTTGGTAAATAAAGAACCTTAGTGAGGGGATTTGTTATAAACTCAATAAATATTACTGAGCATCACTATATGTTTGACCCTGAAAAGGATACACAGATAAATCAAGGAACTCATAGTATGGTGGGGGAAATATCCATATGAATTCACATCACTGTCATGTAAGGCCTGGAGAGCTCAGGGCCATTACCATGTTTCCCCTAAAATAAGACCTAACCGGAAAATTAGCCCTAGCATGATTTTTCAGGATGACATCCCCAGAACATAAGCCCTAATACATCTTTTGATGCAAAAAATTCATATAGGACCCGGTCTTATTTTTGGGGAAACATGGTAGAGGAGGCAGATGGGACTCAGAATTCAAAACATCTGGACATCAAGGAACTTTCTAGAGGAGGTGACATGTTAGCTGGGCTTTGAGGAGCAACTAGGATGGAACATGAAGCCTTATTCGTGGGGCTGGGAGAGGTATGTTTGTTGGAAAGTCAGCGTGATCATGTTTCCTCTTTTTATTCTGCTCCTCCAACCAATAGAGACCAGGTATGTTGGCAGTTAGTGCCCAAGTGAGAGCCCTTACAGGACAGGTGTGGTGGTGAAGGGCCACTGAGGGCCTGGGCTCAGGATGGTGCTCAAGGCCTATGGAAAGAACAAATCCAAATTAGGCCATGCAAGGGCCTGTTGGAGTGAGACAGGTGTTCTAGGCAGCAGGGAAAGAGAAGTTGGGGTGAAAGACGTCCCATGGCACTGAGTCACCGGGAGGGGGCTGCAGTTGTGTGGAACCTTGGGTTTCAAGTCATACTGCTGTGGCTACAACCCCTGACTCTGTGGCCTGGGCCAGGAGGAGTTCCCCCCATCAGTTACCGTATGGATGACCTCATTTTGAGCTTCTGTCTGTGGTGCTTTGAGACCACAAGGCACGTTCACCACCATTATCTGTTCATCTTCACAACAAATCCTGTGGCGTTAGTACTGTCACCCCCATTTTACAGGTGGGGAAACCGAGGCTCAGAATAAGCTGCTGTGCTCAAGAATTTGAAGCTAGATCCGTGCTTTTCTCACTGTTCTGTACTGCCCTGTAGTTTAATACATGTGCCTGGTGTTAGAAGTAAAAGAGTAAGAGAAAAGAAAATACAGGTCAGAATCCCAGTCAGGAAAGCCACTACAGTGGAGTTAGGGCTCAAAAGAGAGCTAGGGGGAGGAGACAAATTCCCACCTGATTGGAACCTCTGGGTTCCCATGGAGCGTGCATTTATTCTTCTCAAGTTGGCCAGAGAGACTAAGAGTGACTGGACTCCAGGCTATCTCCTTAAATTCTCAGAGCATGCTCCCACTCATGTGGCTACCAGCTGGTGGGCGTGGGATTGCTTCTGGGCTCCACCCCCTTTGCTTCTAGCTTTTACTCTCAGCCTTGTCTCTCTGGCTTCTAGATCTTTCCAGAGAGTACCTTGGGATTATTTATTTCTTTGGGCAGTTTTTCAGGGTTTGGCTCTCACGGCATCTACAACCAGGCCTTGGTGTCTATCCAGAGTCCTCACATTTGTGCCAAGCCCCATGTCTCTTTGTAACCTCGTCTCTCATTGGGGTTACTCACACAGTCTTAGAAGGCACTGCCAAGCCTGGGACAAGACTCATCATACAACTGAAAATTGAGTCTCTTTATGAGACTGGAACCCTGATAGGATATTAAATAAATTGGTAATTTCTACAATTGTCTTTGAAGAGTAAGCAAACATATATTACATTGTGCATGTGGTTTAACAGCCATAGTTTTTCAAAAAGCAAATACTTCAGAGATGCCATGGTTTATTTGGTCCCGATTTTGCCTTTTATTTTATTCAAGTACCAAAGCCTCAAACATAGAAATGCGTGGGATTTCTCTTGACCCCTGAGGAGCCCGGTGACCCAACACCCCAGCTTTCTGGGCACAGAAATCGGATGGAGAATTCTGCCCCTTGTCTTCTGTCCTGATCTTGGTTCGCAGAACAGCTCTCAGCTCAGTCTCCCAAGTTAGAAAGCCCTCTCCAGGCAGAGCGTCTGCCCACACGGACACTGCCTTCATCTGGTCGCCTTCATTTTTCTCTTGGACTGTTACTTAAACATTCTGGAACGTGATCCTTCTGTTACCAGTTTCTTTCACTCCATTTTCTACACTGCTCTTAGAGTAATCTCTATAAAAAGCAAATCTAGTCATGCTCCTCTTTGGCTGGAAAACCTTGGTACCTTGGTTTTACTCCCAGCTTAGTTGGTGTGTGTGTGTGTGTGTGTGTGTGTGTGTGTGTGTGTGTGTGTGTAGGGGTCTTTGCCACTGTCACAGTCCATGGTGACTTCTCTTACACAGGAATGCCCATGAAGGACAGCACCCCTCCAGTCCCAGAGAATAGGGACAACTAAGGCCAATCCCTTCCCAGTGTCCCCCTTCCACCCCTCCCACCCTGAAAGCCTTCACCAGACCCATCCACCGGAGAGGACAATGGTGTCATTATATGAAGTTCTTTCCCAGATCTAGAAAGGGACATGACAGTATCAAAATACAAAATCCGGATACTTACTCATTGTTCTTTTACGTCACACAAGTGAAGGCCTTAGGTCCTCCTAAAGAAGATGTCTGCCTTTCTGCCAGTGGATTCATTCTCCCCCTTATGGAGCCCTTTTCCCCATGATTTCCTCTCCAGTTCTTCAGTGTGGTGTCCTCACTGCACACCTTTGCCCAAGAGGCAGTTCTACCTCTCTCAAATCTTGCAAACGTGAATGATACCTCAGGTTTTAGCAGGTCCCAGAGTGAGAGGTGGCACTCTTCGCCTGGGTGACAGAGTCCACATTTCCATTTCAGATTCCCTCCATGAGAGCACTGGCTGATTTCTTTACATGGTTACCTAAGAGGCAGGTATGCCTCACCCAGACAGCAGGGAAGGTTCAGTCTGTTTTTAAAATGAGTCAACTGCATTTCAAGTCCTAGTGAGGAAAAGATTTCCCCTTCCATTAGCATATTTTGGCCTTGCCCTGTTTAGAAACCTAGGCGTCCTCACAATTGTGTTTGGTTTTGACTAACAAGCCTGGCTTTCCCTGTAAAGAAGCCAGACTAGTTGTAAGTGGCTGCTTTCTTTGCTACCCAGGAAAGGAAAGCGTGGCTTGGATCCATATCTGATAGAAAGGTGTAATAGAGGAGTCGCTGGTACAGCCAGCAAAACATCCTGAATTCCTGCCATGGTGAACTTCTGGCCAGTTGTATTAATTTCCTAGTGCTGCTGTGACAAATTATCACATACTTGGTGGCTTCAAACAACAGAAATGTATTCTCTCACAGTTTTGGAAGCCAGAAGTCGGAAATCAAGGTTGGCAGGGCCGTCTCCCTCCGAAGGCTCTAGGAGAGAATCCTCCCGTGTCTCTTCCAGCGTCTGGTGGCTCCAGCTGTTCCTCTGCTGTGACATCATCACTCTGATCTCTGCCTGTCTTCACATGACCTTCTACTTTGTATATATTTCCTTCTCTTCTGTCTTGAATCGCCCTTCCCTTTCTCCCATGAGAATACTTGTCATAATAATCCAGCGCAATCCAGAATGAATTCATCTCAAGATCCTTAACTTAATTATATCAACAAAGACCCCTTTTCCAAATAAGTTTCCAGGTGTTAGGTCATGGACATATCATTTGGGGGGGCACCATTCAACCACTGCACCACCCCAAGACATACCAAATTCTTTCACAGCTGTGCCTTTGCAAAGGTTCTCTTCCTTTTACCTTTGGTGTCCTTCGCGCCCTTTCCACCTGTCCACCATCAGCATGTTTTCCGCACTTTGCACACTTGTTTTATCCTTCAAGTATAAGCTCACACATCCCCTTGTGCATACAGTCTTTCCTGACTTCTGGAGGTGCTGCCACATGTTCCCCTCTCTAGGACCCCACACCACATTGCTCAGGAAGCCACTTGTTGGCCTGAGTCTGGGAATGAAGCCCCTCAGACAGGTGAGTGAACAATGCCAGGCAGGAGAGAGCCAGGGTGTGAGGGAGGGTGCAAAGGGTGGCCAAGGAACTTACTCTACAGCTTTTCTCACCCCAACCCCCATTTATAACCCCAGCCAGTGGTGGCTTCTCAAAGGGGTCAAATATACCAGAGTAGGAGGAAGCAGCTGAAGTTCAGAGGTCATGAGAAAATCCTCCCACCCTCTCTAAATCTCTCCTCCTTTTCAGACAAACTCAGAAATCTCTGATGTGGAAACAACCCAAGTGCCCATCAGTGGATGACTGGATAAAGAAAACGTGATGTGTATACAATGGAATATTATTCAGCCATAAAAAAGAAAGTAATCCTGCCATTTGGGACAACAGGGATAAACAGGGAGGATATAATACTAAGTGAAATAAGCCAGGCACAGAGAGACAAATCATGTATGATCTCACTTATGTGTGGAATCTGAAAATGTCGAACTCAAAGAGGCAGAGAGTAGAGTGGTAATTGCTAGGGCCGGGGGTGGGGCCAACGGGGAGATGTTGCTCATTGCTGGCTGGAAACCTCGGGAGTTCCCCATGTCAAATCTGAAACTGGCTCCTAGACACGAAGGGCAAGGAGAAACTGAAGAAAGGGGCAGACCACTCCAGATTAGTAGGTGGCAGTTTTAATAAGCAAGGGAACTTACATACGCAGCTTGTCTTAGGGGGCCCACAAGAAAAGTAGAACTCGGCACCTCCCTCCCCAAGAAGAATCTTAAAAGTTTATATAGAGGCTTAATGGGGTTCAGTCACACACACCATCCAGACGGTCTCAACAACACATTGCTCTCTCAAAGCCATGTCCTTGAAAATGGCTCCTTGTGTGGGAACAGTAGGCAGAAGTACATTCCAAGGACAGGGGAGGGGTGAGGACAGGGGATTGCCTGAGGATACCTCATGGGTCAACTGGCGGTCACATCCTCTCAATGACCTCCTCCAGTAGTCAAAGGGTACAAACTTCCAGTTATAAGATGAATAAGTCCTGGGGATGTAACATACAGCATGGTGATTATAGTTAATAATACTGTATGGTATATTTGAAATTTGCTAAGAGAATAAATGTTAAGTGTTCTCACCACACATAAAAAAATGGTTAGCAATGTGACGTGATGGATGTGTTAATTAGCTTGATTGTGGTAATCGTTTCACAAGGTATACATTCGATATATCAAATTGTCGCATTGTACCCTTTAAATGTATACAATTTTTATTTGCTTATTATGCCTCAATGAAACAGGGAGAGAAAAAAGAAATTCCCTTGAGAGGAATAAGGTTTTCTCCTTTTATCAAAGGTAAGATAGGAGAGATAATCATCCACTCCATATGTAGTTCCCATCTGTGCCTCTGAGGGAGGCAGAGAGCAGGAGGGCTCCTGGAAGATGGGGATGGCAAAAGGGCACATCACAGACACCAAAGGTGTCCAGGGTGATGGTCACTCCTGCTTACTCTCAACTCTCAGGGCCAACAGGAAAGGGGCACCTTGCTGTTGTAGAACAAACAGTGTATTAAGAAACACTCTGCCTAAATCAAGGTAGTTACCAAGAGAAGAGGAAATAGATGTTGGGAGATGAGATAGATAACGTAGCTTCCACAGACTCCTTAACAGTTAAGGGGTCTGCATGTGACCAGGGACCTGCCAACTGGAGAATGAAGTGAGCAATGGCAGGTGCTGACCCTGTGGACAGATTGGCTGTTCTGACAGGCATGGTGTGGGAGACATCTGCTTCTTCCTGGGCAACTGTGGTAGAGTTTCTAGGTGTCATATGGTAGAACTGTCCTGTGTAATGGTTGGGAGTTTCTCCGGACAGCGTTGCTCCTGTAATTGTTGTTTCTGACTATATTTTTTTAGCATACAAGTCTGATTTTTGGGTCCTCCTAGAGATTCTGTGCGACACCTAATATCCTTTTTAAATCCTTTTCTGCTTGGATAAGTTAAGGTGGATTCTGTTTGCAACTAAGAACGCTGGCAATTACTGATTTCTTCTACAGAGTTAAATGGTGGGAAGTTACTTTTATGGTAAAAAAATGTGACCTTTATCCTTTTGTGTGAAGGACAAGAACCATTGATGGGTTTTAAGTGGGCAAGTGGTAATAATGATAAGACAACATCTTACTCTCTTTTTTAACCCTCCATTCCAGTGGAACTGCTCCTCTCAAGGTCACTAGAGACTTCCATTTTACCAATCCACTGGTCAGTTCTCTTCCTTGTCTTTTTTTTTTTTTTTTTTAAATATACTACTTATCAACATTTGACACTTTATTGCTTGCTCCTTCTCAGTCACTTTCTTCTCCTGGCTCATTATGTGGCACTCTTCCTTATTTTCCTCTTACCGCACTGGCCACTCTCTCTGACTATCCTTTGTTGGTCCCTCCTCCAGGTAAACCTGTGTGTATTGGAGTACCCTAGGGCTCTTCTCTTCCCTCTTTATCCCTCTCTCTAGGAATTCCATGGCTTCAGGTAACAGGTATATATGCCAATGACACTTACATTTATATATTTAGCCCAAACTTTCTGTTTCTGAATTTGTGTATTCAGCTATAGACTTGACATTTTCACTTGACTGTTTAATGGATACTTAACATGTAACATGTTGAAAGCAAAACACTTGTTTTTCTCCCAACTTAGCTCCCTTCATTGTCCCCACTCAAAAATGGCACTGTCATCCAGTCAGTTGCTCAAGCCAAAAAACCTGAATCATCCTTGATTACTTTTTCCCATTTCTCCATGTCAAATCTATCAGAAAATACTGTCAGCTCTACCTCCAAAACTTGTCTTGAGCCCACCTATTTATTTTCTTTTCTATCACTACCATCCCAGCTTCTGCCTCACTTCTCTTGCCTCACCTCCCACCATTTCCCCTTTACTCACTATCTTCCAGCCTCTTGGGCTTTCTTTGTGTACTTCAAACAGCCACAGTCATTTCTACCTTCTGGATCTCCTCTTTCCTTTGTCTGAATGCTCTTCTCTCAGATGTTGGCACTATCAATTTCTTTCTTGTCTCTAAGACCTTGGTTCAAATGTGACTTACCACCTACGATCTAAAGCAGAGCATGGTGTGTGAGGCATCTGCTTCTTCCCGGGCAACTGTGGTAGAGTTTCTAGGTCCACTATGTCCTGTGGAATGTCACTTTCTTGCCCAAGACCCATTTTGATTTCTTCCTATTGCTAATCAGTTATAGGAAAAAAATATTTTGTTTACTTGTTTACTTAAGTAACATTGTCTCCTCTCTCTAAACAAGCACAGATACTTGTCTTTGATCACTTAACATACCCAGAAAAGTGTTTGGCAACTAATAGCGACTGAATATATCTTTGTGGAATAAATGAGTATATATGTTAGAAAAATCACTCTCATGACAATTTGGAAAATAGTACTAGACTTGAAGGAAAGAAATCTATGCTTTAGAAAGTCCTCCCTGGCTAGAGTGTGTAGTGCGGATTGAACTTAGAAAGTCCACCGTCTTTTGTAGGAGCTTGGTGAGGTAAATTTTGTATGATTATGGCCTAGAAATGATTTAGGAGAATTCTTCATTGATTCCAAAAGGTGGACTTCTTTTCCTGTGCTGTTGCCTTAAACTTGAGTAGTTAAAATGTGGCCAAAATAGATTTCTGTATTTGGGTTGCCGACACCACAAGTGTGTGAAAGTGGAATTAGATACTTTTCCCGTGGCAGCTCCTGACCCAAAAATCGTGGACAATTGCTGTGGGGACAGAGTCATTCTCTGAGAGCGTCGTCTGGCAATGAGGAAGCGAGGGGAATGAGCCTGCCGGGGGGTGCACTTCACTCTTCGAGTCAGAGGTTCTTTTGGCTGGCCTTGTGGTGGATAATGTGGGGACAATTCTTTTCTTTCCATCTCTTCATTACTGCACAAAAGAGTACACAGATCTTCACAGAAAAGGGGTTAGCCAGGCTCCGTAACTCTAGGATGCTTCTTTCTCTCTTTATCCCAGAGCCTCAGTTCTCTTGCATTCTTTTCAAAGCGCAGTGGAAATAGAAAGGATGCTTAGAAAAGTGGATAAAAAGAAAACAAAATAGAAATCTCCTAAACTTGCCAAAGTCTTTCCCTGAATTCCATGCCATGCAGAATTTATATTCAACAAAAACATATATAGATATATAGATATAGATATAGATATATTTTTAGGACAAATGAAAAAACATCCCAATGGCAATTATTCCCTCTCCTTTTTTAAAAAATACTTTATGGAGTGATTAGAATTCTTAGGGCCTCTCTTTCATTGTACAGACTGAGAAATTGTAAACCTCATGATCGGGAGAGCTGGGTGATCTGAAAGAGTGGGCAAACCAGACTCGGGGAGCTGGCAGAGTCCCCACAGATCCACATGGAAGCTGAGCTTTGCCAGTCTGCATGGGCAGTCTCCTTTCTCAAGGGCATATGATGTTCTACTTGGCGGCGCAATGTAGTAGAAAAGTATGGAATTAGGAGACAGGAAGTCTGGACTGTAGTCCCCACTGCTTGGATGACCTCAGGCAAGCTATTTAGGTTTTCTGAAATCTAGGTTTTCCTGTCATAAAGTAGGAGTAATGATACATCCTTTCTCTTTGTGCAAGTCTAGACTGAGAATTAAATGTATATGTGAGAGTGCTTGGGAAATTGGGAAGACCCCTGTTATCTTAGTCATTATTTTCTAGTTTGTCAAATCAAAGTCTTAATCTAGAATGGATAAATCTATTCACAGTAAATGTTCATTCATTAGACAGACTGATTGATGATGAGTTGGGATTCTGGATTTTGACCAGAAGACAGAAATAAACCTACTCTTGATGATATTTCAGAGCCTCTCCAGTTTAATATGACTTAATTTGCACATTTAGTATAAAACTTGAGTATTAGATAAAGCTAAAAATGTAGCTATTGAGATTTACTGAGAAAAAAAAGATGGCTTTGTCCATTTAACATTTATTCAATAGATATTTTAGGATGCAGGTAAAGTATTTATAACAGCTCTTGGCACATGTCAAGTGTTCAATAAATTCCCACTGTTATTATTGTTGCTGTTGTTGCTATTTGCCAGGTGATTGGCTGAGCTTTGGGGTTGCAAATAGGCAAAGCTACAGTCTCTACCTTCTAGGAGCTCTGAGTCTAGTGCAGCCACCAACAAGCCAGGAGGAGGCTTCTCACCAGGAACTGAGTTGGCTGGCACTTTGATGTTGGGCTTCCAGCCTCCAGAACTGTTTAGGTTTAAGCCACCCAGTCTGTGGTACTGGGTTATGGCAGCCCGAACTGACTAACCTTGTTAGCTATGGAAGTTTGACAGAAGGCAGAGGTAACTTAGGCTAGAAAGCACGAAGAGAGCTGGGAGGACATGCTCTGTTCTTAACTTTCTGACTGACCTATATTCGCTATATCCATGTCGCTCACTGGGCCTCAGTTTCTTCTTCTGTAAACTAAGGGCTCCTTTCAGTTCTAACACACAGCAAACTATGATTTAGAAAGGAATTGTTCGAAAACATGTATCACTGAATTTACGGATTTTTTTCAAAAATATTTTTTAATTCTATTTCTTTTATTGGAGCAAAGTATACATAACATATATATTACCACCTTAATCACTATCCACATCCAGAACTTGATCTTCCCAACTGCAATTCGGTATCCATTAGACAATAATCACTGCCCTCCACCCTCCAGTGACTGGCAACTGCCGTTTTACTTTCTGTGTCTATGAATGTGGTGACTCTAGGTACTACCTTCTATAGGTGGGATTATATTGTATTTGTCCTTGTATGACTGGCTGATTTCACTGAGCATAATGTCTTCAAGTTTCATCCATGTTGTAGCATGTGTCAGAATTTTATTCCTTTTTAAGGCTAATTAATTAGCCATGTGGATTTGAAATCAGCAGACCTGTGCCCAAATTCCAACTTATGACCTCATGTGACCTTGAGTGTGCCCTCTGCTTTTCATTTCCTCATCCTTAAATAGTGTAAATAGTACCTACCTCACAGACATGTTGGATGGAGAATTTGACGTAATGGATGTGAAACCTCTTTGGAAATATGATGCTACAGCTATTTTTAGCAATAAGAGCCCACTAGATTGGCTGCCAAGGGTTAATTCTTTTCTCTTGGCCACCCTAATGACATTTTCCTAAGCAATTCCCTAGCCTGGCTACATAGCTGATCCAATTCACTTATCATGGTAGTCAAATAAATGGACTTGGTTGTTTTCCTCTCAGTTTCTTGATGTGTCACATCAGCACAGCCAAAGATAAGGAGCTTCTGTCTTTGACCCAGACTCTTGGACCTGGGTGCCTCCATTGTATGCTCGGGAAAGAATGTATGCAGGACAAAACCCTACTCCCCTAGGCTTTTTGCTACATTCCAAAGCAACATCAGGCTCCCTGTTCTGGGCTTCACGCCATGGAGTCATTCTGCCCTGAAGAGGTGCGAGGATGGATGAGTGGGAAGTAACATGAGGCAGCTTGGGGTCTGAGGGGAAAGCTGAATCTCCTATGCACTCTCTGTGTGACCGTGAGCAAGGCACTTCCTCTCTCTGGGTTGGTTAACCTCCTTTGCGTGAAAAGGTAGAACTTGATGACCTCCAAGGTCATTTCTGGCTCTGGCCTTCTGTGAATTATAAATCATTTATAAATTACCATCTCGCTTTCTGTCAATGACTCTTGATCTTTCCTTCAGTCCCACTCTTCATATATTTACTTCAGGTTCAGACTTGATCCTTACCCCTAGCTCTTAGTCTATCTCTTCCCTCCTCCCTCTTCACCCAGATTCCTTTCTGGTCCATTTTTCTGCCATCCAGATGGGCTGGCTTTAGAAACATCGTTTTTTCTAATGCCTGCTAGAAGATTAATGGCAGATTATGGCTTCAGTTCTCATTTCACTTGCATTTTAGAAAAGGAGCAATACTTCAACCTCCAAAGAATGACCCTCAATAGAGTTCAGACGGAGAGTGGGGAGATAGATTCAAAAAGTAGATGGGGCCAGATTATGGAGGCTTCCAAAGGAAAGCTGAGAGGTTTGGACTTCACCCAATGGCCACAGGGAGCCACTGAGGGTTTTGAGCTCTAGCCAAGCTGTATATTCAAGAGATCATTCAGGCAGGCAGCCTTGTGAATACAGCATTAAAGTGGGAAGGAAGCAGAGGCAGGCAGGAGAGTGAATCCAGGATCTAGGGGAAAGAGATCAAGAAGAGTGACAGTAGAAATGAGAAGGAGGTTTTAGAGGAATCAACTGGACTTGAGTCTCATGAATCTGGGGATAAGACAGAGGGAGGAGTTCAGAATGACACTGACAGTTGAAGCTTGAAAGGTTAATGCATTTTTGTCTGTGGCTAATATAGAAAACACATGCCCTCCGTTCTCCCCCAGTTTACTATGCTGCAGCCGTGCCCAAATCTGCTCCTGCCTTAGGCCTTTTGCATGTGTGGATCTCCGCCCAATTTTAGCTCGACTATTATCGTTTTCACGAGGCTTCTTTGATTACTCAGTCTACATTACTCTCTCTTCCCTGCTCATCTCCCACCTCAGGTTTTTATTCACTTCATTCTTTATCTCTAAGCTGAAATGAGCTCATCCATTTATTTGCTTACTTCCACTAGAATATAAGATCCATGTGGGTAGGGAGCTTATCTGTTTCAGTTGAGTGTATCCCTGCTACCTAGAACAGGGCTTGGCTCATAGCAGATGCTTAGTCATGAGTTTAATGAACAGGATGGAAAGAGGGAAGGAGCGAAGGAAGGAAGGAAGGAAGGAAGGAAGGAAGGAAGGAAGGAAGGAAGGAAGGAAGGAAGGAAAGAAGGAAGGAAAGAAGGAAAGAAGGAAGGAAGGAAATAGACTGGAATTAGATCTGACAGATTATTTCCAAAGATGGCTGTAGTAATATCTCCCATCTTGCATGCCTTTTGCGAGGAGACTTGGTACTCCTCTTAACAGGTGGAGTCGGTTTTCTCCCTCTTGAACCTAGTGGCCCTGTAATTTGCTTTAACCTGTAGAATGCAACTGAAGTGACACTGTATGGCTTCAGAGTCTAGGCTTTAAGAAGCCTTGTGGCTTCTGTTTTCACATTCTGGCAATGCTTCTTCTTGGAAAAGTGTCTTGAGACCATTATGCTGTGAGAAAGCCCAAGGCCCTGTGGAGGGAGAAGGAGCCCTTGGCCAACAGTCCCAGATGAGCCCAGCCCCCAGCAGACCTGCCAACCGAATATAGCCACATGGGTTATCTCAGGCAAGAAGAGCCATTCAGCCAAGTCACAGAGTTGTGAGAAAAAATAAGTTGTTTTAAGCCGCTAAGTTTCTTTCTCCATTTTGGGCTTTGAGTTTAAGGAACTGGTAGGCATCCAGTTGCAGATGTACGACAGGAATGAATACACACACATATATACACACATACATATATGTATACATATGTATGATTGTGTATATGGTATATGTGTATATATTTCTGAAAGAGACTGATTTGATGACCTATGAATTATATGTACATATATATGGTATATGTGTGTGTATACATATACATGTACATATATATGTGTGTATATATATATATATATATATATATATGTGCCTTTAATATGATTAAGAAAAAAAGGTATTTTGTTTCTTGATTGGATTATAAAAAATTGTGACAACCATGTGTTTTCTTACTCCCACTCTGAAAATTTTTCGAATAGATGAATGGGTGGCCATTATAGTCAGGTAAAGGAAGGGTTCTCCGTCCTGTGTGGTTTGAGAAGCAGTCAGGACCCTGCCTGCCCCAAGTTTCTGTCCCTCTGCATTCTGCTCCCTGATGCCACTCTTACTCCCTTACCGTTGCTCCTTCTGCAGAGTTAGACCATGGGTGCAGAAGCATGACTTCAGGGCCACCCTAGTATGGATAAACATGCATCTTATGCTTTTCACCTTATAAAGCAATTTTCCCATCATAATCTCATTTAATTCTTATGGCAATTCTGTGGCATAGGTTCTGCTTTTTTTGAAAATAGGAAAATAGAGGATCAAAGTGAAAGTTACAAGGTGCTAGGTAGCAGAGTGAGGACCCATCCCAGCAGACTCTAAACTCCTGGGTCAGCACGCTTTCAGGACCATCACACTCTTTCCAACAGAGCAGTCTATGAGCTTCTTGGAAACTATTTACATAACAAAGAGAATGACCTTGGTCTTGAAAGCCATTCATTGTCTGTCACAGGAGACATGGAGATAGCATCTTTGGGCAAGGTCTTCACCCATCTTGTAATTTAAGTAAAACTTTCATGCTAATTTCCTCTCCCTCTTAGTGTTAGCCCTGGCTCCTGGGAAAGGAAAGGAAGTGCTTTCACACTTTATAGACAACCTTGCCTTCAGTCACATCATTTGCTCCATTTTTTTTTCCTCCTACAAAATATGAAAAAGCAGATGTAAAGACTTCTCTGTTTCTCTCTAAAGAAAGAAGATAATAGTCATTTTGCACATTTTAATTTAGCATATTTTAAAAGATTGAGAGTTGACTTTTTTAATTGGAAGATTTATTCTGGATAAAAAAATTAATTTGGGACGAGCGAAGAATACTTTTTTTGAGTATTGTGAGACAAAAGGAAGGCTTTCAAGAACTGTTTGCAAACCTAATGGTTTTCTTAAGCCCAGGTAGACACTGCCTGAGACCCTGGCCCATTGTGGCATCAAAAGCATGAGGACCACAGGTAGAATATTTGATTAGGGTGGTGGCAGGGGTGGTGTTGATGGTTATTTTCTAACAGCTTTTTCATCTCAGTAATTCTCTGTTATATCATGAAAGGCCACTTCCGACTCCTTTACTACTGTTGGTCTCCCATTCATTTCTTGACTGATGCCAGCTTCTTCTCACTATTGTCTTCCCCACCCCTTTCCACTATACCCCTGGGTCCCTGCTCCATGGTAAGCTCACCTCCCTCATTCACAGAGATCTGGGTTGTTCTATGTGGACTTCCCCAGTAGAGGCTATTCATTCTTCCACTTTCCATGCACTGCGGAGCTGAGAAAGGGGTACACATGCTCCCAGGTCTTCCCTTATGTTTGCAGACATTACACATTCACCTAAGTAAAAATTGCTATTTATTTTGGATTTCAGTCTATTCAGTTATAAAAGCCACTGTCTCTTCTATAGCACTGTCTTTTACTACCTTTCCAGTCACTGCTGTTCATTTATTGAAGACTTTGGCACCTGATTCATGACCTTCTCTCCATCTCAACTTCTGCCATCATTATCCTAGGAGATTTCAATGACAAGAATTGGACCATCCAAGTCTCATGATTCTGGAGCTCCTCGTTTTCTGGACACCATCACTTTGCCTCAGTTTTAGAGGATCAAAGGCCATCTCCTAGAACAGTTTCCCTTTTGAAGTCTTCAATTTTGTTGTTGTAGCCTCATGCCTTTGCTTTTTCAGGCTCTTGGTCCCTCCAGTTGCTCTCCATCAATTGGCCCTCTCCCAGCCTTTATTTCTTCTTTACCCGCTTTGACGTCTGTGATTGATCACCCTTTCTTTTCTTCTCAGCAACACTCAACATTTACCACTCTCCGTGAGTTCCATATACAACTCCACACCCCACACCTCATGTCTCTAGCAAAATATCCATTGAGAAAATTGGTCCCTGTGGTATCAGCTTATCTCTCTCAACTTTCCACAGCCTATGGTTTATTGCCTCTCCTTTCCTCTGCCTCAGAGGATACGCATCATTGATGCCACTTTCTCCTCCTGCACTTTTTTCTATCAGTCATCATCTCTCCACAAAACCTATTTCCTTCTATGAAATCTTTTCCTTCAGGAAATAAAAATGGTCAAGTTGTTCCCATTTCCCTAAGAAACAAACAAACAAACACCATAACTGCCTTTATCTCAAGTCCACCTATAACTAGGTAGCATCTTATCTATCTCAAAAGAGTTGCCTACATACACTGCCACCAGTTTCCCACCTCTCATTCACTCCTCAACCTGCTGCAGTCTGGCTTATTGCCCCAACCATTGCACTGAAACAACTATTCACGAAAATTAACAGTAACTTCCTAATTGCCAAATCCAATAGATTTTTTTAGTCTTTATTGTACTGACCCACTTTCTAGTATTTGATATTGTTAATCATTCTTGTCCTTTTCAAAACATTGGATTTCCTTGCATCTAGGACACTCATTCTTTTGATTATCATTGTAGCTGGCAATTCTATCTCTGGTTATTTGTAGGTTTCTCTTCCTTTTACATATTGGAAGTCAGCAGAGTTGTCTACAATTTCATACTCCCCCGAGTGAGTTCTTTTATCCCCATGGCTTCTATTAACACCTACAAGTTACTAACCCCAAAGTATCTCTCTTATTCATATTTCCCCTGAATCAGGGTTTCAACTACCTTCTAGACAGCTCTCGCTGACCCCTCAAACATAACATGTCCCCGTACAAGTTCCTCCTCCTGAATTCTGCAATTCAACCATCCTCGCCTAGGCATCAGGCTAAAATTTAGAAGTCACTTTCACCTTCTCTTTCTCCTTTGCCAGCCACATCATATCAGCTGTCACATCCTGCCACATTAAGTCAAGCTTCACCTCTCTGTCTCCTGGATTGCTGCAATGACCTTCATACAGGTCTTCTTGCTCTAATTCTTGTTCACTTCTGGTATAACCTCAGCACAATCTAATGAAATATAAATCTGACCAGGTCAAGCCCATGCTTAAAGCATTTAAATACTTCTGTGGTATCTATAGAAACATGTCCAGGCTCTTCCCATAGAAGGGCTTCTATGATCTAACATCTGCAGATGTCTTCAGCCTCACCAGTCAGCCCTCCCTGCATGATCCTTGCTGCAACAGCAACAATGAACTGCACAGAGCCATACCTGACACCACCCCAACCATACAGGCCTCTGTGTCCATTCGTGTTCTTCCCTTGCCTGGAATTCCTCACCATTTTCTACCTATCCTGTGCCTGGTTGAATCCCACTCATTCTTTAAGACTTAGCTCACGAATCTTCCTTTGGCTGATGCATGAGTTTTTCCACAGAACTTCTGTAACACCCAATGTATACCTCCATCAAACAGCTTTATACTGTCTTCTCTGTCTGTCCTTCTACTACGTTGTAAGCTTCTTGAGGCCTCATTCAACATTCTGCCCCTCTTGCCCAGTCCAATGCCAGATATCTAGAAGGTGCATAGAGAAAGCTCTGGATTTAGAATTATAATAAGAACCAGGGTTCAACTCCTTTCTGTTCCAGGCATTATCCCTGTGATGTAGATAAGTCCCTTTCCCTGTTGGAGCCCTGTTTCCTTATCTATTATTAGTCTATTTACCTTTCAAGGAAAATTGAAGATCAAATGAGATAACTAACATAAATATTCCTTGTAAATTGCAAAGTACTGTGAAACTGTTTTATAGGATATGCAGAAACACGTAGAAGAAAAGATTTATCACAATATTATGGATGCTGTACAAAAGCTTAATGAGACTTCATATTCATTCAAAAATCTACATAAGCATTTACATATCAGTGTGATCACTGCAAAGTGCAGTGAGAGGATTATCTCTTCGTTTTAAAAACCCAGTCTCTTCGTTTTAAAAGCCTATAGCACTAGAATTGGACTTGTGAAAATAATCAGCTAACATTACTTTATAGCTGTAACAAGAGCACTAATTTAGCTTTAAACAGTAGCGGAACATGAATCTCCAGAAAACGTTGAAGAATTTATAGCATTGCACGTTCTTTCCTCTGTGCCTTCAGGCTGCCCCTTCTACCCAACTGTTCCAACTAGTCCATTTTACACACTTCTCAATTCTGTGTGAAAATCATACCACAGAGAAGGGACGATTCAGATGAGATTTCACAAGCCGACCTGATTTACCTTAAGTGAATGCATGTCACTTATCCAGTTCTTTCTCTATTGCTTGGCAAGAGAGGAGGAAAAACAGTTCCATTTTGCAAGAACAACTCACATTTCAGATAACTGAGAATTAGAAATAAATGACCAAGCAATCACTGGACGTGATCTCTTCTAATGAGTCAAATCTTTACAGAAAATTGAAACGAAAAATCCTAGTTCCAGGTTGTACCAAAAACTTCAAGGAAATAAAAGCTTCGGGAAGGAGGGACATAAACATTTCCCCTTAATGGGGCAGAAGGGGCAGTGCAAGTGCTCCCAGAACATGGGAAATTATACGGGGGAGAGACAGAGGCCTAAGCCTGGGCTTTGGGGTAGTGACCTGACTCTGCTACCTACTGATTGGATGGCTTTTGCCAGGTTATTTTATCTGTTCGAACTTCAGATTACTCATGTCATATGGGGATCAGTCATAAGACATATCTCATAGAGTGTGGGGAAGGTGGGGAGGAGGGGGGGGAGGGAGGGAGGGAGAGAGAAAGAGAGAGAGAGAGAGAGAGAAAAGAAACTGATCTATATTCAATAAATAGTAGCTATTATTTTAATTCAAGTTAAAGTTATTTGAAGAAAAGTTAAAATAAATGCAGGGGAATAAGGAAAGATTGGAAAGATATGTTAGGGCCAAATTATGCAGCTCTTGAATTGCAGGTTACAGAGTTTAGATTTTGTTTAGACAATGGGAGCCTTTGAAGTTTTCAGCAGGAGTGTGACACAATGACAGTTGCTTTTTGAAGACTGATCTGGAAGCACTGTATGGAATGAGCTTGAAGGGAAATATCAGGAGGCAGAAGAACCAACGAGGAAGCTATCATTTTAGTCCCATGAGACCTCATGAAGTCTGACCTAGGGCAGAGGTAACAGGGATGAAGGAGAAAGATGTTATTGGGAGAGAACTGGCAAGAGGGACTTGTTAAAGATGGCTCCTGTGTTTCCCCCCTTTGTGACTGGGAGGACCATGGTAGTCTTTACTTCAGAAACAGGAAGTGGGTGCAGGAGGGTCTCTTATTTAGTGTGGGACCCAGGTGTTTCTGATGCTTGTGAGCTATCAATGGAGGAAGAGCCAACAGCCATTTGGGTCCAACACCCTGCGTGTGGTCAATGTGTTGGTATACTTTGTTGGACTATTGGCCCCTATTTCAAAAGAATCTCTGATTTTTAAAAAATGCTATCAGTAGGAATATAGGATTCACCAACAGAAACTCCCTCTATAGCAAACTTGGCAAGAACATCTCTCTCCTATTAAGTGACTCCTTAGGAAATTCCCAACCCATTGTTACCCAGATGAATCACATTTGTTTGCTGCTGGGAAGATGTTTGAATCCAGGCAAGATCCCATGCAAACTCCTCTTTCTCTTCTGTCTAGAATATCTGTGTTCTACCCCCCACCCAAACTGGCTGAAAGCACAAGCAAATCTGATCCTGGTACAACCATGTTGAAAGGGCTGTTCCTTCATTCTCCTTATCAAAGAACTTTCCCTGGCTCAGCATCCCCAGGGAAAGCCATGCTGAGACCTAGTGTCACACCCACCTTATCTGTGTTGTACTAGTCTGTCCTTTAAATCTCTATCTGTTGTCCTGATACTGAGGTGAGGCTTCATGGTCTGTAATTCCCAAGTTCCCAGTGGTGCCTCTGAGAAAGACTGGGCCCACATTAGCAGCTTTCCAATTTTTGGCAACAGTGCCTTTTGTAACCCCATTTCTCTGTTTATCATTTCACAGATAGGCTTTCGTGTATTAATCAATTAATTTTAAAGTGTGGATTTAGATTTAGTGTGGGCAAAGCATTGAACTAGACACTGCTGGAGTCCTCCAGAAGAAAGAGAGATATAGTTTTTGTTTTCAAATGAGGTTAGGATCCAGTAGGGAAGCGGACATGTCCACAAATGGAACAAGAGAGGCTGCGTAGGGATGGGCATAAGGAAGAAGAGGGCGGAAGGCTAAGCAGGGGTCAAATCTGCAACTTGTCAGCTACAAGACTTTAATTTTATATGGAGAATGGTGTACTTAGAAGCCTTTTCTCTGCTGAATGGCAGATGGTAGAGTCCACGAAGGTGGTGGTGACAGGCCAAGGGCCCATTTCAGTGCTGTCTCTGAGGACTATTACGTGTACAGTGTCCTTTTTGGCTGGAAGAGTGGCTGAGAGGTCTGTTGGAGGGGCCATTTTGTTAACTGAAAACAGAGCAAACATACAAAAGTAGTTGAAATACCATCTTTAATGATATACAAAGGAGATCAAGATAGCGCACTGCGTAAGTAATCATGTTTTAGGTTTAAATCTAGAATTCAAATAAGGTTTCTGCTAAACAGTTAATCTGTTGTACTTTGATTATTTTTAGACTGATGATCTCATGAATGCAGCTTCTAATGGAAGACACATTTTATATTACGTTCCTTGTGTGTGGGATATACAAGTATGTGAAGTTATTGCACATGTTAATAGGGCAGGTCTGAGCTCAAAAAATTATGGGATTTGCTCCAGTTTCTCCTGAACCAGAGGGGCATTTCCTGGAAGCCAAGGAGCATCTTGTGTCTCCATGGACCAGAAAAGAACTAAACTGGAGTCTGAGATATACCTGCAACGAAACCTCAGAAGCCTTTCCGCTCTGTGCTCTTATTAAGGAACAGAACAGTGCCCAATGCTTGGGTAAAGTGGGTCAGCTGGGACTACATCCAAAGGAATCAGAGGCATCAGGAGAATCCTAAGATGCTGAGGCATGGTTTCAGCATGACCAGAAATTCAGAAGTTGCTGAGTTCATGCAGATGGATGAAGACTCAAATTCATATGTTCAGGGCTAACAAGGGATGAAGCCAGGAGTAAGATTCAGTGCATTCATAGCTATGAGACCACTGATGTGTGCTTTTGCTTAAGAAAGAATGTCTTCAGGCTCAACTGCTTTTACCTTTAGGTTTCTACAGCCTATCTCATTGTCCTAACCCGGAGGGGAACTGATGGGAGTTTCAGGCAGTTAAAACATTTCTGAGTCCTTCCAGTAGAGATACATCTTTATCAATGCCCATGTTCTCAGTGAAGCCAGGGATGGGTCCCTTAGAGGGACTTTAGTTTCAGTCATAGGGACAATATCCACAGCAGGAAAACTGTACTCCAAAGTGGCAGTGTGGATTATGATTGAAATATCCTCTTGGGAAAAATTTTTCTTGTCTAGGTCAGGGTCAGCCAATGTGGCTTCCAATTAATGAAGTTGAAGGATTCTAATTTAACACACAAGGGGACACTGATTCTTAAGCCACGGGATGAGATAAAGCGTGGCAACAGTGCGTGAAGCCTGTGGTAGTCACTGAGGGTTGGTGGTGTTAGCTATTATTTTGGCCTAGGAGTCAGAAAAACATGCATTCTTTCTTGGCTCAGCCTCTTCTTTTCCTTATGTATTTACAAAGATATACATTTACGAAGAACAAAGGCAA
Organism: Rhinolophus hipposideros; assembly: GCF_964194185.1. Taxonomy (NCBI): domain Eukaryota; kingdom Metazoa; phylum Chordata; class Mammalia; order Chiroptera; family Rhinolophidae; genus Rhinolophus; species Rhinolophus hipposideros. The sequence continues at coordinate 55,661,293 of NC_138057.1, read as the reverse complement.
ATTTATGTTTTATTTTTAGCTGGGATTGAGATGCCACTGGAGACAGAGACCTTGGGCAGGCCGGAGCATTTTCCCTCAAGCTATGGAGAACTCAGAAACTTTAGCCAAGGGTCAATTCCACATGCTTGTTAACACAAGAGCAAAAATAAGCAGAGAGAAAGAGACTCATCTGGATGCCAAGGTGGCCTAAACTGCCTAGGCAGTAGCCTCAGGACTATTGCTGTTAAATTTATCCGTTTTTTAAAATGTCTTTATTTTTATTTTTTAAAAAAAAATTTTACGTCTCATGCCTTTTGTGTGCTTATTTCAAGGTCTCAAAGATTTTCTCTCATGTTTTCCTCGAGGAGTTTTACAGTTGTAGTTTTATGTTTGTTCTATGATCTATTTCAGGTTAGTTTTCGTGTGTGACGTGAGGTTAAGTGTTGAAGCTCATCTTTCCCCATATAGATATCAGTCATTCCTGCAGCATTGTTTGAAGGCTGCCTTTTCCCCATTGAATTATCTTGGCACTTGTGCTGCAAATATGTATGTGTGAACCTAATCTGTTTCATTGGTCCATTTGTCAATCAATACACCGATATCACAATGTCTAGATTGCTATAGTTTTATAGTCAGTCTTGAAGTCAGGTGGGATGATCCTTCAACTTTGTGCTTCTTTTTCAAAATGGTTTTGGACATTCTAGATTATTTGCAATTTCACATACATTATAAAATCATCGTGTCTATTTCTACCAAAAAGGCTGCTAAGGTTTTGATAGGGATAACATTGAATCTGTAAATCTATTTGAAGAGAATTGATAGCTTTTTTTTTTTTTTTAAGGAGGGCGCAGCTCACAGTGGCCCATGTGGGGATTGAACCGGCAACCTGGGTGTTATTAGCACCACGCACTAACCAACTGAGCTAACCAGCCACCCAAGAATTGATATCTTAATAATATTGAGATTTACAATTCATAAACATATGCATATCTCTCAATTTATTCAGGTATTATTAATTTACCACAACAACATTTTACAGTTCTCAGTGTACAGGTCTACATATATGTTTCTTTAAATTTTCAATTGCAGCTGACATTTAATATTATTTTTTATTGGTTTCAGGTGTACAGCATAGTGGTGGCACGTTTATGTAATTTGCAAAGTGATCCCTCTAATTAGTCTAGGACCCACCTGACACTATACATAGCTATTACGCATGTATGTGTTAAATGCATCCCTAAGTGTTTCATTTTTGTTATTATGATTAATATTGTTTCTTTGATTTTGTTTTTTAAATTTTCATTGATAGTCCATTAAAAATATAATTGATTTTATGTATTTACCTTGTAACCCATGACCTTACTAAATTCATTTATTAGTTCTAGAAGGTTTATTTTTTCCTGCATATTTTTTAGGATTTTCAGCATACATAATTATGTATTATTTCACAGGATTTTTTAAAGCAATCATACTGCCTTTTTGAAAAAGTGGCCCAATTCTTGTCTTGGGAACTGACCAATACAATCACAATTTCCTCATCTTTGGGAAAGTCATGGACAATACCCTGCATGGATGAGGGCATGTTGGTTATAGTGAATCGGTAACCAGAAGTCACTGGGAGTCTTAACAAATTTCTCTGATTGAGGAGAATGTAAAAGACCTTGATGAATGTCTCTTGGTATTGCTCCTTAAGAAAGAGGTAGATGAGGTAGGAGAATGAAGGCCAAAAGGAAATCAAGGAGTAAAGGATTTGAAAGGACTGTGGGTTGGGCCAGTCACCCTTAGGAGAGGACTGACTTCTTGAAGCATGTGTCTGGGCTGTGGCAGAGTCTGTGAAGATATGCCTTTCATAATGAATCATTTGTGTAGGCAAATGTTATCATCAGTATCTCCAGGGATTCTTCTGCGCTAAACAGGGCATTGCAGAACTTATGAGTACTAGTACAGCTTTCTTTTCTGCTTCCTTGGTTCATTAGTTGAAAGGATAACTTGGAAGAAATAGGGTTATCTGGGAAGTATTCACTGCCTAAGTATTCCACACACATCTGACTGTGGAATTTAGATTTGGAGATCAAGATATTAGAAACTGAAATTATCAGCTCTTAGTGTGAGATAAAGTTGCCACGGCATCTTGAAAAGAGCAAGAGTGTTGGAGTTAGGCAAACCAGGGTTCAAATCTCAGCTCTGAAGGCCGTTCTCCATTTCCCCCAGACCCATATCCCACCCTTCCCCACCTCCTTTGTGTTCTAGAAGGCTGATCTAAGGTTTACTCTCTTGCTTCTTGCTGGGATTAGCCAATGTGAGGTACTGGCAGGTAGTCAGAGGGTGGCAAGTGAGGTCGGGATGTTTATCTCCCCAGCTCTCGCTCTCTGCTGGGCTACAGTTTGGCCATGGCTGCTCATGACAGGTATTCCTCTCCTACAGCTTTCTCTCCACGCTCTAGTAACCACTGGCCCTTCTTGCCCCTTCATAGTAAAAAGCTACCTGCTATTTCTATCCATGGGTTGCTTTATCACTCCTTACAAATTTTCTATAATGGTGCTCCTAGTGAAAATGGTCCCTAAACTTTCTTCAATCATCTCTTTTCAGGAGGTCATCTGGGCCCTGTTAGACCAGCCCATCCACTTAATACCTTGGGAACTTTGAGCAAGTTATTCAGGCTCTTCAATCTCAGTTTTTTCATCTATAAAGTGGGGATGAAAATATCCCATGCAAAGTTAAGAGATAACTGCATACATAAATAGCCCATAGTACCATGTTTCCTTGAAAATAAGACCTAGCCGGACCATCAGCTCTAATGCGTCTTTTGGAGCAAAAATTAATAGAAGACCCGGTCTTATATTACATATATTTATTATATTATATTATATTATATTATATTATATTATATTATATTATATTATATTATATTATATTATATATACCAGTTCTTATATTAAAATAAGACCGGGTCTTCTATTAATTTTTGCTCCAAAAGATGCATTAGAGCTGACTGTCTGGCCAGGTCTTATTTTCGGGGAAACACAATAAGTACCCAGTAAGTGGTACCTGTCATCATCATTATTAGAACTATTATCACATGAGGACTGGCAAGCTCATAGTGTTTTCATGTTTTCAGTGATGATTCAGATAAAATTATAGAACTGGTTACTGCTTATCCAGAAGCATAAGACTGAGGGAAGAAGCTCAGGGACTGAAAGGTGAAAACTAGGCAAGGGTTAGAAAGACTTATTAGTTCCATGAAATAGAATAATTTTGGTGTTTTAATACAAGAAGAAATATATAGCTTTTGGGGTTTCAGAAACTTGAAGGGAGGATCCTCATATTGAAATATGACAGTGGAGGTGTTCACCTTGTTAGAAAGGAACACGTTTTCAGAAGAAGAGGTATGGTAGTGCTACATATACAAAACAAATACTTGAATAAAGATGCATTGAGCTGTGAGTCAAATCTTGAGAAAGACAAATGTGTAAAAGAAAAGAAACGATTATTGACATGGGGTCTTCTGAAGATAACCCAGCCAAATGGAAGAAATGTATCCCTGACCCAGATCACAGGTCTGGTAAGGAAGCAGGGTATGTAGGTGTATCTTGATTGTCCCCAGGCTTTTATGCCATCACTTGATGCCTACTGCTGTTCTGGCTAGCTGGTCCTTTCTCTCCTTCACATCTCAGTCTCTTAGAGGAGTGCACAATCAATTTTGGTGGAAAGCTCTTTTAGTTGACTCGCTGCTCCCATCTTTCCAGGATACACATATCTTCTGGATGGAGGGATCAGAGTGGGTTCAAATAAAAGTTCTCCATCTTGGTACTTGGGGCCTCTTTCCCCACAGACCTTCAGACTTTATCACTGAGTCTGACTAGTCATGCAAGGCTTCTCTTCTTTTGAAGTAAATTATCTCCAAGTGATTCTGCAAGTCCTCTTGCAATTTACTTTCTATTGAGTGCCCATACTTTACTTACTCTGACTTGCCATGAATATCTGTTTGAGTTCTTTTCCCAGGAGGCTCTTCAACTCCCATATAATTCAAAGGACAAAGCTAGAAACCACAGAGTCAGAGCTAAGCAAATCTCAGAGTCCACCCAGCTTCTAATAAATCCTTCCTTGCCCCACAATTTTTTTTCCTCCCAGCAGGTAGATGAAGTGACGAGACCCTTTCCTGTACTTAATTTTGAACGAAAAGGAGAGAAACCTGAAAGAAATTGTGTTAGCCATTGGAAAAAAAAGATCCAGAGAAGAGATTCAGCTAGCTTGAAATTCTAAAGTGGTAGATGTGTCACGAGGATTGGGAAAGTCCCTGTGCGGACACTTTGTCTGTGAAGCTGCATGCAATCCTGATGAAGGAGAAACAGAACGGTCTCTGGATAGAAAGACTCCTCCACTGGATGTGAGCCGAGATCTTCAAAGGACATGACCAGAAACCAAGGAATGAATATAAAGAATGATGAAGATTTGTGCAAGTGACGTCAGAAAGGCAAAAGCTCAGGATAAACTGTGACTTGTGGACAATGTTTGGAACATCAGGAAAGACACCAAATTCTGTTTGGAGCAAGCTGAAGAGTAAAAACTGGCAAAAGCAAATGCCTTGGGTAAATGGTTTCAAAACCACTCAGGAACACTTGGCCTTCATTTTCTCTGCCAAGGAGAATGACTTTATGAATAGAAAGGGTAGAACAAATGGGAGCATCAAGAAGATTATCGAAGGCCAAACTGCTGAGCAGACGCTGAGTGAGCACAAAGCTTCACATCTCCTACCCAGGAACATTGTATTAGAAGGGCGAGACCTTGCAAATGACATTACTGGGCCACTTTTGGTTATCGGAAGGAGCTGTGAAAAACGGGTAATGTGTCAGAAGGCTGGAATCAGCTAAGCATAGTCATGATTTTTAAAAAGAAGAAAAAGTGGGTAATGTAGAGGGATTGTGAACTTTGATGGAGATCGGAACACAGCTAAAAAGAATCAAGTAGGGTGGATGCAGATCCCAGTGAGCTGCAAAGGGCAGGCTTCCTGTTAAAGGGGCAGCTGTTACTGAGCTCCAGCTGGCTGTAGCCATGCCCAGAATTGCTAGAATTTCAACATCTTTATGTTATGTTTTATTATTTTCAAATGAGGATACTATTTAAATTAAAAAGAAAAAAACGTTATGTAGGCTGAATTAAACAAGTCTGAAGATAGATAGGGCCAAGAAGCCATCAGTTTGTGACTGCTATCCATAAAATTGTCATCTTGCAGGTAAGAAGCTAGTATAGTGTACTAAAAGATCTCCTGGTAAGCACTTTAAAGGACTTGATGGTCCCCAGAAGCTATGGGGTTCACCAAGGACCAACATACCACACACTAACCTCTCTCCCTTCTTTGATTGGCAGAGTGCTGTGGTAGACTTGAGTGGTCTGTTTCCAGAAAGACCCTGGTAAGGTGGTTGTGTTCTCCTTGGGGACCAGATAGAAAAGTTCAAATGGAATGTCAGTACTTCTAGGTAGACTCTTAGCTAACCAAAACACTGTGCTTAAGGTTGATGGATGAATAAGCCAATACTGACCAATTGGGATGTCTCTCCTCTTGAGTTGCTGACCAATTAGACTTTTAGAGCCCAGAAATGAACTCTAGAATTGGTTTATCATTTGATGTCTGCAGGATGCTGTGAACATATCAACTCCTGAATCTTGGCTTTATATTCTGTAGCCCCAGGGGTCAGCAAACTGAACCAGTTAGTACAACTAACGTTTTCTTGGCACATAGCCACACCCAGTCTTTTATACATTCATTCTAGCTGCTTTGCTAGACAATGAGAGAGCTGAATGATTGCAGCAGACTGTATGTCCTGCAAAGTCTAACACATTTAGTATCTGTCCCTTCACAAAAAAAGTTTGCTGACTTTCTGATGTAGCTAAACATATTAGTCACCTTAGTGACCTCATCGCACTGTTGATTAATACTGGATTTGCCAGTATTAGACTTTTACAGAAGTCTGTATTGTATGAATTACTATCAAGTCACATCTGGAATCCCAGATTGAAACAACTGATTTAGTGAGTCAAAAAGCAGAGTGTTAAATTTATTGCTGATAAAATTTAGCTTGATGTTTTATAATTTTTCGTCCAGTGCTTATTGATAATACCTTTGGTTTCGTGTCCAACGTATCCCACTTTTGAGGTGGGCCGATGTGTATCCACAAGGTGGGATGAGATTCAGAGACCTGGGCCCAGATGGCAGCTCCGAGTGGGTCAGAAATAGATCTAACCTGAGGGCAAGTTCAACAGGAGGCCCCAGGAGAACAGTTAAGGGTCAAGGTCAAAGAAGTCATGTCCATCATAATTGTGATGGACAAAGGCAGAACAAGAGATCGGGGGTGAGCGAGTGCCGAAGTAGGACTAAAAGTGAAGTCAACGTGAGAGCAAAGCAAGAGAGTTCTGGATGTTGTCTGTTTGGTGAGCAGGGTTTACTTACTATAGGAGGTAATTAGATTTAGATGAGTTCATGAGGGTGAGGCCCCCATGATAGAATAAGTATCTTTATAAGAAGAAGAGGCCAGAGTTTACTCTCTCTGTGTTGTGAGGACACAGTGAGAAGGTGGCCACCTGCACACCAGGAGAAGGGACCTCACAAGGAACAGAACCTGCTGGCGCCTTGATCTTGGACTCACCCTAGTCTCCAGAACTGCGAGACATGAATGTCTGTTGCTAAAGCTACCCAATCTATGGAATTTTGTTATAGCAGCCTGAGCTGACTAACATTTGTCATCAATTTTACCTTTTTTTAAAAAAAAAAAATTGTGGTAAAAAATACATAGCATAAAATTTATCACCTTAACCATGTTTGCACATACAGCTCAGGAGTGTTGTTCATTCACATTGTTGTACAGCTGATCTACAGATCTTTTTCACTGTTCCAAACTGAAACTCCATACCCACTAAACAACTCCCCATTTCCTCTCTGTTTTACTTTTTAAAACAAAAAATTACCAAAACAGCTAAAGAGAAACACTACCGGATATTTAAGAAGCTGTGCTTCAAACACAAAATAAAGAGAAATGGATGAGATTTGGTATATTTTCATGACTTGCTAATTAGTCTCTTCTTTTCCACTTATGTCTTTGAAGAGAAAAAGTGTGACTCCTTCTCCCATTTACCTACTTGAGCGTTGAGGGCTTTGGGGACTGGAACCCAGGTTTGTGGCTCTTGGTGGAAGGATCTTAGTGGCTTTCATAGCTGGGACCAGCATGCAGAAGAAATTTTGAAGGAGGACGTGCCTATTCTCTGCTGGCATGCCCCACAGGCTTATTTTTAAAGAACCAATTCTTATTGTTGCCTTCCTTCTTGCTACTGAAGAAATTCTCTAGGGTTTTAGAATTCCTTCTCCCTAGAGTTCTCTTTTTTTACGTTTCTTCCATACGGGCTGACCAAAGCCTAAAGAGAAGATTAGTGATTACCACATGCTTTCCACATGTTCTAACATGAAACACGGTCATTTTCTTTGCTGTGAGGAGAAATGGCTTTCCGATGCCTAAAAAATTTTGCAATTCTACAGTTTATTTACTAAACAATTTTTCCATATATGTAACTCTCCTGTAGATTTTAGTTGTTGTTTTGTTTGTTTGTTTGTTTTTAATACAAATTACTGTTTGAAAGTTCCAGGAGTTATTAATCTTTGCACCATGCAACTTTTAAAAATAGAAATATCTTTATATTTTCTGAAGATACATGATTGTTTTAAAAAACATTCAAAGGTTAGAATAAAAATGAAAGTCTTCCTGCATTCGCATCCTAGGAGATTACACTTTATGTCTTAAAAAAGGAAACAAACATTTACACAGAATTCATCAAGAGCTTTCACATATCAGTCCAACAGAATGTGTCTTTACCATATCCATGAACTGCTGTAGAATACGTGACACTGATGATGAAGGGTCAAGATTTTAGAATCAGAGAGACCAGGGCTTGACTGCTATCTCTACTTACTGTGTACCTTGGAGCAATTTAGTTTATTTATCTAAACCTCAGTTTCCTCATCTTCAATGTAGAGATAATAATCTTCAACATAGGAATAACTACTCATGGACTTGTGGCATGAGGTGACATAGAACATCTGAAGCTCCTAGCATTCATGCCTGGAATATAGTAGATGCTCAGTAATGGCAGTATCATAATTACAACTCTATTAGTTTTTTAATTCTTTATTGTGGTGGAATACACATACCATAAAATCTACTATCTTAACAATTTTCAAGTGTCCGGTTCAGTAGTATTAAGAACATTCATGGGGGTGGCCAGTTAGCTCAGTTGGTTAGAGCGCGGTGTTGATAACAATAAGGCTGCCAGTTCTATCCCCTCATGGGCCACTGTGAGCTGTACCCTCCTTAAAAAAAAAAAGAACATTCACATTGTTGTGTAACCATCGTCATCACCATCCATCACTATATTCATTATTTATATGGCTTTAATACCCTGTCCTGGGCAGCATTAATTTACTTCTCTCCTGTGTAAGACTTTGTCAGAATAGATTCCTTCCTAGTGTCTCAAAAACCTTTTGAAATCTGGTCAGATCTGTTTGTGGTTAGAGTTAACAAAACTCCATTTTGTGAGGGTTCAAGGCGTCTAGTGTTATTAGTGTTCATAGATGTAGAGGCGGGGGCCAAACCAAACTGTGCAGCTACTCTAGGGTAAAATTAATTCCCAGACGCCCTTGCTGACACTTTGCAGTGTCTTCCTCGGCAGATGTTTCTGACTGCTGCCGGCCTAGGCTCTGCTAATAGAGGTTTATAAAGGCCTTCACAATTCCTATGGTAACCTAGGAGAAAGGCTGTTGCCATGGGGACTAGTCAAGCCTATGTAAACCTTCCATCTTCATCAGACAGATGAGAACGATGTAAGAATGAATCCTTTACTAGTTCACCTTCTGAAATTGCTAACAATTATCTCTGTTTTTGGAAAAGGATTCATCATTTCTTTCAGGTGGAAACTCATTCACGTTTTCAGCTTTAAATAAGGATTATTCAAAAAGCTTGCTTGATGATCTTGTCAACCAAAGTCAGCCAGAGAACGAAATGGCTGGTGATAAAATCACTTCCAAATTTCTACAGCGTTACCAGCCACTAAATAACATTTATCACAAGCAGGTGAACTTCATGTTGTTTTAAAAGAATAACATGTTTTTTTTATAACGTGTTAACCCTAAGCATGTATCTATTCATACGCTTTGACATTGTTTTGCAGTTGACTGTAGGGGAATCTGAGCCCCTGGAAGGCAGGGCCTATGTTTTATTTACCTCCATACCCATAGCATATAGTCCATTGTGTTGCAATATTAGTGAAGGAATGAATCCATGAATCCAATGTACATCCTCATGCAGATGATGCAGGAATGGGGGTATTGTGCTCAAGTGTGTAATAAATAGAAGCTACCTCTAAGACATTTATTCATTTATTGAAAGACAGTTTGTTAACGCCTACCAGCTTCATTCATTCAGTGATGGCACAATTCCTGCTTTCAATTCACAGAGTTAGTCCTTAGGTACATAACAACACTGAACAGGACAAGGTCTCCATCTTCCTGGAGCTCCTGACCTGAAGGCAGAGACAGACATATACCCCTGTAAGGGTAAGATGAAATTGGTATTGGAGTAGAAGCATAGCCACCGAAACCATATTTAGTTCTGACTAGGACTTTAAGAGAGAGAAGATGAAGTTTGAGCTGTGCCTTGATGGATGAATAGGAGTTCTACAGGCAGATGAGGCCGGTGAGAGGTGGTTGTGTAAGAGGAAGAGAAGATGAGGCATTTAAGGCTGCAGGAAGAACATATGTCAAAGAATATAGTACACTGAGGGAATGGTGGCTGAACTAGGTTTTCTGAGGGCTGAGGCAAGAGGCTGAACCGTGGCCAGAGTATTATCAGTCTAATAGGCGATTCTTACCCACAATTTCCTCCTTGGCAAGTGGTACCTGGAGCCTGGGCCTGGTATGGGGTTCTGGTAGCAAGGGCTGGGTGAGGACACATCCTCAGATGTGGAATGAAGAGGGAGAGGGTCCACAGAGTGCTTCCAGGATGTGAAGGCAAGACCAGGCCCAGAACTACAGCACGGGGAGGCTCACCAGTCAAAGGGTCAGGCGGTGAGGCAGGACCAGACCTGCCTTTGGGACAGCCAAAGGGAGTGGCAGGGTTGGGAAAGATAGCCAGGAGGTTGGCGCTGACGTCTAGAGCTTGAAGTCTTTCAGAGGGTGTTTGTGCCCCTGGCTGGGGGAAGGTATCCTGGATTGGGACAACACTAAGGAATTTATGATTTTTTTTTTTTTGAAGCAGAGATAAGACATATCCACAGAAATCAGATCTGTGTTTTACAGACATCCATCTAATGCAGGGGCATGAGTTGCATTTAGTGGTTGTGTCACTTTAGTCTGGAACAGTTCTTTAGTCTTTCCTTACCTTTCATGACAGTGACGTTTTTGACGAGTATAGTCCCATTACTTTGTAGAATGTCTCTCAATTTTGATTTGTCTAATGTTTCCTAATGATTGGGTTCAGGTTATACATATTGTTCAGAAAAACCACAGAAGTGATGACATGTTCTCCTCAGTGCATCATATCAGGTGGCATGTGATGATGATTTGTCCCATTTCTGGTGATGTTAAGTTTTGTCACTAGGTTAAGATAGTGTCTGCTAGGTTATCCACTCTAAGATTAATGAATAACTATTTTCTACTTTTCAGTGAATAAGTATTTAGTATTTACTAATTGATATGTATTTCGTGGAATGATACTTTGGGACTATGTAAATATCCTGTTCCCCATCAAACTTTCACCCATTTATTTTTAGCGTCCATTGACGATTTTTCTTGAGTCAATTGTTACTGTGACAGTTGCCAAATGACAATTCCCTAATTTTGTCATTCATTCTACACTTATTAGATGGTATTTTGTTTTAAGGTATAACTTTCCCTTCTCTCCCATTAATTTTTTACTCATTTATTCATTTTTGTTGATATTGATTCATAGACTGTAATTTTATTCAATGGATTATAATCTATGATTGTCACTGCCTATTCTGGTGCTCAGATTGTCCCTGATTTGGACAAGTACGAGTATGGATGTTTGGTAGAGACAGGTAGAAGAAAGGAACCCTTTCAATCTGGCCCTGTATACTTTTGACATGTTCCCAAGATTTTTTAGCACTTTCTTACTTTTTAAAACCGCAAGATATTCCTAGTTCTTTCATTGTCCCAGCCCTGAAATTCTCCGTCTTTCAAATGGGCTCTGATTTTTTTTAGGGGAGAACAATATTTTAGAAACCAAGATCTGAGCACTAGTATGACCATTGCTATTTCTATATCATGGATTCTAGGCCATTTAGGAACTATAACCATGTCCACGCCTCCAGACATCCACATCAATTATATTTACCTATTTTAACAACCATGAATTCACATGGATATGTCCAACACCCCTTTCTGTATTTGAAAGTCTTTTCTCAGACAGTGAGACATCTGGACCCCATTATCCTCAATATATTTGCTTATTTAATCAACTCGCCTGTGTGTAACCAATACTAGCACATATGGTATCTTTGTGTGAAACGAGGTATCTTTATCCCTCTTCTGAATAAATTCACCCCGCACCAAAGGTATGTCTTTTTGAGAGAGAAGCTAGATTCTGGGCCCCACTCACCCCTCAGCTGGTTGCCTCTGTGCACTGAACTACATTCAAAACCTGTAGCACTCCTGTGAGTTTCAGAGTCTGTGCTCTTGACAGCCTATAATTCTTCTTTCAGCATAATTAAAATTTATGCGTGACACTGATAGAAATGGCACAAATAAAAAGTAATTTGGGTCCAATAGCCATTTCATTTTATTTTTGCCTAACTAGTCTTGTGTGTGGTTTCATTTTCTTTTCTTTTAATGTTTAAGAGTTTATTTGAGCAAAAATCTGTATCAAGCAGCAATAGAAATGGTTAGAAGTACTCTCTTTATGTGTGGTTTCTTCAAAGTTAATCATATTCTCAGGAATAGGGAGTTCAAGGAAAACTTGGATGTGTTATCCTGCTCTGCTAAGTCCTGCTACTACTGCAGTTGGCACTTGGCCTGCCTTTGGGCTCAGAAAAGATAAAATTAGAGAAAAAGCTTTGAAGGATAAGAGGTGTAACAACAAGATTGGGAAGATGTTACATAGAAAGAGAGAGACAGAGGAAGAGAGAGAGAGAGCTAAACTAAATACACCGGTTTGAGAATATATAGAGGAAGTTGAGAGGTCCCTGATTGGTCTAGAAAGAATCACATATCATGGATGGTATATAGATGCCTGACCACTGCAGTGTACACCTGAAGCTGAAGCTATAATAATGAATGTCAACTATAATTTAATCATATATATATATATATATATATATATATATATATATATATATATATGGTCACAGGATGTGGAGTATAGCATAAGGAATAGAGTCAGTGGAAATGTAATACCTATATACGATGTCAGAAGGGTAGTAGATAGTAGATTGGGGGTGGAGGGTTATTACTTTGTGAGGGGTATTAACTATTATATTGTTTTGTACACCTGAAACTAATAGTAATAAATAAATAAAAAGAAAAGAAAGAATTGCACAATCCGATTGGGTATCATTATTCCTTAATATATTTCTTTCTTAATTTTCTAATAAGCACTCAAATAGGGAGGAAGAAATTTTTATGGTCCAATTTTAATGTTCGTTGCCTTCGTGAAATCTTGCCTGATGTTAACTATTGCATTCCAAACCAAAAATCTTGGCAGAAATTTGCATTCAGGTGACAGGAACCTGAGCCAGAGTGAAGAGGAAGGAAAATGTCATCTAGAATTAGAGAGGGCACAGTGACAACAATAATAATAGCTAGTATGTATTGAGCCCTTACTATATGCCAATCACTTTTCTCTACACTTTCCATGTGTTCACTCATTTTAGTTCCCAAGTGCACTATAAGTAAGGTATTATTACTGTCATCCCTGGTGTATAAATGAGGTAATAGACTCAGTAAGCTGAGTAATTTGCTCAGGGTCAGATGGTTATTGAATGGTCACATGATCATTCTAGAACCAGGAAACAAACCCAAGTAGTTTAACCCTAGGTCCTTAATCAGTGTACCATGCTGCCTCTGACAGTGGGAAGGGAAACTGAAGTCTCCCAGTAGTCACCTTTCTTCCAGAAATTCTTGATTGTCTAGAAGCAAATTTGGCTTTCAGAGGAAGTCTAAACATGAGTAGTGGTGTTTGGAGGACCAGAGGCAGATAGGTTATGGGAGGTATTTACAATGACAGAACCAGGGCTAGACTGACACATGTGAGCACCTTTGCAAAGGAGAATCTCTAAATATTTTTTCAATATTTTAGTAAGTTTGGAGAGAAACTGATTTCCTTATAATACAAAGAGTGTGCCTCTTTCTTTGTGTTAAATAAATAAAGGATTTATTATGTCTACTCAGTGTATCATAACACCACTTTATTTAGAATTGTGACTTTTTTTTAGAATCAGATAGCTTTTGGGGAGGTCTATTAAAGGATTTAAAATTTAAATAATCAAATTAATCACTTGTTCCCCGTGAACGACACTACACTATGTACTATTTGGTTTTAGAATACTAGGTCACGTCTCAGAATTGGTGGTGCAATCAGTGGTTGTACTGTACACTTTGCATATGAAAAGAACTAAAATGCTCACCTTGGATTGGTTACTGCCAGCTAAGACTATTTTTAAAATTTCTATTCCAATGTACTGTCTGTGTTGCTTTGGGCAGGTCCCATTTATATTTTGCCAGTTATGTAAAGGAGTTGTGTGGGAACCCAAGTTAGCTGGCACCATATTTCTATTTATTCCAGTAATGTTTTATCATCCCTTACAGATTGGTATCCTGTTCTAGAGCTAGAACAGGTGATAGCAGGCTGCAAAGAGCATCCACATTAATCTCTTCTAACAGACTCATGAAAGTTTAAATCCTTTCCTTAAAAACGATGAGTAGGCTGGGTGACCTTGGTTGCTATCGTGAGCAGTGAAGTGAGAACACTGGGTAAGAGTTTGAACTGGTTGACATGTTATGTCTCTCCTAAAAGTTAGAGTCTGTGAGTCTATGACTTCGTGTATGGATGCTCCAGGACCAGAAGAAAATACCTCAAGGAAAATTCTAAGCCTAGCTCAGTTTATGAAGTACAATGATCATGTGATGGACGTAGAGATAAGTTAGGTAGCTCCATCTTCATGGAGGTCGCAAGCCATTTGGTAAATAGATGGGTACCACAGAAAAAGTAGGGGAAGGAATGACTTCCCACAGAGTTGATCTGGAAAGAAGGTGCCCTGTAATTCCTCTTGAGACTTATCTTCATCCAGCCATCATCTTCATCATGATCATAATAATAATCCCCATCACCATCATCATCACCACCACCATCATTAAAAGAATTGGCAATTTTTGAGACTTCTAATGTACTAGTTTCTACTTAAACCTCTGCCTGTGATTTCTTTCATATACATATATTTTTAAATGTTTATTGATAAATTGTCCAACATATATGTGTTGGAAGTGGGTAGAAGAATCATCACAATCACCCTGTGAGGGAAGTGCCATTAATAGTTCCAATTTATAGATGAAGAAACTGAGGCATACAGAGGTTAAGCCTCTGGCCCAAGATCATTCAGTTAGTGAATAAAGGAGCTAGGATCCAAACCCAGGCAGCACTGGTGTCATGTTCCTGTTTTAACCACTACGCTGGATAGCCTTTCCATGTGCGAATCTATGCCTAGAATATATTGGCTCTTGATAATTATTTGTTGAACGAGTAAGTGAAAGGAATGATCACTCAGTACTGCGTCATCTGCTACTTGTCTATCCTCTAGCAGATTCTTAGCTCCTTGACAAGAACAATGTCTTCTTCAACCTTTTTCTTTAAAATTAAAGTTTATTGGGGTGACAGTAAAGTTATATAGATTTCAGGTGTACAATTCTGTAATACATCATCTATATACCACATTGTGTGTTCACCACCCATCCCAGTCAGAACGGCTATCATCAACAAGACAAATAGTAACAAGTGTTGGAGAGGCTGTGGAGAAAAAGGAACCTGTTGGTGGGAATGCAGATGGTGCAGCTGCTATGGAAGGCAGTGTGGAGCTTCTTCAACTTTATAGTGCCCAGAACAGGGCTTACATGGAGTACTTGCTCAGTAAAATGTCGAACACTGGGATGAATGAACTGCCAGATGGTTCCTAGAATGACAATGCTTCTCAACTTTAGTGGGCATGAGAGTCACCGGGGAGGCTGGGAAAATGAAGACTCAGGTCTTGGCATCTTCATTTTTAGCGGCCCCCACAGGTGGGCCGTGCTTCTCCCTCTGGCCATACTGGGTAGGGGCTGTCAGTGAATCGCTGAGAGCCACAGAGCACCATGGGTTGCTGGTAGATCACGGAGGTCTTGACAGTTTGGAAGCTTTGAAGCCTCATTTTAGAGAAAACCCTTGAAAATCAGCAAGAAGTGATTTACTCCCCAGGGAACCCCAGGAGATTATCTTCAGTATCTAAAGTGGCTCAGACTCAAGGTCATCATCTCAGATTTGATGTTCCACAGATTGTTTTAAAGAGCTACATTCTGCCATCTAACATTGCTGAGTAAGGCACACCCCAGTTCCTGTTATAACTGATGGTTTGAAGAGCTGCATTCATTTTCGGAAGTCTTGGTGTAGGCATTTACATGAAAATGGTTTAGGTACCAGAAGTTAAGAAAGTGGAAGTCTATTAAATAATAATAATTAATAATAATAATAATTTAAAAACTGGGTAAAGAACCTTCCTCTTAAACGGTTCCCAGTGTTATCATATGTTAAATGAGAAAACTGGGTTAGATGATCTCTGAAGACCCTTCCATAATATTTGTAATAATATCTATCATTTATTGCGTGCATACTGTGTGCCAAGTACTGTTTTGGGACTCTGCCTTTATTGTTGCTAGTAGCTAACTCTCAGAATAATATGACAATATAGTCATTATGTTCCCAGACAGAGTGTTATTTATTCATTTATTTAATATCTATTGGTAGCTTAGTGTGTGCCAGGCACTGGGCCATAAGTTGTCCAATATCACAAAGCTACCAAGTCGTAGGATGGGACTCAACCTCAGTTATGTTAAACTGATGTCTGAGCTCTTTCTCCTTCCTTTCACATATTTCTTCTATAGGGAAAGATGTATTTATTTTTTTCAGAGTAAGAGAAGATGCTGATAAAGCGCATCATTAAAACAACCAATGAATGGAAAATTGGAGAAGTATTAAGGATCAGGCTGGCCTATGCAAAAAAAATAATATTTCTGGGCCTCTGACAACTGTACATGCAACTAAATTCATAAATAGCAAACACTTGAGCTGGCCCCTTCTTGTATCAGTAGTCTGTACAATCAGGGTGGAGAATGGTTTCAAGAGGGGCAGAAGGCCATCTAGGGGTGTGGAGATTGATTCAAGGAGACATAGAAGAGAGGCAGCAGCAGGTGAATGGGAGGAAAGGACACCAGATACCCAGGTCCTAGTCTTGGCTCTGCCTCTGACTCCCTGTGTGACTTGGGGCAGGTCTTTTCCTTTGTCGGGGTCACAGTTTCCCCATATGTAAAATGAAGGGTTAGACCATGAGAGCTCTGGGACCTGGGAGCAGCTTGGAGAGGAGGAAGGGATAAGGAGAGCTATGAAAGAGCTCTGCTATAGGACTTAAGAAAAGTCACTTGCCTCTCATACCACTTATAAAAATTGGACATTCATAGTAAGATGCTGTGTGATATACAAAATTCTCTCAACTATTTTTCACACTTCAGAACAAGTGAAGGTAGTAAGTACGTTAGGTGTTTGTATTCCTATTTTAAAGATGAGGAAAACTGAGGTTTGCAGCAGTGTGTCCTGACTACAAACACAGTGTTATTTCCACAATGGCAACTGCCTCTTGGCTCAGCGCCAGCTCATCCTGGGAGTAGAGACAAGTTCCTGGGCTCCATGTCACCCAACACAACGCCACACACTGAGCATGATCTGTGTGTGAGTAGCTCTTGATGGTGGATGATTCAGGCCTTGGAGAGGAAGGAGAAACTACTGAACAGGGTGTGATTCAGCCAACACATATTTATGCAGCACGTACTACCATGTGCCAGGCACTGCCCTAGGCTCTGTGAGCTCAGCAGTGACCAAAACAGAAACAGTCACTGTCCTCATGGAGCTCAGAGTCTCTCAGGAAGACATGTTAACCAATGAGCACCAAAGGTTAATGGAACAAGCACACGTGTGAGATAGGCTGCAGAGGGGATATTCCCAATGAGTGGGGTTGGAAGGGTGGAGAGGTGCCCTGACACTGGGGGGAGCCAGGGGGGGCTTCCCTGAGGGCGTGAGGCTGCAGCGGAGACCTGTCAGAAGAAAGGAGATGGAGCTGGTGCTGGCACTGAGGGTGGACCCAAGGGTGATGGGAAAGCTGGGAAGAAGACCAAAACAAAGATCTTGTTTTACTTCCTTTGTTATAACTCGAACTTCCTCAAACGGCACCTTGAAAAAAAGAGAAAATGGTTTTAGGAGCTGTTATTTTTTGCCTTCTTAAACTCAAAACTGGGCTGAGTGGAGGAAGTTTAATGTGAAGCTTTTAATGCACAGTAGGTTAATTAATCAATGAACGCAGAGTGCATTGAATATAAGAGGTATTTAGTGTAAAAGGCAAGGCTCCCGAATCTTCCAGTCCTTTGACTGGACACCAGGCCTTTGTTTGCACTTGTGAGGCACCTCAGCTTGCTTGGTCCTCAGAGATTTAGGAACTGGACCTTCCCTCCCCTGAGAAGCCTGAGCACGTATCCGAGAGATGGGCGCATGAGTGGGCTCTGTGTTGGGTGAGTGAGCAGCAGCTCCCCTGCCGTTCTTTTCCCTCCCTGCTGCACCCCTACCTAGTCTTCTCACAGCTGTGAAGTCTACTCCCTACCCCTCCTTTTATTCTTGTTCAAGGCCGTCCCAGGAGATCATGGTGTAGGGCAGATACTAGAAATATAATCTGCACAATCTTACTTGGCTCTTTTCTTTATTAACTCCATGACCACAGTTTCCTTACCTGTAACATGGGGATGGTAACACCTACTTCATAAAATTCATCTTTTGAATTTTCCAGTTTTTGCATTTTATAGGTGCAGCAACAAGACTCAGAAAATTAGGTGATGTGTGCAAAGTTCTGCAGCTAGTAACAACAACCAGGAATGCAACCCAGGCCTTCTGTCTCTAAGCCCAGTGCTCTTCTCACTAGCAAAGCTTCAACCTATGTGCCATGGCTTATTAATGTGCCACCAATGGGTCCTTAGTATGCCCAAAGGTTGACTCCCTGATGTGACCACGTAAGGCTTGGGCTACGAGAAAAAAAAGATTCGGAAGCCCTGCATACTGGGCACTATAGTTAAAAACAAAAACAAAAACACAAAGCTTCAGATGTGCTAGTTTTGTGACATCACTGGCCGTAGCTTTAAATTTTGTTACGGTTTTTCTGTCAAGTCATTGGTTGGAAGCAGAATTCTATATTAGAACGTTAGCCTTGGAGTGTCCCCTACTTTGTATGTTAAATGACACAGACTGGGTCTGTGTATGGTCAGAGCTCCACTTCCCTTTATGCTGGGCCGCTGAAGGCCAGGTGTCCCTGATCTCAACCGAGACTGCTGAAGTCGCTGTGCAATCATGTCGGCCATCCTAGTGCCAGATGCTGATTATGACAGTCTTGAGGCGTCACTGTTACCTTCCTATTTCCATGGCCCCAAGTCCAAATATATCATGAATAGCCACGTGGCTTCCACTTTCCTTGCATGGACTCCATTACATTTCATGGGATTTTAGGCCTCACTCATTTCAGTTAGAAAACATGGGCAAGTCGGTATGATTTCCTTTTTTTTTTTTTCTTCACTGCTAATTCTCTTTTTTTAAAAAAAAAACGAAAGGATAGGAGAACTTGAAGCATTTTGAAAGAGACAGTTAATCAATATACATTATTCTCCAAACATTCGAGGAAATTATAAAGTGCCTCCTAAAGACCTCTTCAGATAATCTGCATGCCTGCCCTTCAGATAGAAAGTTTCCTTTTGGCACATAAAGAAGTCAAATTAGGCCCATAAGAGACTATCCTTGGTGCGTGAATGTCAAAGAAACAATCTTCAGTGAAATGCTTTCTCTCTCAGCATGCTCTGGAGAGAAAAATAACAGTGGTTGTTGGTAATACCTGTGTAGAGTATGGTGAGAGAATTGGGGGATCACAAAAACTGATAGTTGTATGAGATCTGAATGTTGTGTTGAGGATTTTCACTCAATCATCTGGTAAAGACACTTCACTTCAGAGTGCACTAGGATTTGGGAGAAGGGACACAATCTCTCACAAGACAGGAGAGAAGTACCTTTATCAAGTCTTAGTGGTGCCTGCTTGAAAATGTCTCCTTCCTTAGATGTGTGGACAAACATTGGCCCATTTTTTCTGCCAACTTTGGAGGACCTGGTAAGCGTCTGAGGTCAAGACGTTGTCTCCAAGAGGACCGCCCCCTTGAAGGATATTTACCAACACTTTCCTGGTGACCAACTTACATAGCTGAGAGATTTCAAGAGAAATAGAGAAGGAAGCAGTCTCTAAGCACTGAAATCTAGAGTTTCACAATCATTAACCAAGCTAAAATTCACCTTTCTGTGGGCAAATCCATGATCTCAGCGCAGGCTGGGCCAATACACTAGAGACTTTTTTTGGGACACCCTCCCAGGGCCTGAGAAGAGGCTGCACCTCTTACAGCCTCCTGGATGTCAGAGGCAATAGCCATCAGAAGTCCCTGGAGTGGTCATTGTGGTGCAGGCTCAATGTTTTTGCTTGTCAGCTCCAGAAATTCTACAGTATCTGTTCACACTGCAGGAACTAACTCAGAGGTCCAACTCACGCACATCTGGGGAATACGGCAGGGACATTTGATTCAGATGAAATGCATTAGGGAGGTAGCCTTGTTTAGAGTGTGGTTCTACAAAAGAAGGAAAACTTTTCCTGTCTCCACTTAGGTTTTGAGGCTGGACCAGGGAATTAAACTGACAGAACAGGTTAATAGGAGAAAAGTATACATATTTTATTTAACACTTTCATGTGTACATAGGAACCTTCATAAGAAGACCCGACAAAGCACTTAGGACTGAGAGCTTACATACCTGTTTTAATAAAGAGTGATAAATTTGCAGAAAAGTAACAAGACAAAGGAAAAGACGTTTACGTTTCTAGGGGCAGTAACTTGTGGGAAAGTGACCAGGAGATACATGGGGGAAACTAGTGAAAGATAAGGATTATTTCAGTAGGTTTGTTTGTACAGATCCATTTGGGTGTCAGCTCCCCACCCCCATTTCCCCAGTCCTCTACCCCCCAACCCACCCACTCCACCCTTTCGTGATAAGAACATTCTTCTCTTCCTGGTGCAGGGAGGTCATCTTCCTCACAAGAAACTTTATAACCTGTTTTTAGGTCAAAAGGGGGAGATCAGAGAGCCCTTCCTGCATCTGCTGTTTCTCAAGTGCCTACAGCTCAAAATAATCAATGTGCCAAAGTGGCATGTTTTAGGGTGGCATGTTCTGTGCCCCTTCAGTTCAAATCTCAATTTTTCTATTATCTATTGTATCTGTATAACTTTGGCCAAGTTATTTAAGTCTTGTGAGCTTCAGTTTTCTTGCCAGTAAACTAGGGATAATACCTCATTTCTTAAATAATATAAATGATGTAACATGTGCATATTGTATAGCACAAGGCCTCACTTGGAATATAAATGGTAAATTAAAAATATGTCAGCAAAAGAAGAGATGGCAGGGCCCTCCCTCTTGGGCTTATGCCAATTAGGAGAGAGATTCAATCATTGGTGAAATCACATCCAAGAGAACTGGGCTTGGGGAATGTACCCCTGAGTTCGGGGCCCCTTTGTGTTTCAGAGGAGGTTTTTGCCCCATGAGCACTGGAGGTCAAGGCACCTCTGTCCTGTCTGTGCTGGAGTCCGCTGGGATCTTCGTGCGCTTTAGTCACTCCTCGGTATTCCCCAGCTCCAGGCAGAACCCCTTTTGGTTGATATGTGGTCCTCTCTCAACCCTTGATTATACCATTGACCAAACTGGACTAAGCGTGCCCCCGACTGAAAGGTAGCTCTGGTCTTCTGATGGGCTCAAGCATGCATCACACAGCCTCTCAAAGCATCTACAATATGCCATAATTTAATCAAAATGCTGGGGATAGGGCAATCACTAAAAAAGACCAATTGACAAACCTGTGGGGCTTATATTTCAGTGGGGAGATAGACAATAAACAAGAATATATAATATAATATAATATAATATATAACATAATATTGTGTGGTATAAGATATAATGTAATACAATGCAATATAGTATATTATAATATAATATGGTGTGGCATAATACAATATAAATGGTATAATATAATATATAAATCAGTGCTAAGAAGAAAAATAAGCAGCAGTGGAGGTCAGCAAAGGCCTCTCTGAGAAAGTGATGTTTGTGCCGAATCTTGGATAAAGTAAAAAAATGAAGCATGTAAATATCTGGAGTAAAAATGATTCAGGCAGGGGAAGCCTGAATTGACAAGTACAAATTTCTCAAAGGAGGAAGGTAATTGGTGGGTTAGAGCACCAGAGTGGCTGGAGTAAATAAAGAGTTGGAAGGACATGAAGTTGAGAGGTAGTGGGAAGCCAGGTGAGCTCAGCTGGGGCTTCATAGGCCACTGTAAAGACTTTGGCTTTTATTCTGAATGAGACAGGAAACTATTCAAGGTCATCGTGATTGGCCTAATATATCTTTAAAGGGTCCCTCTGGTTGCTATAGGGAGAATAGACTGTACAGGAGTCAGGGTAGGAAAAGGAAGACCAGTGAAGACTCTGGCAGTATTCCGGAAAAAGGATGATTGTGGATTGGAATAGGGTGGCATTGGTGGAAGAGGTAAGAAGTGATGGTATGCATGATGCATTTTGAAAATACCGTGTTTCCCCGAAAATAAGACCTAGCCAGACAATTAGCTCTAAGGCGTCTTTTGGAGCAAAAATTAATATGAGACCCAGTCTTGTATTATATTATATAAAACCAGGTCTTATATTATATTATGTAAGACCCGGTATTTTATATTATATTGTATTATATTATATTATATTATATTATATTATATTATATTATATCATATTATATTATACCTGGTCTTATATTATATTAAAATAAGACCAGGTCTTATATTAATTTTTGTTCCAAAAGATGCATTAGAGCTGATGGTCCGGCTAGCTCTTATTTTCGGGGAAACACGATAGAAGTGAGAGTCCTGGGGAATGGATTAGGTATTGATGGGGGATGAGTGGCATAGAAGAGTCAAAGATGACCCCTACTCTTTTGACCTGAGCACTGGATGCATGGAGTTGCTATTTACTGAAATGAGACGGACTGGTTCAGGAATAGGCTGGAGAGATTAGAAATCAAGGGGCAAGATCGAGATGACTGTCAGACATCTGCATTAGTTGCTGTGTGGGCCTTTTGTGTATAAGAAGGTTTGGAAGACTGATGAAGGCCTTGCTTTCCCAAATCAGGGATGCAGCAAACCTTCCCAGGTCTGTGATCATAGACTGCAGCTCTGGGGAGCACCCACAGAAGGCACCCTGAATGTTTATTCTTAGGAAAGATGCAGTGTGAGTGTGACCGAGCTGAGGGCAGCTAAAAGTTACATTGAAGTAGTGATAAATAATATTTGAGCGTAGGTAGATGTTCAACACTGTACCTGGATTTGAATGTTTGTGTGAATAGAAAAGGAAAACTTGAATTCATATGCTGTTTTACCGTGTAATAAGCTCTTTCAAACCCATGATCATATTTATCCAATGAGGGAGGAATTATCTTCACTTTACAGCTGAACAAATGGAAATTCAGAGAAGTTCAATGACTTACCCAAAGTCACATAAGTAACAGTTGAGGGAATCCTCAAATCTAGCTTTTGCTGACCCTACAATCATTTCCACTTTATTGTGTCGTTTCCACTTTGTCATGGTTATTTATATGGAATATTCACATATTAAGTATGCCAGTACAAAAAAATCAAATCAATAGTACTTAAGATGGGTACAAAATGTCCTTTGTCCCTTACTGACTGAAAATAACCCAAGTGCTTAGCCCCGCCTCCCCATCCCACGCCCCCAGGCATTCCTCTCCAATCCCATCCTCTCAGGCAGCTTTGCTTCCTTGGCAACCAAGTGGCTAATGAGCTTCACCCCCAACTCCTGTCTCTCTTAACAAATTCCTTTTTATCAATGGCTCATTTGCATTGAAAGAGGTTTTCACGCCAAGCAATATTTTTGGGAACATTTTACAACTCCTGTTGCTCAAGTTCTGAGAGAAGCTAAAGCTGCTTCAAAAAGGCCCCAACCCTTTTCCCCATTGGATCATTTCAAAACACAATTTAAAAGAATCGTTTTTCAATGAGCGTTTCAGTAATTCCTAAAAAGTGTCATTCAATCCCAATTGAGACCACAGCTGTGTGTACCTGGTGCTACACCTCTGGGTGAAAAATAAAAATGGAGTGCCTTGGGACATTAATCCTGGGTCTAAAGCTAGCTTTGGTGTCCTCAAACACTTGAGTGGTTGCTCTTGGGTCATCCCAACTCCCTTTGGGGCTCATCTCAATCATGCCAGCGTATGGGTCTGAACTTGAAGAAAGAAGGTTGGAGAGCCAGTCCTGACTTTGGCGTTTCCTGGTGTGCCCTTGCCCAGCCTCAGCTTCCCATCTGTGAAATGGACCTGCGTATGCCTGCGCCGTTTCCTAAGTTTTTAAAGAACAAGTAAAGCAAATGTTGAACTAGGCAGGGTCATGTTGTATTTATCTTTGCATGTCTAGTGCCGAACCCAGGCCATGTAGTAGGGATTGGATACATCTTTGTTGAATAATTTAGGAATGAGTATCGTATAGGCAATTCTATCGCTCTAACACCTATTCTTTATGTAGCTCTATTCACATTTGCCAATTCCCTCTGGTACTTAAGCAAATTTACCATGCCTAGAATATAAGGACATCGAGTCAACATATTTACTAAAAGCATAAAATGTATTGTGCTAGGTGTAAATAATTTTTTTTCCCCAGTTAGTCCAAGTGGTGAATAATCCCAGCTTTTGTTCCATGTGGAGCACCTGTTTGTAATCCATGTCATAAATATTTTCATGACTATTGCTTAGTAGTCAATGAGTTTCTTTGTTGGCACAGAATTTAAGATATTTCCCTAATAAGGACACCCAGTGTTAAAGCAATGGATTTCTATAGCTATGCAGTTCAGAGAGTTACCTAGGAGATGAAAAGCTAATCTGCCTGGAATTTCTGCCCTTGAGACCAAAGATACTATAAATTTGCTTGGGAGGAAAATAATCATGGTAAGCATCTTAATTTCTTCCATCTCGTTTCCAAGCAGATGTCGCCGTGTTTTAGCCTGGAATTCATCATCTCTCTGATACACCAACATTGACATATTACATCTTCATCTCTTATTATAGAAAATGGAAATGAAACCAGAATGTGAGCGCGTTGAATGAGTTGGACTCCCCAGAGATTAGTGGGAGAAGAAAACCTCCCACTTGCCTTTGACTTTTGGATTTCTTATTTCCCTCATGTTTACATTGCACTTTGAGAAGTCCATCTGGAAGTTCACTTTCTACATTTTGCAAATGCAACTAGAGCTTATTATCAAAACACAAACCCCTAAAGGAAGGAAAACAGTAGGTAGGGGCTGGGGGTAGGTTAGAGAATCACCTCAAAAATCCAGTGACGGTATTTAAACTCCAGAAATTAAACTCCATTTCTTTCCGGGCTTGACTTTGCCAGTCTGCCAGTTTGGGTGAATGCATGGATATGTTTCGCCATTTGCTTCTATCTATTAAGCTCTCCGTTTAGAGGATGAGTCATCCTGCAAATGTCATCAGTCCCGTAATACCTTTGCAGCACTGAGTTATCAAAGTAGCACTGGCACGGTTTGCCTGAAACTTCAGTCACCCCACAGTGGGCATCAGTACACTTCTTTCCATTTTCTGGCCTCAGGAAACCCTTCTTAGGATTTCAGGATCCTATTATATGTTGAGTGAATTGCGTTCTTCTTGAGTTCCTTACAAAGTCACTCTGGTCCTTGGAGATTAGAAGTTTAAACTTTGAAGGCTATATACCTCATCGAACTCTCTTCACTTTAGCTCCCCGGCCGTTTCTGTGGCAGCCAGACTTAATCCTCTTCAGGCATATCAAGCCAACCATCAGTCAAGGTGGTCTTTATTTCCTCCCACAGGCTACAGAGATTAAGGCCGCTTGATTTTCTCATGGAGTCCTTGGCACTCTGACCACAGACTCAGCTGCTGTCTAAGGTTGATGTAAATCATGTTTACAAGTTGGCCCAAACTTGTTGGCTATTTTTGAGAAGAATCCATCTTGTCCTAGAGTCACAAAAGCTAATGCCATCTTGGCCATTACAGAATAGCCCGGTAGAGCATTAGCACCCTAGAATCTCTTTGTGAATTTATGGACCAGGGAAAATAAAGAGTCAGTACAAATAACCGCCTATTGCACAAATGAATAAATGCATGCATGAATAAATGAATGAATGAATGAATGAATGAATGAATGAATGAATGAAGACTCCATAACCTCAGAGCATCTCTGAGTCACTGGCGCATATCTGGCAAAGTAATGTGTTTAGGAACCAGTGAAAATGGTAATGGTTGTTGAAACGTTGATTAGCAGATGATATCCAGACATTCTGGACATTTTTAGAGACAGGACTCCTTTGAGAATCTCATGAAAGTTATGGCTTCTATCCTCAAAAAAACAAACAGATGCATATTTTTACAAAATTTTGCATACAGTTTCAAGCATGCAGTTACCTACCCTCTGGCCTAAGGTTAGGCTTAACAACTGGGTTTGATACAAATGGAAATTTTTTTGTATTTGCTTAAGCAAGTAGGCACTTGGAGAGAGTGGAAGGACTCTGACATTAATGCGCACTTGCTATGCACCCGGTCTGTGCTCAGTGTTTTACTTACATTAGTTCACTTACTTTTCATAGTAATCACGTGAGTAGGTACTTGTCGTGCGGGGCAGCCTGCGGGGTCTCCTGTCCCGCTCCCCAGATAAGAACGCAGGATGTGGTGAGGCCAAAAAGAACACCCACGGAGCCATAGGGAGTCTATAGTCTCGCTGGAGGCTGGATTCACACGCCGTGCGACCTGCTGTCACTTTTCTGCCAACCAACGGACTCCCATTCCCCAGTGCAGTAACGGCAGTTATATCAGTGGCCAATGGCTCACTGGTTACAGCTGATGGCCATCCAATCACAGTTGATGGCCATTTACTACCTGAGCCAGCACTTTTTCACGTGAGGCCGAGAGCCTGGAAACTGCACTCCTGGCTCTGTTCCCACAGTACTATTATCTCCATTTTATATTTACAATCTACATATATTTGTTATATGTATATATAATATATGTACACACATATACTATATACATAGGCAGACACACGCGTATGTAAAGAATGTCACATTAATGCCGCCCTTATCTTTCCTGCTCTTCCCTTCCCTTCAGCCTTCAATTAATAGCTTTCATCCCCTCTTCCCTCTCAGGCTCAGAATTTAAAACACAAAAATATTGTTTAGCACTGATCTTTGAAAGAACCCACTCTCATCTCGTGACTTCTCTAAATCAAAAGTCTGGCTAATTTCTTGCCCCAGGAAGTTAGAATGCTGAGCAACACCACCATTTATCAAGTAGGAAAATAAGAGGATCAACAGTGGGTCACTGAGAGGGAGCAACGAGAGTGAAGGTAGGAGGAGAACCAAAAGCGAACATTGTCAAAAGCCAAGGGAGAAGGATTTCAAGAAGTATCACGCTATAAGGAGAGAAAGTAAGAAGAAACGTGGGCTAATCCACGGACTTAGCTGTCAGGAAGTAAGGTTAGCAAGACCCGTTTCTGTGAAGGGGTGAAGTGGAAACCATTGCTGTAGGTTGTGGAGTAAACGGGAGGTGAAGCAGTTGAGAACTGAAATATGTACCAGTGGTTCCCACACGCTGGAGGATAGATTCAACTACATCAGAATCCCTTGAGAGGCATTGGGAAATATACATTCTTGGCCTTTATCTCACATTTTCTGGTTCAGTAAACCTAGGGTGGGTCTTACAGATTTAAATTTCTAAAAAAATCCAGTTTGAGAATGATTAGAATGTAACGTCCGTGAGAGTAGAGATCGCGCTTCTCGTTCACCTCTGTACCTCCAGGAGCTAGAGCCGTTTGTGCCCACAACAGTTTCTCAGCTCCCTGAACTGAACCATTGGTATCAATCAACTACTTTTTATGTGTTCATTGGAAAAATGTTATAATCAAGTACAACTTAATCAGCAAATGTTAGTGAAGATCTGAGAACTTACAGGGGTTATGTATAAGGTTGAACCATATGAAATTACCATTTTTTGTGAGTTACCAATCGTCAAATCTAGGCAGTTTTATGTAGTTTAATTGACTATTTTCTCAATCAAACAAATGATACAAAAACTATGATCTTGATCTTATGGGAGTCAGCAAAGATTTGGGAATTATAAAGGGGTTCTGGGGTTGCCAGCCTTCAAAATGGCCTTCATGATTTTTGTCTGGTGGTGTTCACATCTGTGTATGATATTCTTTTGAGGGTGGGATGGACATAGTGACCTGCTTCTAATGAATAAAATACTACAGGAGTGATGGTATGTCACTCTTAAAATTGGGCAGTGAACAGACTGTGGCTTCCCTCTTGGGTGTACTCTCTCTCAGTGTCTTGGATCACTCTCAGTGTGAGGGAAGCTAGCGGCCACGTCAGGGGGACACTGAGGCAGCCTACGGAGAGACCCCTATGGGGAGATATGGAGGCCTCCAGCCAACAGCCAGTGAGGAACTGAGGCCTGCCACAAACCATGGGAGAGCCTGGACGAGGATTCTATCCCCAATCAAGCCTTGAAATGACTGCTGACCCGGCTGACAGGCAGTGAGAGAGATTTGAACCACAGTGGCCCAGCTGGGCTGCTCCCATGTTCCTCTGAAACTCTATGACAACATAAATGCGTGTTGTTATAAGTCGCTAAGCTTGGGGGTGGTTTGTTCTTCAGCAATAGATAACTAATATAAGTACTCATTCTCAAAATATTGGGAACCAGTGGTCGAGCAGATTTTAGATCAAGCATGCTTTTACATGTATATCTTATATGCCTTGCAAACAAAATTCTGTTTCATTACTGAGGAATTTGAGTGGCATGTATTGGTGGAGGAAGTATGATTTTTAGAACCAGGAGGTGCCACTTATCAGCTGTGTAGCCTTGCAGATCACTTAGTTTCTCTGAGCTCCTCTTTCCTCTTAAACAAAATGCAGATTACTACAATGCCTACCCTGTTGTCATGTTTATTGTAAGGATTAGATCGTGAAGACAATTGATCGGCCCTAAAGCACCATTGAAATGCTGGTTTTCATTGGTGATAGAATTAGTCATCTTTCAACAATGATAATTTGATCAAGTTCACATAGCTACTTCCTTACAGACAAGACCGTACACCCAAGTCTCCTAATGCTAAGACCAGGGCTTACAAAACTCTGGGCAAGTCATGTAAATTATGAGCCTCAGTTTCCCTGTAAGTAAAATAAATAGATTGGACCAAGCCATACAGTGTCTTTGTAAGCTGTGAAGGGGCACTGGTCAGAACCTAAGGAGAGGGTTCTTGTGCAGGTGATTGATATCCTAGGAAGGCAGAGTGAGGTGTGCAGGTGACACCCCTAGCATTTCAGAGCCCTGCAAGGCTGAGAGCTGATACTGAGGGAGGCTTTGTGAGGTGCTCAGTTTAGGTGGCAGCCTTGGTGCCATGCGGAGGCTGCTCATGCCACTGCTGGGGGAGATGGGGCTCACTTCTTTGCTTGTGCTGCCACCCCCCACGAGCCCCCGCGATAACATTCTATCATTTGTCACTTCAAACCATGGACACTTTGGATTTGTGCTGGTGCCAGGAGAATTCATGATGAATTCAGGTTCCCATTCATGCAGGAAAGAAAGTAAGGCTTGAGGAAGAAAAAACTGAAACCATTGCCTTGGAGTTTCTGTAGAAGATGACCAACATCACATTTCGAATAGGGCTGAGAAACTCTCGATTCAAGTTCGAGTGTTTGTTTGAAATAGTACAGCCTGATAATAGCATCGTTAGCTAGTATTTGTATAGAATTCAACAGTTTACAAAGCACATTGACATTTATTTTCTCTTTTGAAGCCAATTATCCTCATTTTCAGCTGAGCAACTAACCTCAGGTAATTTGTGGCAGAACCAACTGTTGAACTTTTGTCATCGTTTTCCAAATTGTGTTCTTTTTCCACTGGCCTACACAGGCTTCTGTCATAGTAAGGTTTCCTGTTTCAGACACTGGTGATTTCGTTATTGTTGCTGCTCTTGTCCTCCAAGCGGAAAGAACTCCTCAAACACAGACTTACAAAAAGATGTGATGGTGGTCACACATTATGACACAGGAGATTTATAATTGGATATGCCCAACAGTTGGGTGTTTGCAGACTGTTTGTGGCAGGCAGATTTGAACCCTGTGTACCACTAAATGTCTCTGTGAATGTTGGAACATTGGTGTTTGATTTTGCAAATACATGGCTTCGTGGTTAGAGAACCAAGAGCCTCTTTGTAAGAGCCAGAAGAGATAGGCTTGCTCTTTCTCTGTTAATGGTGATATGGCCATGTCAGTCCCTGGCCTCGCGTGGGGGCAGTGTGAAGCAGGCTGAGAAAGGAGGCCTGATTCTGATCACAGGTGAGAGGCATGGAGGTCTGGGAATAGGTTCTGGGAGAAGAAAGTTGGCCCAGGGCTGGGAACACTGATTGGGGAGTAAGCCAGCTGCAAGCAGACATCGTGGTGATTTGAAGTCAGGCAAATCTGATCCGAATCCCAGTTTTACCTCTCCTGGCTGTGTGGCCTTGGGCAAGTCACTTCACCTTCTTTGTACCTTTGCTTTTACAACTGAAAATTAGTTGTTCTGTGTATCTATTTGTTCTGACTGTCCCATTAGATCTTTTGCTGAATAGAACTTTAGAACAGAGCTTAGCAAACTAGGGCTGTGGGTCAAACAGGTTGGCTGCCTGTTTTTGTACAGCCCATGAGCAAAGAATGGTTTCACATTTTATATTTTTAACTAGTTGAAAAAAAATCAAAAGAAGAGCAATATTTTGTGATACATAAAAATTATATAAAATAAATTTAAATATTCATATATAATTATATGTGATTATAATAATAGTATAATATAATAATATAAATGTAAGTATGTTATAATGTATTATGTATAATTATATCATTGTATATTACATAAAATATATATTACATGTAATATATATTACATATAGTATATAACATATATTACATATATAACATACACGAATATAAATTATGCTTATATCTAAATATAAAATTAAATTTCAGTATCCATAAAGAAAGCTTTTTTTTTTTTAAAGAAAGCTTTTTTGGACCACAGTCATGCTCATTCATTTACTATTGTTGTTTCTACTACATTATGCTACAGTAGCTGAGGTGAGTAGTTGTGACAAAGACCATATGACCTATAAATCTAAAATAGTCACTGTTTGACCCTCTACAGAAAAGGTTGGCTGACCCCACTTTACAAGACTTAAAGTGCTCGTGTAACACTGTGGAGTGATAAGTGGTGTTACTCTTTTCTACAGGTGAGAAAAGAAAGGCTCTGAGAGGAAAAGTGAATCAATTTATGCCACACAGTTTTACAAAAAAGCACCAAAGTTTGTGCTGGAACCCAAACTTCTAACTGCAAGTGACATTCTCTTAATCCCTGACTGTAAGTTCCTTCCCAAGTTTCTAGACTTTGGTAAAATGGTAAACAAATGTGGGATTGAGAGCTGTCAGGGTGGTTAGCAAATAGGTTATAAAGCCAGGACCAGTGCAAACAGGTTATATATGCAGGAACCCAAATTTTGGGAAGCTGAACCAGAGAAGAATTCTGGTGCTGTCAAAATATACAAGAGGTAATGTGATTAGTAACAAACATAAGGGAAACCTTCCAACCTCACCAGTGATTAAAGGACAAAGAAAAAAAGAAAAAAGAAAAAAGAAAAAAAATTAAATGGGATACCATTATATATTCTAAATTAGCAAAAATGTTAAATCATCATGATACCTAATATAGGAATGTGGTGAAACTGGAATACTTATACATTGCTCATAGCAATGAAAATTAATTAAAAATACCCGACTAACTTTAATTTGGCACTATTGGCCTTTGAAATGCTCTTATTCTTTGATTCATTCATTTCATTTCTGAAAAATCTATCCTTGAAAATAATTCTACCTCCAGAAAAAAGATGTCCATGACAGTTTAGCATTGATTTGGAAGTAACTAAGCATCTAAAACTAGAAAGCTGGTTAAGTAAAGTGCATATATCAACCTGATACAATATTATGTAGCCTAGAGACTAGAAACAAGATAGAAACAAGAAACAAGATAGAAACATTTTTTAATAATCTGAAGCAAAAAAAAAAAAATTGTAATTTTTCTATGATTTTTGCTATGCAAACTTTATATCTCGTTTTGGAACAAGGAGAAATGAAAACAGGTGATTTCTTAAGGTCATAGAACACTAAATCCATATTTGTTATAACATGGATGGGATGGTAAAGAGACTAGAGATCTTGTCTCCTGGAGAATACGTCTGAGTTGGCTGAGTCGCCCTGTTGGCATACACTTATATCGAAACTTGTGCTCCTGTTTACCTCAAGCCAGGATAGGGTCCAGAGCTGGCGGAGCCTACAGACAGGATTGAGGAGGCATTCCTACCAAAGTTAAACAGGAAGTTAAACAGGAAGGGAAGAGGGGCCAGGAGGTGGGCAGGTCTCAGTCAGCAAATATTCATGGAGGCCTCTCAGCTAGCAGGGTGGTTGTGTTGCCTTGGAAAGATGCTGGTCTCAGAATCAAAGCTCCGTGACTCAGTGCAGAGGGCTCACTCAGATATAAAGAAACACAGGCAGGAAGTGTGGTCCAGCACCCAGTGATGGAGGGGGACTCTGTGACTGACCGTCTGCTGGATACCAAGAAGACAGGCAGGAATCAGACTCAGCTTTGTCCCTGAGGAGCCCCATAAGAGGACAACTACAATACACAGAATACTGCAGGGAAAAGGAATGTTAAACACATGGAAATTGCCCAGAGGAAGAGAGCCCTCCAGCATAGTTAGAACATCTCTGCTGTTCTGAGATTCTCCAGTTGTCCTAATTGATGATCATTTTTGCACTGATTGAACACTAATGTTTATTTTACATTTATATCTAGCTGCTCATTATTTATGGATTTTAATCATGGCCTTGTAGAACATTGTATACTGAAAGCCCTGTGAAGATATTTTCCATGTTTCTGGAATAAAGACTCCCCAAAGCTCTTCTCTCATTTGGTTTCTTACACTAGACTGCATTTTCCTTTCATGAAAATCCTGTCTGAACATGGGTGACCCTTGGATTCAAATTTTCTCTGACCAGTAATTTATCTTTCTTCTTCCTGTACCGGTCATTGATATTACCCTCCACATCCCCTCCTCCTTTAAGCCCCTCTCTGAACTCCCCCAGTGAGATGGTAGCAGGGTCTCTGCCCTCTGGGGGGCATCAGGGCAGAGAAAGAGATAAGACCTGTTAGCCAGAAACGCTGAGCATTATGGGAAGCAGAGAGCATGAAACTTGGAAGATGAGTAGAATTTGGGCAAGAATATGAGGGGATTACTTGGGGGAACAGTGTGAGGTTCAGTTTGGAATTAATCCAAGAGTTATGTTTTTATTATTTCCATTTTCTGGAGATATGGAGCATGGTATGAGAAACAGGATTATCTTGAAGGATGTCCTCAAGAAAAGCATATCATCTAGGGGGACTGTGAAGGGTTCCACCCCTCTAGCCTATGAATGGCACAGTGGTCCCAGGAAGCTTTGGGACTTGGTTAACAAGTTATTGGGAAGTATTAGCAATCCCAGTAAAAGCAGCAGTAAAACCAGATGCTCCTTAAACAAGCTCCCTGCATTCCTGTAATATAATCATCATCATAATGATTATCATCTATTGAGTGCCTCTGTAAGTTATTATTGGCTCCATTTTATAGATGAGAACGCTGAGGCTCACAGAAGTTAAAAGACTTGCCCAGGATCACACAGCTAGTAAGGGTTATTGGCAGAACTCAAACCCAGGCCTGTCATAACTCAAAACTGCCCTTTAAGCACCATTTTGTTGCTTCCAGGTGTGTGTGAAATGGCAAGGTGGTAAGAATAGCTTGGATTAACCACTAACTAAGTGCTTTTCTCCCAGCACTGAGAGGGAATAAGACATGACATGGGTGCATTTTAAGAACGTATCAATGGGCTTGACCCCTAGCAAGCTAAGAGCTTCAGCCACAGAGGGCGAGGACCCAGCTGTACCTTCTGTGAAACTGAAACTGGGGTCATTGGGACATGCCTCCCTGAAGTAGGTTATCAAGAGAAAAGATGAGAACATTGAGTCCTGTGGGTGGAAAAATAATACAGCTGCTAATAGCTGCCCAGATGAAAGCAGGGATGCAAACATCAATTTACTTCTGGACAGTTCTTTGTGGTTTATGGAGCTCCTTCCCTTTTATCATTTCATGATCGTCTCATTCCAACCCTGGTTAGTTGGGAGGATAAACTCCCTTTTAAAAACCAGCAAATAGAGGCTCAGAGGTGCTATGTGATTTTCCTTAGGTCATACAGCTTGTTAGCAGTGCCATTTGCTTGCAAGTTTTCTAAAGCCTTCTTTCCTCCCCCACCCCCCTTTCCATTATATTTCTGGAGGGATCGGTGACCAATGGGAGAAATTAAGATGATACTTGTCAGGAGGATTTGGGGAAAGTGACAGGATGAGATAAAACAAGCAAACAAAATTGTTAAGGCTAAACATCAGACACAGCACGGAAATAGCAGGGCTAACGCAGCTCCTTCTGAGGACAGGCTGCCAGAATGTACTCAGGTCTATCAGCTGAATCTGAAGTGCACAAAGGAAATGAGGAGGGAGGGAGGTGGGAGACACCTGCAGAAATGAATGGAGGGCACATCTAGAGAACAAGGTAACAAATCTACTACAGGCGGGACTGACTTTGAGAGACTAAGGAAGGGAATGGCAGGGTTTAACAGCAGGGAAGGTAAACGGAAAGGCTGCCTGGAGAACAGGGGCTCTCTTACTCATTTGTGAGGAAAGTGGGAGTTCAGCATAAGTTCCGAAGGACAGAAACCGTTGGCAAAATGTGGGTGGAGCTCAACTGTGTGGTAGAGATTACATAAAAATAGAAAGAAGGGATGTATTCATAAATAAGGCAGGACATTATCAAAATTGGATGCACACTAATTGCAATAACCAAGGCTGACTTTTTTTTAAGGTCACTGTTGGGAATGGAAAAAAAATTGAGTTTGGGGAGTCCCTTGAACTAGATGGCCATCTTCAGGATGTTGTGGGACGCGTTTACTCACATGCGCCCTCAGGTCCCATTTCACTCCTTGGTTGGATTGCTGAGGCCACTGACCAGACGGCCTCGTCTGACTATTTCTGGATATCAACCAGGCTGTGCTTTTGGTTGGATTCCATAAGGTGCGATGAGTAATATTCATGAATCTTATTCTAAAGATGCTAATTACTCTTTAAGAGTACTATTATTGGATATCACAAAACTTTTATAGAAGTAGCCAAGTAACCATTGCAATCAGTCCCCTACGCCCCGTCACCTGGAAGAGGATGTTTTAAAAGTAAATTTGCTTTTTATTTTCCATGAGAAGTTGAGCAATTTTAGTATACGGGAGCATTGCTTGATTCATCTTGAAATGTGGTTTTTAAGACATCCCAAAATAGATTTGTTACAACTAGTGAATGTAATCATTAATCACTAATTCATAGTGATATTTGGAAAGAGGGTAGTAACTTGATACAGATCATTTTTAAAATTCAGCTTAATTAATGGTTTTTACTCAGAGCTAGTGGACTTTACCAGGTCAATGGATGATATTATTCTTTATTTTTAAAGTTTCCTATCTGAGGTTGAGGTCACTATGAACTGTGGATATCAAGAAATCTGGGAAGAAGTAGGGTCAGTTTTAGGGAGAATATGGCACAGAGGCCATACCTGGTTGGGAAGGCCAAAGAGGAACCAGCCCAGTAGATAACAGATATAGGAATTTAGGAGTCAGTTTGGAAATTGTAGTCACTAGGCAAATTCATCCTCAAAGCTGGGAGGGGCCAGCCAGGGAACAAAGGGAGGGCAGGAAAATGCTCTGTGTGGATGAAGAGCTGGGCAGGGATCTGTGACCTCATGACCTCCTTTGAAGGACTCACCCCGAGGAGTCTTGGATTGTGATGGTCTAGACCCAGAGCCTGGTGGTTACATGTGGCCAGGAGCTGATAACTATCTGCACGTGGGAAGCCTTGGAATGCAATTACATCATGTTGAAGGGCTCATGGAAAGGGAACTTAAAAATAATTCTAATTAAAGGCAGGCATTCAACATCCGCTCTGTGTTCATCTCACCTGTTAAACTCTTTGGTTGTATTTTATGGAAGTCATAATAATCCTGAGAGTTGGTTAATCCAGAGAACACCA
Source organism: Rhinolophus hipposideros (assembly GCF_964194185.1). Lineage (NCBI taxonomy): Eukaryota > Metazoa > Chordata > Mammalia > Chiroptera > Rhinolophidae > Rhinolophus > Rhinolophus hipposideros. The sequence continues at coordinate 55,625,624 of NC_138057.1, read as the reverse complement.
TTTTAGGGGCAATAGACAAAATATTCAGCAGGTGTATGTCAGTGTGCTGTGGTGCAGAGAGCATGGAACAGAGTCTGGGTTCCAATCCCAGAACTGTAGGTCAGCAGCGGTGGACAGGGGACAGATCACACAGCCTCTGTGGGACTCACATTCCTCACTCACACCCCAGGGAATGGGAGAAGTCACAGGGCTAAGGAAAGGGATAATTAGTGACCTGCAAAAGACCCCGAATAACCAAACCCAAATAAGAACAGCGCTGCAGGCATCGCACAGTTGTCCCACCTTGGGGGAGGGTTGGCAGAGGCAAAGTGAAACTGCTCTTCTTACACTCTCAGTGCATCTATTCTTGGATATTTTGCTCCACCTGGAACCTCTCAGCTATACTCCTGGACTCCAATAAAGGTACTCTCATCCATGAGTGGTTGTTAAAATCAGCGTTTCTGTGGGAGTTATGAGGATTAGAACCTCATATTTTGCCATTTTTCTGACATACTATGGTTATATTTTAAAGAAAAGAAAAATAAAAGAAAAGTTGTCCAGGGACATGCTGAGTTCTGGAAGCTTGGTAGGGAAAGGCCAAGGGGACTTGAGCAGTCCAGAGAGGTGAAAGAAAGATGTTTGGTAGGGTAAGCAGGCAGGCCAGCTGCTGCGTGGAGTCATGGCCTAATTTGTAAATTATTTCAAGTCACAGTGGGCTTGTCCTGGGCAGGGGCAGGGAAAGTGTGCTCAGTGCCTCAGAAGTGTACAGTGGGGGCCTGGGGGAGCTACAAAGAATAGAGTCCAGCACAGTTTGAGGAGACCCTTTCCAGCAGGGTTTTCCAAATACTGGAAAGCTACTCAGAGAGGCCAAGCCACCCACAAGGGTGACGGTGCCCAGACACACATGAGGCTGGTCTGGTGGCTCTTCAGGGCACAATGGTCAAGCACAGGCCTAATCCCCTAAATGCCCCCAGTGATTTGAATCAGCTAATACCCTCTTGCAAACTTGCAGTTCTTTTTTCCTTTTCAGGTAGGTTCATAAATTCATAAACTTTTATCCTTTCTATGGCAGCAAATGATATTAGAAAGCTAATTAGCTCCAGAGCTAATTTTCATGTCAGAGTGAAATTATAGGTTTCATGGTATAGAACAAAATTATCTTTCTGTCCTTCCTCATCCTCCACTCCCCCATCCACTCCTGTTCTGTCTTCCTGCATATGTATACACTCCCCTCTTCTGTCTGGTCACAAATGTCAGCAGAGAGGGGTGGCCACTCAAGAGTCCCTTTCTCTTCCTAGTCAGGCATATTTGCATTTGCAAACAGCTTTAATTGAGTAGAGTTCCCATTGTTCTTTTTCCTGCTCCTGTTTTTAAATGCAAATGTTAATGTTTGGTTGGCATGGGTTCAGAATTAAGCCCCTGGTACCTGTGGCTGCCTCCTTCTTTGGGTTCTAAATAAGCACTGGTGGAGTATTGCGCCCTGCTGAGAGCTTATGAGTCCTGGAAGGCTGGAGTCCAGCTAATTGCCAATCATGCTGAGAGAGCTGGGCAGAGCCCTGTCTCACTTTCCAGCTATCATGGAGTCCTGCTTCCTATCAGCACCAATGGAGAGAAAATTAGTGTGCTGGGAATAGAAAGGGAGGTGTGGCGGGGGTGGGGGTGATAGAATGCTGCTCTTTGGAATTAGGTTCTGGACTCTCTTTGGCATCAAAACTTTGTGGAATTGAGAAGGTCAGTGGAAATCATCAGGTTTGCGTCCAAAAAGTTGGAATCTCTTAGACTGTTTTTAATGGTTTGTTATGGGACCTCTGCCTGAACATTTCCACTGGTAGGGGGCTCCTTCCTTCATGAGGCAGCCTCTTCCACTGATATCCAGCTCTGTTTGTTAGAAAAGATGTACTTAACATTGAGCCCAAATTAACTTATCTTCAGCCATTGGTTTCAGTTTTCACATAAAACATGGTGGATCTCATTTCCAAATGACAACCTTTCAGATATTTGGAGGCAGCTCTTACAGAACCTCAAATGCCTTCTCCCCCACTAGGTAAAGATTCCCAATTTCTTCATATCTCTTACATATCCGACCCTTTATTCACCCTGCTCATCTTTCGTTGTGGATGCAGGTTATGTCTTCTGTGAAGGGATTTGTAATCGCTGTGGTAATCCAGCTATGACTGACCAGCACATGTTAGAATGGGGCTGCCCATCTCGCTTTTATTCATTTGAACTCCTCTCATTTACCAAGGATGCCCAAGATGCTGTAGCTTGCTAGGCAGCCATGTCACACTGTCCACCCTTGCTCAGCCCACAGCCAATGCCAGCTCCAAATTCTTTCTCACAAAGATGTCTTTTAGTTGAGTAAACAATGTGTAATTCAACGCTTAGCTAAAGACCACTGAGCTCCTCTTTTAGTGACAAAGAGAGTACATTCTTCTAAAGTGTCTGACTGAGCTCTAATCCAATGAGAGCATGTCACAGGGCATTATAAACATTCACAGAGGATATGTTTATAGGGGGTCCAGTTTTCTCTTTCAGAAATCAGGGACTTGGATGCTCAGACGTCTTAGCGACCTGGGTTGCTAAGGTGTCAGGAACCTGGGTGTTTCTCTTGCCTTAGACCTCCAGAGCATAATTCTGATAGATGACAGAAGTCAGACCTAAAATCTGTAGATAATCGTAAGAAGTTTTTAGTCTGAAAGGAACCAATTAGAAAAGGAGCATCTGAAATTGGTTACTACTGGGTAGAAATGTGTGGGGAAATAGTTGCAGTGACTTTAAGATAGAAATAAAGCCCATGGCTGTTAGAGGTTGACTTGACTGTCTGTGATTGGGAAGAGAGAAGTGAAGGGCGCATAGCAAAAGAACAGGGAAGCCATGGCCTATAGCAACGTTTCCTATTTCCTTCTAGGCTCAGTGTCACCCACCACTATCACCATAGCAACCCACATCCCTTGAAAAGTGGTATTTGTAGGAGAGACAGGAGGAGCAACCTGTCACTGTGACCTTCACCTCCAATTCAGAGTTGTCTTCCAAGGTCTTACCCAATAATATTTTCCTTTTCTAGACTCTGGGCATATTGTATTATACAAAAGCCCAGAAAAGCCCCCCGTGGATCTGGTCCTCCTGACATCCTGGCACCAAGGATATCTCTCTTAGACTCATATATGAGCTCCTTCATGTCTAAAATCAAGAGATAAGATGAACATTCACATTATATAAATTTTACATGTCAAATAGTGGAAAGCTGAGGTTTCCATGCTGTATTTTTATGACCAGGACGTATTCTCTCTCTCTCTCTCTCTCTCTCTCTCACACACACACACACACACACACACACACACACACACACACACACGGCTGCAGAAATATTCCAAAGTTCCCCCAAGTGACCTTAGCCATAGATTAAAATATATATATTTAAATATATATATACATATATATATAAATATATATATATGTATATATATATATATATATATATATATATATATATATATATATATATATATATATGGGCTGCTGCTGTGCTGGCAGCATTGTGAACAAAGGGAGCTAAACACCCCATCTTTACACAAGATGCCTGGTACAATTTGTATCAATTCTCTTTGCATATCCCCTTTTATTCTTGCCTAAACATTCCTACTGCTAAAATGAATCCCTTCAGGGCATATTGGCTCTATAATAATAAAGAGGTCATTTGATTTTTATTACTATTCTGGACCCTCATTGTAGACATCCAAGCCTGGTATCCTTGAATGAATTTCGTTGCAGTTGTGAAAGTTGAACTTCTGCAGGCTGCTGTTTGCTGTAGGCAAGAGCATCTTGGACGAGGGTAAAGAGCGATTCTGTGAATAGGTCAGATGTGAATGAAAAAAACAACAACAGAAAAATGGTAATGCCTGTAAGTGGAGAAGGAAAAATATTCATAGAAGCACAAAGTTGCCTGTTTGTTTTAACCTGCTTACAAGCTTTTGGGGGTATACTGAATCCTTGCAACAACCTGTGAAATGCAACGACAACCATTTTGCAATTGAAAAAAAAAAACAACCCTATTTTTGGAAGACATAAAATGACTCATTCAATTGGCAATGGATGAAATTGGAAATTGGACATGCACTCAGGACTTCTCACCAGTCCCACACTTTTTTCTACTTTCCCTCAAGCTGAAGGCTAGAAGGACGACTTGGTTCAGCAGATCTATGGATGAAAGTTGGAAGCCCTGGGTTAGCTGGGAAAGGAATCTTGGCTCATATCCCAAAGTAAAGCTGTCCTCAAGGGTTGGATCTTGGATGATCTTATTGATTCAATCAGAATTCCCTGAATGACTTACTGAGTGCAAGTCACTGAAGAAATGAAGATGAATCAAACATGGCCCTTGCCTTCAGGAAAACCACAATCTGGGGAAACATCGCAGAGTCACATAAAAAAATTTATTACAACCTAAGGTGTATAGGGGAAGTACAGAAGAAGTAGTACGTGTATGTAGGCCGTGAATTAGAAGTTCTGAGGCAGATGAGACCAGAGAGAGCTGGAAAGATCAGGAAGGCTTCCTGGAGGAGGTAGAACCATTGGATAGGGGGGTTGGAAGAGATAATTCGAGGGAAAGGAGAAGTTGTGAGAAAAGATGTCATGCTAGGCATGCTCATGTGTTTATGCTGAGGAAGGAGTCTAATCTCTCAGAGCATGGCATACAAGGGAGAGATGGAAAGACAAGCCTCCAGTTCTCCTTGAATTTGTTTGATTTTAAAGTCTTTTAAAAAATGACTTGCCCCTTTGTATCCTCTACATGCCCACATAACCAATGAGTAAAGAGCTAAATGGAAAAAAGAATAAACTCACATATATTTTTTAATCACCACAAAATGGCCGCAAAATGGGTTGGTTTCTTGACAATCATGTCAAGAAAAAGAAATACATTTGGCAGCCTCGCCTTTTATTTTATTTTGATGGGCTCCGCCAGAGTCCTTCTCCTAGAAAAGCTACAAATAAATGGCTTTGTCTCAGGATGCTATGATGCGGTGGCATCTGCAATGGGCCACTAGGACTGATTTCATCATTTATGTCCAATGCATCAAACTGAGCTGTGCACACAGTGGTATGCATTGCTTCTGGACTGGCAGTTCATCATGACTGAAAATGAGAACAATGGAAATTGAAAAATATCAATCAAAGGCATTCCCTAAAGAATAAAACCAAGCCTGAAACATCCAGAGCCACAAGCTAATCAGTTCAAACTAATAAATGAATTCAGTAAAGTTGATTCAAAATCAACATACACAAATCAGTTTTTTTTATATACTAACAATGAATTAACTGCAAAGGAAATTAAGAAAGATATCCCATTTACGATAGCAGCGAAAAGAATAAAACACTTAGGAGTAAACTTCACCAAGAAAGTGAAAGACATAACTGAAAACTATAAAACACTGATAAAAGGAATGAAAGAAGACACAATTAAATGGAAAGCTGTGCAGTATTGATGGTTTGAAAGACTTGGTATTGTTAAAATGCTCATACTACCCAAAGTGACCTACAGATTCAATGCAATCCCTATCAAAATTCCAATGACAGTTTTTTCAGAAATACAAACAACAATCCTAAAATTCATATGGAACCACAAAAGAACCCAAATAGCCAAAGCAATCCTGCGATAGAAGAACAAAGCTGGAGGCATGACACTTCCTTATTTCAAAATATATAAGAAAGCTACAGTAATTAAAACAGTAAGGTACCAGCATAATACCAGACATACTGACCAATGGAAAAGAATAGAAAGTCCAGAAATAAATCTACGCATATACAGTGACCTGATCTTTGACAAGAGTGCCAAGAATACACAATGTGAAAAGAATAGTCTGTTCAATAAATGGTGTTAGGAAAACTGGACAATCACATGCAAAAGAATGAAATTGGACTTTTATCTAACACCACACACAAAATCAACTCAAAATGGATTAAAGGTTTAAACATAAGACCTGAATCTATAAAACACCTAGAAGAAAACATAGGGGAAAAACTTCATGATATTGGTTTAGACAATGATTTCTTGAACATGACACCAAAAGCACAAGCAACAAAAGTAAAAATAAGCAAGTGGGATCATGTCAAGCTAAAGTGCTTCTGCACAACAAAGGAAACAATAGAGTAAAAAGGTAACCTATGGAATGGGAGAAAATATTTTCAAAACACGTATCTGATAAAGGGTTAATATCCAAAATATATAAGGATCTCCTACAACTCAGCCAAAAAAGAAAACTTGATTTAAAAATGGGCAGAGGGCTTGAATAGGCCTTTCTCCAAAGAAGATATACAAATGGCCAACAGGTATATAAAAGATGCTCAACATCACTAATCATCAGGGGAATGCAAATCAAAACCACAATGGATAGCACCTCACACCTGTTAGAATGACTATTATATAAAAAAAGACAAGGTAACGAGTGCTGGTAAGGACATGGAAAAATTGGAACTCTGGTACACCGTTGGTGGGAGTGTAAAATGGTGCAGCTGCTCTGAAAAATAACATGGAGTTTCTTTTTTAAAAAAAAAAAATTAGAACTGTCATATAATCCAGCAATTCCTCTTCTGAGTATATAACTAAAACACTTAAAATCAGGATCTCAATTAGCGTACCCCTATTCATTGCAGTATTTTTCGTAATAATCTAGATATGGAAACAACCTAAATGTTCATCATGAATGGATAAAGAAAATGTGCTATATAGATGCTTCTAGACTTTACAATAAACCCATTTTAAGTTGAAAGTATTATAAGTCAAAAATGCATTTAATACACCTAACCTACTAAACATCATAACTTAGCCTAGCCTACTTTAGACGTGCTCAGAACAGTTACATTAGCCTACTGTTGGGCAAAATTATCTAACACTAAGCCAACTTTATAATAATATCTCACATCCTTTATTATGCATATTGCTTTCCCACCAGCAGACAAATCATAAGCCGAATCATCGTGAATTGGGGACTGCTCATATACATAAAATGAGATGTTATTCAGCCTTAAAAAAAAAGAAAAGAAAATCTTGCCATCTGCCACAACATGGATGGAGCTAGAGGACACTGGGCTAAATCAAATTAGTGAGTAATTGAAGGACAGATACTACTACTACACGATTCCACTTACATGAGGTATCTGAAATAGTCAGACTCACAGAAACAGAGAGTGGAATAGAGGTTGCCAGAGGCTGAGGGGAGGGGGACATGGAGAGTTGTTGTTCAATATGAGATGTGTAAGTACTAGAGCTTTGTTGTACAACATAATGCCTATTGCGCACTTAAAAATTTGTTAAGAAGGTAGATCTCATGTTAAGTGTTCTTACAACAACAACAACAATAATAAAAGACAATAAACATGGAGGCTCAGTCTTTTCTCTGGACCTTGGTTTTCCCCTGTATAAAATGACCAGGCTGCACCTGGTGACTGTTAACTCTAAATGTTAACCTCAAAAAAGTTCATTCCAGTTGGCTCCTTGGTGTTTTGAAAGAACAATAGCTCAAAAACAATATAATCGTCAATTCTTAAGTGAAACTTTTAAAGATCTCAATATAAATTAAAAGGAGCAAAATTTCCCTGCTTTGTTTGTAATGTTATTCCCCCCCCCCAATTATGATAGTACTCTCAAAAGCAGTAAGAAACCACCCATAATATCATTGCCCATAAGCAACCTCTGTCAACATTTTGACTTGTTTCCATTCAGGAATTCTTTTTATGTTTTTTGTTTGTTTTCGTGTTGTTGTAGTTGTTGTGTTTTTTCTCCATAGTTAAGTTCATATTATGTATATACAATTTGGGGTTCTGCTATTTTTTTTCATTAATCTAGCCAACAAACATTATTGATAACCCAGTATAGTATCCATGAGGCTTTATGGAAGGCATTAAGAAAACAAAGACGAACAAAATATAGTTCTAGCTCTAAAGAATCTCGTAGCCTAGGTGGGAACATTGATTAGTAATCAAAACATTAAAACTGAATGGAATAAGTTCTTTGGGAGGGGAAACACATCATCCTGTGGAAGCAGAAAGTCTTCATGGTGGTTACAAAGTCTTATGTCGAACAAGTATGAGTTGACACATGGCTGCTTGGCAAAACAGTATATTTCATAACTAACCCTTGAAGCCAAGTGTGGGCAAGTAACTAAATTATGACCAATGGAATGTGGTTGGATGTAATATATTATCTGTTCTGTATCCTTCCCTTGTCCCTTTAGCTTTTCACTGTTGGGTGGAAAGGAAAGTGATGGTGGGAGCAGGAGCAATTGCCTTAAACCACCTTAGATGGAATCTGCATAGTGGGGATACTAGAGCAACAGCATGGAAAGAATCGAGGTTTCTGTGAGGTCTGACAATTAAGTTCATGAATTTGTTGCAATGATGTTGCTAACCTTTTGTGATATCAAAGGTATTATTCATTATGAATTTGTATCAACTGGACAAACAGTTAACCAACTTTACTATTTGGGAGTGCTGAAAAGGCTGCATAAAAAAGTTAGATGACCTGAACTTTTCGCCAATAATTAATGGCTCTTGCATCACGACAATGCATCGCCTCACACGACACTGTCTCTGAGGGAGTTTTTAGCCAGTAAACAAATAACTGTATTAGAACACCCTCCCTACTCACCTGATCTGGGCCCTAATGACTTCTTTCTTTACCCGAAATTAAGGAAATATTGAAAGGAAGACAATTTAATGACATTCAGAACATCAAGGGTAATACAACGACAGCTCTAATGGCCATTCCAGAAAAATTGCTTTGAATTTTGGTGTCAGTGCACAGCTTCCCAAGGGGAGTAATTCAAAGGTGACCGTAGTGATATTCAGCAATGGAGTATGTAGCACTTTTTCTAGGATGAGGTCGTGAACTTAATTGTCTGACCTTGTATATCAGTACTGTATTGCTTACGCTTAGATTGCTATGTAAGAGAGAAAAAAAATCATCTACCTTGTTTCAAAGCCACTATGATACTTGCGTTTTTATTACAGCAATTGGAACCTCAATGCTCAATACAGATGGCGATTAATAGAGTCTAACGAAGTAGGCAAGGAGGTGGCGGTCAGAGACAGAAGAACTTGTGGGACATTCTCAGATCTTTGAACCTTACCCTTGGCATTGATGGGCCATTGAAGAGTTGTAGACAGGAGAGGAACATAATGTACTTTGCATTTTGGGAAAAATCACTCTGGCTACAGCATAAAGAATAGATCAAAGCAGGCAAGATGGAGGGAAAGAGTCCTTTTAGAAGGCTGCTGCCATCATCCAGGTGAGTCAGTAGAGTACCAAGGTTACTGAAGGTATTGAGGAAGAACCAACCTGTTTAGGATTCCTGGATGTGGCAATATGAAAGAGGAAATCAATCATCCATGGTTCTTGCTTGGATTCTCTAATACCGTGTTTCCCTGAATATAAGACCGGTCTTCTATTAATTTTTGCTCCAAAACATGCATTAGGGCTAATGTTCAGGGGATGTCATCCTGAAAAATCATGCTAGGGCTTATTTTTTGTTGAGGTCTTGTTCTCGGGCAAACACAATAGGAGGTAGAAGAGGAAGGTCATGATTTGGAGGTGAGGATAAGAAGTTCAGTATCTGACATGTTGAGTTTGATTGCCTGTGGGACCTTCAGATGGAGGTGTCCAGTGAGAAGGTGGCTTTATAAACCTAGAATTCTTTCAAGATATCTAGGTTAGAATTACAGATTTGGGAATCATCAGGATAGAAATGGTAACCAAAACTGTGGAAGCAAATGAAACCATCAGGGAGACAGCAGCCAGAAAATAAGGGACCTGTGGGCAGAGCCAACATCTAAGGAAAGAGCAGAGGAAGAGGAACCTGCACAAGAGACCCACAGAGAGTCAGTGAAGTGTGTTTCCCCAGGAGCAAGGGAAGGTGGTAGTGTAGGTGACAGAGGCCAGCCCGGCTCAATGCTGCAGACAGGCCAGTTCAGCCAGGAGCACTAAGCCTGGTGTTCTGTGAGCTCAGCATTTACCCAATGCATGTTGCAGGGAATTGCTAATTGGTAAACCACTAAATTGATGCTGTTGTTTTTAATTATTTGTTCTGGTTTGGTTTTCATTAAAAACAGCACATCTAAATTGTGTTTGGTGAGGCAAAGTGGTAAACCCTACTTACGTTAACTTGTGTTTCTTGGGTTAAATAACGGACTTAAAACTTAAAAAACATATATTTCTTGTTTTGAGTGATTATAAAGGTACTCTTTGTTCACTAAAGAAAATTTGACAGATATAGATACGAAGAAAAGAAGAAAATAAATATCACACCAGGCACTGCAGACAGAGGATGCTGGCTGTTTCCTTTGGTCATGGTTATCGTCCATAGGAGCCACTGCCAGGGAACAGGATTTGGAAAAGGGTGATCCAGGTGTGGAAGTCATGTGACTGCTTAGAACAACTGCTCTTTTCCTTCTGTGGGTCAGGGATGCTTCTGAGAATCTGATAAAAGCTTTGGACCTTCTCCCCAGAAAAATATCTGGAGCTTTTGTGCATACAATTTTGCATTCAGTTTCTGTGGGACCCTGTGACGTCTGAGGACTTCCAAGTTCAGCAGGAATTGTTTTCACTCAGAGCCGTGCCCCTCTTCTCCCTAGCTCATAAACATCCCTGTGAGCAATTATCCTCCAGGGATTCTATTTGCGGGCGATTGGGCCTCTTCCTCCATTTGCAGGGCAGCCACAGAGACTCTGGATTCAGTAAGGGTCCCTGACTTTCACCTACTGTCAACCACTAATGGGACTTCTTTCCAGGACAAAGGGACAGCTTGAGGGGATTGACTCCAATAGTTGTCTGTGATTCCCAGCAGCTTCTCAGAGGGGGAAAAAGCATTGGGTCTGGAGGAGGGATAAAGACCTGGGTTTAGGTTTCATGCCCTCTTCTCATTTACTACATGATCTAGAGTAAGTCACTCCACCATTCTAAGCCTTTATTTCTTTGTCAAATAGAAATAATAATTCTTGCTTTGTCCGTGTCAGAGTATAAATCCAATGAGTTAAGAGATGTGGAAGTACTTCATAAGGTGACAAATGTGACACGGATATGAGGGACTATAAATAATGATTAAAGCAACTAATACTCATTGAGAATGTACCACATGCTACCCATTACATTAAATATTTTTTCTTCATCTCACTTTATTCCCACAACAACTCGGTGAGGTCATGACTCATTGTTTTATCTTTTGAAAAAAGTGAGGCTCAGAGTGGTTAAGGAACTTGCCCAAGGCTACACAGCTGGTAAGTGGTGGAACTGGGATTCACAAGGATAGAGAAATTGCTGCACGAGAGCAGTCAGGCCTTGTGGGGCATAAGGATACAGGGTTCAGAGAGAAAGCTCATTCTCTAGCCTATCAGGTACTTTACCCAGTTTCCTCAGAGGAATCATGAGAAGTAGGTTGCCTGTGTTACACCCACAGAGGACATGGAACAACAGTGCCTGGCACACAGTACATTTTTAGTAAATATTAGCTATTAGAATTACATTATTATTGTAATACCTACTATATGATGAGAAAACCAAGGCTCAGAGAAGTTATGTGACCTGGCCAAAGACATATAATCAGTAAACTGCAGAGCTGAACTTGGTATTTGAATATTTGGGGAATAGTTCAGGCATTGCCCACTGCCACACACTGCCTCCTGCACAGGAATGCTAGTGTTTTTCTCCAGATTCTTCACCCTTCCATAATACCCTGAAGTTCCAAGGACCCTGAAGTTCCAAGGTTTGTGGCCCACCAGTCCTCTGGCTTTTAGTACTGCCTGCTACTCCTTTGGAATCACTCTGCTGAATTGCCAGATTTGAGAATTGGTACCATCCTGATTAGACATTTATTGGCCAGATCCTTGTCTGTCAACCTGCCAGCTGATAGGCTGACAGGCACAAGCCTCCAGCCCTGGGGACTGTCTGGTTTGAGCAGTGAGCCGTCCTGTTAGTGGCTGGCTGGCCCCACAGCCAAGCCCGGAAGGCTGGAGGGGAGGGTTGGGGGGGATCACCAGATGACAGATAGGAGACAGCGAGTCTGCACAGGGCATAGAGAGGCTTTCTCTCCAGCTCTGGTTTTATTTATGCATCATTTAGACCCCAACAACTTCCCAAAATAATTTGACGTAGCTAATGGATTAGGTTTATGTAGTGTTTCAGTTTACAGAGCCCAGCTATGTAGTGATCTGAATCATGGGAGCGTCTCTGGAGGTGGCTGATATAACTTCCATTTTACAGATGAAGAACACTGAGATAGAAGTAGGGAAAAACAATCTACCCTAGGACACATATGTACATAATAGTCAGGACTGAGGCTCTGATCTAGGGCTTCAGGAATCTCTAAGAGCTGCTCTTACCTGTGTACCTCTCTATCTGAGCATGAAGTCCTGGCTCAGCATGAACGCTGAGCTGTCTTGCACTCTGCTCCTGCCTGGCTTTGCTTGTGACAAAGCCATTTTACCTAAGCTGGAGTTGGGAAGGGAGCCTTAGCAATCACTATTTCTAATCCTCAGCCTTTGAAAGCTGGGGAAACTGAGCATCAGAGAGACGGCAGGACATGTTTCCGAGGTCACTCTTCTTCTAAGGTATTGTATTCGTGAGTGGTGTTGCCAAGGCTCCTGGGCCAAGTTCCCAAGCCCTTGGCCTTGGCCTTGCCATTACTCACATATTTGTAGAATTCTCATGGTCTGACTGCATCCCCAGCTCCAGCCAGACCCTTGACTTGCCTTGACTCAGGCAAGGGTGCGAAGTCTGGCAGCTCTCCGTGTAGACCCAGCCTGTTGCAGTCTCATCAAAAGCAAGGGCTCATCCCAGCTATCTCCAAAATCCCAGCCCGAAACAGCCAGATGTCTTTGACCTATCCCATTACCAGAGCCAGGGAATGAGATCAGCTTTGGTGAATCCAGAACACAGGGTTGGGAAATCCCTTCCTCCAATCCCTTCAGATCCCTTGGTGTTTGAGGAAGGCGCAGGGTGTTATGGTACACAGTAGTCTAAGATTCCTGCAGCAATGGCTCACAGTCCTTTCAAAGAGACTGTGTGGCCTGCCAGATATTTGTCCCTTTGCTTTCGGATGCGTCAGGATAAGCCCCAGCTGAAGTCAAATGCACTTTAGTCCTCTTATTTTAAATATAAGGGACTGCAGGGAAGAATTAGGAATCACGCACAGCACAAAAGTGTCACAAACTTATTTACACTAGTACCTGAAAACTAGAAGAAAACGGGCTAAAATCATATATTGGGAATATATCTTGCAAAACATACTATAAAATGGATTACTGCTAATTGCTTCCTCTTAATATATGAAATTGCTCCCAAGTCGTAACAAAATGCTGGAAAAAGGAAAGCTGATTATATTGGTAGGGAATTTTTTTTTTTTTTTTGGAAAAATGCCCCCCTTCTTCAAACATATAATTAGTGAGTTAGTTTGCCTCATCCAAAAAACAAATTAGTCATTTAAAATTGTTTAAAGTCTACAGATATTTATTGATTATGCTGGATTATGTACCCAAACTGTGCTGAGTTCCGATGATTTGGAAGTGAATAGAATGACCCAGTATTCATCCTTTAGGAGTTCAGTTTAACACGGTGCACTCACATAGCTACATAATTACAGTCCAGCATCATGAGGGTGGCAATAGAAATAAGCATAATTTCTGTCAGGAGTCAGATAAGCTTTTCCCAAGAAGCTGAGGGCTGAGGTAGGGTTTGAAGGCTGAAGGTTTAAACATTGGTGTAGGGAGATGGTGGGGCGAAGGCATTATCAGTTAAGAATTTGTGCAGAGGTACAGGAGCAAGAAAGAACCTGGTGTGTTTAGGACTGGGAGTGAGAAATGAAAGAGTGGTGACTGGACATGAAATTGAGTAGGCAGGCAGGGCTCAGATAATAATATGATGCATATATCCATCCAGATATTTTAGTTCTAACTCTGAAGAAACCAGGGGAATTTTACCTTTTCAATTGTAAGCTGTTGAACTGAGGAACTACCGTGTTTCCCCGAAAACAAGACCTAGCTGGACAAACAGCTCTAATGCATCTTTTGGAACAAAATTTAATATAAGACCTGGTATTATATTATATTATATTATATTATATTATATTATATTATATTATACCTGGTATTCTGTTCTATTCTATTCTATTCTATTCTATTCTATTCTATTCTAGTCCTGGTCTTATAGTAGAATAAGACTGGGTCTTATATTAATTTTTGCTCCAAAAGACTCATTAGAGCTGATTGTCTGGCTAGGTCTTATTTTCGGGGAAACATGGTAGCATTCAGTTTTAGATGTTTTGTTATTATTGTTATTATTACTATTATTTATGATTACCATTATTATAGATATTAAGATCTTAAAATGACAAGGCAAGATTTTTGGATGTATTTTTAAATTTACAGAGAGTAAAACTCATGCTTTGATGGCGTATAGTTTTATGGGTTTTGAAACGCATAATCATGTACCTGCTACCACAGTCATGACACAAAATAGTGTCATCTCCCAAAAATATTCACTCATGCTGCCTCTTTGTAGTCCATCCCTACTCCCACCCCCAACTCTTCTTCTCTATGTGTATAGTTTTACCTTTTCCAGAATGCCATATACGTAAACGGAATCAGACAATATATCAACTGGGAAGCTGTTAACATAGGAAAGAGATGATCCCATTCGCACTTTTTCAAGTTCAGAGATTGGAATGCTTTCATAACGTGGGATGGAAAAGAAAATTAGTGTGACACATGATTAGTGAATATTGAAAACATGACTTTCCAGTTTTCTTCCAAATCACTAATAAATAGGTGGACCAATGAAGGGCCCAAATCTGGATCTTTTTACAGACCTTTCGGTGCCTCCATCCAAGTTTCCATATACGTGTAGCCCTTTTTCTAGGATGCGTTTGCGAACTTACTTGTCTGACCTCATATTCCCACTATACTTTATGGACATAGTTGTTAAATCTGTAGCTGTGTCCCCCCTAAGCCCTCCAGTTCACTCTTCCAAATGTCGTTCCACGAATATATCGCAGAAATTTGGGCAAACGTTTTGCTGCTGTTCATTGGCATCCATTAAGGAAATTCCCTGATCTGTACTTTTACCAAAAGGAGAATTAATATGGTTTGGTTGGACTCACTCGGACCTCTGTGCCAACTCTTTGTTATCATAGCTTTCTGGGCTATGACCAGAGAGAGGAAGTCCCAAGTTCTAGCTCTAGGCATCATGATGAAGTTCAACAAGTAGCCGAAGGAAGGCTGGTGACTGATGGAGAATGAATCTGGGGTTTGTGAATCAAGGATGCCAACAAAATGTGTGATTGAGGAATGTTACATGGTGTCAGCCTGTAGTGTTCCAGATGGTGATGGACAGGATGGGGAAGCTAAATTTTATCCAAGGGCTGACGTCTTCAGGAAGGGATAAAAGGAATTTATTTGGTGATGACCTCTTACTAATTTTTCTTATATTCGTTATTTTTTATGTTGTGGAAGATTTATTAATATATCTTAGGATAAAAATTCATTCTGGGTGATTTTTGTGTTTTTTAAAATACATTACATTTTTGTGGTTTTTAAAAAATACATTAGAAGTAATATATTCTCATGGTAAAACTTTCACATCAGAGGACTGAAAGATGACACGTAAAGCCTCTCATTCTCCTTCTCCTCCTATTAGCATTTGCCAGCAATGAATTTTCTTGCATATCCTTCTAGAAACTTTCTGTATATCTACAAATATCTGCATTTCCTGTTAGATCAAATGGGATCATATTATGTAATACTGTGACTTGCTTTTTACCACTTAGGATCTTATCGTGTCAGGATATATAGCTTAACTGTCTGTTTTTAAATAGCTGCATTATATTCCATAGTATGGATACACTGTAATTTATTCTAACCAGTCTCCTATAGAAGGAGATTTAGATGATTTCTATTTCTTTCTATTACAAATAATGCTGCAACTAACAGCCTTGTGTGTATGTCTCCATATACTCTTTCTAGTATGCTGCCAAGTATCAGCATGAAGGACAACAGTCTCTTGAATTCGACTTCTATGTTCAAATGTTCTTGTCTGTTGTTTCTATGATCCACCTCTCATAGGGTCCAGCCACCATTTGAAATTAATCTTTTAACAAATCCAAACTTTTTTGTGTCTCTCTTTTTAGCATTTCCTTTCTATAGAAAGAACTCATGAAGCCGTGTAGGTTTCCCTTGAAGCCTTCCTGTTTTTCTTCATCACTGGTCTGGGTCTTTTATAAATACAAATATTCACAATTGTCTCATATATTTTTAAATTTATGGAATCTAAAATAGGGAATCTGTTTATCTGATGACCTATCTGATCCCTCCTCTCTGGATAGAGGATCCTGAGTGGGCTTTGAACCTGGTTGGGCAGTGGGATTTAGATCTAAGAAGAATAAAAGAGAAATGATTTTTACATTTCTAACAAGAGTGTTAGAAGAGCTTCAACTTCCCATCAGCTGGGGGAGGAGGAGAGTGAGGCTGGGAAGTCTGCCACAATATTTGGCATGGCTGGGCTTCCAGATTGTATCTATTTTTGTAGCTGCACAAGTGGGGAGGAGATTAGAAGGCTAGTCAGATTTCCTACTCCAGGTTGTAAATTAATCAAGAGGTAGAAGGAGCACTAGATTGGGAGTCAGAAGACCTGGTTCATGGAACTGGATTTTCCAGATTTTAATAATAGGACCTTCTCTTCTCCAAGCCTCCTTTCCCTCAGCTCTGAACAGAGTTTGGATTAATGGGCTCGAATGTTCTTCCATCTCTAATACTTTATTGTTCTGAATTTCTAGGAATGTTCACCCCATTTTTAAAAACTTTATGAACTATGGGAATGTTTACCCATTTATCAAAAAAATTAATAAGGAGTATATTTGTTAATAAATAAATGCAGGGTTGAATTGGGGATCAAATCTTCCTCCCTCTGTCTTCTGTTTGAAAGCTTTGCTTCTAGCAATAAAGACTGGGCTGAGGTGACATGAAAACTTACAAAAAATGGTTCTGGAGCCTGTAGGAGCCTCCAGACAAAACTGTGTAGATACCTCAGAAGCAGAGAAGCCTCCTTGTGTTTCGAAGAGAAACCGTGAGGTGGATGGATGTATACGTGGCTGTACAGATGATCAGTTCCACCTCTTTGAGGGGTCTGTCGAAGCAGACAATCCTAGAGGGGTCAGCAATGAGGGTGTGTTCTTCAGAGATTGTTCTAAAAAAACCGTGTATCTCTCCAGGAGTCTTTGATCTCTTAGGAAATAGCCAGGCCTGGCTTGCCCAGCAGATTTTATCTTTTTTTTTTTTTTCCCTATAAGGCAACTAATACACCCTTACTTTTAACAACAGTAAAGAAAAAAAAAAAAAAAAAAAAGTATCATTGTGTATGAAAAAGAAAAGGATTTCTATTAAAATAACACATTCTTTTCTAAGGAAAATAAATGGTGTGGAAAAAGAAAGGACCAAATTCCAATCAACAAAAAAAACAATAATATTAATAATATGCTATAATTACAATTTATTGAATACCTCTATCATGTAAGCTCCATGGGATCGATGGCCCATCTTATTACATGCTGTATCTCCAGCTTTCTAACAGTATCTGATGTATGGTAGTTGCCCAATGGATGCTTACTATGATCCAGTTGTTATTATAATTATTCCCATTTTACAGATAAAGTAACTGAGGCTTAAGGGTTAAAGAGCTTATCTTGCCTAAATGTACAGAGCTCGTAAGTATCAGAACTGGGATGCATACTCCAAAATGACCTCTATAGTGAAATAAGTCAAACAGAGAAAGACAAATGCTGTATGATCCCACTTATATGTGAACTCTAAAAAAAAGCTAAACTCATAGAAACAGAGTAGAATAGTGGTTGCCAGGTTCTAGGGGAGGGGTGGGGGAAATGGGGAGATGTTGGTAAGAGTACAAACTTCCAGTTATAAAATGAAAATTCTAGGGATCTAATATTCAGCTTGGTGACTGTAGTTAACAATACTGTAATATATATACATGAAAGTTGCTAAGAGAGTAGATCTTAAATGTTCACACCACCCCAGAAAATATTGTATTGTGTGAGCTGAAAGAGGTGTTAACTAACCTTGTGGTAATCATTTTGCAATATACGTGTGTTTCAAATCATCACATTGTATACCTTAAACTTATACTATGTTATATGTTAATTATACATCAACAAAGCTGGCAAAATCAGTTAACGGAGCATAGTAAGGACCATAAAAATAATTAGAATTTTTACTCTCATTTCAACAGAATAAAAGTCGAATCAACAAGAAAAATAAAAAAGGTCTCTATTGCTACCATATGTCCTTTCAAGTTGGTAGGTCACTTCAAGCTACTCACAGTGAAAGTGTACAAGTATGTCTTGCGTTCTTATATCTATGGTGACTAATGGCTTATTTATTTGACCAAGGAATCACCTTTCGTAAATTTCCATCCTTGCAAAAATTCCACTGAGTAAAACTAGTGATTTCCTCAGAAATCAACAACATCCCACATGTGACCACTGTGGGTACACGACATTGGAAAATAAGGAAGTAGAATTTGCCGCTTTCTTCAGAATTATTATTGTTACAATTTCTAAGCAGAGAGGCTGATTGCCTAGGAGAGTTTTAGGATTACTAACTTTCTTGTGAAAAGCCTATGAATGTTGAATGTCAGAAATCTCTAAAGTGAATCTCTGAAGGCTGCCGTATATTTTGGAGAGAGACTTATTAGAAATCTCCTTCTCCACCTCACTCCTAAAATGCTAATTGGAGGCGTGCACTTACCCAGAAGATTTGTTCCTCGGCTGATTGATATTTGGCATGACCCCCACACTGCGGCTCCTCACTGAAAACGTAGGAACAATAATCAAATGTTAAGTTTCTCAAGAACCTTTCTTCCAAAGAAAATCAAACCACTTGCCCTTTGTTATCTCAATTATCTCCAGAGCATCTTGAAAAGAGCTTGTTTTTACCTTTATTATCAGAGAATTACCTTTATTATGTGATGGGAAGAGAACAGTTAGGTTAGACGACCTGGTATGAATCCCACTGTTACTGTGAGGCTTCATAAAAATCGTTTTACTGCTCCTTTTCAGAGTAATGGAATTACCTGCCTCATAGGGCTATTGTGATGGTTGAATGACATGGCATATGTAAAATAAAATGAAATAGATGCTACATGGGAATTGTTGAGAGCCAGCTTAGCATGTTGTGGAGAGCATAATCTTTGGAGCCAGCCAGCCTGGGAGTGTATCCGAACTCTGCCACTTGTTTACTGTGTGACCCTTGGGCAAGTTCCCTGACCTCTCTGTGCTCCTGGGAGATAACAGTAGTACACCTGTCTCACTGAGGAATTGTGATGATTAAATGAGATAATTCACATAAAGGTGCTGATCTCAGTGACTAGCCCTTAATTAGTGCTCTCTTACCAGGATTATGATGAAGACAGGTTTTCTGTGAGGAATAAATGAAATGGTTTACATCAAAATATGTATAGGTTGTAAAACACCGCACAAACATTCATTCAATTAGCATTCATTGGGCTGAGGAGGAAATAAAGATGCTCAGACGAAAGCCCCTACTTTTCAGTACTGCTGATGGCAGCTGGAATTGGAAGTGAGAGAGCCGGAGTCATCAGGGACAGTGAATGAGTAAATGAGATAATTCAGCTTCCTGGAGAGAGATCCTAGTCTGGCCAAGTAACCTTCCTTCTGGCTACAATCATCTTCAAAGCACGCTTTATTGTTTGCAAAGCACTTTCACAAATGGTCTTTGTGTTACTCCTTACCTTGGCTCTGTAATGTGGCAGGGCGGTTGCAAATATTTTGCAGTTGAGGGCACAGAGGCTCAGAGGTGAAGTAGCTTTCACAAGGGCTCTCTGCTTATAAGTGATGGAGCCTGGACTCCCTCTTCCTCCTCCTTCCTAAGCTGTGCCTGGTGACCATCTGTCCCAGACCAGATCTTGTCAGTGTTCTAGGGTATTGCTCTCTCCAGTTCTTTTCAGGTCAATAGTGGTTATTAGATGCAGAAGGTCTGCTCGCAGAACGCTGTGTATATGGTGGGAGAGGAAGGGAGCTGGCAGACAGGAGGCAGGATCAGAAAGAATCTCATTGCATGGTGAGCTGCCCAGGTGGGGGTGATGCTTTACAGAGAGGTCAGTGATCTCTGGGCATCATGGATATTCACCTCCACAACTTTCCATTTCCTCATCAATAAAATGGGCTAATAAAGATCTCCTTACCACTCTGGTCTATTGTAAGCATTAAAAAAATATAAACTACTAGTACGAAAGGATCTTCATACTTGGGGTCTCTAAAATTAGTGAGTCCTTCTGCCTTCTCATCCTTCATGGTGTTCAGGACCTGACAGGAACTTTTTTTCACGTGGGCTCGCTCCATCTACAGGTTCTGCTGAACAGATGAAGGGGCAGGGGAGCGTCTGTCTTGTCTCCCTGACCCTGTGAAACACCCTCCTGCATTCATCTCTGGGCTCTGATGAAGGAAGAGGAACTAGCCTCTCCTGCCTTTTCTTGACTTCTGGTTCCTCCCTGTGCTCTGTTTCTGCTCCATCCCACAGGAACTGATTTGACACGTCAGAGAATCATTTAGCATAACCTGGAGCAGCCCCTACCTTCTTCTGCACATTCATCCCACATATCTGACAGCTCAGGAAATGCAAGTGGCTTCTAAGGAAACCTCTGGGCTCAGACGCCAGGGCGAAGAAAGCCTTTCTGTATCATAGTGATGAAGTCGCTTCCTAAATACCTCAAATGACAGGCGGTGTGTGTCAGTTTTGGTACTGATATTTGGCATAGAGGTGTGTTTTCTTTGTTTGAGAACAGCATTAAGATGCTGTGGAGGTAAGATAGCAGGGAACCAGGCTTCACTCTCCAGGAATTTGGACTTACTGAGATAAGTCCTTGCGCTCTGGTCCAGCTCCACACACAGCCTCTCCAGGAAGAAGGAGCAGACCTGACCCCTACTCTCTCTGCTGTGTTCCCAGGCAGTTCCTCACGTGTTGGTCAAGCAACCTGGCTACGCCAGCCATAGCTGATTGGATCAGGGCTGGGCACTTGACCCACAGGCAGCCAATCGCTAGGCTGGCCAATTGCAAATGAGGGATGATGGGGAAGAACTGGACAAATCTGATTATTTCTCTTCGGGAGCGTAATGGAAGAGTTTAGCATAGTAAGCCATTCGTATTTGGAGTCGAGGCAGAATGACACATGGAAAGAAGCAGAGACAGAGACAAAAGTCAGCCTAACAGGGAGCCTTAGGCTAAGGATTTTCTGTTTCCACTGTTGAGGTGTAAGGCCTGCACCGGATCCTGAGAACCTTCCCATTTCTGAACACCTCTGTTCCCGTCTCTGCAAGGCACTTGCTCTTCTGTCTGGGAGTCTAGCTGGGAAACCCTTCTGTTTCCTTGGAACTTAGCTCAGGGTGGCTCTTGTTTTCTTTACTTCCTCATATATCCCTTCAATAAATTCCTCCCTTCACAGGACCCGAGTGAGTCTTTATTCTTTGTACCCAAACTGTCAAACTGTCAATGGCCAGCGAACCCCTTTCCTTGCTGTAGAGGACAAGGAAGCTGACCTCTCCTGTCTGGAGCACATTGTCAGCTGACACCCCTGCAGAGCAGCCTACTCTGACCACCCGGTTGAAAGCAGCCAGTCACAACTTCAGGTCCCCTTGTGTTTTCTGCAGAGAGCTTACCGTCAGCTAATGTGATCTTTATATTAGTTTCCTGTCGTTGATGATAAATTACCACCAACTCAGTGCCTTAAAACCACATATATTTTATTCTCTTACCATTCTGGAGGTCAGAAGTCTAAAATGAGTCACAGGAAGTTGGCAAGGCTGGTTCCAGAGGCTGGAGGGGAGAATCAGCTTCTTGCCTTTCCCAGCTTCTGGAAGCTGCCCACCTTCCTTGGTTTGTGTCCCTGCGTCACATAGTCTTTTCTCTCTGCTTCCATCCCCTCGTCTCCTTCTCTGTCTGAAATTCCTGTATCCCTTTCGTAAGGAGCCTTGCGTTTACATTCAGGGCCCACCTGGATAATCCAGGATCATCACCTTATCTCAAAATCCTTAACTCAGTCACATCTGTACAATCCCTTTTGCCATAAGGTAACATTCACGGGTTCAGAGATGTCATTAGGGGCCATTGTCTGGTCCATGTATTTGTTTACCTGTTTATGTTTTTCCTGTCCTTTCCACCCACAGTAAAATAGTCCCACAGGAGCAGGGACCTAACCTCTTTGTCTTGTTCCCCACTGTATTCCCAGGGTCTGGGGTGGGGCCTGGCATACAATAGATGCTGATAAATATATGTTGAATGAATTGATGGAATGGCAGAATTTCTGATGTTCCAGAGGCTCCTTTGGTCTGGGATCATACACTCTTTTGCATCTTCTAAGCCAGTGTTCTCTAAACCAAACTGTTCTTTGGAGTGCTATTTCTTCAAGCCACTTATGAAAAAAAAATGTTTTAAAATCCTGTGGTCAAGTCTGGAAAATACGCTCAATATATCTTCTCACAGATGTTCAGTGCACCTTAGCTATTAAAGTCTCTGAGAAGTCCCTCAATAAAGGAACTTCATTAATCAATTGTTCAATCCAACAGTTCTAAAAGCATAAAAGTACCAGAGTTATGCTTTTCCTTGTTATATCCTTTCATAACGTTCCACAGAATTAATGTTTAAGGACTCATATTGGAAATTGCTGCTCTCACTGTTGGAATGCACCTTGTTTTTCCTCTGAGTTTGTTGAAATCTCTCTCTCTCTCTCTCTCTCTCTCTCTCCTTCGCCTCCCTTTCCCCCCCCCCCTCCTTATTTTGGTCCTAGCATTCCTGACTCTGGTCTTACAAGTTCCTCTTCCCTCCCACCTTCCCGTTTTTCCTTATGGGTCCGTTTTGGGGAACACTCTATACTTCCAGAGTTCAGGTCTATTGACAATGTTCTTAAGTGTCCCCTCCACACTTGTGTATTCATCTTTGGTTATGTGACCATACTTTTATCTTGTGGACATTTTCCTTAAGTCCAAGTTTTTCAAAGAAAATAGGCTTATTCCATGACCTTAAGATATTTCACAGATAAGGAATAAAAAATATCAATTCATTGACAATTGACCTACCGAATGTCCTTACCTAAGCCCTGGACAAACATAAACCATTTTATGGTTTGAAATATGTTTTATCTTCTGGGAGGTCTGATCGTGGAGGCCTGGACATCCAACCTGGTCTTCTAACAGCAATGTGGTAGCTTAAGCTGGACTCCATCACCTGAACGAGGGCAGAGAAAAGAGAGCTTGGCTAGACATTTGTTCTGTTGGAACCCCATGTCCGTTGAGATGTTTGTTCTCCCCAAATTAAACTGCAGGCTTTGAACAACCTTTCAATTCTTGGCATAGCTCTAGGATTCAACCAGTATAATTTAAGTCCTGTAGTAAGAATGTGTTGGTGTAATCATATTTCTCTATTACTTTATTTTTCATAGTGCTTTCACCTTCATTATTTTATGCAGTTCTCGCAACAACTCTACGAGGCAGTACTGTACCCGTTACACAGACGAAGAAACCAAAGTGCAAAAAATTCATGTGGCCAGTGAATGTGACATTTCAGACTCAACTTCAAATCTTCAGACTCTTCTATAGCCATTTTTATACAAAAATAAAGAAATGAGCAAATATTTGTAAACGGCTTTTATGTTTGCCATGCGTTTGTATATACATGATCGTATTTAATTCTTTCGAGTATTCTGTAGTATAGGCAGAGCAAGTATTTTAATCTTCATTTAATAAGTGACAAAAACCTGAGGTTCGGGGCGGCTGGTTAGCCTAATTGGTTAGAGCCCCGTGCTCTTAATAACAGGAACATTGGTTCGATCCCCACATGGGCCACTGTGAGCTGCGCCCTCCACAACTAAATTAAAACAAAGACTTGACTTGGAGCTGATGGTTCCTAGAAAAACACAAATAAATAAAAGTTTTTTAAAAAACAAAAAAGAAAACCTGAGACTCAGGTCATATAACTAGTCAGTGGCAGAGATTGGATTTAAAAACAGAGCTTTCAAATTCATGTGTCAAACACTGTGAGGGTCTCCTGACTCCCTTGAATCACAGGAGGAAAGACATAAAATTGTGGAAAATAGAATCTAAGGTTGAAAAAAACCCCAACAAGCTGGAGGTAATAACTGGCTGAGACATTTACAGTTTTAGAATTAAATGTTAAGAGACCTGTCTTTTGTTGCTCGAGAGCAACTAGTTCTTAGAAATGGGATGGGGTGTGGAAACCCCTTGCAGTGTATTCCAAGCGTAGAGTCCCTGAGTGAAGGAGGTTTTACCCCTTATCTAGGTTCCCTATTCACTGTCTATCCTCATTGTCAGGAAGCTCATTTTTATTTGTAAATGAATTCCCTCCTGCTGCAATTTGAATCCTTCTCCTCTTGTTCTGCCCCCAGGGAGAAGAACCAGGTCTGTCATCAAACCTTTCCTTTCTGTTTTGTCCTGGCTAGAATATAGTTCTGAGTTGTCTGGGTTTTAGTTTCCCTATTGCCTGTCCTTGCCTTGAATAACTTAGTAGAAGAAGCCCTCTCCTTTTAGCTTTTCAGAATGGCAATAGTTTATATAAAAGCCATCTTCAAAAAAAAAAGTTATTAATGACCACCCTGGTTCAGGTTGGGAGAACTCCAGCTAGTGACAGGGTGCAAGTTCAAGATGACACAAAGACAGAGAGCAGGGATGGAGGTCTTGTTCATCCCAGAGCTGGATTCTGACAGGGTCTCAGGCGCAGCCATGTGGTCCTGTCTCTGTCAGTGTGTAAGGTGAGTGTGGACCTGGCTGAGAGAGCCTGTCTCAGGCCCCTTGGGAACTCATCCCTCCCATTCCTTGAGGACTGTTTTCCTGAAGGGAAGTCACCAGGCAACTCCTGATTTGGAATTTTCTACCTCCTCCCCACTTGGAATAATTTATGGCAAGCCCCAAAATAAGCTCCTTAAA
The DNA here is from genome assembly GCF_964194185.1 of Rhinolophus hipposideros. Lineage (NCBI taxonomy): Eukaryota > Metazoa > Chordata > Mammalia > Chiroptera > Rhinolophidae > Rhinolophus > Rhinolophus hipposideros. Next base: position 55,600,644 of record NC_138057.1, on the reverse strand, counting down.
ATATCCAAGCGTTGTTGTTGTTGGGTTTTTTTCTTCCCCCCCAAAGCGTTTTACATCCAGGCCTCCATCAGGCAAATTTCGGATAAAAGGTGATTAGTGTTTTGGCAGGATTTTCATGAGGCTTTCTCTTGTATTCCTGCCAAAGAGCTTGCCAGGCCCAGATTTGATTAAAATGGCAGTGGGCTCTGCTACTTGAATGTAATTAGAACCATTCATTAAAGCTTTTGCTGACAGTTTGGCAACCTGTGCATTTTTCAGAGTATGGCCAGCAGCCCATGGAAACGGCTCAGGGGAGGAGCAAGGGCCCAACAGCCCAGGCCGAGCTCGAGGAATGGGCCATCGTCCATGGCCAGGAGCTTTCTGCATGGCCAGGCTGGCGTTTATGGAGAGCTCCTTTAATTGGATTAAGGGGGATGGGAGTGCTGCCTTCTTATTGAAACCAAAGCTAAGAGGGAGGTTTCGTGATGCTTTTCATAGAAAATACAATGTGCTTAAGTTCTAATGACATGTATCCTTGAACAAACCATCACACAAGCACTAGCGGCCCAGAGCAGTCAACTACTTTCTAGCAAGGTGAATGTCCTAAGCCTCTGGTGCCTAATACAGGGACTGATACCTAGTAGATACTCAATAAGTGTTCATGAATAAAAAACAGATGAGAAATAGAAATTTAAATATCTAGTTTATTTTGACATCAGTTTTCAGAGGTGTGGTCTCCCTGCCTCCTGCCTTGCTCCTGCCCAATCCGTTCACCACTATAACCTTTCTAAAACGTCCATCTGGCCGTTTCTGCTGAAAACATTTCAGGGGCTCCCATTATCCTTAGCATGAGGTCCACACTCCTTGGCATGGTCTGCGAGGCCCTGCGAGGCCCTGTGCGGCCCTTGGTTACCTGTCTGGCTTTAGCTCCCAACACCCTCTCTGATTTGCCCCTGGCTCCCTCTGCTTTGGTCACTCCCAGTTCCAGGTAGTTCCTGATGCAGTCCTTTAAGCTCTCACTTTGGCATGAGATGCCACCTCTACTTTAACACATCTTGTGCCACTCTATCTTCATGTGATTCACTTCTGCATATTTGAAGTTCTTTGCTTGAATGCCACTTCCATGAAGTCTTCCATGTGCCGCGCAAAAGTACTCCAGAACAACTTTTCCGGCCACTACCGTTGTGACCAGCACAATCCATTGAAATAGTCTGTGTGCGTGTACCTCAGTCCCACTAAAATGGTACCTCCCTGAGGGTAGGGACTATGTCTTATTTACCTCTGAATCCTCAGACCCTGGCATAGGACTTACATATGATAAATGTTCAATAAGTATTTCTAAATGAATGAATGAATGAATATGGTTGAAGATAATGAATATATGTATACTCAGTGACTTGATTTCCAGGTCTTAACCATTGTACAGAGTGACTTAGATGTTACAGTTTGGCTTGCAGAAGGTTGATTCAGCCCTTAGCAGGTGGTAGATGGGGACTTTCAGACAGTCCACAGAATAATCAGGGAGGTGTAAGCTTGGCTCCACAAAGAAGCCTCATGCCAGGGAATCACAATCCCGAGGGACGATTTCATGGGCCTACCATTTGTTCCCTACCTCGTCGCTGCATTGACATTGATTTTTGTGTTTGGCATTGCCCATCATGACTCCAGAACACTGCTTTGCCTTGATTCTGCCACCTGATCTGGCCTCTTGGAATGCGATGGATCCATTGTAAATTCTGGGACCGGAACCCCAAATTTCCCATCACATTATACCGTGCTTTGCAGTCCCCTTTCACAGGCTGCACAATCAAGGAGCAGAGAGGTTGGATGACAACACTGAGAAAGTCAGCTGCACAGCCAAGTCATTGGACACTCTGTGTGTACTAGGTGTATCACGCCAACAAGCAGAAAGGGGGAGGTGGCACCCAGTCATTCTTAGGGGGAGAAGAATAAGAAAACTAAAAGGTTTTAAAGAGCGTTTCACAAGGGAATTGCAGTGAATTACAGGTGCTTGAAGTCACCTGCCTTCGGCAGTAATTTTAATTACTTATTGTGCTATCCCTGTTGGCGGCGGTTGGGTTGGTGGCCCAGCTTTGAAAGCATAACCCCATCCAATCTTAAGAGGAAGACACAAATGTGGTGGGGCAATGTGACATGAGCTTCTGGGACTCTTCAAGCACAACAGATCTATTGTTCTTGTGAAAAACAAATCCTCTAAATACATACATAGTTTGTATGTATATAGACATAAATCTATTAATTATATAAATAGATATATTTGTATAGCTAGACATATCAAAGTAGGTATTAAATGGATTATCTTAAAAGCCTAGGAAGAAATGTAGATCGGAGGATTTACATGGAGCAGATACTCACATATTATATACTTTGTTAAGATAATTGGAAATGTTTGTTTATTTTTTTGTTATTCTTCCTTTGTTTAGCAATTTTACTTCTGGGATTATATTCTAAGATGATAACTGGACAACATACTCATCTGTAAATTATGTAGTATCTACATAAAGATGTTCATTGCAGCAGCTTCTATGTATATAATAGCAAACATTAAAAATAATATAAATATTCAATCACGGGCTCTGGAAGAGTAAATTGTGATATTTCCTTAGAATTAAATACATGGAGGCATTAAAAATAGTTGTAGAAAAATATTTATTGACATGAGAAGTCATTCATGATATATTGCTCAGTGAGAAAAAAAGATGAAACAATATATACATGATGATATCATTTTTGTTTCCTAAATGTGTATGCATAGAGAGACAAAGTCTGGAATGGATACGGCAAAATGTTATCTGTTCTTTATCTTTGGGAGATAGATTGAAAAGTATTTTAATTTTCTTTTTGTTCTATGTATTTTCCAATTTTTCCACAATAGAAAAAAAAATCACATTTATAATAATTTAAAAAGTTATAAATCAGAATTGTGCTGCCTGGAGTTTAGCACAAACATGGGGCTCCAACTGGGGCTTTGCCATTGCCAAGGAAAACGGAGAAACCAACTGTTTGGTTTCACACATGATGTTGGTGAGACTGCAGCCAAGGGCAGCATTTGTGTATGAGTGTGACCATTGAGACCAGTGCTGGGGAACTCGATCGCTGCTCACGCCCACGTCCTTTCCATATTGTTCCCAGTCTGGTTAAGATGCTGCTCAGAAGATGCGTATTTCACTCCGGGAAGAAAAGTCTGAATCAAATTGCTAGCTACACCATGCATTTGCACCAATATTTATCCCATCTGTTATGAGAGTCTGCTCCCCATTAGTTACCAAAACTGTCAGTGGTCCCCATTATTTACAAATTCTCTGGCTGAGCACACAGGGTCTTGTGAGGTCTGTCCCTGCCTATTTCCTCAGCCATCTCTCACTCAACTTCCCTTCAGGTGCCTTCTGCTCTAACCACCCGGGACTACTCACCACTTCCTGATGATTCCGAATGCTTTCAGCCACCATGATCCGAAATCCAAACTAACATCTAGAGAAAAGAAATGTATTCTGTCATCTAACAGGGATTCCAGAGACTGGGTGGGCCAGAGGGATGATGGACTGAGCAGCTCAGTGATGTCATTAAGGAACCCACCTCTCCACTCTGCCATGGTCAGTGTTGGATTCAACTTCAAACCAGAAGCAACCGGCTGCAGCAGTTCCAAGCATCATGTCCAGACTTGGTGACATCCTGCAGAGAACGGGACACTGTCTTTCCTGTGGTTTTCTCTTGGAATAAGAAGACTATTCCAAGAAACCCTCCCAGAAAAGGCCCCCTCATATCTATTGGCCAGAAGCAGGACACATGCAGTTTCCAAATGGGTCACTATCATCAAGAATGGCGTCACTCTCTGACCAGTCATGGCCATGCTTAGAATGGAGAGAAGAGTCAGTCTTCTCTGGTTCGTGCGGCTGCATGAGGGGGGATGGCTATCTAAAAAAAATCTGGGGTTCAGTTAGGAAGAAGGGGAATGCTGGGTGGCCACTCCAGCAAACTGACCTGTTCTTTTCTATAGCTCATATATTTGTTCACACTGGTTCCCCTGCCTGGGATACCCTTCTTTCTAATTCTTCTTGTTCATAGTTTAGCATTTTGTCCATCTTTTATAGCCTGACTCAAGCTACATGTTTTGTAAAGCTGACTGGTCCCCCCAGCTAGTTGTAATGGTGTTTTCCTTTGGAATTAAAACGGCAGTATGTTATATTTTTTCCCAAATGCCTTTAACATACTCATAGTCTGCTATACACTGTGGTTATTTGTGAGTGTGTCAGTTTTTTAAACATGACACAGGATTACAAGATGAATCAATGCATTTGTTAGAATGATTACTACTCAAGGTCGATGTGACCAATATGTAGTTTCCCATACAAGGCATAGCACAGGTGCTTGTATTCTCCTCTCCCACGTGTACAACAGAATTGATTGTAACACTATTTCTAACTCAGCTTGCTCTCAGCTTCAGAATCATTCTCAACACAGTGCTCAAGGAAGCCAGTATCAAACAATTAGGACTCATGCTGCTAATGAAACCTCTTTGCCGCTTTTGACCCAGTGTGTGTAAGGTAAAGTTCTGTCTTGACAGGCAAAGGTGTGAGTCAGGGTGGAATAGATACAGAGATGAGCAACACATGGTTCTCTGGATCCAGGAAGCGATAGCCGAGGAAAGAAACATATCCATGCACAAATTCTTCGAAAGTGAGGCGTGAGGTCATGAGTGTCATGGAGATGTATTCACAAGTTGTGCAAATGTGGGACGTTAGGGAAGGCTTCTTGGAGAAGGGCTCTCTCCAACTATTCTGTGTTCAGTACACACACTTAACCATTTCTCTATTGCTGAACATTTAGATTATTTCTAATTGTTCAATATGATTAATAATACTAGAATGAATATCCATGTAGTCAATTTTAATGTATTTTTAATTATTTGTAGAGAGTAAAATCCTAGAAATAGAATGGTTAAGACAAAGAGTGTGGACATCTTGGGCATATAAATATATACTATTAAGAACACACACAAGCGCGCGTACACGCACACACATTCATTTGTTTTGGGGTCTCAGTTGTGTAAATGTATCAATTTATTTCATCAATTATTGGGCAAAATAATATGTTATACTGCAATGAGTACCTTTATATACATATACATATATATATATATATATGTATATATATATATATATATGTATATATATATATATGTATATCTTCTATTTTTGCCAGTGTGTTTTTGGGTTAGATTTCTAGAATGAGGATGGCTCGGTCAAAGGGTAAATACATATATGATTTTTATAGATGTTGACAATTCCCCTATATAGAAATGATACATTTCACATTCTCAACAGTGATGTCTGACAATGTCTGTTTTCTAAATTTTGCCACTAGTCGAACTTTTGGAAGTGTATCTTACTGTCTTTTTCATTTATATTTCCTTTATCGTGAGTTATATTGAGCATCTTTCATATTAAGAGCCATTTGCATTTCTTTTTCCATGAGAGTTTTGCCCATTTTTCTATCGGTCATTGCTCTTTTTGCTTTCTATTTTTCGTTTTTTACATATTAGGAGTTAAATTCATCCATTGTCTGTAATATGTTAATATTTTTCAGCTTGTTATTTTTCTTTTTTGATGTGTTTTGCTGTGTAGAAGTATATTTGTAAAAATTTTATATAGGTAAATCTATTAAACTTTTTCTTATGGCCTCTAGATTTTGAACCATAGGTTAAAATTTTTTCCTGTTCATGTGTTATAAAAAAAATTGACCCATGCTTTCTTTTAGTACCTATGTAGTTTCCTTCTTTCCTTTCTCTCTCTCTCTTTCTTTATTTTCAGCATTTAAATCTCTGATCCAATTAGAATTTATCGTAATGTATAATGTGAGAAATAGACCAAATTTTATCTTTTTCCATCTGGCTATCCAGTTATCCTATATCATCTTTTCTCTACTGATTTAATTCATCATACATTAAATTTTCTTTGAAATTGGGCCTATTTCTAGATTTTCTATTCTATTCTATTGGTCTGTTTATATGCCAATACCACACATTTAATTATAGAACCTTTAAAATATGTCTAATATTCAGTACAGTTAACCCCACTCCCCAATCGCTCTTATTTTCCACAGATTACCTACTTACTTTTGCCTGCTTGTCTTTGAAATGAACTTTATAATCAACTTGTCAAAGTCCTCAGGGGGAAGTGGGAGTGGGGGGGGTGAAGCTGATGATACTTTTATTAGGATCACAATAAATTTGTAGTTTAACTTAGAGAGAACTGACTTTTCTGAATTGATTGTTTCTAACGAAGAACATCTTTCTGCTTATAAAAGTATATTTTTGTGTCTTTGGGAGTGCTTTTTTTTCTTTCATTTTTTTCTCATAAAGTTTTAGATATTTCTTACTATGTTTATGTTACGTACTTGTTTAATTGTGTAAACAGGCCTTCCATTTTATCTTCTAGCTGGTTTGTATTTGTAAATATGAGGATTCTACTTCTTATATAATTTTTTTACTTTGATATAATTTCAGACTTATAGAAAAAGTGAAAGAATAGTGCAAGGAACTTCCATATACCTTTCCCCCAGATTCATTCATTGTTTTATATATATTTGTTTTTATTTTTGTTTACCCAAAATTATTTTGAGAGTAAGTTGGAGAGATCATGCTCTTTACCCTGAAATATTAAGTTTGTATTTCCTGAGATCAAGGACATTTCCTTTCATAACCACAGGACAGTTATCAAGTTCAGAAAAGTTAGCATCACAATACTACTATTTAATCTACCACTGATATTTAACTTTAATCAATTGAACCAATAATGTCCTTTATAGTTTTTGCCCCTTCTTCTCCACCTTCCTCTCTCACTGCCAGTCCAGGACTACACAACGCATTCAGTTGTTCTGTTTCTTTAATCTTTATTCTGGAACAATTCCTCGACCTGTTTTTTCCTTTTCTGACCTTGACATTTTTGAAGAGTACAGGCCAGTTATTTTGTAAAGTGTGCCTCAATTTGAATTGATATGTAGTTTATTCATTATTTGGAGAACAAAAACTATTGATTTTCATATGTTGATTTTTATAATGTGCTACTGCACCACATTCTCCTATTATTGGTAATTTTTTCTGAAATCTCTGAGCTTTTCCACAGAACCAGAGAGCTTCAAGTGCAGGTAGTTTTATCTCTTCCTTTCCAGTTCTCATGGCTCTGTTGTTAAAGACCCAGAGGCATTTGGACCTTGTCCTCTGGAAAATTCTTAAATCTTTTCTGACTGCCTCTGACTGGCTGCAGAGTCACTACTTGGGATGGACTGAACATTTCCAAGAGGAATTTGCTTTTCCCAAAGTGGAGGTATTGTTGGTAGGGAGTGGTGGTGGCTGATGGGATGGCGAACACTCTGCTCATCAAGTCCCTAAATAAAACAGGGTTGAATGGGGAAAGAGGATGATTATTTGCTACAAAGTACAGGGATGCATTCATTGATTATAAAAGCACTTAGTGAGAACACAGTATGTGTCACAACTTGTGCTAAGAGATAGGACTATAAAAAAGATTGATTAGCAGTTGGGGGAAAAAATTCATTTAGTCTCTATTTTATATCAGAGGTGATTTATTCCAGGTATAATAAATGGTCAAATATAAAAGAAAAGCCTAATATAAACATAGAAGCATAAAACGTGCAGAGTTTAAGGGAAAGTAAGGAAGGTTACAAGTCACAAAGAACAAAGACAGGCAGATTTAATTACATACAAATTAAAACACCTTGGCATAACCAAAATTAAAAGACAAACTATCACATAGGATAGATAGTTGGAAAACATGTTTGAAGTGAAAAAAAACACTAGAGCGACTTCAGTACCTAAATGAACAAAGAAATGCAAATTAGGACCATAATGAGGTATTAAAGTTAAATGTGTGTGTGTGTGTGTGTGTGTGTGTGTTATGGTAGAGAGAAATGCTATCATTTTAAAGATGGGGGATGAAATCCCATAAGTGAGAAAGTCATCTTTGTTGGAAAAATAAATCACGTTGGTAGGAAAGGAGGCTCCCAGGGCATGGCCTGGATGAGCCTGGGTGAGAGAAAGAGATGAATTGCTCTGGATAGTGAAGTGGGAAGGACTTTGAGTTTCGGGGTGTGTGTGTGTGTGTGTGTGTGTGTGTGTGTGTGTGTGTGTGTGATGTGGGGGTGGATTCTGAAGGGAGTGGAATAAAAAAGACTGAAGAATGAGAATCATAAGGAGAGAAAACAGAAGCAATTTGGCCTCTGTGAAAATGGCTTATGAAATTTGGGGACAGAGATGTGATGTCTTCTGTTAAATTTTAAGTTATCTGCTGAGCAGTGCTAGAATCCTCAGTGAACATCTACTCCACACTGTTGCCTCTTGAGGGGTTATGGTGCTTTGAGAAACTCAAGGAAAAGGAGCTACTTTCCCATTTGGGTTGAGACAGAATTAAGAGAAGAAAACAGCACCGAAAGGTAAGAGGCAACTACGATTCAGTAGCACAAATGTCTGCTCCAAACAAAAAGAGATAATGGATAGATCATTTTTTAATTAAAAAAAATATACATGGCTGTCCTGAAAACCAAAGGAAGGGTTCTAAGGAGCAGGAATAAGAGGTCACCTACAGTGGTCATGAATGGTTGAAGCCATTTGGCTTGCAGACGCTGATGTCAAAGCACAAGGGAGGCAGGAGTTCAGCTCACCTTGGATTCAGTGAGGATGTGCTCACTGTCAGAACACATCAGCACAGCATTCATACTAGTGGTTTTTGAAGTGTGGTCCCCCAAGCGAGCGGCATCTGCATCCCTCAAGAATATGTTGTGAATACCAGTTTTTGGGTCCGATCCCAGACCTACTGAATCAGAAACTCTGGGGTTGAGGTCCCAAATATGTGTTTTAACAAGGTGTTGCATGTGAGAGTTTGAGAACTGTTGGTTTAAACTATTACCGCAGAGAGGAAATTCCGTAGTTGCTATTCATTCATTCATCAATTCAATCAACATGTTTATTGAGTGCCATTGTTCTAGACTCCAGGAATACAGAGAACAAGAAGGATAAAGTCCGAGTTCTGGTCATATTCTACAAGGATTTTAGCATTTTTCTTTCAGAAGTTCTCTTTTGTTCCGTATTATATTAAATATCCCTCCAGTTGATCAAGGCCAAAATCCTTAGCATTATCTTAGTCTTCTTACACTTCATGTCAGGAAATCTTGACTCTACCTTAAAAATATATCCAGAATGTGGCCTTTTGTTATCACCTCCACTGCCCTTACACTAATTGAGGTGAGAGATGAAGAAGGTTTGAGCCAGGGTAAAAGAGAAGGATAGGGCGATGATGAAGTAGAGCGGTGCTTCAACACAGTCACCAGAGGGATCTACTTCAAGTTCAAGTCACGTCACGACATTCTTCTGCTAAATTCCCACATGACTTCATATTTCACTCAGAGTAAAAGCCTGTGTTCTTAGAGTAATTGATGGGGGTCTTCAAGGCTATGCACGATGATTGCCACTCCCACCCAAATGTCAATTCGGCAGCTATGTAGGTCGCCTTGCCAGGCTGTTTCTCTAGCATAACAGAGAAGTCACCTCATGGCTTTCATATTTCGGAGTCCTCTATCTTGAGCATTCTTCTCTCAACTATTTGCATGGCTAATTCACTTACCTCCTTTAGGTCTTGTCCCAGATGTTACCTTCTTCATGGCCTTGACTACTTATTTAAAAGTATAACCCCAGGCTCACTACCCCTAGTCCTGATTTGCTTTCCCCTGCTCACTGTTGTTCCCAAGCACTTAGCCTTGAAAGTATGGTACAATTTACTTATGTTTTGTCTGTCTCCTCATTAGAATGAAAGCTCCCTGAGGGCAGGGTCTTTGTCTACTTATTCTCTGCTGTAACCCAACTGCCCAGATCATTGTTTGGCATGTAGCAGGCACTCACTAGACATCAATTAATAAACAAAATGCCTAATGTTGTGTGTTGCTATTATAAATCAGCTTTCTTTTTTCTTTTTCTTTTTTGTTGTTAAAGTTTATTGGGGTGACAATGGAAATCAACTTTCTTTTTCATGATAATTTCTGGCAATTTATCTCAGGATCTCAGGAATTGGTTGTTATGCATCTACTTGACGATCTCCCACTTTGTTTACCCTTAGATTTGGGGTTGATTCCCTTGGATTTTTAGAAGGTGATATTTTTCTCTTATCCTTTTCTATGTGAATTTCCTTTTGTAAGCATCTCTAATTATAGAGCATCTCTAATCTGTATTAAAAAATATAATATCCTATTCTTTTAGGGGGTATGCCTGAGACGATATTAATTTGTTCGTATATGTATTTTGTCCTTGTGTTTGTGTGTGCATGTGTGTGTCCCCATTACTACTCTTCAGAAATGCACAAAGATTTTTACCAAGTACATGGTTTTCTGTGTCTCCCGAAAAGTTACTAAAAATACTCCAGCTCCTGGTTTACAGCTGCCTCTGTCTGGATGTTTGAGCTGTTTCCCACCTCCATGCCAGATTTCCCTCATCTGTAAAATGTGAATTTGGATAAGCTAATCCAAAGAGAGCTGTTTCTTAATGCTCTAATGTAGCCACAAAACCTAATTGTTACTGCTTTGTCTATTGAAGTGATAGATTAGGCTAATAATTTTCCTTGCGTTGAACCAATTTTGCACTTTTGATGGAATCATTCCTTACTACAGTATCTGGCACATAAACACTGTTCCATGAATGTGTGTTGAAGGAGGGAGAAAGAAAGAAATGACAATAAGAAGATCATGAGATTTTGAATAGAAAGAAGCTGGGTTAAAATCTAATTTATCCCAATGATATGCCATGAGATTTAGTGTCTCAGTATCATCTTGTGAAAATGAAGGTACTTATCTAAAATATTCATTATGAAAATTAAATGAGATTGTAAATGTGAGAGAGCTTTGCTAACTGTAAGATGCCATGAAAATATTAGTAGTATTATTATTGTAACAACAAATAACGACTTACTACACTAAATTCAGTATACTCTATCAGTATTACTAATTGAAAGAGAACATCAGGTTTTTTTCTGTTATTCTTAGCCTATAATGTGTAATTTGAATATATCTGTCTTCCAAGCAAAACCCCCTAATATCCACTGCTAAATCTAGTTTACCAATATTATTGATATGCTTCCCAGGATGTCACACTTTCTATCTCCCCTGACCCTTTCAGGAGCACCAAGGGCTTCCACATTTTGGCAGTTGTAACTGACATATAGAAGCACTTAAAAGTAATTAACCATCGATTGACTATTTGACAATGGTATTGGTATTTCTTAGGACTTGGGTGAGGAATTGACAAAATCATATTGATTGTAGTTATAATTCACTGACTTTTTCTTTTTCATACAAGTAGGCATATGTATAGGCACCTGTCAAAGGTGGTGGTACTGATTCTTAGAATAAGATGTAAAGTGCAGTCAGTGAAAATATCTTAAAAAGACAAGCAGCTATAGTGGAAATACCTTTGAATTAAGGGTTAGGAAACTTGATTTTCTTCATCCCAACTCCACCACTGGCTGTGAAAATCTGAGCAAGTCTCTTAACACCTTTACCTCAGTTTCTTCACCTCTAAAATAAGAGATTTAGAAAAGATCTCAGGGGTCTTCCCAGCTCTGAAAGTCTACGATCCTAGGTAATGGAATGAAATCTCAACACAAAGAAAATTCTTAAAACCACCCAAATAAAAGTTAATAAAATTTAAAAGACAAAATGGTAATATCAGTCTATTGCAGATTAACGCTAAAAAGAAGTCTCAACACATGTAAAAAGTAATTAGTTGAAAAAAAAGGCACATCACTCTATTGCAGATTAAAACTAAAAAGGAGTCTTAACACATTTAAAAAGTAATTAGTTGGGAAAAAAAGCCACTGCATGCAAAAACTAAGATCCAGCCACAACCTGAGAGCTATTAAAACAATGAAAAACTTCCCTGAGCATAGCGTAGTTGACTTTCAATACCATAAAGAGCTGAAAAGAAAAAAGAAAAACAGTTCTTTGTTTTCTAAAGCCAGGTAAAACAAATTCAATATCCCAGTAAACCAAATTTTAAATAGTAGACAGACATTAGAATTAATCTACTGTAGCCCATGGACTGTGGGCAGCGGAGGATACCTGGGCCAACCTAGCCCTTGAAATCCCCTATGGCATCTCGAAAGACAGGGGCCCTGGAGGGGCTACATGCAGCTGGGAAGCAGGGTGCTGCTTGGTGGAAGTCCCCAGGCTGTGTACCTTCAACTGAAGTCCCCCAGTTTAACAGGAGCCTGGAGTTTCCACAAACTCCTGCTTGTCAGAAGGGAGGGCTAAGAGATCCTGCTGACCCCAGCACAACTTCTCCTCTCTGGTTGATAGAATTGGATATGCTAACAGCTCCACATACCTGCTAGGTTTGGAACTCACAGCTGCTCATTTCCTGGCAGTCGATGAAAGCCTGGAGCATATATGGATGAAAAGAGCTTAGGCAACATGTGAGAACACTGGATCTAGGCCCTCTGACAGCATGGAGAAATGCTGAGGATGCTTTACACAGCTTGTTAGCAGGGACTCTATAGGCCTTCCATTTTCTATCTAGGTTTACAAAGTAGTTACCTGTGAACAGGAAGCACAGAAACAAAGTGAGGCAAGCTGACAGAACAACTTGAATTAACACTCTGATTTATCCTGAGGAACCGTTTTTTTCTTCCTCCTCAACAGAACCTCCTGCCTCCAAATTACCTTTTATTTGGATATAGATGGACTATGTGTTGAGCAGAGACTTCAACCTCGAGGATACACCAATACAACAAAATATTTATTGAGCATCTTCTTTGTGCCAGGAACTGGTGAGCTTTATCATACAGATTTCTGGAACACCTATGTTTATTATACACCCTCATTATATTATACTTGTTTAGCATGAATATCTGTAACAGACATAAACACAATACCTCAACATCACTTCACAATGTGTTTGTACTTTGCTACTAATATATCCAGTCCAGATTAGAGAATACTCTCTTGAAAACTGCAGTTTAAAATTGGAATTCATTATTTATGGTCCAAATCACATTACAACAGAAAGAGAAATCAAGCTGTTATTGCGGGACTTGCTAAGCAGATGTGAAGGGAGATTTGACATAGCTAGTAAAGGAACATAGATGGCATGGATATAAACTTAGAGTGTGCAGAAAAAGCATCCTTTGACAAGTGATGTTTAAACTGAGTCTGGAGTGTAAGAGGAGTTAGCCAAGCAAAGGGAGTAGAGAGAGAACAGTCCAGGCAGAGGGAGCAAAAGGTACAAGAGGGCAGATTTCAGAGGGAGAGCAAGTGAACGACATCCCATGAAGCAGAAGAGTGGAGATGGGGAGTAGATCACAGCGGGGCAGCAGAATGAGGGGGTAACTTCATCATATTTTTATTTTAAAAAGACTGTATTGAACTTCTGGTAAAAAGCCTGTTTACTCTAGCTCCCACTTTGTAACCTATTAAAGTAATCCAAAGAACATAAACAGAGAAGAAAACTGCATCTCCAACAAATATAGTTAGAGCTACAACTTCCAACTCATAGGCTAAAGAGAATATCTGCCAAATCAGTGTCTTTGGGGTTGATGTGAAGAAGGAGGCTAAGTGATGATATATAACCTCCACACCTCAGCAGGGTCCAGATTTCTCGAAGAGTAAATGAGATGGATATCAATTGTAAGCGAGGGATTTACTGTGAACCAGATGTATCTCCTTTCTGGGTGATGTGCTCAACTGAGATGGGCAACCAATAAAAATGAAGAAAGAGTTTCCTTCTGAAAATCTTAAGAAGTAATATATCTGGACCAAAGCTGTCAGCTGCTCAAGATCACTTTTCTGCCCCAGCCACACACACCACTCTTGAACAACCATGTTTCCCCCCAAAAAAGACCTAGCCAGACCATCAGCTCTAATGCATCTTTTGGAGCAAAACTTAATACAAGACCTGGTATATATTATATTATATTATATTATATTATATTATATTATATTATATTATATTATATATATTATATTATATTATATTATATTATATTATATTATATTATATTATATCATATTACAAAGACCCAGTCTTATATTATATTAAAATAAGATTGGGTCTTATATTAATTTTTGCTCCAGAAGACTCATTAGAGCTGATGATCTGGCTAGGTCTTATTTTTGGGGAAACATGAAAGTAGCAGACTCAAGAATGATGGCCCCCTTCTCAAAGAAGACATAATAAAAATACATTCTATGGGTCCGATGTATAGACGTTACAAAAAGAAAAATAATGATGAAAGTAAAGAAGTGAAAACCAAACGAGGAATTCACATCTAACATGGAATTATTCCAAGCTATAAGAGAAAATTATTCCAGAATATACAGAGGGTGTCAAAAAAATGTGTACACATTTTAAGAAAGGAAAAAAACTGTATTAATTGTAATAATATATACTGATAACAAAACATGAATATAAGTCATGTTTGACTTCTGCAATTACAAGAGGTGCTAAAAGTGGTTACCATCAGTGTCCAGACACTTCTGTTTATGGCAAATTACTGCTTGAGCATAGATAACATCTCTTAAAATGTGCATACAATTTTTGGCACCCCTGGTAGAAAAAAGTTCACATAAATACTATTTAAACCCCCAGAGAAGTTAAAAAGAATGTGGCCTCTTTGAAAAGCAAGGCATAACAGTGAGATAAAATGCTCAATGAAGAGATTCTAAGATGCCAATGGAGAAAAAGTAAGCTGGCAATGTTTAGGAAAGAAAGTGAACACAATAAAACTATTATAGAAAGAGAAGTCACCTTATAAGCTTCAATAACCAGAATCTGGAGCATGAGTAAATTAAGGAAAATGGAAAGAAGGCATTTATAAATTATTAGAAAGAAAAATTATGGACATGGAAGATAAAGGCCAACCAATATAAACATATAAGTGTTCCTGGAAAAGAGAACAAATTCATGAGACATAAATGCATTGCAAGATATTATAGAAGAAAAATTCCTTGTAATAAGCCAGGAGCTGAACATGCAGATCAGCAGAGCATATATTAAAAAAACAAAGACTCAGAACAAAAAAATCTTAAGGTGTATCTTGAATTACTGAACTCCAAGGATAAGGAGTGCTATAGCTGTAATTTTTGTTCTATGCAAAGTATTCCATGTAAAAAATAACCAATCCATCCTCAAGAAGATTCTCATTGCAGAAAGGAAGTTTTTTATAAATTGCTTTAGATATGTAAGGTAGTTCTATTATCAAAAAATAGTAGTAGTTGAATTTCTTAGCAGAGAGTGTTAGATTATAATCTTGTTAAGCAAAAATTTTCAAAAAGGTAAAATTATGACTGTCTTTCAAATATAAAATGAACACAAGATTTTATTCAACTCGTTAATTAATGAGGGAACTCCTAAAATGTTAAAACCATTACAAAGAGCATTTGAGAAGCTAAGTATTTATAACAACGTTAGGATAAAATTGCTGGATTCAATACAAAACCCCTCAGTATTCCAATAGGACCGTAAATCATAACACATTGAGGTTACTTGTTCCATCAGAAAAAATCATTTGCATCTCTATCAGACAAAAATCTACAAATTGGACTCTGCCCCTACAGAATTGTAAAATAATCTGCTTAATAGAAAGGTAAGGCCAATCATCACTGAAAGAATGCCAAGTAGTAACATCTGCCTATTTCCGAGTTTCAAAAAATTTTCTGATAACCTCTAAATTCTTCTTATTTTATTCCTCTAAAAGATCATATGCAGATTAAAGTCTTTTAGAATAATGAGATTAAGAAATACTTTTGATAATTTTGATCCTAACATAATTACTAGGATTGTGGTGGTTATTCCAGTGGGCTAAAATGAATAAACAGGGTGTGGGGACAAAGCCCCAAAAAGCAGTTTCCAGGCTCTCGGCCTCACATAAAAAGGTGCTGGCTCGGGTAGTAAATGGCCATCAACTGTGATCAGATGGCCAGCAGCTGTGGCTAGTTGGCCGTCAGCTGTAACCCGTAAGCCATTGGGCACTAATATAACTGCTGTGGCTACGCTAGCAGAAGGAATGGGGGCTAGCAAGAAGATGGTGGCTGGCAAGTGCGGACTGCTGTTAGGATGGCGGGTTGCAGATTATGTAGATCCCGCTTCTTGTATCTCCAGACCAGCCGCCAGCGATAATATATTGGTTTGACTCCCCTATCTATGGCTCCATGGGTGTTCCTTTTTGGCCTTACCGTGTCCTGCGTTCTTATGTGGAGAGCGGGACCAGAGACACCTCAGGACGTCCCGCACGACACAGGGGTAGAGGGCAGTGAATGAAATGGGAAAAAAGGGCCTGGAAGAAATATAATAAGCAACTCAAGTGACCCAGGAATATTCAGAATTTTCTGAGTTGCAGAGTATTAGGTCACTGTTTTATTACAAGGCCTCCCCAAATCTTCATTGGAGCCTGCCATCAAAATTACCTGTCACATTTCCCTCAACATTTCAACAAATAATAATATTCCCCAGATGTTAGCTGAAGTTATTCTGTTCTTTAATATTTGAAATAATGTTGGCTTGAGACTTTACCCACTTTCTATGGGAAGTTCAATGTCTTCTCCTTTCCCTAAGATCTGTGAGTTCCTGATGGCTAATGCTCTAGGGCCACCTCTAGCTCTAATTTCTTTCCCATTGGCATCTTATTTTCACACATCTCACCTGTACCTCTTCCTTCTACTTAGTCTACCTAATATAGTAAACTTTACTAAGTAAGGTGAGGTGAGGGAAAAGTTTCATATCCCAGTGATGTGTAACAGGAGATTAAATAGGACTCTGTCTCTTTTTTGTTTGAGGTCACAATGACTGGCTAAGAACAAAGTAGTAGTCTCAAATATCTCCACATCCCAAAGCAAAGGGTTGAAGATACTGTGCAGGTCTTGCAAAGTGGTGGTGGAAAACCAATTTGCTAATTCTTAGCTCATCACCCACCCTGAAAGCATAAAAACGTTGAAGTTGGAGAGGCTAAGAGGGAACCTCTTTGAAACAAAAACTCATAGACACAGACAATAGTTTAGTGGTTACCAGAGGGTAAGGGGGGAGGGGAGTGGTAGAAGAGGGTAAAGGAGATCAACTATATCGTGATGGAAGGAGAATTGACTCTGGGTGGCGAACACACAATGGGATTTATAGATGATGTAATACAGAATTGTACACCTGAAATCTATGTAACTTTACCAACAATTGTCACCCCAATAAACTTTAATTTAAAAAAAAAAAGAGGGAACCTCTTTGAAGAGAGTTGGTTATGTGCTGTGGTATTTCTCCCTCACATTCCACAAAAGGATGGATCATTTTATCCCATTCACTGGGAAAGGGGTCCTGGGAGAGGGAACAATTCAGGCAATTTGACTTGTGATCCCTGAAGTTCTGGTGTAGAGAATTTGATGCCAAACCAAGCAAAAAAAATGCTTGGGAAAAAAAATTCTAGGCGAGACCCTGTGGAAATGTTCTATGGCAAGAGAAGGAGATTCTGTTGGGAGCAAGCTGCATTTCCATGAGCAGAGGGATGCTGGGTGGAGGAGGGTGTTTCAGGGGCCAGATATGGCCACGTCAGGGAGGGAGGGAGGAGGAGTTAGCCGGGGTTCATCTTGGATTTCCCCAGGGAGTACTGCCTAGATGCTCAATAAGGAGGGCCTTGAGGTACTCCGGGGCTGAAGTGGGATTCACTCACATCCAGGGGGCCACAGTCAGAGCCTCAGAGGGGATGTCTCTGAGTCACCATGAAAGCATCATTCAGGAAACAGAATCAGCAATGGGACTTCACCCTGCCCAATTGCATCTACACCAGTCAGGGAGCTTCTTTCCTAACCCTGACTTCTCTCTCCACCCCTCTTTCGACTTTCTCTCATCTTATTTCCAACCCCATGAAAGCCAAAGACAGCCCAGTAAGGGGGTAAGAAGTAGAAGAACAGAGGTGGGGGCGGGGGGAGGAAGAACAGGAAAGAGGCTAGCTGACCCACCACAGGCCTGTAAGCCTGAGGCAAGCCAGGACTGGGGGAGAGGAGAGCTTTAATTTTGAATCAAGTAAAGTTTTGACAATTACATTTTAGCTGGCATTTTATTTACCAAAAGGAGAACGTATTTGTGATAGAAAATGTCAGGATTTTTTGTTACCTGAGAGTTCCTAGAGGGGTTGAGTGACTTGCATAGACTTTCATCCAGGGACAGAGAAGGAATGAGACCTCACACAAGCCAGGGTCGTGGCCCGGGATGTTTGGGTGGGGTGGAAGGAAGCTGGGTGTGGTTGGAAATTCCACTTTCCCTTCTATCCTCTGGGTGCTGAGATTTTGGTATGGGCCAGAGAGGAGAAAGAAGCAAAGGGCAGATATCTCTTTATTTATCTAGATAGAGATGTGGCCTTTTGGGCTATCTGTCTCTTATTCTATCTCATTTTCTATGGTTTTGATGTGGACCGTAGTAGATCCAACATGTCAGTTGATAGGGGACTTGTGCCCAAGCAGCAACCTTGTGTATTAAAGATCTCTTGAAAGATTTGACAGAAAATTCTAACTGAACCCAAACTGGTGGCCTTCCTATCATGTTCTTCTCATGCAGATGCCTCTTTGCCCTCTCTGTGGGGACAGTCAGGACTGTAGCCCCCAATTAGACCTACATAAATTGGGAGATTGTCTCACTCTTTTTCTCATTCAGGTTGCGCAGCCTGAGTGGTGATAAAGAAAGGAAATGCCAGCTCCTCTGCTTGTAGGCCCCTCCTATCTTTGTAAATGATTAGAGAGGAGAAGCACATCACGTCAAGACAGTCACAGGAAAGAAGGAGCCTCCTAACCTTCCTTGTGGAAGGAAACAGCCTCTCTCGGCAAGTGCAGCACTACCCAAAGGCTGACACTGTCACCTGCAGGACTTTTCTCCTATGAGGTTGGGGTATGGGGAGTGGATGGCGATGGGTGGTAGGGCTGATTCTGGAATTACCTCTCTCAATAAGTCCCCGTTGTCCTGTCTGGGCCCAACCACCAGGGCCCCTTTGGAGAGGTTAGGATTTAGAAAGTGGAGCACTAAGTGCCTTTTGCTCGCCACTCAAAGCCTTACATGCAATTCTGGGCAACAGGAAAACCCCACTTACCAATCCTGTTCTACTTGCCAATGAAGACACCTCCCCTTTTACACAGTCGGGTCTACATGGCCCTTTCCCAGCAGGACCTGCAGCTCTTCATTCATAAAACTATCCAACCACTTTAAAAGTCCATTGATGTTTCTGTCAGTAACCACCCTCAAGTTAGCATGCACCATACATTTATCATCTACTGGGCAAAATAGAGCTACTAAGAAATAAGCCTGGGATATAACCAACAGGAGAAATAATGGAGAGAATTCATCCTCTGGACAGTTCCTTTAGATAAAGGTCAGTTGACTCTTGTATACACTCATTTTGCAGGTAGGAACTGCTTGTTTTAGAGGGCAACAATTTTTATGTTTGTGTGTAAGCAACTCGAAAAATAATGATTTCTTGAATGAGTTTAAATGTGCCTATACCTCCTCTGTGACTAATTAAGCCAAATTCCATGCATCCAGGAAGCCATTTGGCATTTGCCAGTATCTGTGCAGACCTGTTGTGTTTGATTACCTTAGTTCATAGCAGTTGGAGAGACCAGCCGACTTCCAGGATTGTCTCAATTATCAAGCTACCTTGTCACCTTTCTGGCCAAGTTTTAACGTCTTCACATAATCCCAGTAGACAGTGTATGTTTTAAACTTGGCCTCATCTGGAGGATTAGTGAAAACATCGGGCGCTTCCTCCTTAGGTGGCTAATGAGCCCCAGCAATGACAATAGTACAAATGACTTTAAAGTAGTTCCTATTTTTGTCAGTGCTAAAAATACTCTTTCATTTATATTTCCCTCCAGATTTACCATGTCCTTTTCCAAAGTGAAGAATTGAAAACGAAAGGTTCTGAATACCAACCTTATTATGCTAACGATGCAACATTTAAGAAGATGGGTTAAAAATGCATCCGTGAATTATCAATAATGTATAATACGGCTGTATAATTTAGCGCATACTACAAAAGTTGCTGCTTTTTTCTCAGGGGGTAATTTTTTTCCACTTGTGGATTTATATTAAAGTCCCAAGTCCTGGCAGTGAGATCGATGGTCAGAGCCTTAATTGGGGCTCTCTAGTGATTATCTAGATTGGCAGCTGTTGTCAATCAGCTTCTAAAGAAATTTCTGAGCCAACGATTAGGCTGCTCCTGGAGATGTTAGGCCTCTAGAGGCGATGATAAGGCTCCCAATCACAGGGGAACTCCTAAGCACAGTGGAGCTATAATTTTCCAAGTTGCTGGCTTACCTGGCAACATACGTGCCCCAGCTTTCTGGCTGAGTCAACTCAGAAGGATGATATCATGGCACATACTGAATCCACATGATTCTATAAGCAAAACAGTGCTACAAGTCCCTTGACAGCCTTCATTAAAGTAAAACAATAATACCCTATGTATGTTTATAGAGCACTTCACAGTTTTATGTTATATAATAGAATCCCATTGATAGAATAAAAATGTATTGCTGTTCTTTTCTGGGGGAAAATATACAAAGTTCACAAAATTTCTCCACTTTTGGTACATGTCATATTCCTTTAGAAACACTCTTTTCATATAAAGTAAAAATCCAAACTATTTTTGGATTAATTTAACATTTTTAATGGCTTAATCTCGTTAATTCATACCTCACTAATTTAAATTTTATGATAATTCAAGTAGGATTGGGTTAAATTAAATTTTTCCTCATGCTTGAATTATGGTGAATAATGATAAGAAGTGTTTTGTTGGTTAAAACATGAGCTGCCAGTTTCTTGTAAAATTAGATGTACATGTACCAGTATTTACCACATGACCTAGCATTTCCACTCTTAGGTATTTCCCCAAGACAATGGAAATATGTGTCCACCCAAAGACTTGCTCCCAAATATTCAGAGCAGCTTTATTTGTAATAACTAAAAACCAGAAACAACCCAAACATCCATCAGCAGGTGAATGGAAAAACAAATTGTGCTGTGTCCAAACAATGGAATATTACTCAGCAATAAAATGAAATTATTTACTGATACATGGGGATGAGTTTCAGAAACATAATGCTGAGTGAAAGAAAGCCAGACACAAAAGATTACATGCTGTATAGTTCCAGTTATACAAAATTCTAGAACATACACACTTAATTTATAGTGGCAGAAAGCTGACCAATGGTTGCCTAGGAATGGGGGTAGAGCTATTGCCTAGGCAGGAGTACAAGGGAACTTTTTGAAGTGATGGAAATGTTCTATATGTTGATTGAGGTGGTAGCTGTATGAGAGTATACATTTGTCAAAACTCAATGAACTGTACACTTAAAATATGGGCACTTTATTATATGCAAATTATACCTTCATAAATTAGATTTTTTAAAAAGCAACATGTCATTACATGTTATCTTCATTAATAACACAATTCCTATTCTACCCATTTGTGCTTCCCCTCTTTTCAGTTTTGTTTTGTTTTTTAGCAATATAATTTCCAACATGAAAATGGTACAGGGAATTCCGGCTTGAGTTCAACAGATACTTTATAAAACAAGAAAAACAAAATTCAACCCTTCCACCCCATAGCTAATCGATCCCCAAATCCTACTTATTCCGACTCCTCAATATTTCTTGCACCTTTACACTGCTGCCTCCACTGCCTTAATTTAGCTTTCAAGTATCTCTCCTGACTGGTCTCCTTCCTGCCACGATACCATTCGAACAAAAGGATTCTCCATACCACCTTCTAGATGCCAGAAAACAAAACAACACCCAGAGGCCTTCTAGTTGAGAGAAGGGGAGGGAACTTGTAGGAGAAGAAGACAAGGGGTGGGACTGGTCAGGGCATTGGGGAAGTTTGATGCAGGTCTCTTATGCTTGCTTCTGGGATTTTGAGGATCAAGATGTGATCCTCAGTACACTAGATTGTTTTCAATGCTGTTGATGTTTTCTGTGTTTGTTTTCTTTAGTCTATTAGTGAAGCTCCTTTGGAAAGTATTAGTTCATTTTAATTATGTTCAAGAGAAACAAGGAAAGGTTTTGTGTTCCTGATAGGCTGGTAGGAAAGAGCCTGGTGTGGTGGTGTTCACAGGAACTAAAGGCAGAGAATCCCAAGAAAGATGGTATGCTTGGAGGGGCAGAGCCAAGCCCAAAGGTGCAGCCTGCCCAACGCCTAGCATCCTCTCAGCCTTCACAATTTTCTTCCAAGTCACAGCTTTTCTGCTGGCCCTTACGAGCACTCTGTCCTATATGTATTAAGGGAGTGATTTCTTTCCTGTCTCTATCCTCACTTCCTTGTCTGATTGCTGGAGAGGTTGGTGATAGTGAATGGTCACCCAGGAGGAAAAAGGTTACAATTTTAGGCTGGCTTTGTCCATAGTAAAAGGTCTCTAAGAGCCTTTCCCCTCTCTGAAAGTGCCTTTTAGCAAGACTCAGGATAGGATAGCCTCCAGTGAGAGATTTCCCATCGATTACACACTTGTCAGGAGAAGCACAGGCCCAGCTTAGAGATTTCCACTTTAAAGTTTCTAAAGAAGCCACTTGCTAAAGGTTCTGGAGCCGAGGAGTCTGGAGGAACCAGTAAAAAATCAAACAAGTGAGCAGAAACTGAATTTGACTTTTGGCCCCAGGGGCAAGAGAGATGGAGATGAAAGCTGACAGGCTCCTACTTGGAAAGGCCTCTGTGGAGTAGAAATGGGTGGCTTGCAAATTGGAGTGTCACTTCCTCTCCACTGGCTGTCCTGTGATCAGGGCCTGAACATCCCCACCCAGGCCCTCAATGCAAATACTCCCAGGCCTACTGCCTTGGATACTAACAGGAAGTAACCCCCTCCCCCAATGCAGAGCATATCTTTGAGGGGTAAACCTCAAAGACAACTATTGATTTAGCCCAACAGATACTTCTCCATGGCCAAAGAGCAGTGCACACTTTATCCTAGGGAACCCTTGGGCATGAGCCCTGTTTTCAGAATATCTTCTAGTCCTGGCTCTGCTATTGATAAACTGAGTGAACGTGAACTTGAACTTGACTAAGGCACTTCATCTTTAGGAGCCAGAGTTTTCCTAACAATAAAATAAAAGGAGCTCATTGTTTTGTTGGAGAGGTGAGACATATAAACAACAGTGATGTTAGAAATCGGTGGTAATGTGTCGCAAGCCCAGATGAAGGATAGATTAATTCCATAGAGAGGAGATGACATTTGAACCAGGTTCTGAGAAAGCTGTAAGAATTTTCCAGTCAGGCAAGACAGAAGAGTATTCCAGGCAAAGTAAAGAACTGGAGGCAAGAAAGGGAGGAGAGATTTGATAAGAGCATTGTGTGGGGGAGAAGCCATCCATTTGAGAGCATGGGAATGGGGAAGAATCTAGAGGTGTTTTAGAGGTAGAATCAGTAGGTGGAGCTCAGCTGAATGTGGCTCCCCACATTCAATACAGGATGGCCTCCTGGCTCCTGCCTTGGGTGACTGGGCATATGATGATTTAATTAAATAAACAACCTAAGCAGAAGAGGGTGGAAAAATGATGAATCCAATTTCTGACATGTTGAAATGAAAGAATCCATAGGTCAACCAACTGCTAACCAAACTGCTGGGTAAACAGGTCTAGAGCTCAGAGGAACGGTTGAAGCTAGAGGTGTCGATCTGGGTGTCTTCTGCTTACATTGATCTAGATAATTTTGAAATTCCCTTCTAAATCTAAAATCATAGGACCTGTGCTTCCAAGTTTTTGTAATAGGAAAAGTTCAAAAATCAACCTTTTTTCTCTCTGTCATATTATTCTAATGGGACACTTGGTATCTTTATCCCTGCCACCCTCTGTGTGGTGTTTGTGTGTCATTCATTACAGGATGTTCATAGGATTCTTGCTACTAAATTTTATTTTCTTGAATTTCTATCAGCTATTAGTTGCAGTATGTTAGTCAACGTAGAATGGTCTCAGCCCAGATCATTCAACAGTAATCTGATATCAATGATGAATCTCAAAAAGGCTTGGGAAAGATTCTCAGCAGTTCTCATCAATTATCAATGGCTCCCCACTTTTTGTGAAATAAAGTTCAGGCTCTTCAATTTGGTATTTAAATTTCTCTCCTTCCTTTTCTCTCTCTGATCATTAGCCGTGTCATGATCAGCCCTCTGGAGACGTACATGTGTTGAGACACCAAAGCCTCAAGCCATGAGCCACGTGAGTGAGCACAGATGCAGGTTTTCCAGCCCAGTCAAGCCATCAGGTGACCAAAGCCCTGGGGACACCTTATCTGCAGTCTCATGAGAGACCCTGAACCAGAAGAGCCCAGATGAGCCACTCCTGGATTCCTGACCCCCAGAAACTGTGACACAAATGTTTGTTCCTTTAAATCTCTAAGTTTTGGGGTAATTTGTTAAGATGTGATCAGGTCAAGGAAAAATGTGCTCTTTTGATAATATGTGGAAAATGGGCCAGGAAAGGTTTAGAATGATTTCAGCAGTTTGGAAGGGGAGCTTGGCAGGGTGCTGAAAGCCTGGGGTCTCATCCTGATTCTTCTGTCTATCCACTGAGTGGCCTTGAAAATGTCTTGTTGCCTTTTGGGGACTCAGTTTCCTTACTTGTAAATGAGATGGGAGCATTCATGCCAGCCTCTATTCTAAAATCCTTACATATGAGCAGTACTTTAGAGTTTACAAAATGTTTTTATATATAGATGCTCTTCAACTTACAATGGTGTTATGGCCTGATAAACACATTGTAAGTTGAACATATCATTAAGTCAAAAATGCACTTCATATACCTAACCTACTTAACATCATAGCCCAGACTACCTTAAATGTGTTCAGAACACTTACTGTAGCCTAAATTTGGGCAAAATCATCTCGCTGCTGCCGCCCAGCATCACGAGAGAGTATCGTACCAGGAAAAGATCAAAATTCAAAATTTGAAGTACAGTTTCTACTGAATGTGTACCACTTTCACTTCATCATAAAGTTGGAAAATCGTAAATCAAACCATCATAAGTCAGGGACCATCTGTATTACGGTCAGCACCTGGAGACAATAAAGAAGAGTCTCCAGACTTGAAAGGAATGGAAATAAGAATGACTTCAAAATCAGCACATATGGTTTAGAAGAGAGACATACAAAATTACCTTAAAGCGATGTTTAGAAGTCCTTCTGACTGGCTGTTTATAAAACTAAAAATACAGTCACTTTCTTCTTATCAGTGAATGATGGGAAATACCATGAATGCTCATTTTTTTTAATGCATGAAAAGCTCTGAGAAGAGTTCTTGGAACATAGAAAGTACTTAAGAGATGTTACTTCTTTTTATTTTTACTTATAACCAAGGGAAACTTAGTAAAATACTAAATAGGTTATTAAAGATACCAAGATTTGATATTCAGAAATAAAGGAGCATATTACCAGAGTTTATTAAGGACTCTACCTTGGTGTCCTAATAAGAAGTTTGGCTGCTACACGCAGTGCTGGACAGCCAGGTCAAGTTCCAACCATGTACAGACAACAGAGAGCTGGAATTCCTGACATGCACAGGCAGGATGCCTTGTTATCAGTGCATCATCAGAGCTGTCATGAGTTGGACATGATTTTCAATTGCTGTTATTCTTGAATTAATTAAAGCGCTTCATAAAATTATATACAGTTCTTATCCTTATTGACACTTTTTGGGGGTAATTGCTGCGTTGTTGTAATTTGAATATAATTTGGTTCCTCTGTGATTTTTTTATCACGATGTTCTTTATCTACTGGGAAATAGAAATGGTGAGCGATTTCTTGGGACTCTTGCTCTATGTAATGTGCCAGGGTAAAATGTTTGAAAATCATTGATTTAATGGGCCTCTTGGGTCAGGCTTGACCGTTAAGTGATCGAATATATGAATCTAGTTAAAGCAAAAATGTGCCAACTAGCAGTGGCCAACAATGGAGCCAGTGGAAGTAGGAGAAATGTAGGGACTTACCCTGTCAATGTCCATCCACAGCTCTTCAGCGACAAGAACCTTGGTCAACAATCTCAATGTAATGGAAAGAGCATATCTCAGATGAAGACACACACACAGGGGATTGTGTCCAATAAACTTAGAATATCCCTGTTCTCTTCACAAATTCATCCTTAATGTTAAAGGGAGAAATCAGACCCTTTCAGCCCTGGGACATTAAATATTTGCTTCTTGCTCACCCCCTCACCCTGATTCCATACTCATCAAGTGATATTCTAATTATGACATGGCTTTTCATATAGGTTTGACATAGATTGCAAATATTTTGATCAACATCTCCAGATAGTGAACACGCTGGCTTTCTAGGTTTGTATAGTTCCAAAGCCAACATTGTCATTCCCATTGATATGACCTTAGCCTTCTAACTGGTCTCCCAGGTTTCACTCTTGCCCCCTCCACATCATTGTTGCACTGGCCTCTAAAAAGATGATTTATTTATGTACACTTATTAAAACATTTTCTCATTTGACCTTCAAAGCAAATACAAAATGTTTTATTATCTCCATAAACAGATGAAGAAACTGAGAATCATAAACAGTAAATGACTATAACAATTAATAAGTTGTAAAACTGGGACTCAAATCCCAGCTCCGTCAGTTGTTATTGTTGTTGGTTTTGGATACTAAACAATCACCTACCACCGTTTCCCCGAAAATAAGACCTAGCCGGGCAATCAGCTCGAATGTGTCTTTTGGAGCAAAAACTAATATAAGACGCGGTATGGTATTTATTATATTATATTATGCTATATTATATTATATTAATTATATTTATTATATTTATTATACTTATTATATTTATTTTATTTATTATATTACCTGATCTTATATTATAGTAAAATAAAACTGGGTCTTATATTAATTTTTGCTCCAAAAGACGCATTAGAGCTGATTGTCCGACTAGGTCTTATTTTCAAGGAAACATGGTAATTATGGGTGGTTTGTCTTAAACAAATAGTAACAAGACAGGCACATACTGCATCTTTATTCTAGTTTTTCTACATCTCTGTAAGGTAGATAGTTTACAGATGAGAACACTGAGGTCCAGAGAAATTAGGTAAATTGCCCAAATTCACATTTTAAGTAATGGAGCCTAAATTTAGACACTTTATTTTGACCTGTCCAGTTTTGGAAGAGTTTATTATTCTTTTAATTTTTGCTTCATATATTTTTACTTTTCAGAACTATTCTAAACATTCCATTTCAACTTACAATCATGTTTACATTTTTTAAATTTCATGTTTAACTTTTTAAAATCAAAATTCTGTTTTACTCAAAATTTATGTGTTAGAGTGTGTGTGTGTGTTCTATTGTTGCCCTAACAAATTACCACAGACTTAGAGACTTAAAGGACACAAATATATTATTTTAGAGTTCTGTAGAACAGAAGTCCAACACTGAAATTAAGGTGTTGGCAAAGGTGCACTTCCTTCTGGAGGCACTAGGGGGAAATTCGTTTCCTTGTCTTTTTGGGCTTCAGGAGATCACTTGCATTCCTTGGTTTGTAGCCCCTTTCTCTGTCTTCAAATTCAACAGAAGCAAGTCAAGTCCTTCTCATGCTGCCACCTCTCTAGCTTTCTGCAGCCAGCAATGATTCTCTGCTTTTAAGGATTCATGTGATTAGATTAAACCCCCTTGAATAATCCAGTATAATCTTCCCATCTCAAGGTCCTTAACTTCAATCACATCTACAAAGTTCCTTTTCCTATGTAGGGTAACAGGTTGTGGGAGTTAAGATGTGGATGGACATCTTTGGGGGCATTACCTATCATTATATATATGATACTTTACATATTATATATTTACATTGTATATTATGAAATACATAATTTATATCTTTTTAAATTTTTGTGTATACATATGGAATGTATATGTATATATATATATGGCTCTATCCCATGGTATCCTTACTCAGGGACCCCAGCGGATGGAAAATCCAGTTCTATGATCCACACATGCTGACATGGGGAAGGAAATGTGGTAGACTGCCTACTCATTCCTGAAGTTTCTTTTCAAGTTGCATTTCACTGACTAAAGCACATCACTTGGCCACATCTAAGTTCAATGGCACACTGGATATTCATGGACAGGCCTAGTGATTGTCTTTAACATATGCAAACATACTTTAAAAGGTCCACATCCTTTACAACAGAACTACAGGTTTCATCATGAAAAATCACAATCGCTGCTCCACTCCAAGGGCTGCACCCTAGTAATAGCCACTTAATTATTTTAGTGACTACTTCTAGAATTTACCTTTAAGTTTCTAAGTAGCATGCACATAGTTCTGTTTCCTGGCTTTTTCCATTTTAGCTACCATCTATTAAATTCCTATGAGAGAAGAATTTGACTTACATCTCTTCCTCACATATAGTGTTTACCACATTATGATCCTGTAAACAACACATACAGCTGAGCCGTGTAGTATACTATGGTTTCATTTTCTTTTATGTGCATTTTTTTCTTAGAGTGAGTAAATGCCTCTTGTTTTTCATTTGCTTAGTTTTCTGTGTACTCATTATTAATTTTTCCCCAAGCTCTCTGACTGAACTATAAAACTCCTCTCAAGACATTCACAGACACTGAGTCCCTCATTAGTTCCATTCTGTTCAGAAACATCCGTCTTCGTCCCTCAAGTCCTCCCATTCCAGCTTGGGCAGGCAGGACCCATTCTAGGCCTATTTACAGCTAGGATTCCTATTTTTTGAAAGCTGCAGGTGACCCATGAAGAAGAGGAAAAGAAGATTGGATGACTTCTGAAGCCCCTGTTCTTTGTTCTGGGACTTTGAGATGGGTATGAATGATTAATAAATTCCAAGGATTGGCTGGGTACCATGCCCTTTGGCCAAGGCTGCTCATTCACCCCAACTTGGCCACTGGGGTCTGGGTCCGCCAGGTTCGTATCCCTTACATTGACTTCTCATCTCCGCTGCTTTCTTGATATTGATTCACCTCTGATCTCCATTGTCCTGGAACCAATAACAAAAGAAGAAGAGAAAGGGTCAGCTGTTTTTTGTGTGTTTTTTTTTGGAGATTCCTAAATTCCCTAACTTGGGCCCTATACACATCTCGATACTTCTTGCTATTCCTTTGTCCCATTAGAAGCAAAATTATTAGATTTTACTGAAAAAAACAGAAAATCCAAGGCATAGAGGAAAACAGTGTGAACGTTAATATCTTATTATGCTCTTATCTAGGAACTGATTGAATTTCTGAAAGCCCTTGAGGTGCTCCTGCTGGCAGCTGGGATTGAGGGTTCAAAGCAGAGAAACAGAGCATGTGGGGAAATGTTTTTACTTCATGATTTTCTTCTCACACCTGGTGATGGAATGAAATATGCAAGGAGGAGCGCAATGGGAATATAAATATTACAACAATGATGGCAATGCTTTCATACCTGGTGTGGGGAGATTTGGTTTA
Organism: Rhinolophus hipposideros; assembly: GCF_964194185.1. Lineage (NCBI taxonomy): Eukaryota > Metazoa > Chordata > Mammalia > Chiroptera > Rhinolophidae > Rhinolophus > Rhinolophus hipposideros. The sequence continues at coordinate 55,571,192 of NC_138057.1, read as the reverse complement.
GTCATAGGATGAGGCAGGGAGGACAATGAAAATGATTCTGAGATGCTGATGAGACCCCGAGTGGGGTGGTTCTGTGTGGAGAGTATGTTAAGAAATCTGCACCATTTCTGCCTGCTTAGTCTACCACCAAGGAAATTATCTTATCCTTCTCTTTCTCATTTTCTCTTCTGTGTAGCACAACTGGAGATTAGAGTAGAAAAGATGTTCCTGGGGCTTTCTCAGAAAACAATGGCCCCACCCAATGACAGCAAAAGGATTGATGCTAGGAATTACCAACTTGTAAATGAAAATTAATACTGTAATTAGCAAGATAGGAAAATCCATCTTATTGTAAATGGTGATATTTATGGATTGCAATATTCCCCCTGGGATCACCAGGTTATTTAAAAGAAATAAATCAAGAACTACATTCAGCCCCATGAAGAATACCACAAATATTCAGAGTAGACAAACACCTAAAGCTGACAATATTTTCACCAGGGTTGTAAAACAGTGGGTAAAGTCAAATTTTTCAAAAGATATACATTTGTGATTTTTAACACTTCTTAGATGGAAAGTGTTTTCAGATTGGCTTTTGAATATCAACATTGTCACCTTTGTGTCACATTGTGACAGCTTTCTAGCTAACAGACTCGAGACATTGGATAAAAAAATTAGTCTCACCAAAAAAGGAGGAAATGAAGACTTCATTTTAAATAAAAGCAAGGCCCTCCAAAAATAAAATATAAACATCAATAAACCTGCAGCTCTGATAAAAATCTATATAATGGCCTTACGTTTCTATAGCTTTTGATATTTAAAATGTGGAACCTGCTTTCACATACATTTGATTTGATTCTTGTGTATGTGTGTGTAATTGAGAGGGATGTAAAAAAATGATCCTCATCTTATACAGATGAGGAAGTGGAGCCCAGAAAGATTCAAGCTCACACTGCCTCTCAGGCATTAACAGACTGCGTGTATTTAACGTTAGCAAAATGCAGCGTATTTCTCTAGGCAGTGATAATCCCTGAATAGTGAGATAGCATTTTGCCACAGTAGGGATGGAGTTTATGTGTTCAAGAATGAATGATGCAAAGCAGTTAGGAAAACTACTCCCCTTCCCCCATGAATATGGATTTAGGAATCGTAGCATTTCATCCAAGTGTCCCCATTATTACACCCATATGTGACAGATTGGTTAGGGCTCTGCTAATTACAGCACATCATTTCTGCTTTGAATCAGGGCTCTCTGTGTGTTCGTGTCTTCCCTTCCGGACCATGAGAGGCTGCAGACCAGCCACCAGGTCTTTCATATGTTGTCTCTTATCTTTTTGCATAGTTTGGCCTTGTTTCTTGGGATAAAATCAACTATAAGTGACCCCCTATTTTCATACAGAATGAGAATGTGTCGGAAAGTCAAGTGACAAACTCATATGCTAAAAAAGGGTGGTTTTTGTGTTTCCATTTCCCAAAACTTTGAATCCCCTATCAGGAACACAAGGCCCTGTGGCAGGATTGGGGAACCCTGCAAACACCCATCAGTGATGGTTCATGTGATGTAATGGCCTCCCACCCCCACCCTGACCTACACCCCAGACCTCCATCCCAGCCAGCCCCTCATGGAGGGACAGGACAGAATGTGAGACGGCTGAAAATTCAGGGATTGTAGCACAAACTCCAGAAACATCCATGGAGAAAGTCTTCGTACACTTTAAAAGAAGATGCAGCATGTAATAATTCCTGGTTTGTGTAAAAAGGGGCAAAAAGATTAAAATAAATGTATATGTAAGTATAGACAAAAAACAGGAAGGGAATAGCCCCCCCAAATTTTAATGGCTTTTTCTAACTAGTTAGATTATGATTTTGTATTGCTTTAATGTACTCATTTTTTACCATCTATAAATTGTTTTGAATTTATTTTTATCTACTTGTAAGACATTAAAAAACATTACTAATAAGGCTAAGTCGTCTTTAACCACCATGCCAATTTCCCAGAGGTGATCACATCACTTCCGCATGCATCGACCCAGGCAGGCCTCAGAGCTCTCATGATTAGAGACCCTACACATTTTGTTCCTAGCAGTGAATTGGGAATGGCAACTCTGCACCTGTCTGAAGACACGGGAGGTGAAACGTGTTATTTGGGAGACCTTAATAGGTCAGAGATGATGTAAGGCCATCGTTTTTCATCAGGAAGCTGAGTACTTTCATCACTATCATGAGGCGGGTCTGCAGTGCTTCATTAGAAGCCTACCATGTCAGACCTGCAAGGACTTTAGAGATTCTGACCCATCTCCACATCCCCCGTCCCTCATGCCACATTCTCTCCATGTAGCCACTTCATTCCCTCTCTCCTCAGGCTGTTTCTTCCACAGACCATGTCACCTGTGGCTCTAGACATCTCCACTGCTGGAAAAAATGTGAGACTTCTTTCTTTACCCCATCCTTGGGCAACTCCTGCTCCAAGCCAATCACTTTTCTCTTGTGGACATGTCACTAAGATTATCAGTCCCCATTCAAACCACATGGCTAGAGAGGGGGAAGGTTATTTTCCACAAGAAGGAGGGGGTACTGTTCTAGAAGTACATACAGTACAGGTTCCCCGACCATCATCTCTTACCTTCATAGGATTTATGCAGCTGGATCCCTTACCTGAAAGAAAACCCTTCAGTACCAGGAGTTTCCCTGAGAGTCCAGCTGGTCTGGAACCTCATACCACCACAGAGCAAAAGTTGACAGCGTTGAAAGCAAGACAGTCCTGGACCCAATCATTTCATGAATGCTGAGCAGCAGGACCTGCAAGGTAGAGGAACTAGGGACTGAGGCAGTGTAGACATCATTTCTATCTCCAGCCCCCCCACACCTTTACCCCCTCATCTACCCAAAACTCACAGTCTTGGATTTGGATAGGACTCTGTCTTAGTCAAGATCTCTGGGTTGCAAGCGACAAAAACCCAACTCAAATTAGTTTACACACATAAGAAAAGAAATCTCTTGACTCATGTGACTGTAAAACTCAAGGTATTTACTTTCACAGGTGGCTGAATTTAGAGCCTAGACAATGTCCTGATGGTTCAGTCTCCCCTTTTCCCCCTCTCAGCTCTGCTCTCCTCTGGGGGCTCCCTAAGATAGGTTCTCCCCTCACAGAAGCAAGGTGGTCTTCAGCTTCTCAGATACCCCTATGGAAATACTGACATCTTCTCCCCCAAGAGCATTAACAAAAGTTCTGGGGTTGAGTTATCGCTGGAATAACAAGGGTCCCAGACCTGAGCCTATACCTGTGGTCAGGGGATGAAAATGCAGGAATTGAGAGTGGGGGAGGGAAAAGCACACTGGGGGTGGGGAAGGGCGCAAGGCAGGACAGGATAACAGATGTCCTTTAAAGACCCCAAAGCAAATCTAGTCTGACAGGCCCCAACCCACCTGCCCCAAAACAATATTCTGTGACGCCTTCCCTGACCAACGGTCTGATTGTGGTTAATTCTCTTTCCTTGTCCATCTCTCATTTTGCATACAGAAACTACACAAAAATCACTCTTGGAGGGAACCTGCTGAGAGACTTGGTATGAGTCAGTTATCCTGGCACCCTTAAAACCTAGCACTGGGCTGCAATTGATTAGAGTTGTGTGGAACCACAAGACCCGAGAGCCATCAACCAGAGTAGGAAGGTGCCTCAAAGGGTGGTAGGCAGAGTTCTGAAGCTGGTCCCAGACCCCTGGTGTGGAGTTCCAGATCTGCTCCCAGCACACTGGGCGACTCAGACAAACGCTTCTGAAATCTGGGCTTTGTCCATACCATCTTGCCCACCTACCGGTCAGTATTACTTAGAGTTTTGTGTTAAAACATGTGGGAGCACGTTGTAATTGTCAAATAGTATCATTATGTTTCTTGTCCGTTAAAATAATCAAGGTCCAATTTCAGAAAACACAGCACTAGGGAAAACAGTTTAAAGATGGAAAAATCATGTAATGATGGGACTGCCATACAATATAAGGAAAAAAAGCCTAGAGAAGAATGATTTTAATACGAAATATGTGCTCTAAAGAAAACAATGCCACGGGGGACATAGGAAAACAGAAGCATAAGCTATAAATCCAAGAGCAAAGCCAAAGAGGGCAGCCATGGTGGAAGGGAACCCTGAGTACAAGCTCCTGCAGAGGTTTCAACTGGAGAAGACTCTGGGTGTGGTCTTCCCTGGCCTGGCCTTGAAGGGATGCTGCTTTTGAAGGCCCTCACTCTTCTCAGGCCACTGCTCCTTTCCAGTCTTCATAACGAGGGCCAAAGACTTGGGTGAGCCCTTGCAGGCAGATTATAACCAGATACGATTCTGTCTGTTGACACCATGGCTGCTCCCTTCCCTGACACCAAAGGCCATCTGGCTTTCCTCAGTCTGTCGTCCTGAGCTGTAAGTAACCCACTTAAATCACCATTGGACAAAGAGAAGCTTGCAGCCTGCTTTGCAGCTCTCTTTCCATCCAAGCCATTAGTACGGTTAACAGCTCTGGCCCTGTGCTGATTTCTGACATGCAGTAATTAATTCCTTTCCACTCAGAGATATAGCCATTCACAAGTCTCGATTCAAAAACGTCTCTGCTCTGTTTCTTTTGAAAAATACTTAAAATGTTCAGTAGGAAAACTGTGTGGCCTTTTTGTGAGAAGCCACTTATCTCTAGCCCATCCTTACATGAAAATAAATTCCAGATGTATTCATGATTTAAATGTAAAAAATAAAACCATAAAAATACTCCCAGGTGAGTATTTATATATTCTTAGGGTGGGAAAGGTCTTTCTAAGCATGCAACGAAAGGCAGAAACCATAAAGATCAAGGTTCATGAGTTTGTTCATATAAAAATTTTAAACCTCTGTGTGGCTTAAATTAACAAACTAAAATAGAATTAAATGAAAAGAAAATGACAAATTTGGGGGAACGACTTTCAACGTACAATACCTGCTACCTACAAGGATGATGATGAAGGCACTAATAGTTATTTCTGTGTGTCAGACTGTGTGTTAATATATACCAAATACTAACAATTTAATTCACGAAAGAAAAAAATCAATGGTAAACATAAGAGAAAATATTCTCTCTTATTTATAATCACATTACAACAGAAAAAAAAAAAAAGGCTGCTTCTGAAATTAACCAAGATGATAAAAACAATAATACCCAAACGTTAGTAAGGGTACAGGGAAATGTTCACTTTTACACGTTGTTTAAAGTCTAAATTAGCAAACACTTTCTGGAGGGGAAATGTGTCAAAATCAGAAGCATGAATCCATTTCCACATCAAGGAATCCATCTTGGAGAAATAATTAAAGATATGCACAAAAATATAACTATCAGATGCTATTTTTTTATTAAATTTATTGGGGTGACAATTTTTAGTAAATTTACATAGATTTCAGGTGTACAATTCTGTATTACATCATCTATAAATCCCATTGTGTGTTCACCACCCAGAGTCAGTTCTCCTTCCATCACCATATATTTGATCCCCCTTACCCTCATCACCCAGCCCCCACCCCCTTACCCCCTGGTAACCACTAAATTATTGTCTATCAGATGCTATTTTAATAGTGAAGGTTGGAATTAATTCAAATGTTCAATAATGGAAGTTTTGCTGAATAAGTTATTATACACCCATACTGTGCAAACATTAAAAATTATGTTGTAGGTATACATTTACTAATTTGGAAAGAGGTTCACTATGTACAGTTTGTGAATAAAAATAGGTCATAAAAAACATATGCTCAGCACACAAAATCTCATTTCCCCAAAAAAATTTGTGGAAAACACATCTGGAGAAAATGTAGCAAATATTAACAGTGGTAAAGTTATCTCTGGGTAGTAAAATTAAAGGGAAATTTAATTTGCTTCTTTTTCTTTACATGCATTTTCTATTTTTTCTATAATAAATGCATATTATTATAAAATAGGAATAATAAGAATGCTTATCCTGAATGATTAGTGTGAAGATTAAATGATGTAATGGATAGTGGTTTAGGTGCTCTGGAATGGTAACTGTGATTTCCAAAAAGAGAGCTCTAAGAAGGAGGAGAAGATCAGAGAAGTTGGGGAGGATAAGCCAAAGGAAAAGTGGAACCTGAATAAACTCATGGCTTGCAGCGAAATTAGGGTGCATAAGTTCTGATGTGAGGATGGACAGAAAGTATAGCCATGGACTTCCCTTTTGGAGAGTTTGATAGAGCAGAACAAGAAAAGATGAAAAACAGAGCCAAGAAGGACATAAGGTCAAAAGGAGGGCCCCAGTGGTTTTCTCCTTTAATTTTTGAAGATTATGAAGTTCTGAGAACGTTTGTGAATGGAGAGGGCTTGTGCAGACTCCTGCAGAAGTGTGCAAATAATCCACCTGATTTACAGTTCATGAAGTTCTCCGGGATCCATGGCACCTGACGCACACCACAGAGAGGCTGCCTTTATTTCATCTGGAATCTTTGAAAATGAACCCTACCTTTCTGCAAGAATTACACAGTCAGGATATTACTTACCCAAGGGCAGTGGGTGATGCAGCAACCTGGTGCAAGATTCTCAAGCCTACACCAGGAGAAGTCAAGCTAGAAAGGATTCTAAGGGCCCTGGCCAAAGATGTCTTATTCTTAGGAAAATACAGTATCTGCAGCAGAAGGAGACCTGAGGATGATCAGGCTGATTCCTAGCCAGTGCTAGATTCCCCTTTCAGTGATCCTGACAATCAGCTGTCTAGCTTTGTTCCCATACCTTTAATGACAGGTAGCTCACTACTCCAAGCCAGCCACCCACAAATGCATGAGATCTAGGAATAATGCTAAACACATATCTAGAATTTCTATAGTTCTTTTTCAAATCTCCTGCTATTAATAATTTGTATAGGTCCCTATTCATGGAAGACATTTTCCAGTTTGTTTGTTTTTTTTTGCTTTTTGTTTTTATGATCCCTTTCAGACATAGCTGTTGTGAATATAAATTATTTTATAGACTGCATCTGATAATTCCACCATGTGAAGCCTCTGTAGTTCGATTTCTATTTTTTCTGTTGGTTCTCTCTTATGGAGCCTAATTTCCTTTTGTGACTTGTTATCTTTGATTTATTTATTTTTTTTTACTGGAAATTGTATTAGAAAACCTTTTTTTTGTTTGTTTTTTTTTAGGAATAATTTGAGGACTACAATGAAAGAACATTTTTCCTGAGAGAATTTGGATCTGCTTGTACCTTCTATACTAGTTAAAGTGTAGATTCTGATAGTGTCGGTCTGGAGTGAGGCCAGAATTTGAGTTTCTAATACACTCCCTGGTGCTGCTAATATGGATTCATGGACCACACTTGGAGGAGCAAGGAACTAGAAGAGGACCCAAAGGACTGGAACCAGGCTGTAATTCTATGGAAATTGTGTCACTTCTGCTTCCCTCTGAGTCTTTGGGGTTCCAGCTGATTGTGGGAAGGGTCTCCTGGAAAATACCTCACTGTGTCTGGCCAAGTCTTTGATTTTTATCCGCCTCACCTCTTGAGAATGTCAGAACAAAGCTTTAATTTCGAGGGATCAGCAAATGTGTTCAGATCAAAAGCAATTTCCATGCTTGCTTATCTCACTAGGTTTTCATTTTCCCTTTATTTTTAATCCAGTAATTCCTCATTTTATTGTCATCTTTTTGATGCTTTTAAGAATATATTTTTAAATCTATATTTTCAGTTGCTTTTAGTGAGAGGATTGAACTAAATAACCTACTCCACTGTTCCTAGAAACAAGAAGGTCTACACAAGAACTTCACATCTTCACGCTCATGAACGTCTGAATACTGTCAAAATCATAATTATCCAGAGAACCTCCTAGCATTATCTCCTTCATCTAAGTAAGTTGTTGCATACATCTATGATATTTGTTTAGACTAAATCTGTAAAGTTCTCTCCTTTCACTTGTACTTGTCCTTCCTTTAAGGCTCCACTCAGCATCTCCATCATTCAGAAGGCCTTTCCTGGCTGCCTGGCTTGCCTGGGCACTCCTCTTTGGACAGCCTTCTTGCCAGGATGTCCTAGGATTTCATAATGGAGCCACTAAAAGGAAACATAAAGAGCCTCCTCTCTTTCTACAGGTGAGGAGATGGAAGCCCAGTGAATGGAAACAACTTCCCCAAGGTCCCACAAAGAATTACTTCTGTGCTTGAGACTAAAACCCAAATTCTCTTCACCCAGCCTGGCAGTGTTTCCACAATCATATGTGAGCCCTTCATTTTGTTGAGCCAAGCTTGCCTTTCAGCAACTTCCATGTAGTAATTAATCAAGAAATGGCAAGATGTGTGTCTTCTAAATCTGGGAAAAACACCAAAAGAACTTGGTACATTTTTATGTAATTTATAACTGCCTAGTTCTGAGGATGAAGGTCTCCATCCCCAAACAACTGAAAGGGAAGGAAACAGTCAACAGACGCTCTTGGAGAAAGTAACAGTTTGCAGGGTTTGATTTTAACTGTCCTCTTGTATTTAATTTCTATCTGTGAAACCTCTGAAATCTATAGAGCCCTGAAACACCATAGAATATACCCACTGTCCTCCTGGAAGGATTCCAGTAAAAACAGCTTCTAATTAAATAAATGAGCTCTGCCATGTTCGCTTCAGATAGCAGAATAAGACTTCCAATGACAAGCTCATTTGACTGCAGTCAGTTTATTACTTGTTAAATAATCATTGAGTCTTGCTGTTCCTATTCATTTACAACCTTTCACTAACTGAACACAGAAGAACTGTAAAACAAACAAACAAACAAATAAACAAACTAACTAATAATAAGAGGAAAATGGCAATGCTAAGGAAACTTGAATGTCTGTAATGAAATCCATTAAGAAAGGAAGCAAAATGACTAATTCAGGAACTGGGTAGTAACTCATTCAATCTAATTTCTTAAACTCCTGAACTCCTGGCCCCAAACACTTCCCTGACCATATGTCCTCTTGAGCATCACCCCATGCAGACACACACACACACACACACACACACACACACACACACGCACGCACACTCCCTGTGTCCTAGCTGCCATTGTCTTCCCAATGGTTCTGAAACCTGACAAACTCTCCCATGCCTCTGTGCCTTAGAACATGCTATACTCTAGACCATAACACTGTATGCGATTTCCTCACCTATCAAAATCCTTTTCAGCCTCAGAGTCTAACACCAACTTCCCTGATTACTTCTCAGGGATGAAGCTCCCTCCACTACCTGTGGGAATCCTCTTTCAGAGAGGCCGTGGAGATCCAGCCTCTCTAGAAGGAACTCTGGCTCCTGAAATGCGACCAAAGGGCCTCATGGATCCTCCCTCCAATACTTATAATGTTTGTTAGTATCAGTATGTCCCATACAATAGTTGGGGCATTCTTATACTAAAAATTATTCATTGTTTATCTGAAATTCCCATTTAGCTCTGTGTCCTATGCTTTATCTGGCAACCCTACTCTGGTGACTTGGCATGCCTGTGGCAGTGGTTCATATCGGAGGGCATTTGCAGGCTCCACTTAATGCCCAGGGCACAACCAGGGCTATACGCAACTTGCTGGATAATGGCCCTACCTTGATCTGTGACATTTAATGAAGTAAGTGAGTGTGAATTAGCTTGAGTCTCCTCAAAAGTATGCATGAATTTTCAAACTCTTGTAGAAATAGCAAAAAATAATAGCAATAGTAATATTAATAATGATATCTATATTTCTAGATATTCTTCCAAATGTTTCACAGACACAAATATTTAATCCTTATAACCTTATGAGGTAGGCACCCTTCTTATCCCTATTATACAGATGAAGAAACTGAAGCACTGAGCACTTAGATATTTGGCCCAGGGGACAGTAGGTGGCAGGTGGTTGGTAAATGGAAGAGCTGCGATTGAATCCCGATGGTCTGGTTACAGAGCCTGCCTTCTCACCCACTGTCCTCTACTGTGTCTTTATGGCCAGCACCAATACATTACTCACAGCCTCTCATGACTGATTGTAACATACCACTGTGTTGCGATCTTGCACTTGTGAACAACAGCGTACAGAATCAATGCCAAATTCATTTACCTGGGAGTCAGGACTTTTAGTGAGCTGATGCAGATTACTTTTACAGACCCAACTGCTGATATTCCCCTTCTCCATGTCTGCTCCAGTCAACCTCTCCATGGGAGGACAAGCCCTGTCTATCTAGTACTACCATTTCTCATGGTCTCTGGAAGAGATGAATAAATACTCAAAAAATTTGCCTTTCATTCCTCCTGCTTTGGCACACACTCTTTGACACATTTCAATTTCTTTCTTCTCTCAACTATTCTTTATTCTCCAAAAGGAAAATTCCTACTCATTCTTCAAGATCTAACTCAAATGTCACCTCTTCCATGAAGTATCCCTGATTTACCTTGGTCATGTCAGTCCTCCCTCCTTCCTCTGTGTTCCTTCAGCACTTGGGTCACAGCTCAAACCCTGGTCTCTGGATTCCCTAATCAGGTCTGCTTCTGAGTCTACTCAATCTCAATGAACTACTTCTCTCCACTTTGACTGGGAATCCAAATCAGCCAAGGAGCTTTGTAATATACAAATACCCCATCCCTACTCCCCAAAATTCTGATGTGGCAAGCCAAATGTAGGACTCAGACGTCAATATTAAAAAAAAAAAAAAAGTCCACAGATGGCTCTGAGCCCCAGTGATGTGCCATGGTTCAGATCCATGGTTCTGAATAGCAAGTGTCACTCCACATAAGCTTGCTGAAATCAAGCTGTGTTTTTGGTACCCACTGTGCACACTCTGCCCTATTGGCCATATCCTTAGATTTTAAGGGTGGGTATGACTGAGAGTCTGAAAGAGCTTTGGGGAGGGTCCTTCAGGTCACTACCAACCCAACCTTCTATCATTCTGATGACATTTTCTGACATGAGATTCAATTTTATGCACCCAAAGCAGTGTCCTCTATTATGGCAATATCAGGAAAGGGGAAAGGGGACTATTTCACAGATTGATAGAAATTGTTTAGAGGAGAAATATATTAGAATCAGCTAGTATAGTCCCAGGTGGGGAAACTGAGGCTAAGAAAAGCAAGGGCAGCTGCCCAAGTTTCCGGTTTTCCTGCCCCAGTCCCACATGTGCCCTCACTTGTCAACTTCATCCAACACCAAATATCATCCAAATATCTCTTAGGGTGGATATTTGAAAGTAAAAAGAAAAAGGGCTTGACCCATGCCCATAGTTTGTATCCAAGCAAAGAAACTACACTCTTGTTACCCAGCCACAATATAATTTTAAATGAGACTTAGCTTCATAAAACACACACACACACACATACCACAAAATATCACACAATTTAACAAAACCGTCTTGCACAGTATTATTTAAACCAATGTAAAGCAGCTTCATTTAAAAAACAAAAACACAATTAAATTGAATTCTAGGCGTAATCCAAGAGATAAAAGTAAAAAAAAAAAGCCAATATGCAATGATTGAGTATGCAGGACCACAACCCTTAATCTCTGCCATCCTCAGCAGTGTAAACAAATCTGCTGATTGTTGATGGTATTGCTGAAAACATCACTAATCAAACCTTAAATACCAAATACATTTAAGCAAATAACACTCCAGTTACAGTCATTCTAGCTAATCGTGAAGGAAATCCAAATCGGAGACCAGTTTGAAAATGGCCAGAGCTAGACTGTAGCTTTGCATTAATTGACCAACATCCTAGAGGCAGTGCTTTCTCTTAAGTACAGAAGGCCTGAAATACGAAAGGAAATAAGGAAGAAGTCCAGGAGGCAAGCACTAATGCAATTTCAAACTGGAATTACATCAGCAGCTTTAAACAGATGGCAGAATGGGAATAAATGTGTTAGCTCCTTTCTCTTACTTGGGCTTTCATTGTTTATATCATTAAAAATAAGGAGAGTTTAAAATAACATATATCGTCATGTAGCAACTCACAGAGACATGCAAAACTAGTTTGAAGAAAAGACTGAATTTGGTCATACTCTTGGTTGTTTTGAAAACAACTGGGTGAATTCAATTAAGTCACCAGCTGGCTATTTACAAAAGAATAAAATCTTGTAAAGGCACACTGATTATGATTGAGGCTAGTCATAGAAAACTCTGGATAATCTAGAGATTGGTTTCAGGACATATCTCCTGTGTGTGGAAAGGCGTCAGTGGGTTATGGACTCTTATACTCCTAAAGTTCAGTGGCCCTAATTGATTATCTACATATTCCAGAGATAGCAAAGAAACACATGAGTGTCACCATTCTCTGTTCCCAGATCTCAGCAGACATCATTAACCTATTGTGGTATAATTCTTGCTACCTGATGTTTAGTCTTAGAATTCTTCTCAAGACAACGCATATAGCTTATTCACGACAGACTGGGTATATGGAAGCCTATTTCCCATCCCTGATCTTGCCCAACTCATTCATTTTTTCAGATGAAGAGACTACAGCCCAAAGAGAGTAAAGTGCCTGGTAATATCAAATATAATGCTTTGCTCTATAAATGTTTATTAAGTGTTCAATAAATATTTATTTCCTCACTGTGCATGACTTATGTGCCTGGCACTGTGCTAAGCACTTTACAAGAATCATCTCATTTGGCCTCACAATAATCCTCTAGATGCAATTTTTCTTTCTATTTTTAAAATGAGGAACCAGAGTTAGAGAGGTCAAATACTCCTCTTCCTGTCAGGATGGTGGAGGAAGCACACATAAACTCCTTCTTCTCTTGTTCAAATGTATAGGCACATTAATTAAATATTTAAAATGCTTAAAATACACAGGTAATAAAGGGAACACCTTTGTGGAACATGAAGAAAGAGAAACTTATTTAGCTATTCAGTTGTATATAGGACTTCAGGTAGGGCCATGGGAAGTAGGAGCTAGATATGGGCTCCACCCAAAATATTTGGGGGCTCCAACGAATGCCTGAGTTTGCACTGTAACCTGCATACACCCACTTTCTCTATCAAAAAGTTTCTTATGAAGTTAGGACAGTGTCACAAAAGGGAGTGAATCTGTGCTGCACTGAGACCTACTGGCCTCCATTTTGTGAGGTGTGACAACCTGTCTTAGAAGACCTGGGCTCATGTCCTCATTCCTTCCTCTTTAGGAATATAGCTTTCATCCTCTGAGATAAAAGAGTTTCGTCAAAACTTAAATCTTCAAAACTGACTATTAATGCACTTTCTGTGTGCTCACAGGTTCTTAAAGAAGTTATGGTAGGCAGCCCCCAAGATGGCCTCCAACAATCTTTAGTGACTAGATCCTCAGTGCCCTTGTATAGTCACCTTGCACAATGAAAAGCGTTGATTTGTATAACTAATGGAGTACTGTAATAATTGTGGTGTATGTTTTCTGAGGCTAGGTGATAAAAGGTATTGTGACTTTGTTTTGTTCTCTCTTATATCACTTGCTCCAGGGGAAGCCATTGCCATGCTGTGAGATACTCAAGCAGTGAGTCCACATGGCAAGGAACTAAGGCCTCTTGCCAATAACCAGCACCAGTTTGCCATCGAGATGAGTAAGCCACCTTGAGAGCAGATCTTCTAGCTCAAGTCATGCATTAGGATGACAGCAGCTCTAACCAATATCTTGACAACAACCCTGTGAGAGACTCTAAACCAGAACCACCCAGTTAAGCTTGTTCTGAGTTCCTATTCCACAAACAATGTGAGATAATAAATGTTTACTTTTTTAAGCCATTAAGTTTTGGGGGTAATTTGTTACACAATACTAGAGAACTAAATATAGAAATAAATAAAATAATGACTATAAAGCACTATCTCTTTATCTATCTGAGGGATCATTTTGATATCATCTGAAAATCTGAATTTCAGGTCACTGTATTTCTACTTTATTTTGGATAAGTCACTTGACTGTTCCCCTTGGTTCTTCCTGGAAGTGAAAAGTAGCAGAATTAATCCAGCACTCCAAGTCATTACTAACAGAAGAGATAAAAATCTTAAGTCCCAGAAATGAAATGCAAAGGGCTTAAACTATCACTGTTTTCCCCACCTCCGGTATATGGAAATTAGGATTCAGGGTGGTATGCTCCAAGATGACGCTCCTGAGACCTCATTGCCTTATATTAGTATCCAGATTGGTCAGCTTCTTACTAAGATTTCACCTTAAGCCTACTGAATCCCCTTGATGACTTTTGCATATACTAATTAAAGGAGAGAAAATAATAGATAAACATTTTTCACCTGCTTCAGGTACTACCCCAAAAAATTATGGATCAAAGTTCATCAATATTTCACATAATTAGTCACACTGAACAAAACAGTATGCTTCATATTTCCTGTTAGTCTTTCCTTTCCTCCAAAAACAGAGATGGATATATAATTCTTTATTAAGGGCAAACATTTTGTAAAGTTAATTGCTTTCATAATCATTTGGGAAAGTTTTTTGAACTATTCTGTTTTAAGGGTTAAAAGCTTTTCAACCCCTCCCCCCCCATCCTGGGGTCAGAATGAGATTTTTAAAAAAAATCACACTGGGACCCCAAATATTTGCTAGATATTTCAATTATAATATTTCTCAATATTTGTATGCATGTTTTTATTCACATATTTTACTGTTGAATTGAATAGATGGATTTGTTGGGCCTTTTACTTAAAAGAATTACCTTGGGCATAAAAACATTTCCTAGGTAGTGTGTTACTTAGGAACTTGTCCTAAGAAATCAGTAGTATTACAGTTAAAAAATATTTTTGTATGCTTACCATGTGTAAAATAGCAAATTAGAATTATTCTTACCTTTTGCCTTAATTTTGTAAAATTAAAATTTTTTTCCGCTATTTCTCACATGAATATTAATATTGGGAACTCCCCCCACCCCCAACACCATCACCCAGGCCCAAATGAGCACTAGAGAAGGCCAGCACAACACTTCTGGAAGCTCAAGGACATTGGGTTCTCGTCTGATTTTATTACTGGGTGATTGTAGGAGCTTATCCTAGTACTATCGCTCTTTGGGACTCAATGTCCTCGCCTATAAAATACAGTGTCTGGTGGATGGTGAGATCAGCAATTTTCTATTCACACATACCATTTGTCCTGGACATCCCACTATATCCTCTATATTAAATGATCTTCTAATAAATCCCCTCGCAAATAACCAAGCCAATTTAACTGAATTAAGTGTCTGTCATTTGCAAACAGAAGGGCTTTATATAACTGTTGAACTCCCCAAGGCCAAGCCAGGCTCCGTTTAACTAGTCATTCATTAGATTAGTTGTTTGTAGCCCTAGCTCACATTAGAATTACCTCAGGGGGTTTAAAACGCAATGGTACCTAGTCCACCTCAGAGACTCTTACTTAATGGATCTAGAGCACAGCCCAAGCAACAGGTGTGTTTTTAACCTCCTGAGGTGGTTTCAACATGCATCTAGGCTTGCAAACCTCTGCAGGGATGATGAACTCATCATACTTGCCTATGGAATGAAATATGTGGCGATAAGGTTGTAAGGGAAAGACCATTTTTGGTGGTCTTGGCATCTGAAGGGCCTGTTCAAGCCCTGTCTTAATCACTAATTCTGAGACTGTAGGCAAATCTGTTCACCAAGCTGTCGGGTCCCCACCTGTAAGATGGAAATAACTATCGCCCTGTCCTCCTCTCAGAGATCTCGTGGGGACCAGATATGAAGGAACCTAGAACTCGAGGAATCCAAAACCTGCATCTCCGAGAACAGAGACTGCACGTCCACTCCACATACTCCTCACACAGTAGACCGGGACTCCATGTCGTCTTCACCTCTTTCCAGGGGTCAGGACGGAAGCCTCAGGAGGAAGAGAGGGCCACTCCACCTCAGCAGAGGAACACAGCAGAAAATGGTCTTGACCTGTGGTTCATATGGAGTGTCTGTGTCCTCATTTCCCGCCCCACCGCATGCCTACCCCACCCCCACTGTACCCCACCCTCATCAAAGCTCCTAAGGAACACCGCACAGATTCCTTGTCAACAACAGCCAGCCACCCATCAAGGCTACTTAATGATCAAATCAGCCTTTCTAGGCCTTTTCCTAAAGGATTTTAATCTCTATCCTTGTTCTCCCCTGGATTTTTTCCACCACTCATTGGCTTAATAAATGCCTTTCCAGAAGGCTTCAACCCGGCTGGAAGTATACTTGAACAGCAATTCTAAGTCCTTATTAGCTCTATAGTGATCAGGTGAAGGAATAATTGATCTCAATCAGGAACACCTGGTTTCGTAATTGCACAAATGATTATAATTCAATAATAAAAGTCAATTTAACTAACTTAATTCAGATTGCTTTAACCTCTCGCAGACAGTTAAGAAGGGAAGAAGCAAAGGGGGTGGGGAGGAAGGAAAAAGAAAAAAGAAAAACAAAGCTCTATTTAAATAGGACCCAAACGTAAACGATTCCTTTCATCCCGACCATAACATGTATTGCCGCCTCTGGGCCTTTTTTCATTATTTTCTTTCCATGTAGACTGTCCTGCCCCCATCTCTATACTTCCAAACTCTATCCATTTTTTTCCAGATCAAGCTCAGATACCACTTCAACACCTCTATAAAGTTTTGGGGTGCTGAGAGTTGGGGCATATCTAATTCCTCCATGGGGCTTGAGTGAGATGGTGACCCAGGGAAGGAAATTAATATCCGTGAACAGCTACTGCAAGTCAGTCAGACATTTATTTCTGATGTTTCATTTAGTTCTCCCAGAGAAATGGGACACTGAGGCTCAGAGAGCTTAACAATTTGCTCAAAGTCATATCGCTGGAGAGCAAGCAGACAGGATCTGAACTCAGGTCTTCCAGGTTTCGAAGCCTGTGCTCTTGGCTCCCCTCCATGACAAACCCTTAGAGCCCCTTGGGCCTTCCTGGGCTCTCACACCCCAGCACTACTTCAGCCACCCAGGGGGAGTTTCAGGTATTGCCACTTAATTCTGAACCATGAAGAATTTGGGTAAGAGGTAGCCAGCCAGATAAGGCCTTCTCTGTTCGCGTCCACCTTGTAGAGAAGTAACTGTCCCCTTACTCCCTTACTCTCTCCAGCCAAATATTGCTTCAAGGGGATCAAAGGTGGACTTCAAACACTTATTTTGGAATCATTTCAACCTTCTGAATACCAGAGACTAAACTTCAAGAAGTATGGCCTTGGGATCAAGGGCAATGTGTCAGGTTGAGGACCAGAGAAAGGGGGATGTCCAAAACTGGCCCTGCTTCTGCTCTCGGAGGAGGCGGGGAGGGCGAGGTTGTGGGGTGGTGCTTCACTGAATTGTGCTGGGTGGGGAGGGGGAGAGGAAGATTGTGCGGGAACTAATTGATCCACCTCTCCATTAAGTAAGCATTCATGGAATGCCTACCAGACCCACACTGGGCATGGCGATTGTGAGCTTGCTACACTACTACTACGATTATCATTAATGCCAGTAATACCACTCCCCACTTATTGAGTATCAGATACCTCACTGAGGATACATACACTTTATCCTATTTTCCTTCACAGTCCTATGAAGTAGGTATTAGTATCATTCCCCCTTGTACAGGTGGGTGAACTGAGGTGAAGAGGATTTCAGTCATTCCCCCTGGGTCGCAGAACTTGTTAGCAGTAGACAGAGCTCAGATTTAAACCCAGCCTTCTGGTTTTAGAGCCTAAGGCTCTTAACCAGTCCTTGACAGAATACCCTAGCTTGTCTCAAAGTCATAGCCCTGCCCTCCCAGGACTCAGCACCTTGGGGGGTGTGGGGATGCGTCTGAATAATAATAATTCAGTATGAAAGTGTCAGTGGGGAAAGGGGACAGTCGGAACTGGCTGGGGTTGGGGGAACACTGAGCTGCTGCTGACGGCCGCAGAGGCCTTCCTCATCCCTGGGCAGCTAGCCTTTCTCCATCTGGGATGGCCTCTCCATGGCCTGTAAAGTGGAGGAAATCCGTGATAACTCTTTCATACACTTTGACATGGGCTCACTTGCCAATTTCTGGGGGAAAAAAATTATATTTTAGAATACTCAAGCCTTCATGGTAATGTTTCTTTTGAGAAGCTGTCACTATTAGCTATGAAATCCGCGCTCCCCCCCACCCTGCCCCACCTCGACTGTCTAGTTTTTAAAAAGTAATTTATATTGATTGTAGAAAAATGAGAAAATGCAGATAAGCAAGAATTCTTTAAAAAGTTCCTGGAAATTCCATCACCCAGAGACAACTGCTGCCAGATGTTGATGTTTGTTCATCCAGACTCTGCCCGATGGTCATGTAAAGGGTACTTGTTGACATACTTTTCTTTCACAAAGATGTAATCATACCGCAATTCTGTTTTGTAACCTGCCTTTTCACAAAGCGATGTATGGTGAGTGCCTTCCCATGGGACCACACTTTAAAGGAAGGTTTCTAAACCTTTGCAAGCTTTGAAATCTCCAGCATGGCAGTGCATGGGTAATAATGTATAGGAGATGGCAAGGATCGAGACAGACAAGGCCAGGCAGTTTGAGCTCCATTCCTCCTCCCACTAGCTGGGTGGCCCCTTTGAACTTCACTGGTCTTATCCATCCCCTGCGGGATACTGCCCTTCCCTCTGCAGGCCTCCCAGGGCTGCGATCATATCTATGAAATGCTCCTGTAGATGCTCATTGCATTACCCAAATGTAAAGACTCTGACTCAGCCAAGAATCCCCCTCCTTTTGCTGTGGTGAGCTGACATGGTATCTCAAGAACCCCAAGATTTCAGCATACCCCTGTGGTACCGATCAGCTAGTCATCCATGCTGGTGATCATGAAGTTCCAACACTGCATCAGGGAGGGATGATATTTAGCTGTCTGAGTTGGATATATCCAGTTGCCTGGGTTGTTTGCTCTGTTTCTAGCCTTTTGGTTACTCAGGGGCCCGTGTTCTAAACAGCCTGGGCATCCTTCAAAGCTTCTTCCTACAGGGGGTCTGGCTGCAGCCCCCATCAAAGGCCCCCTATCCTCCTGCTGTCTTTCAGAATCTCCCTGAGGCTCTGCCCTCCCAACCTACCTACTTCCTCTTATCTCTCTAGTTGCCTCTTTGAGCAGGATGCTATCTCTACTTTGCAATCAACCCTTAGGATCCCCTCGCTTCTCTGCCCTAGTACCTTCCAAAATCATACAGACAGCTCACTTTGACAGAGAAGGAAACTGTGTGGTTTTCCAAGGATTCTGATGGTGACTTTCCAGGAAGGCAGCCCCAGTGCTCAGAGCCCCCTCTGCTTCAACTTGCCTCCTGGAGCTGCTGAGGTTTTTACAGTGTGATGGTGGACACACTCCCTCCAGCAATGAAATCCTGAAGGGTGCCTGCCCCACTTCCCAGGAGCCCACCACAGCTGGAGAACTGAGAACTAAATTCCGAACTATTCCTTCTCCCCTCCACAAATTTATTTTTAGGTCCCTCTTCCTAAAGCATTCCTCCTCCATATCTCTACCCCCACTTGCCCATTCCCCAGACTTACCCTTCCTTATCCTTCAGAACTCGGCTCAGACCTCAGGGCCTTCCTCACCGTGAAAAGCTAACTTAGGTGCTTTTAGCCCCAAAGCACCTAGAACTTTTAATGACCACAATAAATTCTAATTTTCTTTGAACCTTTCTTCAAACTGTGAACTCCTGGAGGAAAGACGTGTGTCTTATTTTCTACTATTGTCCCATAGCTAAGCACATAATAGGTGCTCAGTGAAGTTTTGTGAACTGAATGATCAAACTTAGCATATCTTAGTTCCACCTGCAGGAGGACCACCTCAACCTCATTCGTGCTTCTGGAGAAATTTTTTTGTAACCAGAAATCTATCCTTCTTGCAGCTGAGCCGTGGAAAGATGCAACAAAATGAAGCTTGGCGGACCTGTCACAAGTTCTGCCCCTCTGGTGGCCATCCCCTGTAACCCAGGTGGCACTATTATTCCTACCTCTGGGGGCCTGTGCTTTTTATCAGGAGGTAAAGCCAGACCTGGGACGGACAAGGCCTTTGGACTTCTGTACCATCTCTGCTCTATTGGCTTCCTGGCCTGTCTTCCCCAAAAGCTGCCTGACACTGCTTTATTTTCCAAATGAAAGTGAGTTTTTGTTAATATCCTAAGAACTTTGTGATGTTCCTAAAAACATAAATAGAGATGTCCCACCCAGATTCTACCTTGGTATCATCAAAGCTAAATTAGAAATAACTAAGGTTACCTCTGGCATGCATGTATGCAATGGTTCAGTAAGCTTTTATTGAGTTCCTATTATGACCCAGGTACTGGGCTAGATGCCAAAAATCCATATTCCACTGTAGGTAGGCTCGCCACTTTAACAGATCCCACTAGCTACAACGACTTCACCTGAAAGCCATTTCTTCTGTTGACCAAAATTTATTAATAACCAGTTCGCCTAAAATTCTGCTCACTTATGTCGTTTTTTTTAAAAAATGTGTTCAGATAATCTGGTCCTTTTTGCTATTTTCAGGGGCATTGAAAGATTTGTTTTTGGAATAAATTCATCTTAGAATTCCTCCTATATCAACTAAGATGTAAAATCTTTCGTAAAAATTAAGCATACACACCAAACTGAGTTGTAAAAACTGGAGTTTGTGTAACTGGGGGGCTTTCAGCATCCTTTTGCAATCCATTTGCCTGATTTTGTTGGGATGGGGACACTTATTTTTGGTCAGGGGGGTAGATTTGGAGGGAGTATTCAAAGAAAAGAAACCCTGGGATAGGACAGTGTCTGCCCTTTCTGCAGGCCTAAGAGATTCTGGGGTGAAGGGTGTGGTACAGGCTAAAGCTAAGGGACCATGTCCACAAAGGACTGAAAGGCTTTGCACACACGAGAACCCACCGTAGGGCCACAATGACGCCACTAACTTCCTGCCTCTGTCCCAGAGACAGAGTGTGGCTCTAGTGCCACATTAAAGTGCCCTGGGGAGTGGAGCTAGATGGAGAGAGGATTCAAGAGGAAGGCCAGAGGAGACCACAGCTGGACATGTTCTGCAGCACATGCGAGGTGGCCCAGGGGACCGGCTGGGGGCAGGCCTGCTGATGTCCTCTGGTCATCCAGGTTGGGACTAATGGCCACAAGACTTGGGCATTGTCACTGAAACGTCACTTGTATCCCCAAGCTGCAGAGGCCTGAAGACATTTGGGTTCTGAGACACCCTGAAGAACATAAAGCAACCTCATACTTCAAAGAATTCTGCACATTGGGCACATATTATGGAAAATACAAAATAAGTTGAAAGTGCCTGATTTTAAAGTAAGGAAAAGGTCATCTTTAAAATGGAAAGAAGGAAAGAAAGAAGGGAAGGAAGGAAGGAAGGAAGGAAGGAAGGAAGGAAGGAAGGAAGGAAGGAAGGAAGGAAGGAAGAAAGAAAGAAAGAAAGAAAGAAAGAAAGAAAGAAAGAAAGAAAGAAAGAAAGAAAGAAAGAAAAAGAAAGAAAGAAAGAAAGAAAGAAAGAAAGAAAGAAAGAAAGAAAGAAAGAAAGAAAGAAAGAAAGAAAGAAAGAAAGAAAGAAAGAAAGAAAGAAAGAAAGAAAGAAAGAAGAAAAGAAAGAAAGAAAGAAGGAAAGAAAGAGACAAAGAAACAGTGGATGAATCTGTTATTAAGCCAATTGATCAGGGAGCCAATGTTCGCCTTCAACCATGCATGGGGCCCCTCTGTCAAGGCTCTGGAAACAGGTGGAATGAGAGACCTAGGAACCAGACTGGCACTCCCGTCTGGTCTCTGCTTTGCCATGGATGCTCCTGGCAGCGCTCAGGCCTGAAGGGCTGTGGCTGGGGCAGGGTACCCTCCCCGTGACAGCAGAGAACAGAGGTTGGGCTGCGGCTGGGGCATGAAGCACGCAGGGCTGTGCTCCAGATTTGACACTGGACATGGGCCAACACTCCTTGTGCATTGAGATGAGACTTAGGGCAGACACCCAGCATGCAGGCTGGGAGGGAATCCCTATGCTCCTAGGAACCCTCGGCCTGGGGATTGTCGGTTGTCAAAAGCTCTAGCTGCAAAGGACCCTTAGGGATTATCTAGTCCAACCCCCTCATTTCCCAGAGCAAGTTGCTGAGGCCCAGAGAGGGGAAAGAATTTGTTCACTGTCATTGGGAATGTCAGTGACGCAGGCTCCTCCTGCTGGGTTCAGCCTAGGACGCCGAACCCTGACAGGGGAGCCTGGGTTTCCATTGGGATCTTCATGAAAATCAAAATAATCACAGCCCTCAGTATTTTCCAGTCACTGGAAAAGCCTTACTTTGTGAAATTTGCAAAGCATAAACATTTGCTAATCAAAGTATTTACCCAAGTGATACTCAATTAAAGCAATATTAAAGGAAATAAAATGTGTACATGCTACTGACCACCTACGCAGGATTCATATCACATTCCCTTAAACAAGACTTAAATCAATGGCAGTTCTCACTGGCTGGGATTTGAACAGCAGGGAATTTGCAGGAGCCTTCAGGAGGATTTGACAAAGCAGGAAAGGCTCAGAACCAGGAGCCAGGAAACGCACTTTGTCCCTCAGCTCTGCCTCTCAAGAGCCCATTGACTTCAGAAAGTCATGCCTGCTTTATCTGTGGAATGAATAAATGAATGAGTATACCATGCCCCTGCACAGGATTTCAGCATAAGGAAGGCGTTTTAGAGTTGAAAAAGAAAAAGGTAAAAGGCATGGCAGAGACTATGCTAGGACTTGGGGATACAATGTCAAACCAGGCAGACACAGACTTCTCATTTATTAGCATATTGTCCATGGTTTTCAGTTTTATGGGACATGAGAGGGGCCAGGAGGGCGGACAAAAGACAAGTAGACAGACAGATAAATAATTAAAATGTGGAAAAGGATTACGTACGTAAGATGTGGGGGTTGAGGTAGAGAATAACGGGGGGAGGGGGCTTACTTTAGGGAGGACAGCCAGGACATCAGCAAGACCTGATCATGCAGGGTCTTGCAGGTTGTAATGAAGTGAGTGAAGGAGAGCAGAGGTAACTGGAGCTGCCTGTTTCACAGCACTACTTAATAAACACTCAAACTTCAGAGAGGCAAAGCAGAAATCCTGAGGTCCACTCGCTCACTCCACCCCTCACCTGCCTCATCTTTCTCATCACATGCCAATTCCACTTTTCAAGCTGCTCAGGCCAAAATCCATGCATGGGGTCCCCTTTACCCTACATCTAATCCATCAGGGAATCCTAGTACTCTGCCTTCCAAAGGCACCCTGAATCAGACTGCTCTCGCCACCCCATGGCTATGAACTTGGTTCAAGACACTAGCATCTCTTAACTAGACTGTTGTAGTCATCTATTAACTGGTTCTACCCTTTACCCAACATCCTTTTCTCTATGCAGCAAACAGATCCTTCAAAACTCAAAGTCAGACCACTTTCTGCCCCAAATCTACAATGGGCTCACACCTCAGTCAGAATAAAACCAAGGTCTGTGTTCACCCTTTATTCAAGTCCATCCCAATCTAGCCCCTTGCCATTTCTCCAATCCCATCTCTGCTTTTCTTCTCGTCGTTCACTCGGCTTCAAGCCCACAAACTTCATATTTTTGAGCACACCAAGCATGCTTTGGTGGTATGACCTTTGTACTTGCTCTTTTCTCTCTCTCTGACACCTTTCCTCAGTTATCTGTTTCTTGGGGCTTGCTTCCTCCCTTCACTCAGATGTTTCCTCAGTGGTCACCTTCTCAGAGGGTGCGTCATGGACACTCCTTTCTATCAGGTCTTCACACCTGTTCATTTTTCTTCATGACATGAATTGTCACCTAACATATTACCTACTTATTTTTCTAGGCCATGGGTTGGCAAACTTTTGCATAAAGGGCCAGATGGCAAATATTTTAGGCTTTGTGGGCCATACCGACTCCATCACAACTGCTCAACTCGACCACTGTAGTGTGAACGCAGCCATAGACAGTACACAAGTAAATGAGCACGGCTGTGTTCCAATAAAACTTTATTTACAAAAACAGGTAGCAAGCTGGATTTAATCTATAGGCCATAGTCCACGGACCCCTGGGCTAGGCACTTGTCTTCTTTCCTACTAAAATATAAGCTCCAAGAGAGCAAGCTTTTGTCCTTTTTGTGCAATACTCTCTGAGGCACCTGTCAAAGTGCCTGGTATGTGATAGGCAGTCCATAAATACTTATTGAAGTAATTAATTGATTCACTGATTAATTACTGAGCTCTTGGGAGACTTTGATTTTAGGAACCTGGCTAAAGAGTTTGGACTTTCTGCTTTAAACAAAAAAAAGTTTAAAAATTGTCTTTTCCAGTTTTAACAATATTCGTGACTCTTGATTGACAGATCTTCACTGTAGTCTGCAATTCTCAGAATGGAGACATTTTGAGACAAATGACAGCCGTTTGCTTGTCTCACTGTTTACTCCTCTCGTAAGAGCACCGTGTGATGCACATTGCACATTGAGTTGGATGTGTGATGCATCAGACTGCTGCCAACAAAAACACATTGAAATAAAATAATTATCTCTGCAAGTAAAGGCCTAGGGATGACACTCCAGACACCCCCCTGGAAATAAAGAGGCCTTCTGCAGCTCTGCAGGGAACAGAATCGAGCACACACGGTGCTGGGTGTAGAAGAGCAGAAAGGTTAGCAAAGGCTGAAAGAGTTGTGGAGAGGGGAGGTCGACCTGGGTCGGTCTGGAGGGAATAAGTGGAGCTGGATAGAAGAATGACTCTCATTTTCTGAGATGTAGTGGGCTAAGGCATGGGCCTGGCCCTGAGCAGGATGTACTCGTGAATTCTGAGGTACCCCGTTAGAGAAGGTTGTTTTGGGGGTATGAGGGAGTTCGATATGAGGGTCTGGACTGTGGACAACCTTGAAACCAGTCTGGAGAATTGGTACTATTTGGCAATGGGAAACCACTGTAGATTTTTTGAGAAATTGGTTATTACAGTGATGAAATTCATCTGCAGTAAGGTTGAGAAATGGAATGAATGAGCAAATGGATGTGATTGAATGAAGGAGGGGGCGAATCTCAGGGGAAGGAGTCGGAACTGAATCCTGAGGGCACTGCAGAACTACTAAAAGATTTTAATTAGAGAGTTGTATGCTCATATCTCTCCTTCCAGATGAAATGGGTGGGGCAGAGATTGGAAGGAGTGGGAGAGTCTCCAGGGTAAGAAGAACAGTTGGATTGCTACTTCTAAGAATGTCCCTCTTGTGCACTTGTGGTCACATTGCCCTGATGCAGTTACCTCCTGTGTCCACCTCCATACTGAGGGTCACCAGGTCGGCACAGTATGTTTATTTGGTACATGTGGTAACCCCACTCAGGTGCCACTTCCTCCATGAAGCCTTCCCCAATCTCCCAACCTGGCATAGAACTTTCCTCCTTGGAGCTTTCACACCTCTTCAGATGTTCTCCTCTAATTGTAATGATTGCTTTTTATCTTAGCCCCAGACTGTCTGGATTCAAACCACAGCTCTACCACTTGCTAGCTCTGTGACTTTGGGCAAGTCCCTTAGCCTTCCTCTATTTCCTCATTGATAAAAGTGGGAATAATAATGATACCTTTCTCCTAAGATCCCGTAAAGATTTAATTAGTTAATATGAGTGATAGGCTTAGAACAGTGCCTGGAATACAGTGAGCTTTGTATATGTATAAGCAGTGGCTATTATTGTTGTTATTATTGTTATTAATTAAAGTTATTTGTGTCCATGTCTTATCTCTTATAATAGATTTGAGACTTTTGAGGGTAAGAGTTGCGCCTTATTCATTTTTGTGTCTTCCTCAATGAGTAGCAAAATGCATTCACACAGTATGTGCTCAATAATATTTGTAGAATGAATCAATAAATGATTGAATGAATAAATGAGTGAATACAACGTGTAGAATGGAATTTAACTATGACACTATAAACAAAGCATTACATGTATTCAAAGATACTTTGATCTTTACAGGGAAAAACAAACTATGTGGTAATAGCAGAAGCCTAAGAATCTGAGTACAGAAGGAACCTGGAGCAAACCCTGAAGCATTTTGAAACTGCAGAGTTTCAAAACCCAACTCCTTGCCTTGATCTTCCCATCTGAAAAATGAAGAGATTTGATTAGATGATCTTGAAGGTCCTACCTAGCCCTACAATTCTATTCTTGGTATCACTCGATTCTCAAGTGTCTTGTTTTTGGGTGACTCCACCATTAGGAATTTCCTAGAAAAACGAGCGGAAGAATTGTTTTTAATTGAAACAATACTGCCAAAGGACACTCAGTGCGAGGGCGTAGAGAAAGATCTTAGCAAACGTAGTGAGGGCTTGTGTGAGAGGTGGGTCCTCTGTTTCCTCACCTTAGGACTAACATCCAGAAGAAAAATTGTCCAAAGTGTGTACAGAAGCCACATTTACACAGGAGACAGGGAACGCTTGAAAACATGAATCAAACCAGCTCTAAATTCTCCTGGGGAAAGGAACAATAGGAAGCACCAGCAGAATGAGTCCAAGTTCACCGGGACATTATTGAATCTGCCCTTTGGCATGTTGGGCTGTGCCATTGTAAGGCTTTTGGGGTTCAGCATGAGAAGTGAAGACTATGATTCCTAAAGATACCTCTGGCTAAAGGGCAGTCCTGGATTGATGGCCCAGTCTTCTAAATCTCTCTCAGCACCCTCTTCAAGTCTTGGGCACCATCTTTTTGTGTGGCTATCATTAGCATCACTGGATGTTAAATTCTCCAAAAATTGTGTTTACTTACCCCGGCACATGCCTAGTGCCTAGTAGGTGCTCAACAAATATTTGTTGAATGAATGAATGAATGAATGAATGAATGAACGTTAGTAAAGCCTTAAAATCTGACTTTGAGGAATGCTGACATGAGAGGGGAAGGGGGAGCTATAGGTACCTTAATGTCCAGGTCACATGGTGGTTGACCAAGGTAAACTCCTTTCTGGGTTGTCAGACAAAGGCGAAGCAACCAGCGCATGTTCTTTTGCTTCTGTCTTCACTTTTCAGTCAGCCTAGGTTGTAAATACAGGGACCTATGGACAGGGAGTCAGTCTATAACTGCAATATCAGCTCAGTCTGTGGGTCTGCTCATCTCTGAAGTGGTGCTGGCGATAAAAAGTAGCTGGCTGCTGGGGACACAAAAGCCATGTGGCAGCCACGGCTGATTCCTGTTGGGGTTCTGCCTCTCCCCCACAAACTCCACCGCATGTGATCTCCCCCCCCAAAAAAGAGCCCTGGTACTGGGTTCTGAGTGGGGAGAGGAAAGCTAGATTCCTCCTCAACAGATGTCACCATAATTAGATAACTCATTATATCAAGGAATAAGGAAAGGAGATTGACACAGATACAAATGCGAACATATTGATAGCTTTTCTGCATGTGAGTTTCTGCAATCTTGGAAACTGATTTCCTGGACAAGGCTCAAGGGATGAGTCAGCGGTTGGAGCCTGGGGAGATTTTCCACAATGAAATTTTCGTCCTAGTAAAGTATCCTAAGAGCTTTCCACCCTGTAAGACTATTCCCAGGGGCAACCGGGGCTCAAAACCAGTGTGGGTGTGTGCCTGTGCATGTGGGAGAAGCCCAGCATGGAGCCAGGGCCTGGGGGTGAAGGAGGGAGGGAGGCTGTACCCCACTGGGTGAGGCAGGCGCGTGGGCAGTGGCTGACGCTTATCCTCGAAGTCCAATGGCTGCTCCAGTCTGTGCTGAGAATCCCCAGACTCCTGGATCCTCTTCCTGTATCCAAGTTAGGGAGCTTCCCTGGGGAGTTCACCCCTGACCCCCACCAGGATTAAGTGTCTTTCACTGGTGTTCCCATAGGACCCTGCTCATTCTTTTGGAGCACCCATCACTCCATCAAGTACTTGTCTCTCTTCCCTGTGGCAAAGTGTAAGGATCTAACCACATGATCTTTTCCAGCCTGAACAGTCTAAAGTTGGAAATGCTTTAAAAATGGGGAGAAGCAGGGAAACAGTGAATTGACACTGAGCACACGTCCGCTCCTTCCCTGGGCATTTCACATCCATCATTTTGCAGCAATCACCTGAAGTAAACCTGCAATTTTTCAGGAGGCAGGGATCACTTTGAATGGCTTAAGACCCCAGAGCAACTAAGGCTCTTCTCCTGTGGTCTCATTGGTCATCTTCATTTGTACTTAGCACTTTTCTTCTATGTGGAGACTTAGATGTATAAAGGGTGTGAAGAGGGAGAGGCCCTCCCGCCAGAGTCCCTAGTACTCTCCTGCCCTGCGGTGCCAGCCTTCCTCCCCACCCCACACATTTCATCTGGGGCCCTCAAGCACCTTGCCCTTTACCCACCCTATACCCCCAGGGAATGACCTTTCCTCTTGTATAGAGAAAACAGAACCAAATGGAAGAGAATTCCCTCACCTTACTGACATAGAAGAGATGGCCTACTTCTTCCCTAGAGACTTTCCCTGTGGTTGGCATTTGTCTCTCCTCTTTAAATTCATGGTCTGCTCTTGCCTTTATTTCTTGAGTCTATCCTCTCCTCTGCTCGCTGCCTGGTCCAGCCCCTCGCCTGTCCTCTGGGTAATTACCATACACCCCAGGCCACTCCCCAGTGGTCTTTCTGCTACTGCTGTCTTCTCCTTTCCTGGCCTTCTATTTCCCACCCTACCCCACATCTTCTATACCTTCTCTTGAACTACAGAAAGAGCCTCTAGCTGCCTGAACCTGGCATTCATATATCTTGGTAAGAGGCCTGAGAAATCCTTTTTCGGGAGGGACCTAGAGCTCCTAAGCAGATAACACTATCCTAAAGTGGTCGAAGCAGGTAGGCTTTAAATATAAAGAGGACAGATACCATCAGCAGTTTACATGTAGGAGATAGTGCTATGCCTGAAATGGTAAACGTGTGACAGGTTTTGAGCTTACATGTTTTAGGAACTAATGGTCACTCTTGCCTAAACAGTCCAGGCATGATTGACATATGACTGTCAATAAAAGTCAGAGCTATGCCCAACTGGCTCCATAAAAGTGCTGATGACCGTCCCTCTGAGGCCATGACTGAGGCCATGACAGCCACACCAGATCCTGTTATTGAGTAAGTGGGAAGATACAGAAGGACCAGTTTCTTTGGGGACAACAGGCTGTCAGAATGTCTCCATCCTCCAGTGGCTATCTCCAAACCTGCCTGGAGGGATGAGAAGCAGTGACCCCTCTCTGCCTTGCAACGCTTCTCTTTTTTCCCACTTGGTCTTGTGGGAATGGGAGAAAGCATTAAAGCTTTCTGCTCTGGTTTTTGCTCATACTCTGTGAGTCTTTGCAAAAATCCATTTAGAGCACCTATTTGTAGTTCTAACTCTCGGACAATAAAGTTAGTCCTTAATCAGACTCATACCCACCTTCCATTCGCTTTCCAGCGCTACTACCTACTCATTCTGTGTTATGACTCTCTCCCTGTACAGGCACAACACTTTCCCTTCCTCTGCTTCCATTTATAGCCAAATATAACCATCCAGTAGGGAAAGGACCCATTCAAACCTCACCTTTCCAGGGAGCTTTCAGGGTTCTGCCAATCCTCATCTCTCTCAGGCCTGTACCATCCACTCAGCATTCTCTACTTTCTCTTAGAGGTATTGCTATGCCTGTCTTATCTCTCCCATTATATCAGGGATTTTCCCAGGAAGCAAGCTCAGTCTGAGACATGTGAGCACATCCCCTAGGCCACAGTACAATGTTGTTGACCAAATGTGACTATCTATAAAAAAGCTATATTGTTTCCAGCCACATACTAGGTGCCTTACATTCATTACCCCAGTTAATTGTTCCTTGGTAAGTATGTCATCCCATTTTGCAGATAATGAAACTGAGGCTCAGAGACATTAAATGACTTGCCCAGGTTTTGTTGTGGTTGTTCCACTCTCACTCCCCACCCCAAGGACCCTACAGTGTGAATTGAGGAGTAGGAGGAGACAGGAGTGCTAACGTGCTTAGGTGAGTAAACACTGCTTTAGAAGCACAGTCTTTTCCCACCCAAACATGTGTCTTAAAGGCCTTTGAAAACCTTTAAAGCAATTCTAGGAAGGATGGAGTAAATGTGAACAACACAGTTAAAATAGGAAGCCAGAAAGGAGATAGGGATACAAGAGTTTGGTTTTCTCCTGCTGGCCCTCCTCCATATCTGAAGTTTGGTTTACAGGTTTGGGAAGAGAGAAGGGGAGATAAGGAGCTTCCAGATGGAGGAACTGGTGCAACTAACAGCGTGGCCAACTTTGGGGAGATACACAGGCAAAGAAGAATTCTGCTATGATTAACTCAGTGAAATCGCTCCATTTATCCCACTTAAAAGAGACCTCAGAAAAAATGTAAGTAGGTTGTTACTGCCTTCCGGATGTGTGACTGGTGTTTCTTGGTCATCCAGCACATTCAGGCTATGTGCCACTTGACCTTGCGATGTCTCCTCCCTTTGAGCAGAAGTGTTGGTACCCCTACTTCATTAGGGAAATAGTGTGCTCCAAATGCAAATCTCCTAACCCGGAGCCGCTGCCCCTTCTCAGGCCTTCTTCACCTGCCTGTTCTCCTGGGCTCTGCTTCCCATCATATGAATCCAATCTGAACCTCCAGAGACCTGTGCAAAAAGAAAAGCCTCGTCACTCTTGTTTTCCCATTCAGGGTTGTTTCCCACTGGCTCTTGGAGTCCTGGGATTGATGCTTACTTGCTGTGGGCATTGGCCATCTGTCTTGACAGCAATAGTAAGAGAAAGAACTGTGGAAAATCCAGTTCACTGTACATTCAAGCTGCGTCAGAGGAAGGTGTGGCTGCAGAAACAAGACAGCTGTTTTAAAACGCCTGGTCCAGGTTTACTGTGCTAGTTGAACCACATCTAGAATACTGTGTTCAGTTCTGGGTCTCACACTTACATCCACTTATGTTGACCAGGTTGCGAGCGGACTAGAAATAATATTCTATGATGGGTAAAGGTACTGTGGCTGTGGCAATGGTGAATATCTAATCTCTAAAGGGCTGTCATGAGGCAAAGGAATGGGGTCCACTTGGCCCTAAGCTGGGGAGGCAGGACTAGTGGAAGGAATCTCTGGTCAGGTAGCTTTTAATAAGAGGACCTGAGGCTTAGAACTTCCCAAAGATGGAATGAAGGCTTCCCCTGAGTGCGTGCAAGCAGAGGTGGGGACCATAGAGATTCGGGAGGGGTCAGGTGGGGGCAGGTGTGGGCAGAGCTCAATATTACATATGAAATGATGTCCATGGGGTTTTCATTGCAAAGATACAATCTGTCTTCTTATTTTGTATTTTCAATTCATGACTCAGGGAAACAACAGTCAGGAGATTTTTGGAATGGAGAAGAGTCCAAAGTAACCAGTTGTAAATGACCCGGAAACCGAAGGAGTCCACATTAAGCAAATTTGCCTGCAATCGACATCATTCCTATTTTGAACATTCTTCCATCCTTCAACAGAGACTGTCATTTCTGGCTTCAGTTTCAGAAACAATAACATACCCTTAGGGCTTGTAATCCACACTGGAGAAACCATCAGCTCAGGCACTGAGAGCCATCTGAAAGAAGCGATATATCTCACTTGAATCAAGCAAACCAGCAATATTTACGGAGCACCTCGCTGGTGTAAGGCGAACCAAGATGGGTGAGATCTGGTCCCTGCCATCTAGGCACCAACAAGAGAGCAGAGGGAGAGAACAGGTTTGTGAAAAGCTTAATTACAACGTCACCTCTTCCAGCACTTTTCCAACCCATTGCAATTATTTGTTTAAAATTGCCAGCTGCCCTCTGTGAGTTCCCCAAGGACGGTAGTTTATTGGCAAAGACACAGCATTTGCACACATAAAACCCACGTTCACCTCCTCACCTGGCCATGTGTCAGCTGTAACTTTGGACATGTTGCTTTACTGCTCTATAGTTCCCTCATCTGAAAATGGAAATAATTATAGTATCGATTATGATATGAATTAAATTTAATGACACTCGATGCAATAACACTTAGTTTAAAAACACTTAGCACTGTAGCCTGATACATGTGTGCTCGATAAATATTTGCTGCTATTACTACTATTACTACTAACACTGATGATAATAATATAGTGGGCTTCTCTTACGTAGGGGTTATTTCTACAGTGTGTTCATAAGGGGAAATCCATACCTAATCAATGATACTTAAAAATCCCATCTTGCCTGTCCTCAGAAGCATATGCACTTTGAAAGGAATGGCTTGCATAGTTGCCAGCAATTTCCTCTCTCTGTCTCTCTGTCTCTCTGTCTCTCTGTCTCTCTCTGTCTCTCTGTCTCTCTCTCTGTCTCTCTCTCTGTCTCTGTCTCTCTCTCTTTCTGTCTCTCTGTCTCTCTCAAGGTCTCAAGGTTGGCCTACTTAAATTAATAACAGCTGATATTTGATGAACACTTATTACATGGTGGGTACTGTTCTAAACCTTTCATTAAACATTTCATGTTTAATTTCATATCAACTAGACGTAAGAACTAGTATTTTCTCTATTTTACATATGCGTATGAGGAAACTAAGGGGAGGGTAAGCAACTTGCCCAAATACCACAGAGACTGGGACCCAAGCCGTCAGCTAGCTGGGCTCCAGAATACACACTCTTAACCACTGGGCCCAACTATCTCTCTTAAGATAAATAGGATATGATTATACCCTAATGGTAATGTCAGTATGCCCAACCATTCATACAAATCCTGGAATACAGCAGGTGTTTGGGAAATGTTTGTGGAATGAATGAGTTTCACAAGTTACTAGTGTAGGAAATACTACCATTGCACAAGAAATCCATATCTTCATAAATTCTCAGGCAGCAGGGAGGAAATGGGGCTGGGGTGAGGCCATCAGGGAGTGTCCCCATCTCAGCAGTCTCTTTGGTAGTCTCTGCCGATGTTTAGCCTGTTCCTAGCTTACATCTCCATCCTTAATCCTCCAGGGAGACAGCTCACTCCCAACTCACACGATCCCACAGCAAGAAGTCTTCATCTCATGCAGTTGTCATCTTGTGTCGTCTTGGAGCCATCATGTCACCATCTTCTCCTTCTAGACACTGGGGATGATGATTTAAAGGGGGCAGAAAAAGGGGCTTACAGCCATTGTCACTCTTTGGAGAGACGCCAGTAAATTGATATTTCTCTAACTGAGGTGAGAGGGGAGATGCAGAGATGTATTCTCAAGGGTCATGAGTTCTCTCCAGGAATTTTATTTTTTTAATTTTTCTTTATTTTAAGTGTGTTTTTCCAGGATCCGTCAGTTCCAAGTCAAGTAGTTGTTTCAATCTAGTTGTGGAGGGCACCGCTCACAGTGGCCCATGTGGGGAATCGAATCGGCAACCTTGTGAAGAGCATCGTGCTCTAACCAACTGAACTAAACAGCCGCCCCTCTCTAGGAATTTTTAAGTGCCCTGTTTTTGCTTCAATGACGACGTCACAAAATTTGATATTAGTATATTCTAGAGATTAAGGCTGCTAACTCTGGATGATCCAAATGCAAACCTTGACTTTGCCACTTGGCAATGTGTGCC
Source organism: Rhinolophus hipposideros (assembly GCF_964194185.1). Classification (NCBI taxonomy): domain Eukaryota; kingdom Metazoa; phylum Chordata; class Mammalia; order Chiroptera; family Rhinolophidae; genus Rhinolophus; species Rhinolophus hipposideros. The sequence goes on along the minus strand of NC_138057.1, from coordinate 55,537,799 downwards.
CTGCATCTAGGTTCCTAGAGAATATGAGAAGTGGAATGAGGCAAAGACGTTTTCCCCTTGACCTTCTTTTCCCTCCTTTCCCACCTAGGCATTTAGAGAACAAATTCTAGTTTGTATTTACAGTTAGGTACTTGCCTTTGGCGCAAGACTTCTGGAAGAGGTAACACCTGAGCTGATATCTGAGGAATGAACTGGGATCCACCAGGCACATGTGTTATATAACCAGTACATTAATTCATACAGTGCCTGAGGTTAACGATGTATTCTATGCATTTGGTCCTGACAAAAACTATGTGAGGTAAGGTAGCAATACATAAATGTATAAGCAGCCGATCCTCATTATTCAGAGATTCCATATGTGTGAATTCACCTACTCATTAAAATGCATTCGTAACCTAAAATCAATACTCACAGCACTGCGACGGTCGTTTGCAGACATGGGCAGAGCGGTGAAAAATTTGCGTTGCCTGTTGCACACATTCCCAGCTGAGGTCAAGCAAGGCGGCACTCTGCGTTCTGGTTTCAGCTGTCATCCGGTTAACAAGTGACCTTGTCACAGTCTATTTAGTGCCACGCATTTTAGTGTTTTTTTTTGTTAGTGATTTTGCTGTTTAAAATGTCCCCAAGCACAGAGCACAGGGAGGCTGTGATATGTGACATGTGCTATTTTGTCTTCTAGAGAAAATACATGCATTAAATAAGCTTTGTTCAAGCCTGAGTGATAGTGCTATTGGCCAGGAGTTCAATGTTAATGAATCAACAATAATTTTACATAAGTTGTCTCTGTACAGAAACACACATAAATCAAGGGTGTGTTTTACAGTTGACGAATTGTGACCAGAGGCTCTCTGGAACCTTGCCCTGTATTTCTCCTAGGAGCTGAGTAGTTCGTTATTTGTTAATACAGCATTCCCAGTGACATAATAGAACATAACCATCACAAACAATGAGAATACAGTGTAGACTGAATATATATACTTACTATATATATATATATATATAACAAAATTAAATATTATACACTTAATACAATATAGAAAATAAAGGAAACCATGGCTCAGAGAGGCTAGAGAATCTGCTCAAACAGCTGAGATCACACACCTCACGGGTATTGGAGTTGGAGCTTGAACTCCAGTTCAAGTCCATGAGCCATCCACTACCACCCCCTGGTCCCTGGCGGGATTCAGAGCCCAAAGAGTTGTAAGAATGATTGCCATTTGGGGAGTGTGGGTGAGAACTCGCTCCAGATATTTTCAGCCTCTTCTTTGCTATACTTTTTTTCCATTTCCCTCCTGCCTTTTTTGTTTGCTATTGGATTGTCTGTAATTACTGTGTCATTGCTTGGGAAGTCCTTCCAAACAAATGAATCTGTAGGTACCTCTTGCTGCAAAGTACAAATCTTTGCAATGAGGGATCTAGGGAAAAGAACAGGACAGTCAACCTGGGAGTCAACTCTAATTCAAGTTCATACATGAGCCAGTGAAAATTCTCCTCCATTATTCTTGCTAATACTTTAAACTCTGGAACAGGGTAGATGAGAGGAAAGGAGTCAAAGGGACATCTGCACCCACCTTGACCCCACCCCAGCAACCAACACAAACCCTTGTGATTCTTACCCTTCCCATTGAGGAGCAGGGCCTCTTTGTAAGCATTTTCAAACAACCAGTGTCATTTTGTGGGAATTTAGATCCAGCATATCCTTTTTCACAGGTCCCACAATGCTTCAACGATGCGCTGCCTTGAAGAGTTTGACAGGCATGACAGAGGAAAGGCAGGAGGGCGGAGGAAAAGACAGAGGATTAACAAGTGTCTTCTAAGTGGCATTTATATTTAGAATTTCCTTTCCTTTCAAGGGTTGGTGTGCCAGTCAGGACTCTTAGTATAAACAACAGACCCACCCTGGCTCGTTTGGATGGAAACAGAATTTATTGAAAAATATTATAGTTCACAGAATCTCCATGACAGCCAAACAGTGCAGTATAAAGGTAGCCAGCCAGTCAGGAAGTGAGATCACATCTTCAAAGACCCCCCCCACACACACTGGCAATACGCCTGGGCATTGACACCATGGATTTCACCAAACACGTTGAGCATTGAACACCAGAACCTCAAGCTCTGAAACCCCCAAGGCCACACACCTCCACTGCCCTTCTGGTAAAAGGATGGGTTCTGAGTAGCTCTCCTTCTTCCTGCTCCACTTCTGAACTGAATTCTTCCATGGGTACATCTGATTGGTGGAGCCCAGGTCATATGACTTAGGGACTGACGAGGTCTCAGACCTGACGTATCCCAAAACACAGACAAGATCAACTTGGTAACTTGCTGTGTGACCTCGGGGAAGTCACTGAACCACTCTTGTTCTAGTTTCCTCATCTTTAATATGGAGAATTCAGCTTAGTGTTCTCTGAGGTGACTTTTAGCTCAGAAATGTTAGGATTTGGTAATTCTAAGCATCTGAGAATGTTTTATTTAGCACCCCAGGAAGTTTGATAATATCTGATAATTTGGACAAGTCCCAGGAAAGGAACAGATCAGAGCCTCTGTTGGGTGTTGGAAGCCCACCTGATGGGAGTGTGTGTGTGTGTGTGTGTGTGTGTGTGTGGTGAAGGGCAGGGATGGGGGTGGATGGTGAGCGTATGGACACTTTTAGAACTAAAAGGAATTAAAGATTACTCAGCTCGTTTCTCTCTTTCTTCTCCCTCCCTCCCTCCCTCCCTCCCTTCTTTTTTTTCTTTTCAGCTCACTTCAAATATGGAGCCTCAGAAAAGGAAATGATTAGTCCAAATTCACATAGCTAAAGACGGAACTAGGATTAGCGTTTGCCTTCCTGCTTTCCATTCCAGTGTTCTTTCCCCTACATTCCCCATTGATCAACCGATTTTCTTTCCTTTCCTGTGCTAACTCTGATGAATCAGCATTGGCTTCAGGAAGATTCTCCCTTCCTAGCTCAGTAGAAGAAGGCTACGATTAATTAACCATGTCTGTCATGGCCACAGAAGGGGAGAGTCGTTACCCAGGTTTTGTGGGCCTGATTTACCAGGCCTTCTTATAGAACCAGAGGCTCATTCGCTGTAGAGACCCAATAGGTGAAAGAAGGGTGGAAAACTACATAACTGGTTTTGAAAGTACCTAGCCCCAAATTAAGAGGTAGTAGTCAATGTATGCTTAGGGAACCACTCACACCTACCGTCAAAGTTTGCTAAGTAACACTGGGAACAAATAATACTGCAAACTGCTAACAGGATGTGAGAGATGGTGGGGGGGGAACAAGTTCCTAGAAAAGCAGACTGAGATAATAATTAAGTTACAGACACACTGTACAACACATACCCAGAAGTTTGGGGGTACTTTTTATGTTGTTCCAACTGTAATATCACTACCTTGACTGAGTCCATGAAATTTATTTATTTTGATGAACACAGTTTTATGTAAAAACTACATACACTAATGGATCGGTCAATTTCTCCATGCCTAAATTGAGTTCTAATTAATGAAATGATAATAGTAATGACAATAATAATAATGATCTCATTTAATCCTTATTACACACTTGTGAAAGAAATACTATTATCATCCCTGTTTTACAGTTGAGGAAACTGAGGTGTAGACAGACTGAGGGACTGGTGGAAGGCCACACAGTTAATAGGTGGTAGAGATGGGATTCGAATCACGCTCAGGATTTATTCACTTCATGCTAAGTAAAAGCTGGACTCAACCTGAGCTGTGTTTGGGAATTCATGAAAGTGACTAGAAGTGAGGTATGGGCTTTTCCAGAACTGGCCCTTAAATGTCAAGCCCTCTTAATCGGAAAGCAACATCATGACTTCCCTCTTGTTTTCATCTACTAGAATTCAAATCACAAACTTCTTAGCCTCTCTAGGAAAACTAAATAACCCAGCACTTCAAAGGAAGCTCACGGGGCCTGCGCACAGTGGTTTCTTATCTTCCCCGAAACACCGACACAGTCCAGGTTAAAGGATATCAGCGCTGCCACACACTCTTCTTTTTCCCAAATTAATCAAGAAGTAGGAATTTCTGACAAATGCCATCTGCTGATTTTTCAGAGAGACAAGTTTTGGTGGTGTGACCAGCAGGTGCCTCGGCTTTTTCTAGCATGCAGTACCAAAATAGTCACCATGGCAACCCTCAGAGGGCAGACTTCCAAAGAAATGCATTGTGAGCACAGAAACTCTAGAACACTTAAAAGAAAGGAGGAAGGAGGCTCAGCAGGCAGGTTTCCAAAGATGGGAGAGGGAGCATCTCCCCTATACCCCCAGGGCTGACCCCTAGGCTGCTGTGTGCCCAGCAAGCCAGGCAGGCCCTCCTTCGCCCTGTGCTGCCTGGAAGAGAGGAGAAATGAGAATTATGGGGAGTGGAAGGTAGAACAGACAACTCCTGGGTGTTTTGCAGGGACAACAGTAGCTTGGAAGGCAGACAAAAGGGGTGTGGCCCTGGGCTGGGAGGCAGGAGACTTGGGTTATAATTCCTGCCCTGGCACTTGCTGAGTGACCTTGGGCCATTGACCTCTCCTCTCTGAGATCCAGCTTCTCATTTATGAAATGGTGCTGAACGCACTCTGCCTCCTCATGGGGGAAACTGAAGATACAATATCATGCTTGTGGAAGCTCTGGGTAAGGTAGTCAGTGGACAGCGAGGTCAAAAGCAGCAGGGGTTTGGGGGTTAGGAAGCCTGGGTTTCGGACCGGGCTTTGCGACTTTCTGATCCTATGACCTTGGGAAGTCATAGAGCTTCCCAGACCTTGGTCTCCTTACCTTCTAGGGATGCTAATTCGTGCTGCCAGGCAGTATGGTTGTGCAGGTCCAATGGGGTACAGCATGCATAATTAGAGATACCAATCTATGGTCTCTCTGGGCTCCTGGGACTTCTTAATCCTGGGCTCCACTGTGACTTGGCACTCCACACTTCCCTTTGTGTCAGAAGCAGACACCACCACGTGAGGATTTTACTTCGGGAAACGCCTGAGAAAACAGGGAGTGAGCTGGGAAAGGATAGGAGAGTCATCACACTCCAGAAAAGTCTACTCCAATGCAGGAGAAGAGAAAGAAGTTTGGGCAGAAGGGCCCTAGACTGTCTAGGAAGGTTCAACAAGGCTGTCAGGAAGACCTCAGGCCAAAGCAACTTGTGAGAGGAGCCCCTGTTCCTAGAGCGCATGGATGCCTAGGATCCATGACACTCTCAGTCACTGGTGGGCTGGAAACAGCCCCAAAGAAGTGTGGCCTCAAATATGAGTGCACAGCAGCTGGAAACTTTGCTCAATTTGTCTCCCTGTCTGCAAGGCGTATTCTCATGGCCACCTCACCTAACTGATCTTGACATCTTTCACTTGGGTGCCTATGGCAGGTGCTTGGTCTCAGCCCCAAACCTCTACTCCAAAGCCTGTGCCCCACACACACGGTTTCCTCACCTAGAACATGATAGGAACCCAGGCTCAGTGCATCTCAGGATAATATATTTCCCACCTCTTAGTTATATAGCAAAGGTCCACGTGCCCTGTATCTCTGTCTGTACCTGAATGTACACAGGCATAGGCTTATTTGTCAGTGTGCATGTATATGAATGGGTATATTTGCATATGTCGATGAGAACTTATGAGAATTTAACAGTGATACTGTTAGCACTATGCTAAGCATTTAACACACAGTATCTCTCATCTTTGCAATCATCTTTGAAGTAGATAAGTAGATAAGCGTCTGGGTATTATCCTCTTTTCAACTTATATGTTTTCCTCAACATGCCACTCAGATATACAAGGCAGAGCTATGGATTGAACCAGAAATGTTTTTCTTCAAAATCTGAGCTCTTTTCTTCTCCACCATACCCATACCCCCACCCTACCTACTCATATGACCATTTGTTGCATGAAACCACATATGTGTGCTTTCAAAAGAAAAATTAAGGTAGAGGTGGGAAATATACATGAAGAGGTATAGATTGATCATAGATGGATGGCCGATGAAGAGATATTTCCAAAAGCACACCGCAATATAATTCTATTAGTGTGTATCAACTAGAAACATATATTGCATCCTAGTTGTACAAATTTTCTATATAATAGGCTATGACATCAATTCTGGAGATTTTGAACAATCTGAAGCTCTGATTCTTCTAGTATACTCCCACAGGAAATCCTTTTTCCTTGTTCTTCCCCCAAATCCTTGCTCCCAGGGCAAGACTTTTAGCCTGCCTTGTGGAGTTTGTTTTATCCTGTTTGGGAGGTGTTTAAATACGAATCTACTCCAACACTTTAGTTTTCTGACTTATTTGTCTTTGTTTCTTGGCTGTATAAAATACTAGTTTGGAGAAATCAATTTAGAATTAGTCCCAATTATCATTTACTGAGCACAGGTACTGTGCTTGAGATTTTCATAAACGATCACATTTGGTTCTTAGCAAAATGATCCCAATTTTACAGATGAAGAACTGAAGCTCTAAGAGGTTAGGAAACTTGGTGGAGTTTACTCTGTTAGGAAGAGGGCAGAACAGACACTGCAGCTGGGCACTACAGCCCGGCTCTATCCACTGTGTTAACACTCTCTGGGCAGAAGATATGATCTGCCCAAATATTGGGTGTTCCAGGCTGTTCATTAGTTCTTCTGAATCCTGGGAGCCTGCAGAACCAGCCAAGCCCAGGAGGGCCACTTGGGGTCAGGGCAGGTAGACTTACCTGGAAGAGAACCAGTCTGGCTATCAGCATATCCACTTTCTTCCCATTTCCTTTCGCAGCCTCCTTCCTCACTTCACAATGAGAGTCCAACTTCTGCCAGTTCTGACTGCCATTCAAGTCTATTTTCTTTTTAAGAATTTTGAGGAAGAAAACCATCGTATACTCAAAAGGATTCTGGTAATCACAAGTGTCTGGAGATTTCAAGCTCTTAACGCAGAGGTGGCAAAAGTACTTTTTAGGATACTCTTATGGGCCCAAATGGCAGCTGGAGTCAACATCGCTGGTGTCTGGGCAGGTTTCCAAAGCACAGATGTAAGTGGGTGAAGGCTCTATGGATGGCCTCGATATTTGGAGAGCACTGTACAATTTGCCAGATGTACAATTGTACAATTTGCCAGACTGTACAATTTTCAGCTCCACTCTCTCACTTAATCCTCACAGCAGTGAGTGGTGTTACCCCTTTTCACAGCTGAGGAAACAGTTCAGAGAGCTGAATTAACTTGCCCAATGGCAGACAATGAAGGAGAGGTGGAGGTGAGACTCTAACCCAGTCTCCTTACTCCAGGCCCAGCATCTCAGGGTTGTATGTAGGTGGTCCTCATACCTGTATCAGGGGCCAATGGCAGGGTCAGTGGAAAATAGCAGAGGAGATTGGAAATGAGTAAGAACTTCTGTAAACGGTCAGGAAGTTGTCTTTGTTTACTTGGATTGCTATAACCAATACCATCGATGGAGTGGCTTAAACAACAGTCATTTATTTCTCACAGTTCCGGAGGCTGGAAGTCCAAGGTCAAGGTACTGGCATGGTCAGATTCTGGTGAGAGCCCTCTTACTGGTTTGCTGTCTTCTTGCTGTGTCCGCATGTGGCTGAGAAAGAAAGCAGAGAGGGGAAGCTCTCTTGTGTCTTTTCTTTCAAGAACACTAATCCCATCACATAGGTTCCATCTTAATCACTTCCCCAAGACTCCATCTCCAAACACCCTCACAGTGGGGATTACGTTCTCAACATATGGATTTGGGCAGGGGGCAGGGCGCACAAACATTCAGTCCATAGCAGAAGTAGAGAGCCCTGCAGGCCTGTTTCATTTAGTGCAATAAACCAGGCACTGTGCTAGGCACTGGGGATACGGCATGAACAAGGTCATCTAGACCCTGCCCTAAGAGAATCATAGCCCAGTGGGGGAGGCCAATGGTCAGCCAGGCAGCTCCAGCACAGAGTGAGCGATAAGCATTCTGTGAGCGAGATGTATGGGCTCTGTTGGAGACATGGGAGGGCACCTCACCCAGGCATGGTACTGGGCCTCTTGATTCACTTTCCAAGTATACAGAAGTGAGGTAGCATTTGGAGTAGGACTGAAAAAAGAGATGATGGCTGTGGGAAAAGAGATCCAGAAAGGCTTCCCAGAAAAGGTGGGGCTTTCTGGATCTGGGGCCTTAAAAGGTGGGTGGGATTTTGATGTGCAGAGATTTGGAGAGGCATGGCAGCCTAAGGAAATGGTCTGGTCCCTGGCGAGGTACCAATAGGGGATATGCCCAGGGGATAAGAACTCATCTCCAGAGCCTGTGGGATATAGGGTAGCAGGAGACACAGCTCGCAAAGCAGATGGGGGGAGGGCAAATCAGGGCCTTATGTGATGTGGATTTTGTCCTCTAGGCCATTGCCAGCATTTTGAGTGAGGCAGTGACACCACTGCGCCTGTATTTTAGCAAGATGGTTTGCAGGGCTGCTAGGATGATGTCTGGGAGAAGCAGGAGGGACAGGACCAGGGTCAAGTAGTGGTGTCAGTGAGAAATGGTAAGGGCATCAGTACTGGGGCAAGAGGTCAATCAGTGGCGTGGTCACCCAAGCTGGCAGAACCAGAGAGCAAGCCCCAGTCGTGTCTGAGAAAAAGTCGAAGATGCATCTGGAGGACAAGTCTGTCTTTGATCCAAGGGGTAAACTGAGGGTCCAGGAATGAAAAGAGGGAGCCCGGGAGCAATAGCCTGGCAAACAGAGAGACACAAGTGAGGACAAAGCAAGTGTGAGGGCCATTACTGGAAATGAGCCTCAGACTTCTAACTGAATGTGTGTGTGTGTGTGTGTGTGTGTGTGTTGCGCACGCGTGTGTGTTGGGGGGTGTTCGTGTGTTGAGCTGTTTGGAATACAATGTGAGATATGCAGGAACATGTGCTGAGCAGGGAGGAGAGATGGCCTGGGTTAAAGAGTGACAGATCAGGAACATAATGAGAGCTCCCTGAAAGGGTCAGGTGAGAGCCACGCAGCCAGAGCAGGTCTGAGCTCCTACACAAGCAGTCAACCCTTGCCCACCTGTATCAAGAGAATGGAGATCAATGCACTTCCCACAGGACAGTGCTGTTCCTCTTGGTCATGGCCAGGAAAGCAGCACTGTCAACCACATCCAGCTATCCAATCAGTCATCCAGCCACCATGTCCTGCAGACCTACTAAATGATGTCAGCGACGTGCGGCTAAAAAACCCAAAGTCTTTTTTCTAAGACTTGAGTCAAACTCCTTCCTGGCACTTTCCATAAGTTTCTAGAGGTTTTGTCCCCTGTGCTCAGCGTTGAGGAAACTGGTTTGTCTATAGTCTGATGGTTTCAGGGGATTCCTCTGAAAATTCCTGCTGTGTCCAGGAGCAAGCAGCCTGCTGGACAGTGAATGCACTGTCGGGTGAAACTTCAGATGAAAATGAGCAACATTTCCAAGACAATCCTCCCCAGATCCTTTACAGCACTGTGATTCCTTCCTTCCTTCCTCTCCCAGCTCAGCTCGAGTTTTCTGCCCAGCCGAGTTCTGTGAGAGCATTTCAGAGCAATCCATGTCCTGCTTCACAACAGGGAGATGCTGGCAGGCTGAACCCTCCCGGCAGTGCGGTGGGTACTGTACCCACACCCCTGGGTTGTCTGTCTGCTCTCCCCACTCTCCTGCTGCTGACGCACGTGTCCTATAATAAGCCTCTGTTACTTGGAGCTGGGGCGCTCTGTAGTAAGCCGAAACCGCTACTATATTTACACCCTTTCCACATTTAGACAAAGGCTATTTTTAACAGAAGGTCTATTTGTGGGGGTTGCCCACGTCACACTCTGTTCACATGCATCTCACCATCCTGAGTCTATTATTTTGATTTCATACAGGTACAGGTCACTTTCCTGCCCTCCATCATTTTGCTTTCATTTCTTCTTTCTCCTTCCTTTCTCCAATTTCCTTTCTTTCTTTTCCCAAGAGGAAATCAGAATGAGAAGTCTTTGGCAGGCTCTGTTTCCAGAGTTTTACTGGGGATACACGGGGCCTCATCCTCATGGAACAGAGTGGGCAGTGTGGCCGAGTGCTGGGCCTGTGGACTGTTTTAGGAGCCTGCTCGTGGAGGGAGAGCACAGATCCCAATCCCCAGGGCTCCAGGATGGCCTCCAAGTTTATCTGGCCTTCCTTCTCCATTCCATGGTATTCCAGTTCTGCGTGTGTGTGTGTGTGTGTGTGTGTGTGTGTGTGTGTGTGTGTTTCAGCTTAAACATTCATTTTTATCAGATTAACTTTATCAGATTTATTTTTATAAAAGAGGGTTTTATACCTTCTAGATGCATGATCCATTTATGGGAAAGGGGGGTGTCATGCAGGGTGTCATGCAGGGTGTCATACAGGGTCTCTGGTCCCGCTCCCCACATAAGAATGCAGGATATGGCGAGGCCAAAAAGGAACACCAAAGGAGCCACAGATAGGGGAGTCATACTACTATAGTCTCACTGATGGCTGGGTTAGAGACACAGGAAGCAGGAGCCACACGCTCTGCAATCTGCCGTTCACTTCTCTGCCAACCGACCGCACTTGCTAACTGCAATCCGCGCTTGCTAGCTTAGCCACGGCAGTTATATCAGTGGCTACTGGCTGACCAGTAACAATTGATGGCCAACTAGTCACAGCCCACGGCCATCTACTACCCAAGCCAGCACTTTTCTATGTGAGGCCGAGAGCCCCGAAACTGCTCTCTGGGCCTCTGTCCCTACAGGGGAGAAATCAATGGAATTAACATGTACTAAGTGCCCACGGTGGTCAAACACTGTGCAGTTACTATGGAAACCTGGAGCCTGACAGTGATGCTGGTGGTGGTCCTTCCTGCACCCAGGTTAAAGGGAGGCCCAGAGAGACTGGTGACTGCCCTAAATTCACTGAGCTGGTAAGTGGTGGTGCTAGGACTTAAATCTATGTGTTTGGCTACAAACTGCATACTGGCCTACCATCTCACACCTTCCCTGCTGTTTCTTTCTCACCTCTAAAGGGTCCCAGAGAAACCCCATGTTGTCAAATCTTATTTTATTCCTCCCAACAATCAATACAGACTGTAGCTTCACAGTGAAATATTTTTATTTCTAAGAGGATAGGGTGCTGAGATTTGAATTCGCATCAGCCTGTAGTGGAAACAGAAACAGGGCCAGTTGTAGGACAACCGGCTGTCCTTAGGCCTACGTCCGGAGGTGTCAGAAAACGCACAGAAACAAAATGCCTCCCAAGTGTCCATCATCAAGACTTTAAAGTTGCTGACTCTGGCTCAGATGTTTCCTGGAGATGCTGATAAAAGATGATTGTCTCCTTGGCTGTCCTTCGGGAGCTCTACGCCCGAAAACCTGGCAGCTGTAACATTAGGGCAAGTCACCTTGTTTATATTTCATTTAATGTATTCTTCCTTAAACTGAGATAATAACACCACCTTGCCCACTCACCACTTCCTACCTTGCAGAGAAGTTTAAATAAGAGAATTGGTGTGCCCGTGCTGCTTCCAAAGCTGGCAGATGCGACCAGTGTTAGCTGCCAGTGCGGATGTTTTTATCATTAGTATAGATGTGCAAGAGGGTTCAGCAAGGCCAAGTGACATGCTCATGGTCACAAGTGGGTGGCTGAAATAAGGGCTTAATAGTCCTGTTTCCCTCTGCCAGGGTCTGAAAAGAAATCGCAGGGTCATTGGAAAGCTCGGATGCTGAGCAATAGCAATCCTGGGCCGAGTTCAGCCCAGAAATGGGGACACTGATCTGGGATGGGTCCCATCGCTCTCCCCAGCTGACCCTCCCTGCACTTTTGTCCCAGCAGCTTCTCAGCAGTGTGGGTGTCCTGCCACAGTCAGAGCCGAAATCCCAGAGCAGTGACAGAGGAGCCAGTGTCATGAGGCTTCTGGTTTCAGGATATACTGGAAAGGTGAGAAGGAAGCTTGTCTACCCATGGATCTGGGCCAGGGCTGGGTGATGGGGCCTCCCCCGCCAGGAGCTGGGACGTTCCCCAGGTGCCCGGGCATCCCCAGGTCAGTAGGGCCGCCAGCACTTTTCCAGAGCATTAACTTGGGTCATAAAATAAATCATTCAGCTCTTTTCAAGGGCCAGGTGCTTTGTCAATTCAAACAAAACCAACCTCAGAATCTGTAACCTGGCGAGGCCTGTGCTCAACCGGCTTAGGAACTGTTTTGTGGGGAAGGAATGAAAGTCTCGAATAACTGCTTCTTGGAGGCCTGGATGAGAAGGTCCCTTCACATTGCCATCCCTCTACACCGCAACCTCCATAACTTTGACGTTCCTACTTTTGGCCACACCTTTCCCACCACTACCACCTGGCCTCCTTACCCCCAACCCTTGTCAAACTCCCACCTGTTTTCAAGACCTGTTGCAGCTTTTTTTACTCCTTCTGTGAAGTCTGTTCTGGTCCTCTCTCTCCCAGTTAGGAACAATGATGAGAGCCTTTTCTCAGTGCACTTGGTGAACATGGCAGCATGTCCCAGTCTGGTCGGTGCTGGAATTACCTGTACGCCCAGCCGAGAACAGAAGAAATGCATGGTGATCAATGGGACTGGAGTCAGGCTTTGTTCTCACCCTTCTTCTAAAGGGTCGAGCATAGCCTCAGGGCAGAGGGCCTTAGACAGGAGGCCCTGCTGTGCAGGCCCACCCTGGCCCCCTGTTCCAACAGGGCCCACGCCACCCAGTCTCCAGCTGCTGTCAGGGTGACCTGTTTTCCTGTTAATGACTCACAGCTGCCCCTTTCTCAGGGAAATTGTTCTCAGGAGACAGCAGCTGCCTCTCCAGGAGATTACAACTTTCCCCCCATACCTACTCCACAATCACACCCAGCACAAGCAATGACCAGGTGACACAGGAATGCAAAAGAGCAGCCACCCTCACCTCCAGGGGTCTACGCTGCAGAGCACTCTAGTCTTCGGGGCATCAGGCCCACCTTCATCCCCTCCTCAAGGATCAGGCCAAGGCTTTACCTGAGACCACAATTTAGGGTGACCAACCATCCCAGTTTGCCCATCCTGGTTTTAACACAGAAAGTTCCCAGAAAACCCCTCAGTTTGGGGCAAACAGAGCTGATTGGTCAGCCTAGACTGGGTTGTCCAATTACATAGATAAAAAAACAGGCTCTCCAATTAAATCCACATTTCAGATAAACAAAGCGTACAATTTTTGGTATAAGTATGTCCCAGACAATACTTAGGACATACTTGAAGTAAAAAAATCACTCTTTTTTTTCAAATATGAAATGCCAATGGAACTGACTGCCCTATATTATGGTAGCCCTGTCCTCAATCACATCTGTTTGTCCCTTTTCCTCCCTATCCTGCCTCCCCACCACCCTCCCTTGCAGGTTTCTTCTGAAAAGCACTCCATCAATAAACCATGGGTACCTAACACCCCATCTCAGGCTCTGCTTCTAAGGAAACTAAGCTCTCTCTGCTATCCACAGTGGCCACAGAAGGCCTTCCATTTCCCCAGACTCACATCCCTCTTCGGCACAATCTCTTAGCACTAGATGGGCAGAAAGTTTTAAGGAGGCTCTCTGGGTGACCTTGGGGGTAGCCACTGCCTTTAACTACATTTCCTGCAGAACTGGCTTCCTGGAAACCTCAGGAAGATGGACACGTCCAGAAATCTTTGTGACCATTGTCTCCTTTAAGGAAACTCTGTTCTCATCTATCAATGACAGAGCTAGAGTTGGTGGCTTAAGCTTTGAGCCTAGTTTTCACACTCTGAAATATGAAGACTAGATGAAATGCCCTCTGGGGAACCTTCCAGCTGTGACCTAGTGAGATTTGGAGTTTTCGTAAGCCCAACATTTGTGTTTAGTTTATAAAGTACTTAACCTAGTGTCTGGCCCAGGGTAGTACTCACTAAACAGCTGCTATTAGTCTTTATCATAAGCAGTGTAATAACATCTGATTCCCCAGATAACATGAGATTAATAAGAAGATACCCTATGGGGCACCCAGCTAAACAGATTTCAGTTCAAAGCCATTCAAAGACGGAGTGAGTTGTCTCAGAAGGTGGTGAGCTTCCTGTCATTCAAAGGGAAGGAGGGGGGGAGACATTTATCTACCTGCCAGTGGCAGATAATTTCCATCCATCATCTGCTTTAATCAAACACTGGGGTGTTCCGGCAGAGGCTCATCACCATGCTGTACATGCTGTCCCCTCTTCTTGAGGGGTCTGCTCAGCCGCCAACAATGGCTGAGGCGTGCTCAGTCTCCAGCCCCACAGCTGTTAGACTGAAGAAACTAGCTTTCTGTTTCCTCTCGCACACTGTCACAAGGATGCCCAGGAGTCTTCATGTCACATAAAACGCCATTATGAAATATTTGCCCACAATCACTGAATCATAGGCCTGGGAGAGACTGGGGGCACCTCGTCCGAACCCTAGCAGATGCATGCAGTCAAGAGCACCCTGCCAAATGCCTCTGCCTGACACCTTCAGGGTGGAGAGCTTACTCCCTGCTGGTGTCACCCTTCCCTTTGTTGAACTACCCAGTCATTAGAAGGTGCTTCACATGTCCAGGTGTGATCTGGCTTCTGTGGCTTTCTCTCATTGGTCCTAGATTTTTTCTTTTTCTTTTTTGCTGTGATGGCACAGAAAGTCCAGTGTTGTAGGCAGGTGGTGTGCAAAGAGGTGCAGGGAGTCGCATGGGGAAAAGTGTTGAGAGATGAAGTCAGAGGTGATGAGAAATGTCAGAGAGAATTGGCAGAGGTGTGCACATTCTAAAAGCAAGCTGTGTCCTGCGTGCTTGAAATCTTTCTATCATGCCTTTTTAAAGTGTTGCTAAAGAGATAACTCCTTGGCCCTCTGGAAAATTTGTCCATCCCAAATAACTTACTCTCTGAGAACTACAGACAAGTGGGGTATTGTGTTACCTATTGTGGTGACAAGAAAAGAGTGATCAGGAAGGGAGGAGACTCAAAACTGTGTCACAGGGAGGACAGTTGAATGAACTGTGTCTGTTTAGCCAGAAGAATAGGTTTGGGTGGTAAAGTAGTTGCCTCTGAAAATCTTTCCTGGGGAAGAAGGATTGGCCCAATTCCAAGTGGAGCAAAGAATTGGACTTGGGACAAAAGGGTAAGCCATCAGAGTAACCAAAAGCTTTCTACTAGACAGAGCTATCTAACAGTGAGAGGTCCCTGTCACTGAAGGTGTCCAAGGGAGAGGGAGAGGGGCGGAGGGACCATCAGTGCTATTCAGGCTCAGTGGAGGTTGGACTTCACAGCTTTTTATGAAGAGTCCATGAGTTTGCTTTTAATATATACACATCACCACCATCCCCCAACTCACACACACACACACACACACACACACACACACACACACACACACACAATGAAGCCTGGGTATTTAAAGGCAGAGACTCTTCATCTTATTTTTCAAGGTGCACCATGTCGGATGTGTGTCTCTTGCGTTGCTTAGGTTTGGCCACCCAGAGATTTTCCCATCGCTGACTTGGTTGTCAGCAAGTCATAAAAGCCTTTCCTCTCTCCTTGGGAGGAGTGGAGCAGATTGTCTGGATCTGCCGAGTATTGCCCTGGCTCCGGGCTCAGCACCAAACACGTTCCTTCTGCGCAGTCTGTTCCCTTTTTGACAATGCAGAGGGGAGAGCTGGAGGAAGTCCCGTAGCCAAGGGTGCTGGGAGCTGTGGGGTGGGGGCTTTGCTCCTGGATAGGAGGGATCCCATTTGCATTTAAGGACCTGGTAGAGTCCCTTGCTCCAGAGGGACTCAAGCAGAGAGTTTGGCTGGAGTCTGCGTCCATCCTCAGCATCTTTCAAAGAGTGAGTGCTTCCTACTACACCAAGGTTTTCTCAAGGGTGGAGTCTGAAAGAGGTTTTTCCCAGGCACAATTCCCCTATACCCTTCTCACACCCTGGACATTAAAATAATAATTTGTTCTTTTTTCTCTGCATAAGAGATGATATTGGGTTATGCTGCCTGAGGATGGAGTATTAGACTCTCTGCTTGATTAAGATCCAGAAAATGTTCTCGTTTGGACTAGAGCATTTTATGTCCTGTGACCAGCCAGCAGCGATTCGTTAAACAATATTACTCAACTAGGATTTACTGAGCTCACTTCTGTGCCAGGCCGTGTACCAGGCACTAGAGAGCAGAGATGAACGAGATCCAAGATTTGCCCTCAAGAAGCTTATAGTCCAGTGGGAGAAACAAACACAAGCAAAACAATAAAATCCGTGCCGACAAGACTCCAGAAAAAGTATGCCATGAGGACACTAGAGGACACGAGGAGCCTCGGAGATGATGTCTCCGAGATGTCAAGAAAGAGATGCTTGAGATTAGTGTTCAAAGGATTTTGTGGAGCTCCAAAGGCATGGGGAGGGGTGATACAAGTAGGACTCTATGTATGCAGAGCTGTGAGAAGGATGTGGAAAAGCTTTGCTTATCTAAGGTGCCACATGTACTTCGATGTGACCAGAGCCACATACAATGCAGGCTGAAGTGCAAAGCATGAAGCTAGAGAAGGGGCAGTTTTGTCTCCTAGGGACATTTGGTTGTCACAAGAGGAGGACGGGTGGTGCTCCTGGCATCTAGGGGGTAGAGGCCAGGGATCTGTGAAAACTTCCTGCAATGCTCCAGGCAGCCCCACAACACAGGACTATGTGGTTCACAGCATCAACAGTGTTGAGATGAAGAAACTCAGAGCTAAAGAGAGACAGCAGGCACATCATGAAGGACGCAGCTCCTTAAGGGACACTGTGTTTTCTGAAGGTCATTTGGAGGGAGCACGTAGGGGCGAGAAACCACGGCAAATAAGATATTCAGATCCTGTCATCTGAGGTCCATCTTACATGTGTCTCAGCCAGCCCTGCTACCTTTATTTTCCGCACACATCTGAGAGGACTGCATTTAGTATTTTCTTCCAACTTCCAAAAATACTAAACAGAAAAATTTCTGGGGCAAATAATGCTTAATAGTCATATAACACCATTGTGAATGCCTCATCTCCATTTACTCACTCTACAAACGAGGACAATGGAGGTCAGAGATGTTCTGCAATCTAGGAATTATTTCCCTGCTATCCATTCAGCTCCCATCTCTTCTCCCAGCCAGTCCTTCAGTACACCAAGGACCCATCCCTTTGGCTACATGTGATGCTGCGAATATCTTTTATTCTGGCTTTAACAGCTTCCTTTACAGCTTCCTGAATTCATATCTATGTAAGGGGCCAAGAGACCACTGCCTCCCTCTGACCACAGCTGTAACACCCACATACCCTTCTGACCATAGGAGACTTCACAATCCCCGTGGTGACATGGTTGCCCTGGTAAGAGGACGTGTCCTGGCTGGTGTGTCAGGGACAGCTGCTCAGCTCATGTCTCTGCCCAGGAGGCATTACTGACCCTGTGATTTGGCCCTTCATCTGACCTAGCAGATGGACACAGTTGCCTTGTCCTGACGCTGCTGTCCCCTCGACTGAGGATCGAGGACAGCAGCAGTCAGCTGAGGTGGGCTCTTTCTGAGTGGAACCCCGAAGTACTGCTGACCTGAAGTGTTGTCCTCTGGGACAGCATTAACAAGCTACGCCAGGCCACACGCTGCACAAACACGCTCAATAATCGGCATTGGCTGTCCTAACAACTTCTTCAAGGCCTGTTCGTCTGTGGTTTAGAAGTTTGTAACATGACAATCTTCTACCCCAGTAGCTCATCAACTCATCAAGGACTGATCTACATTCCCAAGCCACCGCCTTCTCCCCCGTGTCAGAGAAAAAAACCTAGGGCTTCCGTCTCCTCTTCATCTCCCACACCCATTAATTACAAGCCCAAGGAAACGAATCAAGGGCAATGAATCAGTTATATATTTATTTATTTTATGTATAGTTGGTATACAATATTAATTAGTTATATTAGTTTCAGGTGCACAATATAGTAATTTGACCTTTTTATACCTTACAGTGTGATCACCCCACTCATTCTAGTGATCATCTGTCACCATGCAAACTAATCACAATGTTATTGACTATATTCCCCTCCACCTTTTTCACCCATCCCCCACCTCCCCTCCCCTCTGGTAATTATCCCTTTAAGTCTCTGTTTCTATGAGTATATTTTTATTTTTATTTGTTTGTTCATTTGTTTTGTTTTGTTTACATTCCACGTCTAAGTGAAACCATACACTGTTTGTCTTTCTCTGTCTGACTTATTTCACTTAGTATAACACCCTCTAGGTCCATCCATGTTGTCACAAATGACAATATTTCATTCTTTTTTATTGCTGAGTAATAGTTCATTATATATATGCCTATAAAATATAGACATATATATTATTCTGACAAGTGTGAGGTGGTATATCATTTTTTTTTTGATTTGCCTTTCCCTAATGATTAGTGAAGTTAGGCGACTTTTCATAGGTCTATTGGCCATCAGTATGTGTTCTTTGGAGAAATGTGTTTTCATGTCCTCTGCCCATTAAGGGCAATTAATCTTCATAAAATAATCAGATGCTGCCTGGTCTTGGGCCCACCTGTGTCATCCTAGTACTGTTTATTCTGTCTCACCCCATCAAACCTCTTACCCCCAGCAGCATCTCAGGGTGGCTTCCCACCGTCCTCTCTATGGTTCCTCCTCCCACTAGTGTGGCCCAGTGGCTCTATCTTGCTGACCACGACTCCATTCCTCTCCAGTGATATTTCTCCTTCTCCTGAAGTATCCAGCTACTTTGTCACAGCTGTAATGCTGGGGAGAAGGGGGTGGCTTGGGAATGTAGGAGATCAGCCCTTGATCAGTTGATGAGCTATTGGGGTAGAAGACTGTCATGTTACAATCTTCTAAACCATAGATGAACAGGCCTTGAACAAGCTGTTAGAACAACCAGTGCCGATTATTGAGCGTGTTTGTGCAGCGTGTGGCCTGGCGTAGCTTGGTAATGCACCTGACCCCTGCTGCGGAGTGGGATGGATAAGACAGAACAAGAGCATGTGGAGAAAGGAGGTGGCTGTAGCAAGACAGGTGAGAGATGCTGGTGACTGGGCCTACGTCGTGATTACAGAAAAGGGGCAGAAGAAAGTGTGAAAGCTGAGCCCGTGTTGGAAGGAATGTCAAAGGGGCTCAAGCCCCAGATGGGGTGAGGGAAAAGAGAGGGGTCCTTTCTAACCTTGAGACCTTTAAATAGGAAAAAGGGTTACACTGCTGGGAGCTGTGCCATAACTCTGATCCTAGAGAGTAAGCATCCCTTTCTTAGGATGCAGGGCAACAGGATCCATTTCTCCAGGAGCCAGGTACTTGCATTTCCCAGTGGAGCACTCTCCAGAAACGTCCAGGTCCTCTCACAGTCTGCTTGGTCATCACGATGAACCACCTGCTCAGCAGGAGGTAATGGGCTCATAGCACAGGGGGTTGACCCAGGGTGGAGACTCTGGATATAGCCTTGGGACACTGTGACAATGAGGCAGCCACTGGGTCAAGTGGCTGGTCTGATGGGGTTTCTAAAAATACCCCCGGTCCTACTGCTAATGGGGCACCAATCCAACCCTCATGAGTTCCAAGCAGACAGGCCTATGCAACCTGCTCCCTCCTCATTCTCTCCACTGCTTTCCCTTTAGCTCAGGTTCATCTCTTCTCATCCAGATTGTTACACAAGCCGCTTACTACTCTCCTTTCTCCACATGGACCACCACATGGTAACTGAAAAACACAGGAGACCATCCCATAATCAAAGCCTATTCTCACTCATTAATCCACTCACCGATTTATCCCATGACTCAGCATGCACCCAACATACAGTTAACGTGCCCATGTTGAGCACCTTTTCTAGGCCAAGAGTCGTCATAGATTCTACAGATTGGGTGAGTGAAGCCAGACGTAAAAGAATGAATACTGCGTGAGTCCGTTTATGTGATGCTCAAGAATAGGCGAATCTAATCTGGAATGTGGAAGTCGGCGTCCGCACTAGTTCTTGGTGACGGAGTGAGAAAGGGCGGGGTAGTTTTCTGGGATCTAGAAATGTTCTATATCTTAAGTGATGGTCTCATGGGTGCAATAATATGTAAAAATGTACTGAGCTGTTCGCTGAAGATTTGTGCCCTTTCCTATGTATCTTATGCCTCAATACTATGTTTTAAATGCATCTAAAGTATTACTGTGGTTTTACCTTTTAGAGCTTATATACATATCCATGACTCAAGAATAGATGAAAAAGCTAAATACCAAACATTGAGCAGTGGATGTCTCTGATTGGTGAGATAATGGGGAAATTTTTAATCGCCTTCTTTATACTTCTCTGAATTTCCCAAGTATTCTACACCAAACATATCTGGCTTATGTAATGAGATTAAATATATTGAGTGCTATTTTGAAACTAGTAACCCTAGAGGTGAAACATTCGGCAAACACGAGGCTGGTGGCTGTCTTCCCAGAAGGACAGAGCCGGCTCACGAGCTTTTGTTCTCTTGGACGGTGAGAACATGGGTTTAATAAGAGTCTTGATCCAGGTCTGTGGGGTTTCAGCATAACTAAATAAAGCTCCTGGCTCCCTGGGATCTGTGAGGTGGGGCTGCTGGAGGAACCCTGGGGCTTCCCCTTCATTCCTGAGGGGTAGGAGCCTGGGGCATTCTGACGCTTTGCCACGCCCTTTCTCAGGCTGGCAGCTTAGAACCTGCCTGACTCTGGTCTCCTGCATTTCTGATCCCTTAGGCTGGGGATCCCGCCGCCCCCCGCCTCCCCCAGCAGCATGGAGACCTCTCCATTGGAGACAGAATGATTTTAAAACCCCTTCCCTCATCCCGCCAGCAAAAAGGACATGCCAGCATCTGTCATTTGGGGCACTGTGAGGTAGAGGGAGCTGATGGTGGTAGCATTAAAACAAACACAAAACCTGATTAAACCCTGGAAATCCTGTGGAAAGAAGAAAAGGAAACTCAGAGGAATGGCTCAAGGCCTTGGTTTTCTCACTGGGAAATGGGGCTGTTGTGAGACTAGCATATGAATGAGCATATGGAAAGTGCTGGAATGGGGGCCTGGTTTTGTGTTCTGGTTTTGCTGACATTTTGGGAGATGAAGGCTGATGGTATGGTTGGCTCCCCCACCGCCTGCTCCAATCCTAGTGCCCCTCTCAGCAGCCACAGCCTACACAGAGTAGGGGGTGGGAGACATTTTTTGTGCCGAAAGCCTGATTTCTGCATTGGCAGAGTCAGTGGGGTCATGTGATGAATATCTGCTTGTGATTCACTAATGTATTTTGTATTTCCAGCCTGGATCCTAAAATCACTTCCCCCTCCCTCCCACCTCTTATTCCCTCCACCCCCATCCACGCAGGCTCCCACAGAGAAGTCATGTGAGACCTTCTCAGATTAAGCTCAGGAATGAGCCAGTGGCCCAGCTCTGCCCTGTGACACACATAGCCTCCAGCGGTCACATGGCCTCCAGCTGCCACCACTTGCCCTCTGTCCCCATCCTGGTCCCCTTGCCCTGGCAGGCTTCCTGAGCTGACTCGTCCCTCCAGGCCATAAGCTTGGCAGACAGCAGGACTGAGTTACAGAGGGGCCAGGGCCAACAAGCTTAGACAGTTCTGGTCCCAGCTGACCTCCAGGTGGGACCCGGTCCAGGAGTCTCCTCGACACCACGTGGTGTCCCCTTAGGGGCTTAGGTGCCCTGCTGCCCTGATGCCGAGGTAGACAGAGCTGCTGCCAGCTGGCTCCCTGCAGCCAGCCCAGCTAGGGCCCCCATGAGCAGGGAACTTGAGCCACAGGTGCTGACACAAGGCTGTGCAGAGAGCCAAGGGCACTATCCAGCTGTGTGCCTCGTGGAAAGGCTGGAAGCCAGGAGTTGCCAGGCCTTAGAAGGAGGAAAGAGGGCAAATATAGGCAGGACTATCTGTATATGTACTCAAAAAAAAAAAAAAAAAAAGGAAAGAAAAAAAGCCTCTAGAGCAGTGTTTCTCAACCAAGAGTGGTTTTGCCACCCCAGGAAAATGTCTAGAGACATTTTTGGTTGTCACTACTGGAGGCGTACTACTGGCATCCAGTGGGTAGAGGCCCGCGAAGCTGTTGCTAAGCACCCCACAAGGCACAGGACAGCTGCCCATAACAAAGGATTACCCTGCCTCAGATGTCAATAGTGCTTCGGTTAAGAAGCCCTGCTCTGGAGAGACAGGAACGCTCCTGGGGAAGACTGGAGCAGGGCCCGATGAATGAGCCCTTCCGCCCCATCACAGTGAGCTGTGACTGTCACTCCCATGCTTGGAACCCTTTAGCACCTACCCAATGCCCGGAGATTTGAACCCAAACCCCTCAACACACACACCAAGCTTCCTTCTGTGATCTGGCTTGCCCTTCAGCCTCACCATCCAAGACTGGGATTGCCACCAAGTGCTTGGTAAATACTTGTTATGTCGATGGGGAAATTTGATAATTTACACTTGAAAACGGTTACTTATTTTTCCTCAAATCAGCTTCATGGGGAAGGAGAGCAACAAGACATATTCCCATTTTACAGATGAGGAAACTGAGGCTCAAGGAGGTAAAGGGACCAGCCCCAAATTGTCCAGTACTGCATCCCCACGTCCTTTCCTCCAAGTCAGCCAACTAGGTCAATAGCTCATTTCCATGGGCAATCCCAAAAGATAATGAAAGAGAACAAATCTCTAATGCCACTTCTTGTGTGTGCAGTTATCAGCGAAATT
Source organism: Rhinolophus hipposideros (assembly GCF_964194185.1). Taxonomy (NCBI): domain Eukaryota; kingdom Metazoa; phylum Chordata; class Mammalia; order Chiroptera; family Rhinolophidae; genus Rhinolophus; species Rhinolophus hipposideros. Next base: position 55,515,189 of record NC_138057.1, on the reverse strand, counting down.
TGTATTTTACACCTTTGAGATATAATTGCCTTATAATAAATTGCATGACACCATCACCCCATTTGAGACAATGAACATATCCACCACCCCTAAGTTTCTTCATATTCTTTTATTATCCATCCTTCTCATCTCTCTTCACAGTTCCCAATACACACAGGCAACCACTGACCTGCTTTCTGTTACTATTATTGCATTTTCTAAAACTTTATATAAACAAGATCATTCAGTATGTTCTCATTTTTGTCAGATTTCTTTCATTCAGCATAATCATTTTGAGATTCATGCGTGTTGCAGCCTGTATCAAAAGTTTATTCCTTTTTATTAGAGTGGTATTCCATTGTATGGATATACTACAATTTGTTTACCCAATCATCTGCTCATGGACATTTGAATCATTTCCAGTTTGGGGCTATTACAAATTAAGTTGCTGTGAACGTTCGTATACAAGTCTTTGTGTGGACATATGTTTTCATTTATCTTGAGTAAATACCTAGGAGTGGATTGGCTGGGTCACAAATTGACCAATTTGTGTTTAATTTTTTAAGAAACTGCCAAACTGTTTTTCAAATGAATTGCACCATTTTGCATTCCCATCAACAGTGTATGAGAGTCCAGTTTTTCCATATCCTCACCAGCACTAGATATGGTCAGTCTTTTTAATTTTAGCTATTTCAGTGGGTGTGATGGTATCTAATTATGGTTTCAATTTGCATGTTCCTAATGACTAATGATGCTGAGTATCTTTTCATGTGCTTATTTGCCATTCATTATATCTTCATTGGTGATGTGTCGATTCAAAGAAGTTTTGAAAGAGTATCATATTTGTTTATATCACATATAGTAAAGCATATCATTTTTAACATGGCCTTTGGAATCTGTCAGACCTGGTTTCACGTCTTGGGTTGGCCACTTACTGTGTAACTTAGGATGAGTGCCCTCTCTGAACTTCATTTTCCACTTATGTAAAATGAGGATAATAATAGAACCCAGTAAGTTTTAAATGAGGATCAAATACTCAAAACCTTTAAAGTACTTAACTTAAAGCCTAGCATATAGAATTTAATAAGTATTATTAATGTTTATTAGTATAACATTCTCTGTTGGTCTGATTTGTATTTAACAAGCAAAACCCCTGGTATACCTCAGAAACTAATCTCTATGAGAAATAAATGGTGCTTCATGTCCAGTACAGTAGATACATAATATTTTTTTTTATCCCTTGGTATGTGAAGAATGGAATTTAGTACAAGTCTAGTATGTCAGAGCTGAAAGAGTCCTTGGAGATATTTAAACCAACTCCTTGCCTTAGTTCACGTCCTCTGGAAAGCAGAGCCTGAGGCAAGGGTATAGAACTGAGACTTTCTTGGGAGGTATAAACTCCAGATGGTTAGGGTTAAGAAAAAACTGGGAAGTGAGACAAAGGAAGATGTCTGGGTTTTTACTCAGGTAACTACTATACAACTACTCAACGAGGTGCCAAAGAAACACAGTAGGTCTCCTGGCAGGCAGGTTTTCTTAGCACACAAAACTCCCTGGAAATTTGTGAAGAGAAACCGCACTTCATAGAAGTTCAAGGAGGGGGAAAGTGGAGGACATGTGTCTGTCAGTTTCCTTCTTACAGTCAAGGTGCACCCCATGGAGAACAAACTTCCTTGCACTTCCATCATCCATCACTCTGGGCCATTCAGGAAAACACATCCCATGTTCTGTCTTGTGGCATTTCATCTAAGCCCGGAAGTCAGTGCGCAGTGGGATACCAGCCACGGAGGGAAAGCAGAAGGTGTACCAGACTCATGTTCTGTCTTAGGCAGCACACTCTCAGAAGCAGACCCCGAGTCCAAGATCAGAGTACATGAGGTTTGTGGGGGAATGGAACCAGGAAAGCATTGGTAGGAAAGGGGAGACAGGGAAGGAAGACAATACAGGATGTGGTGATGAGGAGGTTAGTGTTGTGGGCATCAGGGATACAGTGCCAATGGGGCCATCTAGGAGACAACAGGAAACACACTTCAAGGTTTTCCCACCTGCGAGATGAGGAAGCTGGAGAGTGACCCCCAATGTCCATCTGTCATTGGCTGAGGGCTGCTTCTGAGGACATTAACTTCTATCACCCCTCCCCCAAGAGAAAGGAAGAGAGTCCCAGTGGTGGCAGTAGGATGCGCGTGGCACACCCTGGAATGGTAAACGCAGCATCTGCTTCATCAGAGGTCAGCAAACATTTTCTTAAAGGCCCAGAGAGTGAGTATTTCAGATTTGTGAGCCGTGTGTTTTCTGTCACAACTGGTCCACTCTGCCATGGTAGCTCAGCCACAGATAATGAGCAAACAAATGGGCCTGGCTTTGTCCCAATGTGACTTTATTTACAAAAATAGACAGCCAACCTGCAGGCTATATTTTGCAGGGGCTGTATTTTAGCCCGTGGGCTAAAATAGGTGATGCGTTCTGTTTTGCAGATGGAGAAACTAAGACCCAGTACAGAAAAGTAATTGGTCATATAGCCAGCCAGAGGCACAGCTCCTGACTTTTTGCCCAATATCCCCTCCACCATACCTGCTTATTGGGGTCTTGGTATGGTTTTTTAGGGATCGTGTAACCAGAACTCTTCCAGGGGGACTCTGTCTATCCCATAATTCCTACATGGCAGTGGTGTGTTTCCTCTCAGTGGCCAGAGATGCCTCGGAGACTGAAGGCTTGCCGCTTGCCAGGATTGCTCAGGGCGTCTTCTGGGAGCGTCCCTGAGTGAGGCTGCTTGGGGAGCGTCCCCTGTGCCAGGCCCTCCGCCATCAGCCTCTGCCTCTACTGCCTTGGCAGAGCACCTCCAGACAGCGGCCACAAACCGCAGAGTGAAAACGCAGTTAGAACTTCGGAGCCTGTAAAAATCTAAAAATATCCAGGAATGTGTGCACATATGTGGCCCTTCTGTGATCAAAACATCTGGGAAGAAGATCAAATGTTCCTGCTGTAATTTGCCTAAAATTCTGCGAGGACTTGGGAAAGGAAAGGAAGTTGAAAGTCACTGACTTTACTGGGGGGAAGGACGTCACAAGAGTTGTGTTTTCTTAAGACAAAATAAGTTGTGCGCACGCAGAATCCTCCCCCAGGGAAGTCCTTGGGATTCTGCGGATTGTTTCTCATAACGAGGGTGGAAAGTTCATTGGCTACAGGCTCAAATTCCTGATTTGATGCCTTTAAAAAAAAAAGAAAGAAAAAGAAGATTAAAATACCAAGTCCTTTAATCAAAACATTAAGAGCTGTGATAATGTAGCAAATTATTAAATGTCAGATTTGAAAAAGACCTAGTGTGAGCCATGCATTTGTCAGATGAGGAAACTAAGACTCAGAGAGAGAGAGAGAGAGAGAGAGAGAGAGAGAGAGAGAGAGAGAGCTTTTCTGATGTCCCACAGAAGATGGCAGAGTGGCAGAGGCAGGGCTGAAATGCATGTGTCCTGACTCCCAGACTAGTGGGGCACTGAAAAGAAGATGCAGAGGAAAGGGTCAATCCTGTTTCTGCTACTTCTAAGTTTCTGCTCATCTGCACACTAAAGATGCTAATAGTTAGCGTTGTCTGTAGGCCCCAGGATTGGGACCGCTGGATCTTGTGCAGCGGTTTTCTGTAGATCTGTGGGATCCTTGAAAGGTGAACAAAGGCAAGGCAGATGCCCACTCTTTTCGTTACTAATTATGGCGCCAAACCCTTATTGTCCTGGTGGTTTGGGCTGGCTGATGTGTGAGCATAGAATTCCATTTGATCCCTGGCTTAAATCTTTGACCAGAAGCAGGCTAATTGGCCTACAGAGTACCCTGTCCTCAGGCTATGCCCTAACTCTGAAGCAGAGAAAGCTAGCCACTCCCGAAAGCTAGGGCAGCCTGACTAAGCTTCCCACCCACAACTTGTTTCAACTGCATGCCACACTTCTGTTTCCATTGGCCTTTGGTGTACTAACAGTGTGGCCTCTTAGCCACTCCTCACTTAGCTGATGAAAGGATGGCCCAAAATTTGATTCTCCAAAGCGAAAATGCAAAGGGAGGAGGGAGAGACTAAGCAGTGTCCAGAACTTTTCAACCTGCCCCTCATCATAAAGAACTGTAAGCACAGCATGCCCTTGATTTGATCTCCAACAGCGATAAGATGTAGAGAGCCCTCAAGAGGACAGCTTTTGTTTACCTACAGTTTGTCCCATGAGCTTTATGACCAGACTCACCAGAGGCATAGATATCCCCTACAAGAGCAAAAATCATGAATTACCAGAACAGTCCTAGCAGTATCTTGGCAATGAATTTTTCTCTAATCTTTTCCATTGCTTCTGTGTCCACTTGGTCCCACATGGGACTGCTGACATAGGAGGTTCACACTCCCAAGGTCTTCACAAATGTCCTTTTTGTGCTGCCCCACATTCTCAAAGCTGAAAAGTCATGTTCTCTTGTATTAACCATGTGGCTAACAAGCTGAAAACTACAGAATGGACTTCCAAGAGCAACAAACCATGATTGCAACAGAAACATCCACATTTGCCACCATGCTATTTAGTAATCATTGCATATCTCCTACTATTTTAATCAGTCTCCCTTTGCCACAGGAAAAAAAAAGGCTCAGATTATGTCAAAAGCTCCCTTTGCATCTTGTTTCTTCTTATGCTGCTTGATTCCAGCTGCAGGAGCCATAGAAGCTGGGGTAGAAATCTAGTCTCTTCTTCAGTAGCTGCAAACAGGCATCTTCTGCTGTACCAATGGTGGCACCTACCGAGTGGGGTCCCTTTGCCACTAGCTCTCTTGTGTCCCATTTCTCCAAAGTTGTGAAGGGTCAACAAGACAAATTGCTATGCCAGGACTCACATGTGGCCTCTGGAAAACACAAGCTAATGTCAAAGCCAAATGCCAACCACATGTGCCAGCTTCCAGGAGATAAAGACTTGGGACTAAAGGGATTAAAAGACTCCTACTTAGAGCCCAGCTCTAAGGTATTGAGGAGCACCCAAATGTCAGGGGTCAGCTTCATCTTATGTCTATTTCTGAGGCTATCCTCTTTTACATATTGGGTGGGAGGGGGAATCACATGTCATAGGTACTTTTCAAAAAAGGATCCCAGGGCATTTTTCATTTGGGAAGTAGGGAAATGGGACAAGAGAGCTACTTGGTCTGCTTCTAGTCCAGACATTAGGCTGGAGGGTAAATGTGAAGTCACATTGATTTGGAGACGTGCTTGTGATGTCTACATTCTGTGGTAGGGGACTGATACTGTGCCTTTCTTAGAGATACTTTTGACTAGGGTGATCTTACACACAAATGTGCTCAGGAAAGCCCCAGTTTATGCCTGTTGTTCTGACTTTCTGTCTAGTTTAGCATTTATCCAAAATGTATGTTATTTTTATTTTGGGGAGGGGACAAGGGTACTTCATTCTTCCATGCCTACTGTATAAACCTGTCTGGTAAGCTTGGTTGTACAAAGTGACTGAGCATATTTCTAGAAGGAAGTTAGAACAGGTAAGACTACATGGCCTAACTAGCAGGTAACCATGAGGAAGTTGGGCTGAGCTGCCTATTCGTTGGCTCTAAGTCTAGACATAAGAGAAGGGGTAAGGATTGGAGAAGAGGCCTCCTGAAGGGTCAACCAGGACTTTTCTAATACTGTTGATTTTTCTGGCCCAAGGCTACATTCCTAAGTTAAAGAAATAAGATTAAAATATGAAGGCATGTTGGCTGCAGGCTCCCACTTCTGGGAGCACCTTCTCACACAGTCTACACATAAGCAGGGTTTTCTGACATAGGTGATAGGCACTGCTCTACTGGGTGTAAGATAATGACGATAAAAAGACTTTAAACACTCACCAATTCCAGTCTTCTAATATAGCTGCTTAGGGCATCATGTTGAGAAAACTTCTAGGTTTGGCAAGAATGAGAACCATCATTGATTTGGGATGGTTGGCCATGGTTCAGGAGCAGAGAGCTTCTGCACACATCTCAGTAATGTGCCATTTCTGTACTAACAAGAAGAGCTTTCAATAGAAGGAACAAAGAACTTTAGAAAGTCTTCCTTCTACATGGCATGCCTTATAGAATCCTTTTTCCTTTGTGGATTGATTATGTCTGTAAGTCTAGTTGGCTAAGAAGGGCCTGGGGCTGCTCTACCTTGTCAGACTGCTCTCTACTGCCATTAATTTTGTAAGGGTGGGTAGGGTGAGACCTAATGCTTATGGCATTAGAGCCTTCCTTTTATGATCTTTCCCTGGGGTGTGTCCTTCCTTGGTTCAGCTCATCAGAATAATAGCTTTTAGAATGAGTTAGGGTAGTTTTTCATAGAGGCCTTAGTCCATGCAAGAGCACAAAGTCAGCCCTTATGATTCAGATGCAATCTAGCCTATCTCACCAGGAAGGGAAGTGTTGGTGTCAAAACTCTCTCCATGGTTATACATATATCTCCTCTGACTAGCTTTGGCCATTTGTACCTTGCTCATAGAGTTGGAAGGACTGCTGTCAGACAAGGTGTGCAGCTGACCAAGGACTCATAACTTTGAGATCTCAGCAAAAATCTTGCCATCTTATCACTACTACCAATAATATATATTCTCCTGGAGCTATAAGGATTAAAGATACACCTACATTAAGAAAAAATAAAGATCTCAGGAAAATAACCTAGTCTTTACCTCAAGGAACTAGAAAAAGAAGACTCACTTTAAGCCCAAAGTTGGTAGAAGGAAGGAAACAATGAAGTTGGTAGAAGGAAGTCCAAAGTTAGTAGAAGTTAACCCAAGGTACTCAACATCACTAGTAATCAGGGAAATGCAAATTAAAACCACAATGAGATAGCACCTTACACCTGTTAGAATGGCTATTATCAAAAAAATAAGAGATGACAAGTGTTGACAAGGATATGAAGAAAAGGCCACCCTTGTGCTGTTTGTGGGAAAGTGAACTTGTATAGCCATTATGGAAAACAGTATGGAGGCTTCTCAAAAAATTAAAAATAGAATTACCATATGGTCCAGCAATCCCACTGGGTATACATACAAGGAAAAGAAACCACTATCTCCAGGAGATATCTGCACCCTATATTCATTGCAGCATTAGTTACAGTAGCCAAGACATGCAAACAACGTAAGTGCCTGTCAGTGGATGAATGGGTAAAGAAAATGTGGTATATTCACAATTTGATATATACACGTATATACACAATTCAGTCATTAAAAAAAAAGGAAATCCTACCGTTTGTGGCAACATGGATAAAACTTGTGGGCATTATGCAAATGAAATGTCATACAGGGAAAGACAAATACTGTATAATCTCCGTTATATCGTTTCCCTGAAAATAAGACCTAACTGGACCATCATCAGCTCTAGTGCGTCTTTTGTAGCAAAAATTAATACAAGACCCGGTATTATATTATATTTATTATATTTATTATATTATTACATTATAAGACAGGGTCTTATAGTAAAATAAGACCGTGTCTTATATTAATTTTTGCTCCAAAAGACGTTAGAGCTGATGGTCCACCTTGGTCTTATTTTTGGGGAAAGGTGGTATGTGGAATCTAAAAAAGTTGAACTCACAGAAATGCAGAAACAGAGTAGAATGGTGGCTGCCAGAGGCTGGGGTTGGGGGGCACAGGAGGGAAGGCGAGAATAGTGATATTGGTCAAAGGGTGCAAACTTTCGGTTATGAGGTGAATTAGTTCTGAGGATCTAATGTACAGCATGGTGACTATAGGTAACAATACTGTATTGCATACTTGAAATTTGCTGAGTAGTTGTTAAATGTTCTCGCCACAAAAAGGAAACCAAAATGGTAACTATCTGAGGTGATGGATGTGTTAACTCACTTTCTTGTGCAATCATTTCACAATATATATGTATATCAAACTTAAAGAAATAAGTGTGGCACATTTACCATTCATGCTGAAATTCTACTTTAAAGAAAAACCACTGAATTAGCCAGTGAGGGAAAATTACAGAAGAAAGTGAAATTCTTTGTCAGTATTGGAGAGAAATATGAGGTCATTAATATTTTAAAGAATAAACATACGTGTATCTGCATATATATCACTCTTTCTGCCTCATATTCTATCAGTTCATGCCTTTTCCTTCAGAAATTGTTTGTCTTCACGTGGTATATAATCCAGTTTCCCAACCAGCTTTAGAAGATGCCAAATATTTAATGACACCCCACCTAGAAACAATAAATACATTTGAATCAGTCTTAGACTCCTAGGGAAAGGGATGCTGAAAATTTGATGAAAGGGATTAATAAATTATAACCAGGCTATTAAGATGTGAATCACTAAAGACTACTGACACTCTTCCTTTTTCTAATTAGAATTAGAAAACAAATAAACAGATTTACCTCCCTGTGCTCAAAATTCCACCCCCACCTTTCTGAGGTCACTGGCTGGCCGAGTTCATGGATTTTCATTTAGACTTAAGATGGCTTTAAGCAATCGACAATAAGATTCTGACAGTTCAGAGGCAATGCATCAGTTCTCTCAACCAGAAGCTATGACTATATTGGTGAGATGCCAATCACACAGCTGGGAAGAGGGAAGACCCAATTTGTGGGCCGTGGGGTATCTTCCCAATCAAAATGCTCCTGCTGATCGATTTCAGGGCCTGCTTCAATCTGTCATAGATCCAAGCTTCCTGGAAGGAACCTTAGACATGATCTCATCCCACCCTTTTTCGTGTAAGTAGAAATTTATAAAAGTTTGAAACCTCTCTCAAAGCAAAGCAAGTTGCCCGAAGTCACACCAACTTTGATAGCAAAATTTACACAAGAACCTGGGTCTCCTGACCTCTGGACTGAATTTGCTCTTTCTACATCATTTCTACACTAATTGTGGGGGCCCAAAACCAGCCGCTCTGGAATTCCTTATCCAACCACTAGACCAACTCTTTGCAACACAGGTATCAGAGGACAGGCTACGGGCCTCAGGTATCGGGACAATCACAGAACCCCATTGAATACCTGATGTGGAGCTCTGACATCACACTCATTCAGTGTGGGTGCAGAAATAGACTCTCTTACTCACCTGTGTATCCCAGAGCCAGACAGAGGCTCTCAGGGGTCAGGGGTGAGGGTGGGGGATTGTTTCAATGAATGAATCATGAAAGTTTATCTAATTTCAGAATATCTCTCCTCTCTCTCTCTCTCTCTCTCTCTCTCTCTCTCTCTCTCTCTCTCTCTCTCATGCAACAATGACTCAATGCCAAGAATGGTTAAAAATGCATTTTCCTCCAATATTTCATGGATTCTGCTTCAAGACAATGTTCAACAAACATTTGTTCAGGTGTACTGCATACTAGGTACTAGGTAAAGAGAAATAAAACACAGCCCCTGTCCTCGGGGCTCACAGTCTATGGAGGGAGACAGATGTCCAGATGGTCATAATCTGGGATGAAGGTATGCCAGGAGAAAGGCATATTATAGGAGGGACAAGCAGACAATAGGTAGGTGCAGAGGTGACAGCTGAGCTGAGAGTTGAAAGATAAGTCAACTGGGGAAATAACAAAGAAAGGTGTTTCAGATGGAAGGAACAACATGTGCAAAACCATGGCCAAAGACGCAGGAAGAATGAAATTGGCAAATTTTAAGATTTTGTACAAATGAAATTTAAATTTGTTTGCTCCTCTGCTTGTTTGCTTTTCCAGACGAGGTCATTGTTGAATAGGGGGGAAGGGTTGGATTTGAAACAGGAATTGCTTGACAAAATAATGATTCCATTTATAGTTTGCTGAGCTTATACTGTATATATACTTGCCAGGCTCAGTTACACAGTCATTATATGATGGAGAAATTATTACATCCCCCTATTTACAGATAGGGAAACTGATGCTCAGTGAGTACTGGCCAATAGTAGCAGGAGCATGACTATTTTGCTTTTTGGTACTACTTGTTGAGACCCAAGGATTTGGCATAATGGAGTCCACCACCTTAGGTACACTACAAGGCCATGGGACACTTCTGCCATAAAGAGCAGCAACCCCACCTCTTCCCTCAACTACCCCCATGGGGATTCCTGCCAGAATCCCAGGAATATCCCAGAACCTTCCAAAGCATGAGGGAACACTGCCCTGCCCACTCTTCTGCTCAGGCACCTCAGGCAAACTTTCCTCAGAGGCCTGGAAGTGTGCCCCTTCGTAGTGTGCATAGGTGTATTGCCCAATCACTCCCATTTTCCCAAGTATTTACTCCCACTGTTCCATCCAATCGTGTCTTCCATTCATTCAGAGCTGACCTCCCCTTAGATTAACAATTACTTTGCCAGCCTCAAGTCTAGCTCAGTGTCACCTTCTCCTAGGAGGCCCTTTCCCCTGTCACACCTAGAGTCACTCTCTCCTCTGGGCTTTCCCTGCTCTTGGGAGCTTCCCTGCCCTTTGTCATAGCTCAGCTATTTCTGCAGCCCACCGAAGATTGGGACTCATGGGAGATAAGGACTCTTTTGAATTCATCTTAAAATGAATTCAAACTGTTTGCCAATTGGGCAAACAGTTGGCCTTCCAGGCATAAATGTGCTAAATCCCAGAGAACATTCCGACCCTGACTCTGCCGTTTCCTGGGACCAGACACAGCCTGCATTAGAAGCTGGTAAAAAAAAAAAAACAACAGTAGGGCCCTGGCTTCACCGGGTCACCATACAGGCGGACAGGGGGCAGGCAGGTGTGCCTTGCAGCCCGTCCTGCACTTCAGCTCAACACTGATGTGGAAGGTGTCAATGAAATGGGACCAACTGATTTTGATCAGCCCCCCAACCCCATCAGTGCAGGCCTGTATGCCTGCATTGCATCCCGCAGCTAAAGCACTTATCATTTCTAATGAGTGGAAAGAACCCATTCCTATCGTCTTGTACATTTTTTTTCTCTTCTTGTATTCCTTTGGACCTTTTAATGATATTTGGCATGAGAGTAGAGTAAAATGTGTGTATTCATATTTCCATCTTAGATCCCGCCAAAGTTTTTAAGCAGGCAGCTTTCTTTTTAAAAACATTTCTGACTGGGGAATGCTCAATACCATGAACCTTAAATGCTATTTGGTTCATTCTCTCATCATGGGATTTGAATCTCAGCTCCCCTAATAACTATCTGTGTGATGTTGAGCCAATTACGTAGCCTCTCTGAGTCAGTTTTCTCATCAGTAAAATGGGAATAAGGTCACCATTTTTTACAGGATGGTTGTAAACTTGAGAAATAATTACAAATGACTCATAATAGGCACTCAAAAAAATCACTGCCATCCTGTGTTTATGAGAGGTTTAATATTTTCTCTGCATATGCCTTTTCTCCTATACTTCGTTTCTAATCCTCTGGAGAAGAAAGGATCGTCAAAACCCCATGTATCCCAGAAATAAGGTGGGTAAACTAATATGGAAAAGAGTCTATTGGATTGGAAACTGGATTTCTTTTTAACCTTAGTAAGATCAATTTTACTGAAAAGACTGGGCAACAAATTGTCATGAGTTGTGATGTGAACTTGCCACAACTCATTCTTACCCTTTATCCTCTACACTAGTTACGACCACATTAAATTGTCAAACTTACATATCAGTCAGTGGTTTCCAGGCAAAGATATCAGGAAGAGCTCATACCTCCCAAGTCCCAACCACCATCAGGCCAGAAATGATAATCACTTGAGAATGTTAATTGAATGCTATAATTATAGTTGATGCCTAATAGGCATTTTGCACTGATGCTGTACACTGCCAAGAAAATATTTACTTGGCTAACTCAAGTCCACGACCAAGTCTATTTTTTTCCACAACAGAAATAATACTTTAATTTGGCACCACCAGACACACCAGAGTGAAGCATCTTGGATATTTCAAACACAATCAAGATGTCTGCTCTGCTTTTGCCTCTTTTATAAGTCATATGCCCCCTTTCTCTTCATGATCTGTATACCTAAGTCTTATGTGGGTTCTTTTGTGTTCCTTACTGACTTTGAATGAGATCAGCTATTTATTGAAGTTTCATTTGGGTAGGCGTCGCAGGAAAAGTAAGCTGAGGAGGTCTGGAACTTTGGATCAAGTTTCTTTGTCTCAAAACCCCTTTCATCAAATCCGTTATTTCCTTTGCAGTTAGATGCTTATTTCCCTTCAGATCTTTGGCCCATGCTGTTCACAGCAAAGCCTTTTAAATCATAGGCTGTTTGGCTAACTCAAGGGTGCTTCCTCAGCCTCCTACCCCCCATTCCACCTCAGGCAGTTGCCCTGGACCTGGAGTGGGTCTCAGACAGTGGAAGTGGTGGACGTGTGTGATTTTGCCGTTAGTTGTTCTCAGGAATGCATTGGTCCTCCGGAGGGACATTTCTATCCATCTGGTGACCCACCTACCTTAGGGCCACATCATTCCAGTACAATGGGAATCCTTACATTTAGGGAGATTTCTGTTTTTGCTCAAGCCCTGAGGCAGTCTCCATTTCTCTCTCATTTTCCTCCACATTTCACAGTATTTGGTAAGTATGCTTCGTAGTTTGTGGCTTGAGTTTGTGAAACAAGGTCTTTTCCTTGTTTCATGGAAGAAGAAGGGCTTTTATTGTTGTTGTTTTAAATGGCTTTCTAAGGAGAGACAAGAACTAAAAATGCCTTTATGCTGCCATCTTTGATCAAAAGTCCCAAAGGCCTTTTTAATCCCTTCATTTATTTCTTATCCTTCTGTGTTGTATGTACTTCTGCAAATTGCTTCAAAGCATGCTATGGAATAAGATGAGGGTATATGTACGCAAATTTTAAAATGCCACGTTCTTCCATTTGCCCCTCTCTAAATTTTGATTTCTGTTTATCTCTTTGGAAGTCTTTTCATTTTTACTTTCTTTTCTGTAATTTCTGTCATTCAATCTGGAAATTCTTCTATTCTCACAAAGAGCTCAAAGAGATATTCTTTGGGGTCACTTCTCTTCTAGCCAGAAAAGCCAACTCCACTTGTGGGAGATGTAGTTAGTTCTCTCCCTTTATGGTCAAGCTGTATCTCTAAACCAACCACCAGAATTATGTGATTCCCCTGGAAACTCTCTCATCCACTGCTATACAAAGTGCCTCTTTCTAGACTTGATTAGGAGGGCTTCTGGGAGAACTGTCCATAGGCACCCCACCCCCTGCCCCTTCTGCAGACCTGCTGTATGTTATGAGTCCCTAGTGAGCTGAAGAGCCCCCTCATTCCTTCCTCCCACACCTCCATAGGGCCGTTGAACAGGATAAGCATGGCAGAAGCAGCATCCTGCTCACCAGAGTTCCCACCTGCTTCCCGCACCTGTTTTCTTGAGTTCCTGATCCAAGAGGAAAGAGAAGATTATTCAACCTTGCATGTATGTTTATCCTGCTGGTGTAATGTCATTAAATATGGAAAATCATGCAAGTAAAGTTCCAAAGAAATGGATCACTGGATTGACAATCCCCCTGGATTCATTGTTCACAGCGGGAAAATCTGGTTCCTCAAAAGAGATACTTTTAGGATCCAGGAGAATAGGAGAGAATATAAAGTCATGACCTCTCATGGGTGTGAACAGAACAGCAGGTGTGAGAGCCCAGATCTAAGGGCGGTAACTTCTATTAAGGCTGCTGTTTACCGAGAACCTCTAATTAACAGCCACCATGAAAGGCACTTCTTATACCTTATTCCATCCTGTCCTCCCAATAATCCTGCAAGCTATTACCTCCATTTTATGCATAGAGATAGTGAGGATTCTGATAGAGAGTGGAAAGGACCACAGAAAAAAATTTTAAAGAGTGATTACGTTGTTGATGATTACTTGTTAAAGCAAAAATGTATTACGCTTTGGCTTTGAATAAATCTTCCAAGAAGCTTCAAGTTGAGAGGTGAAGACTAACCTTGAACTTAGGTCTTGAAGCAATTTAAGGTTTGAGACCAGTCTTTTCTGAAGCACTTTTAACTATGTGAATAAAGCCTGTGTCTCTCCCAGGCCAACATGCCCTCTTTCCAAGGTCAGCTGTTAACATGAGAGGGTCAGTGACACAAGCTGAAATATCCAGATGCATCATGGCAGTTCCGTTTTTGTCACTGCAACTGCAAATATGACTAAATAGTACTTCCCAACTATGTCAAGGATCAGAGGACTTTTGAACTAGAAAGAATCTTGGTGATTCTAACCCCTGCATTTCAAAGAGATGAGAACTGAGGGCTAAGCTGGTAAGGCGCTTTACTCAGTTTACATTTTTGAACTATGTAAGGACAAAAAGTCAGTATTAGAACAAAGGAAAAATTCCTCCCTGATGTTTTCATAATCTTCTAGTACTGAAAAATAAAGGAAAATAGTACAGTAATGCGGCCCCAAGACAGATACCTGCAGTCTGAAGGGAGTGAGAGAATTGAGGCTAAGTGGAGACAGCACGGAGAGAATGCTGATGCAAGAAAGTGCCAGGGAAAAGCAGAGGTGCTCCACATTCCAGGGGTGCAAGGACTGCCACATTGATTTATGTTGTAAATGAAATTAGAACTGTTTCATGGTCCAGTATCTTACTCTCACAGCTCCCTCTACCCCCTCCCCTAGAGGGTAGAAGTCTCCAATGGTTTACACATTTTGAAACTGTTGTTGTGCAGGGAAGACCTCCTGTGGCTGTCTTGCATGGACACTGGAACTAACCCCCCATCTACCCAGTGTCCTCTACCATCACCTTAGTGCCCCTTACATCCATCCATTGTTCCTCACCATCAATCCAGACTGCTATTAATTCCTTCAGAAAAGTCTTGCTTGCCTAGTACACTACAGGCCAAAATGGGCCTTTGAAAAAAGGTCATGACTTTTAGTACACAGTCCTTTCACGTACCCTCCAACACCCCATAGTCTGCAAGGAGCAAAGCCGGAACTGGTTCAGACATCCACGCACTATGAAATCTGCAACCATCTTCCCAGGAATCACCAGGGGTCAGGCTACTTACCTCTTCAATCCCACTAAACCTTGGGGACATTCCACTGTTCTCCCACAGGTATATTTGTGAGTTTATCAAGGAAGGCCCAAACCTCCGAAACATAAAGCCCAGCCAAGGTGAAATAGTTTATTTAGTTGTTTGGGTTTTTCTTAATAGGCATGTATGGGGTGCCAGGTATATGGCAGGCATCATTCATATGCTATTAATTCTCAAACAATGCTTTGTAGTGGATATAGATTCTAAACTTCAGCAGCTTATCCAAGGTCACTTAGCTAGAGCTAAGATTCAGGTTCAGATAGGAATCCCCAATATTCAGGATCTGAAATAGCACATTCTGGCTCCCGTGTTGTTAATGAACCACAGAATCAAGTTGAAAAGGCAGGCTTCATCTAGACCTATTCTCCAGCTGATATTTTGATCCCCTTCAACAGAGCAGAGACATGGGAGCTGTTACCATTGGAGGGTGTTCTACAGCATAGATTGAAATCTGCCTTCCTTCAGGTTCTCCTAGATATCCTGGCTGTGGCCTCCAGGCCACAATTAACCCAACCCCTCTCTCTCAATAGCATTTCAGAATTTGAATGAAAGCTCTCCTGTCTTCTTTCTGTCTCTCTTTTGCAGCCTAGTCATTTCCAGATTCTTCTACCCTTTCATCTTTGGCTGATTTCAACTACCTTGCCTTTTATTTCTGGTATGAAGCTAGACCATGAAGGGGTTTTGAAAGAAGTATCAACTATTGTTGTGACATTATTGGGCCATTGTGTCGAGTAAATCCTCACCCTACTCTTTGATAGACTCTGCCAGGTGTCAGAAATATTTGAACACGACTTGTAGGTGATTTGGTATATGTGCTGCCGAAGCGAGCACAACTTGTAGGTGATTTGGGAACATCCTTGAAAAACCTATCTAGTGGGTAACAAGATGTTTACCTGTAATTACCTCAGAGCAAAGGTTAAGCACTTTGGAATACTGAAGACATTTTACAAGATTATTTTCAAAATTTGTATGAGGAGAAAATATGAGAACATCTGTTCTTTAAAATCGCTGTAAAATATTCATGTACAAATAACTTAAAAATACTGAGTAGTGAATCTCTTTGGAGGCATTTGGGCATGTGAGTTCAGAAAATCTCAGCTGGAAAGAAAGAATTTTTTTTCCCCCAAGCGTTCCTTCCTAAATTTTTTTATCTTACAATTTTCTTTATAATACTATACCTTTCCTTGGAGATTATTACCATGATATTTAAATAAGGGTTTTTTTGTAATAAAGGTTTTTAAAAATAGATTTTTCTTGGCAAGTTAGAGAAGTTCTTTTGGCGCTATTCTAGTGTCTGAGATAAACATTATGTAAAGGACTGTTTGTGCCGTGAACCCAGAGATTCACCAGACGTACGATCATGCCCTCTGTAGAGTGATTTCACAGTTAGGAATCTCATTCTAGGATCAAATATAGGAAGACCCTGGTTCTTGGACATTTTGCATCCTTGCTAATGCCTGTGTTACTGTTTAAGAACTCTGACCATCTTGACTGATAATCTTGGTGAGTTTTTTGGTGAGGTCAGGATAGAATTCTCCTGGGTACTTAGGGATCTCCAGCCCTCCTCTATACACAACCCTGGTTGGCGGTGTTTGGCCTGGATTGTGCTGAAAGATGAACTGCAGACCTGACCCAGTTTATAAAATTTGTGATGCCCAAATAAGATTGCCATATTTAGAAAAAATATGATGCCCCGTTAACTTTGAATTTCAGATAAACAATTTTTTAGTAAGTATGTCCCAAACAGTGTATGGCATCTGGCATCCTTATGCCCAAACTCAGTGTCACTGGCCTATGTTAATTTTCACTAATGAACTTCAGAAATATCTTCATTGTGTAATAGAATAAAAACTGCATTTATTTTTTAAATCTCTATTAAAGACATAACAACTCCTCTCTTGACAAAAGAAATATGTGCCAATTGAGACATATGGCTAGTCTCACCCAATGTATGTGCTTTGCACAGAATTGGAATCTGGGCCTCCACTCATCTCTTAAGAGCTGATAATTAGAGGAAACTACAAATGAGCTCAAAACAAAGAAAGATGAAAGTGGAAGGAAATGATCTCAGCACCTGAAAAATTGCAAAAAGATCAACAATTTTGGGTCTTACCGTTTTCCCTCACATGCAGCACTGTGTTGAATACACAATAAATACTTGTACAATAGTGGATAGATGAATAAAGGAGTGAATACATTATGCTCAAAGGAAGCATCTTTCTCAAGCCACAGTTACAAGATATCAAGGGGTCTTTCAGATCTCATTGTTGTGTTGGGCTCTAAAATAAGCGACTAGGTTTTAAAATGTGTGGCTGTGTAAGGAACGGGATGGGAGAAATGGAACTTGAACACTAAAACTGAATAGTGATAAAAATACCAAATGCCAACATTTTATTTATGCTCAGATGACATCTTAAAGCCACTGTGTCTCTCATGTCTCTGAAACATAAGAATTTTGTTATAGACTGTTATAAGTAGTTTTGAGAGGTCTATTAAAATACTGTCTAGAAAGTTTGCTCCAAATAATTGGGCAGTAAGGTGGACGTTATTTAACTGGCTAAGTGGAGGTTCATTGACTGTTCTTGTGCAAAGCCTGTGAAACCGAAGATGTTTTAAGTTTTAATCACTTCGAGTGAGTACACATCAAACTTATTCCCTCGCCTACTATTCTTTGACACTTGAATTTGTGATCGCTTGGAGAGTTTGATTTATGTCTGATCGATTTCATAAGATAAAACATTGCTTTAAAAAATGCAAGTAACGAATACATATTTTTTCTGTGTAAGGGGAATTATTTCCATATAAAACAAACATATTCCATATTTTCCATGACTCAGATATATAAAGGTTTATTTTATCATGTAAATGTACATGTTCATAGGTTTGTCTTGTTTTGTTCATCCCAATTCATTTTGCAGCTTCACCAAAAAGAAAAACATTCAATGTGGATATTTTATTTTCCAAAGTTGATTGAAGCAAATATCGACAGTGAATGGTCTCCAATTCTATGTATTAAATATTAAGGATGTATTTTCTGTGCTGTGCTGGGCAGAAAACAGCTACCTATTACATAAAATCATTTAAAGAAGCACACAAGCTTTTGTAATCTGTTCTTCAGCAATAAGGTCTTCTGCAACACACATATAGTTTCCTTATAAAATAAGCCTCTGTTTTTATTTGATTTGAAATTGTATTTGAAAATGAAAAAAAAATCCAAATTTTTTACTTACAGGACTATGGTAAGCAGATCTATCTAATCAATATAAAGAATTGAATTGTATTGGATTTGTTCAGAAATGTATTACTTACCCATCCTAATCCAAAAATTGACATGAGGGGATATAACCTAAAACACATATGTAAGAATCATTTAAAACAATAAGAAGGGACAACCTTTTAGACAGATATTTGAAGTCAACTGATATGTTCTCCTAAGGTGTTTTTTTTTTTAAGATTAAAGCATATAGCTTCTTCAACCATTCCACACACGTTGTCATGTCACTACCTGTTATGAACTGAATGTTTGTGTCCCCCCAAATTCATGTTGAAATCCTAACCTCCAATGTGATGGTATTTGGAGGTTGGTGGGGCCATTGGGGTGATTAGGACATGAGAGTGAAGTCCTCATGAATGGGATTGGTGCCCTTATAAAGGGACCCCAGAGAGCTCTCTTGCCCCTTTCACCATGTGAAGACACAGCACAATATGACTGTTTATGAAGCAGGCAGCCAGAAGTCACCAGATACTAAAATTGCCAGTGTCTTGATATTGGACTTTGTAGCCTGCAGAACTCTGAGAAATAATTATTTGTTGTTTAAGCGACCCAGTCCATGGTTATTTTTGTTATAGCAGCCCAAACAGACCAATATAGCACCCCTCCAACAATCTCAGGCTTTAAAATCACCCACTTATAGTGTAAAACCAAAACCTGGCCACAGAACACAATAGAAAACTGGTAGATCACCTTCCTTGTTCCAGATACTAAACTGAGGTGCCACCTATTGACATTGCCTTTTTGGGATCCCCAAAGAGCTGTATAAAAGATTTGTTTTACTTTATTGTTGCTTACTAGCTGACTGAATTTGAAAGTTAATGTGTGAAGATAACATGTTAAAGTATTTTAATGTGCTTTTCTTTTTCCCACGTTTTCCTACATCACGTTTCCCACGTTTATCCTTTTCAGCCAGAGGGTCGTTGCCTTGAGGACAATAAGGATTGTTAAACCTGAAATGCAAAAGGAAAGATGTCAGTTCAATTTTTAACTTCCAAAGGAAGATCTTAAAACCGTGAAATCAAGAATTTCATTTTCAAAAGCAACATTGTGGGGGCAGAAGAAAAGATTTATGGGATCCAAACAGCCAAATCTTAAAGGGCTCAGTTTATAGTGTTTAGCATAAACCACTGAGCAGGTAGAATGCAGGACATGAATTAAAATAGGGAATAATACTTCTTAGGGTATAGGAGAGTGCAGGTAGAGGGAAGAAGAGAATAAGAGAGTTGAAACTCAGTTATGGTCCTTCTTATCCCCACACACAACTCCTCCCCTCTCTTTCCCCTTCCTTGGCCTGATGTCTGTAGTAGTAAGGGGTACTTAACAGAGCATCATGGTGTCAGAGGGGAGTGCCTGGTTGGTGCTTCCTGCAGATCCTCACTAGCCCTTGGGGGGTTCTCATCCTGTTGCTTGTTGGATGTCAAACTCTGTCTCCAATGCATGTATTCTTGATGGCCATTGTCTGTGCCATGTCTCCAGTTGTAAGATCAGCCATCTCAGAGAACTGTCCAACCTGATTCGAGCCCTCTTACTGGCCTTTGGCAGCCCTGAGTCCCCCACTGGAGAACAGGGGGACATTTGGATTTCCTCTGAAGTACATGCAGGCATAGAGAGCTGGAAGAGATGGTGCAGTGCTTCCCTCTAGTAGTCTCTGCCTACATAGACCATGCCTTCACATCTACCCTGTCACGAGGCTCAACACCCCTGCACAGCCATTTTCTCCCAGACTTCCTGATCACTGGAGCACCATCCCTGCTCCGCACCCCCTGCCATTCTGGGGTTAAAAACCTATCTGCGCCATCATCTCTGTTTTTTAATTAAACAATATCAAGTAATGTAAGCATACATACATTTTAAAACTGCACAAAGCATAACGGTACAGTTGGATGGATTCTCACATCCAGATAGAACAAGAAATAGACCATTACTAGCACCCCAGAAACCCTTCCTATACTCCACCCAATTATTAATACACCCATCTCAAATGTAATTACTATTCTGTCTGCTATCACCATAGATTAGCTTTGCCTGTTTTTGAACTTTATATATTGTTCAATCTTTTGTGTCTGGTTTCTTTCACTCAATATTGTGTGTGTCACCTATACCTATGCTTTGTTTGTTTTCCTTGTTGAAGAGTATTCTATTGAATAAGTATGTTACAATTTACTTTTCCATTCAATTGATGATAGATGTTTGAGTGATTTATGGTTTGAGGCTATTACGCATAATGCTGCTATGAACATTCCTTATTTTGCCCACATGTACACATTTATATTGGGTTTATATCTAACAGTGAAATTGCTACTGGGTCATAAGCTATGTGTATATTCAGCTTTAGTAATTGCTGAGTTTTCCAAAATGGTTGTGTTAGTTTGAACCTTAGGAAACTGAAGTTTTTGCAGGTCAGAATAGTTAACATCAGTAATTTCAATGGTTTAACCCCCAACTTACACTTCCATAAGCAAGGCATGAGAGTTTCAGTTGCTCCACATCCTCACCAAGACGTGATATTACCACTGCTTTAGATTTAGCCATTCTAGTGTGTGTGTAGTGTTATGTCTTTGTAGTTTTAATTCCCTTTCTCATAATGACTAGCCTAATGATCCTGAGCCCTTTTTTATATCCTTACCGACCATTTGGATGTTCTCTTTTCTGAACTTCTGTTCAGGGTTTCTTACATTTTTAAAACATTGAATTATCCATCTGTTTCTGATTGATTATACATGTCGCTTTTATATTCTGAACACAAGTTCATTGTCAAATACATGTTTTGTAAATATCGTCTCATACTTGGTGGCTTGCTTTTCACTCTTTTAATAGCATATTTGATGAACAGAAGTTTTTCATTTTTATGTAGTCCAATTTTTGAATGTTTTCCTTTTTGTGTAGTGCTACTTCCACCCTAATGTTTAAGAACTCTTTGTCTACTCCAAAATTATCAACATATTCACCTGTGTTGTCCTCAGAAAGCTTTATAATTTTAATGGGTACATGCATAGCTAATATCCACTTGGAGTTGATTTTTGCATAAAGTGTAAAGTAAGTGACAAGATTTGTATTTTTTCCACGTGGCTATCCTGCTAACCCAGAACATTTATTGACAAGACAGGTTTTTACTTACTGTACTGCAATGTCCTCTTCGTCATAAAGGAGGTGACTGTACAAGTGTTGGGCTACAGCTAGCCTTTCTATTCTATACCACTGGTTTTTTATCTGCCTCTCACCAATTCTACACTCTTGTAATTACTGTAGCTTTATCTGGCAGTGTAAGCTTTCCAATTTTCTTCTTCAAGTTTGCCTTTGGTATTCTTGGACCTCTGTGTCTGCATATAAATTTTGGAAGCAACTGGTTAATTTTCATACAAACACACACACGCATGCAAACCGGCTGACATTTTGATTAGGCGTATAATAATCTATAAACTAATTTGGGGAGAGGTGATAATACTGAGTCTTCTAATCCAAAAATGCAGAATAGGTTTCCACTTGCTCAGTTCCTCTTATAAAGAAGCAAATGCTTTGAGAGAAAAGGTGCTGCAGAATGGCGGGCTCATCTCAAGGAGTTTTCTTCTTTCCAGGGTCTTGACCCTTCATGTCCTTGCTTCTTGGTAGCACTTTGACACCTTCAACTAGATATTTCCCCCTATTTTTTCAGGTCAAGGAGATTGAGCTGATACAAGCTAGTCCACCAAAATGGAAGTGAGTATCAGATGGAAAGCAGAGATAGGGTAAGGCAAGAGTCTGGTATCCTATAAAGCGAAGTTCAAATCCAGGTTTTGCTCTATTTATGATTTGTTCTATTTGTGATCTTGACAAGCTTCGGTTCCCTTTGAAAACATCAGATTAAAGACATAGAGGTGGGAGGTGATGGAGTGTATTTGTAAATAGTTATTCTCTTGCAAGAGGGATACATGGAAGAGAAGACTAAAAATGCAGAGAGGGGTCCATATAATATGGACAGTTACCGGTAAGTGATGGAGCTCGGATTTCAGCCCAGGCAGCCTGATTCAGAGCATCTGCTCCTCATCAGAGACTTCAGCTGTGGACCAGAGTCTAAACCTTATTCTGCATTTGCTGCAAAGCTTTCTGATTTCTCTAAGGCTGAAATGATATATGATTTAGGAAAACCACTCTGGTCATGCTTAAAGGACAAATAAATCTCTCAACATAATTTTTTTATTTAATTTCTTTGTTATTGTCCTGTATTGTTTAAACAAAGTAAATCCAACCAACAAAAAAGCTCCTGCAATATATTGAGTCATATATCTAAAGAGACCACCATCCAACTTCTTGCAAATGTTATTCATTTTTTTTGGTTTTATATTAAGTGTAATTATTGATATATAATTCCATTTATATATTTATAATTCCTACCAAACAAAACTACTTCTTCAGAAATGAATATGTGTGGTGTATTATGTCTTCTGTATATATTTGTCTTCCTTTCTGACCTATTTCCACATGTTTGAGATTGCTATTCTTATTAGCTATATTGTTTTCTTGTTTAGTATTATTACTTTTTAATTGCTAAAGAAAATCTCTCAGTTGCATAATCTTATCAATGTTTCTGTGCATGTCTTCTGCAGGCATGGGGGATTTTAGATGCCATAGATATGTTTAATAAATTATTTTAATTTCTCCAGTTGTGAAAATAGTGTGCTTTTTTTTTTTTTGGCTTTTTTTTATGTGAAATAATCTTTTTTTTGTGATTAATTCTTAATCTATTATTAGCTTCTTTTTTTTCCTTGTTGTCATCTTATCCCACTTGTTCTTTTCATTAAAACCTCATCGGTGTCTGCCTTTTGGCAGAGACATTTTCGCTTTGCATATTCTAAGTAGATGATATTATCTAGTATTATTTCTTACATTCTTAAATACTGCATAAATTTATCACCTCTAAGCAACAGGGCCAATATCGTTGTCTTATTTTTTAGACTTCTATTGTCTTAGTTTCTTAGTCAGTTCAGGCTGCTATAACAAAGTATCATAGACTGGGCGGCTTAAACAACAAACATTATTGCTCACGGTGTTGGAGGCTGGGAAGTCCAAGATCAAGGGGCCAGCAGGTCTGGTGCCTAGTGAGAGGCAGCTTCCTGGGTTGCAGATGGCGTCCTTCTTGTATTCTCACACAGTGGAGTGCAGAGAGAGGAAGCAAGCTCTGTCTCATCTCTTCTTATAAGGGCACTAATCCCATTCATGAGGGAGGACCCTCTCAAATTACCTCCCAATACCATCACATTGGGAGGTTAGGATATCAACACATGAAAGGGGTGGGGGTTAGCACAAACAAACACTCAGTCCTTAACACTTAGGCTTGATGTTGAAATCTTCCCTTGATTTACAAGGATGATTTCACTGCATGCTATTTAATTTGCTAGCTTCTCGGGATGTTTACCAGGCCTGTAAATTTAATGGATTAGTTGTGTCTTGGGTCTATTATTAAAGTGATTTTTTTAATCAGTTGATTATGAGGATTCTCAACATGATTTCATGCATCCTACAATGATAACAATGATAATAATAACTGTAATAGCAATAATAATAAATTTGAGTGTTTATTATGTTCCTGGCCCTGTGCTAAATGTTCTGCATACATCATCTCATTTAACCCTCCCAAAACAAGGATCACTAACCCATTTATCATATGACAACACTAATTCAGACACTAAGTGCCAGGGTGTGATTTAAACCCAGGTCTTTCTGACTCCAAAGTCTGTGTGTGCTCTGCTATATTTAACATTAGCACTATGTGACGCAGTTGCTTTTCAATAACACTGACAGTTTGGTTGAGCTCAGGCTCTCTGGTCTTTGACTTCATTCCTGATATTCTGTTTACTTGCTTTTGCCATATAAAACCTTCTAACATTTCTTTGGAGTATATAAAATAAATAACCTAGTGGGAATTTTATAGCAAGAATTGAAATAAACATTCCGAGTTTCAGGTCACACCATCAGTTAAACTCTATTTTCGAATCCACACAAATGCATTGACTTCTTCAGTTTTAAAATCATTTAAAAGTTTTTCAGTATACATACTTGGCTATCCTTTAGATGTGTCCCGTGCTGTTTGGCATGTAAGTACCCAGAGATTTAGTTAACCAGAGACAGAGAGTTACTTGTCATTGTTTTATGGAAGCTTGTGAGAACGTGAAGCAAAGGAGAACATGACAAGAACCTCCAGTGGCACCTGCGCCCCAATCCCCAGACTTAGACCCCCAGGGAGCACTCACACAGCCTGGAGAAAAGAGCAGTTGCTAAAGGACTGCATGGAAATGGCCACTCTGCCTGCCTGGGCTGCAGTCTCCCGGGCAGACGTCACCACATGTCTGCGTCCACATCTCAGCTGCCCCTTTGGTCCCATGCAGGCTGCAGCAGGCCAGAGCCTGGGCTCTTGAACAGAAAAGCCTATTTATTCTAGCCCTTCTTCGTCAGCACTGAGGCACCTCCTGGCTGAGCATTGGGCTCTTACCATCGTTAGAGTCCATCCATTTGGTCTAAATCAATCATCCCTCTCTCTTAACATGATCATGAATTTCTGTAATCCAATATTTCCACCACGACTCCCCTGTTGGCTTTATCTTCAAAACTGCACAACACAGTTTTGACATCTCCGCGTAGATTTTACTTCCACTATTTAATAGTAGGTCCAAAGATGGAGTTGAGAGCGTGAAAAAATCCTCTTGCAGGGTTAGCCTGAGTAATTAACAGGCTATGGATTCATGTATGGGGGGGGGGGTTAAAACACTTCAGCAAGAGTGTGTTGTTTTCCTGTGCCAAAGGCTCACAGGTGTATCTCTTTTGGGACCTCTACGGTGGGTCTTCTGTACATGACACTATCCATTAGCACCACAATGTTGCCCATGTGTTAATACCTTGCTTATTCTCCTGGCACTAAGCAGAGCTAGAAGCAGCCTTTGTCTTTTTTCCCTTCGTTTTTGAAAATCTCAGATTCAGTACCCTGTTTCCCCGAAAATAAGAGCTAGCCGGACCATCAGCTCTAATGTGTCTTTTGGAGCAAAAATTAATGTAAAACCTGGTATTATATTGTATTGTATTATATTATATTATATTATGTTATTATATTAAGACCCGGTCTTATATTATAGCAAAATAAAACCAGGTCTTATATTAATTTTTGCTCCAAAAGACGCAGTAGAGCTGATGGTCCAGGAAGGTCTTATTTTTGGGGAAACCGGGTAGTGTTTTATCCTCCACAACACATTCTTCTAAGTCTCTGTCATTCCCTTGTTTTCAGCTTTGTTTCAGAGCTTCTGCTTCCATCTGTGTTCCAAAGCCTTTTATAATGTGTCTTCATCAGAGAGACCCCAGGGCAGCTATATTGATTTCTTTAGATACTCTGAGTTCAGGCAAAAAGGAACCCTATCCACCATTGACCTTTGTTTCTTTGAGGCGCTCTCTCTCTCTCTCTCTCTCTCTCTCTCTCTCTCTCTCTCTCTCTCTCTCTCTCTCTCTCTCTCTCCTCTCTCTCTCTCTCTCTCTCTCTCTCTCTCTCTCTCTCTCTCTCTCTCTCTCTCTCTGTATCTTTCTCTCTCTCTCTCTCTCTCTCACCTCCACCCCCCACTTGGACCGCTATTACCAACATCACTCCTGTACACATGGCTTTCCAGCTGAAGGGTAAAGCCATTTCTCTTTCCCCTTAATTTAAGGGGATTTTAATTTGAGACAGATACTAGCCTTCTCTCAACTCCTTTAATTACCAAGCTCCTTCTTGCCTCAGGGCCTTTGCATGTGCTGCCCCTCTGTCTGGAACTGCAGTCTGACTCTTCATCTGGCCTCTCTCTTCCTTCATCCTTCCTTCAGGTTCTCCACTTTCATGTCACTTCCTCAGAAGGGATTTTCCAGCTCAAACTCACCTCCTCCAGTCTAAATCACATCTTCTATGTTACTGTGAATGATATCATCCTGTTCTTTTCCTTCCTACTATCAATCACATTTCCAATTATTTGCACATATGTGTTTGTTTACTTCATACCCTGCTCTCCCACTTCACCTCTAAGCCCTATGCAGGCAGGGGCAGTTTGCCATTGTAACCACACACCCAGCCCAAGGTATGAAAAAGCCCTCAATCAATATTTAACTGGATGAGTGAATGAACGACCAAATGCTGGATGTGTTAAGAACATTTTCCGAGGAGACAGAATAAAACCACAAGTTTGAAAATGCAGTACCTGAAGAGTTTAGAGAACTTTCTATCTTAAGTTTAAGATGCCTGGGTTGTCACATGGAAGAAACTCCTGCTAGGATGACCGACCATCCCAATTTGCTTAGAGCGGTCTTGGCTTTAGCACAGAAAGTCTCGCATTCTAGGAAACCCGTTGGTCCCTGCCAAACCGGGATAATTGGTCATCCTAACTAGCACAGGCTTGACTTAATCCCACCTGGGAAAGATAATAACAAATTTTTCAGACCTCTGAATGTTTTCTTTCAGCAGCAAGATTGATTAAGTTTTGTGGACTTTCTGGCTGTGCAAAAATCTTCTCATCCCCTGAACTGCAGAGGTGTATTTTGGCTGGAAACCCAACCTGGGCTGCACTCTTATTTTGCTTCGTGTATTAAACTCAGGGTCCATAAATTTTGCTTTTTCCTGGAGTAGTTGTTGCTAAATACGGTACTATTTTTATTATATTGAGCTGTACAGGATAACATTTTTCTTCTTCCATATGTTGTTAATATCTTTTCTTTTGCACGTGGACTTCAAGAATTTTTGGCCACTACTTATCGGGGTACACCTTTATTTGGGTTTCTTTTTGCAGGTGTTCTTGAGCTGTTTCTATGATAGTTCTCTGGGAACTGTATTGTTGTGAGATTTTTTTTTCTTTTTCTTTCTCTTTTCCTGCAATTTTTTTTTTCACTTCCTTCAAATTCACATACACTTTGGAGAACATTCTACCTCTGCCAATCCTCCAGGCCCTCTCTTCTTTTAAAGCCCAATTTATGGAATTTCTTGGCTCTTGCTATCTTTACCGTCTCATCTGTGAGCCTATTTTCTATTTCTTCCCATTGACTGGCAATGATTTCCAGTTTGCTGGTCATTGTTTCTCACGTCCTTTTTATAATTCCTTGAAGCTTGTGATTATAAAACAGGGTTGATTCAAAATCTTCCTGTTTCTAAATTTCTGAGAAATGCTTTGTGAACCATTTCTTTTCTCTTTCCTTCCTGCCTGCTTCCATTTTATTCCACCTTATAATAGTAATTACTAATAATACCATTCAAAGGTATCTTCTTTCATTTAGATACCTTTTTTTCTTTCTTGAATTAATTTATTAACGAGGGGTTTGCCTGCCTTGTAACTCAGCAGCCCTCATGACTCCTCCTATACTTTGAGTTTTAATAGAGTTCTATTTTTATGGGAGGAAAAAGCCCCACAAATTTGAATGCAAATGCTTGCAATTCATTCTAACCGTATCTTTTCTTTTTGTTGTTGACAGTTGTTTACTGA
The DNA here is from genome assembly GCF_964194185.1 of Rhinolophus hipposideros. Lineage (NCBI taxonomy): Eukaryota > Metazoa > Chordata > Mammalia > Chiroptera > Rhinolophidae > Rhinolophus > Rhinolophus hipposideros. The sequence goes on along the minus strand of NC_138057.1, from coordinate 55,487,550 downwards.
GACAGAGTTTATGGCAACACCATCCAGCAGGTGCTATGTTCTCTGGAGTTTAGACATTGGGGTTCAGAAGCATCCTCATTCTTGTGAATCCAGACCAATAATGTAATATAATATAGATATTATATTATCCGGGACTTGGGAGAAAGAAAATTCTATGGGTAGTTATCTGAAAATCAGTAAATAAGAGCTTTTACACCTTTTTAATGTGTAAAAAGGTGCAAAAGAGAAGCACTTGGCTACTAGAAGGACTGTTTCCAGTTCATGAAAAATCAAATCAATATGAAAATCTTAACAACCAAAATAACCTCCACACACAATAGACTCAGAGGTTTGGTGAGATCTCATGATTCCTCCTTAAAACATGCCAAATGCTATTTTCATTGACTTCAGGAAACAGATACATACTCAGGAAACCTACAATAATGGGAATTTACTGGAAGGATGTAATGGCAGCTCTCAACCAATACTCGCTAGTGTCTCTTTCTCTTCTCTCTTCTGTCGCTGTCCCTTTTCCCTAGAGTTTCTGCTTTCTCTTGGTCTCCTGTTCAATTGCGCTAAGTAGATACAATCTTATAGGGCCAGATGATTGGCATCCAGTAGGAATTTCTCTGTTAGAGAGACTTTAGCTCCAGCTGGTCCAATCAAAACAGGAGAATTTGTTCAGCTCAGAGCATAAAGCTTTACAAGGCCGTAAAAAATTGTTAAGAGCCTACTTTTCTCAGAAGGGAACTGCATAACTGGCACCTTAGAGGATGTGTAAGGAAATAAATAAGAGTATAAACAGCAAATAAAACAAACTAGACATTCTGACCGAGTTAGAAAAGAGGTACAAGAGACTTTTTGAATTTTTCCAGTGACATTTATTGCTGTCTTTGCCTCCCTGCCTTTTGCTTTGATGAATGAAGTTGAATGAAAAAGTCAATATTTGACCATTTTTCCCTTACAAAAAAGGCTATTTCGTTAGCTTTGATTTAATATCAAAGAGAGAACCATAAGTAATAAATTTGTGTTGTTTTAGGCCCCTCAGTTTGCGATCATTTGTACAGTGACCATAGAAAACACATATGTAGCTCAATAAATATTTAATGAACCATTGCTTGAAATATTGCTTCCTCTGCCATCATTTTGTATCCAAATCCTACTTATCCTTTAAGGTCCAGTCCAAATGCCAATCCATGACAAACTTCCCTTGAGTCTCCCAGCTAAAAGGAACCATGCTCTCCTCCCAAGTCTCTGCATATTAATTTATCATGACTCTAATGACTGTCCACATTGTATTGTAGGTATTCTCCTACATGGTTGATCTCACCTTCTAACCATGAACCTCAGTTTTGGACCCACCTGCCCCCTTCCTCAACTTCTAGCATCACGTCTAGCACAGAGCAGGCAGCATAATGATTCGTAGGAGACCTTACTTGGAAAAAGGGAATTGAGGTTTCAGATGCAATTAAGGTTGCTAATCAGTTGGCACTGAGATAAGGAGATTATCCCAGTGGACTCAATCTAATCATGAGTCCTTCAAAGTGGAAGAAGAGGCAGAAGAGAGGGGTCAGGGTGATATAATATGAGAAGGACTCAACCTACCACTGCTGGCTTTGAAAATGGAGAAAGGGGACATGAGCCAAGAAATACAAGTGGACTCTAGAAACTGGAAAAGTCAAAGACACAGATTCTCCCCCTTGAGAGTCCAGAAAGAGTACAGACCTACCAACACCTTAATCCTAGCCCAGTAAGACCTGTATCTGAGTTCTGACCTAGGAACCATAAGTAATAAGTTTGTGTTGTTTTAAGCCACTCAGTTTGCGATCATTTGTACAGTGACCATAGAAAACACATATGTAGCTCAATAAATATTTAACAAACCATTGTAATGATTTTAATCATGCTTTTTTTTCTAAACCAGAATTAAATCAACTCAAAGTTCGCATGTTTAGCAGATTTTGCTTTATATGAGATGAGTAGGAATATAAATCTTTCTTTTCATTAAAAAACTCTTTAGAAAATGTAATTCTTAACTTTCTATTAAATTTATATACATATGTTTTATCATCTAGTTTGTTTTCTTTTTAATTTTAGCTATGAAGGGTTGGATTTGTTTGTATAATTTTTTTAGGAAAATTAAACCAAGCCAAAACATCAACAACAAAGTGAAACAACTTATGTGTTATCTAAACTCTATAAAGTAGACTACATAATTCAGAATAAATTGAAAAGTTTGAACTGGCGTGTTGTGAGAATAACTTGTTATGGTAGCTCTAAATTTTAATCTGATAATTTATTATATAATTTATAATATTGATAGCAATTTATTATTTGTGGCAAATGTTCTATAGCTCATTTAATTTTCTTTTTTCTCCCAACAAAGCTACAATTTGAAAAATAAGCACAAACTTTAAAATCAAATCAATTCAAGAAAAACCAACCTCTACTTCTTTCTTATCATTTTTTTTTGTGATTATAAAATTAGTGTATGTTTACCTTACAGAAATTTAAAATGGCAGAAAAGATTTTAAAAATAAGTAAATTTCAACTTTGATCTCTCATCATTCAGAAATAACTCCTGCAACACTGAGGTGTATAATTCTCTTTCAGTCTTTTTATGAAGTAGATGCGTGTGGTTGTATAAAATTTTAATAAATTTTTGATTATGCTATTTTGTATCATATTATTTTATCACCCAATATTTTTTGGTGAGCATTTTCCTATTTCATTGAATACTTTTGAACCAACCATATAATTGAATAACATAATCTACATGGGCTAATTATGTTCTACCTTGCAAGCCGTTCAAACTCCTGAGGGAAGCTTTCTCATTTCTTAGTGGAAAGAGGAGTCCAATTTTTCCACTTCTGGTTCTGAGATCAAGTTTGTGGAGCCCCCTGGGGGCAGCTGACAACAGAAAGAGACACCTTCTGTGGAGATCCAAAACTATTCTTCCTGGCCACGCCATGTCACACAGACTGGTCCACCTCCTAAGAGTCCACGCACATTGTGTTCCAACGTACTACTTATTTTTAGGAGATGTTTTCCTCTTGTTTCTGCAGCTGTTTTTAATCACAAGCTTTGAGCGCTACATCCCAAGGAAATCCCAGCAGAGACAAAGGTGTAAAAAGGAAGGGATAAGGCACTTGTCAGAGCCATTTTGGACAACTTACTAACAGAAAGGTAACTTCTCCACATAGAACTTCACATTTACTACTGTGCTGTGACACAAAAAAAGCAGAGAAGGTAAGGCCAAACAAACTTGGCTTGAGTCCCTACACTGCCTCTTAATTGCCAGCTGGGTGACCTGGGGGAAGTCCCTTAAGTGAACTTCAGTCTTCCTCTCGGTATAGTAATAAATACAGCACTAAACTATAATGGTTCAATGACTACACAAAACTGCTTTGCAAACTATAATGACCATTTCTGTACCATGAGCAGAGAGGGAGAAGGAGCTTCTAGAGCATTTTTCTTGTGCCCCTATTTTTATTCTTTATACTTTCACAAGTTTTCAACAACAAAATGAACATACATACATACATATATATATATATATATATACATATATATACATATTCCACAAAGGACAGTAGATAATTCAGAAGTACTCAAAATTTTGAGTGAAGTTATGGTATGAGCTGTAACAAATCCCCAAATTTCAGTGGCCCAGCACAATAAAAGTTTTGTCGCTCATGTGAACATCCAGCCCAAGTGTTTCTGGTTGGTGGGCAATCTCCCAAGGGACCTGGGTTCTTTCCATATTGTGGCTCCATGCTCATCCTCTAGGGCTCCAGGATCATCTGCATTCGGCTATCTGATGAAAATGAAAGAAGGGAGAAGGCACACACCTACTTCTTAACCTCCACAGCCAAAGGTGACCCTCGTCAATTCCACCCACATTCCATTGGCAAGAATCTGTTTCATAGCACACTTCGCTGGGAAAGAAGCTGGGAAATGCAGTCCAGGTCTGGCGAGCAGCTAGACAGCCAACCACATATATATTAGTATAATTAATAGAAGGAAATAAGTGCCAAGAATCAATGCTAAGATTGAGCATTACCTATAATTCTGGGCTAAACATGAATGATACCGTTCTCTTTGTCAACTCTTATAGTCTTGTTTACAGCACACTCTTTTACAGTCTCACACTTTTATAAGCACATAATCTTCTAGTATACTCTCATGGTCTTGCTTACAGAGGTCTTAAGAGGACTACTACACTTGTTTATGCGTTAATTCCTTGATTATTCTTTCAAAAAAGTTATAGTCAAGCACACACTCTGAGCAAGTAACTACGCCCATGAAAAGTGACCCTTTGGAGTCCTGAGGCTCTCTCTTTGTTCTGAAAGCTTTGCCAGGAGAGCTCTTTGCCCGGATACCTCTGCTCCATTCTAAGATGGAGCGAAGATTCCAATATCAGGCTGCCAGCTCAGATCTGGCCTCCACCTCTTATAGCAATGTGGCCTTGGGCAAGTTACGTAGACTCTCTGGACCTCTGCCTTCTTATCGGAAGACGAGGAGGAATGAGGACATGCCTGTAAAGCTCTTATCACAGTGCTAGGAACACAGTGAGTTGCCCACACATGTTAGCTCTATGACCATCATCATCACGCCTTCCTCAATCCACCCGCACATTGTAGACCTATAACAACTCCTGTTTGAATGTGCAATTTGGGGAACTGGGCAAAGAATTTGTTATTCAAATAAATAACTTTTCCTGAATGCACTAGTTGTGAAATCTGCCAGTGAGGATGTGCGAAGTGTGATTATTTCGATGATGGGAAATTGGAAAGAGAATGTTCTAAATCATGGCTTGCCAATCCTTTTCATAGACAAATATATTATTAATAGAGATCATTTATTAAATACCCACTTCTGTGAAAAATGTTAAACTGGGTTTTTTTATATATTCACTTTTATCTAATTCCTTCAGTAATCCTATGAAGTAATGTTATCACCTATTTTACAGAATGAACAGCAATAACATGAAGATGAGGATCAGAGGGGCTTGTAATTTGCCCAAAGTCACACAGCTGGTAAGTAGCAGAGGCAGGATTTGAGCCCAGGTCTGTCCAGCTCCAGGTCAATTCTCTGGCCACAGGGTACACTAGCTCCTGGATTCATTTAATAGGGCTCTTTCTTGGACATGGCACGAAAGAATCAGAATATTCATATGACACAATCATTTTCAAATTCCATGCTCTTGTTTGATCCTCATATCACCCTGTGAAATAAGCAAGGCCAGGACTGCTGTCCCCTTTGGCCAGTGAGGAGAAACTGAGACACATGGAGACCCCTTGGTGTTCTGTGAGGGAGTCAGGAACAATAACAGAAAGCATTTCCTGAACACCAGCTACCTACCTGCCTGGCAGGTAAGAAGTACTTTGTATACGTTTCTCACAGAGTGTCCTTCAAAACTCCATGAGATGTGTGCCTTTATTATTCTCATTTCGCATACGGAGGGAGTGGCACTTACATATTAGAATCCTTTGCCAACCAACATGCAATGAAGAAGACAAAATTGAAACGTGTTTCAAACCAAGATACTGAGAAATTTTGTCTCCCATGCCCCTTGTCTGGAAAAACAAAACAAAAGACAAAAGCAAAACCACGCATCTATTCAATAAATGTTTCCTGAGCACCCACTCTGTGACAGGCAGCAACATCCTGGCAGAAATTGCTTTCATGGGGTGGCAGCATAGTAGGAAAAGACAGATAATAAACAAAGAAACAAACTGGGAAATAATATACTTCCTGATAGAAAGTTCTATGGAGGACATAAAATAGGCTAAAGGGGACAAGAATGATAGGGGGTGGCTAGTTTAGATGGTGGTGATATCTGGCCAGGTACCTGAGTGTTAATGAGCATCCAGCCTCCAGCCACACAAACCTCTTGGGGAAGCCACCCCAGTCCTAGGAAGCAATAAGTGTATTGGCTTTCAGGTATGACAAAGTCTAATGTCTTTGAAGAAGGATAAAAAAGCTGTAGTGGCCAGAGATTATAGCTAACAATAGAATCACACTAGAGATGAAAACAAGGAACGTAAGAATCATAGGAAAATATGCTCAATTGTTACTTGGGAAGGTAGATGGAAACATCCTAAATTATAAATATTAACAAATCAAATCCAAGAGTATATCAAAGAAGACATTTTGTCCAAGGAGAGCTTATCCAAGGGACAAAGGACAATTCAACATTAAAGAAATTTATCCTATAGTTAGCCTCAGAAATAAAGTAATATTAATTATCTCAATAAATACAAGAAGCATTCAATAAAATCCAACATTTAGAATTAATGTTTTGGTTTTTTTTAATCTCAGTAAGTCAGGAATGGAAAGCAAGTTCCTCAGCATAAAAAAGGATAACTACCAGAAATCGTCAGCAATTAAACACTTAATGGTGAGCTCTCAGAAGCACTCCCACAAAAGATTAGTGCAAGACAGAATTAATTACTATCATTGATACTAGTCATTATTGCCCGGGGAGTCAAAAGACAAGGAAAATTGAGGGCTGGCCGGGTGGCTCAGGCTGTTAGAGCTCCGTGCTCCTAACTCCGAAGGCTGCCGGTTCGATTCCCACATGGGCCAGTGGGCTCTCAACCACAAGGTTGCCAGTTCGACTCCCGCAAGGGATGGTGGGCTGCGCCCCCTGTAACTAGCAACAGCAACTGGACCTGGAGCTGAGCTGCGCCCTCCACAACTAAGACTGAAAAGACAACAACTTGAAGCTAAACGGCACCCTCTACAACTAAGACTGAAAGGACAACAACTTGACTTGGAAAAAAGTCCTGGAAGTACACACTGTTCCCCAATAAAGTCCTGTTCCCCTTCCCCAATAAAATCTTAAAAAAAAAAAAAAAGACCACAAGTCCCAATCTATAAGGAAATGCCAGTTAGAAAGACAGATATACATAAAAAGGGGAAAAAAAAAAACTATAAAAAAAAAAGACAAGGAAAATTGAGACATAAATCTTGAGAAGGAGAAAACAACAACAACAAAAACAACAACAACAAACCTTTCATTTTTTGCAATTAATATGATGTCCATCCAGAAAAAATCCAAGGAAATTAACTGAAAACAATTAGAACTAATAAGAAAGTTCAAAACCATGGATAGACACATAATATACTTAATCCAATAGTTTTCCTATATACTCATACTAGTATTGATTAAATAATAATTTTAAAAGGATTCGATTTATAACGAAAAACATAAAATTCCTAGAAAACGAATATCATTTTTAAACGTGCAAGATGCATTTAAAGACAAAATAACATGAAAACCTAAACAAGTGAAGCAATAACCCAAATTAGTATCGAAAGATACACTGATTTTCCCCACATTTATGCATTAGTGCAGCCCCCGTCTAAATTCAACAGCATTTTTTTATTCAGGTCTTATCCTAGCAGATGTCAAAACATCTATAAGCTATAGTAATTAAAATGCTCTGGTATTGGTATAGATATTGACAAACGGATCAATGGAACAGAATCATAAACCTAGAAACAAACTAGAGTACATATGAAAATTAAGTATGTAATAAAGGTGGTAGTTCAAAAGAGAAACAATGAACTAATTCACAAGTGAGATTGGACCAATTAAGGAAATTATTTAGGAAAAAAATTAAATTTGATTCCTAATTCACACCATCTATCCAAAGAAAATAACCTCCAGATAAGTTAAAGTGCAAAAGTATAAAAATATTAGAAGAAAATATTGGTGAATATTTTTATGCGTTTAGGATGCTTAAGACTTCCTAAGCAAGAGACAAAATCTAGAAACTATAAAAATCTCCTAGACTTCAGCTCATAAAAGTTATAAAATTCTGTAAGTCAAAATACACCATAAGCCAGGTTAAAAGACAAGCCAGGTTAAAAAGACTGCAAGAAAATGTTTACAACACATTTTACAGGTAAAGGGTTAATATATCTAGAACATACAGAGTTTCAAACAAGGCAAAAAGTAAAAATCAACTCAATTGCAAAAATCTGTAAAGGAAAAAATCGGGCAATTACAGAAAATTAATAATTCACACACAATAATTATGCAAAGCTGCATTAGTTAGGGGAAAGAGAATTATTTGACAAAAAGTAAAAAGACAGATACCAAATGTTGATGGAAATGTGGAGAAACAGACATTCTCGTACACACTGTGTGTGGGTAAACTGGTAAAGCCATTTGATGAAGTTCATTTGAAAGCACCCATTAAAATTTCAAATGCACATATCAATTGACCCAGCTATTCCACAACTAGGACTCTTTCCAAAAGAAATATTTGTTTGTACGCCTCACACAACTCATTGTACAAGTTTATGTATGTGGCTCCAAGACTGCTCATCACAGTATTGAGTGCAGAAACAAAAATTTAAAAACCTAACTACTCTCAATAGGTAGGGAAATAGTAAACTAAATTGTCCTATATTTCCTTTCCTCAGAAAGCAGAGTGCATTAGAGATATGGCAACAGGAAGATCTCCAAAATACATTACTTAGTGAAAAAAGCAAGCAGTAAATCGACATGTGATTAATATGTGTATATGTATAAATGCATCAAGAGAGAAGAGCGCACACCACACCTCCTCTGGGGTTGGGAGGAGAGGTGAAAGGAGCGCTTACCATTTACATATCACATGCCTTATTTAGCTCTTTAACAAAAGGAATGGAATCACTATCATTTGAGTAATAAAGAATGTCTTGAAACGATTAGATATCATCACTATAACTGTGAAGCTGGAGGATAGGATAAAAGGAAAAGAGGGGCCATGAATTGCATATTCATATCTGTCAGGGTTTCGGTCCCTGGCCTTGAGATTCAGACACTGGGAAGAGAAGCAAGGGAAAAAGGGACACAAACAGTCTTGAGAGGGCTCAGATGGAAGGTGTCCCTCTCTCTTGATGACCACATCCCATTGGTCAATGAGCAGTCCCTGGTGTGCTCAGCTCCCCACCTGACCCACCTCAGACACTCTTGCAAGAGGCTTCAAGATGCCTTTCTATCCTTTATGATGTTTCTACCCTTTAGGAGTCTTCAAGATGCCTTTCTATCCTTTATGATGTTGGCCCACATACTCCCTTCTTTTATATATGCATAACTCAAGGAGGTAGAGCAGGCAAAGACTAAGGTGTGTGATCAGGCTTTCTCAGGGCAGGTGTCTTCCTCAGATACTTTGACTGTCTAACTTACCACCGCCACCTCCATGCGCACCCTCACCAACACTGTTGAGAAAAATGTTTAACTTATTATGCTACAACCTCAACACATGGCATCCTAGAAATCATTCCTTAAGTAATTACAGCCTGTAAGAATTAATACTGAAGACCCCAGAATAAAACTCAAATTGTAATGTCACTATTATCATTATCAAAATGATTAGCATGCATAATATTTTGCAGTTATCAAATACTTCCACTATACCGTCTAAATGACCTTTACAATAGTCCTGTGATGGTACAAGACAGGGATTCTTTTCCTATTTCATAAGTAAGGAAACTGAGTCCCTGAATGGGGATGTGATTGCCCAAAATCCCATCACTAATAAGAGGCAGAACCAAGACTGAACACGGGCTTTCTGATTCTTCAGCATGTGCTCGTTTTACATAAATCCAGCTCGTTCCAAAATAATCAGTAATAATAATCAGTAATATCGCATTTATCCAAGCTCTAAGCTGGTAAATGTAATGCTTGGAGCATTGTCCCGAATCTAGAATGGGGACACCTAATGTCCAGGACCCAGACCAGCTGCCTTAGAGTCCTTGCCCTGAGACGCAGCCTTTATTCCAGAGGCCCACACCTCATTGTTCCTGATCTGACTCAGTGGACTTCTCGGCCCCTAGCAGACTAGAAATCGAAATTCTGAGCGGATAGTGCTACATGCAGGAGGAACCTTTGAGACACACACTGTGCTATTCTCATTGGTTTTACTCAAACAGGAATCTTTGTTCTACGATGCAAATTTTGAGAAGTTGGTGCCAATCCGTTCTGAACAAAAGAATTTTGGTCTGAAAAAAAACAAAATTTGGGAAAGGAAGTCTGGCTTTCCTAGTTGAACTTTTGAGCATCTGCCTCTAACGACCACCCCGCATATTGGATCTCTCCCAAAGGTAAACAAGAACTGAGAGGAAAACTTCTCAGGTTGTTTACCAGTTACAGAAGTCAAGGAGAGCACAGGGTATCATATGTGAAGGTTACTAAAGTAAACATCCTTACAATGTTCAAGAGGCTGAACCAGCTGACTCCAAAAGCCCTCCATCAACACCTCGAAAGACCTTAGGGTTCTGTGTAAAGGGGAGGCGTCGGTTTTAATGGATATGTATCAAAGACCTCACCCTCTACTTTTTCTAAATGGAATTTTTCACTGACTTTGTTGTCATAATATTGTATTAATACTATTTTAAATATATATATATTTAAATATGTATGTTTATTTTTTAGGTAAATAATTGTTTAACAAAAGTTAACTTTTTCCATGTTCTCTTCTAATACTCAGGTATATACTCCCCAAAAAACATAAAAATGGATCAAATTTTGATTCTGCTACCCTACATTGAATGTCATAAGTATTTGTGCATGTTGATATGTATTGTAATCATTTTAATAGCTATGTAATATTTCATTCCATGGTTATGCCTTAATTGACTTCATACTTTTATTATCAGATATTGAACTCGTTCATAGTTTTATTGAAATTATAAATATGCCTTTATGAGCATCTTTGTGCCCGAGACTCCTTTATTGTCTACTGAACGATTTATTTACTCTAAAAATTGGATTGAAAGATATGGGTACTTGTTGTTGGTAGTTGGTAGTTCTTCCTAGGTTTCGACAAACTTATTTAAGAGTTTTATGCCCTACAACTTGCTAGCCGGGCACACCTAAACATATTTAAAATTAAAGTTAATCCACTAACCTCAATATTAAACATTAAACTTCAATTTTGCTACTATTAATCACAACTGTATTAGTGGGGTTTTTTGTTTTAATATTTTCTTTCTCTAGCCTTTGTTCAGTTTTCCCTGCCTTAAAACAGCCTCACTTACCTTTCTCATAATCACCGAGAAAGGGGTATTTTAAAATATTTAGAAGAAATAGAGAGAGACACAGCTCCTATTCAAGTTCAGATGAAAAAATTATATCAACTAACAGCTCCTATGGTAAAAATCAAATAAGTCAGCCTGTCTGCCATTTTCAGTAACGGATCTTCCTCTGAATCAAAAAAATGAATGTTTGTATCCAAATGTGTCCTTTGCTGATTTCAGATGCCTAAAGGAAGTAAGCAGGCCTATTAAAAAAAAAAAAAAATTCCAAACCCCATTAAGTCTGTTTAGTGTGGGGTTGAGGTTGGGTTGAATTTTAAACAAGCCTTCCAGGCAATCCTTTTCATCAGAGAAGTTTGAAAACACCTAGCTGAGACCTAGCTGAGGTCAGTAGGTGAAGGCCACAGGGAGCCGATTTTCACTCATCTGGGAGAATTACTGAACAATCAGACCCACCTAGTGGTGAAAAGACTGCCTGGGAGGCAACCCATCCTCTGTCCCTGGAAGTGTTTGTTTGGAGGCCAAAAATCCACAGACTTCTCTGGAGACTCCAGAGTGAATCACAAAAGCTCTGGTCCCCTTTGAATTTGGGAGCCCTCTCTCACCACAGCTCCAGGGCTCTACAGACTGTCTCATTTGATCAGGTGGAACTAAAAGCCCTTAAGTGTCTTTTTCACCCTTGCACTGCTTGATTCTACAGTTTTGAATAACAAAACAAATAGTTCACAAATGTAGCTTCAATGTTTTTCTATTCCTCTTTCCAAGAAGACATAATACAGATTTTTTATTTGTAGTGGAACTGGTAGCTACTTGAGATTCACTATAATCAGGATATTCTAGATCTCTTATCCACCTTCCCCTCTGATGTTCAAATCCCCTTTACAACAGCCCCAGGAAGCTGCAGTCCAGCCTCCAATGAGGAATCGGTGACTGAGTTCTTTCTAATTCCGTAACAACACTTTCACAGGACCATGAAAAGAATTGTCTTTACCAATCATTTATACTAACTCTTATCCATTACATTGGGGGGAAACTAAGTCACTGGCATAGCTGGAGCTCAAGTTCTGGCCTCTTGACTTTTATCTAAGTCCCTTTCCAGGAATTCAACTTGTCATATCAGCTTGGAGAGTAAGGGGGCTCACATCTAGGGATCTGTTCTCTGGAGAACTAACCTCCAAAGTGATTTGATTAGCCCAGATATAGATGTAGATACAGACTTCTTGAAACAGTTCTGACTTCATCATCATTACACAAAATGTTCAGCAAAACATGAAGACTGTGAAACATGGGGAGTAGGGAGCAGAGGATCAAGGAGACAGCTTGTACCCATTCTCCACACATCCTCCATCACTTTGTTCTTCACAGTGTGGTCTGGACCAGCAGCATCAGTTGGGGGGGGGGTGGTGTTAGACGTGCACAGAACACCTGGCCCCGCCCAGACCTACTGAATCACAAGTTGCATTTGGACAAGCTCCCAGGTGACTCATAGGCCCAGCTTATTAACTTTGGAGAAGCGCTGATCTAAAGCACTCATAGAGATAAAGAATATTGTTTAATTTTTTCTGATGATAAAAATAATAAAAACTCATTGTAAGAAATTTGGAAAGCATCCCCCCTCCCCATCTCACCCTCCTGGGAGGAGGAAAGAGGAGGAAGGCTCTTGCATGCGGTAATGGCTACGCATCTCCCAGATCTTTGTGTATTAAGGAAACAGCCATCCTAAGTCCAATATAAGTGGCCCGGGGTAGGGTGGGCAACAAAGCGGGGAGAGGGACGGATGGAGAGAGCTGCTAATACAACTCTGAATAATAACATGCAGCATTCACAACTTTGTGGGCAGGAGCGGTTTTGTGAACTGGGGGGAAGGTAGGAAAATGCCAGTTTTTTCCCCCATGACTTTCATCTGGGCTGACTCTGAGAATGGGAGAGAAGTGCTCTGAGAATGGGAGAGAAGTGCTCGGCGGGAGTCTTTTGGAAGCTATCCAGACCAGAAAGCTCAGACTGAGCCCTGCTGCTGAGGACAGGCCCCCGGTGGGGGGTTCCCCAGACGGTAGAGATTGAAAGGGAGTAGCTAAAGGAAGAGGGAACAAGGAGGTGCAAGGTCAAGAACCGGGATCTGTTTACCTTCCCTTGAAGATGGGAAAAGCAGATGCTGAGCAGAAGGGGGTTCATCCCACATGCTTGGCCTCTTCCGCCCCCTCCATCCTCCAGAGCTAAGGAGGAGCCCAATTATAACCCAGGCTCAAATTCTGCACACAAGGTTCATAGTACTTTACTCAATTGACATTGGAATATTAAAATTCCCCCCATGCTTAAATTCTTTGAAAATATCATTTTTAAAGACAGTATCATTACCGCATTTATTTAAGAATCTCCCATTTGAGGACTGTTAGATTTTTTTTTTATTTTTCACTATTTTACATGATGCTGTGATAAACCTTTGTTCACACATCTTTATCCATATACGCAATTATTTCCTTTTTATTTAGGTAAGTTTTTTAAATCAAAGTGAATCATACATATAAAAAGTGTACAAAACAAAAATGTACAGTTTAATGACTTTTCACAAAGTATATACTCCATAGATCCAACACCCAGAGCAAGAAACAGAATGTTATCAGAATCCCAGCCCTCCTTGTGTCCCCGTTCAATCACTACACCTGTCCCCAGGTAACATTATTCTAACCTTCAACATCAATAGATTGCATTCAAATAAATTCAAATATATATATAATAATCCATATACTATATTTATGTAATATATGATATATATTTTACGTTTGTTTATTTACACTGCATAAATGTAAATATATATTTACATATTCACTTATATATTTTATACTTATATATCTTATGTATGTTTGTATCTTAGACATATTTTATATATCATCTATATATAAATTTATATGAAATTCAAATACAAAATTGTATATATCTTCCATCTGGTTTCTTTTGCCTAACATTATGTTTGTGAGGCTCATCCATACTTTTTGCTGGTAGTAATAGTTCATTTATTTCCATTTATTTGTTCAATTAAATGAATATGTTTAGGTTTTCTAGTTCTTAGTAGGAGCATTAATTAATCTGTTATGAGCTACTCCATCATACCAGAAGAAAAAGTCCACTTACTTCTTTTTGTTACTAAGAAGTAGAATTCCTGGTCAAAAAGAATCTTTTTTTTTTTTAAGGCTATTGATGCATACTAATTACTTTCCATAAAAGCTGTGACAATTGACACTCAAGAAGAAACATCAAATTCTTTTGAGGGATGTCATCTTAATAATAACAACAATTTTTAAATCCTAATAATATTGTATACTATAAGTATTATAGCTGTTATATAAATTATAAATATTAAAATGCCAATGTGATATTTTATAAAGCCCTTTGTGCTAATTTATTGTTTAATTCTCACAAAACTCTGAGAGGTAAATTTTACTACTGTTCCATTTTAAAGATGAAGAAACTGTGGCTCAGAAAAAATAAAGTGACCCAGCTAAGTCACATAGTCAATGAACAGCAGAGTGGATTGGACCCAGGTTCTCTGCCTCCACAGACAGTCCTCCTTACTCAAACCAGGCTATGCCATTCCTGAATCGCTAAAGAAGTATATCCCAGGTACTGTAGGGGAAAACTGGACACCACGGAGAGAGGGATATGTCACTTGGTATGGAAATGAGCATCCTTCAAAGCTAGTTCAAATGTCACCCTCTTCCTCAAGTGATTCTCGTTCCAACCACCCACATGGAGCCACACTCCTACCAGGAAGGGGCTCTTGCCAGCAGAATCCTGAAATATTACTGCTGGGATTGCAAGTGGGAAGCACACACTGGTCATGCTCCTCTCCCATGCCAATGCAGACATACCTAATCAATCACCATCTAGCCACTGTCTACCACTCTGAGCCCATCTTCACCTCATCTGCCTCATCGGTTCCTTGGACATGCAGACTTCCACCCTACTTTGCAACCTGCACATTTGCTGCAACCAGATCTCCTCATGACAGTGCCTTTTATCATTCACCTCTCAGCTCAAATATCACCTCCTGAGAGAGGATTTTGTTGACTCCCCCCATCTAAAGTAATATCATTTTCCCTGATTTATCTTTCATATCCTCAACTTTTAAATTTAATGTATTTAGTTGTCTGCTTTTGTTGTTATTACCGTTACTTTTTCCTGAGAATAGAAGCCTCTTCTGATGTGTTCAGTGTCTAAAAGAGTCCTTGGTACTTAGAAGTTGCTCATTCAATAGTTGCTAAATAAGCCAGTTAACCAAGAGGTATTTTTTTTTCTGCTGAGTCCAGATATGGCTTTAAAAACCTTCCCATCACAACATCATACCTATTTGCTACCTGTAATCAGAATTGAGACATGGGATAAAACCCTTTTGCTATGCTTAACTTCCTTAATCCACCATTTTACAAATAGGGAAACTGAGTCCCAGAACAAGCCTGTCCCAAACCCACAGAATGAATGAGAGGCAGAGCTAGAATTAGTACTAGCTCCTCCCACTATCCTGCCATCCTGCCCAGCTCTCCCCACCACACAGCCATGCCGGAAAGAGCTGTCATAACCATCAGCCACAAAGCAGAAGAGCAGAGCCATTGTGCTGCAGGAATTGCCTATGAATTGCACACCTAATTACCAGCTGCCTTTTTTTCCCATTCTGTGGGTAAAATCTGATCACATATAAGAATCTCCCTGTGTTTCCGTGGATACAAAGCGATCCTAATTTCAAACTCCCATGCAAATGGCAAATGAGTGAACTTAATTTTAATAAAAACAAGGAAAATCATACGTGTGAGCTTAATGAAATCTAATTTGGGCAATTTGGAGCTCATAAAATAAAGCCTTTATGTAAAAACTAGCAATTATCTTTATGAAACAATACAGTGAACCCTTGGCATTGGGGAGAGGTGGGAGCCAGAGGACTCCAGGGATAAGGAAATATGGCAATAATGCAGGAAAGCTAAAGAGTCAGGGGAGCATGGTTCTTCACGTCAGAGGATTCAAGTTCCCAAACTACCATGTGGCTCTATGACCTTGAGCAAGTCGCTTCCCTCTCTAGACCCCAGTGTCCACATTTTTAAAACGAGGTTAATAAAATGTACTTTCCCTAATAGGATGGTTGTACAGACAAATAAGAAAATAAATAGGCAAGAACTTTGTAAAAGTGTCCAACAATCATTATTTCATCATCTCAACCATCTACATCCTTTTTTGGAAGGAGAGGATAGGTGGTTCATGGATCCTGTAACCTGGGCCAGGAAATATAGGGGACACTGAAGCTGGAGGGCAAGAGTGTAACCTTCCACATTCACCGAGCATTAAGGCGTGGGGGCTCTATGACAGGCTGCCCAAAGCAACTTCCAGAGAAGGTTTACAGAAACCAAAAGCAAATCCACAAGTGAAACTGAACCTGGGGGCCATCCAGGGTCTCCAGACAAGCAATCCTCGTGGCCCTACACGTCTACTCCCCTGACAGATTCTCTTCACACACAGGCAAGCTATAGTAGTCCAATTTTACAGATGAAAGAAATGAATCACCAGGAGGTGCTGCAGGTAAACTCAGGTGCCACCACAAGGTGACTCAGTCAAGACTCAAACCAGGTTTTCTGATTCCACTCTTCAGCCTGCTCACCACCTCCTCCCAGGGCTACAAAAGAACCCGACTGTGAGACTGAGCGCCTGGTCTTCTTGTGTCCCTTCTTCTTCCCAAGCGCACTTGCAGCTTCTATCAGTGCTGCTGGGACCACAACCCCAAAGAGAGTGGTTGTCACAGAAGCTCCAGCAAGCAGTGGCTTTTCCTCGTCCCTCTCCTGAGCAACTACCACTCCAGACAGAAAGCATTTTTTTCCTAGTGCCTGCCCAGAAGCAAAGTGGGTAATTAATTGCACTGAATAACATATTAAATGTACTAATAATTGGGGAGTCACAGCAAAATGATTACTTTGAAGACATATTACCGATTCCCTGTTGTACTTAACATTTCTCCTTATTTATCATTACCATTTTCATCAATAACAGTCACAATACTAATAAATCCATCTCAATTTTAATTGTGTTCAATTGGATGTACCAGTACTTGAGCATTCTGAGCATACTTCATTATTTATATTAATTTAAGATCACTTAAAAGCAAATTATATAGTTTGTACTTTCACGTAGGTAAGTAATTATGACAAAGTTTCTCTCGATTCAGCATTTTCCAGCACTGGGGACTGTAAGGTATCCAGCAACTGCCCAAGGGTCAGAGGTGGAGAAGATGAAGGAAGGCTCTCAAAGACCCTGCTTGAATTAGCATATCTTGGCCTTTTTCAAAAGGCTTCGGTCTCTAAAAGTATGAGTAATAGCTCAGTGGGTTGGCCTTTATTTACACCATCTAGTCATTAGTGCAGCATTCACCCATTCCTTCACCAACACCAAGGGCCAGATACCATACTAGGTATCAGGAAACGAGGAGATTAAAGAGTGAGACAAAGTGGACGTTGCTCAGAGGACTGACAGAGACCAGAGAAAGGGTGGCTGTAGTCAACAGGCAGAAGAGGTCAACAACCTGTAACTGAAGGGCTTGGGGAGTACCTTTAGAGCAGAGGCATTTTTCTAGGTCTTGACGGGTGGGTGAGATTTGACAGGGAAGGGAGCAGCAGATTCCAGCGTTGGCAGAGTCAGTTAGGAGGGTCCCAGCAGATTGAAAGTTTCCAGGTGTCACGGCAGAGTTGATAGTAGAGAAGGACTGGAAGGCAGAACAGGGCAAGAGCAAAACTGACCCTGGGATGTGACTCTGAGTGGATGACTGGGGGTAAGTGATGCCAGAATGAAGGAGGCAGGAGGCCAGGAGAAAGAAGCCAGGTTTAGGAAGTAAGAAGATGCTTTTTCTTAGGAATACATTGAATGTGAGGAGTATGAGGCAGCCAGGTGGAGACACACCTAGCACATAATGGGGAGAAGCTGGCTAAAGCCCAGAGGGGTGGCCAGCACTGGAGACAGAGGTCTGGGACCCTTTGGAAAAGAGTCCCATGGTAGAAAAGGATGACAGAACCCTTGCTTCTGTGGGCCTCCCCTCACACGTACATGCTAATGTACATGGTAATTATGTACATGCTTATGTCCACAGTCCCGCAGTCTGCAACACTTGCCTATGCCAACCATCCAGCCTAAGAAGCTCCTTCTCCCCTTCTCTGCCCAGGGCGTGGCATACAGTGCATATCTTTTGAATCAAGTTGTGCTGAATGAAAACTACACAACAGCTATATGATCACTGCCTCATTTTGTGAGGGCATCCTGATGCCCGAAAGGGTAGGTAGGGGGGCTCTACGCTCAGAGCAGTGGCTCTGGGAGCTGTGGGTCTGTGTCTCTGTGGCCACACTGCTAAGTTGGGGTATTGAGGTCCTGGCACCTGCAATGATTTGCTAGGGCGCTTGCAACTGATGCTAATGATTTCTAGAAACTTAGACATTGTAGGAGGAAAGGAATTTAATGGGAAAGAGGCTCCACCTCCTGGTAATATTCAAAACCAACATTTCCTCAGCACTTTACAGTTTATAAGCTTATGTCTGCTTTTAAAATCTCACTTAGATCTATATCTTGATCTGGGTAGTGGAGAGCATATGTGTATATAAAATAAATGATCAAGCTTACAGTTAAGATTTGGACCCTTCATCCTATGTCAGTTATATGGCAGTAAGAAACTATAACTACATAAGCGGATAAATAAATCACAGCTCATTTCATCCTTGTAATCATCCCATGAAGTCAGCCCCTTTGTTATCCACAGTGAAAGCATCTGAGGTCGGGGTGACTCGCCCTAGGTCCAGGGCTGCTGAGTGGAAGGACTGGGAAAACAGAATTGACTGTTTCCCAGTCCCACTTGGACACGGGGATGAAACAACATGAATCTAGCTTGGAAGAACTGAATGGGAGCAATCATAGTGTCAAAAGGCCCCGTGGAGGTCTTTGGAGCTGAGATCTACTGTCTCCAGCCAGCCTTCCCTCTCCTTCTGATCCAGGTCTGGCTTGGGAAGGCATTTTATCTTGGTGCACATTTCTGCTTGAACAGAAAGTCAGGATGGGCAAATCCCAGGAGACTGCATCTCAGGAGTCCTTCCTCCAAGATGCTCCCTCTCTGGTCTCTCAAAGTCCCTTGGGAGTTTTTGCAAAATGAATAACACAAAGGAGAATCAGCCTGAGGTTGCCAACAGGTTAGGCATCATTATTATTCATTCAAAAGGGAGCAGCAAAAAAGTACCAGAATCTACTGGGCTACTGGGTCCTTGTACCTCTGGAAGAGAATCGGGTTGGCAATTCCCTTCTCTGCCTAGTGTGGGAAACAGACCCTTAGAGAGAGGAAAAAAAAAAAAAGCTACGGACTGTGAGAAATAGAATATGCAAATTGCTGTGGAACCTCCAGTAGAAACCAGCTTGCTGTCTGCCAGGGGGAGTCCAGGAGTGTGAGCTGGGCTTCTAAGTATAAATAAAAGGCCAGTGGGCAGAAAAGAGGGCTGTCCACTCTAGGCAGAGCATAAGCAAATACCCAGAGGTGAAAGGGTATCGGATGAGGTTGGAGAGAGAGGAGTTGGGGAAGGCTGGAAAAGCAGGGCAGGGGTAAATCAAGAAGGGCCCAGGAATCCGGTTTCTCTCTTCCTACTTGCAAGGACTCATTCAGGTTACCCCCATGCCTCACAGGTTAGAGAAGGGCTGGAGAAGCAGTGCCTGTGGGCTCAGTGGACCTTTGAAAATGTTTGCAACCCAGATATGGAAGGCTTCTGTTTTCGTCTCCATGTCCATGGACTCTACAGGACTCAGAAATTCTTGAATTCAGCCCCACAAAGCGTTAGCAACTTCGCTTTCCCTTGTCTAATCCTCGCCCTCTTACGCTGCTCAGCAAAGACCCATCCGTAAGCACTTGCCTTCCTCCAGGCTCCTGGCCCATCCTCAATTTAAAAGGAAGCGAGGAGTTTACATATCTATATTCTTTTCCCTGTCACAAATAGCATAGTAAGCTCATGCTTGCAATACATTTGTGCAAAATGCATCTGAAGAATCCTCTAGAATCACATTCTGAAAGTGAAAGGCCCCAATTAGCCACACCCAAAGTGGAGCTCTCTAGTAGTGCCATTCACGTGGTTTACGGTGCTGCTTTAACAATTGGAAACTTTTCCGTCTGGATTCTGAGAGAATTAGTCCACTCCATTTTTCTCCAAGTTTCCTGCCTCAAGATGGGATTGAATTTCTGTCAGGTACCAGCTTTCAATGTAATAAACAGGCTCCTGGTTTCTGTCTTCACATCTGGAAGGTCTAGATTCCCAACTGGGGTGACTGATCCGCCGGGGGAAGTGGCATTTGACCGACATGAGGGCCAGAGACTGACCCATAACTCCCAGGGATCGGGGTGCAGACGGAGCTCTGACAACAATACAAAAGATTAACATCGTTTTGCTCTAAGTTCTCTAGGCCAGGCATTTATTAAGATATCAGCAATTGAGTCTGAAATAAACCACGCCTGTGTCCTTATATTCTCACTCATTCTTCCTCCGTCCCCCCTCCAACCCAGCCAACCTCTTCCCACTTAAACTGATGCACTCCGGGGAGGACAGAGGTCAGGCCGGTGGCCTGAAAATCAGTGTTCGAGTTTCCTCTCTGCCAAGTTTACTATGAGGTCTTGGGCGAGACTCCCTGAGGAGCTTGTTTTCCTACCTGCAAAAGAAACATGAAAGCAACTTCCCCCAGAGTTGATTGATTTATTCATGTATGATTCCTCTGATTCACTGTATGGCTCTGTGCCAGACCCTGTTCTAGAGGTGGGAGCACACAGGTGACTAACCTGCCCCTGCCCCTCTGGAGGTCCAATGAGAGAATGAGTGTCCGATTGCCCTGTAAACTACACCACGTGCATCTTAAGAATCAATAGTAGTCCAGTGAGCTGACATTCAAAACGCTTGTGACAGGAAACCACCATAATGTTTAGGAGTCCAGCCTTCGGAGTTCGACCTGGGCCACTTACTAGCTGTGTGGCTAGTATGAAATCCTTAAGCTCGCTAGCCTCGGTTTTTTCATCTGTAAAATGGGAACAGTAACAGTTGTGGGGGATTTTGAGGGGAGAGGTTTCCTCAGAGGACTGTTTGAAGGACTAAATAAAAGGATGCCCCAGTTTACAGAACTGACTGGCACATAGTAAGTGCTCAACAAAGGCGATGATGATGATGATGATGATGATGATGATGATGATGATGACAACGACAACACGACAATCAGTATTTTAAGAGCAAATCTCGCACAGCAGCCCAAAACCAATTTCCTCGCGGGAAGAAGCTACAGTCAGCAAGCTGGACCACCGAGCACCATGCCTTGGGTGCCCCGTGGTGACATGGGTTTCTCTGTTTATCCCTCGAGGCTTCCTTTCAGCGTCTTCTTCCCCAGCAGCTGCTCTGTCAACAGTCCATATGCCGCCTCAGCTACCGAGCAGCTTTCAGGATGCGCCTGCCAACCCTGTAGGAAAACTTTGACGAGGAGTTCAGGGGCACACGCGCACTGTCATCAATCACTCGGCCCGCGGCGAGGCTCCCGTTTCTTCCCTGCTCCTCCAGCCTCCTCCAAACCCCTCCTAGAAGTGGAAGTGGGCAGGGGAGAAGCAGGCAGCCGGGGCCTGCTTCCCGGGAGGCTGTGCATGTGGCAAGGAGGCCAGCTGGAGGAACAGGAGGGGACAGATGCCGTGGGGGCCCAGATTTGTTCCTGCAGGAAGAATGCAAGGAGCTAATTGTCTCATTACCCAGGAGCGATTTCTCCATGGCCCTGCCACGCCATGTGGAAAGAAGGCCCCAGTTTGTGCATGTCAAATAGTCAGTGGGCGGCTTGGGGAAGGAAGGGGGAGGCTGTGCTGGGCCTGGGTTGCTTCTAAGCCTGTGCTGCAGAGTAAGTTCTAGCTCTGGGCCCCCAGGCCTTGGAAATACTGCTTTAAAAAAATTCAACCTAGGCTTCACATCCCTTCCGCTTAATTGATTGTTGGAGAAAACTCCACCTGGTGCCTCCCTCCCCATCACACCACCCTCAACGTGAACACACACACACACACACACACACACACACACACCCCTTATACACTGTTACTGGTCATTTCCACTGAGCAGTGATCTGGTTTCCAATCCATTCTTTAACATATGAAAGTACATGGGGCCTGGCCTGGCTCTTTTCTGCACTGGTTCTCAGTTGATTCTCAGCCTTTCCTGTTGCTTGGCTCTTACTATGCTGGGTCCCCCCAGCTCTGCACCTTTTGTATTCAGCCTTCTCTATCCATCACCATCAGCACCATTCTTCAGAGCTAATTCAAAATCCACCTCTTCCTTAGGCTTTCATTATATGTGTTTCCTACCTAGCTCCCTCTAATTTCAGACTGCCTGGTATTAAAAGAAAGGTAATTGACCTTCACACAGCACCTCCGTTTCACAGATTTCCACCCACATTCTCCCATCTCCTCCTCATATGTGACAGCCCTGTGAAGTCGGCATGATGATATAGTTCTCTCCACTTTACAACACAATCAGGTGGTAGATGGAAGAATATTTACAACCCACTGTGACTTGCTGTTTACATTGGGTTGCCCTTGAAATATAGGAGATTAGATGTTACTTATCTGGCCAACCTTTGCAGACATAATTCTGAAGTCCTGGCAGTTGACCACTGCTGGAATCACCCATTCCAGGCTCTTACCACCCAGTCAGAGAATTCGGGTCGTAATGTCACATCCAAGATACACGTGAGTTTATCAGCAGAGACGGCATACAAGAGAAATGCAGTTACTGCGTCCTTACCCAAATATAAGGGGCCTAATTTTTTTTCACAAAGTTGCATGACCACCTCATAATTGCCAGATGGCTTTTCACTTCTAGTCTCACATTCCCATTCCAAGAGGAAAGGGGAAAAAAGGAGGCAACAAGGTGGAAGGAATAACACCTCCATCAGAAAAGCAAAACTTTCCTGCAATACGTAACAGGCTTCCATTTATATTTCAGGAGCCAGAATGTGTCATGTGGCTACCCCTAGCTGCAAGGATGCCTGGCAAATGTCATTGTTTAGTTGGGCATATTGTCACCCCAAACAATATCAGGGTTCTAACAGGAAAAAAGGAGAATGACACAAATGTGTGACTGTCACTTAAGATGTGTCTCCCTCACTAAAGAATAGGCTCCAGAGGTCAGGAAGTAGGTGTGTTTATACCCACAACTGTGTCCCCAGAATCAAGCCTGGCACACAGTGGAGGCTCTATAAATATGTGCGAGGTGGTGGAATGAATGAATGAATGGATGGCTGGATGGATGGATGGATTGATTGATTGATTGATTGATAAAGACAGCATTTTTAAAGGCTTTTAGGATTTAGATGGGCTTCAATACCAGGCCCCTAGAACTCCTGTCAGCCTTTCCCCAGATGTGGCATTTGCCAGAGTTCAGAGGCCTCCACCGCCCCGCTTCAGATGGCATCCTTGTCTTCTCAGTCTGCTACTTAGATGACCTCTCATGCCCAAGCTCAGATCATAATAAATCACACCTGTGGCAGCTTGCTCCGGTTACCCGGGATATCGGCTCCGTATTTTAGTTCGTAAATTAATAGCTGATTATGAAACACAAGATAATAAATACCCAACATGGGTACATGTCATCTATAATTACAAAGACAGGATCAGGTGTGTCTGCATAACAATTGGCCGGAACTCAAGTTTTTAGTGCATTTATTTATTACTAGATACATATCCTTTAGAGGAAAGGGTAGTTTTATACTTCTTAATAGAAAAGACATCTACATAGATAAGAAATACCATCTTCATAAAATGCTGCAAATGTGATCAATGAATAGAAGGACAAAATTTAGCCAGAAGGCTGTCAGATGAATAGATTTTAAAAGTTAAAAGGGTTTTGTTTTTTTTTAATGACAAGAAAAAATAGGGCACCCAAATCAAATACAGGAACTCTTTTAAAAATTACAATTTAGACAAACTGCTTTTAGGGAAAAAGACAAACTGGCTTTGGTTTAATTAATTGGAACCTTCAGGAACTGGTGGTATAGGCTCTGGGAGGTTAGGACAGACCCGGCCCCAAGAGAGGTCAGGGGGTTCTAATGGCATCTTCTTTCCCAGTAGCCTGCAATGTCTCAGGGCACAGGGTCAGAGCTGGGGGGAGCTTTGTATTCTTAATGACAGCCAGCAATGTTGTTGACTTCACCCATTAATGGGACTTCACTACTCTCCATTCAGGATTTTACTGATTCCTCAGATTCTTGCTCCTTTTAGATAATGGAAGTGCAGCGTTGTTAGCCTTAACTTAGGAACCTCAGTTTCTTCATCTAAACAATAACATAAAAGTAACCGTACCGTCCCGTCTGCCTTTGCAAAGTGGTTGTAAAGATCACATAAGAAGAAGAATATGAAAACATGGTGTAGCTGGTAACACACTATATCAGTGAGGGATCTGGGGAGTTAGTAATGATTTTTATAGGGAGCATCTTAATGAGATTTTTGGGGGGTTGGGGATGCTATTCCCAGCACTGAACATGCAACCTCCACTAGATATCTATGGCAGGCAGGTTTCTACTCATTCAGGCTCAAATAAGGAAGGACCGTTGTCACACCACAAGAAGCTACATGATGCCCAGGAGTCTGGAAATCTGAGCTCTCATTCTGCATCTGCCACTCTCTCGTCCTGTGACTTTGAGTTAGTTACTTCCATCCTATAAACCTCAGTCTTCTCATCTGAAGAATGGAACTAGCCAATTTCTGGGGACTCTCCTTTCTCTAACATAGTGATTCTGATGCTGCAAAATCCAGAATCCCAGAATGAGATGGGATCAGGACTGGTTCACATAGACAGCCACGCTGAGACCCTCTGAGGCCCGTTTTGGCTGTGCTTTCCCTGCCTGTGTCACTGTTTCTCCAGTGATTTTCTTTAGCCTCTCAGCGGTGCTCTTCCAACTCAGAACTCTCCAGAGTCTCCAGGAACAGCCACGTTAAGAGTCTCAGGACAGGGCTGAAATGCCACCTCTGTCAAAAGCTGTGTGGGAAGGCTGCTGTCCACCAAGGGCATGGCTGAGGGATGTCCAAGCACCTGCAAACAAGTGCCAGCTTATTAAGAGAAATAATTTCTGTTTTTCTCCACTTGGACCACATTAGTCATTCAGATGCTCAGGAACAACATACATTCCTGTCATCCTGGTTTATGTGACCACTAAGATTTATTCCAAGCGACAGGTCATTAAAGTTTCTTCTCTTTATTTTTTTTCTCGGATTTACTGAGAACTCATATTTCTGCTCCATGTTATGAACTGCTAAGGGCTGTGTGTTTGGTCGGGGAGTCAGCAATAAATCTGAATTTAATAAGCTGACAAAAGATTGCTATCCCAGAGACACTCTGAGTCCCTTATTCCTCGTCTCCTGTTATACAAATGCTTTTATATTAAGATATTTTCCACGTAAAAGCCCCATTTGCCATCTAAGTATTCACCTCCCCCAATAGATGTTTGGCAGTACTGAGGCTGACCATATAATTAGGGATTGTTAGAGTCAGAAGGCCTAGTAACAATTTATGTGGTGGGGAAAGATCTGAACTCTAGGATCTGTTCAGTCCCGACAATGTGACCTTGGCAAGTCATCTAGTCTGAGCCTCAGTTTCTTCATCTGTACAATGGAAATCATAATCTTCATCCTGTCTACTTCTCAGGGTACTGGGAAGGTTAGATTCACATGACACAGGATGGGAACCATGAAGCTCTACGTACTGGGGGAGGATTGTGACTGCTTCGTTCGCTTTAATTTGTCAGCATAATAGAGTTGGGGACATCTTAGATTCTTCCCTTTTCAGTAGAAAAATTGAGTTAGCAGCAAATAGACATCTACCCAAGGCAGCCCACTTCCCTTTCTGGTGCTGTCAGTTATACCACACTGCTCCCCAATCTCACCTGCTTGCTTTAGTTGCAGGGTTTAGGGGAGGGGTTCTCTGAAGTTTTCTGGGAAGCCTCAACCTGCTACAGACTGTTTGGCTACAGAGAGGCTCTAAGAACTTTCTGGATGGGACTAAAGTCAGCACCTACCTGTCTTTGCCCACCCCCCACCCTCCAGTTGTGGGTGCCTTCAGGGCAGTTCTTGTATAGAGGCACTTAGGAATAATCATCTGAGCGAATTCCAAATGAACTCATGGGGGCTGATGGCTAAACTCCAGAGAGCATTCTGGGTGGCTGGGAAGCACCTATCCTGATTTCAGCATCGCTTCCAGAAGGCAGGAAAACTATCCTACGAGATAAAGGTCCAATCTTACTGGGGCTTTCACATACACC
This sequence comes from Rhinolophus hipposideros, assembly GCF_964194185.1. Taxonomy (NCBI): domain Eukaryota; kingdom Metazoa; phylum Chordata; class Mammalia; order Chiroptera; family Rhinolophidae; genus Rhinolophus; species Rhinolophus hipposideros. Next base: position 55,461,216 of record NC_138057.1, on the reverse strand, counting down.
TGCAGAACTTAGACAATTCCACTCCCCAAAATTGTGGAGCAGAAAAAGAACTTTCAGAAGATTTGCATGCAAACAAATCCATCAAGCTTCCTATAAACTTCTGTCTTCAAACCCTCTATAAACTTCTATCTTTAAGCCTTCTGTAAACTCCTGTCTGGATTTGTAAATAACAACCATTATAAGGACTTTCCCAGTAAACACCGAAGGCAGAAATGTATAGACATTTCTAAGAGCCTAGTTCTGACTAGTTGAGCAAAGCTCATAAAAGATATACTGTGTGTTCTCTCACCTTTTTTACTGTTTCGTAACCTCAGCCATCGACCCAGAACAATTCGTATTTACCAGCATCCTCGCGGCATGTTTCTCCAGTATCCAACTGAAACTTGGTGCAAATGGTGAAAAAAATTAATCCTGTTAACTAAAATGATTAATCCTAAAAATAGAGTTGTTTTTAAAAATTGAATGGACTGCTCCGAGCAATAGTGAGTCTCCCACCACTGGAGGTATGTAAGCAGAGACTAAAAGAATATCTGCTAAACGACCTAAAGAGGAATTCTTAAAATTGGGTAGGCAATTGGGTTAGAGAATCTCCAAGACCCAGCAAATCAGAAATTCTGGAAAGTAAAAGCATTTGTTTCCACAAGTTCCTTCTGAAGGCCTAGTCGGTGCCAGGCTGCGTGCTGGGAAAGATAAAGTAAACCCAGTTCCTGATAATCTTCAGTGAGATCCCAGCTTCATGAAAAGACCGACAAGCCAGCAACTAATGCAAGTGCAAGGCCAAAGGATACAAGTGTTGGGGACAGGTGACCAACAGCCAGCTGTGAATCTGCAGAGGTAGCTGAGATGAAGAAGAACCTGGGATTGGAGAAGGTTCCCCATCGTCTGCTTGGAAGGCTCTGTCATGGGGAACTTGTCTACGTATAATAATACGTTTTATTGAACACTTAGTTGGTGCCAGGCACTTCACAACTTGCCAGTTAATTTGCATAAATAGTCCAACGAAGCAGGTTCTGTTGTTTTCCCTCACTTAGTGTATGAGGAAATCCAGGGTAGAGAGGATAAGTGTGTACCTCCTCACACATGGTGTCAGCTTCCTAAAGCTGCTCGTACACCTGGAACAGAGAAGGAAAGCCTTGCTTCAACAGGCCCAGATACCACCAGGGATTTTCCAAAACTCCCCCTGACTTCCAGCTAGAATCAGTTCTGGTTCTGAGAATCAGGCCAAGACCCCACAGAGCAGAGCTTCATAAGCCCTGGGAGGGAGGACCAAGCTGGGAGCACCTAGCACCTGTTGGGAAGAGGCTCCCATTAACATGGGCACACACAGGGGCCATGTAAGGAGCCACAGGTGAGCTCTGAGGCCACCAGCACATGGTCCTGGGTCAGGGACTGGACTGCAGTCTCAAGGGGGAGCAGGGATTTTATAGTGTCAGTTTAGCTGAGCTGGAACTGCATTTCACAGGATTCCCTTCTCTGTGTAGTTCCTGGTTAGCTTTGGCCATAGGAACATTTCACATGAGATTTAAGAGGTGGAAAGGAAGCATCAGCCACATTCTTTCTTATATTCAGAAGGGCAGGGCAGGCTGCAAGGCCTCATGCACCTTGTTGCTTGTCTGCTGGCTCACCTGGGTGGTATGTGGCACCATCTGTGCCCACAACCCCCCAGCTCCTGCTGGTTCTCCCCCTTCCACTTCTCTGATTCCCAGGCCAGTGTTTTCCTCTACTAGGAAAGGTGTAACTTCTCCTGTACATCATCCCCATTATCAAAGGTGGAGTTTTGGAGGAAGTGAGACCTCAAGTGGGTTCCAGTCCATCTTTGCAGGCTCCAATGTATCTTTGATTCCCCGCTTCCTACCCAACATCCCTTCCCAACTGCCTGCCCTGCTAAGAGCCTGCTTCAGGCTCCAGACACAGAAGTAACCTGGAGGGAGGTTTGAGGCCACCTGCTCACAGGTAGAGGATGGCTTGTGCACCAGGAAGTGCCTAGCCTGTGTGGTCCTGGGAAAGCCACCAGGGTCCTCCTGGCCTCAAAGAACCTTCCAGGGAACAGGAAGCAGGATGACTACTCCTGGTCGCTGAGGCGGAGAGGCTGCTCCGTGGACCTGGGGAGAAATCTGATGAGAAGTTTTCTCAGCAGAAGAGCAGCGGCTGGCCATTTTGTTCACCACTCCTTTAGGACCAGAACAGCCAAGGCTTTGCCGGCACTAGAGAGACTCCAACGAGTCCAACGAGTCTCTCTAGTTGACTCAATGGTTGACCTGATGAAATCATGAGCAGACTAAGAAAAGAAAAACTATTTTAACCAACACTTAGTAACCAGAACCAAGTAGACAAAGCAAAGCACAGGGACCCCACTGGAGTGGCACGATGGCAGAATCAGATGAGAACGTTATACAGTCCGAAGAAAAACTCTCAAGGAGATCCAACTAGAGAATAAAGACTTTCTGGATCAAACAGAATAGCTTTCTCATTGAAAGTTTTAATATATAAACTGAAAGAGAAGATAGTTGTTTCTGAAAACGGATTTAGTATCCTGTACAAGAAATATCTCACAACAGAGCAACAAATTCAAAAAGATGAAAATCATGAAGAGAATAGACATAAGACACTTGGGGGACAGAAGCAGGAGACCTAACATGCAAGTAATAGGAGTTCCAGAAGGAGAGAAAGGAATAATGAAGTCATCATAAAAACTAAACCAATAATAAAGAATGTTTCCTCTAAAGAAGATAAATTTCAAGATTAAAGAGCTTTTCAGTCCTAGACACAATTTTCTTCCAGTTTTAATAAGGTATAATTAATGAGTACAATTATATATATATGTATATGTATATTAGTGTGTAGTGGGATGTTTTGGTATACATATTCCTTGTGAAATAATTACCACAGTGAAACTAATTAACATATCTATCACCTCACATAGTTAAACTTTCTTTTGGGGTGAGAACACTTAGATCTACTCTCTTAGCAAATTTCAAGTATACAATACAGTATTATTAACTATAGTTGCCGTGCTGCGTATTAGATCGCCACAACTTACTCATCCTGCATAGCTGAAATTTTGTATCCTTTGACCAACGCCTCCCCATTTTCCCCACCGCCAGCCACCCCGAACACAATTGATTAAACGAGGAAATAGAGACCTTGACATAGCTTGGTTAAAAAAAAAAACCACCCTGAATTCCAATTTCTCCAGTGCATAATGATTGTTTTTTCCCTTGCAACTGACAGAAAGAAGAAACATTAGAGAAGAAAAAGAAGAAGGAGGTGGAAGAAGAGGAGGAGGAGACAAAGGAGAAGAACCAGACCAGCATCAGGCTTTTCAATGGCAATATAACAAGCTAGAAAATAACACCTATGGGTTAAATAAAGATAATTGCAGATATGCAAGGATGCTGAAGGTATGTCACCATATACCCTATCTAAGGAACATACTTGAGAAACTATGCTACCCAAATTACAGCTCAAGCAGAAAAATCAAATAGAGTAAAACGCTGATAAGCAACACCGATAACCGTGCTTGTTCATGGCTGGCATCCATTCTGATAGGTTGTTAAATATTTTTACTATAACCTGTATATACGTGTGCATATATCTATGTATATATGTATGTATAAATAATGTGAGTGGGGGTTTTATTGAAAGTTTTAAATAAGGAGTTTTAGAACAAAGAAGGGTAAAGCTAAGCCTAATAATATCCTAAACTAAATATCTTAAACTACTTAAGCAAAACCTAGAAATGAAAAATAAAGAGAAAGTTGAAAGTAAAGGAATAAAACCTTTTTGAATATTTCCTTTCATTGTGCTATTAGAAGAAAGGGATAGATCAACAAAGTAATTTGTTGGAAGCAAATTGATCATTACTATCATATTCAGATATAGTATATATTCAATTGAATATAGTATATATTCAATTCAATGATGAGACATCGGGAAAGAGTTAAAATGTCATAATTACCAAAAGGAAAAGGGGAATGAATGATAACTTGCTTAAGCAAGCAAATTAAGTAAGTAAAGAAAAAAAGAGACAGCAGTAACAGAGTAAAACACACAGAAAACATAAAATTACATGGAAGGTACTTCTTATTACCCTAAATGTGGATGGGCTGAATTCCTCTATTAAAGTACAATCTACTTGATTGAAAAACAAGAAACATGCTTAAAACAAAGACATTGGGAAAGAGTTAAAGTAAAGGAATACCAGGCAAATTCAAACAAAACAAAAGCAAAAATTGCAATGTTATATCACACAAAATACATTCGAAGTCAAAACATTAAACAAGATAAGAAAGATGAGAAGTAATGAAACTTTCTGGCCCCAAAATGTTGTGCCTAAATATAAGGCAAAAACTCATAGAAACACAGGGAGAATTTGATTTTAAAAATAGAACTCTTATAGGAGATTTTAATATGTCATTTTCAGAAATTGATAGACGTAAGAGTAAATGAAACAAACATAACATAAGAGACCTGGCAGATATGACTACAATGGGCATCAACAGTTCAAATTAATACATAAATAGGAAACTTACATTTCTACAAAAGAGAAAAAACATGTTATTTTCTTTCTTCTGGTTACACTGAAGACATGGATTTTGTGTTGCTTTATTCGTTTTTCATGCTGTTTTATATTGTTTTTGAGAGATTCAGATTTTTGTGACCATCATCTCAGCTATCTCTAGGGCTAATTTAGAAAGATTTTTTATTATATCTTTTGTGTGACCCTATCAACCATAAAGATTTCATTGAGCTTTACTTCTTGTAGTTTTCACTGAGAATATTTTAGCTGGGGATGCCCGGTGGCTCAGGCGGTTGGAGCTCCATGCTCCTAATACCGAAGGCTGCTGGTTTAATTCCCACATGGGCCAGTGGGCTCTCAACCTCAAGGATGCCAGTTCGACTCCCACAAGGGATGGTGGGCTGTGCCCCCTGCAACTAACAACTGGCAACTGGACCTGGAGCTGAGCTGCGCCCTCCACAACTAAGATTGAAAGGACAACAACTTGACTTGGAAAAGTCCTGAAAGTACACACTGTTCCCCAATAAAGTCCTGTTCCCTTTCTCCAATAAAACCTTTTAAAAAAACAGAATATGTTAGCTATTTTATGTTTTCCAGACATAAAATTATATGATAATATTGAATATGCTTTTTCAAACTATATGGCCCTCAACCCATAGATTTTAATATTCTAATATCTCCTTCCCCCAGGAGACATCCTCCATTCTCCCCACTCCTTGCTTTCGGAGAATTATTCCAGCTATTGCACAAATCTATAAAAAGCAGAATCTGTAGGTGATATGTTACAGGGACGCTGATGTGACTAGGAGGAAAACTCAGAGTGACATGTCCTAGAACCAAAGGATTTCATAAACCTCCACAACTTTAGGCAGGAAAAATATGACACTCTTCAAATGTGGGGAAAAAGGATGTATCAGATCAAATCCACACCCATTCTGCCCACCACCTGAGGGTATTAGCATCAGGACCTGACTGTTTACATAGCATTATGAGAGAAATAAAATCAAGATGATTTTAAAAATTGAAAGTAGTAATAAAATAATATTTCACCGTGAATATATTTATGGGATAAGTCAAAAAATGCCATGTACATCTTTAGTTCTCATATGCTATAATTTTACATCAGCGTATACACATTAATAACTGGTAGAGGGTCACTTTAGACTTAGCAACAGATAGATTTTGAATAGTTTTGTTCTCTGGGTGGTGAACACACAATGGGATTTATAGATGATGTAATACAGAATTGTACACCTGAAATTATGTAATCTCATTAACAATTGTCACCCCAATAAATTAAAAAAAAAAATCTTTAAAAAAAAAAAGAATAGTTTTGTTGATGGAGGAAACTCTGGATCCAGTTCAGTCTGGGAGTTCAGTCTCCATTTTTCAACCACCGTGTTTTCTGTCTCTATACTTTTTCTTATGACCTCTTATTATGAAAGATTTTTTGCAAACACTATAGAAGAGATCAAAGGGGTTTTGGAACTACAGACTATCAGCAAAGTCTTATTATACAACTGTTTCAGACCCACTTCATTGGGCTTTATACTTGTTCTCCTTCTCTACTGTGGAACCAAATATTACAAATCATGCCTTTGACTCCTCTTTAACCAGATCTATCAATTAGTTATTAGAATCGACAGTTACGGAAATCAAAATCTCAGCTAACAAACACACTGAGGTTTTGGTGGTGGTGGTAGTGATGGCTTTGATCTTGTTTTGGTTTCTTTTTGCCTCTGAAATTAAAAAGCACCGTTATGGACCCAGACTTACAGCCCTCAGGTATGAGGATGGACAAATAAGGCATCCCCTGGGACCTCATCCCTACATTGTCACTTTGTCTCCAGTCTCCTTGTTTGTGTCTGAAACAAATAGCTCTGGCTTTGACACCCTCGCCCAGAGCAGCACTAGAGTATCCTTCCTACTTGAGAGGTGTAATTCATCATCTGCCAGGGTCTGGTGCAAATGTTTACTCACCAGCCCTAACTGATGCCCAGTGGACTGATGAGGGCAGCAGGGAGCAATGAGCAGCTCAAGCACTGGAAGGCAGGAGGCTGGGTCCTAGCCCTGTCTGCCTCTGCCTCACTGTTTAACCTGGGCAAGTTCCTGCCTGCTGTCTGGGCCTCACCTTTCCCATCTGAACTGGATGTTGCCTGTGGAGCCTAGCAGCTTTAGGAGAACACAGGACTCTCCTAAAAGGGACTTTGGTTAGAAATTGGCCTCGTAGCCTCCGAGAGTTTTGTGGGCCCCATGGAGTAGTGCCTGCAGAAGCAGGAGTGAGGAGTGGTTCAAGAGAATGGAAGAGCAAGTCCACCCAGAAGACTGAAGCAAGAAAGAATGCTTAGGCAAGAGGCCTTCCCTGACAGTGATTGGTTAAAAGCAGAGGATGCTGGGAAGTGGGACTGCCTCCCAGCTTTGCCAGAAGTCATGGCTCAGCTTCCCTCAGCAAGGCCCCCAACCACCCAGGCAGAGGAATACAGTTTGACTGCAGGAGTCATGGTTTCGTTTCTATAAATGGGATCAGACTTCACCTAAAGTTCTGCAGCCTGCTCTTTAAAGTAATGACTATGGACATTATTCATTTTTTATTATAAACATCTTTCCATATTTGTACATATAGATCTACCTCACGCATTTTAAAGACTGAGTAGTACTCCATTAAGTGGATGCGTATAATTTGTTTACAAAATCTGCTCTTCTTTGACATCTGAGATTTATCCAAGTCCTTCCAAAATGACAGTGACAATCCTTATACATATATTTGTGTGCAATTCTGTTAGCATTTTCTAGGATATGTGAATATCTTTTCCTTCCCTTTTTTACCATTATGAACAATTAACACCTTTTTTCATATATCTCTGTGCATATGTGTAGTATTTCTAAGAATATATCCCTTGAAGTTGAATTGCTTAATCAAAGGGGATGAATATTTTTAAAATTTACTGTCAAATTGCCCTCCTGAAGAACTTACCAATTTATATATTCTCACCAGTGAGAGTATCTGCTTCTTTCATATCCACTTTATTTTCAGTTTTTAAACTTTTTAATTTTTGCCAATTTGTTAGGTGGGAGGGGGACTTTTAAAAAAAATGCATTTTACCTGGTTATTGGTGACATTGAGCATCTTTTTATATCTTTGTTGATATTTTTATTTCTTCTTCAGTGATTTGCCCATTAAGAGCCTTTGCTGGTTCCTCTTTAGAGTTGTCTTTTTTTCATATTGGCTTGGAGGAGCTATTTATACAATTATTACTTTATTAATACTTTATGTTTTACATGCTACAAAATTTTTCTCCTGGTCTGTCACTATCTATTAATTTTATCTTTGCCCATTTTTCTCTTGACTTTTTCAAATTTTCCCATTGATTTATAAAGACGTTTCTGTCTTAAGGATATCTAACTTTGTCATAAATCTTACAAATATGTTTCTATTTTCCAATTCATTTGGACTTTGTTGAGTCAGAGGAAATTTTATGTTTATTTAGACACATATACCTTTGTACATTATAAGTCTTTAGAAAAGTTTTTCCTACTGTAAGATGAGATATTCACCAATATCTTCATTAGGTTTTCCTAGCTGTGATTCTCTAATCCATCTGGAATTTATTTTGTTGTGTGGTATGCCATAGGCATCTCACTTATTTTTTTCCAAAATAGTTGGTCAAATTTCCCAATATCTTTCATCGAATTAGTCATCCTTTCCTCTTTGGTTTGTAATCCCAACTTACTCATATATTTTTATTTGGACTTAAAAGAGGTAGAAATGATTATTATCAACAATCTTGACTTCATTTGCAGGGGCGAGATGAATTGTTATTTGTTTTGGATGGGAAAGGAGAGTGGTGTGGAATAAAATCAGGGGGAGGCAATTAAGATTGTCATGGAATTTGTTGTGAAAAAGGAAAGTCTGAGGAAGGAATGGCAAAAAAGAAAACCCCTGAGTCACAGAAGGAATATGTTATCAAAAAAAAAAAAAAAAAAATGATGGCCACAGGGAAAGCAGAGCTGAAAGAGTTTTAAAAAAGAAGATGATGCAAACAGAATTGAGTTGGTTATACTGGGCTCCCAGCGGAAGGGAAAAGATCCGCAGTCAGTCCCCTTGCGTTACAGCCTATTGGGGGTCACAAAGCTTGCCATAGCGTGCTTGTGAGGTCACGGTTTGTTAATTAATTAGCAAGCATAAAGAACTGCCATTGTTGCTGTATTAAATAGCTTTAAAGTAATACATGTTCATTATTAAATCTTTTTAATAGAGAGAAAATAGAGAAGACTAGAATAATGCTAGCTACCTTCTATTAAGCACCTACTATGGTCCAGCACTTTATTAGTGGCTTTACATGTATTTTATTTTTTAAAGAAGAAAATTAAAACATTTTGAGATTAACCACTATTAACACTGCTGTATTTCCTTCTACTCTTGTTCTTCTGATGTTATGTAACAGTAGATAACAGCCGGAGCCCTTACTCCCATGCTCAGAACTAATAAAATACTTTTTCAGACCTTGTAACAATCCCAAGAGATAGGCGTTATTATCATTTTAATCTTACAGATAAGGAAATGGGGACTAGAAGGGTTAAAAAACGTACCCGTTCTATATACCCCGTTTTGTACATTATATTTTTATCACTTAAGCTTATGTCAGGAATATTTTCGTTAACTATCCCAAAGAAGAGATCACTCAATAGTTGCATAGTATTCCACTACATGCGCGTGTCATCATTTATTTAACCATTTCAGTATTTCTGTTCAATTACTAGTGATGATTTTTTCTATAGGATAAATACTGATGTTGTGAACAGCCTTGTACTTAAAGCTGTGTATGTTAAACACTCAGATTCTAAAATAAATAACAGTGGAATTACCAATTCAATTTTTGGGGGGTTCTTCCTACATATTTTCAAATTGCCTTCCAGAAAGGTTCTACCATTTTATACCCCACCAGCAATACATGAACGCATCCATTTTATGCCCTCGCCAAAACTAAGTATTATTAATTTTAAATCCTAACCAATTTAAATGGGTAAACAATTATAAATCATAATTTTCGTTCATTTTTGTTATAAAGGAGAAACAAAACAGACTGATTCTTCCAAAATTTTTAATTCAGCCTCTCTCATATGCCAGGCACTCTTCTGGGGGATAAGGATGAAACAGTGAACAAGACAATCCCAACCCCTGCATTCTTGGGACTCTCAACCTAACATAAGAGGTACATTCAACACATCATGAATAAATTCCTGTTGTAAGTTCTATCATAAGCACTTAGTAGCTCTTAGTGTTTATCAGCCCCTTTTAAAGTAAAGCATTAAGAAATCATTTAATCCTCACAACAACCCTCTTGGGTAGGTACTATTTTTAGTCCCATTTTACAGATGATAAAATGGAATCACCAAGAGGTCAAGTAACTCAAGGTCATACAACAAATAAGTAGCAAAGGCAAGATTCAAACTCAGCCAATCTGGTTCCAGTGCCCACCATGCTGCCTCCTCTCTCCTGGAAAGCAGAAGAAGTACAGTGTGTGCTGAGACATTAAAAAGAGTGAAAAGAAGATACAGGAAAATAGGAAAATTAAAATGGATTCAAATAGCAGTAAAAGGATCAAAAATGGAAGTTCATTTGGGTCCTAAGTATTACCATGAGGTGCTAAACTGTATCTCTCCTCTCTTTTGTTCAGAGGACTAGGTAAAGACAACCCATGGCAAAAATCAGCATTGTACATACATTGGACAATAAGCCTGGAACAGTCTAAAGGCAGGGGAAAAGAATGATCTAAATTCCCCTGCTATGAGGCAGCAGACGAGGAAAGAACAGAGAGGGCTCTGCCTTCCTAGACTTCAAGAAATGGGAAATATAAAGGACTCAATCCTAGCAGCATTCCAAACTGAGCAGATGAGGAGGAAATGGAAACCTGTACTTTTCCTGCATGTCTGGCCAAATGATCTCCCAGCTTGGCCTGAGGCTACCACCCCCACTATTGGACCTGTGCTTTTTCAAGGGATCAGGGAGCAACATTCCTGTGGGCTGCAGCGCCATCTAGCAGATGTGACAGAGAAATGGCACCAGAACCACTTGGGACATCCTGGAGTCCTTCAAAAGACAAGCACCCACTGTGCTACGTGTTGAGGTCATCGTGAACAAACAAGTATCTGTCCCTGAGAAGTTCACCATCCATCTGGGGAGACAATCACAGGTTCTAGAGATTTATGCAAGCATTTAGGGAACAGGGAGGAGTGAGGCTGACCTTCTCTGGGGTTCTTGAGACGGTTACACACAGGAAGCAGCATTCAAACCAGGTCTCAAAAGATGAGTAATTATTTGTCAAGCAGTAAAAAATGGAAGAAACTTCTAGGCAGTGGGACTGGAGACACAAAGGCCCAGAGGTGTGAAAGACTTTAGTGCATTCAGGGAAGGTTGGAACATTCAAATCACAAGCCAACAGCAACTTTACAGACCAGCTGGTTTAACCGCTTTGTTTTTAGGCAAGGAAGAGAACTTACGCAGTCACACCACAAGTTAGGAGTGTCCACAATGGAACTCATGTATCCTGATTCTTGGTCCAGTGTCCCTTCCACTAAACCCCAGGAGAACAAAGCCTGAAACCAACTCTAATGATGCCTGGTAGGGTCCAATGTTAAGGCTGAGCACTTAGAAATTAGACCTTGAATTCAAGGAGACATGTTAGGTTTAAAACCCACCCTCACCAGTAGCCATGTGACTTTTGTCAAGCTATTTATTCTTTCAAAGTCTCAGTTTCCGTATCTGTCAGATGGGAATTATAATCATCCTTACCTCATACAGTTGTTGTGAGAGTGGAAAGAATTAATCCATATTAAATGCTTGGCACAATGTCCAGCATATACTAAATGCTCAATCATTGGATATTAAAGACTGCGATTTTAATTGTAAAATGATAAAAATTGTCACTTTTTATTATAATATTACTGGTATTTTTCTTATTCAAAATTATGTATTATTAATTGATTATTTACTCATTTTAATGTTTCTTAAGTATTGAGAACTTACTGAAGCTATTCTGTGTGGGTAAGAACAAACACAGAAGCCACAATCCTGTTTTCAAAACTTGTAGGAACAGAAGGAGTGGAGGTGGTCTGAAGGGCCCAGGTGGCTGAGCCAGACACGGTGGTTGAGATCTGCAGGGTGACAGATTTTACTTCAATGTAAAGAACTTTCCCACCCTTCGGGCAGCCTTGGGAGGAAGGTTTCTGCTTGTTATTGGAGATGCTCATGCTGAGACCAGATGAGCGTTGGTCAGGGCCGCGCCCTACCTTGCATAGGGCAGGAAGTCATCTAGTCCATTCCACTATCTGATGCCTTAAACATCTAATTGAGCTCTGCTTTCCAGGGGAATATGATTTTGTAGGTCATCTGGGAAGATAACTGTCTGTTTATAAATTTCAAAGTCATGAGCAATGCTCAAAGAAGTCAGGATCCAAAATGCATAACCTTGTTTTTCAGAGTAATTCATTTGATTTTAGCTGGAAATGTGAGGAAGAGGCTGACATGCCCATGTCAGACTGGAGACAAGGGGAATGAGCCAGAGGGGCAGAAGGCAGCTCAGCCTTATTTCCCCAGTGCTGCCTGGAGAATGTGTCTTCATTCTAAGAAGACAGGAAGGACTTTTGCAGTCCTGATAGCCATATAGGGTATAAAGGTATCGCCTTTAAATCATTACATAACTGAATACGTCAAACACTCGCTATTCAAACATGTATTCAGGGACTGCTGTGTACAAAGCAGTTGGAATATTAAAGTAAATCCAAAAATCAGAGTCTAGATGAAGCAAGCAGGAGTATACTCTGAGAAGGTAATAAGACCTGGGCACAGAATAACTGCAATCCAAAGCCAAAAGGCCGGGTGTTAGAAAACAGACACATGGGGTTGCATGACTCTCACAAGAGGCAGCATTGGAGGAAGGTTTTATGGAGAATGTGAGCTGAGTTAGGCCTTTAGTAACACATAGAATTTGGACCCAAAATGATAGGAAGGAAGAACTTCTCAGGGAAAACAGAAGTGGGAGCAAAAGCATGGGAGCCTGAAAGTATGGGCTGTGGGGGGGGGGGGAGGGAAGAATAGAGCCCCACAGTGACAGACTAGAGCATAGGGAGTGTGACGAGATGGTGTGATATAACATCAGAGAAGTAATCATCCAGCAATTCCAATCCCAGGGATGTATCCAAGAAAATTGAAAACATGCCTCCACATGAAAACTTGTACATCAGTGCTCATAGCAGCTTTACTCACAATAGCCAAAAGTGGAAACAACCCAAATGTCTATCAGCCGATGAATGGATAAGTAACATGTAGTACATCTGTACAATGGAATATTACTCAGCATCTGGCAATAAAAAGAAAGTACTGACACATGCTACGACGTGGATAAACCTTGGAAATGTGCTAAATGAAAGAAGCCAGACACACAAAAAAAAACCCCACATATTATATGATTCCATTTATATGAAAGGCCCAGAACAAGCAAATCTATAGAGACAGAAAGATTGCTGGTTGACTAGGGCCAAGGAGAATGGGAGGATTAAGAGTGATGGCTGAAGGGTATGGGGTTTCGTTGAGGGGTGATAAAAATGTTCTAAAATTGATTATGGTGATGGCTGCATAATTCCATTAATATACTAAAACCATTGCACACTTTAAATGAGTGACATGTGTGGTATGTGAACTATATTTCAATAAAGCTTTTTTTTTTTAATGATCCTGAGTACAGAAGTGCTACAGCTGTGTTCTAGCAGCTGCCATTGCCAGGTAGAAAACAAAGCCACAGAGCCTGGCCACCTCCCCCCATCCTCCCAGAGCTAGCAGTGGGCCTCAGAAGAAGTTGTAGCAGTCAGGGTCAGTTTACAAAGCAGAATACATACAGTTCTGAGAAGTGGAAAGACAGATCCTGAGCAGTAGACTCACACTTGTGGCTGATCCCAATGACAAGGGTGAGGATATAGAGGGGAGGCAGCTGAGGTCTGGCAGTGACCATTACTGGGAGGATAATAAAGCCACAAATATACCAATAGCCTTTCCCAGTCCATCCTGCCCCCACCCTTCACAGCTGCAGGGTCAGCACTGGGAATTCAGGGGCTCAGAACCCCATTGCCCACCACATTCTTCCATGAGAGTGGTGACCTGAGAGGTGACCTGGTCACAGAGGAGACACCCACTTCCCCAGAGAATACAAGGGATCTCCCACCACCCAGCAGAGATCTGAAAAACCAGTGGAAGCAGTACACAAGAAAATAAAATGCTCCAGCACTACTTACTGGAAAACAAATGAAAGACCTCTTCTTATCAACCTGCTGTAGAATTCACTCCCACAGATGCGTAAGCAGAGAAATACTCCATTAAATAACATGAACAACCAAGGTAATAAGGCAGCTCAGAAAGAAAATTAAAAATCTCCAAAAAATAAACTTAAAGACATAAAAATATGTGACTTAAATGACAGAGAATTCAAGATTGCTGTTCTGAAAACCTCAATGAGATGTAAGAAAAGTCATATAGGCAGTTAATTAACTCAAAAATAAAACCAACAAACAAAATGAATACTTTACCAAAGAGATTGAAATTTTAAAAAAAAAGAACCAAATAGAAATTCTGGAGCTGAAGAATTCAATAAAAGAGATGAAGAACGAAATAGTGAGCTTAGAAAATACAGCTGGCCAGATGGAAGAAAGAATTAGTGATATCAAAGATAGGAATCTGGAAATGGTCAGCTCTAAGTCCAGTCGCCGGTTTCAATCTTTAGTTACAGGGGGGCGCAGCCCACCATGCCATGCGGGAATTGAACGGGCAACCTTGCTAAGAGCTTGGCACTCTAACCAACTGTGCCATCCGGCCGCTCCTCAGTTGAGTTTTAATGGATAAACTGGAGTCCTTCAGGGAACCAAAGAGTATTCCGGAAACACTGAATCGTATATTTACAAGAAGGGAAGCATAATCTAAGCTTCCACCTCAAGGAACTAGAAAAAGAAGAGTCAACTAAAGCCAAACCAAGAAAATGGGAGGAAATAATAAAGAGCAAAAATATCAATGAAATTGAACATAGAAAAACAACAAAGAAACTTAAAGCAAAGGCTGGCTCTTTGAAAAGATAGATAAAATTGATTTAGCAAGACTGGCAAAAAAAGAGAGGACAAGAGAAAGAAGATTCAAATTATGATTATCAGAAATGAAGGGATGGCACTAAAGATTCCGTACACTGAAAAATACTAAGAGAATAATACAGACAACTCTACATACATTAATTTGACAACTTAGGTAAAACAGACCAATTCCTAGAAAACCACAACCAAAGCTAGAAGAAAGAGACTTGAGAGCTAAAAGAAATGAAAGAACTTTACAAGAAGTATCTGACTCCATCAGTATGAGCAATATAAGAATAATGGGTATACCAGGAGGAGAAGAGAGGGTAAAGAGAACAGAGAGCTTGTTCAAACAAGTAGTCGACAAGAACTTCCCAAACCAATGGAAAGAACTGAACCCTCAAATCCAAGAAGCAAGCAGAACACTTAACTATCTCAATCCAAAAAGACCTTCTTCAAGGCATATTATATAAAAACTGTCAAAAATTAATGACAAAGAAAAATTCTCAAGGCAGCCAGGGAAAAAAGATGGTAAAAAAGAAAAATCTATTATAAAGAAAAGCCCATTAGATTATTATCAGATTTTTCAGCAGAAACTCTATAAGCTAGGAGGGAGTGGAATCAAATATTAAAACTATTAAAAGAGAGAAATTACCAGCCAAGAATAATTTATCCAGAAAAGTTATCCTTTAAATATGAAGGAGTAATAAATAACTTTCCAGACATACAGAAGCTGAGGGAATTGTCCACCAAAAGGCCTGCGTTACAGAAAATACTGAAGGGGTTTATTCTCCCTGAAACAAAAAAACAAAAGCATACAAAACTATGAGTCAGATGACTAACAGACAGAAGTAGGAAATGGCAACCCCTATTCAGAGTAGGGCATGATATATTTAAACACACATGAAGGTTAAAGGAGGGAAAAAAAGAAAGAAAGGAAAGGAGGAAAGGAGGAAGGAAGGAAGGAAGGAAGGGAGGGAGGGAGGGAGGGAGAAAGGGAGGGAGGGAGGGAGGGAGGGAGGGAGGGAGGGAGGGAGGGAGGGAGGAAGGAAGGAAGGAAGGAAGGAAGGAAGGAAGGAAGGAAGGAAAAAAGAAAGAAAGAAAAGAAAGAGGGACGAAGAAGATAATTGTTACTGCAACTAGAAATGAACTCACAGCATATATAGGGATAATTTGTGACAACAAAAACATGAAAGGGAGGGTGTAAAGATCTGAATTTGCAAAGGGGAATGGAGATAAGATGTATGCAGAGAAAAAGGATTACTGTATATATGAAACTTTCTTTTACATAAACTTAATGGTAACCACTAAAAACGAAAGAAAGAAAGAAAGAAAGAGAGAGAGAGAGAGATAGAGAGAGAGAGAGAGAGAAAAGAAAGGAAGGAAGGAAGGAAGGAAGGAAGGAAGGAAGGAAGGAAGGAAGGAAGGAAGGAAGGAAGAAAGAAAGACCCAAAATGGAGACACATAATATAAAAAAGAGGAAACAGAGGGAAAAAATCATAGAACATTACCAAACTGAAATAAACAGAAACCCAAAGTCAAAGAAACAATGGAGGCCCTGAGCTACCAGAAAATGAAAGATAAAATAGCTATAGGAAATCCTCATATCAATAATCACCCTAAATGTAAATGGTCTGAACTCAACAATAAAAAGACACAGAGTAGCATTTTGGATCAAAAAACAAGACCCAACCATATGCTGCCTTCAAGAGACACATCTCAGCTTCAAGGACAAATATAGACTCAAAGTGAAAGCGTAGAAAATGATACTCAAAACAATGGCAGAGAAAAACGGGTATAGCCTGCTTATATCTGATGAAATAGACTTCAAGATAAAAAAGGTAACAAGACACAAAGATGGACATTTCATGATGATAAAGGGGACAATACATTAAGAAGACATAACACTTATCAATATATATGCTCCCCATCAGAAAGCACTAAAATATATAAAGCCCTAGTAACAGAACTAAAGGGAGAAACTGGCAAAAACATAATTATAGTAGGGGACATAAATACCCCATTGATAGCTATGGATAGATCATCCAAACAGAAAATCTATAAGGAAATAGCAGCCTTAAATGATACATTAAAACAAATGGACATAATTGACATTTATAGAGCTTTTCACCCCAGAACACCAGATTACACATTCTTTGCTAGTATGCATGGAACATTCTCAAGGATAGACTGTATGTTTGGACACAAAACTAGCCTCAACAAATTTAAGAAGACTGAAATCATACCAAGCATATTCTCTGAATGCTTTGAAATTGAGATCAACAACAAAAAGAAAGCGGGAAAAAACCACAAATATGTAGAGATTAAACAATATGCTACTAAAGAATGACTAGGTCAAAGAAGAAATAAAGGAGAGATCAAAAGATAAATAGAAACAAATGAGAATGAAAATGTAACATATCAAAAAATTTTGGATGCTCCAAAAGTGGTACTAAGAAGGAAATTTATATCATTACAGGCCTAGCTCAAAAAATAAGGAAAATCCCAAATAAACAATCTAACATTACATCTTAAAAAACTAGAAAAAGGAGACCAAATGAAGCCGAAAGTCAGATGAAGGAAGGAAATAATAAAAACTAGATTAGAATTAAATAAAATAGAGAACAAAAAGACAATAGAAAAAAATTAATGCAATGGGGCGGCTGGATGGCTCAGTTGGTTAGAGTGCGAGCTTGCGAGTTGCTGGTTTGATTGCTACATGGGCCACTGAGCTGCACCCTCCACAACTAGATTGAAGACAACGAGCTGCCGCTGAACTTCCAGAGAGGGGGCCGGATGGCTCAGTTGGTTACAGTGTGAGCTCTCAACAACAAGGATGCCGGTTCAACTACCACATGGGATGGTGGGCTGCGCCCCCTGCAACTAAAAGATTGAAAATGGTGACTGGACTAGGAACTGAGCTGCGCCCTCCACAACTAGATTGAAGGACAACTACTTGGAGATGATGGGCCCTGGAGAAACTCACTGTCCCCAAATATTTCCCAATAAAATTTATATATAAAGATATTTGATGAAACAAAGAGTTGCTTCTTTGTAAAGATTAATAAAGTTGACAAACCCCTGGCTAGACTCACTAAGGAAAAAAGAGAAAAGGTACAAATAAGCAAAATCAGAAATGAAAGAGGAGAAATTATGACAGATACCACAGAAATACAAAGAATCATAGAAGAATACTATGAAAGACTGTATGCCACAAAATTCAATAACCTAGAAGAAATGAACATGCTCTTAGAAATATATAACTTTCCTAGACTGAATCACAAAGAACTAGAAAATCTAAATAGACTGATCAACAGTAAGGAAACTGAAACTATCATCCAAAACTTCTCCAAAAACAAAATTCCCAGACCAGGTGGCTTCACTAGTGACTTCTACCAAACATTCAAAGATGATTTAATACCTGTCCTTCTCAAACTCTTGCAAAAAAAAACGAAAAAGAGGCAATCCTTCCTAACTCATTTTATAAGACCAACATTACCCGGCTACCAAACACTGGTAAAGACAACACACAAAAAAGAAAACTACAGAACAATATCTGATGAATACAGATGCAAAAGTCCTATACAAAATACTAGCAAATCGAATACAACAATACATTAAAAAGATTATACATCACAACCAAATGGGATTCATTCCAGGAGCATCAGGATGGTTCAACATATGCAAATCGATGGTTCAACAGACACAAAATGATGCACCACATCAACAAACTAAAGGATAAAATCGTATGATCATATCAACACATGCAGAAAAGGATTGACAAGATACAACATCCATTTATGATTAAAGCACTTAATAAAATGAGTGTATAAGGAAAGTACCTCAACAAAATAAAGGCTATATATGACAAACCCTCAGTTAATATCATTCTTAATGATGAAAAACTAAAAGTTTTTCCTCCATGATGAGAAATAAGACACGGATGCCCCTCTCACCACTGTTATTCACTATAGTATTGGAAGTCCTAGCCGAAGCAATCAGTCAAGAGAAGGAAATGAAAGGCATCCAAATTGGGAATGAGGAATTTGAATTGTCACTTTTTGCAACCGACATGATTCTTTATAGAGAAAATCCTAAAGATTCCACCAAAAAACCATTAGGAACAATAAACAAATACAGTAAAGTTGCAGGATACAAAGTCAATGTACAAAAATCCATTGCATTCCTATATACTAACAATGAAATAGAATTTCAGAAAGAGAACTGAAAAAATGATTCATTTTGCAATTGCAACAAAAAGAATAAAATACCTGGTCAGGACAACGCAAGAATAAACTTAACAAAGGATGTGAAGGACACTGAAAACTATCGGACAATATTAAAATAAATTGAAGAAGACACAAAGAAATGGGAAGATAGTCCATGTTCATGGATTGGAAGAATCAACATGGTTAAAATGGTCATATTACCCAAAGCAATATACAGATTAATGCAATCTCCATCAAAATCCCAATGGCATTTTTTAAAAGAAATAGAATAAAAAATCATCAGATTTGTATGGAATCACAAAAGACCCCAAATAGCCTAAGCAATCCTAAGAAAAAAAGAACAATGCTGGAGGTATCATACTTCCATTATACTATTAATGGAGTAACGGACTTATTAATTAGTTATTAATTAATAGTCCACTATTAATGGACTTCAAATTATACTATAAGGTGAAAATAATCAAAACTTCATGGTATTGGCAGAAAAACAAACCATACAAACCAATGTAACAGAATTGAGAATCCAGAAATAAACCCACATATATAGGGGCAGATAATTTTTAACAAAGGGGCAAAAACATACAATGGAGAAAAGAAAACCTCTTCAATAAATGGTGCTAGGAAACTTGGAAAGCCACAAGAAAAGAATGAAACTAGAATGCTATCTGTCACCATATACCAAAATTAATTCAAAATGAATCAAAGGCCTAAATATAAGACCTAAAAACAGGAAAAGATACATGGAATTGTTTCCTAATCTCACAGTTGGAATGAAGGCCATAAGGGATACATCCCCTTTGTAGTAGTACAATCAGAAGGTCATCCAGCAAGCAACCTTTGAACATCCTTGATGACAGGGAGCTCAGTACCTCCAAAATATTCCTTTCATCTTTGAGCAGCTTTGCAGTAAACAGAATTCTATCTCCCTTTAACTTTCTCATTATGAAAGGAGATCTAAGGGGTATATTTTAGCCAAACCTCTGTGGGAGGCCTTAAAAGGAGCTGCAATTGTGTTTGCATCTCTTTCCCTCACTGAATCAAGAGTTTCTAAGGGCAGGGGCCATGTTTGATTTTATATCCCTATCTCCTGAAATATGGCCAGACACAGAGAAGGAAGTTCTGAAAGTTTGGAGAAGGAATGAGTGAACCAAAGAGAGAAACCATAGGATCTGATGCTTCTAACCAAGCCCTTCCCCCTGGAGAGTTTCTCTTTTCTAGGTTTCAGGGGCATGAGCCTATCTTGATGCTCTGTGCATTTCTGGGGCCCCTCCACTGCTTTCACCCTGTCTTCTGCCCCATGAATGATGGCATTTTGGAACATTAAATTTCAGATTTTCTGGCCTTCCCACTGTCAGAGAATTCCTCTAGTCTCAGCTCACTCCAGGACTCTCCAGCATACTTGCCACTCGGATGAGCTTGGATGGCAGTTCTAAGTGCCTCGGACATCCCAACTGAACGTTCCCCCATCACTACAGCTGTTCAAAATGGACTCATCATGCATTTAGCAAGAGTGGCACCCTCCTTGGACTCTCCTGCCTCTTGTTAGTAGCAAACATGGCAGAAAAATATTTTGATCAATTAACAAGTACATTTTCATTCTCTCTCTTTCTTTCTTTCTTTCTTTTTTTTTTTAATACACATCCTTCTCCCATTAAAAGAAAATCAGGAGGCTAAGACATTTAGGACTTATTGCCTCCAAATAAAGCTGGCATCGCTGAAAAGTTGTGGTAAAGCAAAGAATCTAATTCTTGGCTTTTGAAGTGGGCTTTTGAAATTCATAGCGAGAAAGTCTTGGAAGCCAAGATTCTGGTTTGGAAGAAGCAGGCTTTTTCAGATAGAATAGGGTTGTGAGTTCTAGAAACATGGTTTGGGACATGAAAAGCAGCGTCTAAGGAATTGGGGCTTTAATTTCAGCCATTTGTGGTTTTTCCTTTTCCCTTTAAACACAACCTCATCACAACAGCTCAGGACTCCCACACCTTTACTCCTTCCCTGTTGCCCTGTGCCCCGGAGCCCTTATCCCTCCAGGCCTGCGATACTGTAAGGATTTACTGAGCATCATGGCTCCACCTTATGCTCCCCTAGCCATCCTACACAGCTTCCCAAGGTGATCTTTCTGAAATCCTCCCTCAGAGCCCACCCTCCAGTGTTTTCTCTTTGCCTTCTAGAAACAATTGATATCAACTCAATAGATACTTATCACCTGCTAGATGCTAGACATTGCACTAGACTGGGGTCAGCCAACTATGACCCCTGCGCCAAATCAGGCCCACTGCCTGTTTTTGTAAATAAAGTTTTATTGGCACACAAGCCCCTCACTCATTTACATGTTATCTATGACAGCGTTCATGCAAAGAAGACAGAGTCAAGTAGTTACAACAGGGGCAGTATGGCCCCAAAAGCCTCAAATATTTACTACCAGGCCCTTTACAGAAAAAACTTGACTGACTTCTTTTTAGATACTGAGGCCAGCAAAATAGACATGGTCCACTGCTGTTACAGGCCAAGGCCTTCCACATCCCTCCTTTGCCTGCCATTCCTGCCCTTTCTCCCACCACCCTCTCTGCATGAGTCCTCTGAGAGTACACTGGTTCCTAGGTTTTGGGAATTCATCTATCAGTAAAAATAATTTTTCTAATGACAGAGGATGGACGTAAGTAAGTTTGTCAAGTAAGTACATTTTAAAAAACCACCTACCGTCTAATATCACTCCTATTTTATAAGGGGGGAAAACATTTTAACATTAGGAAGTAGCAAGGATATCTCTAAAAATGAACATTCCTCAAGCTACGTTATTTTTATGAAATTCATTCTCCTGGCTTTATTTTTCTCGTTTTGCTATGAACGATAAGCACACTTCACGAATTCTCAAAGGTTTGTGGTCAGGCCCTTAGGAACTTTGGATCTAATCCAAGCAACCTGGTTTACTTTGTATGACGCAAACTCGTTATGAATCTGCCCAGGCCATTTTGCATCTAGAACGCACTTCCTCCTCCTCTCCTGCTCACCTCTCAAGGCCCAGCTCTGAAGGGGTAGAAGAGTCGAGTTCCCTCCAGCCTCAACCTAAAGGCCCAGCGTCTCAAACGGGCCACCAGGCTGTTGGCAGCACAGATGAGTGCTAAGGCTGTATCTCTGTCAGCCACAGAGCACAGCGACAAGGGTGCCAGGAGGGCTGTCTAGAGTGTGGCCCTTCCACTGGCACATGCAGGTGAACCCATTTGACGGGCATGCTGACAGCCCCATGGCAGAGGTTCTCACTCAAATGCCAGAGAGGTGAGTACTAGCTTCCTGACTGGCCTCTCACATGACCCAGGATGCCATGAGGGCCCCGGGTGGCCGCAGCCAGCTCCCAATCAGCAGGTGGTGGCAGCAGCCCCAGGACACTGGATACTCGTTGCTCACATGAAGCTTCTGGAATCTACTTAAAATAAATTATAGTTCTACCATGAAGATAATCCCAGCAAAGCCTGGTGCCAAGCACACTTTTCTGCCTGACTTTCATTCAGGGACAAACATTCTCCAAAAGCCCCACTCACCCAGCCTTGTTGCGTGTGAGTGAGTATGTGTGTGTGTGTGTGTGTGTGTGTGTGTGTGACCACTCGTGAAATTCTTCCACCATGCCGGAGATATGAACATTAAGCATCCTATCATTTTGCAAGCAGGGGTCAGGTTAGCAGCTCTCTAAACACCCTCATTAGGAGTTAGAGGTTTCGTTGTCTTTCTGAGCTGGTCTATAGCCAAGTTGTTCCCATTCTCGGTCATTCCCATTTAATCCATTTGTGAGACCAGGAGGAGGGGAGGTTAGATTTCCAAGGGGAAATTAGAGACCCTGAGCCAAAACTGGAAAGAAATTTTGAGATCACCTGGCCCTAACACCTCACACTACTAAGAGGGATACTGAGGCCCAGAAGGAAAATAAAATTGCTCTCAAGACCCCACCGGTAGAACTGAAACTAGAAATAAGACCTCCTTAGTCAGTCCAAACCTCTTCATCTATATACTGAAATGTCCAGTTTATCATTTCCCGTAATCCAGAATGAAGGTCATTTTCCTTCTAGAAAATGAGAGAATGGGTACCAGCTCAGACAGGACATGGTGAAGAAAGGGGAGGCTGCGGTGAAGGGAAAGAATGTCCAATGCAGCAGATAGTTACATATCACGTACTCAACCTTCATAGTTACATTTCCATTAAAGGCTGAGGGAACAAGGTCCCCACAGTTTAAGTAAATACACCAAAATTTTGTTCTTTTAACACCTTCGCATTCAGACCAGAAGGGGAAGTTGAGGTCCCAAGAAGGGGCAGGCACAAAGTGAAGGTCACACACAGTCAGGAGGAGGGTGGGATGAGGGGCGTGGCCTCAGAATCCAGTCTAGCTATTTCCTTGGCAGTAGGTCAGACCACCAGCAAGCCCTGTCCTGAGGCTACCAGCCAATCTTGAACTTGGGGCTTCATCTCAGCTTTCCCTACAGAGAGTCAGCTGTTCTTTCAGGCCAGTTGGTGCCAGGTTGATATTGTATTTCTCTCTTTGGTGCCAGAGCCAGGGACACGCTTTCTCCCAGCCTGTGGCAATCCCCCACAGCGTGATTTCTGTGTGGCCGCCCAGGGAACAGCTGGCTCAGGAGTTGGCAGGCTGAGGTTCTGAGTCAGGCCTGGCAAGCTCCCTGAGGATCACCTGCCTGCCAGAAGGGCTAGGGTTTACTGACCTCTGTCCATGTGTCACAGTAGGACATGCTGACCTCTCCCTGTGACTTAAGCACATGGGTTGGGCCGTCTGGGGCAGGTAGAGCAGGAACTCTGAAAGTAATTCAGGAAGTACCCCTTCCCTGAGGTGTCTTCATAGCAGAGAGGCACCGGTCCCAGCTCTTGCCCTCATGCAAGGGGAGTGGACAGTCTTGGCCTCGGAACCGCCAGTTCCAGACCTGTCTCCAGCATACCCATCTTGTGGGGACTGTCTAGGAAACCAGCAGATCAGCTCGGCAAAGGGTGGAGTGAAGGAAGATGCCCTTCCCCAAAGAAAGAATCAAGAGCATCAGAAAGTAACAACCTGCCCATGGCCCAGATGCCCCAAATTCTATGGGCTGAAAGACCTTGAAGATCTAGCCCAAGTCCTTCATGGTACACGAAAGAAAAAAGAGAACCAGAGAGGGAAAGAAGCTTGCCAGGGGTCACACAGCACCTTAGAGCTGTGGGAACATCACCAGGAGCTATCAGGTGCCCTCACAGGGTGAGTGTCAAGTGCAGTTGTAGTCATTACACTTTACAGCATCAGGCATTGCACAAAGCACTTAGATGCAGTGCCTTTTTAATACGTTCAGCAATTATTATCATCATTTGCATGGAAATTAACCCGAAGACCCTCATGACTGTCTAGTCATCGCTGGTCCTTGTTTCCCCCTCACTATCAAGGCCAGTCCGCGCAGCAGTAAAGCCAGCCATCGCTAGAGGACTGCTGGAACAGGAGAGAAGGGAGCTATGAACAGAATTCCGGGGAACCAAGGTCCCAAGGGCCACAATATAGACTTAGAACAATCAAACTGGGAGGAACCTGGGGAGGGTGGGTGGACAGAAGGAGGAAATGTATAAAGAGCAACACCAGCCCGAGATAGACGTTAAAGGGGAAACTGCTTTCCAGACCGTCCCAGCTCCCAGCCCTGTGGTCCTGTGGTCACCCTCCCAGTGCTGTGGTGAGAGTGACTCATGGGGCTACCACAGCAGGTGGGATTCCCCCGAAAATGAAACCAGGGCCAGATGCGTTGGTGGGAGCCTTGTGCAAGAAGCTCCTCTGCTGTGTCATTCTCCCTGCACGGTGCCGTCTGTTTGGGTGATGCCCTATGATAGAGGCGGGGACAGGGTATCTCCTTGCAGAC
The DNA here is from genome assembly GCF_964194185.1 of Rhinolophus hipposideros. Lineage (NCBI taxonomy): Eukaryota > Metazoa > Chordata > Mammalia > Chiroptera > Rhinolophidae > Rhinolophus > Rhinolophus hipposideros. Next base: position 55,436,490 of record NC_138057.1, on the reverse strand, counting down.
CCACCCTGTGGTTTCCACCAACCCACAGAAGGCACATTCAGCGGCTTGAACGTACAAATGGGAGTAAGGAGTGGGAGGGGGCCTTTGTGAAGTCTTTGAATAAGTCAATGTGGGAAATCCCAACTCTTCAACTTATAAATGATGACCATGGGCAGTCCCACGTCTATATATGGGTCTTAGTTTGCCCGTCCTTAAAGTGAAGGCATTAGACCAATAACGCCATTGTTATGCCCCCAACATTAAGAAGGGCAGGACACTACTGGACACGTTTTAGAAAGCAGATGATCCAGTTTGCACACAAGATGGCCCAGAGGATTTCCCCATGAGTCTTTTTGGTCCATGTTTAGTCTAGCTTTGCCAACCTTAAGTGAGTGTCCCCTCTGTGATTTCCCTTCTCTCTCTCCCTCTCTCTAGTTCCCTTAGATTCTTCCCTTTAAGGTTTTTTCCTCTTATCAGTCAGGGGAGCCTTATAGGAGGCTTGGCATGCTATGGACAGAAGGCGAAAATGAAGGCAAGTCCTTCTCTATCAAACCACAGGGCAAAAAATCTGCAAAATAAATCTATGAGTAAAATCAGCTACCTCTTAGCTACAACTGGTGTGTTATTCTACTCAAAGGACCACTTGGTCTTTCCAAAGGAAGCAAACCATGTAAAATATATATATATATATAGTCTGAAAATTAAGTTCACAAACTTGTTGCAACGATGTTGCTAACCTTCTTTGATATCAGAGGGATTATTCATTATGAATTTGTACCAGCTGGACAAACAGTTAACCAAGTTTAATATGTGGAAGTGTTGAAAAGGCTGCGTGAAAAAGTTAGACGACCTGAACTTTTCGCCAACAATTCATGGCTCCTGTATCACGACAATGCACCAGCTCACACAGCACTGTCTGTGGGAGTTTTTAGCCAGTAAACAAATAACTGCATTAGAACACCCTCCTACTCACCTGATCTGGCCTCCAATGACTTCTTTCTTTACCCGAAGATAAAGGAAATATTGAAAGGAAGACATTTCGATGACATTCAGGACATCAAGGGTAATACGACAACAGCTCTGATGACCATTCCAGAAAAAGGGTTCTACAATTGCTTTGAAGGGTGGACTAGGCACCGGTGTCGGTGCATAGCTTCCCAAGGGGAGTACTTCGAAGGTGACCATAGTGATATTCAGCAATGAAGTATGTAGCACTTTTTCTAGGATGAGTTCGCGAACTTAATTGTCCAACCCCACATATCCTCAAGGAAGAATCTGCTGAAAACAGGATTGTCAAAAGTCAATTTGCCAAATAAATGATCGATTCACTGCCTTACTGAGAATGTTCTTCACATGATGTAATTTTACCACCATGATAGCAAAATTGTCTATGTCCTCATTAGGTGGACTTAGCCCCAAGATAATGCAGACTCTGCCAAGGTCACCAACTGACTTCAAGGATTGCTCTGGGAGTCATTTCCATTCCAGCCAATGGGAAGGGGAGAAACACATGGTTTAGCCCACGTGGGAGGTGCACATCACCACCACTCACATTTCACGGCCTGGCTCTAAGTCGCATGTCTACCTATGTACAAAGGGGACTGAGCATAGATAGAGTCCCTGCACAGGCAGCCTCTCCCCGGTGACAACTCTGGAAGCCCTGCAAAGGCAGCACTTATCCCCACTGGGCAGCCAGCTGTTCCTGCCACATATATGATTCAGACAGCACGCTCTTCTCAAACGCTCCATCCTATGTAGCCATGTGTGGGCCCGTTCTTACGCACAGCTATTTCCTCTGTTTGGGCAGACTTACATCTCGTACCTGCCCCTGCCCCAGACGTGGACCATGTGAGGGGGTGGACTTTTCCTTAAACACCACCCACATGTGTCCTCGTGCTCAGCTCCAGCTGTGGCCTCAGCCTGCGTTTCTACCCTGGCTCTGAGTCTGCCTTGGCATCTCCTTTGGCCCTTCCAGTCCATGAATGGGTTTCTCCTTCAACACAATCTACTCTTTTCTCTAGTTTTAAAAATTTTTCCCCCCATCCACCTTGAAAGGGAAGGTCTATAGAGCTCTAGGAAACACAGACTGAAGGCAGAAAGCTTAGCCCTGAGTGGCTACCCAGAGAGGCCACATTTTGAATTCTTTGTGGTAACAAAGGAAGAGGGAACCCTTGCTCTTTGAAACTGGGAAAGCTGTCCTGGCCCTTCTTTGCCCTCACCACAGAAAACTCCCTAAACAAATCATTTAAATATAGGAAACAAACAAACAAAAAACAATGTGGAGACTTCTGTTTCTAGCCAAAATGGAGTAACAGGGAGTGACTTATCCTCCTGCCTGAAACAACAAAAAGAAGAAAGGAAGGAAGGAAGGAAGGAAGGAAGGAAGGAAGGAAGGAAGGAAGGAAGGAAGGAAGGAAGGGAAGGAAAGAAGGAAGGAAAAAAGGAAGGAAGGAAGGAAAGAAGGAGGGAGGAGGAGGGAGAGAGGGAGGGAGGGAAGGAATGTGGGAAGGAGGGAAGGGGGAGGGAGGGAGAGAGAGAGAAGGGGAGAGAGAGAGAAGGGGAGAGAGAGAGAGAGAGAGAGAGAGAAGAAACAATCAAGACACAAAACAGTGGTTTTCAGGACACTTGCAGTCACACAACAGAGGATAACCATGCCTAAGAGACCAAAGCAAATGAGATGAGCCTATGGTTGCCCCACCTCACTACCTTATGAGAATTCTCTACCTGTGGCATATGAGGGGGAACTGAGGCAGAGCTGGCAATCTCCCTGAGTTGAAGAGATGGAGCTGAGTCCAGGGGATAAAAGCAGCCAGAATTCATAACACAGAGCACCAGAGAAGAGATCTCTGGACAGAGAGAGAACCTCAGAAATCTGCATAGGACTCTCCAGGGACCCATCAACCACATCATGACGAAAGTATCGGAGGTGGAAGAAAGAACCACCCAAAAGAATTAGAGGAAACAGAGCCTAGCGCTCACGTAAGGGTAGGAACAGTGCCCACAGCCACCAGTCAGACTGGAAAAACTCATAAATCACAGGGCATAGGGTACAGCACTCAAGAAGGTCTTGCCTCAGTAGTGAGGAATAACCAGCCCTAAACTGCACTGCTTAAGACTCTCCTAGCAAATCACAAAGGGGAGACCTGAAGGAATCACGCTGTTTCCAAGTCTTAACTGCATCCCAGAACAAAATTCAAGACTTATAAGAATACAAATACCCAACACCAACGAAATAAAATTCACAATGTCCAGTATCCAATCAACTTACCAGGCATGCAAAAAAAATCAGGAAAACATGACTCATAATGAGGTCAATCAATCAAAACTAACTCAGAACCAACACAAATGTTAGAATCAGCAGAGAAGGACTTCAAAGAGTTATTATAACTGTACTCCCGAGGTTCAACAGTTAAGTAGACATGGAGAATACACAAGAAGACCCAAATCAGACTTCTAGAAATCAAAACACAACGCCTGAGATGAAAAATACACTGATGGGTTAATAGTAGATTGGAGAGTACAGAAAAAAAGAAAAGATTTGTAAACTTGAAGCCATAGCAATAGAATCTATGCAAAATGAAACAGTGAGGAAAAAGAACTTATAAAATAAGAAAGAGCATCAGCGAACTATGGGACAACTTCCGGTAAAGATGGACCAGCTTCCCTTGAGCGTTCATTCTTTCAGCCTTCGCCTTTTAGACCCTCAAAGGCCGGAGACTCACCATTGAGGACGGCTTTGTCCTCCCAATGGTGCTCTTACTCAAAGGGTTTTTTAGGGTGTGTGTGTGTGTCTGTGTGTGTGTGTGTCTGTGTGTGTGTTACAGTTTTTAATGTTTTCTTTAAGTGAAATACACCTATAAATAAGTACACATATCATGAGTGTACAGCTCACTTCTTTTCAAAAATATTTATAAAAACTTTTCATTTGGGAATAGTATTAGATTTGCAGAAAAGTTGCAGAGATAGCACAGAGGTTTCTTGTGTACCATTCATCCAGTTTTGCCTCATGTTAACATCTTACATAACTGCAGTGTATTTGTCAAAATTTAATTGGTACATTACTATTAATGAAACTACCAACTTTATTCAGATTTTGTCAGCTTTTTCCATTAACGTCTTTATTCTGGTCCAGGATCCAATCCAAGACACTATGTTGGATCTATTCCTTAAAAGGTTTAAAGTTGAAACCCTAAACCCAAGAGTTGTCTTATGGGGAGTCAGACATCAGTGGCCCTGTGGTACCACTACTTACTACCCACACTTTATACCCACAAGATCAGACACAGACTAGGACTCTGTCTTGGAAATCCCCTAATATTCATTACCAGAGTAGCATGAGCTCATCGCAAAAAGCGGAAAAAAAAAAAACCCTAAATATATGGAAAGTAAGACTACAAACAAAATAAATAAATACAACAACAGATATAGCAAGTGAGCACTATGTACTACATGAAACAGAAAAATAGACTAAGAATTTAAAATAAATACAATAAATATTTACATTATGAGATATAGACAACAAATTGATTTTAAAAATCAAGTGGAAATATTCACATTACATCAGAAAAATGATAGGATAGATTCAACTAAAGAAGAGCTGAATTAAAAGATTACACTGAGGGATCCTGCAAGATGGTAGCAAGAGAAAAAAAGTCCTAAGAAATAGGGACATTCGAAGTAGAAGTTCCAGCATGCAAATAATAGGCGTTCTAACAAGAGAGAGAAAAACAAAAGTAGAAAGGATAAAATATTTAGACAAATAAAAGGACATTTCTAGAATTAAAGGTGAAAGCCCTCACATAGAAAGTGGACAAAGAATAAAAGCCCACATCTAAATACATTATAGTAATATTTTTTAAATTGTCCCAAAGACAAAGGTGAAATTCTAGAAGAGTCCACAGAATGCAAAATATCTACCTAGAGAAAGAGCAGAGAAATGCCTAGAGAAAAAGCACCTACAAAGATTGACATTAGTCTTTTCAAAAGAAGCATTGGTACAAAAAGACAAAAAAAGTAATATTTTTAAAAGAAAACGAAAATGGGGGAGGGGGTTGTCACTTTGTGGGGGTTGAAATGTCTGGTTATTGCATTGTTTTGTGCACCTGAAACTAATAAAAAGAAAAAAAAGAAAAAGAAAAAGGAAATACTTTGGAAGTTTGGCCTTTATATCAGAAATTGGCATTAAAATATGAGGGATAGGGGCCGACCCGGTGGCTCAGGAGGTTGGAGCTCCCTGCTCTTAACTCTGAAAGCTGCCGGTTTGATTTGGGCTTTCAACCACAAGGTTGCCAGTTCAACCCCTCGAGTCCCGTAAGGGATGGTGGGCTCCGCCCCCTGCAACTAAGATTGAACAGGGCACCTTGAGCTGAGCTGCCGCAGCTCCCGGATGGCTCAGTTGATTGGAGCACGTCCTCTCAACCACAAGGTTACAGGTTCGACTCCTGCAAGGGATGGTGGGCTGTGCCCCCTGCAACTAGCAACAGCAACTGGACCTGGAGCTGAGCTGCGCCCTCCACAACTAAGACTCAAAGGACAACAACTTGAAGCTGAACGGCACCCTCCACAATTAAGATTGAAAGAACAACAACTTGACTTTGAAAAAAAAAGGTCTGGAAGTACACACATAAAGTCCAATAAAGTCCTGTTCCCCTTCCCCAATAAAATCTTTTTTAAAAAAAAATGAGGGATAATAAAAAATATTCTCAGGCATACAAGGTACCAAAAGTGTTACCACATAAAAACACACAGAAAAAACTTTGGAGAAAGTACTCAAAACTTAAGAGACATAAATGCAGGAAATTTTTAAAATCTAGAGTGATTGAGAAAAAAAGAACAGAAGAAAGCATTTTCACATAATAACCATATAGGGAGAGGGGTGGGGAAGAGCTTGAAGGACATGAAAACAGACCAAAGTAATTGTTTTTTTAGGGGACAGACTTAAATACTGATAAGTTTAAACATTAATGGGAGAAAATATTAATCTTAATATTTAAACGAAAATATTCATCTTAAATTTAAAGCAATCATCAGATGTAGAAAACTAGATACAACTTTTAAACCATCAAATAATAATTCAATATATCCAACAGAAAGCAAGAATAAAGAATAAAAATAAATAAAAGAAGTTATATAAATAGAAAATATGAAACGAGATGGCCAAATAAAGCCAAATATAAAATATCATCAATGGGCCAAACGCTCCAATTAGAAGACACAAACTCTCAGATCGCGCTTCTTAAGAAGATCCACAATATGCTATCTACAAGAGACCATTTAAACAATAAGATACAAAAGGGTGAAAATAAAAGAATGAAAGCCTAACGAATTTGAAAACCTATATGAAATTGATAAATTCTAAAACATATATAAAATGCTAAGGCGAGGGTCACTTTTGGAAACTGAGGCAATCCATTCCATATTGATCTCCCAAGACCCCAGCCCACAAATTCCATCTCCCATTTCCCATGTAGTGTCCTCTGAAGCTGAGTTTTAAATTCTCTTCTATGAAACTGATGTCATAAGAAACTTACAACAAGAAATTTGTTTATCCTTGGGATGAATTACAAGCACATGCCATCATGGGGACAATTGTCCTCTTAATCCCTTCACTTGAAGACCAGGAAGCAGTCATATCTTTTAAGGAAAATCGTGATCTCTTGCTCCTACAATGGCTCAAGACTTCAAGTTTTAACACTGGATGGTAATCAATTCTCAAACAGGATGAGTTTAAGGCTGGGACATTGAAAGTACAAAATAAGCGTGAAACACCTTTCTGTACCAAAAGTAAGGATATGCTCAAAGAATAATGAGAACATTGCAAAAGAACACAGGAGCCAGAATGAAGGGGTTTCCAATAATCAAATTCAGTAGAGTCTAGTCATCAAAACCCATGGAATAAAATAAAAAACTATTGAATACAATAAGAATCCATGAGACTATACTGACATAAATTAATAAATGAAAACACAAATAAATGGAAGGGAGAGGAAAGTCCTTCTTTGTATGACAATTATTAAGTATAGAAAGAATGAAAAAACAAATACTATAGATTTGGAATATGAAGGAAAAAGAAAGCTTTGATATCATGAAAGACAATGGTAAAAGGGACCCAGTGTGCATGCTGATTGGAAAACAAAACACGCACCCTGTTATCAGAAGATAACTACTTCCCAACTCTCCATTGTTGAGAAAAATCCCTTTTCCTATTGAGCCATCACAGCATTTTCACTTGCTGCCCCTCCCAGTGACTAGCACGACTCCACCCCAATTTAAACAAAAACTTGATGGACAGACCTCCACGATGGGGAAAGAAGGCAACGTGGAATTGTGGGATCCATATTTACCTAGAATGAGAAATGGAAACTGGCTATGTGATTTTTCTGCTGTGAGACCTTGGAAATCTCACATTCTTTATGCTCCAATTGTCTCATGTGTACCATTATTAAAATTATTTCTCTATTTCACTGGGTAGTGATTAGGATCTAATTATTCACAGGAGAACATGCTTGTAAAGCACCACGCCAGCAGACACTTCCCATATCACAGAATTAACAGAACTTCTTAAGAAAAGGCTGGGGGAAGGGACGACCTGGTCCACCTGCTAGACTAAATCAAGGTCTAAATCATGTTTTAAACTTGAATAATGCACTAAACCCCTTTTTGCTAAAAAAAAAAAAAAAAAAAAAAAAAAAACTCAGACTGCAAGCAGTGACTTCAATTTCTCTTATTATAATGTTTCTTATACCTGAAGAAACCTAAGACTGGGTTTCGATTTCTTGTGCTTCCTACGTATATAATATATAGGGAGAGCATCTTTTAAAGAAGCATGTGAATAATGGCATCTAGTGTACATCTGAAACTGAATAATAATGAATGTCAACTATAATTTAATATATATGCATGTATATATGCATATATATACATATATGCATATATAGATATCTCGTCACGGGTTGTGGAGTACAGCATAGGGAATAGAGTCAATGGAATTGCAACAGCTGTATACGATGTCAGAGGGGTGGTAGATTGCGGGAGGGAGGTTATCACTTAGTGAGAGGTGTAAGTGTCTAACTATTACATTGTTTTGTACACCTGAAACTAATAAATAATAATAATAATAATGGCATCTAGGAGCAGTGAGCCAGAAAGTTCTGGACCAAAGGCCTGAGGAAAAGGGGAAGTGGAAGGGCAGCCTTTTGAAAGCGATTATCTAACGTCCTCCTCTTTTTTCTCTCTCCCTCGGAGAATATAATTAGCTGTATGAAGATCAACATGATTGCTATGGGCTGAATTTGTCTCCCCAAAACTTGTATGCTGAAGTCCTAACCCCCAGTATCTCACAATGTGACTGCATTTAGAAACGGCCTATGAAGTGGTAATCAAGGTAAAATACAGTCATTAGGGTGGGCTGTCTTCCCAACTGAAGACGAGATTAGATCACAGAGAAGCACACAGGAAAGTTTATTGTATGTCAATTATACATCAATAAAGCAGTTTTTGAGGGGAAAAAAAGGAAACTTCCCTTTGTTTTTTCATATGTTTCACATGGTCTTCAATATACATACATGGCTTTGAAATGAGGGAGATGTTTTTATTTGTTTGTTTGTTTGTTTGTTTGTTTTTAAAGCTTATAAGAGTTTATGTGAGCCAAGAGGGAGATGTTTTTAAATACAGAAATCTAAGTAAAGAACTGGGATGCTGTCTCCCACAGGGTTGTATGTGTCTTTGGGTCAGTTATAGCATTCAGTTACTATGTCAATATAGTTCTCTTTTGCCTTTGATGTTAAAAGGGCTTCCACTCTTCTCCTTTCCCTTTTTTCTCCCGCTATCTCCTTCTCTTCTCCCACCCTACCCTCCTTCTCACTCTATTTCCTCTCTCTCTCTCTCATTCCTCCTCCTCTCTCCTTTTCTCTTTGTCTCTCATTCTTGCTCTCTCTCAGAAAACCCTTTTTTCTTCAACTGGCAGGCAGTTTTAGAAGACATGACAACACTCATAATAATGATAAACGATCATTTCTGTCACTGAATAGCATTTTATAATTTATAACACGCTTTCTCATATCTGTCTTTTGATGCTCACAACAATCCTTGGGTGTGGTAAAAGGAAAATAAAAGGCAGCCATAACCGCTTCTGCCTTCTAAGGAGGGTGGTAAATTTCCTATCAGCGGAAAAATAAATCTATTTGCTGCCCCTTCCACTTTCAGACACTGTTAGTGCAGACAGCAGATCAAAGATTCAGCCAGTTCTTTTACTCCAGCTCCCTCCCTTCAGCAGTGTGATGGCCTCTTCATTTTAATGGAATGAGTCACTGGCTAAGCCAAGACAGGTCCAGAGCTGAGTTGGGGGTTGTGACTGGCAGTATTGCTTGCCTACCCAAAATTTATTCTTCTCTTCTTACTTACAAAGGGCCCTGATTTTGTTGGAGGTGGCAATGTGCCCAGATGAAAAATTAGATTTCCCAGCCTCCCTTCCAACTAAAAGTGGCCACGTGACTAACTTCTTTCAAATGAAATTTAGGAATAAACTGTAATATAGATGTTCTGGAAATGCTTTGTGAAAAGGGGACTGACTCAGTTGGCAAGCTCCTTGTTAGCCTTCCCTCTCCCTCTGCCTGAAACCTGAATGTAATGGCTGGTGCTGCAGCCGCCATTTTGCAGTCCTGAGGTGATCTTGATTGAGGACGATAGGCTTGTGCTAAGTAAGGACTGCAAGACAGAAAGACAAGAGGAGATGAGGACATTGATAAGATCATACTAGCCCTAATTCTAGGCTTCTTTTACATGAGAGAAATATTTAAATCTTTTTTAAAGCATTGTTTTACCAGTGTCTGTTGCAGTAAAACATATTAATAGTTCCTAAGTAATAGAGAGTTAATGAGCTAAGTTATTCTGTTTTGAATAGCTGAAGTGAGAGGCGGGAAATTACTGGGATGAACCATGCAGAAGAGTGCTCTAAAAAGGAGAAACAAGCAACATGGTGCTGCAAACCTCTCTGTTTCCTCAAGTTTTCTATAAAGTTTACATATATGTAGATGTCTTGTGGGCAAGTGAGGGGAAGTCAAGGAAAGAGGGTGTGTTTCCTCATCAATGTGTGAGCCACGACAGCACCTGTGAGGTAGCAAGTTGATCCATTCACCAAGTTAGTTCAAAATAAACAGGATCTGGGAGGTAGAGAATGAGGAAACATTAACATTTCTCTTTTATACCAGAGAGACTGCTAGAGAAGCTTATCTCACTACACGTGGGGTGAGTTTTGGCCAGTACCAACTGCATCCCATAAAACAGGTACTACATTTGTATTAGCATTACAGGAAGAAGTAACCCCATTTTACAAATTAGGAAACCGAGGTGAAGTGACAGCTGGCTTCAAAGTGGCTGTTCCCAAGCAAGGTTTGCCTGTTTTTTATTATACCAGAGCTGGACGCAGGATTCATGAAAAGCAGTAAGGGAGACAAGAGAAGAGTCACCTACGCACTGGATCGACCATGGGAATCCTACAGGCCAATGGTAACAAAGCTACAGCCAGATTCCTTTCCCATAAACACATTTACGTAGACATACTGCCTCCTCTATCCCCGGGGAGGGATGTATAGGAAAGCCAAGTACATACAGTGCTATCCTGTGTAACAGAAGGGATTGGCCACATGAAGTTCTAAGGCCCAATTCTGCTCTAACCTTCTATGAGCCTATATACAATATATCATTAAAGTCAGATGAAATCTAGTAAGAGCTACATGAAAATAAATTCAGCTTTACTTAAACATGTGCTACCTAACAATGGTGATCCACCATTTCACAAATCACAACTCTCAGGAGAACAGTGTGGATACGCAATTAGATGAGCCATGAATTCACAGCTGGACATCCATACACTGTACTCTCCTTAAGTCCTTCCCTCGCTCTCGTGCCACACATCAGCACATTTCTAGCTCCTTCCACTAGGTACGTCGGTACGTTTACGTTAGAAAACCTGCTTTAAACCTTGAAAAGCATTCCCTTTAAATAAAAATTGAACAGACACAATGGGAATTTTTGAAATATATTCTGGTATTGTCCCATCAGCGACAAGAGTATGTGACATGAAGCTGGTAACAGCAGCTGGGCCGTGGGAGGATCTTATCAGACAAATCGGGTAGCTTATTAAACACCCCAGGGCCTTCTCATCATAAATGCAGCCATGCCCCCTTGGAGTAATGGGGAGGGAGTCCCTTGTGAGCCCTAAGCTCTTCAGTCTGGCATTTAATGAGCATGAACAACCAGAGATGGATGGGAGCATTTATGAGTCCTCATAAACCCAGGTAAAGGGTGATTTCAAAGGTTCCTTTGGGATCATGGAGGCCTTGTCTATAAAATATGCCTGGATTCGCTGGGCTCTTCTCTATCCTCAGGATCTTGTCTTCAGCTGGACTAGACTCCCATGAACTGGGTAAGGGGAGAGTCTAGAACATTCTAGAACATTCACCTGTGAGTATGTCATTATGTTATTTGCTGAATTAACCTCTAAATGATCATTTGGTCCCAGTCTTTGGCAGCCTATATTATTGTTGTTCAGTAAGGAAAGGCTTCCTTGAAAGTGGAAAACCATTTAAATACATCAGACCTGTAAACAGAACTACTACTTGACATTTATAGTGGCCCAAAGAAGGCAGGGATTCCCAAAGAGCAGTGAGTTTGCCATCACGGGTGATATCCAAGTCCGAGAAGATTTCATGTTCAAATTGGAGGTGGAAGGGGTGGCCTAAAGGACTTCCATTTTCTTTCCAGTCCTAAAAGTTTGGGATTCTGTGACATATAGGACCAAATGCTACTCAATGTGAAAAGTACTATTTGTTATTTAAGGCTTATTACACGCCAGGCACTGTGCTAAATACTTTACACAAAGTCTTTCCTTTAACCCTGACAAAAAATAAAAGTCAGCTCTGTATCCCTTTCACATGATACTATATCTGCGTGTTCACAGGCTCAGAGGCAGCTGAGCAATGAGATCACACAGTTCCTAAGTGCTAGGCTGGGTCTCAGCCCACAGAGCTTGTGCTTCTTGCTCTCAAGGGTGCTTCTTTCACACAGGGGCAGGGGTTGCAGCACCTGGATCACACAGGAACCTGGCTGGAGCCCCATCTGGGATCGTCCCTCCTCCTCTGACAACCATTTTCTGAGTTTTGTACACAAAGACAGAAGAGATTCAGGGTAATAGAGCTGTTTGAAGACTGGGCCAAGGTTGGTGGTGGGGGTAAGGGGGTCTCTTAAAGGTCAAAGGGCTGCTCCACTAAGAATTCAACAGGATAGTGAGAGGGTAGAACGCTGAAGCTTTGGTTTCCTAAAAGGGATACTCCAGGGAAGGGAAAGTGTTTCTGTCCCTTTGAGCTACAGCCATAGTTCCTCTGAGAGACTTTAGCTGGGCAGGATGCTTGAGGCCAGAGCCAGCCCCTGTTTCCCTCCTGACAATGCCAAGCCCCCCAAGGCAGAGAGCCATCATCTCTCAAGAATGGGCTGCTGCCCTGAGAGCTCCCCAACCTGTTTATGGCCTGAGCCCTCCTGACGAGCCTGGGGTTCTCTGGCTACTCTCAGATCCTGAGATTAAAGTCAGTAGAAGGGAAAATAAAAACGTAAGAGACTTGGCTTTCTCTCTCTCTCTTTCAAAAGGCAGCCCCCAGCAGTGTTCATTCTCAGAGAGGCCCTAGGAAGAAGGATGGTCACTTTCCTTTCTCCCAGAGATAATTGAAGAGAAGTAAGAAAGTACCTGTGTTTAAAGGCAAAATTACGACAATTAATCTCTAAGCACTGGGCCTCACCATTAAATTCTTCTGAGAAACAACTTTAGGAGTTTAACGACAATCTAGAGAATGAAATTGAATTAAGAGAAATAGTAATTAAATCAGGAAAGAAGTTTTTGCAAAGGGGATGGTAAAGGAAATTAAAACCAGTAATGCTGAAAAATGTGGTGAGCAGAGCTGGGAAAGGAGAGGGCTTGGTGGAGAAGAGCAAAGAGCAGGCAGAGCATTTGGCACTAAGGAAAGGAATTTGGAAATTGTTCTCCATGAGAGACCAGGTGTCTGACTCTTCCAATTTGAGTCTAAATACCATATACCCAACTCCTAATGGGACAAGCTCTCCTTTAGGAAAATAAAATCCAGTCAAATGAAGTATTAAAATGCCATAGACTTTAAGTAGAGCGTGACCAACTGTCCCCGTTTGCCCAGGACCATCCCGGTTTCAGAACTCCAAGGGCTATGTCCCAGGAAACCCCTCAGTCAAGCGCAAACCGAGATGGTTGGTCCCCCTAACATCAGATAGGCCTGGTTCCCAGCTCTGCTGGGCAGTTCGCTCCCCGACTTTGGGTGAATCACTCCATCTCTGTGGGCCTGTTTTCTCACCTGTAAAATGAGATGTCAGGGGTACCTCAAAACATTAAAGAAGTTGCTATGTCAAGATGTCTAGAACAGTGGGCATGAAGCAAAAGCTTGACAAATGGGAGTTGAACTGAAGAATAATGGTAAAGAAAACATAAAACATTAGCAAACACGATTCACTAGCACACTAGAAAATAATAAATTGTGACTGTTTCAGGGGTCCGCAAGTCACGCACATGTCCAATGGTTTTCCAGAATGACTCACAGTTGTACTCACAGCTAAGACGTACTACAGTGAAAGGATCATCGGGAGTAAAGACACAGGTGTAGTCTGCAGAAGTTCCTCCTGGGAGGGGACCCATCAGGCCTGTTCCTTTCTCTAGCAGTGAAGAGTATGTGCAGTATTCCTGCCCAGGAGGCCCGAAAGACTCGGTGCTCAAGACGTTCATTGGTGGTGGTTACATAGGATCTTCTACCTGGAAACTACGAAAATCCCAGACTCTTGGGGGGATAGTTGGTGTACAGGATAAACCACATGGTCAATCAGACTCTTCAGTTAGGAACAGTTGAAATGCCAAGTCTCCAGACCACCAGCCTTGTAAACAGACCTTTCTAAAAATAGCAGTGTCTGCCCTGTGTTAACTCACAAGTGGAGTTCATTCTAGTAATGCAAGGGTAATATACAGAAGCGATCATTTGACTCTGGATCCTCACACTGCTGTGTACACCATCGAATAGCAGCTGGCTGTGCCAGCCTTCGCTGGTCCAAGCTTCTCTGGAATGCCATCCACCCTGCTAAACACACTCTGGTCACTATCAAACTCCCTGCCAAGATTTTACCACCAACCAAGTTCTTTTTGGTCTCTTCGGTCAGAACACTGGGTTTTTCTCAGTGCATCATGAGAGGAACAAGTCTCCATACCGAAACAATCTAAAGAGAAATCGTGCTCACCTTGTGCATAAACAGAGGCCACTTTTTTATTTACAGTGGGGGATATCCACTTACAGTCACCCGAAATGCTTGTGTTTCAGACCTGGGGCACCACCTCTTCCAACATTACAATACCAGAGCAACGAATCAGAGTCTGCTGATTTCTTGCTCCCTAAGGGGAGGTGATAGAAAAATAAAAATCATGCAGGCTAGTGACGGGGAAGGGGTTTTGGAGTTTAGAGATCAAGTTTCCATAGCTGCCCAGATACGAAAGAACCAGGGAGACGGAAGGTGGGATTTCTAAAAGCACTGCTGAGAGTTATGGCTGCCTTCCCTTTAATATATTTGTGTATTGGCTTGCAAGGGCTGCCATGACAAAGTACCACGGACTGGATGGCTTGAACAACAGAAATGTACTGTCTCATAATTCTGGACGCTGGAAGTCCAAAGTCAAGGTGCTGGCAGGCTTGGTTCCTTCTGAGGGCTGGGAGGGAAAGAGCTGTTCCAAGCCTTTCTCCTTGGTCTGTACACGGATCTCTTCAAGTTCACATAGCATTCTTCCTGTATGGCCATCTATGTCCAAATTTCTCCTTCTTACGACATGAGTCATAATCAGATGAGGGACCATGCTAACGGCTTCAACTGAACTCGATTACCTCTGTAAAGACCCTATTTCCAAATAAGGTCACATTCTGAGGTCCGAGGAGTTAGGACTTCAACATACGAATTTTGGGGGAACACAATTCAACCCACAACAACTTGGAAAAATATAAGTGAAAATCAGAATTACTTTCTAATAATAATAATAATAATAATAATAAAGAGAATAAAAACAAAACAAAAAAAGAATTACTTTGAATAACTTTCATTGGAGGATTGTTTGCACACTTCATTTGCACACACAATAGCCCAGGAATATTTGAGCTGTACAGAAGAGAGCAATGGAAGGGTGGAGGGGGAGGAAAATGGGAGGAAGAGGAGCTAGAAGGAGAAGACAAGAAGGAAGAGGAGAAGGGGAAGGAAGAAAAGAAACAGGAAGAGCAGTGAGCTAGGTCAGACCACCAAGCCTGCACCAGGTTGAGATTGGTGAGAATGACGACTCACCACTTGCCTAAGTTTGCGTTCACTTTGGTTTACTGCTAAACCCACCACCACGCAATGCAAAGGAAGCATCACTACCAATGCTCCGTGGCTCCCTGACGCCTTCCCTGGTGTCTCAGGGCTGTGTCCCACCCGAGCCTGGTAGATCGGTGGCTCTTATGCAGTGAGCACAAGGCCAAAAAGCACAGAGCCATGGCTCCCTGCCTTCTGCACCATCAGGATGGATGTGCGGGGATGCCACACAAGTATTTAATGGTCCATCCAGGGAGGAAACCCTTGCCTAACATGATCATTACATACGAGGTCTGACACTTAAGTTTGCGAACTCATCCTAGAAAAAGTGCGACCTACCTCACTGCTGAATATCAGCACGGTCACCTTTGAAGTGCTCCCCTGGGGAAGCTATGCACCGACACTGGTGCCTAGTCCACCCTTCAAAGCAATTTTGGAACTCTTTCTGGAATGGCCATCAGAACTGTCGTCGTATTACCTTTGATGTCCTTAATGTCATCAAAATGTCATCCTTTCAATATTTCCTTTATCTTCAGGTAAAGAAAGAAGTCATTGGGGGCCAGATCAGGTGAATAGGGACGGTGTTCCAACAGAGTCATTTGTTTACTGGCTAAAAACTCCCTCACAGACAGTGCATGTGAGCTGGTGCGTTGTCGTGATGCAGGAGCCGTGAATTGTTGGCGAAAAGTTCAGGTCGTCTAAGTTTTTCACGCAGCCCTTTCAGCACTTCCAAATAGTAAACTTGGTTAACTATTTGTCCAGCTGGTACAAATTCAAATTCATAATGAATAATCCCTCTGATATCAAAGAAGGTTAGCAACATCATTGCAACAAGTTTGCAAACTTCATTGTCAGGCCTCCTACTTGCACCTTTCATCTCTTACAGCCTCCTAGAGCCAGCTGAAGGTCTCAGGGCAGTAAGCCTGCTACAAAAGAAAGTCTGACAAGAGTTTGTTGTGTTCATTCAGGCAGCACATCATCCAGAAAAAGAGGCACTGCTGAGTCAGTGAGAGAACTAAAGGGAGAACCAGGGCTCTGCGGCCTCTCCAGGCCGCCCCTCTCCACAGTTAGCTGACCATGCATACCGCCAGGTTATGAATACACAAAATGCAAACTCACAGGAGCCGGGGTGAATTTCCCGACACCATGCAGAGACTGCAAAACAAATAGCACCAAAGTTAAAGCTTCAAAGAAGAGCAGGGGGACAAAATTAGCCCTTGTACACGTGAGCGACCGACCGTGGCCCCACGTTGTGACTGCTGTTTTAGAGCCGGGACTCCAGTCAGGTGCTAGCCAAATCAGCTAGGTAGCAGAAGCAGGGTCCCTCCGGGTAATCCTGATGCTTGCTAAAGCCTGAGAACTGCTGATTTAAATTCTACAACCCAAACCAAATTTGATAGGGTCCTAGGAGAATGAGTTTGTTTTCTTACCAGCAACTATAGTACTGAGTAACTATAATACTGAGTAACTATAGTACTGAGTAGGACAGGTGAGAGACAACAAGGACATTGCCTATGACAGAGTCAATGGGAAGAAACGTGTTTGTTCGCAGGACCATTAACCCTTTCATGTGTCATTCGAGTTCTTCCTCACGTCTTCATTTGCTTTCTGAGTACAAACTTGTAGATTTTTCCCCAAAATGGAGCGATCAAAACTATGTGTGACTACACCTTTGATTCCTAGTTAATTTGCATATTTTACCTTGTTTTAATGTCTTTAGCATGAGAAAGAGACTTAGTTGCCAGAGCGACCAGGAATAGTATTTCAACCGTTTAGCCTTACCTTACCCCTACTTGGTCAATCTCACTGTGTTCTTGGCTCACGAAACATTTGTGGTCACAGGAATGCAAAACAGAGCAGTTCTGTGGGCCACTGTTCCCTATTTGGTCTCTCCATGGTCTCACAAACCTGTTGACCTCCTAGATTTCCTAATAGAACTCATTTTATTTTTACTAGCTAATCTTGCTGCCTTTACTCCTCCCCCTTTGATTAACCCTGCCCATTAAGCAAAGCCCACCACTCAGTTTACCTAGTTCCAGAAACTAGCCTCTAAAGAAAGGTGGCCTGGCTTATGCACAGGCCCAAAATAGAGCTCAAAGTGCAGTTCTGGAAAGGAGCCCTGGCCTGGAAGCAGAAAGCCTAGTTCTGGCCTCTCTCCTCTGCCAAGAAAACAATCTTGAGCAAGTCCCTTCTCCTCTCTGGGCCCCCATCTCCTCTGCTGTACAATGGGGGGATACAACGAGCCCTCAGCCCCTCCAGCTAGGGCATCCCAGGGCTCCCGGCTTTCCTCTGTTGGACAACTGATCATCCAGTATGGATTTCCTGGATGCAGTGCATTTTGCAATCCTTGGCACCCCATACCATGAGCATACTTACTAGCTCTTAAACTATGGTCCCAACTATTGATTTCACTAATAGTTGAGGGGGTGTTGAGAGGGTTTCCTCTCTGGTTTCTCCATAACCACATAACTATTTAGAACTTGTAGCCCCGGGTGGGACTAGGAGCCCAGCGTCCAAATGCCCAGCCCTTTTAAGCTTTGAGACCATGCCAGGTCATCTGTAAAACCCAATAGAAGGGTCCACAGTGAGCAGGAAATGTTGAGCGAATAAACATTATGCTTTCTCCACAACCACAGGAGTCCCACACAATGAACAAAGCTCAGAAGGACTGAAATAAAGAAACCCAATTCCTTCTGCAGAACCGAAAAGCTCACACTAAAGCTATGCGTGAAGAACACCAAATGATTTGAGTGGCACTTTCTTGGAATTGTGTTGTATTTAAAAGCTCCAATGTGGCCCACCTGGCCCCGCCCATGATTGTTGCAGTGTTGTTCACTGTTCCGTATGCTTTGCTTTGTATCCCCATGACTATTTTGTAGCTACCAGTCTGTACTTCTTAACCCCTCTCTGGACTCTGTATTAAATTATCATATGAAACTAAAAAAAAAAAAAAAAATCTCTATTGTGGAAGCTCTAGGGCTGTGACCTGTGACACCCTCCCTCACTCTCATCCCAAATTCTTAACTATCCATCTGTGTGACTCTAGTGGGTAAGTCAGACATCTGGAGTTAAATCCCAGCTCCTTCACTTACAAGCTAAGTGGTTTCAGCTTCAGTTTCCTCTTGTGCAAAATGGGGCAAATAGTAAATTCCTCATTAGATTGATTAAATAAGAAACCTCCATCTGTAAAGTTATTGAGAATAAGCACTTAACTGTTAGCTAATAACAAAGCACTGTTGGATCCTTTTTTCCCATTTAATCCTCCTATTTGGTGGGAATTATACCCATCGTCATTTACACATAAGAAAAATGAGACCCAGAGAAAGGAAGTGAGTCTCCCATGTTCTCACAACTGGTAAATTGCAGGGCCAGCAGTTGAACCCCAGTCATGCACACTTTGAAGTCTGGAAAATGGGTAGGAAGAGCAGTGAGTTTGGAAGTCCTAGTGCACCAGAAGAGCCAAACAAACCTGTTCGGGGCCTGTCCTGACTCCCGCAGCACCCGAGGGGACGGACGATGCCGCTCTGCAAGTCCCGGAGGGCAGCTGTAAGGGAATCAAGAGCATGGCACCACGCACACAGGAACTCCACATACTGTGTTTTCTGTTCAATGAAGCCAGCTCTCTGTATGTTTTCATCCATTTATTGATGCCGACACTGCATGATTTCAGAATGGCTTTTTCAATTCTTCCTTTGAGAACATTGGCACCTGGAAAAAACCAACTGGAGTCTAGACCACGACAGGTGTGAAAAGAAGCTATGGCATGTTTGCCTCTCCCAGGAACAGATCCCTCAACTACTGTTTTACTGAAATGTGTTCGGGGCACTGCTGTGCCCAAAGATCCTAGTCTTTCCATCCCTGACTGATCTCAGAGACTCACGCTTTCCCTAACGTGGCTGTTCCCCAATGACTCAGCCCAAGCTGCAGTTTAAGTGGAATAAGTCGGTCACAAAAGGACAAAATACTGTATGATTCCACTCATATGACGTACTTACAGAGTCACATTCATAGACAGAAAGTAGAATGATTGTGCCAGGGGCTGAAGAGAGCGGGAAGTGGGAGGGGAGTTATTATTTAGTGGGGTTTCAGTTTTGCAAGATGAAAAAGAGTTCTGGAGATGGATGGTGGTGATGGTGGCACAACAATGTGAATGTACTTAATACCACTGGACCTGCACACTTAAAAATGGTTAAGATGGTAGGTTTTATGTTATGTGCATTTTACCAGATTTTAAAAACTGAAAAACAAAAATGGAACAGCTTGAACACTTAAGATTGTATTAACATCGTGCCATCAGAGCCAAAAGTAAATTTTATGCCCAACCTCAATTTTCCTTCAGCTAAATCAAGCATCTCCTTGCTCTGCCACCGAAAACTAACATTTTCTTATAAATCACTAGCTCGGGAAATTCAGTGACTTTCTGTTGTCAGTCCACCAGACCACTGCTAGGCAGATAGAGCTAACAGGCAGCCTTATGCAGTAATGTACC
This sequence comes from Rhinolophus hipposideros, assembly GCF_964194185.1. NCBI lineage: Eukaryota > Metazoa > Chordata > Mammalia > Chiroptera > Rhinolophidae > Rhinolophus > Rhinolophus hipposideros. The sequence goes on along the minus strand of NC_138057.1, from coordinate 55,416,629 downwards.
CCTGGCAACCTAATAGCTCCCCCAAGTGGCCTCAGCAGCTTCCCCAGAGAAAAACAGACCACTCCAGACAGAGGAACAGTTTTCTTTTCCAATTTAAAAGCGTAACTTTTAGCTGTTATTAGTAACTACCAATCTGAACATCAGAAAAAAAAATCCATTATAGATATTATCATCTTTAATTTCTTCCAAATGAAATTGAGACCTTTCCCCAGAATTTCAAAATGAAGATACCTATTTCATTCAATAAACAATTCTCAGTATTCAATGGAACCAGCTTTTTTTTTCCCCCAATCATTTGCCATTCATTAGGATTTACAAAAGCACACTCACTCATATATTGCCCTAGGAAACCTTTTTTAAAGATATATATTTTCATCATTTAAATTTGGTACTTTAGATCTAAATTTATTTTACAGCCAAGACTTAAAAAAAACACTTATGAAACTGCTTAACTGTTCTAGGAATTTTTCTTAAAGCTCCTTTTACAAGAAAGGTATTTTTTAAATTATCTGGTTTTCAACTAATTTATCTCTTTATCACGTTGTGATTCTGCTTGTCAACTAGGGCATTTCATGGACCTTTTACTCCTTATAAATTATGGCTTACCGTGTTTTCCCGAAAATAAGACCTAACTGGAAAATAAGCCCTAGCATGATTTTTCAGGATGACATCCCCTCAACATAAGTCCTAATGCATCTTTTGGAGCAAAAATTAACATAAGACCCGGTCTTATTTTCGGGGAAACACCACAGAGTCCTAGACTCCTGGAGCATGCACCTTTAAGCTATTCTTGGTATTTCCTAGGGTCTACCAGAAACTGAATACTTATGTCCAGAATGGCAGCAGAAACTTAGTGGAACTTCAAAAATTTCTATTTTTTATTGGAATTATATCAACTCAGTTTAGAAATGCTGATATTTCACTCTGATTAGAAAGGTCATTAATTTTCAAAATGAAAACAAAATTTTATTTGATAAATCCAATTTATCAAATGAATTCTCTCAAAATAGGTTTAGCAACAAGTGATAAGTAGGTGGAAACCTCTGGTCTACACTCACAGAATTAAGAACTGGGAGAGAAAAGAGGCAAAAATATTATCTATGGTTTTAGAGACAAATAACAGAATGAGCAAACATTTCATCTAAGATTTCTGACTTATTACTTCTACGACTATTTCCCTGAGTACCAAGTGCCTTTGAACGGATTTGCCTGATGGAAGAATCACAGGCACACTTCTTGACAGCCTCAGATCACCCAAAATGACAATCAGAACAGAAATACCTAGAAGAAAATAAGCCAATGCCAATTATAGTACTTCAGACTTGAATGATTACATGATCATATAATGAACTGTCAATCCAAGAAAGAAAACAATCTCCACAAGACATGTTTAGACATATTATCTACATATTTACTTGTCATCAGAAGGCAGAGAGACTAAGGGCCCTAGCAGTCAGGCATCAACAATCAGACTTGGTATAAATGAATTAAAAAGTTTATTAGCCATAGAAAAACATTGATTCCTTAAAACCAATTCTCATTAAGTTCCCTGGAAAACAGTTAAGCTTACAGAAAATGTCTTTCTCATGAACAGAAAACCACTATGCTTTTGGTCCAAGATATGTTGGGTTTTTTTCTTCCTTCTTCTTCAGATGATAGACACATAGATGGATGTAGCCAAATCTATGAACGAGTGTACTTGCCCCAAATGTGCAACATGAATACAGAAGCAATGAACAGAAGACTCATAACCAACACTGGAACAGGGCCACTGAAAATAAGAAGAGAAGGTGTGCTTACTTTTAGTAAGAATACAGTGTTACCTTTACAATACTACAGATTGCCTAGGGGGGTAGGGGGTGGAGAGCACCTCCAACTCACCCAAGGATGTTATTTACATTATTTTAAAATATTCCCAAATTATTATTGTGGATATTTTGAGGGTGTGGTGACAGCATTGTGGTTATTTTGATAGGAGGAATCCTTATCTTTTAGTAAAACATACTAAAATATATGCAAATATATAGTCTCTCTAATTTCATGTATTTGACATTTTCCATAAGAAAAAATAGGTAAAACCTCCCAAAATTCTTTCAGTGCAAATGATCCAATTATCAAACTTTCATTTTAAATTAGGATTTATTAAAGAAAACCTATATTGTCTAACTACAATATACTAGGCATACAAAGATGAGAATCACATTGTAAGTCAAACTGTTTTCAAATATATGATCCCATTTCAGGCGAAACAAATATTAATCTCATTTTATAAATATGGAAAACTGAGGCCAGAGACTATCACTTGCCTAAGAACACACAATCAGAATGAAAGGAGAGATGTGAACTCGAGTTTTCTGATTCCACACATATTGCTCATTTTACTGCTTTAAGATTCCCATCTTCAAGGACCAAACATTCTAAGCAACACGTGGTAAGTTTGATTTATACTTATGTGTTTATTGTATGAAGGAAATACAGTTTTACTCATCAGCCCTTCTCTGAATCAAATGCTTTTCAAGTTGAAAATTAGTACATAGGTATCTTAAGGGGAGAACTCCTTAACTTTACACAACCTGCAAATGTTGACTTTAGCAAAATGTTAAAGGCCCCGCCTTTCTGACTCTTCCTGACAATACTGGTTTTGGAAAATTCAAGATGTCACTTCACCTCTCAGCTACAACTAGGGAGGGGACAGTGGAAAAGACCCCAGAAATCTTTACAATTATGGCAGCGGAGTAACCCAGGGGTGCAGCGGGCTAACAGAGTCCACGAGTGGACAATAAACAATACACAAAGATCAATGTCCACGCTACACTCTTTTGTTCTTCCAAAATTTGTACAATCCCAGGCACAAACAAATTTAAGAGTACCGGGAAGAGATCTTCATCGTGTAGCTTGCCCTTGATCATGCCCCCTTGGTCATAACGTTTAAAGCCACGTTAGAGGAACATCAGCCATAGAGCATAAAGCTGAGAGTGCATCTGTCAGAGTTCAAGTGCCAGAGTTTGGAAACCACCTTTATCACTTATGCGCTGTGACTGTGGTTCCATTACTTACCTTCTCGAAGCCCGTTTCCTAGTGTGTAAAGTAGGAATGATCACAGTACCTCTCTCATAGAGTTACTGAGGTATTAAATAATAGACACACAATGCAGGCTTATAAGCAGCTCTCAGGAAATGCTATTAGCAACCTGAAAAAAATTTGAAACTCCTACAAAGAGCAAACAACTAGCTCTTAGATGTTACTTGACTGCTCTAAGATGTGGTTTTATGAATACAAATTCCCAACTGTGTCCTTTCACCAAAAATCTCTCTCCCTGGTGTGATAAGACTGTGTTGATGACACCTGAAGGAACAGCTTCTATCGATTCCTGGGAATACTCAAGCAGTAGCAACAAGCAAGCCTGGCTGCACAACAGCAGAAAACCCAGAGCAAGCGCACGTCAGACTCCCCCACAGGAGAGAACAGCTCTTACCACCTTCTTGAGAAGGGTTTAAAATGAATCTCATGGATACTCTAAGGGGCAAGGGGCTTCAAAGTTTCTCTCTGAAACTCAGAAAAATTCCCTCTAACAAAGACCACAAGGTTGTCTGAATGCTACCAACTTACATCTCCCCAACCCCAAGAATTACTTCCTAAATACATTTCATCTTACCACACAGGTCTTCAAGAATTCTAGGGAAGTCTTCAGAAACTAAATTTGTGATCCAAGCCAAGCTATTGGTCAAGGAAATCAAACTAATCCAAATAAATCTCATTTGGTCTCTTTTCTTCCAGCCAGGTAGTGTGGAAAGAGCACGGGATTGAAGAGTCAGAATATGTGGTTCGGTTCTTGCTAGCTGATCTGGCACATAACTTTCCCTCTCTAAACCTGACCTTCTGAGCCTATGGTGCTATGCAAGTTGTCATTATTCCAGTGCCTCATCCACTGGGATTAGTCAGGAAGCAGCAGGAAGCAGTGGCATCTTGTACCCTATTGGACCAGAAACCTGTGGGATTAGGTCTGCTACACAGTACCAGCAACCCTGGAAAGGGAGGTGGGCAAGGCATGGGGACAGGGGTCCCCCAGATGCCCATTTCCTATCACCGAATGAGCACTCTGAGGCCTAAGAACTTGGAAAGTGGTATGTTCACCCTCCGGGGTCTACTCACCACCCAGGAAAGGCAAAGAAGCCAAAAAACTTTTGGTAACACAGCCTAATGCAGCAACTTCCATTAGGCTGTAACACCATCAGCTTATACCTCCAGGAGAGCTTTGAAAAATCAAAACTCCTATTCAAATGGTTACTCCTATTTCTTAGCATGGGACAAGAACACCAAATGAAGAGCAATTTCATCTAATTAAGCAATTTTCTTGCCAGTTCTCTCTGTTCCCATAACTTATTTTGACATAGCTAGATGAAGATCTTCCCTTGCTTTCACTCAATCCATAAAGAGATGTCATTCCAGGCCCTAAATCAATTGGTTGGTATACAGACAAACCAAAGCCAGCTCACCTGGCACAAATGAAGCTATTGTGTATTGTCAATTTCATCAACGCAAGCACCACTGGTGGCAGAGACGGTGCTGCCAACCGGCTCTGTGGTGCTGGACAGAAACACAAGGCCTGCTCCTGAGACTTACACTTTGAGGCCCGGCGAATCTTCCGTGTAGAAGCGCCACATCCCCCCAGTGCCAGCTGAGGTCGTACGGCCTGCACTCCTTGTTCCGCAGCTGGCATTTTTCCTGTAAGAGAAAAAAATGTTACAAACAGCCTTTTCTTGGAAACCCTTATAATGGCATCATAACATATGCTACCAACACATTGTTAAAGAACCAAAACATGAAAAAAACTTTTCTTTGTTAGTACACCCCAAATTCTTGCTTTTACCCCACCAGTCATAACCACTATGAACTGAGTATCTGTCACGTGCTAATGCATACAATAACCCTGGAGAGTAGTTACCATTTCCGTTTGATACGTAAGGAAAATGAGGCTAAAAAAGGTTAAGCAATGTGCCGAAGACCACACAGCCAGCAGGTGCCTGAGCTGGGCTGTGGACCCAGTTCTGACTCCAGAGCCCTTCCACTAGACCACACATACGGGCCACCGCATTTGGACCATTCAATTTCTCTTCACATGGAATTCTGTGAAGTCAAGTAATAAACCCCTGTTTTAAAATGCCCTGAACCTAGATAGTTGACCCTTGAACAACATGGATTTAAACTGTGTGGGTCCACTGATATGGTTTTTCCCCGCAATAAATACCATAAATGTATTTTCTTTATAATTTTCTTAATAACATTTTTTCTCTAGGTTATTCTATTGTAAGAATACATTACATAATACATATAACATACAAAATATGTGTTAACCAACTGTTTATGTTATCTGTAAGGCTTCCAATCAACAGTCGGCTATTAGTACATACATTTTTGAAGAGTCAAAGTTACCTGTGAATTTTCAATGAGGGTCACGGGGGGCAACCCCTACACCGTTCAAGGGTCAACTATAATCTGATATTCAAAGGACTACTTTAAAATGTTTTTAAATTACTGTATTGACTACAAGAGACAAAAAACGTTAAGCTTTAATTGTAATCCAGATCCCAAAATGAAAACACATTTTACAAAAAAAATTTGTACTGTTTTTACTATTTTGATAGACTGACCATAGATCTTAGACAGAGAGGTAGGATGTGAAAAAGTGCAGAAAACCCCCAATCTAAATGGATCCCTCATGAGGGGATCAAAGGCTTGTGACATGAGCTGTGTGATGTAGGCAGTGCTGGCAAAGAAGCTGCCTAACAGCACATACGCCACTGACCAGGAACAGGCCCAGGGAACCGTTGCCGTCCTCTCCTCAGTCCCAAGGGACACCCCACTCATCAACTATTCTCCTGTGCAGCACGACTCCAATCCCGTCTCTCCTCTCACCTCAGTGCTAGAGTGCTACACCACGAGAGTAAGTAGTAAGTGTGAGAGAAGTCAGAAGAAATCTTCAGCCCATTTACCACCAACTCAGAAATCCTAGGTAAGGGGAAAGGAAGAGGAGAGATGGAAAGCCCTGTCCCACACTCCCCCTAACCATCAACCAAATCCCAGTATACCATCCCTTAAAATCCCATTCCAATTATCTATGGGCTACTGATTCTGAATTTTTGGAAAAAGAAGGGCATATAGGGAGAAACCAGAAGTGAAAACCTTATCCTCCCCATCTCTGCTCACTGCCCTCCCAATTCTGGTCCTAATTCCCACCTCTCATCACCCTGTCATGGCCTTCACCCCACACTCTAATGCAAGACGCACTGGTTAGAATTCAGGGAGCTTGCCTTGCTGCATGGAATGGAAGCGTGGAGTCCTGGCTACAGTTTGGGTTCCAGCAAAAGAGCTGTGTACATGCTAGAACTTTGAAAGCAATCAGTGTCAAGCAGTGACTTGGGCCTACTATGTTACAAAGATTATATTCCAGACACATTAATTATGTGTTGCGTGGTGGCATAGGAACTTACAACTCCATCTGTGTAACTGTTTCTATGGAAAGACTGATTGGAAATAGCAAACACACTGTACAGGGGTTTACAGAGTAATTCTGTAATTCTTAGAAGAGCTTTCACATACAGAGATATACATCATTTAATTGGTGGGGTAGGTACCTGAAATTTTCCTCTTTGTTTACTAAAGGGAACTTGAGCTAGATGGTAAACCCAGTGCGGACATGGTACATCATGGGCTGAGCTAAGACTAGGAACCATGCACTTTCCACTATTCCCACAACCTCCAAACTCCAGGTCATGTCTTCAAAGTCTCCTGGAATTACAGGAGCTCTGAAGGAATCAGTCCGGCCTCGTAAGATTTCTTACATCTGCTGGTACATGGAACACAGAAGAGGATTTTAAAGTCAGGGTTCCTAGAAATACCAAAATGTTCTCAAAATGTCTCCCCTCCCCCAAATGGGAAGTAGGCAGAGGTTAATAGAGCCCATTTTAATCTCTTACATTTCTATTTGGGGTCTATTTTACCCTTTTTTTCTGGCCACTGTGTAACTGCCTCCCTCCTTCTATACCTAACACAATGGTTTTCACAACTGCCCTTTTACATACTTTGTTCTAACATGCTGGCCTTCTGGCTGTTCCTCAAAGAAGCCAAACTCATTCCCACCTCATCTTTACACTTAACCACTCTTTTTGTCTAGGAAGCCTATTCCTCCCCAGACCATTGCGTGATTTGCTCCCTTGCTTCTTTCAGGTCTCCACTTAAATGTCACCTACTCTGAACACCCTATCTAAAACAGCTATCCACCAACACCCTACCTAACCCCACCACTCTATATCCCCCACCCAGATTTACTTGCCTTCATCGCCCTCTTGCCTACATTATTTTTTTACTTGCTTCCAGTCTCCCACGCTGGAATATTAAGGTTCATGAGGCCAAACCCTGCCTATCTTGTTCATAGATACACCCTCAGAGCCGGAGAGTGCCTAGCATGTTCCCTCAGTAACTATTTGATGACTATCTTAATATCCCTGGCTAGTCCATCATCTTACTATCCCTGATTCCCATTAATCCTGCTTGAACACGGTGGAGCATTTTACAGCTTTACAGCTGAGAATGCATTATTGCTCCTTTTCATCCTCATGGAAGTTTCCTTTTATACTATATTAAAAAGAGCAAGGACTCCAACCTCGACCTGACCTTAAATCCCATACCATTTCTTCTCCAAGGTACTACCTTTATTACTTCATTGAACGTGGAGAGAGAGTGCAAAATGCAGACTACATAGTCCAAGCATTATCTGTAACTTTTTAAACTATTAGCTTCAATTTTTTCATACAGACTTACAAAGCAGAAATATATTCTTAGACAGCCAATACCTATTACATTACACTGATTCAGTAACACTTAAAGAGTGCCAAAATTCTAGAAGGGAACACTACGGAATCGCTCAGTACATACAAAAATGATTTGTCTAGTTACACCAGCCCCAGCCATACTGAACACTAAAAGATTATATCAACACCCACAAATACTTGTGTCCTCAAATGTTTAAATTTCCCCATTTCAATCAGACAGCAGTTATTTCATTTTTCTTAAGTAAATACGTTATTTTGTTATCTTATTTATATTTGATAAACATGTGATTTCTCTTTTTTTCCTTTAAAAATTCTCAGATGGTCAAAATGCCCTGCCACAGTTTTACCAATTTTATTAAGTAGGCCCATTGCCCAAGGAACTGTACCTACAGAACATGTTTTCCATTCCAGCACAAAGAATCTCTGATATCCAGAGCAGAAATGGGACAGCAATCCAAACCCATATAACCTAAACCACAGCTTGACACACTTTCCAGCTGGTCCACCCCAGCCTTCCCTCGAACATCTTAATGACAAGGACACTTAACCGTTCAGGATAATCTTATCATTTCTCACAGTTCTATCACAATTGCTTTCCTCCAAGCTGAAATCTGCCTCGTGAAAGTTCAAATTATCAGTTTTAAATTTATCTACTGTAGCTAACAAGAAAAACTTCGTCCCTCTTCAAGTCCTTATGAACAGTTTTCATGTATCCTCCTTCAAGGTCTTACTCTCTCTAGATAAAACCCCACTAGTTCCTCCAAAAATCCCCAGACAACAGGGTAGCTTGATTCCTTCATTCATTCATCATTTATTGTGCCGGGCTTCACAGTAGCGACTTAGGCAGTTTCTATCCAAGTCTAATGAAGGAAATAAATACAGAAATACACGCTATTGCCATGATATGAATGAGATGCTTTGGCATCAACAGGGAAGACTAGTAGCTACTGCTGCTTTTGGAGTCAGGAAAGGCCTTCAGAGGAAATAACCTCTCAGCGTAGTCTTGGGAGAATAAATAGAAATTTGTGGGGGGGTGGGGGGGATGGGGTGTCTAGTGAGTTCAGAAAACAGTAATAAGCTCATTTTTGCTATCACAGGAGAGACAGATAAGAGAGGTTTTTATGCTGGGGGTAAAAATCACCAAGAATCTTTGTATCGCTCTTTTTTAAAAAGTGCAGCAAAAAGTGTGAGGTCGGGGTGGTGGTGGATGGGGGAAGGGGGGTTCACGGTGTGAGGGATGTAAAAATAAAATAAAATAAAATAAAACTATAAAAAAACAATAAAATAAATAAAATAAATAAAAAATAAAAATAAGAAAAAAAAAAGTGCAGCAAAAAGAAACTAACAGAGGAACTAAGCAGAAGAGCATAAGAATCAGAGCGCAGTATGGATCGGAATGGAACCGACCTGGTGAATACAAGAGTTAGGTGAAAATGCAAACGTCTAGGTGAGAGACCTTAACGGCTACACGAGGGAAGGAGATGGAGACAGAAAGAAACGATGAGAAGATTTTCACGTACAATTTAAAGTCTGCCGCGTGACTGGCTAGAGACAGAGCACAAGAGAAATCAGAGATGACGCTGAAGTTCTGGCCTTGGCCGCAGGAGTGCACATCAGCGCCACGTGGCGTGCCGGAAACGTAACTGGGGATGGCGCGGGAGCTGGGGTGACCCAAGACTGAGTCACGTCAGACGGCGTGGGTGTGGGACCTCGGGGAGAAATGTGAGTCCAGAGGCACCAATGCAGTGACATCCGCTTTCTCAAAGCTGCCTCTGACCCTGTTCCAATGGAACTTTCCCTTTCTAAGTGGTCGCCCCACACTGTGCAAGGCGGAAAAAAACAGTTACCGCCCCCTCGGGACGCCGACGACCGAAAGGCCATTACCCCACCCGCCACATCACCCGAGGCCCACTGCGCCCTCGTGCCTCTCACTATCCCGGGGTCTCCTTTTCGGGGCGAGGCGATCCTTGGGCCCCCTCTCTCCGAGCCCACAGCCACGGGGGTCCCAGGGATCCTTACCTCTGGCGGACCGTGGAACCCGCCGCCCGGGCGGCCACCGCTTTACTAGGAGAGCGTCCGGAGGAGCCCACGTTGGTGCCACTGGGGGTCGGACCAGGCTGTTGGGGGAGACAAGGAGACAGAAGTGAGCGCTGCCCGCCGGGCCCCCGAACCCCAGGTCCTGACAGCCGACAGCAGCGCCTGCACGGGAGGGTGGGGAAAGCAAGGGCGCCACGGGAGGACAGCAAGGCATAAGGTAGAAGCCGGGCGCCTGGGAGAGGCGGGGAGCAAGGAGGGACAGCTCGGGTCGCCATACCATGCTGGAAGCTGGAGGGCGGCAGCAGGCGGCAGCAGGCTGTCGGCAAGCGGCGGAGCACTCGGATGCCCGGCAGCCGGAGAACCGCTGCAGGCCACGCCCCCGGCTGCTGGCGGGGTCCTCGCCGACTCCAAGGACGCCTGGGTCGTCCCACTCTATGCCTGTACAAATGGTGCTACCGGCGACTTGCTCAGCTGCTACGTGAGAAGTACAGACCTGCCGTCTCCTTACTTTGGACGACAGCTTCCTTCATGACGTCCATCCCTACCCAGGTGAGTACATAGCCTTCGTCAGACGAGAAATTTTCTCCGGCAGTTACCAGGCGCCCGCACATTAGCGCTGATGTGGCCTAAGTGACGCACGCGCCGTCAGCCCGGCCGTGGACGGCGGGGCGTCGGGGGGCGGAGCGCGCGTGCCCGGCCCTCAGGGCGCGGGGCGCCGGCGCGACTTCCGGGCCATGGCGGAGAAGCAGGCTCAGGACGGGGAGGTGCGTCCCAAGCCGTCGGTGCTGTTCCTGCACCCAGATCTGGGCGTGGGCGGCGCCGAGCGGCTGGTGCTGGACGCGGCGCTGGCGCTGCAGGCGCGCGGGTGCAGCGTGAAGATCTGGACCGCGCACTACGACCCGCGCCACTGCTTCGCCGAAAGCCGCGACTTGCCGGTGCGCTGCGCGGGAGACTGGCTGCCGCGCGGCCTGGGCTGGGGCGGCCGCGGCGCCGCTGTCTGCGCCTACGTGCGCATGATCTTCCTGGCGCTCTACGTGCTCTTCCTCGGCGACGAAGACTTCGACGTGGTCGTGTGCGACCAGGTGAGGCGACGTGGCCGGACCCTCGCCGCGCCGCCTTTGCGTACTGTGCGGGGCACACCGCAGGAGCCGGGCTGCCCCTTCCCGCGCGGCGGTGCGGAAAGGTTGGGGCTGAGCCGGAGGCCTCAGCGCGGGGAGCGACTGCGGGTCTCGGACCCGGGTGTGGACACGTTACAGTTGCCCGGGACGGGCCCCGCCCTCGCACCCTGAGCGCGGGGGGGGCCCCAAACTCTGCATTTTCAGACTGGCTCCTGGGGTGATCCTGAAGCCGGTGGGCCTGGGGGCGCGCTCTCAGAGACACAGTCGTTAGAGGAGTCCGTCTCCAGCCGCCTTTCACTTAGGGGCAGCTCCTGGCCTCCCGGTTCGCGTTATTTTCGTGGACGCGACGTCTCGGCCACGTGCATCCCGCTGTGTGTGGCCTTGGCAGCCGGCCCCCCTCCTCCTCGGCAGGGTCACGTGTCCAAACACCAAGCTAAACGTATCGTGTCCCTATTTAAACTTTTAACACGGCTCCCCGTTAGTCTTTGTAGAAAAGTCCAGATCCTTTCTCTTGCTGGAGAATGCCCACCTGGATCTGGGCCCTGGCCGGGCAACACTCCTTACGTCCCCCCCGCCACCACCACCCCCACCACCCCCCGAAAGAAGTACTATTTTAAAAAGTAACATTTACTAGAACTAAAACGTCAAATAATTTCGTAAAAGTTCCGTGCCAGTTCCACTCCCTAACGGTAGCCACTGTTAACAGTCCCCTGTGTCTTTGCAGACGTTGTCTCGGGCTGCACCAGCACGTGTGTGTCTGTTCATAAATAAACCGTGTTTGTAATAATTAGGATTACGACACACCGTACCGTTGGACAACTTGCTTTTTTTCCACCAAAAATTTCTATTTGGGATATCCGTATGTATCAACGTTAGAGATTCACTTCGTTCTTTGTTGTGGTTGGAAATCCACTTTTTTCTCACTGTACCATAATTTATACATTCCAACCGTGTGACCGGTTTTTGTGAATGGATCATTGTCGTAGTGAACACCTTGTACCTGTTTTTTTGTACTTCTGCAGGCATGTCCTTTGAGTGTAAAATGAGTAGGTGAAAGAATTGTTCATTGTCGGTGTCGATAGCTATTGCCCAATTTGCCTTCCAAAGAGCTTCTGTCGCTTTACTCTCCCACATGCATGACAGAGCCTGTTGCTCCGTTCTCTTGGGCACATTGGATGTTATCAGCCATTTTAATCTTTGCCAAACTGATCTGGGGGAGTGCTATCACATTGGTGTTTTTGTTTCTTTAATTATTACTCCTGAGTTACTTTCGATCATCCTTGCTTGTGTGGAAGCTATTTCTTTTAAGAATGTGAAAATTTACCAGACATTCTGCATGTCTAACTAGTCAATAAGCATGAGGCAGCTGAGACTGCCACAGGGAGAGAAAAAAACTGAGCTCAGAAGTAGGATACCTGGATTCGAGTTCCGTGTATCTGCTACTTTCTAACTGAGTAGCTTTGGATAAATCCCTCAGTATCCACAAAGCTCACCTCCTTCAGGTGTTAAGTGAGCTGGAGATTAAGTGGTTTGTAAAGATTACTCAACAGGAAAGTCTAGTAATGCCAGCATGTAGTTCATGCTCAGTAATGATTATGGTTAACATTTATTGAGCACATACTATGTGCTAAATTCTCAAGCGTCTTACATGTTCCAAACCATATAGGCTTTTTGGTTCTATAATTATCACCATGTTACAGAAGAGGAAACGGGGGCCCAGAGAAAGGTAGATGACTTGATGGTCCCACGGCTAGCCAGTAGAGCTGAGAGTCAAGCCCTGGCAATCTTGACTCCAGAGCCTGCATTCTAAACTACTATGTATAGTTCATTCATTGAGTTCCTCAGGAGGAGAAAGATCCTAGAGCTGTTCTGTCTAGTGTGGCAGCCACTAGCCACATGTGGCTACTGAGCACTTGAAATGTGGCTGGTCTGAACTGAGATGTGCTGTAAGTATAAAGTATACACCTGATTTTAAAAATTTAGTGTACAAAAAGTAAAGTATCTCATTAACTTTTTTAGCATTGATTTTATTTTGAAATGGTAATATTTTAGATCAATGAAATATATTAAAATTAACGTAACCCTTAAAACATTTTTAATGTGGTTACAAGATTTTTATTTCCATTAGACAGTGCTGTTCTAGAGGAAACCACTGGACGTGGAGTTGCAGCTGTAAATATTTAGCACACGTCTACCAGCCTTCCATACACCAAGCATTGTACTGGGTGGGAGTCTAGGGGAACACATAGTGGAATCATGAGGAGCCCACAGACTAGCAGGCAGGGTGGATATCTGTGCTTTTGATTTAGTTGAAGTTTAGTTGACCAGTCACCTTATCTGTTGTTGATTTTTGCTTTGGCTAGGTGTCTGCGTGTATCCCAGTGTTCAAGCTGGCCAGGCGGCGTAAGAAGATTCTGTTTTATTGTCACTTCCCAGATCTGCTTCTCACCAGGAGAGATTCTTTTCTTAAACGCCTGTACAGGGCCCCGATTGACTGGTTAGAGGAATACACCACAGGCATGGCAGACTGCATCTTGGTTAACAGCCAGTTCACAGCTGCCGTTTTTAAGAAAACATTCAGGTCCCTATCTCACATAGACCCTAATGTCCTCTACCCATCTCTGAATGTCACCAGCTTTGACTCAGCTGTCCCTGAAAAGCTTGACGACCTAGTCCCCGAAGGAAAGAAATTCCTGTTCCTCTCCATCAACAGATACGAAAGGAAGAAAAATCTGACTTTGGCACTGGAAGCCCTAGTAAAGCTGCGTGGAAGGTTGACATCCCAAGATTGGGACAAGGTTCATATGATCATGGCAGGTGGTTATGACGAGAGAGTCCTGGAGAACGTGGAACACTATCAGGAATTAAAGAAAATGGTTCAGCAGTCTGACCTTCAACAGTCTGTGACTTTCCTGCGGTCTTTCTCAGACAAACAGAAAATCTCACTCCTCCACGGCTGCACATGTGTGATTTACACACCCAGCAATGAGCACTTTGGCATCGTCCCTTTGGAGGCCATGTATATGCAGTGCCCAGTCATTGCTGTTAATTCAGGCGGGCCCTTGGAGTCCATTGTCCACAGCGTCACAGGGTTTCTTTGTGAGCCTGACCCCATGCACTTCTCAGAAGCAATAGAAAAGTTCATCCATGAACCTTCCTTAAAAGCCACAATGGGACTGGCTGGCAGAGCCAGAGTGAAGGAAAAGTTTTCCTCTGAAGCATTTACAGAACAGCTCTACCAATATGTCACCAAACTGCTGGTATAATCGATTTTTGTAAGGTCTTTATGCTACATTCATTATTTGTAGATTGTAGACCCAGTTTTGAAACCATGAAAGAAACCTAGAATCTAGTGTAGAAAAGTTTTTCAAATAAAACACTTGAGTCTTGAATCTGAGCCACTTTCCTATACACCGCACCTTCCTGTCTACTTTTTCAGAAAAACGGTATCTTTTGTGCTATAATTCTAAGTCTTATCAGTGTTAACATCCAAATATGGCATGATTCCCTGTTCAGCAGAATAAATGTATTTTCTCTAGATTATTGCCGCTCTGCCTATAAATCTTGAGTCATATTGTGTCTTACTGGGTTTTGATAGTTTAAGTGTGCCATCATCACAGTTGATTCATTTGGCTTCATAGCATAATGAGAAGAGGGTCACTACTTCCCAGAATCACTCCCCCTAAGTGTTCATTGTCCTCCTTTGGGACATTTTTGTTCGCCATACCTTTGCCTGGATCCAAAGCAAGAATGCTCTGTACTTTTTTACAAAGATGACTTACTGTATTTTTGCACACTGAGACATGACAGTAAAAGATGTTTCTCATAGGAAAAGACAATAAAATACAAAATTTGGGCTTCCGTGATCGGTATGTAGGTATGACAGCCAAGCCTGAAGTCAGAAACTAGAATCAACTGGATATTGAAATGAAGGACTGTTGTCACGCGTGGCGTGCATCTTGTTCAGGGTTTATTTCCTAATATAGGATTTGTCAGCTGTGTTCATATTGGTGTGGTATTAGGTAACCTCCTAATAAATGGAAGACACAACTTTTTTACCCTTCGGGGTTAAACCCTTCCGCCGTTGCTGTGCAGCCTTCCTTCACCACCCATCTCCCAAGGTGGAAGTGACCTTCCCTTCCTTGGAGTCTACCCCTTTGGTGGCACTGACCAGTCTTATAGTTCATTATGGATCAGTTGGTCGAAGTACAAATAAACATAAAGCACTTTTCAACACACCATTAAAGCTAAATTCATTTTTAAAAAACAGGATCACTTGCCAAAGGCTCCACATGAATCCATTCTAAGAACACAGACCTGGAAGCCGGACAGCCTAGGTAACCTTGGGCAAAATACTTCATTTCTGTGCCTCAACTTCTTCATTTGTAAAGTAGGATTACTGTACTATTCTGCTTTCCTCATCGGGTGGTTATGACATTAATATATGTAAAGTACTTATAACTACTCGTAGCACATAGTATATCTTCTCTATGTAAATGTCAGCTAGTTTGCAATTTGGGGATATTGAAAATTACTGTAGAAGTTCCATGAGTTCGTGCTGCACTGCTATACTGTTTCGGGGTTCTCTAGAGGATGACATTTTCGGTTGCAATTTATCCTGTAAGTCTGCATCACTAGAGTGTTTAAATGAAATGGCCGTACCAAAAAGGAGTCCTTTAAAACGAGTGTCAAGTATATTGAATCTTTTAAAAGAAGAAACAGTTCTGTTGCATTTTGTTTTCTCTGGTATTGTGAAAGCTTGCCTTCCAGTAAAGTAGGTCATGCCCATTGTGTAGCTTGGTGCATGGGTTTCTTGGGGAGCTACAGCCTCAGAAAGGCCTGGTGGCTCCGACCGCTGGGGTTAGGACCGACACACTCAGTTCTGATCCATAACTGATCGTGCTCTGGTGCTTAACGCATTCCATTTGACCATTTTATGCAGAGCCTTCCAAAATGAGCTTCCTGGATTCATGGGCCTTACGTTTAACTTCCCTTCATTGTCTTACGCCGGAGCAGGCGACAGTAAGATCACACATCTGGGACAAATGCAAAGGCTTACCTGCCTTGAGCTTCCAGCCTCTGATGCATTAACCCTTGGCTCCTGGTGCTAGCGATGTGGGCCAAGCGAGTGGTCCACCCCCCACTGAAAAACTTGTAAGTTTTCTTTCCTATAAGGATTTTAAGTTTCCCTTTCCTTAAGCTTCCTTTTCCCCCAGTTTTTTAGTCCCTAGTTCCTGATCTTAATCATCTTTCAAATCAGCTTTTTAATCTTAAACAGAAGATTATTCCTAGCCTGAATCATAGGAAGTCCCCTACCCCTGCTCCAGGCCATTCCACGCCCAGCTCCTGAGTGAACACCATGTGAATGACCGGATTAACCAGAGGAAAAGACCACAGGCTCCATGAAACTAAACAATTTCTGTCACATGGCCACCTTGCGTCAATGGCTTTGGGTCTTCTGTTTAACCAAACTATTTTTCCTCATTTAGGGTCCTTGAGGATATAGATGATACCCCAGCAAGATTGCCAGTCCCAACCAAAGAACGCAACGTGTTTTTCTAGGCGGATCTCGAGACCCCTTCCTCTCATCTGAGATCAGATAGGGTGAGAGTTCCATGAATCCCCCAATAGGACAGCTCTGTGCCCCTTCCCAGCAGGAAGCAGATACAGAAGAAAAGACCCCCTGTCCCTCAACTTCCCATAGAGGTTTTATGGGGATCATGTCTCAAGGGGAAAACAAGGCAGGCAGTTAGAGATAGGCATCGGGTCTCTGCATTCCTGCACAACCCACAGATTGCAACCGCCCAGACCTCCCCTCTCCTCCAAAAACTTCCCCCTTTCATTGTAATTATCAACCCCTGTGAGGAACAAATGGGTAAGAAATACCCAACTAGATTAAACCAGCCACTCACACCTGCACAGTAAAGGCCACAACGACCTTCATTTCACCTGAACCTCATTATACCATATCATGCATATGCCCAGAATATCATAACAGATTGAATTCTGGGAAGGAACATGCGCAGTCTAAAAAGATGATAATAGCCTCTTGTCAATCACAGGTGTCAATCAAGGGGTCCCATGCCCTGAAATGAACAGCCCATTCTAGAGAAAAAAAGATAAAAACTCCAAGTCCTTGCCAGTCCAAGCCCTTTTGAGCATCTTGAGCTTTGCCTTTGCTTGGGGGCTGCTCCAAAACCTTTGGAGTGTACTTTCTCTTGTAATGATGGCTCTTGAGCCATTCTCTGTAGCTCAGGTCCGCTCCTATTTCTTTGGAGTGTACTATCCCTTCTAATAAACTATTCTTTCACCACTTGATTTCTGTGTCTCGTTCAATTTGCTCGAGACGCCAAGAACCTGGCACCACCCAGAACAGCCCACTCTCCGGTAACACTTCTGTCTTCACATTAGTCCTCTGACCCTAAAAGATGCTGATGTCCCCCCACCCCACCCCATTGCCTTATCCCAACCCCTGTGAGAATCACTGTGAGACCATGCTGCCTGCCCTCCCATGGTGGGCATTGGGTCATTCAAAGTCTAGTGGAGTTATCAGGGTCAATTACCGGCACAAAGCAGAAATTCAAGCGAGCTGAAGTCAAAAGATTTTGAGTTGGGATTTCAAAGAATCGAAGCCAGAAAAGGCAGTCACACTCCACCAGGGAAAAATGAACTGGAGATAAAAGCTTCCTTGATGTGGTCTCTGTCGAGGAGGTCCCTGCTCTCCTGGATCAGCTTGCTCACCTGTGCACATGGGTGCAACCGCTGACCCTTCTTTGCCTTCCATGGATGCAGAGATCTCCACGAGTTAGCTGAAATTACACACACACACACACACACACACACACACACACACACACACACACCGGTGGGGAGGAGCCGTACAGAGAAAAGAGACCACCCACTCAGCTGGCGAGGAGCAGTATTGCGCTTCCTGTTTGGAAGTGATCCGGTGGCTAATGACTAATGAACCCCTGTTCAGACAGCCTTTGGAGTGTGTGGAGCTCTTTTTGGGTTCTCTCATTTGCTCTTCACAGCATCCTGCCAGGTAATTATTACCTGGTGCTTTTTACCCTAGGAAAGCTTAGGCCGAAATTAAGACCTAGCCAGACCATCAGCTCTAATGCATCTTTTGGAGCAAAAATTAATAGAAGACCGGGTATTATGTTACAGTAAAATAAAACCCGGTCTTACATTAATTTTTGCTCCAAAAGACACATTAGAGCTGATTGTCCGGCCAGGTCTTATTTTGGGGAAAACACGGTAGGAGGCAGCGGAACGGTAACCAAGCCAGCTCTGACTCCAGGCCAACAGAGTGACAGGTGTTCAGTAACCGCCTCGCCGCCCTCTAACCTGCCCAATACACCACTTTTCACTTCCACTGCCTTGTTCCACCTTTTCTCCTTCCATAAGGAAAATGCTCCTGAACACTTCACTATCTGCTCTGCTCGCCCCCATTTCTGTCCATGACAGTCAGCCCTTCTCTGCCCACCTCTGCCAGTATCACTGTTCTGTGACTTCCTTTCATTACATTTCCAACTCCCAGAATCAAACCATTCAGAGCTCAGAATTCGTTACATTTCCAATTCTCAAAATCAAACCACTCAAAGCTGAATGGAACCCCAGAGATCACCCAAACTTATTTGCTCTTACACAGATGGGAAAACTGAGTTCCAGAAAGAAAGGGGCCTGAATGCGGTCATACAGAGGGACAGTTACAACCTTCCTCTAGTTTTTTTCTAATCCCTTAAACCATCTTCACTTTTATCAAAATCCCTTATCTCCTGCCTCTTCCTTTGAACTCCTCACTCCCTCATCCCTAACCTCAGCCCTCTGCAGTTCTATCCCCAACAGTCTCTGAGGGTGCCACCATCAAACACCAGCCCCTCATGCCTGCCACCTCGGGGGAAGAAGAGCACATTCCCAATGACAGACCCAATTTCCAACCTGCCCCATGGGGAGAGGTGGTTACCATGCTGACTCCAGAGCCAAGGGGCTGCTGAAGCCAGCACTCTCTTCATGTCAGGAGGACTGGGGTTTCAGTGGGGTTCACAGTAAGAGTGACCTGGCCTTGTGACCCAGAAATATGACCAGAAGCAAATGCTGAAATACCTTGTAGGAAGCACTATCACTAGGCAAGCCACTAATGTCATTTGAGACAAACATGGTCTAGACGAGTCTCTCAGAATGTGTGTATGTACTCACGGGGGTTGAGGGGGGAGAGCACAAGTGTGGCACACTCCCAAGAAGTTGCCAGGAAGAATTAGAACAGTCTGCTAAAATGATGGCCTTTGTTTTTTCTGTGTTACTTAACCTACAATTCCAATTATTGAGAAGGTGTTCTGATGGTGATAATCCTAAAGTCTAGGTTTCCTTCTCTATTAAATGGGTATAATCATATCTAAGTAGCCCCCACCCCACAGGGTGTTTGTGAAGAATAGACAAATGAAAGAGTACATGAGAGACACTGAATCAGTATATGAATAAGACAAAGGACGTGAAGCAGATTTGTAAACTCAGAGTGCCATGAACTTGTTAGGGATAATGGGAGCCTTTCACAGGCCTGATGAGTTGCCCCAGTCTGTTGCCATTCCAGTGAGAGTAGCAGTGGAAGTCTGTCTACACCCATTTTAACAAATGAGAAAACTGAGGCACAAAGAGCTAACGAAAGTAGGTGAGAAAATGGTAAATTCAAACCTAGCTCGTCAGCTCCACGTGACTCGCAGCCTAACAAGTTGGCAGGTAAGGGCACAATATAGGCAACTTCTGTACCTTTCCCGCGTCTAAAAAACGTAGCAAGACATCTCATCGCTCCAAAAAGAAAAGGGAACTTTCCACCCAACAGTCTCTGTAACAGAATTTGCCACTGAATTACAGCAAAAGCACTTTGGGAGGTAATCTGATTATCATCAACGCAAGGGCTCAAACTCTGCTGTTGGCCAAAGTCCAAGACCCATCACTGAATACTCATCACCTCATCAATGCAGCCTCCTGGACTGACGGGCAAAACAACATCCAAATATTCATTGCACATCTGTGCCGGGCAGATTATACATTAGCAATTCAAATCTGGCCAGTGTACTGGCCGTTCCTGCAAATGTGTCTGTTTGGGTGAGATGCCTTGTTGTCTGAGACGGATAATAAGGCAACTCGGTCTAATCTTGAAGAACAATCAACCCATCTTGTGAAGGTGACTGGCTGTGTGTGTTCTTGCCCTGGCAGCATTGGAACAATGGTCCCATAATGCACTCGACTCAGCTGGCAATGAAGTCCCATCCTGATTAGTAGCCGTGGCTGGTGTCAATCACCACGGAATGCACCATTGTCCTCTGGTCCCCAAAACAGTTTATTTACAGGAAAACAAAGCCTTTACGGGGTTATGGCTGCTTCCCAGAGATTGCAAAATAGATTGAGCTGTCAAGCACACAAAGTAGACGAAGATTAATGAGTTGTGTGGACAATAAATATGAAGAGATGACCATGAATATGCTAATGGGCATTATCCATATACACCGTAATTGCTACCAAAATTAAAAGGTGGCATGAAGAAGATGGGTCGCGAGGTGACAGGGAGATAATCTTGGATGCTTGAGATGCTCACCCCAGATAAGACCCTCTACAGGTTTCCTTTCCCCGATTAAACCAGCCCAAAGCATCATTGTTCACAAGCTGTCTGAATAGTCTCCTTTTCAACAGGGATATACAGGGTGGGGTGAGGGGGGAAGCTGGAAAAGTTACTTTAGGGAAAGGTGTAATTAGAATAAGAAAGGCAAGAAGTGATCAGCTGTCAGGCTCCCCCCTCATCCCCAGTCCCCAGGGACAGAATTGATGAGGGGCATCACTTCAAACTTCAGACCCCTCACCCCAGAGTCACAGGAATGATTATAACTATGAGAATGTTATTTAAATCATTTCAGGGAGGAATGGGTGATTTTTCAAAGTATTCCAATACTCTGATGATTTTTAAAATAAACGTAATCGAGAAATTGGAAGAACATAATGTTTAAAGGAGAAAGAAATTCTGTTCCTCTGAGTGATTTGATTTTTGGAACCTCGATGTCCTGTAGAACCATGGCGTGGCTGTGGCATGACCGGGTCTCAGCCCGCCTTGCAGTCGGGTTTCAGAGTCTTCCAAGCAATGGGTGTTCTCTGACCCCATTCACCCCCTTTCTTCCTTTCCATCCTTATGTCTGTGGATGGCGGGTAAATTAGCATAATAGCATATGCAGTAATGCTGTGAGAGCCCAAGAGCACTAGAAAGAGAAAGGTTTTCTGTTTCCTAGTTCCTCTCTTCTAAATAAACTGGGGACCTCCTCCCCCGCAGGGCGGTAGAGCACCAACCCTGATTGTAAGAACTCACCTTTGCTACTTCAGGATAGAGACCGTACATGTATCCTTGGTCTACACTAGGCGAAGGGGAGCGGGATGAAACCAGGGGTTTAGGAAGAGGGTGGAGGGTAGCAAAATGGAAGGGAGGTTAGGAGAAAAGCGGGTCCGAAAGACTGCCTCAGGCTGACTCTCTTATGGGCTGAAATCTGCCTACCAGGGAAAAAGGAATTTTGCACATATGTATGAAACAAACTCACTGAAAGGGGTGGTGGGAGAGAAAGGTGGTGCCCTAAGTAATTTTGGAAATTAGTGGTGTCTATAAAACCAAAGGCAAAAGGAATGGCACATAAACACTTTAGCTGATAACTTGTTTCCCATGGGGTGAAGGTTAACAATTCTGAAACCACTATACATGTATACTGGAATTGAACAAGTAAGTAAATGGATAGCAGATGGTGGGAGTCAGGTTTCTCATGATTGGAGTGGGAGTTTACAGATGAGCAAGGAATTACCCTATTTCCTCAAAAATAAGACCTAGCCAGACAACCAGCTCTAATGCGTCTTTTGGAGCAAAAATTAATATAAGACCTGGTATTATATTATATTATATTATATTATATTATATTATATTATATTATATTATATTTATTATATTATACCCGGTCTTATATTATAGTAAAATAAGACCAGGTCTTATATTAATTTTTGCTCCAAAAGACACATTAAAGCTGATTATCCAGCTAGGTCTTATTTTGGGGGAAATACGGTAAGGCTGAGACTGATCAATGAAGTAATGGATTAAGTTGGAGATAGCAGTACAAATTCATGTTTAACTTAATATAGACACAGATGGTTACATGTAGAAATATTTATAGATATGTGTATATACACAGGTTAGTGTACACATACATATTTCCTTGCCTTCCCTGCTGAGAGGACCTAGAAAATGGCAACAACACCGCAGCAGCAACAAGCATACCCAGCACCCAGAACTAGGTTTCGAATACTATTCTCCAATAAAAGGAATCAAGGCTCTTTAGAGAAATGACTGATTGTAGGATGGCACAGGAAATATACAAGATGAGCCTAGAGCATCTTGTAAGGCCAAAACATAAGAAAGTGCTAAGAAAAAGAAAATTAAACACACACGTAGATGAGGGTATGTCAGTGGGACACAGGTGCAACAAAATAAATGAAGAAGTACTGGTTTATAACCCGAAGAATAAAATAAATGTCCATGAGTCCATACTGATGAACAAATGATGAAATAAATGGGAGAGAATAGAACAGACAAAACTCCACATGCAGAATTCAAAATAATTTATGTAGATATCCCACTCCGACAGTTCCATGAGGGTAGGCAGAGTGCCCTTTATAGACGAGTGAGGTTAAGCAACTAGCCTGTGTCACACAGAGAGATGCCTGACATCCCCCCTGGAGGGATGCGCAGTCTCAAGACTCTGATTCCAAAGTCCAACCACTTTACCTTTCTTTAGTCTGCCTTCACCCTCACCAAACTCCTGTGTGGCATTTCATCAGTGAAACTCCCTCTGCAGAAGGGGCCAACAATCCTAATTGGTTGCAGCCCATTTCTTCCTACCCGAGTGGATGTTAGATGGCCCATGAGATAAGAGCCTAAGGTCTTGCTGGATAAAGTTGGAAAGAGAAGTCAAAGAGGGCCAGCTTTCTTTCTAAGATATGGTCCTTGTTGTCGCTCAGTAATAAGGTGTAGGGCAAGCCCTGCAGAGCCTGGTGACTTTCTTTTGAACAGGACTCTATAATGCAAGCAAACCCTGTGCAATGAACAGAAATGCCATTGGCTGCACCAATCAAAGGTCAGTGTTACTCCAAATAATTAAAGACAACAACAAAATCAGAGTAGATTAAAACAAAGCAACTTTTAAAAAATCCATGTTAGAGACATTTGAATACAGATTTAATATTAGATATTATAGAATTTGTATTAATTTCCTTAGTAATAAAACATATGGTGATGTAGGAGTATGTCCTTATTCCTACGAGATTTATGCTGAAATGTAT
Organism: Rhinolophus hipposideros; assembly: GCF_964194185.1. NCBI lineage: Eukaryota > Metazoa > Chordata > Mammalia > Chiroptera > Rhinolophidae > Rhinolophus > Rhinolophus hipposideros. The sequence goes on along the minus strand of NC_138057.1, from coordinate 55,393,276 downwards.
AGGGATGGAGAGTCATAATGTCCTGAAATTATTTTCAAATGGTTTTGCAAAGTAATTTAAAAAGAAATGGAAAGCAAAATGAAGCAAATATGGAAAATGTTAAAGCAGATAATAAGCTTATTGAAATGGGTGACCTTGACTTATTCATTTTTGTGTTTCTCTTCATCCACTCACCACTCCCTACCCAAATACATTCTCTCGTCTGCCTGGCACATGGTGGACACTCAATATGTTTGGTGAATTAATATTAAAAATGAAATTCTTTTACCTGCTAATATTTGCATAACTAAGGAAAGACATGGTTTCAATCCATTTGCAAAGTAACACCCACAACTAATTGCTTTCTTAATTAATCATAATCTCCTTAAAATTACAATTTAACATTGATTATTTCCTCCCAGAGTCTAGTACCAAGCAAGAGCCTCTGTCCCTAGATGCTCAAGCCTGACCCTCCACTCTCAGAAGGCCCCGCTCCCTGCACCCAACGCAACTTTCCCCCAAGGCTGTGTTGCCTCTGCCCTCACTCGAAGTCCCTTCCACATCAAAACCTTGGGAGCAAACGATGTGGGCAAAGCAATTTGATGGAAAACAGTATCTGTGTTGTACATTTTTAAAAAATGATTTGAAAGAACCAGCAATGGAAAACATTTCTTTGCAACTAGCTTGTAAACATTAAAGTAATGAAAACATTATCCAAGAAGCAATGAACTCCAGTTCACTGTTGGAAATGAATTGGATATTTTTAAAACACTAAACATTTTCAGATGCTTTCATTGTTTAAATGCATCTTGTATTGCTCTTTTCTTATTCCAAAGGAAATTTTGTCCATTATAGAAAAATCAGAAAATGAGGACCAAAAAAAATAAAGTCATCCTCACCCTGAGATGAGTGTCACGTTGTTGTAGGTCCTTTTGTATAATAACAACAACAACAATAGTAATTTAAAGTAATAGATATTACCATTTAGTGGGTGCTTACTATGTGTCTACCAGGCACATTTTAGTCCTCACGAGAATATGAGATTTACAGGTGAATAAAATGAGACTTATCGAGAGAATATGGCACTTGCCCAGGATCACACAGCCAGTAAGTGTCGAACCAGAGTCAGACCCTCAGATTTGTTTACCTCCAAAGCCTGAATTTGTAACCACAGCTCTATACTCTCTCCCATAAATCTCTACCATTTTTTTTCCACAAAAACAAGAGTCTATCACAAAATCCCCTATTGTTGTATCAATATATTGCTTCCAATTTCTGTTCATTTTCCTATTGTTGCTGAACAAATTACCACAAATTAGTGGTTTAAAACACCATACATTTATTCTCCAGGGTCATGTCCTCTACGGTAGGGCGTCCCGTGCTGGGGTCTTCCTGGGGATGGCTGGACCTGTCTGGTCTGGTGGTATTAGGCTGATAACTAAAGACCTCCCATAGCCCGAGATTCCAAAAGCCTGCACTCTGTAGTTTCCCTGTGCTAATCTCGAATCGGTATAAACCAAATAGTTCTCCCAGAGTTTCCTCATCCTCCATCAGGCATGTGAGAAGTCCTGGATCTCTGTCCAATAAGCAGATATGCATTCGGGAGCACTACCTCTGCCTCTCTCTCTAGCCCTCTCGCCCTTCTGCTGCTGCCTTACCACTTCTGTGCCATTTTATAGACATAGCACAACACCAAAGGTGGACTTCTCTGAGAGCTTAGATAATTTGTAATTCCTTCAAAATTTAGCCAGTGGTTTCCTCTATATACACGTCCTCTTGTGAGGTTTAACCCCAAAGTAGAATAGTGTATTTGTCAGCTATTGCCACACTAATGCTACATTAAAAACCACTTCAAAACTCAGTGGCTTCCAACAACAAGAATTTATTTATTTATTTATTTATTTTTCGTTTTTTATTTTTTATTTTTTTTACTTGCAGGCTTATGCTTTGGCTGGGGCAGCTCTGCAGCTGGACTTGGCTCCAGGTTTGGGTTGGATTCAGATTTGTTCCCTGTGACTCCATATTCTCCTTGGAGTAGCAGCTGCCAGAGACAGATTCTTCTCTGGAAAAATCAAAGAAGCACTAGAGAACATAAAAAACACATTGTTTCTTAAGGTCTTGGCTCTTCCATTCCCATCCCAGTGCTCTAAACACATGTCTGTTGGCATGTCCAGTACCAGTGAGGTACATGCCTTTTGGCCAAGTCCAATACCAGCTGAGGCAAGAAATATGTTGTATCATTCTGTGTTCTGCAAGGTCACAAGAAGGAGGGAGAGAGTAACGTTCAGAGTTTAGGAAAGAGTCAGAGGAGGGAGACACTCTTTCCAGGAGCCTTGAGCAGGCTTCTGAGATGAGATGAACTTCATTGCTGTTTGTTTACCAAATGGCTCAAAAAGAAGGGGCATTCTAGGCAGAAGTTGCAGGGTAAGGACCGAGAAGTGGAGAGCATCTAATTCTGGTGTGATAGGAAATGAGCCTGGAGAGGGGCAGAGTCAAATCACAGATGATTTTATAAGCCACGGTAAGAATTCTGAGGGTTGCACTTTGTTCTAGATGCCAGGGGGAGTCTGTGATGGGTTCTAAACAGGAAGAGACTTGACCACTTTTGCACAGGACTAACAAGTGGGAGACAAGCATGGGTCTTCTCACTTCTAAAGCAGTGCTTTTCCCAAGAGGGCCACCCCCACCCAACTTCCCATCATGCAAGTCTCCAAATACAAATACAACTCCCTCTGCCCCACTCATGTCAAGATGAGCCACTAGTTCCTCACCTTAATGGTGAAAGAAGAATGGTGAAGGGGGACTCTTTCCTAGAAAAAGGAACTGCTCCATTTCACGTGAACTACTTACAAAACTTGGATGGCTGTAGACCATTGATATAAATTCCCAGTCTCTATCATATTTATGTTAGTTGGTGACTAAGAATGTTTGAACTATAAACAAATTTATGGTCAGAAAATATTAGCTCCTAAACACTGCAACCTTGCCCCAAAATCACCTCTTTAAATTCAGATTGTTTTCTCATTCCATCATTTGCAATCAGAGTTTTCCTCACAGACAGATTTTTACAGTTCAGCCCTAGACCAGGGATTTATTTGTGCCCATAAACAAAACCCTGATATTAATCTCCAAATATTTCTGATTCTCAGTTAACATCCTTAAACATCTTGTGTCCCAGGGGACTCTTTGCCCCGTCACATGAAGATGATATTTTAAGATTTATACTTCCTCAAAGAAGCGAGTAGATCATAAAACGTAATGTATTCCGTGGTTTGGAATGATAATTTTGCAAAGAGGTGAGGGAATATTTCACTGTGGATCATTACAACATCCGTGTAAGTTGTTAATATACTACTTACTACTTCCCTTTAAATATTCATCCAGCTCCTGTTTATGGAATGGCTCCTATGCCCCAGTGTGGGGTATGGGTGGCATATGTATGGGGGTGGGGGCAGGGAACTGGTCAGGAACAAGCCGTGGGCAGCTCCCTGACTTGTGGTTGCAGGGTTATGGATAGAGATCGAAGGGAAGAAACTATCAGACGCAAAATGACCAGTCACGGGCAGAATGCTGGAGACCTAGGGGGAGAGTTTTGCCAAGGAGAAGCAGGGACCCAGGGCTGATGCTGGATGTGGCCACAGGGATGTCTGTCCCTGGAGACTGGGTGGGGATAAGCAGAGGCATGTGCAGAGCCCACATGCAGAGATCTTGAGGGAAGGGGGTAGAAAAAAGAGGGATACGATGCAGAGAAGCTACCAGAATGGAGGAGAAGTCAATTTAACCAATGTTTTCTGAGTAGCTCTGCCTTGCTCCTGTGCTTGAGGGCTGCCAATCTAGTAAGAGCAGAGAGGCACACGGCCAAGTGTCTTTCAAGGAGGACCTTAGTAAAGAAACCTGGAGGCAAAGATGAAGGAACTTTGAATTCTGTCCCTTGGGAGTAATCTCAGAAAATTTCTCAAAAACGATAAACCAGGATTGTACTGTCATTAGGGGCAGTCTTCAAAAAGAAGATTCACATCCCAGCACCTGCCTTTCGAACTAGGTGACCTTGGGCCTGGGTCTCTTCTCAGTGCCTCAATTGTCCCATCTGCAAAATGCGGATGATAACATGACCACCCTCTTACGATGGTTATAAAGATGAAATAGAGTAGCACATGCACAGCACTTAACAACAAGCCTGGCACAGAGTGAAAGCTCAATAAATATTAGTCTTTACTATTATTCTAAGTGGTCATCGCCTAAGGGCATTGATGCCAGGCTTTATCCAAAGGCAAAGAGAAGCCACCCATATCTTTAGGCAAGAGAGTGATGGGAGCCAGTCTTCATTTCAGAAAGGAGCCTGTGGATGGGTAGTGCTGAGTCATAGCTATGGGATAGGGAAGCCGGATTGTATCCTGATGTAAGCACAGCAGCAAAGGAAGGCTTGTTTGAAACCTGGAAGAGCTGTACCTGTATAAAGCAAAGAGGAGGGAGGTGGAAATGCAGAACTTGGGAGGGGAGAGGAGGGTAATCTCGGTTCCAAGTGGGGAATTTTCAGATGGCTTTTTCTTTCCTATACTCCATAAACTTCAGTTTGCTTTAAATTTGCACTAAAATTTAAAAATCAATGGAAGCACTAAAAGATCAAACTGAAGAAATATGGGCCTCACAACATCAATGTTCCACCGGCCACAGGAGCCACAAAAGGATCATGTGCCAACAAGGAACTGCCACAGCTTCAGTCCACTGGCGATTAGGCCATCAGAGGCCGGACAGGGGCAGCTACTGCAGCAACTTGAAGCTGGAGCTCAGCATTCAGGCCCTGGAGCCGGCAGCAGGAAGACAACCAGATCCCTGATCCTCAAGTCTAGTCTGTTAGCCCATCATCTAGTTGAATAAAGCTTTCTATCATTTTCCCTCTGATGCACAATGGGGAGAAGGGCCACATATGCACTCCTGGTAATGTTTTCCAACCACAACTCAGCTGGAACATGATGGGGGTACCACAGAGGTCAGGAACAGTCAAAGGACCAAGTGTTTGCTTATTTAATGGAATCAGAATCAGGAAATCTTAGTACCAATACAGGCTCTGTATGTACGAATTGGGATGAATGGGGAGGAGACAAGGGTTAGAGATCATCTAATCCAACCTGCCCATCCCACAGATGAGAAAATCAAGACCCAAAGAAAGAGAGGAATGTCCCTCAGGCACCCAATGCATCAGGGTCTACTCTTCACCTGCTCCCCGCAACTCCCCTTACCAGTGATCTTTCTCTCTCTGTCACTGCCTCCCATGTCAAAACAACTCAGAGGATTATAGGCTGGGAAATGCTGAAAGAACAGATCTGGAAGGGCACAGAGATCTCATCTCCTGCCCACTGTACGATAGCAAGACAGGCCTTAGGTCACACAGTGAGGAGCAGTGGGTACCAGGGCCAGACTCTCACCCTGTGAACTGTGAGCAACCCTCTCCCAGCCTCCTCACCTCCCTCTTGCCCTTGAGGTCTCAGATGTAGGGACACTGTTCTGTGCCTCTGACCAGAGCGGCTGCCTTCTGTGACAAGGTAGGTCCATCTTGAGTCTCTGCCTCCCTCTCCACGACAGGAAGGATGCTGGCAACAAACACCAGGAGAAGCAGTGTGGATCAAAATCTTTTGTCTTCATACACTATGGTCCCTAATACATTTAATTTTTAAAAATCTCTTGTCTTCATACACTGTGTCCTTTAGAGCTCCTTCACCTCCTTTGTCTCATTTAAACCTCAGGCCCACCCAGTGAGATAGGAGCCACAAGCAATGTTATCCCATTTTACAGGAGAGGCAACTAAGGCTGGGGGATAAACAGCCGCTGAGTGGCAGAGCTGGAGGCTAAACCCAGTTCTTTTGACTTCCCAGATCAAGTGTCCTTGTACCTAGGGAGCCGTCCTTAAATTAGACGGCTCGCTAGCATTGGAATATGCCACTTTAAAAGCCTTAAAAACTCTGGGGGGTAGGGGAAATCTTCATCATCTTTCCTTAACAAAGTCATCTTTCACAGCTTCCCAGATCTCCAGGCGGAACAGGCAGTCCCTATAGGAACGTTTGCTGTGTGGACAACTATTGCCCTCTGGTGGCCAATGGACAAAGTGCTTTATAGTCTTAAAGAACAAAGACCAGTCAGTCTCCCTGCCTCCTCTCGCTGGCCATGTGAGAAGTGGTAGGGACAGATTTTTTATTCTGGGGGCCCTGGCTTTCACTGCCTTGGCTTAACTAATGAGATGTACATCAGCTCAGGAAAGAGCTGTTGAGGGCTTGGCTGCGGGGCTGAGTCTGAGGAACTGAGGTGAAAATTTGATTTTGTCCGTTGCTTTGGCAGGCATTTGTCTGAGAACTGCACCCTCTCATGAGGGTGACAGCATGAGTGTTGGTTCCCCCACAGAACCCACCCCAGCCCACTCCCTAGCTGTCACTGAAATCCGACCCCAAGGCCCAGCTCTCCCCACCTCCTGCAGGAAGGCTGCTCCCTCTGGTTTTCCTGAAGCAGGTAACAGCTGTATGCCTCCCCGCTTATGGCAGATACCTCTGGTTCTGCCTGGTCACCTATCAAAATAATCTGGGGCTGGGATGATGTCTGTTCAGCTTTTACATTTCTGAAGGCACTCACCTCATAGGTGTACTGTGAGCATTGAATGAGGGAATACATATAAAGACATAACAACAAAGACTGACACCTAAGAAATGCTCAGAAAAGTGAGCTCTTCCTGCATTATTACGTAGAGAAGCTGCTTGTCATGAGGTTGGCTCAGCTTGGAAAGGTGTATCTCAAAGATGGAGCTGAACTGCCTTTTACATAAAAAGTGGTCTTTCCAATGCACACACTTAGTATTAGAGTGTTCCTCCTGTGGTCAAAATGCCATTGGTGGGATGCAAAACAGAGTATGCCTTAAAGACGTTTGTCGCTCTGATGCTTATTTAATTAATAGCTTCTATTTTTTTTCTACATAGATTTGCACGGCCTGCATAGATTTGTAAATGAGGAAGCAACAACATGCAATGGAAATGGGTGTGATGTCTAACCTATGACTGCACCAGGCAGAGGCCAGTGGCAGATAGGGGAGCCATACATCTACTGAGAGCCCTGAAGACCTTCGTGCAAACCCAGGACCATTTAATATTTTCATTAATGACTTGAAGGATGGAATCGAGACCCAGCTAATCAGATCTTGGCATGATACAAAGCTCGAAGGGATCTTAGCTACTTTGGAGGATAAGATTAAAATACAATCCAAGCTTGACGAATTGTAGAGATGGACCTAAATCAATAAAGAGAGCAGCAATAAAGATAAATGCAAGCTGCTTGGAACAGAGCTGAGCAAATTATCCAGGTGATGAGAGGAATGAGTTTTGAGGGGGCCGAGAGAAGCTACCTGGATGTAAATTCATCAAGTCACCGTATTTGTAAAGTGGAGGCTCAGCTCTGTCACCTGGTAGATCTTAAACTTCAGTGAGTGTAAACATAACAGGAAGAGCTTGGCAAAATGCAGATTTCCAGGCCAGGGCCCAAGATCATGACTCAGTTGATCTGGAAGATGATTCTGATGCAGGGGGTCCATGGGTAGCACTTTGAGAAAGCTAGGAGCCTAACAGGTAAGGAGGCTGCTTCTGATCACACCACTATTCCCCAAGTGTTTACTTTGGAACACTTATGCCAGGAGATGTTCTGTAAGAAATGATTTCTATGGTCAAATAAGCTTGGGAATGTTCCCTTTTATAAAGAAAAGGAAAAAAACAAGGAAAAGTGAGCATATTCACAACTCCAACATTTTCTGCAGTGAAATAAACATCTTCACTTGGTTTAATCCAGAGTTTCCCAAACTTTTTGGTCAGGAAGCCATTTATTCATGTAACATCCAGCAACATCTTGTAGAACATACTTCAGAAAATGGAATTCCTATCAGAGCCCCGCCCTGAAGAAATTCTCAGGATTTCTCTGTCCTTTCCCTGCCCTGTATTGAAACTTAGCCCGGAGGCCGGAACTTGAAATCATCTTAAATGCTGCTCTGTCTCAACTTCCCTGGGTCTGAAGAGTGCTTTTCCTTCTTTGTTCATTGTTTCCTTTAGCTTGTGTCAAAAATTGCTGGTTGCCTCTACATCTCCTCTCTCTTAGTAACAAAATCCCCATATTGTTGAAGGTGGCCACATGCCATGCTACAAAACCACTCTTGTAGATGATGTGATCAATCAGAAGTATGCAGAAGTAATGGGTAGGATTTCTGGGGAATTACTTTAAAGGGGGCAGACACATTTGGAAGGCACCCTTTTTGCTCTTCCCTATTTCCTTCTTCTTTCTAGTAGGAGCACTGGCAGCGATTTTGGGCCATGAGGTGAACTTGCAGATGGAAGCCATTCACTGAGGATGGCCGAGCAGAAAGATAGGAGATTTTGATGGCATTGTAAAGACACCAGAGCAACCCTGCACTGCCTAAGAGAAAAATGTGCACCCTTATTTTGTATAAGCCATTGTTTTTTTCAAGTCTCTCTTATCAGCTGTTAAATGCAATGTAGAACTCACCCAGGGCAGAAACAGCAAAGCCTTTTTGTCACTTTCCACAAATCTCAGCCATGCTGGGCTCCCATCCTAACTGTGTCCCTACATGTCCTTGCTGTACCTCGTGTGTGTGTGTGTGTGTGTGTGTGTGTGTGCGCGCACGCATGCAACACGTGCCCTCTTATCCCCTCTTTGGCATAAAGTAGTTACGTTGCTTGAGCCCAGCACATTTCCTGCATGACCATGTTTGTGTCTCTGGCTGCCTCTCTCTTTTCCCTTTTATTGGAGTTAACTAAAGAATGGAATTAACTCAGAATGACATTTTTTGAGAGACTTACATCCCTCTAGAATGAACTTCTCTTTTGGAATCTCTGTCTTTAGAAAAAATTTTTTTCTAAAGTTCTGTAACCTACATTCCTGTCTGAAACCAGTGAGTAAGTCCCGAGGAGAAGTGGGTTGAATGGAAACTCTATGTCAAGAATTCCCTTTATAGCACCAATGAGACTTACTGAAAAGGAAAGAAACATCATGCGATTGCAAAGAAAAGCAAGACATGAGCATAATTAGGAGTCAGATGGATACATATAATTCACTTGAGTGGAGGGTCAGAGGGCAGAAGAGTCTCCTCTGCAGCCCTCCCACTTAGCCACCTCCCAGCTCCAGGGGCCCTTAGAGATTCTGGTCTGGGGTGCTTCTCTCCCTTAGAGGTCCCACCCGACCTGGAGCAGGCCTGCCTTTTGCCATTTAGGTACCAAAGGAGAAAAAGGAGATCCACTGAAGTTCCTTTCTGCTCTGACCTTGTGGCCTCAAAAGCGACACAAAGGTCTTCGAACTTTTCCTTTCCTATCCTTTGACTGGGAAGTCCATTTGCAAGGAACTTTTTTCCAAGTATAGACCTAGTGAGGCCTTTGCATTTTCTGAGAGATTCAAATGGGAGACTCTCCTGGGAGAAGGAACTAGTGTCCACTGAATGCCTGTCTGCTGACGGAAACACACTCATATATGTGCCTTAAAACAGGCAGGAGCCACGTGTCGTGCACGTACTCTCCATCTTCAGTTCCCTCTGCTTGAATAAATGAACAAATGAGTGGATGCTGAATAAATATTGAACAAATTAAATATTTATAAACATGTACAAACTGTTACTCCCATAGGGAAGAAGTTTAAGGTGAAACACACGAGGTTTCACTGGAGGATAATTGCACTCTTACTCCCTGATACTCCAAACAAAAACTACCCGATTCTTTCCTGAATAGTTTGGAGATGATATTCTCTCCTTGTAAAGAAAACTGTTCCTCTAAAAACTTCCTGAAATAGAAGAAGTGGGTGTCTGTAAAATGTCAAGTTATTTCTTCATATACTCCCTGAGTTGTTGACCGGATGCCTTATGCTTCGTCTTCTGCTTTCTTTGGCCAAATAAACCAGTCAGTGCTCAATTCTCCAATTGACTGGTTGGCTCAGGGAACAAACCCTCAAATCTGATCACAGGAAAATTCATTACTTGAAGTCCTCCCTTAGGGTTCAGAGCTCATAAAAGAAACCTCCAGAGGCCCCTGCTTAGGGGAAGAGAGGTCCCTGTGCTCCAAATCTACAGATGGGCAATAATTAACCTGAACTAATTATGGCCAAGCCCCAGGCCAGTCTGCTCAAATCAAGGATGCCCCCTGACAAGCAGGTTTTTAGAGCAAGAACTTTGTATTCAAACACTCAAGGAACATTCAGCAGATTTTAACAGAAAGGAGCTTCAGGCAAATAGCACCCTCTACCAGCCAAAAATGGAGGCAGCTGGAGGTTCACTGTTGGGAACACATGGAACCCCAATACAGTGAATGGGCAAAGATGCTTTCCCTGGAACCATCTTATGAGATTCTTAAGGATTTTAAAACAAATACTACCACAGATATCCACACATAAAGACAAACAGCGAGCTAGGAAAGCTATGTTTTATCAATATATTAAAGAAGGACATGGAAAAATCAGAAGAAAATGAATACCCCAAAAGAAAAAAATAGTAAATTATAAGGAAAAATAGTTCACCACAGAAACAATGGTCAATCAACATGGTTTTTTAAATGTTCAACCTCACTCTAGTAATAAAAACACAAAATCAAACTATGAGAGAACTTTTTGTCGTACGAGTTTGGTAGCTTCTTTTGTTAATGGTAATGCTCACATTTATAAGGGTAATGAATTGGGCACTTTCAGACCCTGTTGGTGGGAGTAAATCATGCAACTTTTGGAAGGCAATTGGCAAAAGACAGCAAAAGTCTTAATATATGGATGTCCTTGGCCCTTCTGACTTAAGAACTTTATCCTTAGAGCAGGTGTTCTCAAGCAGAGGCAATTTTGCCACCCAGGGGACATTTGGTAATTTGGAGATATTGATTGTCAGGATATTGGTGGAGGGGTATGCTACTGGCATCTAGTGAGTAAAGGCCAGAGATGCTGCCAAACATCCCATAATGCACTGGACAGCCTTCCAGAATAAGAATTATTGGTCCAAAACATCAATAGTGTCACTGTTGAGAAACCCTGCCTTAGGGGACAAAGTCAGGCAAGTACACAGGGATATATATATATGCAAGTATATTCAATGCAGCATTTCATAGAAGGTTAAAAGTTTAAAGACAGTGAACATCGATAGGGCACTAGGTAAAATAAATCATACTCCATGCATACACAACAATACAGTCGAACCACTAAAAAGTACATAAATCTGTGTTTCTTAGCATGGAAATACATTCATCATGTAGTGCTCAGTGAGAATATCTGGATTCAGAATCATATGCCTTGTGTGATAAGACTTTTTTGTGTGCATATATGTACAGAAGAAAGTCTGAATGCTTTTAACCACCCTATCACATATTTGAAAGGTGGAAAGATGACGGGTGATTTTAGTTGTTTATTTTAGCTTGGCAGTGTTATCTATTTTTCTTCCAACAGCACGGCTAATGGGGACCTTGTAATGTACAGTTTAAGGCTAGAGTCGGACACCGAGCATTCTGGCTTGGTCCTTTTCCAGGAATGTGAAAAACGGAAAACTCTAGTACCAATGAGCCTGTATTCCCATATGCCAGCAAGCAGCTGGGGCTGCCCCCTTAGACAACAGGTTAACTCCAAACCCCATCAAGTCACCTCATGGCACTATGTCAACATTTCCCTTTTCTCTTCCTGGAAGTCACTCCACAACAATTGTTATTGAAGCCGAGGATATTTAAAACTCCAGAACCAGCATTACTTGGAAGGGCAACCCAAAGCAGTGGAAATAAAGCAGGAGCTTGAACAGGGGTAAGAGGAAGGAGGCTGCAGACCTCCCAGAAAGGATGCAGACAATTCTGAAAATGAGGGCCACCCCCTGACGAGCAAAACTGGAGCAGTTTGTTTTCAGCAGTGGGAAAGGAGGAAATGTTTTGGTTTTAAGAAGCAGGGGAGGCAGGGCTAAACGAGAGATCTTCCAAATTAGCCATATTTGCAGGAAGCAGTCTTCCTCTGGAGCAACTGAGACAAGCGTGAATTTGCATAGCAAAACCAAATACCACCCCCAGCCCAAAAAACAAAACAATTAAAAACACAGCTTAAGTCCATTGGCTTGGGAGCAACAAAGGCTCAACAAACTCAGGTACAATCCCTTGTATCATTTTTGTAAAAAAAGAATCATTGTGCTGGGAACAGTGGTGGAGCAATCAGACATGCTTCCTTCTGCCTTTGCAGTTCAGTTTTCTGGGGAGCCACAGGTCAGTCAGATCATTCCAGAAAATGCAATATGTTGGGTAAGAGCTTGGGCTTTGGAGGTTGGTAAACCCAGGCTGGAACCCCTCTGTCATGCAGGGTGTCATGCGGGGTCTCATGTCCCGCTCCCCACACAAGAATGCAGAACATGGTGAGGCCAAAAAGGAACACCCACAGAGCCATAGACAGGGGAGTCATACCACTATAGTCTTGCTGGCAGCTGTGTTGGAGACACAGGAAGCAGGAGCCACACGATCAGCAACCTGCTGTCCACTTTTCTGCCAACCAACCAACTCCACTTACTAGCTGCAATCCGCGCTTGCTAGCTCAGCCACCACCTTCTGGCTAGACCCCTATTTGCTGCTAGCGTAGCCATGGCAGTTATATTAGTGGCCAATGGCTCACTGATTACAGCTGACAGCCAACTAGCCACAGCTGATGGCCATCCAATCACAGTTGATGGCCATTTACTACCTGGGCCAGCACCTTTCCACGTGAGGCCGAGAGCCTGGAAACTGCACTCCTGGCTCTGTCCCCACACCCTCCTCTTTGGGAGACTCTTTGTTCATCTGCCAAATGGGCAAGTATAATAGCTCCTACCTCCTAGGGTTGTTGTGGGATTTACCAAAGGTACTGCATGCACCGTGGCCAGCTGGACATCAGTGCACACGCGGTATGTGCTACTGCTACTAACACAGCTGACACGGTCAGTAGCAGTAGCCGCAGTAGTAAGAGTATGATGAAGGGAAAACAAAAGTTGTTGTAAGAACTTACAGTGGGGAGGGGAGCAGTCTCCTTCAGATTGTGGACCAGGACAGCTTCTCTAGGGAAGAGCTAGAGGAAACTAAAAGAACGTATGTCTCCAAGAAGTTACAAAAATCTTGGGGATGATTTGGATTCTGCTAGTGCGCGGCACTCGTATTATACCTGAGCTTAGCTGGATCTCAAGGGCCAGGAGACCCCTGCTGACACCTGAACCTAATATAATGCAGAGGGCCCTCTCTCCCACCCCATTCTGCCTCTCCTGTCAGCAGGTGTGAGCGGCCTGGCAGGAGCTAAGGAAATGTTTACTGAAAAGATTAGCTTGTCAGTGGGGCCTGGACAGATGCCTATTGCTCCTCTGCTGTCTGCCATCCCTAGTCCATCTGAGACTAGGTGAGGGGGCAGGTTCCCTCTGACCCAGAACGCAGGATGGGGGCTCAGGCCTCAGGCACACTGCAACACAGGAAAAGATGCTGGCAGTGTGAGAAAATCGTTCAGATCTGTGGTGTGGTCAGATGCTCCCTGAGTCCTTGGAAGACCCCACCTCTGCTCCCAGGGATTGTTCAGCTGCAGAACCATGGAAAGAGCAAACAGAGTTCAAGTCCTGCCTTAATTATTTTGGGACCTCAGATTCTGTGAGACTCAATTATTCTCATCTGTAAAATGGAGACAATAATACCTACCCCATGGAAGTGTCGCAAGACTTAAATCAGGAAATAGATATCAAAGTTCTGAGAACCAACACTGTTGAAGGGATGTTTGTTTGATATTTATAAATTAGAAAATTGGGGCTGAGATGAGCATTCTTGTCCGAGTCCATGAATTTTCCCAAGGTGTTGTGCCAGTCAGTGGTCTTGAGGAATCTGGCTTGTAGGGTGTTCTCAAGAGCATGACCTTTGACATACGGGCAATGCTGAGCCACTAAAGGGTGTAACTTGAGAAAAGACAGATTTAGGAAGATCACTCCGGCTATAGGGCGGTTAGATGGCAATTTGTCACAGCTAAATTAATGGCAGTGGTAAAATAGAGGCTCCTTGGAGATTGAATGTATAGGGCTGGATGACTAATTGATTGAGCCATTCATTGGACATGAGAGATGGGGGGGAGGGATGAATCTTATATGCCTGGTGACACTTTCAATGAGACGGGGAGTCCTAGGGGAGAAGCAGACAAGGGGAGGATAATGAGCTCATTTTGAACGTCTGAGTGTGAGGTGCCTGTAAGACCCCCAAGTGGTATGTGAACCAGGGGGCTGGATATAAGCCTGATGCCCAGGAGTCAATACAGACTCAGTACAGAGATTCAGGAGCCATCTTCATCATCATCATCATCCAGTTGGTAATGGAAGCCACCAGAGTGGATGCAGTTACCCGTGGAGAATGTGTGAGGAGAAAAGAAGGGGCCTGAGGGGGCAGGCAGACACAGATGCCTGGAAAAGGAGGGGTGTTTTCATGGAAGCCAGGGGAAAGTGAGGTTCAGAACGGAGCGAGGGAGTGATCAACAGTAGAAAATACTATGGAAAGAAATTTCTATTTCAAAAACCCAAAAACCTAAAACATGATTCCTGAATTTAGTAACAAAAACGTTCTTTTGAACATAGGAAAGGCCGTTTCTGTGGGGCAATTGAGAGTGGGTGGGAGGTGAGAATTTGCAATGAGTGTAGATGGCCATTTGGAGAAGCTGGACACTAAAGGGGAGGAGAGAGGGAGGTAGCAGCAGGAGGACGCTGGGCTATTTTAGGATGGGAGTCAGCCGAGAGTATTCCAACGTATGGGAAGAATCCAGGAGAAAGTGAGAGGGTCGAGACAGAAAGGAGAGAGAGGAGCCAGGTCCATGAGGAGGCACAGACTCAGAGCCCAGGTGGAGGACTCGGGGCACCTCTACAGCTAAAGGGCAGCCCCGTGGACCGTGTGGACAGGGGGGTGGGGGGGCTGTAGTCCAGCAGGAAGGAAGAAAAATTCATCAGGCCCCATGATGATGTCTGTTTCCTTCGGGAGGGAAGTGAGGGTGTATGATCAGAATATGGAGGGACCAGTTAACGCCTTAAGGCAAGTCAGGAAGTTGTGAAACAGTCGCTGTGGGGAACTGAAGAATGGCCTGGGCACACGGAAGGATTGCCCAGCTGGGATGGAGACCATGAAAGTGCACAGGGAAAGGAGAGCTGGGTCTCAGTGATGCCAAGGACCTGGGAACTGATGGCAGGTGGGGGTGAGGGAATCTGAGGGAAGGCATCTCAGATTGCTGGGCTGGGGGATTCGGGTGCCATTCAATCTAACTGCACACGTGGGGAGGCGCAATGGGAGTCAGATTAGGACATTCGGGCACAGGCTGCCGGGAGACGCTTGTCCCATCTCCATTTGTGAGCGGGTGCCCACCCCTCCACACCCTTCAGGTCATGAAAGTTGACGATCCTGATTGTCTGCCATCAGTGGATCAGAGCAGATGCCACCCCAGCATTTCAAACCACTCCAAATGCCCATGGCAGAGTGGAGAGAGGACAAGGCCAGGACGACAACCAGCTGACCCTGTGACCCTGGGCATTTCTCTTCCTTTTTCTCAGCCTCAGTTTCCCCACCTAGACAATAAGATGATTTCCAGGAACCTCTAAGTGCAGACTTTCTTCAAAGTGCAGTTTTACTTATTATGAGTGTGTTTTTTATAACCTGAAGTGCCGGTGAGAGGGGTGGGTGCAGAGCAGGGCTCAGCAACACACACACACACAGTTTACAGGGAAACATTCAGTCTCACCAAGATCTGAACGCTTCCTGTTAATTAATGGCTTCGTTTGAGATTATTAAGTTAGACTGGGTAGGTGTATGGCCTTTCTTTCTACTGCCCTTCCAATTAACAGGCACTTTGCAGGGTAAATGTTAATTTAGAGTAATTGGGCATGCAGAAGGGAAGTGCAGGCAGGGGAGAACAATGCTCCCTCTACTGCAGTTTAATTGCTAGTAAGTGTTGTTCCCGCTGCCCTAGACCGGGATGATTAATGGCCTTGGAGTCCAGGCTGAAACCCCTGAGGATGGCAGAGGCTGTGGCAGTCTTAACCCCTCGGTGACTGAGATGAGGGTCGAGAAAGATCCCAGTGGGTCTTTCTGGGCTACGGAGCAGGACTTGTGGTGGGCTCCTCATCTGTGAAATAGGAGGTTGGATCTCTTCCCACTGGTATGTTACGAGAGTCAGGTATCCTTCCAGGTAATGTTGGCAAAAATACTTCAATCCATTGACGTAAAGAACAGGTCATTGTACCAGTTGGTTACCCTGAGTTATCATCATCTGGGGAAATCAAATTGATTAAAAAAAAAAAAAAAACCTCCAGCACCCCTCACTAAATAGCTGCTGTCAATCTCTTTCAGCTGAGTCAACCTATGATGATCAGTTGGCCAGGCTATATTCCCAGTTATTCAAACAAATGTTAATCTAAGGATTGCCATGCAGGCATTTTGTAGATGTAATTCGTTTACGATCAGTTGACTTTGATTAAGGGAGATTATCCTAGATAACCTTTGTGGACCTGATCCAAATCAGATGGAAGGCTCTAAGTGCCAGGTTGAGGCTTCCCTGAAGATGAAATGCCACAGTAAGGAAAATTGGGAAGACACAAATTTGACAATACTATGGTGGCCAAGGCCTCACAAGACGCTGCCCCCACAGCCCTTTTTAAATTGTCCCTCTGCTCTGAGACTGCTCATCCACACACACACACACACACACACACACACACACATGCACGCACACACAAACTTTTTTCCTTCCCCCACCCACCTAGGTGGATTCCCGACTTCTCCCTTCTTTTTAGGAAGGGCAGAAACTTCACCGCAGGTACTGTCCAATTTCCAGTGCTTTCTTTCACAGGATCAGTTCAGAGCACTGGAACCCCACATGGGGACATGGCAGTGAGGGAGAAGATAGGCAGAGAGAGAAAGAGACCATTCAAGAAGGCCCTCAACGATCAGCTTCTTTCTTCAGTTGAGACATCTACTTTCAGGGCTTCCCCAGTAAGCACAGGGCTGGGGAAATGGCTGGGCCCACTGGGCATCCATCGGAAGCACCAGCTCCTGTCCTGTAAAGACCCCAGAAAGATACAAGATGGGAAGAAAATGGATTTACTGGAACTTCTCACAAGAGATTATGCTGTGTGGCTGTAACATTTCAATAAATCTCTCTTGGGGCAAGGGGGAATGAGTTCTCTGAGGGTCATGTTTGAGTAAGAAACTGTCTCAGAGTGGAGTGGGTTGAGTTTTGTTTTCATTAGAGGGCAGTGTGTACATTGGAGGCAGAGCTCAGTTTGTCACCAGCAATCCTCCTTCTCAAACAGAGCCTGGGCTCTTCTTTAAAGAACAGCTCTTTGGTACAGCACCATTTATGTAACAATGGAGAGGGGACTGTGTGTGTGTGTGTGTGTGTGTGTGTCCGTGCATGTATACATGTACTTGCTCATCTATGCATGACATATCTCTGGAAGGATTCAGTAATAGGATCCCATGGGTGCCTCTATGGAGGAGAACTGAGTAGCCCAGAGATTGTATCAGTTGGGAGGGAGGACAGGCGGCTGTGAAAGTGACCCCAGAATACAAGGTTTAAACAAGATGACATCTCATTTCTCTCTCACATACCAGGGCTGGTATAATGGTGATGAAGTGTCGGGGACCCAGGCTCCTCTGTTACGTAGCTCAGCCATCCCCACAGTGTTGCCCTTCTCAGAACAGACGAGGATGGCTCCCCACTGCATCTGCATTCCAGCCAATAGGAAAGGGGAAATCAGGAAGCCGCGGAAGGCACATCCTTGCCCTTTGAAGGAGCCGCAGGGATGCTGAACAGGCTCCTTCTGCTCACCTCCCATTGGCCAGAATGCAATCACTTGGCCACACTTTAGGGAGTGTCCTCCTTAGTGGAGCAGTCATGAGACCAGTTACAATTTAGAGCTTTATTTTTAAAGGAAGAAGGTGGAGACGAGATACAAGGGGACAAAGAGTAGTCTTTATCTGGAATAGGATGAAAGAGGTATTTTCACATCATATATCTATCTTATACCTTTTGAACCACATGAATTAAGAAAAAATCTTGTTTAAAAAATGTATTAGAAGTTCACAAATTGAGCACATACACCCACCTCTCCACTATACCATGGACCCATTTGAATAAAATGTTATTTTTAAAAGAATGAACTCATGTTAGTGCTAGAAGAGAGGGTGCCAGTAGATCAGAAAGTCTGAGAAAACATGGGAAGCTAGAAAGTAGAGGAGATCAGATTGAGAAAGACCAAAGGTAAACTACAGCCCCACACACTAGGACTAAGAACTTCCCTTCTCAAGGTAATTCCAGAAAAACTCCAAATTGAGAGCGAAGAAACAGGGAAGAAGAGTAAATCAAAAGGCAATCAGAATAATTGAGCAAAGACTGCATTCACAGTGGCTGGGCCAATTGGGCCCCCACCTTTTTTTCTTCCCCTACCCCCTTATATACCTTCAACCCACAAGGAGCAACTTTCTCTAGGACCCAAAAATTCTTCTCCAAAACATACGGGTGATCTATTCAGGAAGGGATCCCAATATGGGGTTGAAACTCAAGAGAGTAGAATAGAGCTTAAAATTACTCTAGATACCCACAGCAGACATGTATGGCAAGGGGAACGGGTTGTTGTGCTGCTCACGAGGAAAACATAGTAAAATGCTCTAGTCCCATTATTTAAGCCTCTCCTTACACTGGCATGTGTGAGTATCCCCAGGCTGCAACATAGAGGAAAGCCTGCTAACAACATGGCCCAACCACTCATGGGAACCTGTAGCCAGACCTCCCATGGAAGGCAGAGAGAGGCCTGCCAGGGAAACAGGCACTTTAGCAAAGCAGAAGGAATAAGGAATGAGATTTCCAGAAACATGAGATTAATCGATCTAGACGGATTAATCTAGACTTTCATTTATGAAAGTGGATGAACAGTCCTAGGTCACCAAACATTTGAGGGAAACCAATAGCATGAAAGAGCTAAACAAAGATGAATAAACAAAAGGAACCATCCTAGGAAAACAAAAAACAGGACACAGTAGGGAATGTTCAAGAAAACTCTAAGTATCTTTGGAGAGATTTAAGAGAACTTTAAACTTCTGAAACAAGAGCTAGCTGCCATTAAAAGAGGGAACCATCAGAGACTAAGAAATCATATCTGGAAATTAAAAATGATTGTAAAAATGAAGAAAAAAAATCCAGCAAAGAGAAGGAGTAATAGAATGGCCAAGACTAAAAGCCAGACTGGTTATCGGGAAGACAACGAAATCTCCAAAAACGGGAAAAACAAAGCAGTGAAAAGAAAGTCCAGAGACAGAGGAAAGATCCAGGAGGTCAACATCCATTCATTCAATAGGAGTTTGAGAAAGAAGAAACAAAAAAGGGTGGGGGGAACCAGACATAATAGAAAAATTTTCTGAGCCAGGGGAAACGTGTATCTTCAGATTGAAAGAGCCCACTGGTACCAACCAGGATAAGAAAAAGCAAGATCCATACCTTGACACTTGTAGAAATTTCAGAACCCCAGGAACAATGAGGACGTCTTAAAAAGCTTCCAGAAAGAAAAAATATGGGTCAGCTACAAAAGAATGAGAATCTTACTGACATGACTTGCCAGCAGAAATACTTTCAAATCATGCCTTTAAAATTCTGATGAAATAAGAATTTGAGCCTAAATTATACCTCAGGCCAAACCAGCGATCCGGGGCAAGATATTTTCAGCAATGCAGAGAAAGCTTATGACGGATACACTCAAATTTACAAATTATTCAAGGAGGCACTTGAGCAAAGCCAAAGGAATAAGGAATGAGATTTCAAGAAACATGAGATTAAAGCAAACTCATAAAAAACAGTGATGGTGAGTAAAAGTGAGGAAAATGAAATTAAAAGACAGCTTTCAACCTTGTCAATTGTGTGGTAGGAGTTAAGCACATAGGATTATCTTTATTTCTCTATAGATCTGATCACATTTTGTTCTGCAGTGATTAATATTTACATAACCACAATATGGTATGTGCTAGTTTTATTGCATTTAAGTATTCAGTTTGCCTAGAAGACTGGACTATAGTTCTGAAACAGAATGTAAATGTTATAAACTGTGAAAGTGGAAAGAATGTAGATCATGTATGTCGATGTAAAGGAACGCACACAATGGAAAGAAGCAACGGTAAGTTGCAGAATAATATATGTTATATGTATATTTTATATGCATAGTAAAACACCTGGAAAATTTCCATTTACTTTTACTTTCTACACTTCTATATATTTTGAATTTTTACAAGCATGTATAACTTTGGTAATTAAAAACTTTAAGTAGAATATTAATTTGAGGGTTTATTAACATGCCTGGGGGACTTAGGTTTTGGGTAGGGACCTGAACAACAAAGACTGAGTAAAAAGAACTACATTTTGTGAAACCCACAATCTGAAGCTAGATAGAAACCTCAACTGTTCTAAATCTGATAACAAAACAAACAACAGCAAAACCCACAGACCAAAAATCAATGAAAGATCCACACTGCCATCTACTGAGGATTTCTTGGCGAATAGATTGAGTCAGGAAGGCTTTCTCTTTTATGAATAACATTATGTACTCAGACCTGCACAGACCTGAATCTGGTTTATCTTCCATCAGGAGCAGGGATTCCTACAATGAAAGAAATCAGGATCATACACGGAGGTGCTTGAGAAAACATGGGCAATAGTAGAGGAAATGGAAGTTGTTCACCTCAGCAAAGAAGTGACCCAAGGAACGTGGACTCATGGACGTTTCTGACACAGTTGTAGTGGGGCAAAGCCTCAGTGTGTGGGACCAATGAAGAGGAGTGACTGAGTACCAGAAAGAACCTTGTATTGACAAGTATTACTTCCCAAAGATATATCATCCTAAAACATAGCAAATGCACCCCTGGTCTCTGAAAATGGGTAGAGTCAGTGTAACCCTCTATCCTGGAAGTTACAGAAAGGATGCCTGCATTTCTGAGAAGTCAGATTACATAACCATGGCATACAGGCATTCAACCAATACTTTGGACTGACTTAAATATAGCCAAGGCACCAGAGGCTAAGAGGAATCAAGCTCTATCTGGTGAGCCATTCTGCCAAACCCAACCTGTGTTTAGCAAGCACTGGATTTCCATCACACTTATCCACGCTTAGGACACATTCCTTCAACCAGGTCCTGCGACCTAATGAACCAGACTCTTGTTCCTTTTTACAGTAAAGGTTGAAAATACTGTTTCCCCCAAAATAAGACCTAGCCCGGTATTTTATATTATATATTATATATTACACCCGGTCTTGTACTAATTTTTACTCCAAACGATGCATTAAAGCTGATGGTCCGGCTAGGTCTTATTTTCAGGGAAACATAGTAGTAACATTCCACTAAGATCAAAGCAGACTTCATTCACGTATTGTTTTAAAAAAGGAAAACAAAGAGAAAAGAAAAAAACTGTATTGGATCACAAAATATTAGAACTGGAAAGACTTCCAAAATCATCTGGTTCACTAAGCTCATAGCTGGGCTGAGGTCTGGAATGCTGTAAATAAGAATTCTGTGTTTTTAATTTGGAAGGATAGTACAAGAAATAGGAAAAGGTAATAGGTACAGGATTTATATAGTCAATGCTCAATAAATGTTGAGAATGTAAAAATATTCATGTCAAATTTCAATCCCAAAGCCGCAGGCTTCCATCTTACTATAATAAAAGGTGCTAGGTTCTAAGGAGAGCCCATTGTTTTGTTGTTGTTTTTTTAAATATCAAGTATCAGAAAAACAAATTAAAAGACCAACGGAAATAGTTGATGGAATAAGTAAAAAAAAAATATCAAGAGGGAAGCCAGAGATTGGTGAGGCAGTTAAGGACAAAAAGTCTTCCTTCTCTGAGAAGTCCTGAAGGGAAGCTGGGGACTGGAATGCCTTTTTATGAAAAGCTTGCAGGCCCTCCATCTGGTGGGGGCCCAGGGTCAAAGATTTTGCTTCTATAAATATCCAGGCCCATAGCTGCATTCTGTCAGATCAGTTCATAATCATTTAGGATTCCTTTCACTGTACGATCCCTCAACGAACTCTTCTTGGGAACTGCTCTGAGCCAAACCCTGGGCTAAATTTCTGCCAAGAGATTTACAGAAATGAATGACACGTAGTCCCTACTCTCAAGGTATCCCTTTCCAGCCTCAGAACCATCCAAGAACACATTTATACAAGGTCTTAGAGGGAAGTGTGTGTATGATATGACATGGCTCCAGAGAGCTACGCAAAGACTCCCCTAAGAAGTGGTACTGTGCTTCTGACAAGCACCCGAGACATGCCACATTCCCGGAGAAGCCAAAGGTCCAGTGGGTTAGCATCCAAATAATTACAGAACCTATTCTGTTCTTGCATTATGTGCTTGGAAAGGGAAAAGTGTGAAACCATCTGCTTCCTTCAAGGTGAAGAGGGAGAGTCCTAAAAACCCTCAAGGTGGTTAAAATGGGAAGAAAGTGCAACCAGTGGCTGTGCCAAGTGACTTGGAAATACTGCAGGGGACCAGCGATCTACTAACAAGCAGGACGAGTGCTTGGTGGAGGAAATGACTTTTGAGTGGATCCTTGGATGATTCAACTAGCAAGGCAGAGGGGGAAGAGCCTGAGCAAGGAGGCAAGAGGTGTGCTGGGGAACATGAGGGTGATTCAGCATGACTGGTGTCATGTGAGTCTCGGCTCCCGCTCCCCACATAAGAACGCAGGACATGGTGAGGCCAAAAAGGAATACCCACAGAGCCATAGAGGAGTCATACTGCTATATTCTTGCTGGAGGCCGGGTTGGAGACACAGGAAGCAGGAGCCACATGATCTGCAACCTGCCGTCCACTTGTCTCTGCCAACCAACCTCACTTGCTAACTGCAATCCGCTCTTGCTAGCCCCCAGTTGCTGCTAGTGTAGCCACAGCAGTTATATTAGTGGCCAATGGCTCACTGGTTACAGCTGACGGCCATCCAATCACAGTTGATGGCCATTTACTACCTGAGCCAGCACCTTTCCACGTGAGGCCGAGAGCCTGGAAACTGCACTCCTGGCTGTCCCGACACTGGCATATAAAGTGTGCTGGGCAGGAGTAGCAGCAATTTTAACAGATTTATTGAGGTATAATTTATATATCATTCACCCACTGTTATGTGTACAATTAATGATTTTCAGTCAATTTAGAGTTGTGCACCCATCACAAGAATTGTTTTAGAACATTTCCATCCCCCAAAGTTCCCTTGTGCCTCTTTTCAGTCTTTTTGTGATGCTTATTTTACTTACCATGATGGTTCTGAGGTTCATCCACGCTACACCACCAGTAGTCCATTCCTTTTTGTTACTGAATAAGAAACCACTGAGCAACTATAACGTTTTTAAAAAAATCAATTTACCAGCTGGTGGACATTTCGATTGCTTCCATCTTTGGCTATGATGATCAATGCTGCTGTGAACGCTCACCTTCAATTTTTTGAGGAAATGTTTTGATTTTTCTTGGATTAGGGTTGTCAGATTTAGCAAGTTAAAAATACAGGATGCCTAAATTTAAATTCCAGCTAAAATTTTTTTAGTATGTCGCATGCACTATTTGAGATATATTTAGATAATAAATTATTTATCTGAAATCCAAATTTACTTGGGCATCTTATATTTTACCCGGCAACTGTATTGTGCCAATTGCAACTCTAGAAATGGAATTGCTGGGTCATACGGTAGGTTTATATTCAACTTTTTAAGAAACTGCCCTTCTGGTTTTTTCAAAGGGACTGCACCACTTTACATCCCAGTAATGTATGAAGATTCTAGTATTTTCTCATCTTCACCAACACTTGGTAGTGGTTTTTGATTATAGCCATTGTACTGGATGTGATTTCTCATTATGGTTCTAATTTCTTAATTAGTCTTTAAGAAATTGTTTATTAGCCATTCATACCTTATTGAGAAAATGTGTATCAAATCTTTTGACTCCTTTGAATTGGGTAACTTACCTTACTGAGTTACAAGTGTTCTTTATGCATTCTGAATACAAGTCCTTTATCAGATACAGAATTTACAATTTCTTTCTGTCTTTGGTTCATCTTGTCTTTGTCTTAACAGTGATTTTTAAAGCCCCAAAGATTTTAAATTTGATAAAGTCCAATTTATTCATTTTTTAAATGGATTTTGCTTTTGGTATCGCATTGAAATCTTTGTCTAACCCAATGTCATGAACACTTTCTCTTTTTTTATTTTGCCACCTTCTTTTATTTTTTGCCTTCATTTTTGAAAGCAAGATGTTTTCAAATCTTGTAATGCACCCAACCCAGTCTCTGGAGCCTCCTGAAGGTACAGGAATAGCCCTTGAGCACCCCGTCTCTTCATTGATCGCAAGTCAGAGATCCCAAGCAGGCTTTAAGATTAGATTTAGGAATATCGGACATTCTGAGGCCCACTGGGGAGAGTGGAAACTTACTCCAGAATTTGCAGGCCCTACACCTGAGTCACAACCCCAGAATGCCCAGGCTTTCTGAGCTCACTAGAGGAACTTCCGGGCAGCAGGAGTCACCTTCCTTACACTCTTGTGAGCACAGCTGGAAAAGGAAGGGAAGATCTGAGCTTGGCACAGAAAAATCTGCTATGGTTCTAACCCAGGTGCCCTCCCTGTACCTCCCTAATTCAGAAACCAGAAAGAAGTGAACCTGCAGGCCACCCACCGAGTGTATTCCATCCAATGCTACTGTTCATAACTGCTCTAGCCTATCACAGATCTAGCAAGGTCTGCTACATACTGAGAACACCTCGAGTGTCCAGCGTCCTAGGCTTTTCTTTTTTCACCACGAGAAGAGGAAGGTGCCTGAGAGGCCTCACCACCCTTTGAGACTAAGGTGAATACCATAGCTGGCTCTGGGGCTTGGCCAGCCGCCACTGGCCTCCAAGCTAGACACCCCCAATTAGAATTCCCAGGGGGACATGCGGAGCTCCACCTTCTGGGTGAAAAGCAGCTCACCAGGCAGAATGGCCAGTGAGGGAGGAGGCTACGCCTGCGGCTCCCATCCAATACCTGGCCTCTCTGGCCGCAGCCCTCTATCACACATCCATGCCCAGGTTACCTTCAGCCATTCCCTAAAGGAAGGATTGCCAGGCTCCTCCGTCATGTGTACCCTCCTTAGGACACCTTCAACTGTCGCTTCAATGTGTCCTACTTGCAAAAAGCAGGTGAGACATGCAAATAAAAGCACTTGGACAAAACTCAAATGCTAGGTAATGACAAGCACAATCATCTCTCATATCTAGAATTAAGTCTCAAAAGTGTATTCAACCCATCACTCACAGTGTCCCCATCTATTCCAGCCTGTGAGTCCAAGGATCACCTGTATCCTCTTCAGGTATCAGGAGTGCCAAGCAGCAATTCTAATTTTATTTGCGTGTTCACGTCCATAACCTTTCCCCCAGAGTTGCTCCTTTTAAAACGTCTAACATTACCAAGTAGGCTACCATACCACACCTCCCTTTGAAGGAAGAACTGGACCTCCCCGTACACCATCGATTACATTAAGATCCCGAGTGTTTTAGAGCTGCCTACCACAACACGTGCACATTTTAGTACTGATCCACGCTAAGGCTCCCTTTCACCTCCTATTTTGCTTACCCTCCCTCAACTGTTTTCTTTCCCCTTTTCCCCTCTTTGAAATACTTAAGTGACTAATCCCCCCTTTTATTCTATCCTTTTATGATAAGTAAAATAGTTCTTATGTTTCTTCCCTTTTCCATTTCTCTACAGCTCACACAATCCTTTATTTCCACAATGATTTATTATTTAATTGTATCTTTCCTGATCCTTAAAAACCAGGCATGACTGAGCCCTAGTTTTTGTAACATCAAGTTTTTCTACTCATTTCTCAAAATAGCCTATTTCGTAAATCCTCAGTTATGAAACCCAAAAAAAGTACAGTTGAAAGCTATGTCTAGCAGGTCATGTATGTAAAAATGCCTTTTCCAAATTAGGAAACACCAAAGGAAGGAGAGGTTTGTATAAAACTAGTCCTGCTTTTTCTCTGAATCTATGCTATTTTGAAAATAATTTCACTTTTTTCCAAATTTCAACAAAAGCCTTACATTCTGGTGATATCTTCCTTATTAGGAAAAATAAAAACAAAAACATCCCCACATCCAGTCTTGGAGTTGAAGTACCAGTCTTCAATGTGAGAGCAATCCAATCTACAAAGTTCTCCCAGAGTCAGTCCAGGGTTCGGGGATCGCATCTCCTCCAGCACTATTTTCTCAGTTCTCTTACCAGCCAAGGTCTCACGCCCAACGTACTGATACTACTTAAAAAAGAAGCCAATTTCTATAAACAAGCCCATTCTCACAAATCCTTAAATTAGAAAAGAAGATGAAAATTTCTAAATTGCAGCTGAAAATCATTGAAAAGCTTTTAAGAATCAACGGCGGCTGATGGCTCAGGTGGTTAGAGGGTGAGCTCTGAACAACAGGGTTGCAGGTTCAATTCCCACATGTGCCAGTGAGCTGCGCCCTCCACAACTAGATTGAAGACGACGAGCTGCCGCTGAGTTTCCGGAGGGGCAGCCGGATGGCTCAGTTGGTTAGAACGCAAGCTCTCAGCAACAAGGTTGCTGGTTCAATTCCCACATGGGATGGTGGGCTGCGCCCCCTGAAACTAAGATTGAAAACGGCAACTGGACTTGAAGCTAGCTGCGCCCTCACAACTGGATTGAATGAAGGACAATGACTTGGAGCTGATGGGCCCTGGACAAACACACTGTTCCCCAATATTCCCCCCTCCAAAAAAGAAAAAATTAAAAAAAAAGATTTTAAAAAAACCAAAAACTTTAAGAATCAAATTTTATACAAACTTACTCAGCCAGAAGCAAAGCCCTTCCCTGTGGACAGGTCCCATCGTGTCCACTGGGGTCAACAACCCGCAGCCTGTACGAAGAAGCCACCACGCACGTAGGTGCACCTTTGAGCAGGTGGGTGCTTCTCCAACATGTTACAACACTAGCTCGTCAGGGCAGCGATCCAAAGATTCTAGTTGATCTACAGCCACTACATTTCCCAGCAGCACGGCCCACTCCCATATACACACTTTATTTTAAATTATGCCACTAGCACTTGGGGGGAAAAAGTAATTTATTTGCATTGCTTCCATTTTTCTACTGTAGTGTTAGGACTTGACATAAGTATCACTCTTCTACTTCCTATTTACAGTTCATTCAGTATATTACTACAAATACAATATACAATCTTTAAAAACTTATGGGGAACTGCAGTTTTTGTTTCTCCTCTTTACAGATTTCTCAAAATCATTCAACATTAATGAAAATTTATATGGACATTTTCTGTACACATCTGAAAGAACAGAGATTATACTGATAAAACCAAAAGAATTTTGCACAAATACAATAAAATACAGAAAAGAAAGAATAGATGATGTTATCTGGGGTACAAATATAAACAATACAGTACCATTTGAGTAATTTAGCAACATAATACTCATACTTTATAGAAATAAAACTGCAAAACCTGGAGAATGCTCTGACAAATATTAAACATATATATACAATGAGGTAAATGTACCTTGGTCTCTTGAGAGGTAATTTAAGTTTAAAGCAATTGACATTTTGAAGCATCTCCTTGACATATAAAGAAATATCAAACACCTCATTCCATTGGCACAATGTGAAAAGAGGATATCAAAACATGGTTCATGATATTCAATTCACAAATCTTGTTAAAAAAAATAAAAACAAATTCACTGAAGTTCTTTTTAAGCCTTAAGAAACAGATTGAGTCACCCCAATAAACTTTAATTTAAAAAAACACCAAAAAAAAACCCAAAAAAGCAAAACAGGTTGAATGTTATTAACCACATTTTTAAAGTTTACAATTACACATAAGATTGCATAATGGGATTGGAAAGTTTAAATGTGCTGACAATCCTCAGACTGTCCTAGAAGTCCAGCCTTCCTAGACAGAGGGTCCATGGGTATTCCAGCATCCCAAAACAGACACAAGAAGCTGCAGTACATGTCCAGAGCTGTTCTTTAAGACCCCAGAAATATCTGAATTGGCATTGTCTGCCAAGTTGTAACAGAACCATTATTTGGAATCTCTTCCATTTGGAGCCAGAACACTTCCCGCCATGGTCAAGAAACAAAAGAAACAGTTAACTTACAATCATTCTTTCAGTGCAAGGATAAACTCTTGACATGACTGATTTTGTTGCATTTTAATGAGCACTTTGCCTTTTTTTTTAATTTAACAAAATATTCTATAGTGACAGTTCTAAGATGTATAAGAAAAACAGGTACCTCATGCATAAGCTGCAAAATGGCCAGGTGAGCACTTTAGGTTTTGCAGTAAGAACTGAAATTTGGACTTCCTGATGACCACGGCACTGGACACCAACTCAAGGCACTTCTTGCGCACTTTCATTACAGCAGAATTACAGGCTCAGCTCTTTGGGCCTTATCTGTCCGACAGGGGCTGTAACTGGCCACTGCTTCTGGCACAACGCCCATTGCCACAGCTGACACTCTTGGACAAGGCTGATAGCAGCTCTGTCATCTACCCTCTCTCCAAACTTGGAGACTCCTCTCAGCAACATCCAATGACTCAAAGAAAGTATGTCCCACAACTTCTATCAACCGTTTTGTGGCTACTCAGTCAAAAGGTTGCTAGGGGGAGGTGGAAGGGATGAGCGTGGCAAGGTCGTGGCCTCTGAGTCAGAGACCAGCAGGAAGGCAGGCTGGGAGAACCAGAGCTGAAGTTGTTAAAAGAAGAAGCGGGGATGTCTGTGCCCCATGAGGGTATACCTCCCCCATCCCCACTCCTCCGGGGTACTGACAAAATGGATGTAAACAGGTAATAATTTGCCTGAAGGTATATTTTAGCCAAGTTGAATATTGGAAGGTGAGCCTGTAAAGACAGGCAGTATAAACAAAGGTATGTTTCTAAACAACAAAATTAATATTCTAGTCAAATTTATCTGCAGTTGATCTATTTGATCTTTTAAATTACTTTCATTTTCAATATTAGCCAATTGGAGTTTATCAAACCATCATTAGTCAAAAAAGGAATTAGGTGCAGTAATATGTAACCCAATTTAGAACTAAATTCCAGCTTTAAAAAAATTCCCTGATTCATCAAAAATACATTTTATCCACTTAGGCAAGAATAGTATAATTGTAATTGAATCTTTGATTTAATAAAGAATATCTTCAGCAAAAGTTGATTACCTTATATGAAAGTGAGAAATCGTATATCACAACTTTAAATCAGACAAGAACTTTTGGTATGTTCTTAAAATTACATAAAAATAGTTTCAGTGATAAAATACATTGGTCCCCTGACTTTCATAAAGCAGATCTGGTAGGCTTAGAAATGGAAAAAAAAGTACCTGATCACAGAGCTAGATTATTTAACTGGAAATATAACACAATTATAAAAACAATCCTCTCTAACTCATTCATTTGCTTTGATGAAATTGTGGTAACTAGAGAAAAAACTCAAATTTGGAGTCAAAATATTGACCTCTAAGCACATTTTCCCCATGATGTTTTTAAGCACATGAAATTGACACTAAATTCCTATGCAATATGTCATTCATTCTAAAATTACTTTGGCTTAAAGACCAAATAGTCTTTCAAATTTATTCTATGTATACGAGATAAGACACTATTCAAATGCAGCTCAGTCAGCGTAAATGGCCACTACCTCTTACTGACCCAAATACTGTAAAAGTTATTCTGACCTTTTCATTGGGAAATCAACAGCACTATAAAGTCAGCGTCTTGCCTCACAGCTAGGATAGTTTCCCTCCCCCTCAGAATAAGATCACAGTGATAAATAGAACTTTGAAAATTGTAAAAGTCTTGCAAAGACTTTTAGCACTGGAAGTAAAATCCAGTTATTATACGCCAGCTTCAAGTTGATGTGAGAAGACCACAAGTTTGCTTTAAACATTTAATTTGACCAAAAACATCTGCAAATGGAGAATCTATACTCAGAATATGCTGTAGCTACCACTCTTCCAAATATCAAGAGTGCAGTGAATTCATTACATAACCATGTAAATGAAGCAGTTAGAATATCTGCACACAGAAGGAAAGACTGAATTAAAAGCTGCCTTCCTCAAAGTGTAGTGAGACCTCAAAACCACACTGACTCTAACTTTAGTTACAAAGACAGAAAATCCACCAATGACTCCTACATAACAAATATGACTTGCACATACCTGTTACCTACTCAAATTATTAACTACCCTTAACTTCCTAGAAAAAAGCCTATTATTTAACATCAACCATAAGCTAACTTTAAATGTAATTCATTTCTTAAAAAAATAACACTGTCTTTGATCAGATAAACAAAATGGCTTACAGAACGCCACACAACTTTTCACAAGCAGCTAGACAAATTTTCCCTTTTAAGAAAAATTAGTCTGTATGCTACAAATTTTAAATTATTAAAGTACTGTAAGCATCTAGAGTGCCACTTGATTTTTTTTTAAGTATACTCAGACAACACAACTAAAATGTAAAAGCATGATGTGAGACTATTCAAACAAGACCATGATAACAATTTACCAATTAATGCCACTTCATTTCTTTAGTGGTTTAAGCGCATTTTGGTAGGAGAAAGGCATTTTGAAAATGGAATACCAAATGACATACCACAAAACTCTTCCAAAAAACGAAACAGAAAAGGTCTGGGTTACCCAGATAAATAAACTCTTTGAATTGAAACACTACAAGTTTTAACACACACAGACTTTAAGCAATTTTACTCATTTCCATTAGAAAGACACAGGAGTGGCACTTACTGGTATAGTACAATCCCATTTTGAAGGCATGTAATGTTCTAAATATGTGAAAGAACAATAATAGTATACAAAATACAATTGCATAAATTATGTTCCTCACTACCGTATGAGGTCATTTTTAGACTCAAGATAAGAGTTTTATAAGTGTTAGTTTTAAGATCCTGAAACTTATAGAACAGTACATTCAAAGTCTGAATCAAGAAAACTCTTTAGTGGTTCAGAATCCTCTGAGAATGTACTAACCAGGAGTAAATCACTTTCTTTAAAAATAAGAAATGTTCCGTATTAATTCAGCATCCAGCTCCTTTACCCTTAAAGATGATCTTCAGCACAGCAGTTACCTAAAGTTAAGACCAGCAATCATCTTTAAAAGAAAAAGTTTTGTATTAATAAAAAATAAAGGTAGACTACGCAACATTTTGTAACCGACCTGGGAAAGAAGCATCCATAGTGCACAGAAAGGACCCACGTGGCTGTTTCCTGGGTCCAAAGAAATCCTGGGAAGTTTTTCATTGACCTTATTACAGTTGCAAAAGGAAGCAATCTCCTTCTGTTCCCTCTCAGTTGAGGTAGAACAACTGATCTCCTAAATTAAAACCCAGGAGCAGATCTGAAGAAAATGTGGAGTTCAGGCAAAGTCGCAGAATTACATTTTGATGCCTTCCTGTTGACTGAGTTGTGACAATGTTTTCTTAATCCTCAAAGCTGTAAGCCTCGCTGCTCCATTGGCATACCAACATTCTCTCATAATTTTAGCCATTACTCTCAAGGCCTACAAGAAAATACAAGAAAAATAATTAATGCACGCACCATTTCCCATTGATCTGGATAAGAATCTTTACCTGTAAGCTTTCTTTCTAAGTGACATGTGCACAAGTTTTTTTTGCTTGTGCATTATTCCTAATAGCAAATGAATAGAAATGACCTAAATTCCAATCAGTAGGGTCCTGGTGCCAGCAGCTGGAAAGCAGATAGACACGGGGTGGCTTACTCAGCTAACCCAATAAAGCAGAATCCTAAACCAGAGGTGTGCAAGGCAAGGAGGAGCCTGACTTATTTATACTGAAACCCCCTAAACTCAGGGCTTAACTATATATACCAAGTACCTCTGCAGTGAAGCTCAGGTCAAAAATAGAAGGATCAGCCAAAAGAGTTGGAACCCCAGACACTAAGACTGGAGGTCTGTATCTGAGATGGTAGAACAGAACCTTCTGACTTGGGGAACGTGAGCACAGTGCTACACCGACAACACACTAAACGCCAAGCCCACAGGTTTTCTCCCCAAAACACAGGCACCAGCTCGTACAAAGGCCTCCAGGCAAGAGACTGGCAGGGTCCTCTTGGGGAGTGAGCAGCCCAGGAGGAAAGACGTGAAGGGATTGACATCAGTGGTTCCTCAGGGCAGCAGCCCAGTTAAATCATCCTAAAGATCAGTCCTAAAGCTCCATTCACTAGCACGAAGCTTCTATAAGCTTTCAGGGCCGTTTTCAAATAGGAAGAGAGAATGAGTTTGATCACACATTGGGGGAAAGTAATATGAAACGCAGAAGCTGACACAAACAGAAAAAAGCAACTTGGAGAAAACAGAAGCTGCACAGAGAGAAAAAAATATCAACAATCTATCACTAATATCCTCAAAGAGATAAAAGAAAATACTGATATTGGATTTATCATTGATAAGTTTTTGTTTCTTGTTTGATTTTGGAAAAACTTTACAGAAGAACTAGAAGATAAACCTGATGAAAAAAACATAAAAGCTGATAAAATCCCCAGAAATTGGAGAAAAAAGACAAAGAGATGGATAACAGGAGGGAGAAAATAAGAAAATTACAAGGAGTTCTAACATTCATAATCAGAGTTGAAGAAAGAGAATAGAGAAAAATGAAATCAAAGAATTACTTCAGGAACATTTCCTAGAAGTGAACATTTGTTTGCAGATAAAAAGGACCAAGTAGCCAGCACATACATAGATTCATTCGACAAATATTTACCAAGTGCCTACCATCTACAAGATACCATTCTAGGTTCTAGGGATACAGCAGTGAACAGACAAAATCCTTGTCCTCAGGAAGCTTACATTCATGAGGGCTAACGTATGCAATTAATAAGTAAGAATGTAGGGATACAGCAGTGAACAGACAAAATCCTTGTCCTCAGGAAGCTGACATTCATGAGGGCTAACGTATGCAATTAATAAGTAAGAATGTGGCCTGTCAGTGGGTAAGTGCTAAGGAGAAACATCATTTAGGGAAGGAGATAAAATATGCTAGTGAAGTCTTAGGATGCTATTTTAAATAGATGGAGAAGTAACATCTCACTGACAAGGTAACATCTGAGCAGAGACCTGAAAAAGGGGAGAAATGAGCAAACCAAGAAACAGGCAGACAAGAAATCCAGGAAGGAGGATTCACCTCAGAAGAGGCTGAGGGAATCTGGGGGTGAAAGGTAAGGGATATCCTAATAGGAAAGCTGTGTAATTGGCCAAACCAGTTCAAAAGGTTCTGAAAGACACTTCTATCAGTTTCATATTCTTGATGTGTTTCAACTATTGAGGGGAGATTTATAAAACCCTAGAAAAGTAAAATACTGAATTAGTGATAAGTAAACAGAAAACTAACTAAACGGAAAAAAAACAAAAATGACAGCGATGGCATTAATTCAGCCTGATGTAATAGTAACTGCAAGTTGCATGGGTGCTCTTAATGTTAATTGCTAACTTTTCTTCATGTTGAAAAGCCATCTGTTCAAGAATAATCTACTCTAATTATTGAATGATTGTATGACTGCTTTAAGTTCGTACTTTCAGTATCAAGATCAAATTTTTAAAAGACAAAATATAGCCTAATTTCATTGTCACACATGCCAGTTCCTTGAGGACATGAGATGTATTTTATCTGTGCCAGTATGTGACTTTTGTTGGAGGTAGCTAAGGAGCTCTCCTGATGTCAAAGGTTTTACTGAACCCTCCATTATTTTAAGACGTAAAATCAACTACTTAAATAACCAGCTTTTTATTGCTCCTTAAGGTAAAAAACTTTGAATCTGGAGGGAAATGCTCTGCCTCACCAATACTATAATTAGTAACAGCTAGCAATTAAAGGTAGTAGATTAAATAAAATTTGTCCAATGAATTCTTTAACTACAAATACATGTCTAAAACTTTTTATAAGCATGAAGGTTGAGAAGCTCAGACACTGAAGGAAAACACTGCCCCCAAATTCCTGGTGAATGTTCATACAGGCAATCAGACGAATAAGATATAAAATCACCTGAACCATCTTCATAATTATCTTACCCAAGTCCCTCATTTTACAAAACAAGGCATAAGATCCAGAGAACTGGTCCAGAGATCTGAAGTGACCAGCCAGCGGTCACTTAAACAGTAGCCGGGCTGGTCTAGTATACAGGCCTCCCTGCTCCCATCTGCACTCATGCCCACCGTCCTGGGCTGCCCCGACCAAAGGGAAGTATTCACTTAAAATTTAGGTGCTCTGGTTACTGGTAGATCTGAACACTGTTCTGATACCTTGATGGCCATTGCAAATGCTCTATGGCCTTTTCATCGTGCTGAAAAGTGAACATGAAAACCAAATTATTCTGTTTTTATTCACTGGTTTAATTGCCATGAAAAAAAAAGAGAATTCTTGTGTCTGTTTTCCTTAAAGAAAAGTAGCAACTTTCCACTTACTAAGCAGAAGCAGTTTAAAAACTTGAGTAGTATCCAAAAGAAATACTCACTTCACAGCTCTGCCATCTGTTTGGAATATTTGGCCTTAACTTCTGTTCACAAACAACTTTTCTCATTTCTTCAACTGATGGATCAGAAGGTACAAGATCATAATAAGGCAGCTGGTAATCCTCATGAATTCCTATATTGGTTTAAAAAAAATCTATTATAAATTTACTCAGATAATGTCAGACCATTCTTTGAAAAGAAACAGCTAAGCGTCCTATTCCAGGGTCCCATTACTAAGTAGTGAGTGGAATAGGGCTCACAGCTTGCTATCTCATTCATACCCACATCCACAACCCACCTCCCTGAGTCCATACTGGGCCTACACCTTGAAACTAAGCATCCCCATGGGATCAGTAAAGGCTATTTTCATGATGGTGAACTATGAGCTGTGATGACCAGAAAGACCTTTCCCCTAGAGCCCTAATGTGCAAGAAACGAGCTTTTATTCTGAGAGTACACAGCCTCTCGCTCAGTACCGGGATACCCCCTCTATCACCGAGATGTGACTCCTACGAGGCAAGCCTGAGGCGCAAGTCCCTTTCTGCACTTCCATCTGTCAATCATCAGTCCTCTTTGCTACAATGCAGAGACATACTCTGCCCCTCACTCACTGCCTCAAAAACCTGAGGCCCTAGTCTTAGCCAAGTGTGGGCCCCTAAAGATAACTTTCTCAAATACACATCAAAAATGCGCAATCAAAAAGAAAAGTTAAAACAAACTTACTTTAAAAAGTAAAGTAAAGGCAGTTTAACTGTACTGTAGTCTTTATATCTGTTTTCCAGCTATCAAGTTGGAGAAAATAACCACAATCTTGGGGCGGGGAGAGGGAGGTCAGTTTGACCCAGGCACATGCTAGAAACAGCTTCCGAGGTGGCCTCTGAAGCAGTCGTCCACTCTAAATAACTATAGTTCAAGATAATAAGGGGTTGCTTTCCGATGCTTCCTAAGATGCTAGTGGAACAAAAAAAGACTGCACTAGGCTAAAGCCGCGCACTGGGGTAAAGCACAACATGTCATTCTCCCCTCACTACAGGTTTCATCGGCTTTTTCCTCTTTGGCACTCTTAGTAAACTTATTTCACACTGTTGGTGTGTTTAATTTCCTTCAATAAAAAAGAAGGTAATTCTTAACCTCTATTCATGACAAACTGTTGGGGGAAAAGGGAGCAAATTACCACCAATGGAACATCGTCGAGCTATTTCCCAGAATACTAATCCCATTGCATAGATGTCGGCACGTTTGAAGGATTCAAAGTGTTTCATATTTATGGAATCATCTAGAACTTCAGGGGCCATGTACCTAAAAAAGAAGTCAGCATTTTATTTTATGGAATGGTGGCCATATTACTTTTGAACTGATTCATAAATTTTCTTTTACTCCTGAGAAATTAAAAAAAAAAATCAGTATTAAATTTAAGACTCCCCGCCATTTCAGCATGGTTCTGATGTTCTCTAAAATGACTTACACTTCTTATAGAAATTTTCCTAAAGTACGAAACGAAAAATCATTCCATTACTACCACAGTGTTAAAAATTTTGCTGAACATCCTTTCAGACTCTCTCTAGTCATATACATACAATATTACATAACTGAGATGATATTAGACTCAAGGAAAATATATATCCATACTGGTTTACAAATTAATGATCACCTAAATCCTATGAAAAGGTGAAACAGCAATTTCCTGACATCTATTTACCTTATGATCTTAGTTTCCAATGAAAGACACTCAAGTTAAGAACTATAACTGTTACAAATGTCCTAACATACACCAGCCACTTAGTCATGTACTTTGCAGGGACCATGTATTAATATTTTAATCAATAATTCTTCTCACTAAAATAGGATGAAAGAAAGGGTGGGGACATACTCCAGAGAAGAAAAGATTAAAAATGAACGCCAGTCCTCCTACTGACACCACATTGTAGAGTTCTGAAGTTTCAAAAACCCTACTAAGGTTACAGATCAGGATTCACGAAGACCTGCAGCAACCACTGTCCTGGAATCTAGAGTTGAGAGTTCTGAAAGTCCCTGCAGAATCCAGAAAACATAAAGACAACTTAGAATAACGCCGGGCTCTATCCACGGCTGAGGCGGTTTAAAGCCATATGATTCAAATCTCATCTCTTCATCTTACCATCCATATGAGGTTGGCCACATTACTTAACCACCATGAAGCAGTTTCCTCATCTGTGAAATGAGGGTAATGACATCTACCTAGTTAAATTCTTTTGAAGCCTTGTGGATTCAACCAATATTTACTGAGGACCCACTATGTTTTAGGCACTGTAATGAATGCTGGGAATACAGGCTGCTTTCAAGCAGACCACAATCCAACAGAATTTACATACAAATAAGTGGACAGTTACAATGTAACGTGGCAAGTGCCTCAATGTTCAAGTTCAGTGTGTCTATGAGAACTCTTGGCAAGAACACCTAACAGTCCGGAAAAGGCTTCCTATAAGAAAGGGTGAATACAAGTTAGGGAAACAGTAGGGGCAAGTATGCTCTAGGATACAGCACATGCAAAAGTTCTAAGGATGAGTAAAAGGCATATTTTTAGGGACTGAAAACATGAAAACAGTTGGGCTAGCTATAGTACAGCATCTGAGGAGGGCATTAAATGAGGTTATATTAAAAACTCATTAAAATGATTGGCACATAGTAGGTATCCTCTAAACATTAGCTACTATTGCTATTATAATTAATATAACTAATGATAACATTTTCTGAAAGAGCCACTTTTCATCAGCAGGTATCTTTTTAAGTCAGGCAATCTTGGCTTCAGAGCAGGCAAGATCATGAGATCTTCTACCTGTGGGCAATCTAATACAGTATAAGTTTCAGTTTCAGAAAAACTACGTATATACACATAAGAAGGAAAAGGAAAAGAAAAGAGATTGCTTTCAGAACATATGAAATACTACTTATTCACAAGTGTACCTTTTTGTTCCCACTCTGTGGTTTGGAGCAATATCAATTGTATCTGTGGCTGAATCATGTCTTACTGCCAGTCCCAAGTCTGCAATGCAGCAAGTTCCATTTTTCTTTACCAAGATATTCTTTGATTTCAAATCTCTATGAGCAATGGCTGGTTTTCCTAAGGGAAGAAAAAATTAAACATGACTGCTTAAAAGGCAATATCATCACAATTCTTACCTTTAGGTTCCAAAGTCTCTTCTCCCATCCCAGGATCACAACATTTCAGCCCACATCAGCTGCAGTACCTGCGCCATTACTTAATAATAAGCTCAAGTGAATCAGGTAGCAAGTGGATAATAATTGCTAGGGCATAGAGATACATTGGCATCTGATATCCTACACAGCACAAAAACCATAGCGCATATATGTATATATATATCATAATTAAAATTTAGTATTTAATTTTCCAACTGTTTCATGCAGTCTCCTTATCTCAAAGTCAAATATAATTTTATTAGATGGCCATATAACATTTACATAGCATGCTGATGCTTACAAAACAGTTTCACATTTCATTTGTACACATAAAAATACACTCTCCTAGACTTGAATTCTAAAATCAAGATTCAAAAATCACAAGACTGAACACTACTTTTAAGAACTCACAAAAATATCAGTGTTGATACAATGACTAGACAATCTAAATGAATTCCCAGATTTCTAACTTTATCTGAGATTTTTCAACAGAACAATTAAGCTGACTTCTGGCAAAAATTTTCTGAATATACATTAGATTTATGGGAATTTAAAGCTTAAATAACTGGGTTGCTTCAAGTTACCTTGGGTACCAACAATCTCCATGTGAAGATGGGCAAGTCCACTTGCTGTGGACAGAGCAAGTTTTATCATTCCTTCCACAGTAACTGTATATCTGTTCAAATAATCAAAAAGGGATCCATGCTCATGATAATCTGACACCAACCAGAGCTGAGTCCATGTACCATTGTCTGCAAAGTATAATAACGATGTTTCAGATGGGCTATAAAACATTTATAATTCATTTGTTCAAAAGTTATCACTTTTTACTCTCAATCCTGAATCCAACAACTACAATATCATGGTACCTTAAGTTTGTACATATTTCCTTCGTATTTTCTTGTTTTTTCAGTATGCCTTCTACGTTTACACATATATCCTTTAGATCCTCATAGTAAGCCCCCGATTCTTGAGATAAAGGTAGGATAACAAATCCCACTTAAGAGACAAGGAATCATAGTGCAAAGATAGTAATCTTGACTCTACATAGATTGTAGCAGAGCTAGGAACTTTTTAGTGCCCAGAAAAATGCCCGATTCAGATTAGGTGCTCAATGACTGTTTCTGGAAAGAGGGAGGGAAATAACGAAGGAGGGAGGCGGGAAGACGAGAAGTGTCTGGAGCCTAGTTGTGGCCACAGTGGGCATGGAGTAGGAGTAGTATGGACAAAACTCAAAGTGAGCACAAGTGAAGAAACGCAAGCTTTAATGACAGACTCTGTGTAGTTCACAAAGAAGCCAGACAAGATGATTATGATTCCAAGGTTTCCAGCTTAGAAAAACATAAAAATAGTGTGGTACCACTGAATCATGGGGAAGCTGAGATCGGAACTGAAATATCAGGAGGAGAAATGGCTAGGACTGACCCCAGTTTTACACAAGATGATTTTGAACCTCACCAACTAGGAATATGTGTTCCACAAGTTCATTTGTAAGCTGATAACATGAATTTGAAATGTGTTTTCCCATGAGAATCAAGGTAAAGATTCTGGCGAGGCTGGTCCACAACAGCCCATATAAACTAGAAGTACTGGAAATATATGGAAAACCACACATTTCATGAAATCATGGAGGAAAACAAAAGCATTACAATAGTACAAGGAAGCAGCAGGATGCAGCACAAGATACACACCTGGAGCCATGCTCACCCGGCTCGGAATCCAGGGCCTGGCTGCTACTGACTAATGGGCTCAGACAAACTCCTTAACCAATGGGCCTCTGCTGCTTCTTTTATACAACAAGAAGACCTTACTTTGCAAGACCATTAAGAAGACTTTAAAAATAGAATAACAGATTTTTTAAAAAGCATTTAATACAATACATGTCATATTAGAACTTAAAATGTACCATTTCCTTCTTTATCAGTTGTAAAAAGAAAAAACCCAGGTTGACATAAAACAACTTTATTTTGAAGGTTGTTATTTGAAGGAAAGCCAACTCTGCTTAGAAGAAATTAAAGAAGACGTTTTCAGAAGATTCTGGATGGGATTTCTGGGTACTTTTCAAAAGGATTTACAGATTCATGAAACTACTTCTTTATAAACTTGCTCTTCATAAACTTTATAAACTGATTCTGTTCACACTTGTACCTTTTCTTTTCCTTGATACAGAGGCATCACTAGCTTTATCTGCATGCTTGTTAACCATGACTGAATTCTGAAAGGCTCACGAATACAAGAAATAAATAGGATCACAGGCAGATGGAAGAAAGGCAGAAGGAAGAAGGCTATATAAGAGGCTGTGCACATATAAAGGGCTGTCTGGGTGGAATTAACTAAATAAATCAGGAGGATGAAGATAAAGGAAAAGGGAATTGGGGTAGAGGGGCTAGGTTTTGGGCAAAATCCATTAATCCCTGACAGAGAAGAAAGGGGCGGGTAGGAACTAGCAGGGTCAGCTAGTTCCCATGGCGACCAGCAGATGACAGCACCAGCTTGGCTGCTGCTTAGGCAAATGCCAAGGGGAAGCGCAGGGCACAGCA
This sequence comes from Rhinolophus hipposideros, assembly GCF_964194185.1. Taxonomy (NCBI): domain Eukaryota; kingdom Metazoa; phylum Chordata; class Mammalia; order Chiroptera; family Rhinolophidae; genus Rhinolophus; species Rhinolophus hipposideros. The sequence continues at coordinate 55,353,017 of NC_138057.1, read as the reverse complement.
GCGGGAGCATTTTGTGCCAATGTGCCTCGACTTGGAACATAACTAAAACATGCTGAGCCTGGGGGAGGCTTGGGCCTCAAAACGCAGATTTGAACCACAACAGTACAGTTTGAATCCATGAATGTGGGTAAGTTCTTTAAAGGAGCAATTACTATTTGTAGAATTGGACTGTTCATAGAAATCAGTAAGAAGAGTTTCAAAAAACAAAGATAAGTATTAAGAATACAGTCTAGAATCACAGAACATAACAAAGGTGGTTTAAAGAACTGGAGGAGGAGAAACTAGTGTCAAAGATAGAAGAAAATGAAAACTAAGGACTTGGTCTTACTATAATCACTGCTTTCGTTTTGTTTTTAAATTAATTGATATTGAACTGGTAGTAGCCACTGATAATCACTGCCTACATCAATCACATCCATCACTGCCCCTAAGTCACAAAAAAGAGGTAATCAGAGATTATATGCTTCCTAATGTGATACAATAGAAAATGTACAATATATAGGAAGTATACAATACTTTCGGGAAACCAATGAAACTTAATCAGATTCAGTCTCTAATTCTACCAGTTTTCAAATAATACAAGGAGCAAGTTCAGAGATACTATGGGAATTCAATTAGCAAAATCCAGAATGTGATTAAGTCCTACACAACAAGCAATCCAGTTTCTTCAACGAATAAATTGCAAGAAGCAAACAAACGAACCAAAAAAGGTGAAGGAGCCTATAACTCTCAAAGGACTTAAGATAAATATCAGCCAAATGCAATGTGTAGACTTTGGATCTTAAAGTGAATAATTGTTTAAAAAAATGAAATAAAATAAAATAGGAGGCAATCGCAGAAATTTGAAACTGAATAGATATTTGATGACATTTTAAAAAATGACAATAGTAGTGTGGTTATGTTTCATAAAAAAGATTCTTCATAATCTAAAAACACAAACTGAATAATGTTTGTGGATGAAAGATATGTTACCTGAGATTGGTTTCAAATAATTTAGTTAGGGACAGTGTGGGTGAAATCAGAGATCAAACTTGATTGGCAGTGAGCTAACCATTGTTGAAGGTGGGTCATGGAGGTTCACTATATTATTCTTTGCTTTTCCATATATTAGAGATTTTCTCTAAATAAAAGTTAGAAAAATAAACAATAAACGCTTGTTGTAAATAAATTTGAAAATACAGAGAAGCAAAAAGAAAAATCACAAAATCACCCATAATCACCAACTGAGATTAGACACCGCTGAAGCAATAGATACTGTTGAAGAAACCGTGGAGGGCAGAGAAGGACAAAGACGACAGTGGGTCCGGACAAGCTAAAAAAGATAACTACAGCATTTTTTTTTCAATAGGAGGATGGGAAATACATTTGATCCAGGGTGGGGATGATAGAAGCTACAAAAGCAGGAATTGTGGGCACAAAGGCAGTAACTGAAGCCAAGAAAGTAGATGAAGTACAGTCTGAAGTCACTGCCTGCAGTCACCACACATTTTGACTCTCGACTGACACGGCTTCCTTTTTTCCTCAGCATGTGATCCGACCCTGCATGTGATCTTACGCACCTGCCGGGTGGGCCTCAAGCAAGCATCTGAGCTATAAGCAAGAAAATGTCCCCGTGGTCACCAATGGGAAGGTGGTTTTAGAGAAACCAGGTCTCTATTTAAGTGAGTTTACTTAAAAGGTTAATCTGGGGGCTGGCCCGGTGGCTCGGGCAGTTGGAGCTCCGTGCTCCTAACTCCGAAGGCTGCCGGTTCGATTCCCACATGGGCCAGTGGGCTCTCAACCACAAGGTTGCCGGTTCCACTCCTCTAGTTCCGCAAGGGATGGTGGGCTCTGCCCCCTGCAACTAAAATTGAACACGGCACCTTGAGCTGAGCTGCCGCTGAGCTCCCAGATGGCTGGTTGGAGCGTGTCCTCTCAACCACAAGGTTGCCGGTTCGGCTCCCGCAAGGGATAGTGGGCTGCGCCCCCTGTAACTAACAATAGCAACTGGACCTGGAGCTGAGCTGCACCCTCCACAACTAAGACTGAAAGGACAACAACTTGAAGCTGAATGGCACCTTCCACAACAAAGATTGAAAGGACAACGATTTGACTTGGAAAAAAGTCTTGGAAGTACACACTGTTCCCCAATAAAGTCCTGTACCCCTTCCCAATTAAAAAAAAAAATCTTAAAAAAAAAAAGATTAATCTGTTCAGCGCCCGGCAACTTAAAACACAGAACACATGGAGAAGTTATTTTTACTCTTCCTATAAATAAGGCCACTAGTATATATCAGAATGCCCTAACGGCCAGGAAGAGATGAAAAGGAAACAGATATCTGGGCCCTATCCTACCTCAAAATTTTAAGCAGTTTACAGTTTTTTCTGCATTATGACTGTACTCAATAACTAATTGCCCAGAAGCAAAACAAAGCACATGCCTTCTTTTTTATAGCTCTTTACATTTTATGAAACAATTAGAGATTTAGGAACATGTTGTCAAGAGTCAAGAAAATCTTTCAGAAGTTCCTTGTTCTAAAGGCTTTTCTAATATACTCTATTTGACCTAATGGGTCTAATCTATTTGACAAACATCTATTTTTCTCATCAAATTTCACGATGTTTAGTAGCTGTATCTGTAAAAAGGCTTAGACAGACTCTGTTTCACGCAAAGGAGAAGCCAATGTTACTGACCTTTATTGTCTGCTGCTATAAATCCCAAGATGTTTTCATGACGTAACATTACGGTTTGATAAATCTCTGCCTCACGGAACCACGAACGTTCCTCTCTGGAGGAGAATATTTTAACAGCAACTTCTTCTCCTCTCCACTTTCCTCGCCAAACTTCTCCAAATCGACCTTTCCCAATACTTTCTTGTAACACAATAGTTCTCGCAATTGTTCTCTGAACAAGCAATGGTAAACCTAAAGATAAAAAGAGCACAATCAATCAAGAACAGTATCGGTTTCTAACATCACCATAGGCACATTAAAGAGTGATCCCAAAAGGTATAACTCTTTAAGCTCTACTTTTAAGGAACTTACAATCTCAATGAGGAGATAAAGACCACATTTGCAAAAACAGTAATTCATGATAAAAGGAAAATAATAAATACAATAAAAGAAACCAGAAATTCTTGCCTAGAGGGTCAAGGTAGGCTTTGTAATGTAAGCTGAATCAGACTGTCCTGTACAGAGGGATAGGACCCAAGGAGGAGAGGAGATAAGGGGAAGGTGGAATATGCAAGCAAAGGTAGAAGGAAATGAATGGCACATGTTTCAGGAACCAGTTTACATAAACAGAAAGGGAATGTATGTGGTAAAACAGTGGAAGCAAAGGTTAAGCTGGCACCAGAATATGAAGAGTACCGAATACCAGGCTCAACACGACCAATGACAGCTGTGGGTAAAAGATGCTAAAGATTTCTGAGAGGGGCCATGAACGGGAAGAAATAGTTTAAAAATCTTATTTTAGAAAGATGAATCTGGTAATGGTTTTATGGGTGGAAGGAGAAAAGTATGTGAATATAAGACATATAGCAGTAAATGTTGACGTATTTTTTAATAAATCAGTGAAAATTATCACAGAAACTACTTCAAGACAGGCAATTTATTGCTAGGAACTGGCTACCTAAGCAACACAAGCATTTTAAAGCACAGTGTCAAGTAACTTACCTTAAGAGGACATTGGAGATGGGGGTGGGAGATAAGTGGTAAGGAGATTAGAAAGCACAGTGGGTTGGGTAACCACAAGATGGCCATGGGGATACGAAAGTCAATTGGGAGAACGTAAGCAATAATGTTGTAAAGATTTTTGTAGGGTATCCGATGGACACTTGTCTCATTAGAGAGACCACCTCAGGGATGATGTAGATGCCTGATCACTGCACTGTACACCTGAAGCTGAAGCTGGATAATAATGAATGCCAACTACAATTTTATATATATACACACACACACATATGTATATACATATATATATAGTTAGTTACAAGAAGTGGAGTACAGCATTAGGAATAGAGACAGTGGAAATGTAATGGCTCTGTGCGATGTCAGAGGGGTAGTGGATGGGGGAGGGGGGTTCACACAGTGTGAGCGATATAAATGATAAATGTCTAACTATTACATTGTTTTGTGCACCTGAAACTAGTAAAAAAATGTTATATATAAAAAAAGAGGACACTGACATTTTTTCACCAATTAAACTTTACTCTAACATACATATTTTAAAATATTGCCACACATTTCATTTACAGAAAAGAATTCATTAACTACCTACAACATTTAAGTAACACTATATTTGAGACTAGTCCAATTCACTTAAAATCATATCCCCCATGGACTAAGGAACTGCCATCTTCAATTATACTGACAATGACAATGACAGTGTATATATATATCATGTTCTACACTAGTATGTATATCATCCATTACATATAACTCTGTGTCATTTATAACCTATACTGAGAGTTGCTTGCTAGATTAAACTAACCCAATGACAGTAGATGAAATCACCTGTTCTCTTTGGTTCCCTGCTGTCAAATGCTTATAAATCCAAAAGTTAATCTTTAAAGTGATCAGAAGTTTTTCTCCTTTCATCTTTAAGTTTCTCAAATGGTTCCTTTCCTCCCCTTGTTCCATCTATCCTCCAATCTCCTGAAAAGTAGTTAGTAGTCATATTATAAACAGTTGTTTTTATGCTTATAAGGAGATTACTAGTTAACAGATTTGTGAAAAATCCTTATTTAAATTAAGGAGCTCTTCTGGATTATGAAAAATCAACTCCTAATTATGCTGTTTACTGTAGACACTAATTTACTAAATTTTCTTAAAGGCTTTGACCAGGAAGGGCCACACCATGTACTTAAAGATGTCAAGTGTACTTGAGAGTTAATTTCAGAAGGCAAGGAATAAAGAAGAAAGGGGGCTGCAAATGGGAAGTCTGAAAATGCCCGGCACATTCAGGTTCGTGTAAATGGTATGATCAAGAAAGGCTGATGGGACAGGGGGAGTTTCTGCCTTCCCCATCACCACTGGATTCTAGATGCAGACCTACAATTAAAAACCCATCTAGATTCATCATATTATCTATATTTGGTTACTATAACCCACATAAATACCTGAGCATTTTTAAAAAGCATTTTCTCCTCAAGACAAAAACAAACAGGCCTAATTTAGATGCATCTCTACATTTTCTGCTATACTCTTTTGTACCTTTAGAACTGCCTGAGAGAGAGTTCAACAGGGAAACAACTTCACAACAGTGAATAACAGAAATACAACCTGAACAGCATGCACACATTCATTACAAGAGATCTTAGGCATGAACAAAAAACATAAGGAACACTGGCCTAAGAGACTCACTCTTTCAAAAACTGGCACACATGCGCATGCTCACACACACTTTACGATCTAATGACAGCTTAAATATGGGCACAAACACAGCCTGTGATTCGAGCTACTGCATCAGGGATTAGGTTAGCTTGAAAGGTTAGAGCTGCCGGAACCCAGCTCTCCAATGTCTCTCCCACAGTTCCCAAGTTAAAAGCACAGTCTTTGAGAGAGAGATGAGGCCTTTCCTCAATTATGGTCGTGGTACTGAGTAATAAACATGTGCATTCGTAACATGAAATGATTAGTTTTCACCTTGTCCTCAATGAGTGAAAGAACTAAAAAGGGAATTATGTATAGACAGCTCACTTACTCGCAGGCATGAGTCCCATGCATGACATGGCATTAAGACTTTATAATGAATAGAAGGGAAAGAGATGGTATTTTCTGCTATTTCAGTAGGTGACAGCTTGTCTGGATAAATGTGAAGGCCATTCACACAACTATGACATGTCAGGGAAAGGAGGCCTAAACTAAGATTTTTTTGTACAATGCAGCAAGCAAATTGATAACTGTCATATTTTTCTTCCAAATATCTTTTCAATAAGAGTAACACTCTTCATTTAAACACACATTTACAGTTTACCACATGCTTTCACACAACATCTTGTCTCATTTGAACCTCCCAACAATCCAATGACATGCACAGGGAAAGGTCCATTACATTCATTTTAAAGATGAAATAATTCAGGCATGAGACATCAGCTAACTGCCTAAAACCACAGCCAGCAAACAATGTAGACAAGTTTTTGCAGGGTAAGGCATTAAGAGAGAGGCTTTCAAACAGCCATGATCCCTGATGGATCTAGAAACATAAATAAAATGGAAAAAAACCCACAATTCCATTCTTTACTTCATGTCTATACCTTAAAAAGTACCATGTTTCCCCCAAAATAAGACTTAGCCAGACTATCAGCTTTAATGTGTTTTTTGGAGCAAAAATCAACATTAGACCTGGTCTTATATAAGCAAAATATATATTATAGTAAAATAAGACCAGGTCTTATATTAATTTTTGCTCCAAAAGACGCATTAGAGCTGATTGGCTAGGTCTTATTTTTGGGGAAACACTGTAAACAAATGTATTCTTCTTATTCGGAAATCAACTGCCATCCAGACAGAAACTGCCATCATTTCTTTTGATCCTTAGGTAGGCTTGTTTCCTTGAGGCATGATACATACCACTGTGCCAAGTGGCAGGAGCTGCTTGGATTTCCCTGTGTGTAAGTTTGGCAATAAGAGAACAGGTCCAAGGGATTAATCCCAAATGATCTGTTGCCACCCGGATTTTCTGTGACTCTTTGGTCCTTGCTTATTATAGTTTTTTGGTCCAGGTTAACTTCTAGAATGAGCCAGATAGTCTGTGAAAATTGTTTGGACTAATTCATAATCAATGGGAAACCCCAGGGGCGCCCTGAAACAACCTCTCTCCACTCCTGCCCATAGACTGTCACATCTTCAGTACTAAGGCCACTCCATCTCAATGCAACCTGTTTCCTCCCTCTTCACAATGGTCTCCGGGGTCCCTAAAGAATGCTTTAAGAGACCTGGGCTCCAGTACACGCCTGCATGTGTCCTAGTAATCATGGACAGAACTCGCTTACTGAATATACATGACTAAATTCTACAGAAGACTTCTAGCCATGAAATCAGTTTCTTCATACTTAGATGAACAAACAGATATATGCATCAATCAATTCATTTCCTTAAAATAAACAGGCTATGTCATTATGCGAACTTCTGTACTATTAGATGTGATTTTGTGCTTCAGTCATATTCTTCCACAGTCACAATACCTGCTTTAGTATTCCTTTAGTCACTTGATTAAAAGGTTAGTGAGATTTTCATTATACCGTGTTTCCCCGAAAATAAGACCTAACCAGACAATCAGCTCTAATGCATCTTTTGGAGCAAAAAGTAATATATAAGACCCGGTCTTATTTTACTATAAGACCTGATAATTAATATATTTTCAAATCTTCATTTTATCCATGAATTTAGTCCTTATTTGAAGTTGATTTATGCTTTACAAAAGGCTAGACAGTATATCTCATTTAAAAGTCCTAACAAACCATATTAAGTATTATTACCAACAGTATCTGTTTCATATTTCTGATGAGGAAACAGAAGCCCAAATAGGATACATGGTTTAAACAATGTCAGAGAGCCAATCAATGACAAAACTTGCACTGGAAACTAGATCTCTTGATTTCTAGTTGTCAAATTACAACATTGTAGAGGATAGGAGTCTTCCTCCCTTAGTATCCTTCTAAAGCAAGAAGTAAACAATAAATCCCTTTGGTTTAAACATAAAGCACTGCTATGACAAAATCCACCTTCAGGGGATAATTCTGGCAATTAGCCAATTTCTGATCCCACAAAAATCAACAAACAGAACTGAAACAGCAAACATCACAGGGGCCATGGACACCAAAAGCTACATTAACTAACAAAGTGGATAGACTTTTTTTCTAAAGTGAGAGAATGACTAAGAATTCATTATTTTAATAAAAAAGTAGGCCTGGGCAAAATACAGCAATTTCATATGTTAAAAAAGCAAATAACTTTCATAATTCCAAACACATTTTCTGTCATGTCTGTTTCCACAATCCTGAAGAGAATGGGTAGCTGCAGATCACTTGAATATCTTTGATAAAGCCTCACCTATGAGAATAATTATCCTTAATCTTACTATCTCACAAAGTCATGAGAAGATGAGAATGCTTTGAAATTTATATACCGTATTTCAATAGTGTGCATTTTTTTGCCCAAACTTGTGATGGAAAAATAAGGATGCGCATTATACATAGTAGTACTAATTCTGTATCTATATAAATACTTGTAATTCTTTTATTTATGCTTTTGAGTTAAAAGTGCAACTCTAGAAATCAACAATGATATCCATATGCAAAACAATACCCTGGCATACGATAATCAGTTTTGTTGAATTTAGGACGAACTTGCAACCACGAAGAGCTCTTGGCCTTCTATGATGCGTAAATATCGTAAATTTGTTACCAGTACATAAAATTTCTTGTACCTTGTATCTGTTCTTGTGTTTTGTAATTATTTGTTACATAACATTTCTTGTACGATAATGTGTTAAAAAATAAATGCTAAAATTCTTATAATACAAAAAAGTACCTAAATGTAAACAAATAAAAATTTGAATTAAAAAATTAAAACGAAAAGATTTTTTCCCCTGAAAGTTTGGGCCAAAAAAGTGGGTGTGCATTATACATGGGAGCAGTTTATACATGGCAAAATACAGTAACCAGGAAGCTGTCGTAGTGACTTATTTCAAAAGTAAGAATTTTACCCCATCTAGCCACCAGCAGATACAGATCAAGCTTAACGACCTTCATCAGTCTCAAAGCTGGAATAGCATTCACACTATCTCAAGTTTCAAGAAACTAAGCCAAGGGGCTCAGCCAACTAATAAAATAAATAATATAGTTAATTTTAAAAAGATTTCTTAGGAAAAAGGAAAAACAATTACATTACCTGATCCAGAACCTGATGTTGTCATATCATAAATTAAATCTTTTAACGTAGTACCCTCGGAAATAAAAGGGCGATCTAAGGAAGGATCTTCTTCATTCGGCACTCGATGATGAACGACAGTGCGGTGATGGCAGATGTAGACCATCAACATGAGTAGGATGCAGAGAAAGCACACTGGCCCAGCGATGACAGCCGCCAGTTCAACAGGACCAAGGCCAGGAGATGTCTTTCCTGAAAAAGGGCCTCCAGTGGAATAAACAACAGAAACACTGCAGGTGGCATTCATAACTTCCTAATCCTGCACATTCCCCGCAGTTGGCCACTACCACCCTTAGTCCTGGAGCCTCATTACAGCAGCTCACAGGGCTCGAACCCAGAACAAGCGAATCACTCCGTCTTCTCCCACTGGCTCTCCTTTTACGATCACCAGCTGGGTCAGCATCCACTTTTTCTTCCCGTATTCTTCAGCCATCATCTAAATAACAAGGCCACTGAGCACCAACGTTCTAGAACCTCCCCATTTATCACTCTCAGCTCACTAATAAAAGAAGCAATAATCTGGAACAACTCTCATTAAAGTCTTAAGAAGATTTTTTTCTAAAGTATTATAGTTTTGGCTTGTGTTCTTATTCCAGGCCAGTATACGCTCAGAGCGGAGCCGCGGGTGGTGGTGGTGGCTGGGGGAACGGTATAAATACAGATGAGCAAAAGTAAAAAGAAAAATTATATACAGCCTCACCTCCCCCAAACAACTCACATTTTAGTGTATGTGTGTATGTATGTATGTATGTATATACTACGTATCTCCACCAATTTTGTTCAGGTAAAATATGTCCTTTGTTTTTTTTAAATAGAGTGTATGTGTATATACCTTCTAGTCTACTTTAACAATTTGGATTTTTAATTCAAGAGCATTTATTTTCTTATAATCTCTTTTAAATAATTAATGCTTTATACTGTTTCAGAAACACATTAATTAAAATTATTTTGGCATTCATCCTGAGCCTTGCTGGTTCACTGCTCACCATCATTTTTTCCATATCACACCTTCCCCAGTCTTGAGACCTTTATTTGGATTGATTTCTTATACAGCATCTTAATTCTAGTAATTTCTTTCAGGAAGAGTACATGTGTCCTTATACACTGAATACTTAATTATCTAAAATGTCTTTATATATGAAAGGCATTGCCTTTATATATGAAAATTCTTGCCTTATCTAAGGGATTTTAGATGTTCCTTTGCCTTTGGTATTTAAAAAAAAAGCAAAAAAATCTAAACTTTTCCCCCCTTTTACAGTGAACTAGTGTTCACTATAATGCATATACAATTGTTTTTCTTTATTCTTGAAATTGATATCTTTTTCATCATATGTACTTGCACAAGTATTTTTTCATTGATTTTGCACGGTATTCTCTCTTCTGTCTCCTCTTATGTCTTTTTCTGGAAGTTTTATACTAAGTATATTGGATCACCTAGATCTGTCCTCTGTATCTCTTAATTTGCTCACCAACTGTCTTTTTCTCTGAAGTGTAACAAGCTTGTCTTGCCTTAAGCTTGTCTCACACTTGATTACAAAATTACAGTATCCAGTCTGCTGTTCACTTTCAGTATTCCATTTTAAAAAATATAATTCATCAATTCAGCTTTTCATCTGAATGTGATCTCGAACAACTGTGAAATGTTCTCATTTCATAGTGAACAACTGAAAATAGACCTTGGAACGTCTGAAAGTTTTTCCCTATCATGTGCTAAATCTGTTTCAAAGGATGCATCTACTTTGATTTACCCAGTTCAGTTTACTTCTTTTGAACCACTAAGTCTTTTCATTTGGTCTTTTTTTTTTTTTCACTATTTGCGTATCAGGACCTGGGAATACGGGATTTACATCTGTTTAGCCTTAAAAATGAAATGAGTCCTTCACAAGGTATGGTGAGTTTCCACTCAGATACTTCAAGCCCAAACAATGGAAATGGGAAATTCTGGAATTATCATTTTGTCCCTGTTAGAATTTCACATGACTGAATAAAAATCAGAAAAATTCAGAGTGCCAGAGCCTGGCACAGGAGCTTCCGTATGTGTGCGCCCAGTCCTGCTTCACTGCCACCACCTGCATTCGGCAGAGGCCTGCCTCCTCCTGTCACTGGGAGGAACGGCCCTCTCGCCGAGCTGCAGCCGTGCTTCCTACTGTGATGAGCACGGTGCTGGGACCAACTCTGCGTGGAAAGTGAGCACTGGGGTCTGCCCCACTACTGAAACCACGTGCTTCCGAAAGGAGAACTGAGTTTGCGCCTGTAGCCTAATCCCAGCTCCTCAGCGTAAGGTATTGGGTTTTGCAAGAGGTCCTTTCCCTTCTTTTCTGATGGTTAGTCGATTCTTCCCTCATCTGCACAAAAACCGCAGAAGATCCTACAAGTTTAGGCACGGGGGTGGCTTTCTTCCATTAATTCTTTGAGCATCAATACAGGCTCCCCCGTTTCTGTGTTCCTTTGATTATTATAGGAGAAATTTGGAACTTGAGGAAAGTGATAGAGAAGTTAAATACACGTGCTCAGACTGACATCTTAAACCAGAACCTTGAAATTAATCTAATCCTAAGAGTTTATCCTTGAAATTCCTGCCTCTGTCGGGGCACTTTAAAACGTGAACTATGGTGAAGGATTAAAAACCTAGAAACCATATATAATAATTTAAACATAAAGATCACAAGGCATGGGGAAATCACAAAAGAAAGGCACCTGGACTGTTCAGTGGTGCTCTCGAGTGCCACCCATTGCTGACTGCTTTAAGACTGCACTTTGTACAAGGGAGATGACATTTACTCCAAGGACAAAGTACTGACACTTGAGGACACACTGCTGCAGTGGGCTTTGTCAGAATTCACTTTCAAGAGGCTACCCTTTCAGCACAACAGACCTCAGAGAACGTCTATCATGGAATCACAGTCTCAAACAACACACACCCAGCAGTCAGGATCTTGGCTACTCTTACGATTCTACAACCACGGACAAGTTCCTTCTTGCTCTAAAGTGAACAAGCTGCGGTAGATAATTTCTAAGATCCCTTCCACTTCTAAAATCATAGTCTAAGAGCTTTTCTATATTATCAAGAAAAAAATGTCTTATATAACAACTTACCAACCGTTGGGAGTTCTATTTTATTGCAGTGGTCCTGATTGCAGCAGTATGTTGTAGTAACGGACCCAGTTTTTGAAGATGGTGCACATACAAATGGCCGGTCTCGAGGAATTAGGTCGATTTCAGCTATACACATGCTATTATGTATAATTTTGTCTGTGGTCTCCGTGACAGAGACAAAGCACAGCCCATCTGTGACACAAGTAAAATTGTCTTTTGTGCAAAGGTGGCAGAAACACTGTAATGCTGGTAAAAGAGAATAAGACTTTATTAGAAAAAAATTCTCAAAGTTAACAATTTGATATTAACAATTTGACACTATAAGAATACATTCCTGATCTTATTATAATACCTTCTGTTCAAAAAACAACACTCTTTGTTCCTTTAGAAGTTACAGATCCTGTTGAGAAGCACACGTAGGAGCCAAATATGAAATTTGAACACAGGTTTTTTTCCTACAACTTTTATGTTTCCAAGTATAGAAAAATTGTTCCGTGTAATTTCATCCAGGTAAGGCAAGCATTTGCCCTCCCATTTGAAACAAAGTACACTTAAATTTGTAATGGTTATACTCATTCTTCTTAGCCCCAAACTATGCATTCAATATTCTCCCAGTGGGGAGCAATGTGTGAAAATACTACTACCTTCCACTGTAGGTTGGAAATGTCATTTGGGCGGATTTATGGTAATAGAATAACGGAAATAGATTTGTATTGAGCCACTTTTCTCTTGTACAAACCCTGAGAAAGACATTTGTCTTCCAGCTAGGATTAGGGTACTTTTTCAGGAAGCGAAGGAAACTGTAGCAGTAACAATACATATATGCTCCATCGACACAGACAAACTGGCTACAGAAATGACTGGAGAAACACCAGCTCCCATGCCCACTTGTATCTACTTGATCTTTATGGGTCAACTCACAGAATGATTCCTTTAGGGAAGTCATCTCCTAATTATCACCAACATCTTACCACACAAACACAAACATACCTTCCAGCAGGCCCTCCAAGGAGGTTCACTGCTCCCCAGAGCACACACTGCTTACCAGAATTGCTACTTTTGTTTTTCTCTCCCCTATGAAACTCTTAAGCTCTTTGAGGGCAGAGGCCCACATTAATCATTTCCGTAAATCCACATTTAGCACTAAGTCTGGTATATAGTGGCATTCAAAAAATATTTGATGATTGAATTATACTATCTATGATCTCATGAAACTGCAAAGCACATTTATTTCCTTAAGTCCGATCAAACTTTCCAATTACTCACTGGCAATGTTTTCTAAGCATTAGCTTTTTAAAAATCAGTTACTCTATCAAAAGCTTAGAATAAAAAGATTAATAACACATGGTCATAGCCCTTGAAGAGCTCCAAAGACTAAAGAAGGAGAACATCAGAATACAATGTGGTAATCGCTATACATAAAAAATACTGCCAGGACTACCCCTAAGATCTTCCCTTAGAGTACATGAAGGAACAGTGACACATTTAGTCTAACAATTACAACTTTCACTTTTGGGTTCCAGCTTACCACTCACATTCCCAGTGCTATCTGGGGCCACACACGTCTCATCCTTATGATAATCATGACTTTCATAACCTTGGTCTTTACACAAACTATCTCTGCCTAGTTTAAACCCACCCTCTCATCCTTTAAGACACTATTCAAACAAGATCTTTTCCATGATGTGCTTGCTCTAAACCTCTGCCCTACCCGTAAGATAACTGAGCAGCTCCTTTCAATTATGTTCCCATAGTCCTCTTAGCGTAACTTTAGGATGGCACAAATCAATCTATTTATAGTTTGCTGTTAAAGTGTCTCTCATTACATTAAGAAGGGCCAAGTTTCTTTCTTTCTTTATGTTTTGCTTTCCCATCTTTGAATCCTGGACTCCTAGATAATGATCAGAAAAATATTTGCTAAAGCAGTGTTTCCCAGACAGAGGTCACAAATATGTCAGGAGAAGAAGGGGAGTCTAAAAATTGAGTACAAACATTTTAAAAAAATATTTCCATTTAAAAGATAATCTAAAATAAATGATGAACATTCTGGATCATGAGTAACCAGCATGTAAACAAGTACTATCAGTACGCTTTCACTGTGGCTTCACTGTGTTAAGATCTCCTTCAGGCCAAATAGCCTCAGAGCCCACGATACAAGCAAAGGTCGCATAGCGATTGTAACTGAAAGGGTGAAAAAATACAGGGAACTTGAATCATCAGAGCATCTGGAGGTATAGGCATGTTATATGCAAAAGCCAACAGCTAACAGACAATACCACACATATGCTACGAGTCTTATATGGGTCCTATCTTTGTAGTGTAATTTGCGAAAGTTTATTAGCAGTAAATGTGGTTGTAAGTATGCAGTGACATTTTTTCCTTTCCCATTCCCGCATTAATTGGTTTAGAGAACCATTTAATAAAGACTTCAGTAATGTCATAATATTAACCTCATCTTCAAGTGAACATGACAGCAGGCATCTCATTACACTAGTATTTGCAGAACGCTTGCTTGCTGGCAAGTGTTTTGCTTAGGTATCAGCTCTGATGATCTTAAACTTACACACAAAGCCTTGAAATCACTGATACCACCTTGTACAACATAACTTACGAGAATGGGCACTGGCAGCTTTTAGTGTCACTGAAGTTAAAATACAGAAACAGACTTAAAATGGAATCAGACCTAAGGCTATTTTTTTCTACTGTGAAACCTAAACATCATCTGTCATACTGAATAATTGTATTAATTTGAATTTTGTTGGTTTTGTAGTTGTCTTTGTATTTAATTTGCACACTTGGTTTATGGTTATAAATGAGTCAAAAACATCAAGATTTTACATCTAGTTTCATGTATATACAATTTAAGTAACATTCTGATAAATACATTCTGTACTTTTCCTTTCAAGGGGTCATTATATTATGGCATGATGATAGGTTCCCTGGGTATACTCTCCTAAGGAGGGATTCTGAACCAGGAATCCATGGACTGGCTAGAGGGACATGAATCTCATAAAACTGTAGGCCGAATGAATGTGGTGTGTATTTGCATTTTCACGAAGAAGGTTTATAATAGCTTCTTTGAGAAAGTACCAAAGGGCTTCTTTTAACAACTCTTTCAATAAGAACAGGGTACTCGACAAATACAAACATATATAATGCAAAGCTTAACCGGTTAAGGGTTTATTTCTTGGGGGAATTTTAAAATTCTATATGACCACCCTAAATCAGAGTCTTGATTGCATACAAGATTGATGTTAAATGTATATGGTATAGAAATATTATGTAGGGAAAAAATAGAACAGGAATTTTAAAATTCTCAATGAATTCATGAGCTTTCCTTCCCATTAAAAAATTCATAATTATTTTACTAATAGATCTGACTACTAGCTAACTCCCTTTTATTAAAGTGTTTTGTTTTGTTTTTTAAATGCACGTACAGGGCAAAACTTCTACCTAAAAGAGGTATACAATGATGTCTTCTTCTTACTCCAGAGCCCAAGTATCATTCCCTATTCTGTTGCATTTTAATACCAGCCCATTAATCTGACTGCCATCTAATTCTGCAATTTTCCATTGAGCATCTCTATATAACAGGCACTATACGGGCTGTGGAGTGTAGAACCGAGTAAGACAAGGTATCTGGACTTAAGCAGCTCACTCGGGTGGATAGGTAAGGCAGGATAAGGCAGGATGGGTAAGGATAAGTAGGATCCAGGGTCCTGAGGACAATGATCCACCAAAGCAGAAGATACAAAAAAAGCTTCACAAGACATTCAAGTCAGAAGTTGAAAAATATGTACATTTGCCAGATAGAGAAGATGAGAAAACTATCCTGACGGGTTTTTGCTCAGTGGCAGGATTTCATCCTTGGTGGCTAGCCTTCCAAGTGTTAACAAGACCAGCAAGTTGAAAGAACGACTTGACTGCTAACCACAATGGTTTCATTTCATCAGCAAAATGCACATGCTACCTTCCTGATCTATTCCATCACCTCATTGAGATGGCCAAGTGAGATACTGTCTATTAACACATTTTTAAACCACTAATATAAATTATGTGAACATACGACATTATTACATCTAATAAACAGCATTGTTTCAAACATGGTTTTTACTTACAGGCCACCAAATAAACACCTCTTCTCAAAAGTAGTGCCTGCAATTCCACTGTAGAATCCTAGACCAACTGAACCACATGAAACCTTGAAGATCTAGTTCTAATTCAGTTCCACCCTTTTATGAATGAAGAAACCAAAATTTAAGAGTACCAAAATGATTAACAATAATATTCTACCCCGGATACAGGTGGATGTGAATCCCCACTATCTGATCATCAAAACACAAATAAAACACATGTGGCTGCTTTCTGTACGGGGTCCACATGCTGGCTCAAGCCTTTCTAGTCTTCATGGGGGTGCAGTGGCACAGGCCTGGGTCCCTCGAGTCTGACTCTTCCGCTCCATAGCAGAGATAAGAACCAAACTCCCTGTTTGGTGCCTTTCTCCTTCCTTGGCCATTTTTTGTTTCTGTGCCCCAATCTATCAGAAGCCACAGCTCCAATTCTAAGATGCACATTTTCCCACACGTTAACATTTTTTAAAATCTGCATACACGTCAAAAATCGAGGTCAAAAGAAAACTCCAGCTTCAGGACAGAAAAGGAATAAATCACACAATTTTCAAAGTTTGAAGATGCTGGTGTGATGTGAAGACTGTCAGAAACCAAACATCTAGCTGCCCGAGGAAGTGAGAAGAGTAAAGAGAAACAGCAGGACCCGGAGGCTGTCATCTTCAGTGTCCCACGTTGAGATTCTGGCTCTTGGTCCCAAATATAAAGGAAATCTCCATCGTTGCCTATTTCAGGGTGGCTGGAGATCACACATCAAAACACTTACTACGACCTAATGCCAGGGCTACCAAGAATTGATGCACAAGCCCATATACCTGGCTAGAGAAATGGAGAGGTAGTGAGCCTGTGAACAGCACATGGAACAGACATTTCTATGAGCCTCGTTCATTAGATAAAAATTAGCACCAGAAACCTTGTCTTCCCAGGGCAGAGGGATAGTGTCTGTATAACTCATCATTCTGTTTCTGCACACATTTCAATACTCTTTCCTTTTCAACTCGTCTTAGCTAGTCTTCTATCACCATCTCCCCCATCAAGAACTTGACTGAAACATCTCATTTAAATTCACTAGTGATGCCCTTCTGTTGAATGGAATGTTCTTTTCTAAATTTTTTTAGAATGAGACACAATGACATACCTTTCCTTATTAGTTTACATTATACTACACTTCCCTAACTTACAGCACTCAGTTCCTTTGCTACATCTCAAATCTGTATCTCAACTTCCCAGCTCTGCATTTGTGCTAACTTGTATTTTAACTGCCTTCCATGAAACATTCTGCTTGACTTGCCTTTTAGTGCAAAGTCAACATTTTCAAAACCAAATACAGTTATTCCTTTAATAGTGATATCTGTACAAGAAAGAAAGAAAGAAAGAAAAAGGAAGGAAGGAAGGAAGGAAGGAAGGAAGGAAGGAAGGAGGGAGGGAGGGAGGGAGGGAGGGAGGGAGGGAGGGAGGGAGGGAGGGAGGGAGGGAGGAAGGAAGGAAGGAAGGAAGGAAGGAAGGAAGGAAGGAAGGAAGGAGAGAGAGAGAGAGAGAGAGAGAGGAAGGAAGGAAGGAAGGAAGGAAGGAAGGAAGGAAGGAAGGAAGGAAGGAAGAAAGAAGCCCCTGATAGGGCTCCTAGGTTCGCTCTTGCTGAGGCAGCTCAGCAGTTAAAAAGAGGGCACTGAAGATTTCTGTCAGCAGAGACTACATTCTGGTCTTTTCACCACTGACTTTGCTGGTGATGTCCCTTCTTTCCCTTACTGGTCCACTATAGCACAATTACACTTGACTACACAGAGAGAGTAATTCCAAATATTACAATACGCACCAACCTGCAGGTAAAGGGCCTAGCGGCATAACGCCCTCTGTTCAGTCTGCTTAGCTACAGTTAAAAGCAGCTCACAACCCTGTTGGCATTGGTGAAGGCCAAAGTTACAAGTTGTAACAAATCCTTTCAGGTTCTAAATTAATCCCTATTTATCAGCCAGTGTATTCCTGCACTCCAGTTCTGAATAGTCTGCCTTCCCCTCTTCTCTCCAATCCCAACACCAAGGCCCATCTCAAAGAGGCCCCTCCTTTCTTCTCACTCTTCTACCTCTGGAAAAAGCACACCATGTAGGTTTTCTTCTTTAAATACAGAAGGTGCCAAGCAAATATATACACATTTTAAGAAAGAAAAAAACTATATTAACATTGCAATACTCAATATATACCGATAACAAAAGATGAGTACAAGTCACGCGTATACATTTTTGCCACCCCCAGTATGTATGTATGTATGTATATATGTATATGTACACACACACACACACACACATTATATACACTGGAGATGCCAAAAAAATGTATACAAATGACTAGCATCATCCTTTGTTATCGGTATATATTGAGTATTACAATTTTTATGGTTTTTTTCCTTTCTTAAAATGTGTATACATTTTGGAGCATCCTGTGTGAGTGTGTGTGTGAGTGTGAGTGTGTGTGTGTATACATGCTGCATGTATTTGTAAACAAGGCCAACAACCTGACCACCAACTCCCTCCAGCCGACTGCCCTGGGTTTGCTCCTCAAAGGACTCCAACTCCACCCCATGGGGTTACCCTGCAGCAGCGATGACAAAGGGAGCTTGTCAAAACACCATGCACCAAACAACGTAAAAATAAATTCTCCTCTAGTCTAGATAACATTTCACTTTCAAATTTAGAGCTTCAAACACCTTTAAAGCCCTTTAAAAAGCATAATTTATAACTATACACACACCTCCACCTTGGAAGAATGGGGGCTCTCCTAAATTCTCAATCACTGTTTTTCCACAATACCTCCATTTCCTAGCCTCTTAAACTCTATGGAATTAGCTGACACAACGTTATCAGGGCAAAGCACACTAAGAATAGGTGCCTAAATGGCAAGATGAGATTTAATGGGGGCAATTAATACAAAGGCCTTCATTTAGGTTCAAAATCAAACTGCACAAGTTCAAGATAAAGATTTGCTCAGCAGATTTGGGGAATCTGTTTAACAACAGATTTAACAAGAGTCAACAGCATTTACTGTTAACTGTAGCCATGGTGATGGGGGAGACAGAGGGAGAACTGGGCACAAAATCCCACAAATGTCCAACATAATAAGTAATCAGTACGTGTTACTTGAATATCAATCTGCCATGTAAATATGAGTCAGAGATTCAAAGAATTAATTCAACAAAGTTTGATCTGAAAGGTAACTTAGCTGTGGAGACAATCACCTCATTTTATAGCTTTTGCAACTGTCAATTTATCTCACCCATATACTAAATCAAATCATGAGGTCAGGATGTGGTAAGTTTTGTTACATAAAAAACCGTTTCCTAACTACAGCTCCTCCCTGCAATAAAACTGGATGTCTCACAGAGTTCTGACTTCTCTGTCACTGGAGATATTTAAGCAGAGGCTTAATGACCAAGCCAGACAGAGTTCATGAAGTAGGGATCTCCTGAACTAAATGAAAGGTTGGTCTCTAAAACTACAATCTTTTAAATAGTAACATTCTATTATTTTACAAGTTACATCAAATACCATGTTTTCAGTTTTTGACAAATTCAACTTAACATCTTCAAGGTACAACAATTATAGCAAAGCACCTCGTGTTTTCATTGTTTATCTATTTCCTCTATTAAACTGCGAAGTTCTTCACTCAGGGCCTCGGTTAGTGCTTTATGCATTTCTGAATCCCTAGGTCCTGGCACACAGGAGATCCAGTACATGTTTCTTGAATAAACATCCAAGAAATATCTCTTTAGCATATGGGTGGTTGCTATCACCAGGGCCCTCAATAAAATGGCCAAGCAAGCACATTTTCTCTTATCTTTTACTACCTTCATTTTTGAAGTCCTTTTCCCATCTCTTAGTGCTGTCCTTTCAACTTTCCAAAATTCCCACTTAGGTACCTCACTCAAGCCTATTTGATGTAAAATATCTTATTGTCCAGAATAACCTCTCTCCATATAAATCCAACACTTTCAAAATTACAAATGAACTTTACCCTCTGACCCAGAAGGAATGTAGCCTATGAGTGGCTTACATAGTTATTAATTTCCTAAAGTTTATACTAGATTGTTTCTAATCTTTCCTATGCATCAAACCTATCAATAGAACTGATATAAATCAGTTCTATCAATAGAACTGATATAAAATTAATGATATAAAATGAAATACCATACAACTCCAAAAAAATAATTTTAAAAAAAAGGTGACGTTTTCTATATACTAATGTAGACCCATTTCCCTGAGGTGTTAAGTCAAAATCTGTATGGTACAGAGCAATGCATTTGATATAGTAACATTTGCGCTAAGGGAGGGAGGGAGGGAAGGAAATGCATACACATATTGGCTTGTACATGTTACAAAGTATCTCCAGGAAGGACACAAAAGAAATAGGTGTAACACTGGCTTCCAAGGAAGGGAACTGGGAATCCAGAGGATAGTGGAGAGAGGAGACTACGGTGTTTCCCTGAAAATAAGACCTAGCTGGACAATCAGCGATAATGCATCTTTTGGAGCAAAGATTAATGTAAGACCTGGTATTATATTATATATTATATTATATTATATTATATTATATTATATTATAGACAGGGTCTTATATTAATGTTTGCTCCAAAAGACGCAATAGAGCTGATTGTCTGGCTAGGTCTTATTTTCGGGGAAACACGGTATACACCCATTTGTACTTTCTGAATTTTGAAAGATATTAGTGTATTACAGCTATTCTAAGTTATAAAAAAAAATTAAAATGCCTCTTTATGCTCCATCCCTTTTTCCTATACTGTCTTCAAAACTCCAACTCAGGATATTTACCCTATGGAGTATAGTCACTTCATGTCAGTTTGAAAACTTTAAGGTTCTTTCTGGAAAGTAATTTGCCAAGATATAATAAGAGCCTTAAAAAGGTCTATATGTTTTAATCTATTAAATTTACTTCTTAGAATTTTGTCTAAGTTAACAATGGGAGATCAGAGCAAAGACATAAACACACGGATGTTCATTCCGGTATAGTATGGTTGAAAACAACCTATATGGATGGCAGTAGGGCAATGACAGAATAAATTATGACACAATCATAAGTGGAATACTCTATCGCCACAAAAGCTAATACTTTACAAGCCTGTTTAAGGACAGGAAAATGGTCATACGATTAAGGCTGTATACAATGCGATTACAATTCCGTTCCTATCAAGTGATCAATCTTGTTTTCGTTGCACTTCAGTGAGGTGCGGTGGTATGTTAACACACCGAGCAGAAACGTATACTCTGACTTACCCTAACCTCTGCTAATAAATGGAGAAACTTTTATTTCTGGTGGTGAGTACTAAAACAAGAACTGAATTTCTTAATTTCCCCCAATCTAAACACACGTTTACCACAGTTTATTAGATTTTACGTTGACTAACGGATATTACAAGAGTAGGGTAGTTAATCTCATGGAATTCAGACACAAAAAGACTTAAGTGTGAATCCTATCTCTACCAGTCAGCCTCTAAGTAATCCTGAGGAAGTTGCTTAACGTTTTTGAGCTTGTAAATGTATAATAGCAATCCCAGAATGTTTGAGGGTTAAATGAAATAACATTTATAAATACTTAGCATAGTGCCTGGGACATAACAGAATGCTCACATATTCATTTATGCACTCATTCAACAAGTTTATTTAGCACCTACTATGTGCCCATCTCTGTTCAAGAGCTGGACAGAGAATCAGAGTAAACCTTTATACAGGGCCAGGAGACAGTAAATACAGAATATAACGTGAACAGTGTGTACATAAAGCAGTGAACATTCACGTAGCTGTTTCTCTTTCTCCATTCATAGATACCCATACAGAGTTTTCTAGCAATATGACAGTTTGAACAGGGTTAACCCAAGAACTTCACTGTGGTAGCATCAGAGGTACCTACAGGGAAGTCTACTTTAATTCCAACCCAAATTAACAAAGTGTTGAAACACATCCAGTGTGTACATTTGTATGTAATAACCCTAAGGAAGAATCGTAACTCATTAACCATAAAATGTTCATGCTCAAAGGAACCTAATAATTACCTGATCGTAACCCCTTACTTTATAGACGGAGAAACAGAAGGGCCCTAAGAGTCACATCAACATAATTTATTCTAAAAACCAGAAAGAAAAAAACAGATTGTGAAATAATCTATGGTGATGTCTCCCAAGTAAGACAAGACAAAGCCTTTCCCTCTGGGAAAGCAAGGTGGCTGCAGGAGGTGTTGGGACTTGGCTGCACAGATACTAAGGTCCAGTGATGAACGCGAATGAGCGGCAGATCACTCTGGGCTAAGGACAGGAAGGAACTGTGCTAAGGGAAGGAAGTGGTAACCGCCACCAGCCGCCTTTGAATGAAGGGCAGAGGAAGAGTTACACCTGGGCCAGCACACGGCAAAAAAACTACTGGAGCCATAGTTGAACAAATGAGCTGACTGCATCGAGCAGTTAGTAACTTTAGAAATTTTAGAAGCAGAGAGCAAGGTCTGAACACCTTTTACCAGAAAAGAGCAGTGTATGTTCCCTGTGTAGGAAGAATACCTTTAGGAGGACAGAGGTATCAGGACAGGATTCGTACTCTCAAGAAGTTCACAATGTAATGCGGAGAACAAACATGCCAGGACACAGGGTGACGCAGACAAAGTGCAGAGAGAGCACAGAAAAAGGAGACTTCTCTCAAAGATTAACGCTAAACTGAGGCATAAGGAAGGCTAACGAAGAAAGGAAGGTCATCCTGGGGAGATGATTTACAAAGATATTGTACACAGAATCAGGAATAAAAGAGTTAGTTTAGGAAAATGTAAATAGATCATATACTCATCTTGATGTAAACAAAAACAAAAACTGATTAAAATTCAACACCTATTATAGATAAAACAAAAAAAGCATTATACAAAAAAGTCATTACTTTGTCTTAAACTAGCAACAAATAGAAAACAAAAATATATTCTTTTCAAAGGCATCAAAAATAATCAAATACCTAGAAATAAATCTAACAAAAGACATGTAAGACCTCCAAAGAGAAAGCTTCAAAGCCTTATTTGATAGAAATTCTAAAAGATATAAAACAAATTTATTCATTTATTTATGGAGGAACATATCAACCTCATTAGAAGATTCAATACTGTAAAGATGTCAATATTCTGCAAAGTGATCTATATATTCAAACAAATCAAAATCCTATGTGTGTGGGCCGGGGCTCAGGCGGTTAGAGCTCCATGCTCCTGACTCCGAAGGCTGCCGGTTCAAGTCCCACATGGGCCAGTGGGCTCTTAACCACAAAGTTGCCGGTTCAATTCCTCAAGTCCCACAAGGGATGGTGGGCAGCGCCCCCTGCAACTAGCAAGGGCAACTGGACCTGGAGCTGAGCTGCGCCCTCCACAACTAAGACTGAAAGGACAACAACTTGACTTGGGAAAAAAAGTCCTGGAAGTACACACTGTTCCCCAATAAAATCTTAAAAAAAAAAAAAAATCCTATGTGTGTGTGTTTGTAACAAGCTGATTCTAAAACTTAGATGGAAAACATTCCAAGAACAGCCAAAGCAATCTTGGGAAATGGTGCTGTTGGAAGGCCTACTTTGCTAGACTTCAGGACCCAATTAAGGCCATGTATTGGTAAATAGACCGGTGGGACAGATTCCAGAAATAGACCCTCATGTAGTCCACCACTTGATTTATGATAAAGGACACTAGGAAAAGGAAGGTATTACCAGTAAATAGTACTAGATCAAACTGGGCAAACACACCATTGTAAAAATGAAAAAAAATGTCATATCATAATCAAAAATCAGCTCTTGAGGGACTGACTACATATCTCAATGTGAAAGGTAAAAGAAGCCTTTTAGATGAAAACACAGGAAAACATTTTCAAAACTGTGGGTCCAGAAAGATTAATCAAATAGGATTCAGGAAACACGAACCTTAAAAAAAAAAAAAAAAACGACTAAAGTTGAACTACATTAAAGTTAATTAAAAATACGCTATTCTCTTTTGTCATTTTTCTATTCATATCTTTTCTGAGATTTGCCAAATATGTGTCTATTTTAATAATGTGTTTACATTATAACCAATTTAGGGCTTTATGGATCAAAACCATTTTTCCTAATCTTTTTCTAAATCCTTATTTTCTTTGTATTTACTTATTCCTTCTCTAGCTTGATTTGCATTCTTGCTTTCAAATTTTCCTTTGGGTACTGCTTTAGCAAAACTCCCACTAATTTTGATATGTAGGGCTCTTGTTCATTTCTAAATGGCTTATAATTACAATTGTAACTTCTTTAACCTAATAATTCTTTAAGGAATTATTTAGAAGAATAGTCTTATTTTCCAAGTAGATATGGTATTTATTTTGACTTCTTCTTTATTTTTTGGGGGGGGAGGCATATGTTGTTAATTTTCAACTTGGGTGTTCTTTTTAGATCTCCCTATCACCAATTTCCTGGGAAACTCCAGAAGTATTTTAAAAAAATAATGTTGATGATTACAAAATTGGAATACATTAAATCTTTACTATACTATTCAAATATTTCTTTCTTAATATATAAACAGTGACTTTATCCATTTCTTCTTATATCTTTAACAGTTTCACCTTATGTATTTCAACATCATTTTATTAGTTGCATAAAGATTCATGACATGTCTTGTGAGATGGTACCTGTTTAACAATAAAAAAATACACCTTTCTTCCCTTTCATGCTTTTGTAGGTTGAATTTTATTTTGTCAGGTATTAATCTTACCATAGCTACCTTTTGGTTTTTGTCAGATTTGCCTTTTTCTATTCCACTATTTTCAACTTTTGATGTCACCTTTAAGTGTCTCTTGGAAAAAAAAAAAAGCTAGATTTGCAGGACTGTGTGTCTGTGTGTATTAATCCAATCTAAGAATCTATCTTTTCAACAGGGGAATTCAACCGTTCATATTTACCAAGCATTCATGAACTTGTAACTGCCATTATTTACCATTAATTTTTTAACTTAGATTTTATTTTTATCGATGTTACATATATACAGAGTTTAAGGTGCCAAATAGTTCTACAAGACTGTTACACTTACTTACACACACACACAGCAGTTCCCCAACATTCAACACTTCCTATTTCTTGCTCCACAAAAGCAGTCACACTTTCTTCTCTCAAGTCTCTTGGTATTTAACTTGATGCATTTCCACCCCTTTGCAGAACAAAGAAAAAAATCACTGAATTTAGCCAAAAGACGATGATAGCTACCATTAGAAATCTCAGAGACTTGGTGAACCACACATATAGTTACACAAGCTTTAATTTTCTTGCCTTCTCTAGTCTGAAATGTTCATCTTTCTTGTCAAACAAAACGCCAAAGCAAGAAGTTCGATTCTGATTGCTGTCACCTACAGGAACGTAGCTGAATTAAAAATCAAGCAAAGACAGAAAAACCCAACCCAAATAGAGGGGCTTTTATAATACTTCATAATATTTATATTTTATAAAATTTCTAACCATTGAATTCATGGCCTCCCTTGGAGCATGAGAAAGCCAGCATCTAGTGTTGCCTGAACTCCTTTCAAAGGAACACTTACCCTTTAAGACTAAACTGTGTATATAAAAACTGGAGCTTGGAAGGCACTGTAAACAACCTAATGAAGTTTCCAGACTTCAAAATCTAGATGTCCAGAGACTTAGCATTAGGAATATGAGTTTCGAACTGGTGGCAGCATTGATGCTAGCATTTTGGTGACTGAAGAAGGCCTCTAGTAGGGGGCTGGTTATTAAAAGGTAAGGGTCTGCCAATGCTTGATGTTACTTATGCCTCAGAGAACTGAAGCTACAGCACAGAACTATGCTACATAGAATTTTGCAGCATATGTAATATGCAGCATGGAATTATGACATCTACATATAAGTCAATAATTACTAGGCCCTAGCTATGGTTTAGAATGGCTCATAGGTGATTATACCCCTTTAACTCTATGAAACTTTGTTCCCAGTTCCAGGATCTCTAAGTGAAATTAGATGCAAGCATTTAATTGCTCAGAGCAGCTATTTCCTCAGGGCACACCATCTGTGTGCTATGCACAGATAATTCTGAGTCTGGTGGTGCTTCAAGTGTACCCTCCAAGGTTCCTGCCTGACTGACTCCTAAACCCCGTTTATTGAAACTCTTCCCTCCTTCTCCTCCCATCATAAGGCCAGTGGAGGCTGGATCTGATAAAACTTAAACGACAGATGAGAAAGAGTGGAAAGGTCCTAGCTAAAAGAATATTTTTGTGGCTTTCTTTTTTCTTTTCTTTTCCCTCCCTCCCTTCTTCCCTCCCTCCCTCCCTTCCTTTTTTAAGGATAAGGTGGAAGAAACAATTGTGATCTTGGGGAGAAAGACTACCTGAGAACAGAAAGACTCAAGCTTATAAATGCATTAAATATAAGAAGGAAGACAACAAAAACAAATTTTACCATGGGAAAAGAAAAAACAAAGCAATGTAAAGAAAAAAGATACAGCATTTGCTCACAGGAAAGTGACCTACAGTGCTCACTGGTTTGTTGGTGGGTTAGGGAATTTCAGATCTGCAATGCCCAACTATCATTTGTAATTTTTTTTTTTTAAGGGAGAGAGAAAAGAAAGAAAAGGCAAAGTCAAGGCAGACCCATGGTTCTCAATCCTTGAGATGTCAAGGAAAGGGCCTAGAATGTGCACTCCTGAGGGCTCTGTCCACCCCCACCCCCCACCTCTGCTTGTATTTCCTTTAGCTGTAGCAAGCCCTGCTGGTTTCTCTGTTTAGAGAGATCAGTATAACAAGAACACATGTGGCGTGAGAAGATACTATAGATTGTTCTCAATTTCTCCCCTCCAACATTATGAGCATCTCAAGTATTCAGAAAACTAACAGAACTGTGAACACCTATATACCCACAACCTAAATTCTATCAGTTACTACTTTTCTATATTGACTTTACCGTGATTTATCCATCTATGCACCCATCCGTTAGGGGTCTGATTTGATAGTAAAGAGATCTTCCATAAATTTAAGCGATTTAAAAAAAAAAATCATTCTCCCTAAGAAAGACTTGAGTCAGAAAAGGGACAATAATGACGTTCTAAGTGAGGAAGAAGCCCCGTTCCTGTTCAGCCTTTAGCTGAATGATTACCCTCATTACCCTGAAATACTACATAACTTCTGAGGCCCCGTTTCCTCACCTGTAAAATACAGTCAGATGAAACGATAATGAAGCTCCCCTAGTTAGGGTCCTTTGTAGTCTACAAATTCTATGAGTCTATGAAAAACAATTTTCTTAATAATAACTATCATTTACTTCGTTTTATGTGCCAGGAAATATGCAACAAGTTTTATGTGCACAATCTCGTTCAAGCTTCACAGGTCCCTTAAAATTTTGGCGATATCTCCTCCATGAAAAGTGTCAACTGTGTTTAGTAGCACTTGGCACGCAGCGACGCTCCAGCACCATTTTCAGTCCGTTTCCCCAGCACCAACCTCACAATGCTTTGGTGGGACTAGATGAAACGAACAACTGGAAATTATCTTCCCTCACTGATAAACGTGAACAAACTCTGGCCCCTGGTTTGTAATTTTTTTCCCCCAAATGTGGAATGAGATAAAACAGCTAAGATTACTTTAACTTGTTTATTTTGGTAAAATAATTACATATAATTATTGTTGAAAGAAATCTACAATACACAATCTTGGTGTTTTTATTTAAATCTGTTGCACATTGAATAACAAAATTAAAATGTCAGTTTTTCAACTGGAGAAAGTACTCAAATCAACAGCCATGTGCTAAACAAAGAGACTCAATTAGAGCACATTATGGTTCAATCTGGAGATGAATACATCAAGCGAAAAAAAACACACACACAAAAAACCTCCATACATATATTGTGTTTGTGTGTTTATATAAATAAAAAGCTAGTTACTGCTTTTCTATCTCTATGTTCCTCTTCAGGTTTAACTATCTCCTCGATGTTTAGTGCTCCCAAATATGTGTATTAGTCCTCACTTCTAATAGAAAAAGCCATGCTTTTATTTTTTTCCATGGGAGCTATTTGTATTTCAATGCATATTTAAAGATCTTATATTGTAGAAATGTAACAAGATGCCTGCACGAGGTGTCCTAGAACTATAAATATACACTATTACGCAATCAATGAGTTCACATCTAGAAAATTTAGATGGAATGGTGATCCTGAAGCAAGTGAACAATAGTAGGGAGGTTTCAACCTGTTGGTTAGAGCAAGGAAACACCGGAACGAGGCCTAAAGTAGTTCAGTAACTGCAGAGTAAGAAAGGAAAGAGAATCCACTCGAGTCACGAAGAGTGATAAACTCAAATTCTTCACTTTATTTCCAAGTGCCCTCTATACAAAGACTTCTGTAACAGATGCTGCTCAAGAGCAGGGAGAAACTTGTTTTTCACAGTGAAATCAGCATATCTCTAACCAAAGCATGTCCTTCATGGTAACATACGTGGGTATCTTTTACATAAATCTTGGGGTTACTATGCAATCCACACACACAGAACCACGCTTTCTGAGCACGGTCTCTCCTGAGGGAATCATCATTCCCAACACCCCTCACCCACAAAGGCAACAGCTCTTCAAACAGAAACCCTTGCTGTCTTGGGCCTGTTTGAAGAAAGGCAAATGTCTGGCTCTGTTCACCTTTGCTTGCAGTACCCAGATGATGTCTGCCAAATGGAGACAGGTCGAAAGCTAAGGACATGAGGCAAACGTCTTTGTTAGCCAGGTTGAACAGTTTCATGTTACTCTACTCATTATCCTCTAGCTTTTAGCAAAGCTTGATTTAAACGTTCCAGCCTTACATCAGCTGTTCCATTGGCATTAGGGTAAGACTAGTGTGTTCATACTTGGATCGGAGCCTTAGAGTGGAGAAGAAAAATGGAGCAGCAGTACTAAATTGCACCCTCAATACATGGTAAAGAGGAAGCCTGAGAAAACAAGACAGGGCTGCCAGGTCCAGGAAACTCTAACCACTTGGACATTCTCCCTGCATTGCAATCTTTATGTTTGGCGCTCCATATTAGTAAGGAAGGTGGCAGCCGCCTCAGGAATTCTCAGTAACAGGCAATGAGATCTATGCAAACTAGCAAGTTCCCTTATTGCCCTCAGTGCTAGAAAACTCAGAGTTAAGTACTGCGCTCAACTACTAAAGCTTTCCTCAGCTAAAATTTATAATCTTTCTCTCTTTCCCCTTTTACTTACTGGTTCTCATCTTTCTGGTCATTATTTTTCGTCTTACTGCACATGTTTTTATTTCAAGCTTCCTAAATCCTTTTCTGAAAAATGGCCAGGATACACAAGCCAATCAATAAATAAATTTCTTCCATATAATAAGGAAGTTACAAAATAGTGCTCTTCTCAAAGCCATGAATGCAAAAGAAGTTGAGAGCCTGTGTGCTGGCTAAAAACAGTGAGCAAGGAAGCTTGGATTACACCTACAAATACAGAATGCTAGAGTAGAAACAGAACTTGCAGTTAATCAATTCCAATCTCTCACCTAACACAAGAAATTCCTTCTACAACTTCTCAGACAGAAGGTCATCCAAACTCTGCCTGAATACTTCCAGTGACAGGGAACACTACGTTACAATGTTCCATTTTATGATGGTTCCCATTGATAGAAAGTCTTTCCTTACACCCAGTGAAATCTGCCTCTCAGTCTGCCAATTAATTACAGTTCTTCATCATATAGACATGTATTTCTCTTCCAAAAAACGTTCCTTCACTTATTTAAAGATGTAATAATTCCCATTTACTGACTATCTACTGGTATCAGTCTGTGTGCTAGGTACTTTGTAGCCTCTGTGATACGGTATCTTCATAACTATCACTAAGCTGGGTGTCATCCTCTTTTGAAAAGTGAGTCCCAGACAGATACATGGGTTAGATTCTAATTCCAGACAAATATGTGTGGTTCTTATATCTACTCCCATAAACAAAGATTTTATTAAACTTCTGGCAACCAAATCACATGATTTGAATGCCTTCAAAATAGGAAGGAAAACAAACAAGTTCAATCAATCAAAAGAGAAAAATAAAGACGGTCTAGAGGTACAACTGCACCAGAGTTTGGTTGGTGGAGAAAAATGACAGCATGAAAAGCATTTAAAGAGATAGGCATCAGGGAGCTCTAGCACACAGTAAAGGTGACACCTATAAAATCACAACCATGACCTGAAGCCAGTAGTGTAAAAGCAGGCCCCAAACAGGAAACCTCCTCTCTTCTACTTCAGTCTAAAACCAGAGCAGATTCCCCACAGGTCAATCATATTACTGCGGAGAAAAGCAGCACAGCCTTTTCTGTGCTGAAGTTGATTTCAGTACAACCAGAACACAAATAATTCTGAACATATACTTCTATGACATTGGGGGCTGGGGAGGGGGGTGGCAGTGGGCGCGGCACAAAGCATGGACCCACAAAACACAGGAGAGAAGCATATCCCAGTGAACTGAGCAAGGTTCCAGATCTAAGCTAGGAGTTCAGGGTCAGAATAAAAACAACTCCATTGACAGTGGCAGGGCCCTGGAATCCAAAACAAAGAGGATGAGATGGACGGCGAATGCCAGCAATCATTTCTTAGCCTGACGTTCTCTCCCATTTCCAGTCATGTTCAAGTCATATCTCTGCTGCCTACTGAACGATTCCACTTGGCTATCCTAGCACCTCAAACTCAACATGCCCAAACTCGAGTTCACTTCCCTCTTTTTCTCACCCAATTCCCTACTAGTTAAAGGCATTATCCAGAGCTAAACACTGGGAGTCATCCTTTTTTTATTTTATAGTCCTTAATCTTTGTACTCCACTTTGTACAGCTAAAAACTACTGCTATTCCACAAATATTTACGGAGTGCCTAGGATGCACCAGGTACTTTCTATGCATTTGAAACACACTGGTGAACAAAACGAAAATATCCGTTTTCAAGAAGCTTATCTTCTGGTAGGAAAGACACAATAAATATAGTAAATAGGTAAATAAATACAGAATTTCAGAAAGTAGCATTACAAAAAAGGAAAAGCAGAGTAAGATAATGGCAATTTTTAAAAGGGTGATCAGGGTAAAGCTCATTGGGAAAAAGGTGACATTTGAGCAAAGATGTGTAAGCGGTGAGGGAGGCGGCCATGCAGATCTGTGGGGGAACAGCACTCAGGCAAGGACCCTACTATGGGCTCCTGTCTTTCCTGAAATGCCATGGAGCCGTCGTCCTCCCACTCCATTCCCAATGCCATCACACCAACTCCACAATCTCCTAGGCAGCCACCCCGCTCTATTTCCTCTTGGTACAGTTAACATTCCTTTTCCACGTTAAAACCATCCCCCTGATTTTCAAGGCCCATAATCCTCTGAAGCCACCCTTTACATCCTGAACTTCTGTTCCTCTTCCAAAAATTCTTGAAACTGAGCATGCTCCTTCTTCACACACATCCTCCTCTCCTGCCTAGGAGTGCTTTCCCTCCCCCCGCATCCACACCTAACCCATCCTGTAAGGCCCGGTCCCTGTGGTTGCTATTGTTGAATCGCTAGTCATGCTGTCCCAGCATCATAATCCTTGAGAGCAGGTCTGCCTCTGCTTCTATAATTCCAACGTGTTGATCACTACTAAATATTTGCTGACTAAGATTAAATATGACCTATTTCTTCTACAAGCAGAAGCTCTTTACCAACTTAAAAACATTTTTATCAGCTTTGATAAAAACTACTGAAAGAGATAAAATGATTAAATAATGCTTTTATAATACTAATAAAAATGCACGGGGGCTGGGATAAGAGAAAATGCCAATGATGGACAGCGACAGCTTTTTTCTTTTCTGTAATTCAAATTTTCAGTTATTTTTCAGGTCTGTGATTAAGTTACTTTGAGAAGGAGTTTGCTGTGAATCTATATAAATCAATACAGATAATGAATGATCAACTATCATTAGACTCAATAGAGAGATTCAAGTTACCAACCAATATAATGTCAAAGAAAGACTGCAAGTACTGAGTAACTTGCAGTTGCAAAGAAGCAAACTGTAATTAAGACAAGCTGAAGCAAATTCTCATGGGTTAAAAACACATTTTCTTGATGAGGTAGCCATAACAAGATATTTACTGTATATGACAGCAGCATGATGTACAGAAAAGAGTACAAACACTGGAATGCTCAATTGCAGCCTCCACCATTTAATAACACCATGACCTCAGTTTCGTGGTCTGTAAAATGGAAACAGAAACTCTGCTATTTACAAACTTTCACAACACAATCTATGTTCCAATCTGAGCAAAATCCTGTCAACTCTGGCAGATGGAGTCGATGGTAATGCAGAATCATGTGAGTCCCAGGTGACTGGACTACTGTTAGTCTCTAGTAGATACCTGTTCTATGTGAAGCAATGTCTTCCTTTTATAAATGTATTTATAATGAAAAGACGAAAGAAAAAAAATATTAACATCTCTGGATAATGTAAGAGCTGAAAAGAATCCTGGGTTAGAACCAATGTCATCAAAATCTCCAGTTCTCTTCTGAGCACTGGTCACCTAGGCCTGGGGACAAACGGACTTAAAAAGAGCCTCATGGATGTTAACCGGTACATTAGTAAGGAGCTTTTGGACTATTGTACAGCCACTACCCAGGGTCGGGTATGAGAATTACATGAGCCAAGGCAGGCAGAATCTCTGGCATATTCTTCAAATATATTCCTTTCAGATTGACAAAATGGTGCAAGGACTACTGAACCTTCAAGAAACACCAAACCAACTGTGTGTCCACTCTGCAAATCATAATTTTTTTTTAAGTTACAAATCATTCTTTATAATGTGTAATGCTCACACATTGCCCAAAATGAGGGAACAGCTTTACAAAAATGCCAGACCTGATGTATAAAACTGGACCCATAAAACCAATCAGACTTACTCCAGCAGTGTTTGAGAAAAGTGTTTATTTAAAGCAAAAAACCTACAAGTCAACCAACTGTAAGTTCTTATCAAAAAGAGGCAGCCATGAGAAACCTGGCCCATGGATTATCTGGGCCAAAACTGTACTGGATTTAAGTCAGAGTAGCAGCAAATCTTAATGTTTATGGAGACAGCGTGGATTTGATATTGAGAAAATTCAGTTAAGAAAGGCACTAAATACTATCCTAAGTATTGGAGATAGGCTGGGTCAAGAGAAATCATAAATTGTGAGAAGATTCCAGAAGTTTTCTTGAGCTAGTTCTGTGGGTCAAAGCATGAAAATCCCTGAGAAACATGCCAGCATCTGCCCTCAGTTCCAGAAGCAGGAAGCAAAGATGTCACCAATCACATGATGCCAAACCAGAGTGCATCTGTTCTGAGAACTTGTGTTATGTAAGCCACGACCAAGACAGAACAGCAAAAGGCATACGGTTTGTCAACATGTGCAGGGGGTTTTGTGGTTTGAGGAGACATGTTCTCTCTCCCATCAAAAAGGCCATCCAGAGGATAACGGCATTTTCCAAACCCACTTCACTGGACATGAACATACCTGATGCAATACAACGGTTCCACAAGAATGATGTGGAGTTCGGGTAACTGTTTCAGCGAGGCCTAGAAGAACCTTTCAAAAAAGGCCCTCCCCGCAGGAACAAGATTTATCTCCCTCTTGATTATTTTGATCATGTCAGTTCCTGATTTAATTTCAATAATGAAGCAGATCATCTAAAATTCTAAACCTAACCATGTACCATAAGGCCTTTCAATTACACCCCATTTCCATTAAATTCAAAATTGTTTCACCATCTTCCAAACCATGGTAAGCCTGGTTTCCTCAATAAATTTGAAACGAGGTCCTTTTATCAGCAATATAAACAAGATACTTTCTCGTGAGGACTTTATATAACCTGTAATCATCTGCCTTCTCCCACCTACAGAAGTCATTTTTCATAAGTTCATAAGTTCAAGACAACTTCACTTAGGTAAGTCACTCCATTAACCCTGTTCCTCTCCTACTCCAAGTCCTTCATATTTGAATGTGCCACATGGGGCACAAGATTTGGAAAAGAAAAACAAGAAAATCAAACTTCTTGTCTCAGTTCTGTCTAACCCTGAGAAATCCACCTAACTCTGTCATGTTTTTCCATCGGTAAACTGAAGTGACTTACGACATTCACCATTAGTCTGGTGGGCAGTCCATAACATAATTCTCCCTCACTTATCCCACTTACATTACCTTTCTGATTTGTCTCCAGTCATATATTACACTTTTTAGAACTGCAAAACACACACACACAGACACAAAATGGTTCATACATCCAAACCACACTATAGAATAAGGAATTAACTCTAAAGAGTAACTTGCAAGTCAGTCAATACAAGCTTTGGTTCCTGCCCTGCAGTAGGCCCCGGGGGCAGTAGGGAGACACAGCTTATAAAGAGAGAGCTTAATATTCATAAAATTCCCCTCTGCCCATTTGAATTCTAGCCACCTTTCAAAGTCAGTTGAAGTCCTCAAGTGTCCGGGAAGCCTCCCCAATCGCTTCAGCCTATGTTAATCATTTCCCTCTTTGAATACTGATGCTTCTCTGCAGGGGTGATATTGAAAAAATGTTTAACAACCAGCACACAATGGTACCCACCAATCAGAAAGGATGTCTGACCAATAAAAACACACGTGGCCCAGTGGGAATTGCTGGTTGAACGTCATTCCTACCTATTACTGCCAGTGCCAAGTAGCAACTTCAAACTCCAACACAACTGTCTCATTTCATCTTCAAGAGCTAGTGAATTAGAAAAGGTAGGTATCACTCCCATTTTCTGCATAACTACTGTGTTGCCCAGAAATAAGACCTAGCCGGACCATCAGCTCTAATGCGTCTTTTGGAACAAAAATTAATAAGACCCGGTATTATATTATACCCTGTATTATATTATATTAGACCCGGTCTTATATTACGGTAAAATAAGACTGGATCTTATATTATTTTTTGCTCCAAAAGACGCATTGGAGCTGACGGTCCAGCTAGGTCTTATTTTCAGGGAAACATGGTGAAGTTTCAGGGAAAGAGGTGAAGTTGGGCCTAATAACCACATCTAATAGCCTCCTGCTTCTTTCACATCATGCAACTTGTCCTGAGTATACACAAAGAATTATTCATTAATATTGCATAAACTGTACTTACATATAACAATATAAATACTAAATGAATGCCCAGTCAAGTGGCATTTAGTCAACAAGCATTTAAGTGGAACTGAATATAAAACACAATGCTAGGTTGAGAGCATAACGGAAACAAAAGGCATGACCCTGGCCCTCTGGGTACCTGTACCAATGTTCAAGAGCATAGTCAAATAACAGTGCAGAAGACAGCAGACATAGACAACACAAACTGGAAGTGTTATGCATACAGTTCAGGGAAATACAGAGTTCAGGAAGTCAAGATTGAGAACTTCTTTCCTCACACTCCCAAAAGGGCAAAATTAAGTATGTGGTGAAAAGGCTGAAAAGTCAGGCGTCAGTGAGAAAACAGAAATCGCTGGAATTGAGG
Source organism: Rhinolophus hipposideros (assembly GCF_964194185.1). NCBI lineage: Eukaryota > Metazoa > Chordata > Mammalia > Chiroptera > Rhinolophidae > Rhinolophus > Rhinolophus hipposideros. The sequence goes on along the minus strand of NC_138057.1, from coordinate 55,317,378 downwards.
GTTTGCAATAGTGAGAAATGTTGGATACTCAGAGATGGCCCTAATCATAAGCTTCAAGTGGTGCTCTCGATGCTGAACACAAATGGGAAATCTTGTAAACCCTTTATAGGAATGGCTGAGGAAGATTAGCTTGGCAGTAGCCTATAGAAAAGCCCAGAAGAGAGAAACACTGGAAAGCAACTAGATTTGAGGGCTACTACAGGCAAGATTAAACTGGTAGATGCACACAAAGAAAGGAAGAGACACTCAAGAGGCATTAATATAAAGAAGAGTTGGATTTTAGGCATGTTTTCAAAGAAAGAAGTTACGAAATGGCAGAAAGGAAGCAGACAGCATTCTCACATGGGATGTACATGTAGACACAGTGGTACTAAACTGTGTACTAGAGCAAGGAACCAATTTCCCCAGAGAAATCTATGTTGGAGAGAGCAGAAGCTAGGCAGAGAATACAAAACTTGATACCCAGACAATAAGGAACTGTGAGCTCTTAAAAAGGAAGCCAAATTATAAATTTAAAAAAAGCACTGAGCTTCTTGGAAATGTTATGAAAGGATGGAGTGAGACATCAACATAACCACCCAGGGCAGGCAGACCAGCTGAGGTAGTCTAGACTTAAAGAGTATTAGCACTTGAATCAGCTTTGTATTGTATGCATGCATGCCTGTGTAGTCATGTAGTGTGTAAGCTCCTCCAGGGCACGGACTGAGAGATGTTCTGTACATCAATTATTCCGGTACTGTTATTTGAATCCATGAAAACTTTGTGCTACACTAGGTGGAAAAGAATGAACTGTTAATCAAGTTAATGGTGGTGTGGAAGTGTAACTTATGCTTGAGGCGTAACAGTATTGATTCTCCTACCTGTCTGCACATTTGTCTTGCCCATGTCAAAAATCCATTGTTTCCTCTAAAGTAGACCCAATGTGAAGGGAGTCCAGGAAAGTACTAGGAATCAAAAGGCTAATCGGATTTTCAAATTGTGAGGGCAAAATCGAAAAGTGAATAATAAAGATCAATCGCTCATCAGAGGACTGAAAATGGAAAGGAATGCTGTTTGCTTCCTTTCTGCCAGACAGATAGTTAGGTGTATATATTAAGGGGTATAGGTTTTGAAAACACTGAACCCTGGGTGCCAATCCTAACTCCACAGCTCTCAAGTAACTGAGTACAAAACCTCTCCACACCACAGTTTCCTCATCTATAAAATAGGGCAAATGCCACTAGCCCTCGGGGCTCAGTTGTGGGAATTAGATAACAGTACTTTCGTGTACTTTATACAAAGGTCTTAGTAGACAGCAGCTATTAGTAATAATTGGTACCCTCAGTCTTGAGTTTTTTGCTTTTTAAAACACTGGGTATTCAATTCCAGAAGCAGAAATGTACTTGCACTGTATTTTTAGGTTTAGGCTCTATGGTTTCGTTTCTAGTGTTTTATTTTAGATGCTAACAAAGTTCTCCACTCCCCAGGGTAAGTGATGACCACGTACGCCATCCTGATTTTACAGTTCGGAACACGAAGGAAATACTCCCTAGAAAACTAGCCACACAGACAACGGATTCAAACTACGAGCTGTCACTCAAAAAAAAGGAACCTCACGAGCAACGTTCCTCCGAGGAAATAAAAGCGTGTGATCAATTCCCATCAGCATTCCCATTCACACCTTCCACACGTCGCCGAGCGTGCAAAAGTTCAAGTTTCTACTACGAAAACAGTCTGCAGCCTTCCGGTGACTGCATCCACTTCAACGCTTCCCAGACGCACGAAAGAAACATTCCGCGCATCCTCGCGCCTCCTGCTCCTCACACAAAGCTCTGCAGTTCCTCTTCCGAAGCCACCGCGGGCCGGAGCAGCAGCAGTCCCCGCCGCGGGTCCACGTCGCTGCCCCCGGGGTCTGGATCTCACGTCGCCCCTCCCACTGCGCCGGGAAGCCGCGGAGGCTCAGAGCCCCCACCCAGCGCGGGACCTCCCCCGACCCCCACCCGCCTCGGGCCCTGGGAGCTCGCACTACGCCCCGCCTGGGGTGGGTGCCGGGGACAAGGCCACCCAGCTCCCAGAGGGGTGGCGGGGAGCCGCCCCAGCTCGGCCCGTCCCGGCCGCCCTCGTGCCCCTGGGCCCGCGCCCATTCCGTCCGCAGGGCGCAGCCCCCGACCTCGGGCCGACGCCGGCTCCCCCGGGGAGCAGACACCAGCGCCAGACACCGCCGCCGGTCAGTCCACCCACGCTCGGACACACGCCCCCTCCCGCCGGCCCCCCCCGCCCGCAGCTCGCGTGGCCGCAGGCGGGCCAGGAAAGCCCGGCCCCGGCCCGGGCGCCGCCACCTGCGCCCCCGGCCCCGCGCCATGTTTGAGAAAGAGAAGGAGCGAGCCAGAGGCCAGGCCCGGCCCGCGCGCCCCGCAATCACCCACCACCCCCGCCGCGCCGCTGCTCACCCGTCGCTCCCGGGACCAGCGTCGCCGCCGCCGCCGCCAGCACGAGGAGGAACAGCCGGGGACGCGGAGCAGCGGCCGCCGCCTCCATGGTCCCGCCGCCACCGCCTGTGGCCCGGCCCGGCCCGGCCGCCGCCTCGTCTTAGCAAGCCTCGCCTCGCCCCACCTCCCCCGCCGCGGCAGCGGCCTCGCTCCGGCCCTTTGTAACTGCTCCGGGGCCGCGCGTCCATTGGCTGCCGGGCTCCCGCCGGCCCCGCCTCCCGGCTGTCGGCGAGCCGCTGAGCGGGCCCCAGTCTGGAGCCCCGCCCGCAGGCCCGCCGGGCAGCCAATCCAGAGCCGCGGGCGCCCGCTCACTGGCCACGCCCCCAGACTCCCCCGGGGCCGGGCCGCCGGACCCCTGCCGGAGCCAGAGTCGCTCGGCGCTCGCTGGAGACCAAGCGGGGGCAGGGTCCAAACTAGCCCGGGCCCCGCTGATTCTGCAGTCCAGGGGGGCCTGGGCTTGTACGATGGGCGTGTCTGAGTGTGGGTCGCTTTTGGAAAAGGCTGTGGCCACTCGACGACCCTTTCTTCTAGCCTCCCTAGGCACCTACGATCGGATATTGACCCCCAACCCCACCCTGACCGCCGTTCGCCGCTCTGTACCACCAATCCCCAACACATTCACGCAGATCCGCTGTACGGTCAGGCAGACTTGGACTTCCCCTCCCCAGATCGACGCCGCAACTTGAAACATCTGCCCGCCAACATCTGTCCTCAGAGCCCTTTACGTGCGCCTCGGACTCCCGTTTCCTCCCGCCGGCAGCGTCTACCCCCAACCCAGGCAACGCGCCCCCGCCCCCAAATTCCAGGCCCGGAAAGTCCCCAAATCCCGGCCTCAGACTTCGGGTCCTTCCTGCGCTCAGACCCTCCTCTGAAGAGCCGCCCGCCTCCCTCCGCACCCCTTCCCGGCCCAGCGGGGACAGGGCAGGTCCCCACGTCCACCCCCAATGGGAGGAGCCCCTCTTAGCGCGCAGCGCTCCGGGGCGGAGGCCGAGCAGGCACGCCTCCGAGCGGCCTCCGTGGACACGCCTGCACGGTACTCCTCAGGTGCCACTAGAAACCCAAATAAACTCAGCGACGTTTCCGTGACGGATTCCTGATCTGCTGTGAGACGCTCCACCCACCGTCCCTCCGGGACGCCCCCAGGAGCTGCGGACTTGTAACTCTTCCGGTCAGCCTCGTCCCCTCTTCACACACACACAGGAGCCGGTGACCCAGCACAGAGAACCCTTTCCCACCGAACCTTTTAGGGAGAAAACCTTCTTTTCTGTGTGATGCGAACTTGGCATTAAACAGAGTTGGTGGCGGGAACGAGCACCAGCGTCCAGTGCTGGTCCGTAAGCTCCTGTCCCCGCCCGTGAAGACCTTGTCCCTCCTGAGCTGCGGAGGGACAGGGGCGGGCTGGTGGCGCTGGAGCTGGAAGCTGAGACCCGCCCTGTGTCCCTCCCGGCTGGGACACCTACGGGAACCAGTCCGTTAACCTTTCTGAGCCTCCATTCCTTCGTCTTTCAAATGGACATATCTAGCTACCTTCCAAGGTTAGTGAAAGAATATAAGATTTGGGGGTTCCCCCCTTCAAGTTCTACTTTTAGGCCTTCCCTCCAGACCCCTGGTCTGCTCCTGTCCTCCAGACGGGTAAGGCCTGATTATACACTGACTCTCCCCACCAGGGCTGCAGTGTCCGTACAACCAAGGACGGCCTGCTCTCGGGGCTGCCAGAGCCCATCGGCGGCAAGCACTCCTCTTAGTCCCTGCAGCGGGCACACACCAACTCTGGAGGAGGCTTCTGACAGGCTCCAGTCCCCATCTGCCCTCTCGTTTCCGATTTCTTCAATGGAGACTTGGTGGAGAAGTAAGTCAGGGCAGGAGCTCCAGTGGCGCAATCGGTTAGCGCCCGGTACTTAAATGACAGTAAGTCAGGGCCTTGTGACACCTGAGGTCTCTAGGTTACTTCTTTGCGGCTCTATTCTCAGTGTCTTACATAAGAGATGTTTATTGTATGAATGAATGAATGAATGAATGAATGAATGAATGAATGAATGATTCACTTCAGACAAGTGACTGTTCTCTCATCATTAGACTCTTCATCTCTTAAATGGAAATCATAATAGTACCTACCCCATTAGTAAATAAAAGGGATTGAATCACATGTCCTAAACCTCTTACCTAAGTGACATAATGTGTCTGCATGAATATCTGGAACAAGATAAATATTTAGTTAATGTCATTTCTCTGCCCCTCCCCTTTCAGCTCCTAGGAGTCTAGTCAGCATTCGTGTTGATGGTAACCTGTGCCTTTGCCTTAGAGAGCTCCAGTTACCCAGTGTTAGGATATCTTCTATAACACACTTTGTGAGGACAGAGCCCCAGAGAACAGTTTCCAGGCTCTCGCCCTCATGTGGAAAGGTGCTGGCTCGGGCAGTAGGTGACTGTCGGCTGTGGCTACTTGGCCGTCAGTTGTAACCAGTGAGCCATTGGCCACTAATATAACTGCCATGGCTTTGCTAGCAGAAAAATGGGGGCTAGCAAGAAGACGGAGGCTGAGCCTGCAAGTGGAGCAGTGAGGGTTGCGAACAGTGTGGCTCCTGCTTCCTGTGTCTCCAACCCAGCCGCCAGCGAGAATATAGTGGTGTGACTCCCCTACCCATGGCTCCGTGGGTGTTCCTTTTTGGCCTCACCATATGCTACGTTCTTATGTGGGGACCAGGACTAGAGACCCAGCCTGACACCCTACATGACACACTTCCAGTTCCTTAACATTTTCCATGGACTTGAGTGTGTTCATCAGGAATTTGAGGAACAGGAAGGAGAAACAGACTATTTATGAATTTCATTTTCCTAATGTTAGGAGGAAATTTCCATGAGCCACGAATCTATAAATAAACTGCATTAGAATGGAACAACAAATTATACGTTTAAAACCATGGTTCTCAAACTTCGTAATGTCTTCAAATTACCTGGGGAGATTTTAAAAACGCAGATTCCTGGGTGCCAGCCCTGGAGAATCTGCTTCAGTTCATCTGAAAGAACTCCAGGAGTCTGCATATATAACAAATACCCCCAAGTGATTCTGTGGCAGGTGTCACCAGGCCACACTTCTAAAGGCACCATTTAGAAAGCGTGACTTGAAAATTCAATAAGTAATTTCACCTTTTGAGAAAGGATGGGCCATGGAAAGAAACTTCTGGTTTGAAGGCCTGCAGACCCCAGCTGGAATTCTGCCTCTACTATTTACTAGATCTGGATCTGTGCACACAACTGGGTATTTCCCAGATTTCTCATCCCCGGATGTAAAGTGGGATAATGACACTGACTCATATATTTGTTGTGAGGTCCAAATGAGCTAGTGCACATAAAGAATCATAAGTGTTAATTCCCTTCATTCTCTACAGGCTCTCAAAATGGCTTACAGGTGTTTACTCCAACCTCGTGATTTAAAGGGAAAAAACTGAGGACCAGTCCCCAGCAGGTCAGCTGCAGAGCCAGGCCTAGACGACTCTCCTTCTAGTCAGTGCCTTGCTCCCTGCACAATGCTACCGCTCAGTCTTTATGCCTAGTACATTGTTTCCTTTTCCTTTTGGATTATTCCCTTAAGTAAGGTGTTTTCTCTCAAATAGAGAGTAGAGACTGCTAGTTGCCTAATTTATACTTATATCCATTCCTGCGCTCACTTTGTAACAGAATCCTCATTTCTTTGGGGAAAGCAGTTCACCTAGCTAAAAATCTCAATGTCCCAGGTTCCTGGTCAGTATATATGGCTGCGTGACACAGTTCTGGCTAGTGCAATCTATCAGGTGGAGCTTGTGGGAAAGATACTGTTTTCCCCATACAGAAGAAACAGACTCATTAACTTCTCACCTTCTTTCTGTCTGGATCACAATTGCAATACTTGGCGATGCAGCAGCCAAATTGTGAACATAAGGATTATGGCCATAACTAGAAATAGTAGAAAGAAAAAAAGGGAGAGAGCCTGGGTCCTTGATAAATTCCTTGACCAACTGCACCAGCTCTAAACTGCTTCTCCCTGGAATTCCTATTATACGAAAAAAACAAATGTTTTTCTTAACTTTAGAACATTTCAATTCTAGTCACATGCTATACTTGTATATTTTATTTCTATCTTATTTTTTAACCAAGATATTATTGATTTATACCATTACTATCTATTGCTAACTCTTGGTGCTTCTAGCTGAATAATACATTACCTCAAAACTTAGTGGCTTAGAATAATAACCACGTATTACGTCTCCTGAGACTGTGGGTAGGCCGTTTTCTGGTCTAGGGCAATTTAAACTGATCTCAGCTGAGCTCACATGTCAGTCTGCTGTCAGGAGGCAGGTCGACTCAGAGCTAAACAGATCTATAATGGTCTAGAGAAACTCCTCTGTGTGGTTTTCCATCCTCCAGCAGGCTAGCCTGGGCTTGTTAACATGACAGTTTGGGAGTCCAAGATAATAAATGGAAGTTTACAGCTGAAACAACATCATTTCTGCCACCTCTCATTGCTTTGGGCATGAATTGGGCCAAGGCCAAATTCACGGGGTAGAAAAATAGACTACATCTCTTGACAAAATCACATTGCAAAGGGGCACGGAGACCAAAAGAGTTAGTAAGTGTGGCCACGTTTGCAAATCACTTTTTCCACTTTTTCTGATCTTTATTTCTTTTCACCTCTAGACTGTTCATCTCAAATCACTCATTCTGCCTGAAGTATATGCCCTTTCAAATTCCCTCTAGTGAGAGTCAACTAGTGGCAAACAATTTTAGTTTTTATATTTAATCTTTATTTTTGGACAGTGTTTTCACTGCCTATAGAATTCTGGGTTGATAAGTGTTTTTGCTCCAATATTGAAGCTGTCATTGCACTGTCTCTGGCTTCCATTGTTGTTTATGTGAAATCAGAAATTAGTCTATTTCTCCTTTGTATGTAATCTGTCTTTTCTCTGTGCTTTTTTTAATATACTTTATTTTTTGGAATATTTATAAATATTGTAAATAATACATAAAAATATTTATATTTTTAGGTCCACAGCAAAATTGAGCAGAAAGTGCAGATTCCCTATATGTTCCCTGCCCCCACCTACACACAAGCCTCCCCCACTAACAATACCCCTACCAGACTAGTATGTTTGTTATAATCGATGAACCTATATACATCATTATTGCCCAAAGTCCATAGTTTACATTAGAATTCACTTTTGGTGTTGTACATTCTATGGGTTTTGACAAATGTATAAATGACATGTATCTACCACTAAGGTATTATACAGAGTAGTTTCACTGCCTTAAAAATCCCTATGCTCAGACTACTCATCCCTTCCTCCCCATAACCCTTGGCAAACACTTGTCGCGTCCAGCAGGACAAGAGTTGTGAGAAGCAAAGAGGGCGGCACAAGTTTAAGAAAGTCAGTAGAGGAGAATAGAGTGCAAGTGGGGCCAAGGGACTGCAGCCTCAAGGACTGAGCCCTTTGGGCCAACCCACGGCTTTTATTAGTTAGGCAAGGAAGTAAAAGAAGTAAAGCTTGTCAATCTTGAGATCTGTGAATCCCATACATTACAATAGGAAACTGATTTAAGCCAATCACCCTTGCCTGCAGGACTTCCCCAAGGGACAAAACTTTATGCATATGAATAGATGGAGAGCACATCATTGAGTCATTTCCCCTGCAGGTTGTGGGAGCTTGGGTTTGCTGTCCCAGTGGGGAGTTGTACCGTCTTTGACTAGCCAGCCATCTTTCTGGGACCAAACAGGGAGACATAAGGTGTAAGCACAAAGGTGAAGCAAAGTCCCTGTAAGGATCCATCTCACAGACTCTCCTCTCTTTAGGGGCAGGTACTAGGAGACAGCTGGGTAGGCTGCTGCGTGGCAACAAACACTGATATTTTTTACTGTCTCCATAGTTTTGTCTTTTCCAGGTTGTCATATAGTCAGAATCATACAATAGTAGCCTTCTAAGATTGGCTTCTTTCACTTAGTAATATGCATTTAAGTTTACTCTATGTCTTTTCATAACTTGATAGTTCATTTCTTTTTAGTGCTGAATAATATTCCACTGTACGAGTAGATTCACGACAGTTTATTTGTCCATTCGCCTACTGAAGGACATCTTGGTTGCGTCCATGTTTTAGCAGCTATAGCTAAAACTGCTATAAACATTTGTGTGTAGGTTTTTGTATGAACCTAAGTTTTCAACTCATTTGGGTGAATACCAAGGAGCACGATTGCTGGATCATCTGCTGAGTATGTTTAATTTTGTAAGAAACTACCAAAGTATCTTCCAAAGCAGCTGTATCATTTTGCATTCCTACTAGCAGTGAATGAGGGTCCCTGTTGTTCCATATCCGACTGCTTTTATTTATTGAGTTTTTCATCTCTAGAAGTTTCATTTGGTTCTTTAAAAATTTTCTATCTCTCCTCTCATTGTGTCTACATTTTTTCTTTACATCCCTAAGTACATGAAATATATTTATAATAGCTATTTTAATGTACTTATCAGATGATTCCTTCATCTTTGTCATTTCTGTATGTTTCCATTAATTGATATTTTGGGCTCACATCTTCCTGCTGCTTCTCATGCCTAGTGATTTTTTTCATTAGCTGCCAGACATTGTAAATTTTAGGGTGTGGAATGCTTGATTTTATTGTATTCTTTTAAAGAGTCGAACTTTTGCTGGCAGTGAGTTAGGTATTTCAGGTTAATTTGAGTCTTATTTTAAAACTCCTTTAGGACAAGTCCAAAGTAACCATTATTCTAAGACTAATCTTGCCTCACGTGTAAGGTACGGCCTTTCTGGAATCTTTGTTAAATATATATGCAACAAATTCTCTCTGGATAGAGAGAACTCAAATGATTCCTTACCTAGTATGAACTCTGAGAATTGTCTATTTTATAACTTCTCAGTAATGTTTCTTTCCTCCAAAGTTGTTATGGCTTTTTGGGTTTTCACTCTATTCATGCATAGATTAGTATTCAGCCAAGGACTAACAGGGACCCCGTGCAGATTTTGGAAACTCTCTGCATAGCCCTTTTCTCTCTAGAACTCTGCCTTGTACATTCTTGCAGCTGCAGGATCTCTGAGCGTTGATCCGTCTCAACTCAGAAGAAATGTTGAGCACCTGTGTTTGCCATTCATTTGCATGTCATCTTTTGTGAGTGTTCAAGTCTTTTGTTCTAGTCCTTTATTAATCATTTATAGGAGTTACCTATACAATCTGGATCTGAGTCCTTGGCAGATGTGTGTGTGGTAAATACTTTTGTTCCATCTATTGTGTTAGTAATGTTATTTTCAAAGAGTAGTAGTTTTAATTTTATTTTAGAGTTAGTTCTTTTTGTGTACTGTCTAGAAAATATTTCCCTACCCTCAATCACAAAGATATTCTCCTCTATGTTCTTCTGGTTGCTCTATAGTTTTAGTTTTTACACTTAAGTCTTAAAGCCATCTTGAATTAACTCTTGTGTAGGTGTGCGATATTCAGTTTTTCCATACTGACATTCAGTTGATCCAACATGATGTGTTGATTAAACTTTACTTTCTCCGTTAAACTACATTGGTAACTTTGTTGAAAACTATTGACTGTATATTTGTGGGTTTACTTCAAGACTCTCTTTTCCTTTATAGTGGTCTATTTGTCTATTTTAATGCTATTATCACTGCCCTGATTACCGTACTTTATGACAAATCTTAAAATCAGTTAGAATAAGCCTCCAACTTTGTTCTTCTTCTTTAACATTGTTTTGCCTATTCTAAGACCTTTACATTTCCTAGTAAATTTTACCAATGGTTTGTTAATATCTACAAGAAAGCCTGCTAGAATTTTTATTGAAATTGCATTGACTCTATAAATCAATTTTGGATAAAGCTTTATATTATTGATTATTCTAATCCATGAGCATGGTATATTTCTCCATCTATTCAGGTCTTTAATTTCTCTCAACAATGCTTTGTAGTTTGTATTGGTAGAAGTCTTTCACAACATTTGTTAAATTTATTTCTGGGTAAATGTTTATGTTATTATAAATGAAATTAATTTTTAAATTTTATTTTTCAAATTGTTTGTTGTTTCAATTACAATGTCATTTTAATTATTTTTTTTTCCTTTGTATGCTCTATTCGGATCTTTCCCAAATCTGTTTGGTTTTCCTCTATAGTTCCTTGTTTCCAGCATGTGTTTTTTAATTGGTCTTTTTAAAAACACAACATAGCAATCATAGTTATTTCATAGTCATGTTTGTATATAAAAATTCTAGTGTTTGAATTCCTATGGGTCTATTTCTGCTGTCTGTTGTTCCTTATTTACAGTGCCTTTGTGTAAGTGTAGTTACTTTTTATTGAAAGCTATGCGTTCTCCTTGATATTTTATTTGTGGAAATTCTTTAAGGTCTGAGATAAAGGCAGGAGCCTCTATGGAGGATTTGCCTTTGTTCTTGCAACATATGCAATTAACAGTCTCAGATTACTCTAACTTCAATTATTGGCTTGACTTTTTTCTTTTTGCTTTTAATTTGTTTATTGTTTAGAACACACAGGTAACATGAATTTGGACTTCAAACTACATGAAAGATAGCTTGTGTTTCCAGATTCTCAGTGATGGTGTCATTTTTTCATTTTTACTAAGCACCTAGGTTTTTGCAACCCCCTTGGCGGGTGATGGAGCTAGTAGTTATTTCTGGTTCACCCTTTCACTGAGAGTGTAGTCCCTTGGGGTCTCATCTGTGTTGAAGAGGTGTCCAGGGGACTTGCAGGGCCCCTGATCGCTCTATTCTGTGATTCCCTGTACATGATACCAGACAACAGAAGCTCAAGTTCATCTGGTTCAATAAATGATCCCAGAGCAAAAGCCAGCTGCACGCTCTGGGTACTCTGCTTAGTTCCTTCTTTTATTTAGTATTTTGGCCTGAGAATCTCTTACTTTCTTGCCAGCTTATAAATGTACTTAGGAAGATTTATTTCCCAGCATTTTTAGTTTTTTTTTTCTTCAGTGGGAGTGTTAATCCACCAATTATCAGGAATGAAACTCCTACTATCTAACCTCTTCCATTACAAAGACATTTTAAAAATCACTATCAAATTTTCTGTTACAGCAGAATACAGTCACAACAGTTATAAGGATCAAAGGGGATTTAAACAAAAGCTATTTTGCCAATATCGTACAAGAGAAATTCAGCTTCTGGCATTGTCTCCGCTGCTTCTCAAACATTAAAAATATGCTCACAGGCTGTCTATCCCCACTTGCCTCTGTCAAGCTGGTTTCCCCAAATGCTTGGGTTGCTTTAAGAAAATGTTTTGTTTTGTGTTTTGTATTATTTTGTTTTCACTTGGACTTTTTTATGAATGTCTAATTGAAAACACACTACAGATAAAGTATTTGTCCTACGGATAAATCGTTTCTCTGCTCTGAGGACTTTATTAATTACTTTTTTATTAATTTTATAAATGTTTCATGGATACTGGAAAACAGAAGCGGACTCTTTCGTGCATACAGATTGTGTGTGTGTGTGTGTGTGTGTGTATTTAATCCTGGTAGTTAATCTTTGCTTAATTTTGAATGCTTGATCACAAAGACAGATAGAGGTGTATTAAATTCTCCCTACTGCTTTCCCTGTTTCCTCAAGACACATCCCATGGCCTTTACCACCCTCCTCACATTACCATAGAACTGAAAAGTAATGCCAGCTTTCTGCTCCTGTGAGTTGGGCTAGCAGGGCTAGCAGGTTTGAGCCTTCTTCTCTCTTACCCTGAGAAGCAGTCCCACAACTACAGACTGTGTCTCTGTTTGTACCACTTCTGCCCTTAGACAGTTGACCTGAAATCTTCCCAGCCTCGCTTTCTGGGATTTACCCTCCGGTGGGCCGACAACTAGGTCTCTGCTATGTTCCCATGTCTAGGCTGTGGCTTTGGTCCCCTGTGTTTGTCCACAGCTCCTTTATCTGGCCCAGCCTCCTTTTTATCATTCCCAAGACCAGAATCTCTGGCCCAAACTGAGCCTCGTGGATGAGTGTCAGATCCGTGCATACCAATCTCCTAATGTGGTTGTCTCTGCTTTTGAAGTAACTTTTGGAGCTCTCTTTGTCGAAACACCTTGTTCCTTGTTAGAATCTCCGGAGCTAACTGCCTGCGTGTCGTCTGTCACACTTTCTTTGGTTGCGGCCTGACTGGTCAGTCTCATTGTGTCACTAGGATCCTATACCCTTCCTCCCAGTTGGTTTGCCCTATCCAGTTGGATTGTCTCAGAGGGAGCTTAGCTTTTTCCCCTGGTCATCCAGGAAGATTCCCTTATGGTCAAGATGAATTGAGCGTTTTCAATAGGTTGCCACTACCCCATCCCCTTGGCTCAAATTTCCCTTTAATCACTTATTCTGAAAAAGTACAAAGGGAAATAAAAGGCCAGAAGACATAGAACACATGCACACGTGGCCTCTTTGAAGGAAACCTGCACAGGTTTAATTTTGAAAACACACACACACACACACACACACAAATGCACATGCACATTTAGAACTGTACATCCAAAACAATAGCACCCACATTTGATGAGAGAATTCAACAAAAACACAGCAGCAGCACTGGGGAGAGCTTAACACAACTCTATTTGCCAGAGCAAGCAGTCAAAAAAACAAGCAAGGATAACTACCAAGATTAAACATGCACATACATACACACACTGCAAACACTACACACACACGCACAGGTTCACGTGTACAAACAGCAGAGCCCACTTCTGTTTTCCAGCATCTGTGGGACATTTACAAAATCGATCATAAATTAAGAAATCTCAAGGGATTCCTTCAAAGCAGAAACAGAGGATAAATCCTGTGTCCCTAGTATGTTTAAAGTTGGACATTCATAGCAAAAATTCAAGTGAAAACAAAATATTCAAAAACACTTTGAAATTTTCCCTAAAGCAACCCAAGTATTTTGAAAAATCAGCTTGAAAGAAGGAGGGGAAGAGACAGGCTGTGAGCATAGTCTCACAGTTGGAGAAGTGGAGATAACACTAGAAGCCGAATTTCTCTTGTACTGCATTGCCAATAGCTTTTGTTTGAATTCCCTTTGATACCTATGACAATTAAGACTGTCTTCTACTGCAAGAAAAAGCTGACAGTGACTTGTAAGTTCGTGTGTGTAACAGGCACGGAGGTGGAGAGTAGGAAGGTCGGGAGACGGGTGGATAGTGGACATTCCAGAGGATCAGGTCTCCTAACAGCTCAGGACAAAGGCCAGCATTTAAAGCAAGCAGGCTCCCTACCTCCCCAGGGCAGCCTCCACCCACCAAAGTCCGGCTGAATATCCCCAGTTCCATCTGAATATCCTACTTTTTAAACCAAACCAACACGATCCAGGCATAAATCCTTCCTACTTACAGGAAGAGGCAAAGGATCCCATTTTTATCTAATTATAGTGTGTTGGCCACAAGGTGCCTCTAAAAATTCTCTGGGCCAAAGAGAGATGCCAACAGTTTCCGTCGGTCTTTTGAGGAGGAAATGGGAGATCCTAGAGAGCCATTACATTACCTAAACTGTAACAACGAGGAAGAAGAGGGATGAGTCTACCAAGGCTTGAAATTCTCTGCCCTTTAGCGTGGGTGCCTGTGTCCCCAGTTTCATCCGAATATCCTACTTTTTAAACCAAACCAATAAGATCTAGGCAGCCATGGTGGCCTCAACCAACTTGAAAGTTCCCAGAGGACCAGAACCTCCACTTTGTGTATCTCAGCATTCCCCCTGAGTGCCAGATGTCCCATTAAGGATATAATTGCACACCCATCTCAATACTTACTTTTGATCATATGAAATGAGAATAGGCTGTTCATTCTCATCTCTGAGAAAGGAGACCTGAATTGTAGTCTGGTCTCTATCACTAATTTGCTCTGTGGCCCTTCTCTGGACCTGTTTCCTTATTTGCAGAAAATATGCAAGGATGTTTGGGAAGAATAGAGAGAGTTAAAGCTACTTTCTAAAATCTGATCCCTTATGTCAGTGGCCAGGGAAGAGGAGCATTGCCTCCTGAAGCCTAAGGACAGTCAGGATTCTGTGGGTTACAAGAGAAAGGAACTCAATTCAAAAGAGCATAACCAAAACAAACAAACACAGAAAGAGAGAGAGGGGGAGAGAGAGAGAGAGAGAGAGAGAGAGAGAGAGAGAGAGAGAGAGAGAGAAAGAAAGAAAGAAAGAAAGAAAGAAAGAAAGAAAGAAAGAAAGAAAGAAAGAAAGAAAGAAAGAAAGAAGGAAAGAAAGAAAGAAAGAAAGAAGATAAAGTAAAGAAAATTGGCTGTCATCACAGAGATGGGTAAGGGCTAGCTCTCTTATATCTCTCTCCATCTCTCATCTTAGCCTTTTCTCTATGTAGTCCTAGTTCTCTCCTTCAGACATCTTCTTGTATGTATTAGAGGGTAGAGCAAATGGCCAAGGCCTTCTCTTGCCAGACATTGTTAAACAAAATCCCAGGGACAGACTCTGATTGGTCCAGCTGGGGTCAGGTGCCATCCTTTGGGTCAGCGTTTCTCAACAGGGAAACTACTGGACTTTGAGTAGGATACGTCTATGTTAATGGAGCATTGTCCAGAGTTTTGCTGATGTTGGGGACCTCTGACCATGAAATGCCAGAAGTGCTCCCCAATCATTGTGACAATATCAACAAATCTGTACCCCCCACCCCCGCCCATTTCCAACACAGGGGTTGTGGAGCGCAGTACTGCCTTATGTGGAGAACCAGTAACTTGTATGCATTGCAGAAGCCAGGGTCCTGGGGCCCTGTGATTGGCTAAACCTCGACCATTCGTCCTCTCCCGTGGTGGAGATTGGAATGGATAGGGCATTGTGTTTGGCAACCCCATCAGTGATTAAGCAGGAGTCATTTCCCAGAGGAAACATCTCCAGGTTCCTATTACCAGACGGGATACTGCGCAAAGATCAACAGCTGTTCCCTGCAGGCCTCTGCCCTCACCTGATGGGAACAGTGAGTGCTCCCCAGGGAAGGGTGACCACCCTCCTCCTACCAACCAGCCTCCGGCCTCAGCTCCTGAGCATCGTAGCTCTCAGGACTCCAGCTCAAAACCCGGCATTGAGGCCTTCCTGATCCCTTGTGTTTTGGACCTTGCTACAGGCTCCCTGAACTTGGACCCACAAGAGGGTGGGGGCTCCCTGTGCCCCCACTCAGCACCAACAGTCAGCGGGACCGAACAAGAGCTGGGAGGGAAGTTCTGTAACCTAATCACGCCCAGGGCAAGTGCCATTTAACCATGCACAAGCCCATGAGAACTAGGCCACGTGGCATTTCCAGGAAAGAGCAGAGAGGCCCTGAGCCCCAGGCAACTTTGTGGTTCTGAGAAAAAGGGCAGGCAGACTTGTTTCTTGAAGAACCCCCATGTCTTCATGGCTCCACCGGTGAGCTGAGCTGATGAGGCACGAGGTTGTAGGAACCAGGTTCTGGGAAGCGTCTCACACGAATCAAAAGCGACGGTCAGGACACAATTTTAGGAGAGAGTTTAGAGAACCTGAACACTGGATGAGCGCTGCTCAGGTAGGCACAGACTGTCAGCATCAGCAACTCTGCTCCCTGACTCATCATATCTAGCCCCCCAGAGAAAGTTCTAGACTCCTCCTTTAGGCCCCAGAATGTGACCCAAACTCCTTCTTCATTTCCAGGAAGATAGTTGGGACAATGAGGTACTTTCCAATGGAATTTAACAGTGAAGCAAAAGGGAAATTAAAGAAGAAAATGCTGAAAGTCCACCAAGCTTATAGCATCTGCGTCTCAGCTTCTGGAAGTTTCTGTCGCACAGTCCATATGACAGTTCCATTTAGGCGTGATGACATTATTTTTGAGGTGGGTTCATTCCTCCCAATTCCAAAGAAAAGCCAATGCATGGTCAGGTTCCCAGATAAACTGCTTTCTCTCTCCTGGCCCTCAGGGGCAGGATAGAGCGGGGAAGGGCAGACGCCACTGGAGGGGCAAGGCTGTAGCATGAGATCAGGGGCAGGATAGAGCGGGGAAGGGCAGACGCCACTGGAGGGGCAAGGCTGTAGCATGAGATCTTGCCACTCAACTGTTCTCCTTTCCTCCCTCAAACATGGGTAGGTCACCACCTCTCAGCCCAGCTCTTTTTTCTTCTAGGAGCTCACAGTTCTAGCGAAGGAGAATGCTGCATGCAATTAAGTACCTCAATTAGTATCATAAACGTAATACAGCTGGACTACCTCCTAGCGGCCTTATCATACTGTTTCATCAAAACAAACAATGGTCTGACTTCCTCAAGAAACACAAAAAAGCCATATAAGTTCTTATCGAAAAGAAAAATTTCAATGGTGCCAGAAAAATTACATTTAAATCTCTCAAAATTTAAATGGGCCGGTGCCACCGCATCCTCTTCCTTCCATGCTAATGCTCATCCAGCTAGATGTCTCCCTCCACTCCTCCACTACCCAGATCTCTATCTCAAAAGCCCTGGGAATCTGCCAGGCAAATGTGGACCAGGTCTGGGCAGGCTGCCAGAGAGGGCAGAAGGGCCAACTGCTTCTGTTTGTGTCCCACAATGCAACAGGACAAGTGCGGTGGTGGCAGTCTTCTCTCCCTTACTACACTTTCCTCTGTTCCTCCCCAAGCGTCATTGCTCCCTGGGGCCTGCACCAGATTTTCTCGCTTTGACTCAATTCACATCTCTTCTGGACAACCTCAAATGTCCCCCTGGCTTCCCCTGCCACAGACATGCTGAGGGCTCCCAAACCTCAGTTTCCCCAGGAATTCAGCCTCCTAAGTGCCCAGGTTCTTTCAATATGTAAACTACTCCTTGGGGAACCAAGAGCTTGAGAGGGACCGGTGGTCACCTACAAAGCTCTCTTTGGGGCAGCAAAACCATGACTTTTATAAGTAGGTTATTGATGATGTAACTTGGAAATTACCCTGTGTCTTATTTGGTTTTTGGTCTTTGCTTCTCTTTCCCCAGCAAGTTCTGGTCTGGGGTGGGGGTGGAGTAAACAGCGAATAGCCCTTTTGTGTTCCAGACCAGAGTGGGGAACACCAAAGCATTCAAGTGTAAGGTTTCCAGACTCATCCAAGGACCCATCCAATCTGCCTCTAAGAGACAGATTGCTGGATTAAATGGGTCATGTGTCCTCCCCACCCCCAACTGTGGCCAAGGAGTGACATGTCCTGATTGGTGTAGGCCTAGAATTACTGCTCATCCCTGAACCAATCATAGTGTCAACTGAGTTGGAATTATGATAATTAGTTTAGGTCAGTCATGGACAGTCCTACAGCCCATCCAAACCACGAGGTTAACCCACTGTAAGGGACGGGGAGAATAAATAGTAGGTAAATAAGCAAGCAATGTCCCCTGCAAAAGTCCTCTGGAACAGTGGCTTGCAAACATTCTTGGAACATGATCCATAGTAGGAAATGCACTTGACATTGTGACCCAGTGTGTTCACAAACACACACACACACACACACACACACACACACACACCTAAAACAAAACTTCCACAAAATAATATTTACCGCTTGCTGCTGGGAGCACACTCTGATATTTTGTAATCCTGGCTTCTTGACTAGGTAATGCCCACTTGTATTTCAATTTTTGAAAATCCTTGTCTGAACCCACTAGATTAATACTTCACAACTCACGAATGGATCACAGCCTACAGTTTGAAAAATGCCACTCTTAAGGTCTGCATAAACTGCTTGCATTGTTCAAATGGTTGTTAAAATGTGTCATAAACTCTCCAGGAATTTAAGAAGGAAGTGTGGAAGGAAGTGTAAGTTGTGTTAATGGAGGGTCCAGGGTCATTAAGCGGCTAGGGGTGGTGCTTGCCACTGTGACTCAGAAAGAAGGCCTGAGAGAAGAGGTTTTGAACTGCAACGTGGGTCTCCAGCTTCAAGTGGGAAGGCAGGCCGCCCGGACTTGCACCCTGAACAGATCAGATTTGTGGCTGCAGAGGGCTCCCCGGGAGCGCGAGTACAGGCATGCAACACAGCTGGGGGTTCTGAGATGTATGGTTCTGTGACTTTTGTTATCCAGAACCCAACCACAGCCTCTGACCAGACTGCAGCTCATACTGAGCAGCCACATGCTTTTCCGTCATGCTAGGGCCAGGCTAACCCAAGCACCGCCTGTGTGTGGGACAGTGTCTGTGAACCGGGAAGGTGTGTGTGGGGCGGCAGGGGAGTGAGCATAAATAGGCTATGTCCCATTTATGTAAGTTAAATCACATGCACAAGTAAATAATGTATTTTTTAAAGATATATTCATGTGATAAAGACAAAATTCAGAGAAGTGGTTAGGGGATTGAGGGAGAAAAATACAGGAAAGAGACACAGGCAGCCTTCAACAGTTATGATAACATTTTAGTTCCTAATCCAAGTGGTAGATACATGGCTGCTTTCTTATTCATTAAACATTAAAGATGCAGTGTATGCACAAATATACACATATACACACCTATTGGAATGTGTGACAAAAAATATAATAAGCCATGGACTCTATGCTTAATGAGCTCACAGACTCAAGTAGAAGACAGAAATCATCGCAACTAATATATTGTATAATGAGATCGTAAGAAATATGAAGAAGCAATTCATTTTGCCTAGTTATATGACCTTGGGTACGTTATTTTATTTCTTGAAGCCTGGAGCTCTTCAGATACATTTTAGATGATTGATACAGATAGATTATGTAGATGATAGATAGATAGATGATAGTTGGATAATAGAAATATAGAAACACACATATATATATATAATAGGTCTATTGTGAATTGATTGTATGTAATGCATTTGAAAATGTTTGACAAGCTGTGAAATACTGTAAAAAATGTGAGATAATATTATCACTTTGGGTATCTTTGCAACTGTCTGTCTCTTCTGTAAAACTGCTGTCCCACACAGTTAGTTTTGTGCTCAAGTTGCAGTCTGAAGGAAGCAGGTTGTGAGTGCCTGTTAATTATTCTCAGTCTAACATATTTTGTGTCTAGCACAATGAGAGATAGAAATAAAGATGACACTGGCTACTACTAAATAGCTTGTGATTGTCAGACAGGGACCTGGAGCTTCAGAGACCCATGGGATGGCTCGACCGAGGAACTAGGACTTTGAGCTAGTGGCTATTGCAGGGGTTGGGAGGTTAGTGCTGAGAGGAGAGTGATACGCTTCCTCTTCCCTGGGGGCTCTTGCAGTCTAGTTAGCAGATGCCCACTGCCATTGGCACACTGGGCACTGGCAGAGGCTGCTCCTCCCTAGTGCCCTGGCCTAAGCATGAACATAAATCCCTTCCCCCAGCTCTTGTCAGCATAAGAAAGCACAGGAACACTCTGGCTTCTGATGCTGCCAGAGTGGGCTCCCTTTCAGGATTACCAGACCCTGTTCTTGCTCCTCTGCTGTATGAGACATCTGACTCCAGCCCAGACAGACAGCCCAGCTCTGCAGGCTCCTTGCTCAAGGTCCTCATTTCTGGCTCCTTGCCATCTCCATGTGAGGAGTTCCACTTTAACGTCATGGAGACGTATTCTCAGGAATAATGTGAGAATTCGCTATTGAGGTTCAGGAGCCCAGGTTCAAGGACCATGCACGTAAACTGACTCCTGCACTTAGACTCTGAACATTGTCTGTCTTGGGACAGAACATGTCTTAGAGATGACAGGAGACTGAGACCCCGGTTTGGAGTCAGGTAGTTCATCAGTCAGAGCCAGCTGAACAGGTGGCCCATGCAACTGGGGTAATTCGACGAGAGTTTAATGAAAGTAGTATTTTTAAAGGGATGGTGGGGTACGGAGAAATCGCAAGGGAGAATGCAGAACCCCCAAGGGCTCATGCTGTTACCAGGCCAGGCCTGAATGGGTGCAGGGAGAAGAAATAACTGGTACCTAGAGAGAGAGTTCTGTGAAGGGAGCTGCTTGACAGGATCAGAGCTTTTCAATGGAGGAATGCATCCAGACCTTGGAGAGCCCGTAGTCAGAGAACCCAGCAAATAAGCACCTGCCATCACTCTTCTCCCACCTTCCCCTCCCAGGCCAGGTGGTCTAACCTAATTGGGAGCCAAAGGGAATACTGCTGTATTCCAGATGGATCAGGTTGCCGGGTACCAAGGCATCTGAAGGGGCAACTGAGCCACACGCCTCACTGTGAAGTGGGGGACAGGTTGATGGCAGCCAGTCTTGAGCAGCACAGCGAACAGTGAAATGGGAAAACCCAGAGGTATCAAAGATGATAAAACAGAGTCAAGAAGTTGATTCAGGAAGACAACCTTCAGACCACAGGACCTCAGATACAGATAAAGGCCATGGGCAGGTGAGGGTACGTCCTTGATGGCTGAATTCAAGTGTCCTGTGTTTAAACCAGGACGAAATCACATCTTTGAAGAATTATTTTTGGCACGTAAGAATCGAATTCATTCAGTAATTTCACTTGTAGTAGGTTGAAATTTCCCATCATCTACTTTCAAGGACATTTAGAAGCAAATTTGTAGCAGACACTCCATTATTTACTTTATTAAGCATCCTTGAGTTAGTTAATGGAAAGATCTCTGCGCAATGATTCAGAAGTCCTCACTGTTAGACTTCACTGTGCCTGTAACTCATTGGGTCCTTTGAATCACTCTCTTCCCCATTCTGGGCCTCAATTTCCTTCTCTGTAATGTGAGAGGGTTGGCTGTGATCTCTAAGATCCCTTCTAATTCTGGCATGCTAAGATTGTAATAGAAAGTGATCAGAATATGATCAGAACAAGTCTTGACACATTGGTCTTAGTAATGATTCTTTTGGATAAAAAAACCAGAAGCTCAGGCAACAACAGCAAAAATAAACAAGTGCGATAACCTCAAACTAAAAAGCATCTGAGCAGCATAGGAAACAATCAATAAAATGTAAAGGCAACCTACAGAATAGGAGAAAATATTTGTAAATCACATATCTAATATAGGGTTAATAACCACAACATATAAGGAACTCAACTCAATAGCAAAAGCAAACAAACAAACAAACCCTAAAAACCAAAACAACAACAAAACCCAAAACCCCAATTTTAAAGATGGGCAAAGGACTTGGATAGGTATTTTTCCAAAGAAGACATAAAATGGCCAACAGGTACATGCAAAGATGCTCAAAGTCATTAATCATCAGGGAAATGCAAATCAAAACCAAAATGAAACATCACTTAATAACTGTTAGAATGGCTATTATCAAAAAGACAAAAGATAACTAGTATCAGAGAGGATGCAAAGAAAAGGGAACCCTTGTAAACTGTTGGTGGGAATGTAAATTGGTACAGTCATTATGGAAAATAGTATGGAGGTTCCTAAAACAATTAAAAACAGAATTACCATATGACCTAGTAATCTCTCTTCTGGGTATATATCCAAAATAAATGAAATCAGTACCTTCAAGAGACAGCCGTGCTCCCACGTTTGTTACATTATTCACAACAGCTAAGACATGGGAACAACCTAAGTGTCTGCTGACAGATGAATGGATAAAAAAATTATATATAATGGAATATTATTCAGTCTTAATAAACAGGCAATCCTGACATTCGTGACAACATAAATGAACCTAAAGAACATTATGCTAAGTGGAAAAAGCTGAACATAGAAAGAAAAACACTGCGTGACCTCACTCATGCTGGGAATCTAAAGAAGTTGAATTCGGGCCGGCCCGGTGGCTCGGTTGGTTAGAGCTCCATGCTCCTAACCCCGAAGGCTGCCGGTTCGATTCCCACATGGGCCAGTGGGCTCTCAACCACAAGGTTGCCGGTTCAATTCCTCGAGTCCCACAATGGATGGTGGGCTCCGCCCCCTTCAACTAAGATTGAACACGGCACCTTGAGCTGAGCTGCCGCTGAGCTCCCGGATGGCTCAGTTGGTTGGATGGGTCCTCTCAACCACAAGGTTGCCGCCAGTTCGACTCCCGCAAGGGATGGTGGCTGTGCCCCCTGCAGCTAGAAATGGCAACTGGACCTGGAGCTGAGCTGCGCCCTCCACAACTAAGACTGAAAGGACAACAACTTGACTTGGAAATAAGTCCTGGAAGTACACACTGTGCCCCAATAAAATCTTTAAAAAAACAAAAACGAAGTTGAATTCATAAAGTCACAGAGTAGAATGATGGTTACCAGGGGCAGAGAGGTGGGGGAAATGGGGAGATGTTGGTCAAGGGTACAAAGTTGCAGTTATGTGGCATGAAAAAGTGCCAGAGATCTAATGTACAGCATGGTGACTATAGTTAATAATACTGTATTGTATACTGGAAATTTGCTAAAAGAGTAGATCTCAGGTGCTCTTAAAACACACACACACACACAAACACACAGAAATGGTAACTATGTGGAGAAACGGATATACTAATAGCTTGACTATAGTAATCATTTTAGTATGTATATCAACACACATTGTATACTTTAAATATATACAGTTTTTATGTTAAGAAAGAACTAGTCATGACATAATAGTACAGCCAACTTGGCAGTCACTATGTGATTCCATTTTGTAAGATACAAAATTGTTTCTTTGGAATCTCTCTTTGAAATTGCTCCATTTCTCTGATGCAGCAAGGAGGCAAGAGAAAATAATTGTTTTCCAGTGGACTCATGCCCATGAA
Organism: Rhinolophus hipposideros; assembly: GCF_964194185.1. Taxonomy (NCBI): domain Eukaryota; kingdom Metazoa; phylum Chordata; class Mammalia; order Chiroptera; family Rhinolophidae; genus Rhinolophus; species Rhinolophus hipposideros. The sequence goes on along the minus strand of NC_138057.1, from coordinate 55,294,329 downwards.
AACAAACCCAAGTGTACTGCTGCTAAAAAGAATCCAGTCTGCCACATTTCCTATTTATTTGGCTTTAGAGGATTGGATAGAGCAGAGCTGAAGGAGGCGTGATACACCGCACTGAGTCATCCCCTGAAACGGCTTCCTTCTCCACCAGGCCCCTGCAGGCTGGTGGCGAAGGCTGGGCCTACCCTCACAACTTCCCTTTACCACATTTCTCTACAGAGGAAGACGGTGTGCTCACTTCCTCAATTCTTGCCCACAAAGTTCATTTCTTATTTAGGTTAGAAAAGAAAACCAAACTAGCCTCTGACTGCACACCCTTTCTTCAGTTCCTGGCATAAATATGACGTCCTATAAAAGGAATCTGTTTTATTTACCTGTCCAGCCTCATTTCTCAACAGGGACAGCCCCTTACCTTCTTCCTCTAGAGATCTGCTCCTCCCCTCCTAGAGGGATTGGTTCCAGGGGGGCTGGTAATCACAGATTCCTGACGTCTAATTATAAAGATGATGACATGGCCTAGGCCTAACCAATCATAGAAACCCATGCCCCAGCTTCCGAGACTGAATGAGGAGACTGGTAAAAGCTGGGCCAATCAGCTGAGACTTATATCCAGTAAAGCAGGTGGAGGAGAGAGAAGCCTTCTCATTGCCTTGGCATAGCTGAGCTAAATAATTTAAGCCAGGAACCTCTGATGGCCATGCCCCCTGGGCCCTATCCTTGCAGGATGAAACCATTCCAAGTACGAGAGACTGAAGCTGGAGCACAGAGAAGAGTCAAGATGAGTAAATGGAGGGAAAGAGATGGGAATAAAAGAAAGACTTGACAAAATTATTTGTTTATCTGGACACAATGATTGTAATGCCAGGTCTACCCTTTTTACAAGATGCAGTAACTCTCCTTTTTTAGTTAAGCCAATTTTACTTGGATTTCTGTCCTATAACTAAAGAAGCCTGAATAAAACAGAAATTGGTACCTGCAAATGGGACTTGGAAGTAATACGGTAATAGACCCTATCGTGTGGAACTGGTTGAGGCAAAGTAGGGAAGACCCACAAGGATTCTTCTTTCCTGGGGGAGATGGCATTCCAGGCCATGTGCTGGTAGGCAGCTGGGCAAATCTTGGCCAGCTGTTCTGAGAGGTCTAGACCGAAAGATGGAGGATGTTGGAATGGGTTGGCTATGCACTACCTAAAAGGATGCTTCCATCGAAGCAGGGTTGTTTGAAAGCAGAAGGGAACAGCAGTCAGTAAAAGAGAGGCTCCCTCTCCTTGCAGCAAGATTCCAAGGGTGCAGAGAATTTGATGATTCTTTTCCTTAAATAAATTGCAAAAGCAGAATTCTGTGCTGGGATACCCTGGGGGCACTGGAGTGAAGAGGATGTGTCTCAACTTGAAGCAGCATTAACTGGAACATATCCCAGGGCCTGTGTGGACCTTCATCACTCGGAGCTTGAAGCCAGCTCCAACAAGGAAGCCGAGTCCCCAGAAAATGAACCCTCCTCTAGGCCTGTGGTGAAGAGCAGAAATCCCTTCACTGTGGGGTCCAGTTTGCTGCTCCTCAGTGAAATTCTCCCAAGTCCCCCCACCCCCACCCCTGCACCCCCACCAGAGGCAGGACCACTAGCAGGACAGAGGAATTTGCTCCCCTGCCAGAGAAGTGGGTTTTTGCTGTCTCTGTCCAGAAGGATGGGCTATAGGTACTTGGGTGATGACAACTGGAATTTCTTCCCTTTTCCCCTTTGAAAAATAGAATTTTGCAAACATGTTTGGAGTGGTTAAAGGTATCATTTAGTCATAGGCGGCAAGAGCATGAGTATGGCCAACAGGCATCTCAATTCTAACCTGATCAAATTGTTCCTCTTTAAATTATTCAACACTTATTTATTGAGCACCTGCTAAGTGGCAGATACTCTTGTAGACCCTGGGTGTACAACAATGAAGAAAAGAAACAACCAAAAATGATTTAAGGAGTCATTCCCATACCAGGAAGTAGGACCACCATCCAAGAAACTGGCCAGGCCAAAATCCCAGGAATCATTTTCTCGCAACTGAGTCCTTTCAGCAGGGCTCCTCCTAAATTCATGCCAAATCTGTCCACTTCTCACCATCTCCTCTGCGTTAGCCACAGCTCAGATATCGTCCCCTCTCTGCTAAATCATTACAACAGCTCATTCGCTGGTCCATTTGCTTCCAGCATTGCCCCCACAGTCTATTCAGCACACAATTACAGTGGTCTTTCCAAAACAAAAATCAGTTCATATACGTTTTAACCTAACAGATCTGGTGAGAGCAAAAATCTGGATAGTTGTATCTAAGTCATAAAATGAATAGTAGCAGCAGGAAGTGAGTATATGTTTGTGAGTCTCACTTTGTGTATTAAACAGTTAATGCTTCTTTTCTGTTCTCTGACAGTGAAAAATGTCATAATGATACATTCAATTATATAACTTGCTGCCTCAAAACCAAAACCAAAACCAAAAATTGTTCATGTCCCTCTCCTGCTTCAAATCCTTCAGTAGCTTCTCACAGCAACCAGGCATCAAATCCACGCCCCTTACCTAGGTCTCCAGAGCCTGGGTGACCTGCAGCTGCTCTCTAGCCTCCCAGCTTTCCTTGGTCCTCACCTCATTTACTCTTGCTCCTACGAGCTCCTACGAGCTCCTCTCTGTACCTTGACACGCTAACTGAGTTTGCATCTCGAGGCCTTTACATGTGCTGCTCCTCCTTCTTAGGACACTCTTCCCCCAGATCTTGGCAAGCCTGCCTGATTTCCATTGTTCACAGTTAACAGGATGTTCAGTGGGATTCTACTTGATGTCTGGAAATTCCAGTGAGAGCCCAGAGAAGAGGACAAAGAAGCTCTAAGCACACCACCTTCGCAAGAGAGCTGCCCTACCATGGTACCAGGCTCTCCCAGGGGCTTACTAAAAAGTGTCAGAATGTTCCTACCCGCTGTCCCCTACCCCTCCTTCCTGATCTTCAGGAGATGACTGGGAAGCAGAGAGAGTCAGACTCAATTGCCTGTGGGGGATGCAGGGTTTGTGGTGAGAGGTGACTCTCCCCTGAGTCAACTATTGGAATCAGGCATAGAGAGGGGGTTCCTGAGGGAAGGGGAAATCATTTCTCGAATTTACACTGGACTTACCTAAGTAAGGTAGAAGATCGGCCTTGTTTCAGGATGGGAATAAGGGCAGAAGGGGAGCCACCGTATATTCCTCCTGTTACCCTGGCAAGAATAGAAGAATTTCTAGTTGGGCTAAGTGGACATTACAGAAGGTGGTCGAGCTTGGGCCCCACAGACCCTCCAGATGACTCACCAGCATTTGAACGCCTGCCACAGATAAGGTGTCAGTGGCCACTGTTACCCAGAGCTGTAGTATAACAGCAGCCAACGTAAAAAGGATGACAACTGAGTAAAGAAACTCTTGTCCAGTTTCCTCACCCTCTGTCCACCCCCAAAACACTGGACGAGGTAGGCCTTGAAGAAGGAAGAAGAAGGGATGGCTGTCTCAGAGCCCTTTCGTATCTTCAGTTTTAACAGTCAGGATCCCAGCTCAAGATTGCTCTGTGTGAGGATAGGGGAAAGGGAGAAGAGATTTAAACAGAGTTTGAGATTGAAGTATGAAAGTAGACTGGATTTTTTGGTAATCAGGAAGTCACAGAATCTTCTAGTGTCTGTCCTGGGCCTGTTTGCCTTCAAAGTGGCTTTCTCAGTTTCCCCATCCAGCTGCTGGGTCAACTGACTTTCAGCTACCTTTGGCAGATGAGGAATTTGAAAGCAGGAGAAAGGAGCAGATCAAGGTATTTTTCTTCTACCAGCTCTGCCTCTAGTGCAGTTTCTATTTGTGGGCGATCCCTCCCTTATGACTCCAGGCCCAGCACAGTCTAACTTTTGCTGTTTGAGCCTACCCTCTGGGCTCTGATAACACATCCTCTTTCATTTGCCCTTCTTTGGATGATATCTGGAGAGTCTTACTGTGTCAGCTTATCCATCACTTGTGTAACTAATAGTCTGCATCAAATACCCTCTGTTTCAAATACTTAGTGTTTTTTGTCTTTTGGATGGACCTTAACTAATATACTTCCCCACAAGATTATAAGGAGCCATGTTCTAAGAGACAGTGCTATAAATACAGCATAGTCAGGGATAGCATTTGTAAGAAATCAAGTAGTTGTATATTTATAACTTAATCAAGATATCTTGATACACATGTTCTGATACATCTCAACTCAAAGGTAATCTCTTCAGAAGCGTACCTCAGTATTCTCCCCCAATCAAACCCTATTACCTTATTTCGTCTTCTTTAAGCAATTTTTAATACCTGAATTCATCCTATCTATTTATTTGTTTGTATGCTTATTACCTGTCTCCCCTTCCCCTGAAATATAAGATCCCTGAGGGCGGTTTCTCTGTCTTTTTCTTTGGTGTCCCTATACACTCAATGTATAATTGATTGACCAGCATCGGGACCTGGTAGAATGGAATGTCCATCATCCAGAGATCCTCAACTTCCAGCAGTTGGATGTGACAGCTGGATGTCACTTTGGTTGGCTAACAAGGAGGGGGTGAGTGCAATTTTATTGTGAGTTAAATGAGTAGACCTGATTCCTGGGAAAAATATAAGCAGCTCTAGAACATGTGAAGGTAGAATTATTGAAGACTATTTGAGGAAGAAAAGGACTGGACTTTGTGCTAATTTCACACCTAGGAGATCAAACTTGTAATTTAGGTTTTAAAAGAAACATGAACCTATTTTATCATCACAAGTTGGTGAACTCTGCAACGTATTTTACAATCACATTATCAATAATTATTTAGTCAAATGTTTCCCCAAACTCATTCATTTGCTTACCATCTTAACAATATGCCATTTGTACAATTAGTTACCTAATATTTTTCTTTAAACCAACACACTTTTAAAAACTTGAATACTCAGTTAAGCTTCATGTTGAATAAAAATAAATGTAAAGTTATGGATTTGGTGCTACCTATGTATTTCTACCACATATGAAAATAAATACTGGGGGTGCCAAAAAAAGTTATACAACTGGACACTTTGGTCAACGTTGCTCAAGCAGTAGTTCGCCGTAATCAGAAGTGTCTGGATACTGATGGTAACCACTTTGAAACCTCTTGTAATTGCAGAAGTCAAATGTGACTTATATTCTTTTATTATTGGTATATATTGAGTTTTACAATTTTAATAGTTTTTTTTTTCCTTTCTTAAAACGTGTATACATTTTTTTGGCACCCTCTATGTAGAACTATTAAAGAAAAATCACCTCAATCTATATGTGATACACATATTACACATTGTGAAATATTGATTAAACACAGCTATAAATTATCCTTTGTTTCTCATGAGATTTCTAGTATATTTCTAGTACAACACCCTCTACTTTGTAAGATCTTAATTACCTGTTCATCTTTATTTGGTTATAATTGTTCCACAAAGTTTGTTTCTCAGAAAGTGTACCTGATGTTATAATTTTGAGTCTTGACATTTCTGAAAGTACCTCTCTTTTGGTCTCAGTTTAGCTGGCTGTAAAATTTTAATACTTCTTAATTCACAGGATTAGTTACACATTGTTCCATGTCTTCTAATTTTTAATATTGCAGATGAGAATTCCAATGCCAGACTGAATCTCTTTCTGTATGAAAGTTTATAGGATTCTTACATTATCCTTGAAATTCAGAAATTTTACCAGATGTGTCCTTACGTGGATTTTTTGCAACAATTCTGCCCAGGATTCAGTGAACCACTTCAATCCATAGATAAAATTCTTTCAGCTCAGAAAATTTTTTTTCATTATTTGTTAATCGATACTTCACTTCTATCCATTCTTCTTTCTTCTTCTGTGACTAGTTATATAAATATCGGGACATTATATCTATCCCCCTTTTTCTTTTTTTTTTTTATCTCATAAATCTTTTTTGTCTGTGTTCTGAGAGGACCATATTAATTCTTACGAGTTTACCTGATAATTCACTAAATCAGTTTTCAACACTATCTCTATGCTGCTGTTCTATTTTATTTTGAGGTTCACACAACCAGGTATTTTATTTCCAAGGACTGTTTCTTGTTCTCCTAGGATTCCACGTCATGCTTCTCTTACCCTCTGACGTTTCACTGAAATACAAATTTGGATTTTAAAAAGGTAAGCTCCTGTTTTCTGTAATAATTCTTTTTAATAAAAGCTACTTACTCTGATTGATCTGCTGGTTCCTCTTTTGAGACCGCTTCATCTCCTCAAGACGGCTGAGGAGATTTGTCAAATCAAATATCGGTTGATATTTATAAATATGAACACCTGTACTGAAAAGGATTGATAGCTCTTTTGAGTGCTGTCAGCAATTGCATAGGTCACCAGGAGTGTCTCCCTGAGCAGTTCCGAGGGTACCTTCGCTTCCAGTCCCTGCTGACACAGTCGTGTGGGTCACAGGCTGTCTGATTCCATCTCTCATCTTTTAAAATCTTCCCAGGTGTCCCACCAGTTGCAGGATAAAGTCCAAACACCTTATCCCAGAATTCAAGGGCAGCATGACCTCACCTGTCATTTCACCACATCCCCCACACTCAGCCCTTTCCTGCTGCTGTGAGCTGGAATCCTTTTCCTTTTGCTTTTTTTGGTCTTCTCCATTTCCTGAGTCCCTGTTGGCTCCTGCCAACCTCCTACTATTTTGGGTGGAGGAATTATTCCTTCTGCACACATCTTGGGTGGGGCGGCCAATCACTGTCATAGGCGCACAGCACATGTGGGATGAGTCAGAGTTCTTCCCAGGATTTAATATAATCCCAGAAGGGAGAGGAAGTCTTCTCTTTCCTCTTTGGCTATTCTCTGGGGTGGTGGAGTAATGCAAGCCTGGAACTCTCTGTGAACAACCACTGCCACATGAAGGGATCTTGTTCTTGGTTGGAGAACATATACAGAGGATAGCAGAAGACAGAGAGAGGGAGAGAGAAGGAGAGAGAGAGAGGGAGGGAGAAAAAGAGAGGGAGAGAGAAAGAGAGAGAGGGAGGGAGACAGAGTGAGGTAGAAAGAGAGAGAGAGAGAGAGAGAGAGAGAGAGAGAGAGAGAGAGAGAGAGAGAACGCAAAGTAAGTCTCTTGTATCCTCTGTCCTTCTACTTGGTTTAATGAGCCAACACATTCTTTTTTGCTGTTATTGTTTATGAATTTGACTTGTGTTTCCCTTACTGACTAATATGCAGCTGTACTGGATTGCTAACAGTTCCCTGAATTCCATGCTGTCTCCTACTTGTCCTCCCTACAAGTTCAAGCAACATAGTGCAAGCCACATATAGCCCAGAGGGTGCAGGAAAGGAGGGTGGCTCTTGTGACTTTTCTTCAGGCACGACCACGTGGCCACCTCCAGGTTGGCAGAGAGGATTCCCCTGGACCTTCTCCTTCATGCTCTGTCTCCCCCACACCCACCTCTCCTCACGCCCTTTGCTCCTTCGTGCCCTTCAAAGTCTGCCTCCTCACGGGGCCTGACCTTGATACAGGTTGATATGGGACAGCTGCTTCTGTCCTCCTGCTTCTGCTTCTGGACAGGGGAACTTGGATGCTGCAGGCTTCAGACCTTGGAATCAGCAAGTACCCAAGGTCCTCTCACACTGTGAAGATGAACTTGTGGCGTATCTTCCTCCCTTATTTTGTCTGAGGGCGTTAGTCTGCTTCCCAGCCTTGAGTACATTCAGGAGTAGGGTGAGGGCTTAGAGACCTTTCAGCTCTTGTGTTTCAATTGTGTCACAAGATCCAGGTGTTAAACCTACCAGGTCTTCAGAGGAGAAAGCATGACAAAAGATAGGCAGGTCCAGGGAAATGGGGGATGTCACAGAAGAAGCAGAGTCTGCACTGACTGCTAGCAAAAGAGCCACTCTAGATAGACCTAGGTTGGGTAAGGCTTTCCCGAGATGGGACAGGGCATGCACAATAGCCTGGCAGAGCAGCCTCTGTGGCTCAGCAAGTGACAGGAAAGCTGATGTTCAATGAAGGGTCCTGAGTGCCAGGCCCAGAATTTTAACTGTCATTCTCTGAGTCTGAATGGGTCTGGGATTGATTCAGGGACTCTTCTGGGAGGGCTAGTTGGGTATACACTCCTCCAGTGCACAGAAGACTAACAAGTCAGGACATGAACCTCAATACTCCTTCCTGGGGTTAGCAAAAGGGGTCTGTCCTCCTTTTGGCTCTCCCTGAACCCCCATTCCACCCTGCCCCTCTGTGACCCAGGGTCCTGCTGGGCTCTGACCAAAGTGGATGTTGTCTTCACTTCAGGCCTCAGGAGCCTCACACTCCCCTTCCCTCTCAGTTTCTGTGCAGGCCAGGCACACCCCAACCAGCCAGTCACTCACGGTTCCTCAGCGATCCGCCTCTGGGGCTTTCCAACCTATAACTGTCTTCATTTCATGACTCATTAGAAAGACTCTCACCACTCCTCCCTTTAGGAAGTCCCTAAGTGGAGGTTCTGGGATGTCTGCATGTTTTTATTTTTATTTTTTGTCCTCAGTTTCCTTCCTACCTCAAGGACTAATCAAATGGCTTCACTTTGCTGCATTTCTGAGCTAGCCCAGCTAAACGGAAGGAAATATCCTGGCATGCCACTTGCCCGGTGATCCTGTTTCTCCTGCAGGGTATAGCTGATAGGCAGAGAGTCTCAGACGCAATGCTGGGAAGCAGTGGATAAGCTACCGTGCACACTGGTTCCTTGAAAAGATCCTGAGCACTGGAGTGAGACAGGCCCTGAGTCTGAAACCAGCCCCGTCCCTCACCAGCTGTGTGACCTGGAACGAGTGACTTCCTGAGCCTCAACTTTTGTTTTTCATTTGTAAAGTGGAGATAGAAATACCCACCTTGCAAGGTTATGAGGAAAAGTAAATGGGGCTCATAATAAGTCTGATGTTTAATAACTGGGAGCTGATATCATGCTTATTTAATCCCAACCTTTTTGAGAGAAAAAGGCAGACTTATTCGAAGTCATGCATTGAGACACAATTCATCCTATTTCCTGCACTGGGGGTTTTCTCCCATGCTGCCCCAACCAAGTAGGAGACAACACGCATGATGGGAAAATCTTCCTGTTCTCTGATCATGCCCCGAGGACTACACAAGTGGCAGTGACAAGGTTAGCAAACCCACCCCAGAGCCACTTCCACATCAGTGGTGGAGAATAAACGAAAAAAGTCAAACAGAAGAAAGTGCCTGGAAAAGATGTTTTTATGTTCACTTACATGGGAAAAAAAATCAAAGTATACAGCATGAAGATATAGGTGTCTCAGAAAATTCATCCCCATGAACCTGTTTGTTTAATCGCAGTTATACTTCAAGAGTTGCCAAATGGAAGTCATAAAATTAGGGGGAGGGGTGGGTGGAAGGGCTACCAGGGAAAGGTAGTAATTATGTGCTATTTCTTTTCTAGTTTCAGATAATTTGGAGTTTACATTTTTCCAGCAAGTCAGAGTGACATAAACAGATGCCATCCTAAAATATGATTGTAGCAAAAATATAAAACTCCTAGCAAAAATATAAAAAGCACGATGGCAATAATATTTTAGGGAAAAAAATTAAAGTCTGATAATAATCAGAAACTACAAGTAGGATCATTTGAGCAGTTCTGTTATCTCTGTATGAACAGCAGATGCAAATGATGGATGTGTATTAAAGAATAAAGGATTTGGTCTGCATATAACTTAGAAAGGGGTAACATTTCTAAACACTGACTTTGTAAGAAAACATGAAGGACATCTTACACTCAACAATGGTTAAAAGGAGAAAATTACTTTCTGAAGGATGCAGTGGGCAGAATGCCGAAGCCTTTGTTTTCAACCTGCTCTTAGCCACGATGGGATGTGTTAACACTGCGTAGCACCAATATATGGATCAGATTTCTATCTTTGATCTGAGTCCTTTATGTCTTCAGTTTTGAGTGTATTGAGGTACGTTTTCTTTGGTTGCTGGTGTGACGAATGTGTAATAAAAAAAACCTAATATTTACAACATTTAAACATTTTAGATTTCAGTGTCAACTCTTCACGTAAGAAAAATTGGAAGACTCTTAAGGATCATGGGAAGGTCATTACTTCCTAGCGTCTGTCATGAAGCTGTTTTCGATACAGAGAACAATTAGCCTACTAGCGCAGCTATATGCTTTCTGGTCCAGAATCTTCCCCGTGCTCAGTGGGGAGGCAAATCCCATGACTGCCTGGTCGGCGGTTCGCCATGCTTCACAGTATTTATCCACAAGACGCACTCCATGGGGGCTGGAGCCATGCCAAACGACCTTCTGGGGCCTAAAAGGTAATTTTGTCGTGTTACTTTTTCTTCTTTGTGGCACATCTCGGTAAACAAATTAGTGTAAATCTAGTAAATCAAGCCAAACTCCTGAACCCTCCATGATCTGGCCCCACATCACCTCTCTATCTTCATTGCTCTTTCTAACGAGCTGAACACACTATGTTCCAACCATATCCAGCTTGTACTTGTTCTCAAATCACACTCTCCGCTTTTGTGAATCTGAACCTTTGCTCATGAAATTCCTTAGTCTGGAGCAGTCTCTCTTTCCTTTTCAGATTGAATCCCTCTCATCTTTCAAAGTCCATTAAATGCTTCCTCTTACAGGAAGCCTTCTTGATTGTCACCCCCAAGTAATGATGAATATTTCCTCTGTGCTCCTATCATCTTATCTGCTTCTCTATTTTACAATTACGATGTTCTATCTAGAATTGTAGCTAGTCTGTGTCTGTCTTTCCCTGTAAGCTGTGAGCCCTGTAAAGACAGGGGCAGTGTTGGTTTATTATTGTGGCTTCCAGGCCTGGCATAGAGACACTGAGGAAAGGTTTGCTGAGTAGTTCTATTTGTAATAGCATACACAGTTTGCAAAGGATTTGAGTGTAGCTCACAGCATGGGATTCAAGGATCACTAAGAATTACATTACTTAACACTTATTAAGTGTCTGCTGCATGTTAGGTGTTCTCACACTTAACCATTTTATTCTTACAACAATTCTACGGTATAGATATGATTATCTTGCCCATTTAACAGGTGAGGCAGCTGAGGCTCAGAGAGCAGAAGTGTTTTGCCAAAGGAACCATGTTAAGGAACTGAACTCAGGTCTCCTGGTTCCAAGGCCAGGGCTCTCTCCACGGCTGTCAGCTGCCTCACCGAGGTTTTATGCTGGCAACATCCCAGAAGGGCAGCTCACAAAAGCATCCCATGATGAGAATGTCTCCTACAGCTGTCTATCATACCATATACTTTGAGGTTTCCACCCCTACTTACCAAGAAGGATCTGTTATCACATCTCGGCCATCAAAGGAGTATATTGGAACATGTGTACTGAACTGACCTCCATGGCCGGAAAAAATTGAGTCCCAATTATTGAAAAGTACTTGGCCCTATGGAGACAAAAATGCCACATTAGAATCATTATACCATCAGCCTGCACAAGGACTAGCTATTTTACTCATTCTTTAAGTCCCAGATATCACCTCATACTGAAGCCACCAACTCCAATTCCAGAGTCTAGCCAAGTGGGCCCTCAGGAAATGTTTGTGGCTTGATTTTGTAATCCATTCTTGAACCTTTTTGGTTTTACTGTCTTATTTCTTGAGGTAATTTCTCTCATGGTATGTGTACAAAGCCTCCTTCCCATCAAAAGTGTGTTTTAGGTCTTTATTTTATTACTGTTGTTTTTAAATTTTCATATGTATGTGTTGAGCTTCAAATTTGTGCCAATCCACATTATGGGTGACAGAGAGATGAATCTCTCACTCCTTTTTCTGAAGGAGCCATGTTTCCTTCAGTTATTTGCGTTCCAAGAATACAAATTATTTGAGTGGGTGAATGTGGTGGAACAGAACCTTGGGAGAGGAGATGGAAAATGCTGGGTATAGGGTCAGAATGGAACGTGCTACCCACAAGGTTCCAAATTGGAGTACTGGTCCCAGGGACCAGAGGGTCTCCAAGTACCTTTGAGATCCAGGATATGTGTGAGCAGTAAGACAGCTGTCCCTCTGTAGCCTTAAAGGAGTTGGCAACTTCCATGGTATAATTATACCATTGAGGGATCCTATGAGGTCCTGCCTTACCAGCAAATGGGGGCAGATAATTTTCTACCAGGCTTTGGCAGCTGAGATACACCAAACCGGGGTGATGGCCAAAGTGGCTCTGCTCTGGGACCAGTGTTCACCAGGGGTTCTCTGGTGCCACTCAGCCAATGCCCCACAGAAGGCATCTTCTGGTGGAACCAAGAGACCAGACCCATATGGGGGTATAATTCTACTTTGTAGTGACTTTGAGCAAACTCCTTTCTCCTTCTGAGTCTCAGATTCCTCATCTGACAAACTGAGAAAACAGTAACTCCCACTTTTATTGGAAATATCTATTAAGATAATAGGTATAAAGCACTTTGTAAACATTGAAAAAACTGTGTAAGTGAAGAGGTTATTATTCCTTCGGTCTGCTTTGTCATCCCATCCAAGCTGGCCAGGCCACTGTAAATATTAGGAAACTGAGGAACAGAGAAGGAAATGATCCATTCAAAGTCACACAGCCAGTCAAGGACAGGCTGGGCCTTGAACCAGCACCCTTCTGATGATGTCAGGAATTAGCCGCCGTCTCCGGTCCCTGTGGAGACCAGCGCAGCCAGGAGGCAATGAAAACAATATTTATTTTTACCTTGAGATTCACTATGGGAAGGCTGTATCTCTCTGCTTTCCTCACAACTGTGGAGAGATCTTGCAAATGGGAGGATAAGAATGCTCGGTAGGTGGACAAGAGTCCTGCAGCCCTGGCCTGCTGGAAGCACTGAAAATCAGCTCGAATATCTCCGGAAAATGGCATGTTCAGAGCAATCAAGTGCAGCTAAAAAAAAAAAAGTGAGAGCAAAGATTTCGGTTAAAGACAAGGCCCAAGCCCTATAACCAGCTCACGTTCCTAATGCGATCCCAGCCAGCTTGGAATAGAAGGCATACTGGAGGTTGTCTCACTCGACTTCTACCTGCCATTGGAATTCCAGTCCCAGGGTGATCGTCCCCCATGAAGGAGAGGTCAGGTCTCCCAAAGCACTCTGTGTCAGCTCTCTGAACAGCTCTAAGTGGTGGAAAATTCTCCCACATGTGAGAAAAACAAAACAGAATACTGCACTTCAGAGATCTGAATCCAGCCTGCCCACCATTTGTGGGAGACTTCTGGGTCTAGTTCAGTTTCCAGGAGGGTTTTAAGCTGGTGTTGGTCCTAGATTCCGGAGCTACACTCAGCTATCTGCCTCCTGCCCTTTCTTCTACCTCCCGAGTAGCCCTAAGGCTGATCCTAAGAGGCCAAGAGGAAAAAGGCATTGAAAGCAGAAGGTCATGACAGTTATTACTAGGACTGCATGGAGAGACCCTTTTGGAAACGTGGGGCCATACAGTAACTCTAGCCTCACACCCCTGCCACCTTGGTCAGCAGCCCAAATAAAAGCCATTCCATACTCTGTTTTCTCCCACACTTTTGCTCCCCAAATCCAGCCTTCTCTCCCAGCCCTTTCTGCGGTACCCTCTGGAATACAAGCACAATCAAGGAGTCGTCACCTCCCTCCTTGATCTCACCTCAGGAGCAACGTTTATCTCACCAGCATAGGGCCAGGGAGGGCTGGTGTAGAAGCTGGGCTCAAGTCTCCAGAAAAGAAAAATATTTTAAAGTATCTTAAACCAGTGGACATGAAATGAGCTCCACGTGGTGAGGCAGGAGGTGGTCAGTGCTTATCTCCCCATTTCTGTGCTGCCACTCAGGTCTCAGTGTCCCCAGCACCAAGTGTTGGCATCTTGATGTTCTTGTGCTTATCAAGTGTGCAGCCAGTTGTCCACAGCTGGCCATAAACTACAATGCCCAGACTGACCCATTCAGTCCTGGCACTTCTTTGGATATTTCTCTCCATTTCACCACCCTTTTCCTACCCCATTTTGAACAGGACAGACTCCACGCCTGCTGCTTCCCTAATTTCTTTCTTTGTATCCATCCCTGGTTCTGCCTTTATCACTATGCTAGACAGAGATCCAGCATCCCACCCCAGCCCCACTCCTCAATGATATGAGGCTTCCCCTGCTGCCCTCCCAGAAGCAGCATTTTATGCTCCTACATCGCCAGCCCTTAGGATACGTAGGGGGCTTCAGCACGCTGCTTACTCACCACGCCCACTTCCATGACACCAGACATCTAGCCCCACATCCAAACTCTGCTGCCTAATGCCCTTGACACCTGGTTATACCAGCCCCACCCTCATCTTCCTTCCTCTTGTGTATCTGGGGCCTACAACACCCATGGGAAGAGGCCCTATGGTCTCACCACCCTCTGACCAGTGGGCTTCTGGTGCCTACACCAAAGGGCAGTCACAGAGGATGGCTTCCCTCGGTTAGGGGACACCTAGGACAGGCATAGGTGTAGTGGTGAATGCAGGGCTTCCCATCATGTTCCTAATCCCACCCATCGCCATCGCTCCTTCTTTAAGGAGATACACCAAGAAATGTCTAGAGCGATGGCTGTTTCTGAATGGAGGATTGGGAGCTTTTGTATTCTCATATTTGTATGTCTCTAATTGCAAGAACATTTTTATAATGAATATCTATCATTGTTTTGCGATTTGTTGTGATAAGGGTAACTGCATACTCTTTTTAAAAAAAGATACTATTAAAATATAGCTAACATACAATATTATATTAGTTTCAGGTGTACACCACAGTTATTCAACATTTATATACCTAAAGAAGTGATCACCATGATAAGTCCAGCAACCATCTGACACCACATTATGCTACCACAATATTATTGACTGTATTCCCCATGCTGAATATTACATCCCCATGACTTATTTGTTTTATACCTGGAAATTTGAACCTCTTATTCCCCTTCACTTTTTCCCCCCTTTTTAAAATTTTCAATTACAGTTGACATTCAATATTATTTTATATTAATTTCAGGTGCACAGCATAGCAGTGAGATGTTTATATAATTTAAGAAGTGATCCCCCTGACTAGTCTAGTACCCACCTGGTACTATACACAGTAATTGCCATATCATTGATTATATTTCCCTATGCTTTCTTCACATCTCAATGACTATTTTGTAACTACCAACTTGGACTCTTAATGCCTTCACCTTTTTCACCCTGTCCAACCCCCTCCCATCTATCACCCCAATAAATCTAAGACGCATCTGACACTACACACATTTATTACTTGACTATATTCCTTATGCTGTACCCTACATCCCCAATGACTACTCTGTAACAACCAATTAGTACTTCTTAATCCCTTCCCCTTTTTCACCCACTCCCAAACCCCTCCCATCTGGCAACCATCAAAATGTTCTCTGTATCTATGAGTTTGTTTCTGTTTT
This sequence comes from Rhinolophus hipposideros, assembly GCF_964194185.1. NCBI lineage: Eukaryota > Metazoa > Chordata > Mammalia > Chiroptera > Rhinolophidae > Rhinolophus > Rhinolophus hipposideros. The sequence continues at coordinate 55,278,960 of NC_138057.1, read as the reverse complement.
CTTTGTTTATTTCATTCTTTAGATTCCACATATAAGTTAAATCACATTACATCTATCTTTCTTTGATACTCCATCAGCACAATACCCTCCAGGTCCACTCATGTTGCCATAAATGGCAGGAACCCATTCCCTTCCATGCCCAAGTAATATTCCATTGTATATATGTACCATATACTCTTTATCCATTCATCCATTGACAGACACTCAGGCTGCCTCCACATTTTTACCACTGTAAACAATGTTGCAATGAACATATGGCTGCACACATCCCCTCAAAGTAGCATTTTGGGTTTCTTTGGATAAATACCCAGAAGTGGGATTACTGGGTCCTTCTTTGTCTCTTGTTATATAGCCTTTATTTTAAAGTCTATTTTGTCTGATAAAAGTATTGCTACCACAGCTTTTTTTTAGTTTGTTTCCATTTTCATGAAATATTTTTTCCCCATCCCTTTACCTTCAGTCTGTATGTGTCTTTTGATCTGAAGTGAGTCTCTTGTAGGAAGCATATGTAAGGGTCTTGTGTTCTTATGCATTCATCCTTCCTATCTTTTGACTGGAGCATTTAACCCATTTACATTTAAAGTAATTCTTGATAGATGTGTAGTTATTGCCATTTTATTGTCCATATTTTTTATTTTTATTTTTATTTTTTGTCTTAAAGAAATCCCTTTAACGTTCCTTGTAATAGTGGTTTGGGGGTGAGAAATTCCTTTAGCTTTTTCTTGTCTGGGAAGCTCTTTATCTGCCCTTTGATTCTAAATGATAGCAGAGGGGAGGCAGGAAGAAAGACCCTTGCAGAAGCTGATCTGCAGAGATAGTGGAGCAGACTAATAGCAGGGACAAGAATTGTACTTCCTGTAATTGAGTTCTATGAAGTTCCTGAAAAAGATCTTCATTCAGCTAATGAAGAAATATAGTGTGAGTTTCTAATCCCAGCAACAAAATGATCCCTGGAAAGGAAACTATCACTACTCAGTTACCCAGGCAGAAAAGTGGGCACCATTCCTGATTTCCCTCATCCTCATGGCCCCATATCCAATCAGTGACCAAATGTGTCATTGATTATTCTTTGTCACTTTTGCCTCCTTCATTTCTCAGCAATCTGCTCTTTTTTTTTTTTAAATGTTTGCTGTGATCCTACTTCATACAGTATAGTAGCCACTTAACTTGTCTTTGGGTCCCTGGTTCTGTCTCCTCCAATCCATTTGTGCACTGTACCCAAGGTAATTTCTGAAATGCCAATCTTATATACCCTTTTCTTGCATAAGATCCTTCATTGCTCCCCATTGTTCACTAGAAAAGGTCAAAGTCCTTAGCTTGACTTGAAATCCCTTGATGAGTAACTCTTCCCATCTGCAGACTAACTTCCTCTGCAGACTAACTTCTCTCTTCTGCCTTGAACTCTACTCTTTCAGCCAGACTGAAATACTTCCAATTATAGAAATGTATAGCACTTCCTTTTGCCTCCCTCTGTTCCATATTCACCCTGCTTGGAATTCCCACTCTCTTCTTTCCACCTGGCTCTTTCCTGCTCTTAACTGTCCTTTAGGTCTTAGTTTAGAGGTCACCTCATCTAAAGAAGGCAGATGTCTTTGACCTTCCCCGCAGCCCCAGCACCTTGTGTATGCCTCACCCAAATGAATTACCACACTGTATTATAATTACCTATTTTTTGTTTGCCCCTCTCGGTAGTTTATACACATATTGAGGGTAGGAACTGTGTGCCTAACATGGGGCCTAGCACATAGTCGATACACATTCAGCATTTGCATAGTAAATACATGAATTTCACTTACTGTGGGCCTCTCATAATTGGCACTTGAAATAGATGTCAGTGGATACTGAAGTGAATGTGGCTGTTATGAAAAAAAACACAAACAGTTCTGAATATTTTCATTTCATTCAATCTGTTCTTCAGAGTACATTGAGGAGCAAATGCAATGTTTCTTGAGAAGATAATTTAAATATAGTTTGTTATTGTTTTGGGGCCCCTCTTAACTACAGAGAGTTTCATGCGTGAACGAAAAAAATGATCCTCAGCAAAGGAGGTGATATTCTCGTCTTTGAGAAAGAACAATGAACCAAGAAAGTAGATTTTTATAGCCAACTCATTCACTTAATAGAGAAAGTCACCGTTTTAGAATCTCAGTTTCCTCATCTGCAAAATGGGGATGACAGTACCTCCCTCAGAGGGTTGTTGTAGGCTTAAAACATGGACAATGTAAGTTGCTGATATTCTTATCAGGCAAAGAAGTCTCGGAGTGTCAAATATTAAAGGGTTCTTCTAGATTTCTTACACCAACCATGATTTTACAGATGAATAAACTGAGGCCAAGAGAGGGGAAGCCCCTTGCCCAAGAGGATTCAGTTACGACATGGGAACAGATCTCTAGCCTCTGGATGCCATTCTCTCTCCACTCTATTGTGAGAACATTCTGTCAGCACTTGGTCATTTCTGGGTTTCCACCAGATACTGAACCATGCAGATCTGGCGGTCCAGAGTTTGGAGAGCTTGGTGTTGGATACCAAGGGGGATTCGGTAAATACTGATGAAGGATGGAGCCCGATGTAGCCAGGAAAACTACTCACGTTACTGGAAAGCGCAGGGGGTGGAGGGCTGTCGGCAGGAATGGGAATCAGTGCTCCCAGCTTTAAGGAAAAACAATACATTGAAAATGAAACATCAACTAGACATGGCTTGCCTATTTTTCAAAACAGAAAAATAGCATTTACAGGCATATTATTTTCAGAAGGTATTTGGAGACAGTTTATTCAACAAAGTTTAAGAATTACCTGTAATTTTTTCCAACCATCTCTGACACGAATGAAAAACTCAGTGCTGTCCCTCAGGTAGATGAACGTCCCTTCAATAACCAGATGTGCTTTCTGCAGCATGTCATCCATGTTGCTAAAGGCTGTAACCTGTCAGATATTTTAAAATTCTAAACACTGCAGTTACCATGAGAGCGGTAGCACATTTGAAAAACTGGCCTCTTTGTAAAGTCCACTATGAGCCATCCTCTCATAGTCAATGAAAAGGCTTACTGTGCCAGACAGAGATGTATAACTTCATCAACAACCAAAGGACATTCTTTTTGATCAAACAAAAGCATGAATTACTTTGGAACACAACTCTGAAGCATAGCAGATAAATTAAAACAGGAAGATAATATTCTGTGAGTATAAAAACATTGAAAAACTAAAATCAGAGCTGTCTTGTTGGGTGCTGGCATTAGCAAAATCACCAGTAGATTTTGCTGCTTCCACGTTCGTGAGCTGCTCAGTAGCACCGACGTTGCTAAATGTGTTCTCTCATGCTGCTCCTTAAAGAGTTTCAAATTTGTTTTCATTTGGAATAAGAAATGCAAGCAAATGAACAATTCTACTTGGGTCTGGAATCCTTTTTTGGCTAGCTAGGTAGTTACAATATTAAATACACGATAGCAAATGAGGGTCTGTAATTTCTCTATCTAGAAAGCTGCCTAAGGTTAGACGGCCATCTTGGCCTATCCCAGGAGCAGACGTAGGAGCCACAAAACTCTTTGTGTGAAAAGCACAAAGTCTCAGAGAAACATCAGCCAAAAGAGCTTTTACTTTTCATTTCAACTGAGAAACATTATGAAAAATTAATTTTCACCTAGCCTTGCAGATAATGACTGCATGCCTCAAAATGGCTTAGAAATCCCCCGAAGGCACTAAATATCGAAATTCTATCATCTGCTGGACTGTTCTTTCATTTGGCAGCCAAATTTTCCAACTAAAACCCAGCAAAGATCACAGAGCATTCCTAAGACTCCTGACATCCTTGTGAGGTATTTGTCCCTTTGTCAGTGCATCATCATAACCTCTGGGTGCCCTACCCTGCTCCGGTGACCTGCAGGGTCAGGAATATACAAGAGACATCCTTTGGCAGAATAGAGAAGACTCAATTACCAGGACAGGGCCTGCTGTGTGATACTGTTTACACTCTTGTACTTACGTTTCTTTGACATAATGATTCGTTCTGGTTACACTTTAGTCAATTAAGGATTACAAGGGCGGAACTTACATCATAAACGATTTTATATTCTGTATCTTTTTACTTAATAAGTCACCCAAAGAGATAATAAATACCCTCTGTTTGTGGAATTGTACCAATGCTATTGTCAAAGAGGCCCAACTCCAACATAAAAGGTGTGCCAGCCCCTAAACACTGCGGCTGAGAGGCTACATAAACCCATCTAAAGCAGAAGGATGAATACACATTGATAACTATACTGACCAGATTTCGGGATCCAGGAAGCCCTGGCTGTCCTGGAGGGCCGGGTGGGCCTGGAAGGGCTACAGCTAAGACAAAGCAAAAAAGAGAAGTTACAGAAAAGTACACACTCTGAAAATGCCTCTGGTGTCACCTGGTCAGCGGAGGGAGTGTGCATGACCCCACTGACAGTACCACAAAACACGACTACTTGCATCTGGATCTTGGCTGCTGAGAGCCCAGCATAGAATCAGCCACATCGACAGGCTTGGGGAAGAGCTGGGCTTCTTGAATGGAGCCTGCCTAGGACTTTTCAGTTTTACAAGTGAACAAATTCCTCTTGTTGCTGTTGTTTGTATAAGTCAATCTGAGTTGAGTTTTCTGTCACTTGCATCCAAAAAAGTCCTGACGTATTCAATTGACTTCACTCAAGAGGCAAGCAGGTAACTACTAGACAGAGGAAGCAGGCTCAGAAAGAGGAAGAGAAGGTTACAGAAGGAGAGCAAGGCAGTGAAGGGACAAGAACCCTGGCCATGGAGTCAAGAGACATGACCTCAAGTTCCCGATTTGTCAATTCTCAGCCGTGTGATCTTGGGGAGACAGCAACCTCTCTGAACCCCAGTTTCCTTATCTGTGAAATGTAAAACAGGCATTTTTTTTTTTCTTATCACAGGGCTGTGGTGAGAATTCAGGAAAATACAAATTAGAACATGCTTTGCAAAGTGTATAGCAGTTAGCCAGCGGTTCTTAGCTATTGAAGAGTCAGGGCACTCTTAATAGTCAAATCAAGGCTATCGCTCTCTTTCCCAGAAAAATGCATTTGCTCTTGCACACAATTCTACATAAAATGTTAATGAGATGACAGCTCTGGGGCACATCCTTGAATTCTCAAGGAGTTTATGGTTCCCCAACAAACAGCCCAGACTTTAGGAACACATAAAGAAATATTATTACAGCTGTTCTTTTGTTCTCCTTCTACCTCTCTAATCCTTGGTGTCCCCCCACCCCCCACCCCAGCAAATCTGCAAAACTCTTGCAGAGTTAAGGATGTTTTTACAAGTCTCAGTAAAATTACTGTATCAGACTTTTTAGATCATTGCAAGTAAGTTTGAGATTCCGATACAGGACTTGACAATCCATACAGAGATGGTGAATGTCCAATGCAGAGAGGATCAGAGGCCTTGGATTTGGACCCCAGTTATGCCTCATACTAGTATTTGTGACCTTGAGCAAGTCCCTTCCCCTCCCTGAGCTTCAGTGTCTTCATGCATGAAATGAGTTTTATAGTAGTATTAATTTTATCTCCTTCCCAAGGTTGTCGTGAAGATCAAATGGAATAATGGATTTGAGAGTGTTTTGTGAATTCTGAATTGCCATACATTACGTGAGGGGCAATCCATGTTCTATTGAGCAAGTCCTGGGAACCCCTTGTGCAGGTCTACTATGCACAACAGATTCTCTCTGAATCCTGTTCTCATCCTGGAATGTCCTCCTCCCTCCTGCAATTCCTGCTTATCCCTCAAGGTTGAGTAGGTACCTATGGTTTTATCAACCCAGCACCTTCTTTCTTTGCAGGACCAGTATCCTCACCTTCTCTTGGGATTTCCCCCTTCACCTCTATAACCATTTGGTTCTAGAAGGACTGCCATATCTTCATGTGCTCCTACCTCCTGGCCACAGGTGGCTGGTTCAAAATTGGGCATCTGGACAAAGACAGGTCAACCAAAACCCTTTCCCAGGACGTGCTCCAACCCAGGACTTTTTCAAACTAAAACTAAGAAAGGCGACCAAGGTTTCTAGCTAATGACAGAAACTGCAAGTTATCAGTAACCCTACTTCCTACCACGCAGAGGATGCGGTCTGTGGTGCAGAAGCATGAAGCTAGCATGCAGAGAGGAGCTGAGACAAGAGATGGCCACAGAATCCTTGCAGAGATTGAATCCCTGATTCTGGTTATACCTGAGGTCCTGCTGCAGGTCTGCCCCTCCCACAAATTGACTGCTCATCCTCTCCTTCACATCCAATGCATTTCCCTTTGGCTTGACTAGTTTGAGTTACATTTCTGTCACTTGCAGCCAAAAGATCCAAGACTAAGTCAAAGCCCTGGCACCAAAGTCACCTCCTGTGGAAAGTTCTTTCTGATGCTCCAGACACTGCAGGTCTCTTCCCAGGTGTGCTTCCATCACACCTAGCTCATGCCAACCCAAACAAAAAATGATGCAGTCAAGCTATTACTGCTGTTAGTATTATTTTCTACCAGGGGCACGGTGAAAAGATCACAGGTTTCAGAGCTACATTGATCTGGGTTCTAACACTGTTGCTGTCGCTTATTAACTGTATGACCTTGGAAAGGTGCCTACATGTCTCTGGGTCCCATTTTCCTCATCTGAAACTGGGGATGCTAATACTTTCCTTGAAGGGTTTGGTAAGAATTCAAAAAAATAATGGAGTAAAGTGACCAGGAAAGTGTCTGACATTTGGTAAATGTTCAGTAAATGGAGATTTTCTTCTATTTCACCCATTTTTCATTTGAGGAAGTGAGGTACCAAGAGGTGAGGGCGTTTTTGCATAGAGAGTTAGAATCAATGCTGGTCCTCACGTCCCTCAGGCCTCAGGCATTGACAAAGCAGCCAAGAAGTTTCCATCCACACACGAAAAGATACTCAACATCAACATCGTTAGTCTTTAGGGAAATGCAAATCAGACCCACAATTAGATATCATTTCATATGCACTAGGATGGCTAGAATAAAAAAGATATAATAAGAACAAGTGTTGGTGTAGAGGAAAACTTGGAACTTTTGTGCACTGCTGGTGGGAATGCAAAATGTTGCACCACTTTGGAAAACAGGCTGATGGCTCCTCAAAGAGTTAAACATAGAGTAACCATTGTATGATGCAGCAATTCCACTCTCTTTAAAGACCTATGAGACGTAAAAACATATATTCACACAAAAACTTATTCATGTACACTCATAGCAACATTATTCATAAAAGCCAAAGAGCACAGAAACTCAAATGTCTATCAACTGATGAATGGATAAACAAAATGGGGTATAGATCCATACAAAGAAATATTACTCAGCCATAGAAAGGAATGAAATACTGATACACTTTACAACATGAACATTGAAAAAATTACACCACGTGAAAGAAGCCAAATAAAAAAGGCCAAATAATACACGATTCCGTTTATATGAAATGTCCAGACCAGGCAAATCCATAGATATAGAAAGTAGATCATTAGCTGCCAGAGTCTGGGGGGAGGAGGAAAAGAGGAGTGACTACTAATTGGTTACAGAGTTTCTTTTTGAGGTGATGAAAATGTTCTGGGATTAGAGAGTAATGATGGCTGAATAACCTTGTGAGTATATCAAAGACCATTGAATTGTACACTTTAAATGGGTGAATTTCATGGCATGTGAATTATCTCAATTTTACCACAAAGGAAAGGAAAGCCCCATCCAGGAAACAGCCCTCTGTCAGATGGTGTGGCTGTGACCTGCCACCCACACATGGTGACCTTGAGCATAACAGCAGGGGCAGCATAAATGAGGGTGCCACACACAGTACTCACCTGCTCCCAGGATAGCTGGAGGTCCTGGTGGCCCTGGGGGTCCTGGTGGCCCAGGAGAACCAGGTCTTCCAAAGCCAGGTGGTCCAGGCAGGCCAGGAGCACCTGGGGGTCCCCGAGGTCCAACGATAGTCTCCCCTTTCTGGCCCTGTCAAGGCAAGGGCACAGGAACAGAAGAGAGAAAGCACCATTAACCACTAGAAGTTCTGTCTATCCTTCTTAGGAGGACATTTGTAGGAAGTCAATAAATACCAACTATTGTCATCATCCTTAATCTTGGGCACAACTCAGACGTGACCTAAAAAGCAGCAGCCCAGTTACTATGTTGAATGACACTCCAGAGACTCCCAGAGAGCCCTGAACTCAGAAGGGGCCCTAGAGATCATCTAGTGTAGCTTGCAGTTCACAGATAAAGAAACTCAGGCCCCAATTGAGGATAGGGCTTGCCCAAGGCCTCAACGCAAATGAGCAGCAGAGCTGGAAGTAGAACCCTGGTCTCCCGGCTTTGCTGGGTCTATCCTCACAGCAAGCTCTGGGACCAGAGTTTCTCATGGTTCCTGAGGGTCAATGATCTGGTCAGAGGCATAACTCAATTTTCTCTTTTGTGGCCTGGAGAAACTTGTCAGCCTAAGAAGACCAAGCCTATCTTAGGAGCTTCCTCTTAGATGACATTTCAAAAGAATCAAATAGCCACTCTGAAAATATCTCCCCCGCCTTCCATTCTGCCACCATTATCTGATGTATGCACCATTAATAACTCTTTGTGATGAGTGAATTTCCCACCATCAACACGAATAAGGCAGCGTAGTTAGTGACCTATAAGTTATCTGAAAGCATGTGGCCTTGGCCAGCTCCCTTCCCTCTATGGGCTTCAGCCAAGCTCCCCATCAGTAAACAAGTATGGGGGAGAGAGGCCAACACCCAAGTCCTGCCTCCACTTGTGGTGCTGTGGCTGACCCTGGACTCTCCAACTGCCTAGTCACGTTGGGGGGCTTCAGGGAAAGTGGTGACTCAACGAGGAAGATGACAGGGATGGGTCAATACTCACGACCAGGCCTGGACTTCCTGGCAGGCCTGGAGGCCCAGACACAGAGAAGTCGCCGATGGAGTCTCCTTTTTCTCCTTTGAACCCCCTGTCTCCATTCTCCCCCTGGAAGCAGAGAACATTTAGAAATCATTTAGTAGGTGTAGGGTGAACCGTGTCTGACATAAGCCCAAGAACTTGGACACATAGGCCCAATTTTAGTAGAGAAATACTCACCTTCAAGCTGTTCAGAAAATGTCTCAGGTAAGTTGGATCCACTGGAGGGCCTGAAAAAGAAATGTTTTGTAAAATTCGCAATCATAATCTCACAGGTTTAAAAGTAAAAGCCTCCAAGTTAGTAGCCATGATTATTTCCTAGTGGAAGTGACCCCACATTGGTTTCACTAACAAAGTGGGTACTGGGCTTGGAGGCAAAACCTTAATCTTGGTCCGGGCCCGCCACCCTAGACCCTGCGGAATCCTGGGCATATCCCTGGCCTCTTTAGGACTCATTTTGCATATGAAGCAAAAGTAACCAGAACTTCTGGTCTGTTTTGACAATGTTCCATCTTGGACACATATCATCCACGACTGGGTCTCTCTAGAACTCTGTGGAGCTTGTGGCCAGGGTGGTTACGTAATTTATCTTAACTTTCTGGCTCAGCTGGATTTCTCAGGAACAGAAATCAAAGGCAAGATCTAACATAAGAGTTGGAATACCTGGTGGTCCCTGGGCCCCTTGGTCGCCTTTTTCTCCTTTTGAGCCAGGAAGCCCCCAGGATCCTTTTTCTCCTTTAACACCTGCCACCAAATACACACACATTTGTTTAAAAAGTGGAAAATCGCCTTTGTTCTATAGCAAACCTTTTTGAGACAAGTGTTTCAAATGGAGCCCCTTTAGAAAAGTGCACTCAACAAACTAAAGCTTATTGAAGGTATAAAATCCTTTGGTAAATGATGAGGAAGACAGAGGTAGATGCAGCATGTTCCTGACCTTGAAAAGCTCAGTGTCCTCGGGGAGATAGACACAGGAGGGTAACGGGAGGCAGGATGGAATAAGTGCCATCATTAATACTAGCCACGCACATGGGAGCCAGCAGAGGCAATAGTTAACTCTCTCATGGCTTCATGTATACATACGCCTGAAGCTCCACACCAAGTCAGGCTTCCACGCCTGCGCAGCATGGCAGCATGGTGGTGTAAGGAGAGGAGAGGTTCTCCCAGGGGTGCTCCCAGGACAACAAAGGTGCAATATGCCACTGACAGAGTTGGAAGAATGCCAATGTGCGGCATCCCACTCCCCACAGGAGTTGTGAAAAGCACCCTTTCTGCAGAACTGGCATCACAACCATCCCTTTCTCCCCCAAATCTTTATAAGGGAGAGGGGAATGGAGGGAGCCTTCTGGGAGTTCAGCACTTAGAAAGAGAAGTGATCTCCTTTCCCCACCTTGATAAGCAGAGGACGCTAGATCTTTGAATTCCTGCTTCCCAAGAAATGTGAAATCAACCCACTGACGCTACCAAGCCTAGAGATGGGGTATATTGCAATCTAGTGATTTTTAAGATAGTTTCACCTAAGAGAGTCTAAGGACCGACCTGGGTGGCAGGAACGGCAGAGGATTCATCTGTCTCAGCCCAGTGCGTGGGACAGCATCACGCAAGGAGCAGGTATCACTGGATATTTATAAACAAACTAACAAACAAATGGGCCAATGGAATGCTTCCTGCTAACTGGGAGGGTCAGTGAGATGTGCAGAATAGACAGATGCACATCACAGTGGCACCCAGTCCCACAGCCTTCCTGGCCACCCGGGCTATGCACTGGCCAAATAGAAACCACCGTCCACAAAGATACGAGGGTTTGGAAATGTCCCAGAGAAACATAAGGTGAAGAAGGGAGGGTGTACCATGAAAGGTGATGAGTTCCGAATTCCCGGGATGAGTGGTACCAACCTGGCAAGAGAGAAAGGCACGGTCATACACTGCAAATCCTGTCCTGGTGTTTGCATGTGTAGTTAGCCACTGTCCCCTGTCCTGGGGGCATGTGGCAGGAGGATCAAGGTCACAGTCAGGCTTTCCTTTGGCTCTGGAGCCCCCCAAAGCCCTGAGCTCCTCAGCAGCCCTTAATACACAGGCATCCCAGGCTTTCAATTGAGGGCCCATCACGTAGCTGGGCTGGGTGAACACATACAGAGGGGAAGCCCAAAGCTTTAAGACAAGACACAGCAGTGTTGGTTTGGTCAGCCAAGAGCATTCTTAGTCTCCTTTCTTATTAAGATTGATTCATGTGAGAGGTGAAGCATCTGAGTGAGTGATGTACCCAGCCATGAAGCTGAGCTGCCATTAGCTTTGCATAATCAAGGGTGAGCATAACAAACAGGAGCTGATGGTCATGGTAAGTAACAAAGGGCAGATATCATTAGGTTGGGAGGGCTATTCTGGATTTCCCATTAAGTGCCAGGGGTCTGGAGTCTGAGCTGTTCTAGATAACATTCCTTCCTAGTTTGCTCCCAGATTCCTGCATTTCTTTACCTATCAAAACAGAGCCAGCTGCAACCCTCCTTTTAACAGTCCACCTTCACCTTCTTCCTAGTTGATATGTGGCGCCAGGATTCCCCTATGCTTTTGGATGGAGGGTCACGAGCTGCTCAGGGGTCACGAAGAAAAGATAGGGGAAGGAATGGGAATCATCCAGGAAAAATATTTCTAGGTAAGATGAAGGCAGCAGATTCAAACTAGAATCTTGCAGCTTGGCTGATAAAGTTCCTCCACTCCAGCAGTGAGCTGTAACTTGTGATGGTTAGAAAGGGGCTGAGATTCGAAGGGGCTTGTGAAATGCTGGATGTGAAAGGAAGCATTTATTTTTCAAGCGTCCATTTTGAGAGCTGGTCCATGACCCAGCCTCCAGGATGTCTAGCATCACGAAATAAAAAACTCACCAGAAATGCTCTGAGCTCATCTTTGGCTTCTTTTAAGTAAGCTCATGACCCCCAAGGCCATGGTTCCTGTGAACCATGGTTCCATGGTCCTAGGTCATGGTAACTGCAGTAGTATTTTTCACAATACTCTTAAGTTTGTTGAGCACTGTCTCATGGTTGGTCTATGTGAAGCCTAAAATCATGTTTTCTGTGCCCCTTTGGGCACTAACTCATGGTGGGACCTGGAGGGGCCTTTTGCCTCTCTGGGGTGCAGTCTCCCCTTCTATATGACAGGAAGTGGGATGCAGCCAGTCATCTCTCCAGAGGGTCCCTTCAGCACTGATATTTTGTTTCCCTTCAGGCCTTCAGCCCAAACATGACCTGGTTTCTGCTGTCCTCACATAGATCTGGGAGCCAGCAGGGCCCTTGGTCACCTGACAAAGGTGGGTCCTGTCTTCTGCCTTCCAGGCCAGAAGTCGACAGCTCTGGCCAGCAGACTTAGATGCTTCAAAGTTTAGACGTGGACCGACGATGAGGCGAACACTCAGCCAAACAGGGTCATTTTAGAGCCTCCGACGGTCCCAAGCCTCATCACTACCCCCAATAGGCATTCAATTATGAACCCACATCTTTCTAAATGGTCATTTGCAAGCTCTTGAGAACAGAGGGCACACTTATCTAGTTCACCCGTGTCCCCAAGACCTAATGGAGTACTGGGCAGTTGGTAATCACTCAGTCAATATTTGTTGAATGAACGAAAGGGTGCATAGAGCTGTGACTAATGTCTGTGCGCAGGGAGAGGCCCACCCCCCTGGGGTTCCCCACAGAAACAGGACACTCCTAACACTGTGAGATCTCAGGGACAGTGCCACTGACCAGCCGGGCGACCAGCCACATGTCTGACACTTGGGAGTCACAGTGCCAGTACCTGCTGACTGGTGGTCAGGGGACCTGAGTGATGGTCCCAGCTCAGTCAGTCCCGTGACCTTGGACAAGTCAGGGAGCTTTTCTGAGTCATTACAAAGATGGAGAGAGAATACCGCCTCTTAGGGTTGTGTGCTGGGTAGTAATATGACAATTGGGAAAGGAGAGCATACAGTCAGTTATAGATTTTTAACCCAAAGTTCCCAACGCAAAGAGCACTGGTTAGAATTGATTTTGTTTTTCCTCATCTATATTTTCAAGGAGTCTATTTTCCTTTATTATACTGCTCCAAGCATGAAGCTAATCTGCTTACAAGAACAAAAGACACTGCTTTTTTGACTGAATTAAAAGAAACACTGTCAGCGTGTGCACTCTTAAAAGATCCAGTATATTTCATTGCCGCAGTCTGTTATCTAGAAGCTTCTAGTAACTTAAGGGTCTATATGTAGGTGATAGACGATATCTAAGAGGACATCAATGGACAGAAGGGGCTCAAGGCAAGACCGATTGTCTTCTCTGAGTTGCTTTCTATGCCAAAGCCCACTCTTTATGGCGGTGACTATATGCTACTTACTGGTGTTTTGCAGTGTGGCCGGGCTGGTATTGGAAAGACAGCCTGTGGGAAGTGAGAACAAGAGAAGTGAGGCCAGCAGGACACCTGACTCTAGTTTAGGCCAGTCGGGTGGCCACTTCCTGATCTATGATGAAAGTCTCTCCCCCCACTCCACCCCTAACTTACTCCTTTGATGTTAACCACAGCTCCAGGTGGTCCAGGGGGGCCTGGAGGACCAGGTAAGCCAGGTGGGCCCTAAAGGGAGAAAAGAACGGCCATTCCTGAATTCAGGTTGTTGTGGGTGCAGAGGTAGTTGCAGGATACTGTCCCCAGGTTTAGGGGACACAACAAGGAAAAGGGTTTCCCATAAAGCCAACTAACTTCTCCCACAGGTAGGCCAGTTCCTTCTACAGAGCACATCTAAACCCGTGAACTCACCTCAGGGATACTGTGGATACCTGATCATGGCATTGTACACCAGAAGCTAAACATTAATGAATGCCAACTATAATTTTATATATATAATGTGATGGTTCAGTGTGAGGTCGGAGGGATAGTGGATGGGGGGAGGGGGTTCACAGTGTGAGGGATATAAATGATGAACGTCTAAGTATTACCTTGTCTTGTACACCTGAAACTAATAAATAAATAAATTTAAAAAAATAAAAAAATAAAAAAAATAAACCCGTGAACTCATTGCATCTTCACAAGGACCCATCGGTGACACAGCAGAGCAACACGTATTATTTCTGGTTTTACATATGGAAATAATGAGACCCAGAGAGGGGAAGTAATTTGCTCAAAGCCACACAGCAACTTATGGCAGAACCAAGACTGGAGCCCAGATTCTGACTCCCAGAGCAGTGCTCCGCTGGCACTGAGTCTACCCCCTCTCTATCAATGCATCCCTAGTGCATGCAGGGGTAAGTGGGGTGGGGGTCCTTCACATGGTATGGTACCTGGGAGTGTCTCATAAATGCAAAACTCTTGCTAGATAGCAGTCACTTTCAAAGCCAGGCCAGCCTGGCCTTAATACCACGCAATGTTTGCTCCTCTAAACATGGCCCCCAAGCAGGACCTTGCAGCAGGGTGGGTTGGGGCTGGGGGGTAGGGGGTGGGGCGAGGAGACTAGTTAATTTGGAAGCTGCACTGATCATCCGAAGTGAAGGCATCAGTGTCTGCTTTACCTAGTAGCTTCAGCGGGTGTGACGAGTGTGAGCCAGCCCTTCAACGCTTCAGGAAAACTGCTTTTCTGAATTTCGGGGCATACTAAGCAGAGACAGTGTGGTGCGAACAGCAGCAGCAACTGCACTTGCTTCTTAGCTTGGTGACCTTTGGTGAGTCACTTAACTTTAATAGGCCCATTACCTCACGTGTGAAACAAAGACCCCACTACGTGTCTCTCAGGATAGTTATTACCAAGACTGAGGTACTGTCCTTAAAAGCACTCTCTACAGCGTCAGGGACACGGTAGGTGCTCAATAAGTGCTGGCTTCCTTATTACAGACCCTGGACCCTGGTGATGCCCTCCATGTCTGCATCTTGTGAGGCCCCGCCTAAGGAGCTGATCTACCTTCTAGGCATGCACAAGCACGTGCTGAGCCCCTGCTGGTGTGCAAAATCCCTGGGAGTGTGTGACGGAAGGAAGATGGGGGGTTACCCTCGAGTAGAAGAGCTGGGATTTGAAACCAGAACTACTGACTATATGCAGATCGCTGTCTCCCACCCCCTTAGGTCTCGATGAGGAAGTTATGCTCCACTGAGGTGCTTTTGGTGGCAGGAACCCTCCTGAGAGTGAGCTGGAGGACAGGGCTGGGCTAGGGGATATTTGAAGTGGCAGTGGAGGAAGAAGAAGAAAATTCCTAAACATTTTGTCTGCAAGCCTTGCTCACTGGATTCAGCACTCTCTCATCCCTCGTTTGGACACTGGCCTTGCAGCTCCATCCCGAGGGTGCTGTGGGGTGGGGGCAGGGGTTGGGGCACTTACCGGCATCATGACCCCTCGATCTCCTTTGGCGCCCTTGAGACCATTCAGTCCTGGGCGACCCTGAAACCCACAGAAGATGCCTTAGTAAACCCACTGCCCCCCCGGCCAGCCTGGCCCACGTGTCCTTTCTCACATCCAGTCTGAGGAACACCGACACCTACAGGTCGTCCGGGGAAACCGAATTCTCCTTTGTGTCCCGGTGGTCCTTTGGGCCCCTAGAGGCAAAACAAATACCATATCAGAAAAGAAGAGAAACTCAAGGGCCAGGGAGATCGGGGGCACCCCACCTGCTTTCATGGGCTGGGGCGACAATGAACCATTGACAGGAGGAAAAAGGGCAAGGAACAAGTAGAAAGTGTCCACCTGCCTGGCTCCTTGTTTCTTGGCCTCTCTGTGCTCAGCTGGGACCATGTGCTCAACCCCTCACCATCCCACCCCTTCCTGTAGGCTCTCCTCCATCCCAAACCCTGCACCTACCCTCCGTCAGTCAGGGTTAATGACGGAACCCAGGTAGCTGGATGCCGGGCCAGCTTAGAATGTGGGCCTTTCTCCTAGGTCTTATGTCCCAGGGCTCTCCGTGTTCTGCCTCATCTGTCATGCCAGCCCGGACTGATTACAAGATTTGGTTTCTGCCTTGCTCCTACCTGTCCCTAAGGACAAGAGTCTTGGTCTGGCATCCTAGTTCTCCAGATGAGTCCCTGACCCCAGGACCCTATTCCATGGTTTCTATGGCCTCATGCTTCCAGAGCCACTGCCCTGTTCCAATGTCCTGTAGGAACCCTATGCCTCTGGCATCCAGAATGCATGCAGTGCACTACCTCTTCCCAGAGCAAGCTCTACCTCCAGACTACACCTTCCCACTCCGGCGGCCGGTCTGCCCTGTCTCCCAGGGGAATGACTGGCTTAAGCCTGGGGCCCTCCAAGTCCCTTCTTGCTGCCATTAATATAGATAGCCAGGCCCTGAAAAAGGGCAAATACAGACTGAGTTGAAACAGGCTCTGTATGTAAAGTACCCAGCCCACATTACTCTTAGGGAAAGACTAGCAAGGACAGAAGGCTGTAAACCCGACAGAGGGCTCTTGGTGCTATGTTCTAGTGCAGAGCTTCCTAAACAACGTGCACAGGTGTCACCTGGGAGCCTGTCAAAATGCAGACCTGGTAGGTCTGGGATGGGGCCAAGGCTCTGCCTTCTAACAAGCTCCCATCTAATGCTGATGCTGCTGATCCATGGGCTATACCAAGGCTCTAGTGAACTGGTAAAGGAATTAAAAGCTACACTCATCACAAGGGCCATAGCTGGCCCATACGGCACCTGTATGCAATGACAAGAAGGTGCCTCCCTACGGGCTGCCTGGCAAGCTGTGACTGAGCTGCAGTGGGAACAGCCGCCATAGCCATCTGTGGCAGACTGTGGCCAACATGCTGATACTGGTGTTACCCATGGTATTAGATGTCAGTGAGTAGTTAACCACTGGTTAACACAAGACTTTCCCAGTCTGCCGCAGTCCTCAGCTACCCAGGTCCAGGACACGCATTCCGCCTGACTTAAGGGACCAAAGGCCTCAGAAGGTCCTATGAAGGATGCATCTTGGAGGTCATGGGCCATTCATCAAGGACGTGTCTACTAGAGCAACGTGAGGTCCTTTCGCCCCAGGCCTGAGATCCTGCCGTAAGTAAACAAAGCCCATGTGCAATTCTCCAGCCCAAAATGTTTCAGAAGAATGAAGGTGTTTATTGGAGGCAGTGGGAAATAGTAGGGAAAACCTGGATGCAGAGTCTCACAGGGTGGGTCAAATCCCCGTTGTGCCACTTATAAGCTGTGTGACAGTGGGCAAGTTACTTAACCTCTTTGACTGTGGTTTCCCGGTCTATAAAATGGGGCTTCTGATATTCACCTCTTAGGGTGGTGAGAGTGAAATGAGATGATCTGTGTGAAGGATCAGTACAGTGTCTGATCCACAGTAGATGTCCTACAACTGAATTTCCTTAGTTCTTTGGGGAGAAATATATGATGGGGAAGTTTAGGGTTCATTCTAGGGAGAACTGATGGCTTCAAACCTATTCAGCAGCTCAAATGGGTTACAGATTCATAGAGAAGTAAGGCAAGAAGGGTACTACTGTGTCGTCTAGTACTAACTCGATACCCTCACTTATAGGCGGGAAAACGAAAGCCTAGACAGAGAAGAGGACTTGCTCAAGGCCTCACAGCAAATGAGCAGTGGCTCCACAACCAGAAACCAAAATGCCCAAAGGGACTTTCTGGGGTTCTTTTGAGGGGTTCCCTGGCAGTGGCAATCTTTAGCTGGCAAGACCCGTGGTATAACCGTGAGTGTTCAACACCGTCTGATTCGCCTCTCCTTCCTAGACACACAGATAAACCAGATTTTTGAGTCTCCCACTCACCAAGGCATTTGAGTTCTGGCTTAGAATGTGCTAGAAATGATGTTCATCATTTTCTATGGTCTCTTCCCCCTCCCCAACTTTGGCCTGCCAGCTGAAGATGCAAATGGGGCCCTGAATCCACAAGATGGCAGAGTCACAGGTTGCAAACATCCTGGGTCCCTGAGTCACTGCTTGGAGGGGAGATGCTCACCTAGGAACAACCACAGTGGACTTTACAAGAGGGAACCCTAAGCTGCTATTGTCTGAAGCCACTGGGATTTTTATTTAATTGCAGCTCACCTACCCTAGCACACACATACATTGTGACACATCCTTTTTATTTTCTTAACTGGAACAACTCAATATAATTGAGCTAAAGTATGATAAATGCTTCAAACTCCAGTCTAGACCCAGCTGAGAGATGCTCTGACTTACCATTGGTCCCGGGGCTCCGTGCACTCCAGGTTCCCCCTAAAACAGGGAGATACAGACTTCTCAGTCAGAGGAACACAGTTTGTTGCAGAAACAAAGGTGGGTGCCTTCAGGGTCTGGGGACATAATTACCTTTACTCCCCTCAGCCTTTCCAGAGGAACATCCCCTGTCAGGATGGCGCCTGGCTCTCCCTTTTCACCCTGCAATTCAGAGAATCTTTTGATGAAGTTGGCGTCCTCCTTGCCACCTCCAGAGGCTCACCAAGGCCTATCAGTCCCACCACCATGATTTTTCCTGTCTTCATTCTGCCCCCTCAGACCCCACTGCTCTGTCATGACCTCTCCCTAGAGTCCTGCAACCACCTTCTAAGTGACTGAATGGTTTCTTGGCTATTCTTTCCATGCGCCATCAGAGACATTGTTGGAAAGCACAGGTCAACGTCCTGCAAGACCTCCAGGGCTCCTCACTCCCCAGAACCAGCCCAACCTCTTGCTGCACAGCACCCCTCTGGGAAGCTCTGGCTCCTATGGTAATATATTTGGTGGTTTGCTTTCCTAACAACTTGATTTGAGATCTGTTCCCAACAAGAATCCTTTTTCTTATTAAAACATCTGAAATTGGGGAAGAGATGAAGGTATGAACACTAGAGGCCTCTCTCAACACAGGGTCCTGTGTCTCCATGTGGAACTTTGCCTGCAAACTTCAGGCTCCTCTGCAAACTTGCCCGGCAATTTCCCAGTTGTTGGGAAATAGAGCAGATGGGTAGACTGGTGGCAGGGACACAGGATCTGCGCCCAATCCTGTCCTCAGCAGAGCCATCTACTATCCCAGGAAGCTTCCCAGAAGATATGTGTGCAGAGAAAAGGCCAGGTAGAAGAACTTTCTAGATCACCCAGGCTTTGGACCCCAACTCCCTGGGAAGCTGGGCAGGCTCACACTGAAGTCTCCCTTCTACAGGCTGGATGCAGCCAGGGCAATGATGTCAACGTGAGTGAGCAGCCTCTTCTCTCTGACCCCCTCAGCCCACACCTGATATTAGGATCTTACCACTCCGCTGACGAGGAAAAGCAGTCCTGAGCACGTCAGCAGCAAGAAGCAAGCACAAAAGCATTAGAGGCAGAGTGAGAGAAAGTGCGTTTGCTGCAAGGGCTGGAGCAGAGCTGCCTGGGCGCCCATCCCAGTTTTCAAGGTGGCCAAGGATTAAGGGTGGGGGTGGCACATAGGTCCCTCTAGATCCATCTGAACTTGCCACATAGGAAACAGCATTTGACGCAAGAGCCGCTCTTGCATGACCAGGCCCCCTCCCAAGCCAGAGTTGCCCTGGCCCCACCCCATCTCCATGGGCTCCTGGCATCCCAAGACATCATCCCTTGTGGCACCAAACTTAGAGCCCTTTGCCCAGCACACTGAACCCTCCACCCCTTGGAACTGTGGTTCAACAGACACTGGAGCCTCTCTTGTCCTTGGGGCTAGTGTGGAATGGTGGGCGGGATGGATGGAAGAAAGTGAGAAGCTTAACACTCCGAGACACCCCACTCTTCTTGACTCCCCAAGGCAGGCTCACGGGTTGCTTCCACTGGCATGAACCCTCCATAACAGCAATGACAATGCTCTCTGTTGGCTCTTTGTGTGTCTGTTCCTCTTATCTTGTATCTATGTACCTAGTGCCTAGTACAGGACTCCAGCTGGCATACCTTAGGGAATGGATATGAGACGATGAGTCCATAAATGGATGGATGACTGAATGCATCCAATCCGGACTTTCTGTAATCTGTTTATGGATTCTCCCCCTTATGTATAAGCAACACCTGGGAAGATAATTCTAAGGGGGCACATGTGGAGGGTACAAAGGTTAGTTCAGTGCCCTGGGAGTTCCCAGTACATGCTCTGCATACTACATATTTATTCCAAGGATTCTGGACCCAAACTGCCATTAATTATACATTCTTTGATCCAACAAATCTTGTGAGTGCCATTTGTGTACCATGCCCTGTGCTAAGTACTGGAGCTATGAAAAAGGAACTGCTTGAGGACTGTTCTTAGGGAGCACATTCTCCTGTGAGGGTGCCCAACGGGAAGTTAGACAAAGCACAGCCCATGTGATTACAGCGTTCAGGGGAGTGTTGGTTGACTTCTTTTTCAAAACTATGATGAAACTCCATTTCTCCACCCACAGC
The DNA here is from genome assembly GCF_964194185.1 of Rhinolophus hipposideros. Classification (NCBI taxonomy): domain Eukaryota; kingdom Metazoa; phylum Chordata; class Mammalia; order Chiroptera; family Rhinolophidae; genus Rhinolophus; species Rhinolophus hipposideros. The sequence continues at coordinate 55,258,752 of NC_138057.1, read as the reverse complement.
CCACCTTCACCCTGGAGGAACCTTGAGATTATAAAAGATAACAGCTGAAGAGTAACTGCTAATAGATGCGGAATTTCTTTTGGGAAGATGAAAGTGTTCTGGAATTAGGCAGTGGTGATGGTTGTATGGCCCTGTGAACATACTAAAAATCAATGACTTTTACAATTTAAAAGGGTGGATTTTATGGTATGTGAATTATATCTCAAATTTAGAAAAAAGTTAACCCCATTCAGATACCTGGGCCGCTCTTACCTGTTCTCCTTTTAGTCCGGGAAATCCAGGAACGCCAGTGTCTCCTTTTGGTCCTTTAGGGCCCTAGAAGGAATCATTGGAGGGTATTTTATTGCTTGTTAAGACTAAAGTGATTTAACCAAACGGAAATAGTTGTTTCAAAAAGTAGGAAAACAGAGAGTGCCATTGCCCTGGTCGGTGGAAGTCACAAGTAGTCATGATATGTTCCCGATTTTAAGGGGTCTAGAAATTGTGGTCTGGGGAAAGAAGACAGCACTGAGTGTTAGGAGGTCCCGTGTGTCTTTGAACTTCGGTTTCCTCCAATGGGTATTACGGAAACAGCCTGGTCCTGCTGCCTCTGCCTCCCCATGGGTCTTCCAGGTTCTCCTGCAGCCCGTGTCCACCCACCATTCACTTTCCATGCAGCCTGCCCCTGCTCTGGCTCCCCACTACCTAATGGATGGGATCCAAACATCCCAGCCTGCGACCCAAACCCATCCCAGCCAGCCTCAGCACCTCATCTTTCACTCCCCGCCACACCACCAGGGGTTGAGCCTTTTCCCTCACCCTCTCTGCACTCTCCATTGCCTCTGAACTTCTGTTCATGCCATTCCCCCTGCAGGAATGCCCATCCACTCCTCTGCAGAGCCAAATTTTGCACACGCAGTCAGAGGTGAGCTCTTCTCAACTCCAACAGACACTTAATATCTGTGACAATGACTCGTATAACCAGATGTCTGCTCTCAAAAGGCACTATTTGTATTTACCTTTTCACAAGTCCCTGTCTGGTCTTGTGGGCTAAAGGGTGAGTTATCCATCAGAGCACTTTCTACACAGAAATGCATGTTCGCCTTCCACGGTGGAAACCCCACGGTGTGGTGCACACAGACTATTATTAATTATTGGTCTTCTAGTCTATGATTCCCCTCCCCCCAGCCACCGTCACCACCATCTTCTTTCTTTACAAATATTATCTACTTGGACAATATCTACTTGAAATGCTTGACAGATCCACTGACATTCATAGGAAGCCAATCAGTGGCTGGCTCTGGGGTAGAGAGAGAGATGAGTAAGAGCCAACCTTCCACAAGCTGATCACAGTGCAGTCAAGGAAAAAAGACAAGGGCACAAATAGCTGTTATTCAAGGCAGAGAAAAACCATAGCAGAGGTGAAAATAAAGCCCCATGAACAGAGGGAAGGGTCACTGACGGTGGGGGTGGTAATGAGGAAAGGTTACATGAACAAGATGGTGCTAGAGTTTGGTCATGCAGTTGGAGGAGACTGGCATCCCAGGTGGAAGGAACAGAATGAGCACAGCCATGGCACACAGAGGGAAGATGGCCACTGTGGTACTTACTGGAAACCCTGGAAGCCCAGGCGTGCCCTCCGGGCCCTGTGACATAACAGAGACAAAGCAGGTGGTTAAGGAGCAGCATTTCCACAGGCTGCAGGAATGCTATAACTTCAGGGCCCACTCCCTCCCAGCACCTTCCAAAGGCTTAAGCATGTTCCCACAGATTCATTTTGCAAAAGAGGGTGCTGAGACCCAAGAGGGGAAATAACCCTGCAGAGTCACACAGCTGGTGAGTAACAGAGCCAGAAACTGTGCACAGGCACTCAGAGTCCCCGCTCCCCAGAATCACAACTCTCTGCACTGTAAGTGGAAGCTTCCTCCTCTGTGAAATCACTCAGCCACTGAAACTGCTGGGGCCAACGAATACAGCACTTGACCTTGACAAATACTCTCAGAAAACAAGTTCCTAAATTCTGAGGAATGGGGCCAAAGGGTGTGCTGGGATATTTGGGGATGGGAGAGGGGGCACATTGGAAAGACTCTGTTCTTTTCCCTCAGAAGGAGCATGCATTTTAAAGGACCAGCCATTTTAAAGGCCCTGGGACATAGAGAGTTTGTGGTTCACTCTACGTGGGCCAGGACTCTTCTTCCTGCCAGCCCAGACACCCACATACCTATGAAAGGCATATGAGTTTGGCAGAATATACACACAGAGAGAGATAACTGGATGGCAACATGCTTCTTAATATACTTTATATATAGTGGGGTGGAAAAGCATATGGGTGCTGGTTGGGACTTGCGTTCTCCCACGGAGGGAACTACCTCTGACTAGGACAATCTTGGTCCTCCATTAGGGATGCAGGTGACTAGTGGGCCTGGATTTGCGGAAGAGGAGGGCAGGCATTGGGGAGGAAGGAGGATTTTAGGGGTGGAGTCACTTGCAGACAGACAAGGCCCAGGGACTGTTAGAACAATGATGCCCAATCTTTGATTTTAGGCTATGTGTTTTGCTTTAGTATCAACCCACCAAACAAACATCTTAAACCTCCAATAGTTGGGGGAAAACCAAGACCCTCTGTGAACTGACTTTTACTTGTTAGCTGGTGTACGTTAGGGTTTGATTGTTGGGGTGTTTTGGATGATTTTATTAGAAATCAAGGAAAGGGAGCCCCACTGAATGTGGTACAAAGAGACAGCAAAATGACCCACCAACAAAGGTCACTCAGCAGAAGGAGAAACCGGCTCTAGAGGAACCTCCCAGATATTTGTGGAAGCCTCTGGAAGGGCACTGAATTTTCCCCAGAAGTGGCTGGTGGGGGTCCAAGCCAACCTCAGTGGGGACTGCAGGAGTGGGGAGCTCCAGCAGACATCGGGACTGAACAGCTGTGCAAGTATAAGCCTCAATCTCCAGGTCAGCTTACACAGAGAGCCAGTTTGCAAAGCAGTTTCACAATCATCGCCTCTTTTTTTTGTTTGTTTGTTTTGTTGTTTTTTTTGTTTTGTTTTGTTTTCACTTTTCTTTTTTGTTTTGTTTTGTTTTGCCTTTTTTTGTTGAGAGCCCGCTGGCCCACGTGGGAATCGAATCGGCAGCCTTCGGAGTTCAGAGCATGGAGCTCTAACCGCCTGAGCCACCGGGCCGGCGCCCATCGCCTCTTATAAGTTGCCCCAAAGGCTGGTGAGGAGCTATCAGAAAAGAGGACCAGAGGTTCAGAGTGGTGTGTAGCAGAGATGGGACTGGATCACCAAGGCTACTAAGGCTAGAGGTCTTCCTTTCTCCCCAACTGTCACCAGCAGGTGCTGGAAGATGCAATGGGGATTTTTGCACAAGCTAAGGAAGCTTCCTTCCTCTTAGGTCCTGTTGTGCCAAGAACTGACTCTGTGGGCTTGCAGAAATGATATCGCTTCTTCGCACGTTCCTGATGTCTAACATGGGGCTAGAAAGACTAAAGCAAGTCATTTCCCCTCCTCATGTGCCAGTTTCTCCATTAGTACAAGGACAGATCTCTCTAGGCTCTTCCGGTTCTGTGAAATGAGATCATGTCAATAAAAGCAAGCCAAGGGGCTGCCGGTTAGCTCAGTTGGTTAAAGTGCAGAGCTCTTAACAATAAGCTTGCCGGTCTGATCCCCACATGGGCTACTGAGCTGTGCCCTCCACAGCTAGATTGAAACAACTACTTGAGTTGGAACTAATGGGTCCTGGAAAAACACACTTACATAAATAAAAGGTTTTTTTTAAAGTAAAAAATAAAAGCAAGCCAAAAGTGTTGCACAGATGTCAATCCGTGTGTTACTTATGCTTCTCTGATTTCCATTATACATATTTCTGAGGCATGGGACTGGAGCTTCCACTGAATTGGACAAAACTCCCTGCATGGTCAAATTAATGTGATAGCAACATCTCAGAAATACAAAGTTCTCTTTCCACTCTACTTGGATGTATTCTAGATCCATGCTTCAGCAGCTAAAAGAATTCCAAACCAACCCAATTTAGTTTCAACAGGGACGTCTGGGGAGGGATCTCACTCTAGGGGACTGTGGATACACACCGGAGGCCCGATGAGCTCAGGAATGTCTGAGAGATTCATGAATCCATGAGTGATGTTGATCAAAGACTGAAAAGAGAAAAATCACACAATGAGACAGAGGGTAGCACATGTTCCACCATGTTCCCAGCAGTGAACTGAAGTCACCCAGCATGGCAGCACCTGGACAGATACTGATTACACCCTAACCCACTGCCAACACACCCACCCCTCCCACTGCTTAGAAAGCAGCTCGGAGCTGCCTTATTGCTTTGCTCTTTCAACCAGTCTTAAGATTACATAATACATGATTGTTTTCTCTCTTTTAAAATTTTAAATGTATACACACACACAAACACACACACACACACACACACTAGGTCTGACAACTAAGTTTGCGAACTTGTTACAACGATATCGCTAACCATTTTTGATATCAGAGGGGTTATTCATTATGAATTTGTGCCAACTGGACAAACAGTTAACCAAGTTTACTATTTGGAAGTGCTGAAAGGGCTGCGTGAGAAAGTTAGACAACCTGAACTTTTCTCCAACAATTCCTGGCTCACGACAATGAGCCTGCATCACGACAATGCAGCACCATACACGGCACTGTCTGTGAGGGAGTTTTTAGCCAGTAAGCAAATAACCCTCCCTACTCACCTAATCTAGCACCCAATAACTTCTTTCTTTAGCCAAAGATATAGGAAATATTGAAAAAAAAGACATTTTGATGATATTCAGGACATCAAGGGTAATACGATGACAGCTCTGATGGCCTGATGGCCATTCCAGAAAAAGTTCCAAAATTGCTTTGAAGGGTGGACTAGGTGCTGGTGTTGGTGCATAGCTTCCCCAGGGGAGTACTTCGAAGGTGACCCTAGTGATATTCAGCAATGAGGTAGATAGCACTTTTTCTAGGATGAGTTCACAAACTTAATTGTCCTACCTCATATATATATATATATACACACACACACACACACACGTGTGTGTGTGTGTGTGTGTGCATGTATCCCCACGGAAAGTTTGTAGTGTTAGTGGTGGTCTGTGTGTTTGTCCACGTAGTTATTTTACTTTTTTCTATTTATTTTACTGTTGACATACAATATTATATTAGTTTCAGGTATACAACATAGTAATTAGACATTTATATAACTTACAAAGTAATCACCTCAATAAGTCTAGTACCCATCTGACACCACACATAGTTATTACAATGTTATTGACTATATTCCCTACGCTGCACATCCATGTAGTTATTTTATATAAATGGTATCAGACTGTATGTATTAGTCCTCACTTTTCTTTTTTCGCTCAGATCTTTCCATGTGGAATTTTTGGGTATGGGCATTTTTAGTTTTAACAGATTGTCAAAGAGCTGTCTAAAGAGGCCATACAATTTACACTTCTACCAAAGCATGTGAGATTATGTTTCACCACACCATTACCCACACTTGATATTTTTAACCATATTAACCATATGTATATGTGTATACATATACACATACACACACACACACACACACACATTTTTTACTCTAGTTATCTTTTTTCTAGTTATTTGTGACTTTTACCTTTCTGTTGTCTATCATATGACATTATTTCTCTCAGAAGGACAACTATTTTTCACACATGTGATGTCTTAATATTAAGTGGACCATAATCTGGTCCCAGCCCACATCCCACTCTTCTCTACACATTTCCATCACTCTCCACCCATACCCATGCCCATCAGCTCAGAATAGATTTTCTACTCTGTGCTTTGGCTCAAAGTATCCCTGCCACCTGGATTCTGGAAGTCCTGTTCTCCACGGTTACCTGATAAAATCCATCTCAGCTTTCAAATCCCTGTTCAAAGACTCTTCCTGTAGAAAGTCTTCCTTGATTTCTCATATCCCACACTGCCTTTTTTCCGTTGTGTCCCCACTTATGTTCCTTTGCCTCTGTATTAGCTCTGTTACAGCCATTCTCCTGACTGCAAATGCTGCCAACCAGAAGAGTGTTCTGGAAGCACCATGTGAGAGAATAGTGGTACTGGGGTAGAAACAGACAGGCGCAGCATGCTGGCAGGTGGCAACTCCAACGCCAGATGCCGGTTGTGTGCCCCCTGCTTAACCAGCAGCCCCGAAGGCCCTGAAGTTGTGGAGCATCTTCTCTCCCCTTTAGCAAAGGCAGGAAATACATAGCCACGTTCTGACCTGGATGGTACTCACACTAGACAAGACCTCGATGCGGCCTGGGGGCCCCCTGGGCCCAGGGGGTCCTATAACGCTGGTTCCATCTATCCCTCTTTCACCCTGGATACAGCAGTGAGAGCAGAAAAACAATTCATTGTACAGGGACAATGCTCCCAGAACCAGGCTGGACAGTCCACCTAACCCACCTCAGTTCTGTGACCTCACCTTGGGTCCCAGGTCTCCTTTTTCTCCTTTGGGACCCTGGCAAAAAAAAGAAACAAATAAATATCCTTCGGTTTTCTTGTGTTCACTTTGCTCACTCCCTGTCTATTGTTGGATCTTACCATCTCTCCATACACTCTCGCATGGATTTTGTCCAGACGATAGGAGCAAAATATGAGGGGCAAATTTCCCCTGCAAAGTCAGAAGGAACACCCCACAGAGAACAAGAAGACCAGAGACCCTCTGCCCGCACAGGGTGAATGTCCTCTGGACCCTGAATCTCAGAGCACTCTGCATCTGTGGTGGGGGGGTGGGATGGGGAAGGTCTTTAGTCAGTCATGGAGCAGGCTGTGCTCTGCTCCTCCCGGGCTGACTGCTCAGCTCAGGTCCTACTTGACGAAGCTAATGAGATCCGGGAGGTTGGTCCTCTTGAGAGCAAGTATCATAGCAGAAGATGGATAACACCTCCCACCTTCCTGGCTAGGTGCAGCAGGGAGGGGCACCTGTCAGGAGCATGGGGTTTTGGAAAGAGTGGGAGTTTCAGTATTGAATGGGGCAGCAAGAAGGCAATGAAGCAGAAATGGCAGGTGCTAGGGACTGGCAGGAGACAGAGAGAGAAAAATAACTTTCTAGTTTTTCCACATGATGTTTGGTGCAAAATTTCTGTGCTGCTCCTCAGAGAAACACACTATAAAGAGCACCTAGTCTCCCCATTGCACAGCTTGGAGCTGGGGGTACAGGGGAGGTGAATTATTAAAAGTAACACAGTCAGGATGGTACCCCATAAAATGAAGGTTTCAGAAGTTAACCTACAATCGAAGCCATTGGTCCAGAGGCTCTGGGTTCATGCAGTAGCCTGACGCTTCCAGAGCCTTCAATATCCTGGGTAAGGAAGAAGAATGAACATTTCAGATCCAATTCCTGAGCACGTACCTGCACCAGGTGTGGTTTCAGGAGCTGGGGCTTGGTGGGAATTGGCATAGTCCCTGCCCTCGGACCAGGGGTTGGTTCACTGGTCTTCCCAGAGTCCTTAAGGCACATTATTCTCTAACCATAGAAAGAGCAAAAAGTACCTCAAATCCAAGTCCCGTTGCGCATCCAGGGCCTGGGGGTCCAGGGGGCCCGGGAGGCCCTGGGGGTCCCATGATCCCAGGAATGCCAACTTGTCCATTTTTCCCTGGGGGTCCTGGCGAGCCTCTGTTGCCGGGGTCACCCTGTAGGGAAGAGAACAGGCTGACGACTCAGACCTGGGTTCACTAACGGAAGGAAGAACACCCCCCCCCACCCCCCCGCACCCCCCACCCCCGAGTCAGAAAATCATTCTTTGGGCTTATTTAAATTAATGAATTCTCTGATCGGTACTGCTTAATGGTCCAGAAACAGCTGTCTAGCTAATTGACATTGCACTTGGAGATAAGCTAAAGCACTCACTTGAGTGCATTTGTGTGGCGGGGTGAGGAAGGAGAATAACCTCACAGGTTATTCACTCCCCTCTACCTCCCGCTGTTCTGCCTTCCCTGAGCAGTTGCTTTGAGATGTGTTTCTCTCCGCTCCATGGCATTCAACACTGCGGCTCAGCAGTCCAATTATAGTAAATGCAAAGGAAGGGGAGGAAGGAAGAAATAGGGTGTTTTTATTTATTTATTTATTTACCTTTTCACCAACTGAGCCATTAGGCCCTCTTGCTCCCTGAAAAGCAAACAAAGAAACAAACAAAAAAGAGTCAATGACTATATAGCTCATTAAATATGTTCAGAAGAAATGTAAAATTATGGACTCTTAAGTAATGGGACCCTTCCAATCTTGGTTTTGGCTGATGTCTCAAAGCTGAGCGCATTACAATAGTTGTCAGTTTGCTACAGCAAGTCCTGCTGAAAGCTGTGAAACTCATTTTTCAACTGTTAGCTCATCACCTACTTCAAGGGTAAAAAAGAGAAGTTGAAGATTAACCGTGAAGAGATCATAGAGGAAGAATTCCCTTGGAGAATTGTCAGTGTACTGGGCGGTCCCTTTTCCCAGTACTTCTCCTACTTGAAGCCAAGGAACGGGCTTTAAGAACATGATATATATTTACTGTACGTTTAGAGATATGTGGGAAGATGAGTGACTATCTTCCGGAAAAAAACACTAAAGACCCAAACTGGCTGGAGTGGCCCCAGCATGGCGGGGGTGGGGGTGGGGGGTTGTGTGTTGCACTGAAGCAAATTGCAAGTCCACAGGTCTCCTAGGGAAGCTCTGAGCAGAGGGGAGGACCAAGAGGGGCTGGTGGTCAAGAGTGGTAAGTGGGGGGACCCCGGCTGGAGAATTGCTGAGAAAACCTTAATAGCACTCACGAGAGAAGGAGCCCCCAATTGCACCGTAGGCTCTGACACCTGAGGACACTGTACCTGCCGTCTAAATCTGTGCCCTTCCCCCAGTCCTGTTTCCTTGGGCTAGAGTTCCTCTCCTATACCAATTCCATAGAAATGACAGAGTGAATAGTTCCAAAAGAGTCATGCTTAAAAATAAGATGGAGCATCATGTTGAACCTGAAATAGTGAAGAATGCCAAAGGGAAAACAGCTGGAAAGCCAAAGCCAGAGGCTTCAGTCATGGAGAGAAAACATGGGAGAGAAGCATGGGGCAAAGTGGTGGTGGAGGCCAGCAGCAGGGTGTGGTTCTGACAGGAAGGCAGGTAGATATTCTGGAGTGGGCAGCCATAGAGCCCACCCATCTCTCCTCACCTCCCATTCTCACTGCTAGTACAAGAACAATAAGAGTTGTTTCCTGGAACAAAAGGATAGGCCAGAGCCCAGGGGCTAGGGAACACTGGGAAATCCAGGTATAACCCAAACTCCTAAGATCAGCTGTTGAGGTGCTTGTCTGATGGCACATCGACTCGTCCCATCCCCTTCCTGAAAGCTGGATGTCCCAGAAGTAATATTGTCCACTTCCTAACAATCTGTACAAACACATACAGAAAACAAACCAAAGAGGGATTCCAATTTCGAAAGCATACACACAAGCAAGAAACAACGCTCATCTGCGGGAAAGCAACATTATGAAAGAGAGAAAACAATGTCAAGAATGGAATGTATGTCTGAGGAAACAGGGTTAGGAACACAACCCAATAAGGACTTTAAGTACATAATATATATTCTCAAGGAGAAAAGGGAGGATTTTACAGCCACGAAACCAAGACAAACGATTATGAAATAAGAACAGTGGTTATGAAAAAGAATCAATTAGAGATCTTAGAAATAAAAATATACAGCTGTTGAAAGAAAGAATTCTATAGAAGGGCTGAATAACAGAAGAGGCACATCTGAAGAGAGAATTACAGAAAAAACAAAAATCAGGCCACAGACGCCCTGTGTGTGAAGAGATAGTATTTGGGCCCATTCCACTGGCTCACAGATTTGGTGGCTACCGTTTTGGAATATGAGCAGATCAGCTTGGGGACAAAAGAGCTCATCTTATTGGAATTCACATGAAGAGGGAGAGTGAAAAGTGGGAGTCCCAATTAAAAGGATCAGCAAAGACCCCATACTCCTGAAATGGTGACGGTAGAGCTTTACTTCGTTCCTCAGTGAAAGAATTGAGTAGTGAGGCCATGCACTATCTTGGAATTACAACCAGCACAGCTGCCAAGTCTGGTTGTGAGAGATCAGTTCTACCTCAGAAACACTGTGAAAGGACCAGGAGCAGGCAGGAGTGTTGCATGTTGCAAAATCATGGTTTAGAACTCATTAGAAATTTCCACTCATTACGGTAACTGGATTTGCTAAGGCCATTATCAGACTTCATCATACAGGAATATCAGAAAAAACTAACAAATACACAGATATTATTCCTGTTGTGGTTTCCAAACTGCACAACTTATTGTCTGTGGGTGCTTGTTGGTTTTGCTCATAGTATTTGTTATACCGATAACTCAATGATAACAATTACAACTGACTATATAGTTTATTTGGTTTTATTGGGGCCATACACGTCTGATGATGAAAGAAGATATAAAATAGGAAATCAGGCCAATATTAGAATGTTTAATTGAAACAAATTGTTACCCACTCCTAGATCCTACTTAGGAGCAGCTCCAGGCTCAGGTTCTGGAGGTGTACCCTGTCCTTTATTACAGGAGATTTGGAGATTGCTCACAGCCAAGTTAGGATTACTTGGAGAAAGGGAAGGTGATGATGACTTATTTGCATTGCTTTTACATATCATGGAAAAGACAGAAGCTGGTTTTACGAGGCCTGACAATTAAGTTCGCGAACTTGTTGCAACGATGTTGCTAACCTTTTTTTGATATCAAAGGGAATATTCATTATGAATCTGTACCAACTGGACAAACAGTTAACCAAGTTTACTATTTGGAAGTGCTGAAAAGGCTGCCTGAAAAAGTTAGACGACCTGAACTTTTCGCCAACAATTTGTGGCTCCTGCATCACGACAATGCACCAGCTCACACGGCACTGTCTGTGAGGGAGGTTTTAGCCAGTAAACAAATGACTGTATTGGAACACCCTCCCTACTCACCTGATCTGGCACCCAATGGCTTCTTTCTTTACCCGAAGGTAAAGGAAATATTGAAAGGAGGATACTTTGATGACATTCAGGACATCAAGAGTAATATGACGACGGCTCTGACCGTCATTCCAGAAAAAGTTCCAAAATTGCTTTGAAGGATGGACTAGGCATTATATGGGTGCATAGCTTCCCAAGGGGAGTACTGCGAAGGTGACCATGGTGATATTCAGCACTGAGGGATGTAGCACTTTTTCTAGGACGATTTTGTACAATGCACACAATGACATTTAGGTAGCTCAGTGAGATTACTCATAACCGGTTATTAGAAGCTGAACATTCCTCAGCAATTCTGGGCACTGAGGAAAATTTCCAAGCACAAACCCTTTTCTACTTGGAGGTCTTGGCACCTTTTGAGACTGAAGAAGACAATGAGTGATTCCGATTGTGAAAGAAGGAAAAGAATGACAACTGTTAATCCTAGATTTGGGCTGAAGAACTGGATGGCAGAATCTGCAGTGCAAAAAGCAGGAAGAAATTTTCCAGAGGTCCATCTCCAGCCAGTTTTTCACCTATTCCTTCATGGGCTAAGAATCTCAAGAGTTAGCTGCTCATCTGAATTTGGGGAAAATAAATTAAGGAACATTTCTATCATGGAACTCAACATAGAATAATCTATTTGATAAATTCTTAATGATCATCCACATTTTGGTGACAATCCCACATTTGACAATTATGATTATATATAACAATATTTTTTTCCAGACAAATAAAGTGAAGCTTACTCTTTGGGGAATCCCCGCCCCCTTTAGACAACTGCCTAGACTGATCTATGTGCCCTGCAAGTGAGAAGAGGGGCTGATTTCCTCATAGCATGAAGAAAGACCTCCCTACAAGTGTTCATGGGACCGTGCAAAGCACTGCCTAGGCAGGAAATGAGTCCCTTGTTACTGGAGATGTGCAAGCTGAAGAATAGGTACTGTGGAAGGGAGTCAAGGATCAAATGTATTATTGGATCTTACGTGTGTTATATTCCTGAGATGTTCCTTTTCTTGAGCACGTTTTTATTATTTTACATCCAGACCATGCTCCTTGATTTATTTTTATTTTATTTTATTTTATTTTATTTTATTTTATTTTTTTTTTTTTTTGGTAAACGTCATGTGGAAAGTTCCCCTTGAGCTCTCCAGATGCAAATTTCCAAGTCTTTCTAGACTCTGCTTCTGCTTTTACTTGACCAGAAAGCATCATATACACACAGTGCAATTGATTAGGAATCATAGCAAATTTCAGGGGGAAAAATGTGATTTATCTTCCACAATTATTCTGGGCAAGCCTGCCACTCTGTGAACGGCTGCTTCTCTGAGCAGTTGCAGACTGTGCCTGCGTGGGTGTTTGTGTGCGGATATGGGCGTGGGTATTTTTAAGTGCCAGACAAGTGTGGGAGGGGTGTATGGGGGGAAGCTAGTGCGAACAGGGAAGATGAGTGTAGGTCTGTGATGTTTCCTGCAAAATTTAATTTCTTATGAAATAGCTGGTACATATAAAAATGAGTTCTATAAAGCTTGACAATTATTTCTTCTTTTTTTCTGAGAAATGAACTTTCCAAGATAATCCAGTTACTGTTTCAATTAAAATAAAAACACTGGAGAGCTGACAGAAACTGGAAATTCATTTCTGTGAGGATGGTGGTACCTAGGAAGCTGGCATGACCTCATCCAGGTGGTATCCAGCAAAAGCCCCACTCCCCATCCCAGCTGGGGGGACCCTCCCTCCTCTGAAGCCCCGTGAAACTCAAGACTGCATCCTAGCTGGCTGACCTTATCTTTATTGCCCCCACTCTGTGGGACATGGCTTATCTCACCAACCAGGCTGAGAACACAGGAGGGGCAGGGACTCCACTCCACAGTGCCACTAGGGCTTATAGACAGGTGACAAGATGCTTACAGAGAATGAAGAGACTGAAGGCATGCAAGACTCCAGGAATGGAAGATTAAGATGGTGCCGGAAAGAAGTTGCATTCATTCATCAAAGATTAACAGAGGCCAGTTCTAGGTTCTAAGGATACACGGACTGTACTGGTGCTCTGGGTTGTCAGGGTGGGGGTGGGGCCCGACAGGGAAGCTAACAGCTGTCATGTCACTGGCTAGGTGGGGTCTTAGCAGAATAAATACTGTGTTAATGGAGAGTGGAGGAACGAGGCATGCTTTCTGCTCATAAGGAGTCTGGGAGAGCTTCCCATGGGATATATCTGAATGGGGCTTTGGAGAATGAGAAAAGGAAAAGGACATCTGAGACAGAGAGTAAACCAGGTGCTGAGGCCAGGAGGCCGTGGAGAAAGAGCATGTCCAGTGCATTTCAGTAGGGCTGGCTGGCCCAGAGGCCCTGTGAGGGCTCTGTGGGAGATGGAGCTAGAAAGGCAGCTCTGGAAGGGCCTGTAAATACTTAGGGTTTTGTCCTGCAGGCAGTGACTGATGAGAGCCTGATATAGAAAGATGGGCTGGGAAGGTACGTGGAGGCTGGACTGTGGATGGGAGAATGGAGCACAGGTGAGGAGCCTGGTGCCATAGTGAGAACAAGGAGAGATGAATGTCAGACCAGGGTAGACAGAGAGGTGAGAGATGTGGATGTCAAGTTGGCCAGCCTTGGCAACAGACAGATCACGGAAAGAAAGGGAGAGGAAGGAGGAATTAGAGAAGACTATCTTTGACTCCAGGTGACTGGGTAGATGGAGGCACCGTTCATCAAAGCTGAGATGCTTCAGGAATGGACAGGAAAGATGCTGAGTTCAGGTTTGGGCACAACGACTCCTGGGATGGGCACATCCAGCAGAGAGGACCAGGAGGTGACTAGAGAGGGTCATTCACAGAAGAGGCAAGGTCAAGTTTAGAGGTCAGAAAGAGGCAGTGTGGGCCTGGGGCTCCCATGTGTTAGAACCCTCCCGCCTTCCTCTTACCTTTTCCCCTTTCATCCCGGGAAGGCCGGAGGCTCCATCAAATCCAGGCTCTCCCTCTGGGCCCTGGGGAACATCAATGACAATCAGCCCACAACATCCTTGATAAGAACCAAATACAAACCCTTCTCGGAAAAGGAGGCCGAGGCTGGGAGGACCCAGCAGGTGAGGCTGGTGGGTCCAGTGTTTTGTACCAGGTCCATGGTGGAATGCTATTCCTGGGCCCCAGGAGAGGCCGAGCACTTAAGGATGAGTGCCCTTTGCTCTCTGGATCAAGTTTTCTCTTCTGTGGGGGAGTCAAGGCCAGGGTTTTATATAGATGGTCTCAGAGGGGCCCCACCCCAGGCCTAGCACTGAAGTCCTGCGATTTCAAGATTCCGTTTGAGTCTGAATTTCCCATACTGACTAAGACAGAGCAGCCAAACAATGTGTAGGATGATGTTTTCCTTGGCTGCTGCTTCTTATGAGTCTTAGCAATGACTTGGCAGAGGAGGACTTTTGTTTACAAACATTAGCTGCTGCTCCCTGCCGTGAGCTCAGACAGTGCTGGGGTCTGCAGTCTGCATGCTCCTCCCTGGCTAAAGGAAGCCCGTGGCCACAGATGGGGAGATGACTTCAGTGGCTCACCGGGGGACCAGGTTCACCAGTAGGTCCATCCTCTCCAGGAGATCCAGGGGGTCCATTGAAAACATCAGTTCCTGGTTTTCCTGGAATCCCAGGTAATCCAGGTGGGCCTGGAGGCCCTGGAGGACCCTAAAAAATAGACAGTCTGTTAAGAAACAGTAGGGGAAGATATAAATATATACTGAGCATGTATGTTCCATCCATTTTCTCCATTGCCTAGAACAACCCTATAAATAGAGGCTGGTGTTCCCACTTAGCAGATGGGGAAACTTAGGCTCAGTGAGATGATGTGACTTGCTGAAGGGTCTCACACACACACACACACACACACACACACACACACACACACACACACACACACACAGCTAATCAGTAGCAAAGGTAGGATCGAATCCAGGTCTTTCTGAGACCATTAGATCGTGTTTTCTCCCTAGATGTAATGTATACCATAAAAATCCAATTTGTCAGAATTCTCAGAGGTTCTCTGGTTAATTCAGTTTTCTGATTAATTGAGAGGTTGGTCAAAAACGGCCTGTTGTGTTAACCTGTGTTGTTAAAACGCTTCCTGCAATGTGCTAGTCTCTTTAGCCTCTGGAGGGTCTGACCAATCCCATCAGCCTGGAAGACCTTTGTAGTGACTCTTAAACCCTTCCAACCCTGTCATGAATGGGCGGGCACAGGGACAGCTGGGTGGAACCTCTATGAGGGGATTCAGAACAGAGGCTCAGAGGAAGGGCTGGAGGTGAGGTTGGGGGCCTGGAACAGAGACGCCAGCTGCAGTTAAGAGAAGGCAGGCACTCCCTGGGGGACCATGGAGAGATAGATAGGGATGGGGTATGGGGAGGGGTGGGCAGCCTTGGGCAGGAGGCTGGAGAAGCAAGAGGCACCAGAAGGAGAAGAGATGTGGCCAGGTAGGGAGGGGTTGCCTCAGGGTAGGAAGGATTTCAGGAAGGGTCTGGAAGCCAAATCGTGAAATGCTACCTAGAGAAGAGACCTGCAGGTTTCTGTAATTGGTGAGGGGTGGGAGTGGGGGGCAGAAGCCAAAGTGTACATGTGAAGATCATAGACACACCTGATGGAGAAGGCTGCCAGGGGAAGGTGGCCAGTGGAGAAGTGGAGGTCCTGAATATAAATTTAGGCTAATACGCATTGAAAACAAAACAAAACTGATTGACATGGAAAATACATACAAAGACATACAAATAGAGAGGGGAAATATAATGAACTCCCAGGAGCCCACTGTCAGTCTCAACAATTATCGATGGTGACCTATCTGGTTTCATCTGGGGTCGGCCCACACAACCCTCCCTCTCAATTGTTGTGAAGGCCACCCCAGACACCAGGCCATATAATCCTTCACACTCACTTTTTTTTTAATCTTATAGTACTCTTTTTTTTTATTAGTTTCAGGTGTACAAAACAATGTAATAGACATTTATCATTTATATCCCTCACACAGTGATAAACACCACCCCCTATCCACTACCCCTCTGACATCGCACAGAGCCATATAAACATATATACACATGTATGTATATATGGCTTTGTGCGATATATATATATATATATATATATACATATGTATATGTATGTATATATATATGAAACTGTAGTTGACATTCATTCTTGTTCAGCTTCAGCTTCAGGTGTACAGTGCAGTGATCAGGCATCTACATCATCCCTGAGGTGGTCTCCCTAATGGGACAAGTGTCCATCTGATACCCTACAAAATCTTTACAACATTATTGATTATATTCCCCAAACTGACTTTTGTACCCCGTGGCAATCTTGTGGTTACTGATTATGCTTTCTAATCCCCTCACCTTCCCCCTTCTCCCCACCCTGCCTCCCTAAAGAAAAGAATAAATGAAGGAGCTAATCAGAAACAATCTCAGAGACGTAGAGGAAAAACTGAGGGTTTCACACTCACTCGTAACAGCTCCTCACTGCGCGCCAGGTCACCAGAGCCAGAGCCGATGTCCGAGCCCCAGCCCAGGCCAGAGCCCTCAGCCTCCGCTCCCATCTGCAGAGAGAAGAAATCCCGGAAACTTAGAGTCCCCTGTTACTCTCTGAGGACAGCCATGTCACTGAAAGTTTCCCCATATTCCGTAGCTCTCTTAATTTCTGCTGCCACCTTTCCTTCTGCCTGCCCTTTCTCCCATTCTCCTCTACAGCTACCCTCTTGCTTTGCCACCTCCCAGCTGTGAAGCCAACGTGAGGTCCATCCTCAAACTTACTATACTCTCTCACATCTCCTCCTCAGCCTCTTTTCCTGCCTTTCAAATCCCTACTCATCTTTCAAAGCCCAGTTCCATGGTCACCACCTCCATGAATTGTTTCCCCCACCCACACACACCATTATCAGACAATTCATCTCTTCTTCTGTGTTCTCACCAGCCTCGGTTGAGGTCTCGATTTGGTGCCAGGACCACCTGACTTGAAGCTCAGTTGTGTGTGTTTGTCTGTCCCTCTAGACTGGGGCTCCTCCAGCACTGGCCCAATCCTGACACACTTCTGGGCGCCCAGTGTCCAGCATGAGATCTGGCACCGAGAAGCCACTCAAAGCATACCTGTTGAATGCTATCAGTTCCTCCAAAGAACAAAAGGGAATTTCCAAAACTCCCTTCTAGTATCTGTCTAATATCTAGTTCTTGCTGCGTCACCTGTACCCAGCTGATAATAGACTCTTGGCAGTTATTTGCCAAACGACTAGTCGGAAGACCTTAGAAATGGAATGACCTCATTTGGACCATGGGAGGGATTTGCTGATCAACTTCTGGATCATGTCTGAAGACGAGTGGTTATAGACAGTGCAGAAAACAAAAGTAGGAAGTCCAGATGCTAAGACTGTCACCCTGACTTGACTCCTGGAGCAAAACCCTTAACCCGCTCTGGGTCTCATCTGCAAAATAATTCTTTAGACCTAATTTATTGAGCGTGTGCTGTGAGCCAGGTAAAGTTTTCCATGTATTAACTCATTTAATCCTCATAATAACCCAAGAGGTAGGTACTATGATGCTCATTTTATTCATGAAGAGAGAGAGAGAGAGAGAGAGAGAGAGAGAGAGAGAGAGAGAGAGAGAGAGAGAGAAAGAGAGAGAGAGAGAGAAAGAGAGGAAGAAATTTGTCACAGTTATGTGGCAGGGCCAGGCTTGGATGCCCCACTGTGTTGGGTGACTCCGATTTAAAATGACCCTAAAGACGTTCAGGAATGATGCTCCCTTGACTGTCCTTATTGCGCTTTTAAGCCATTTGCTCAGGGGTCAGGGCATCCTTTTCAATTCATGGCAGATTCCTGACACTGGGGGGTAATCTACTGCTATCAGTTATGTGGTAGAGAGAAGTACAGGGTGTTTGTTTCTCCCTTTCTCCTCTCTCTCACTCCACAACAACTCCCCCCTCCACACACACACACACACACACACGCACACCTCTCTTAGAGCTTTTTAAAAATCCCACTGTGAAAGTCACAAGGGGAGGTTGGAAACACCAAAATGTGTTAGGAACTTAACAACCCTCACAGTTCTACCATTTTTGAGGCAACAACTGCTAACATTTAGGGAGGGTATTTCCTTCCAGAGTTTTTATATGTGTGTATGTTTAAATAGTCAGGACCACACAATATGCTCACATTTATAACCAGCATTTTCCACTTAATGTTGTATGGTATTTCCCCCATCATTAAATATTCCCAATAATTTTAATAGCTGCATATGTTCCATTATTTGAATATATTTTTATTCAATTGACCCCCTACTGTAGGCTAGTTAAACCGTGTCCAATTTTTTTCTATGATGGACAACAAAGATTAAAACCCTTGTACACAAGCCTTTTTACACATCAGACTATCTTCTTTAGGACGGATTCCTAGAACAGATAGATGTTTCTGGGTCAACAATATGCAGTTTTAGGAATGTTAATCTGTGTCCACGAAGAACTTCCCAGAAGTAGTAAAGCCATCAACAGTCTCACCAGCATATAGCTGGTCTCACCACCCCCTGACCAAGTGCCAACTTCTCAAGGCAGGAAACACAAAGGATCTAAGGACAACTGACCCAGTTTCTTCAACAAATCAATGGCAAAAAGAGAAAAAAAAAGGTAGAACGCAATCATAGATCAAAACAGACTAAGAGACACATCAATCAAATACAATGTGCAAACCTTGTTTGGATTCAGATTTAAACAGATGTTAGCAAAAAGATTAAAGTATATATTTTAAAATACGGTATTAGATAATAGGAAAGAACCATTAGTAATTTTGTTAGATGGATAATAATGTTGTGGCTGAAAAATAAGGTCCCAGATCAACCTACTAGCAATAGACATTAAAGTATTTATGAGTTAAATGATATGTTTGGGATTTGTTTTAAAATACTCCAGCCCACCCCTCTGCCTGCGCCCAAAAGATGGCGGTAGGCGGTGAAACAGGTAAAGCACAATTGGCATAATGACTTGACCTCCCAGCCACCCTCTTGTACAGACAAGAAAGGAAGACCAAAGAAAAGAAAGGATTTGCGTGAGATTGCACAGGTGTTGCTCAGGATCACAAAAACTCAGTTGGAAGGGAATTGAAGGTCACCCGCTGCCTACACCTTTGAGGCTTCCATTCCCTCTGCAGTCCCTGCCAAGTCTTACACGCTCCCCACCTCCAGGATGGGACTCTCCTGACATTTGAGGTAAGGCCTTTGCACTTTGGTCAGCTCTGCCTGTCAGAAAGTTCTCATTTCAATTGGAGGGCCATTTGGGACACGAAACCAGGTGTCCCAGATTTTTCACCTCTTGCTTTTTCCTCTACCAATTGCAGCTTCCTTGTGTGTTCACAAGCTGGAGGCCCCTCACATGCCCAAATTGGGCATTTTGCAAACCAACATGAAAACTCGCCTCGGAGAAAGCCAGGGACAGGCCCCTCCCAGGACTTGAGCCTTTCTTTCCCTCCTCTGTAAGAACTGGCCAAGTCAAATCTTCACTTCTCTACGCCACTTACCGGAGTGATGGGAGTGACGGTTCTGTCAGGAGCCACTGTGGGTGTGGGGAGTGGGGGCCCCTCAGGGAGAGCGCTGCCAGACTCCTCTGCCCCAGACACGGTAAGGGGCTCCTCTGTTGTGGCTGCTGCTAAGTCTTCTTCGTCTCCAGAACCCTGAGAGCAAAATCAACAGGAGGAATCACATCATCTCACCCATGATACAATATGCACACGGCTGCCTGCCAGTCAGTTTTGGCAACTGTCATTTCTATGGCATTAGCCCAATTTCAAAAACCCTTTCTTACCTACAACTGTCCTTCACCCCAACACATATCACAGAAGCACAGACTCGTAATCCCCTTCTGAAATATGCATCTCCTCTAATCCCCTCCAGTAATGGGGTGTCCACCACTCCCTCCCCTCAGCAACCCGTTATGACTTTGGACCGTTGTCTCTGACAAAGCTCTCGGACAAAGCTGGGAGGTACCAGTGTCAGACAAAGGCCTGCTCCCCTGAGCTCTCTGTCATCCTCCCTCCATTGTATCCTGCCACCTTGAAGTTGGTGCTCTCCCCACTCCCTACCCCATACACACAAGTGCACTCTAACCAGCTGAATGCACTTTTGCCTCTGGGAAAGCCAGGACAATGAGCTCTCTGCCTGCTGTGAGCCACAGGGTTACTAGGAAACACTTACAAAAGTGACTGCTTGCTCAGGGGCCGCTGTGGGTGTGAGGGAAGCCAGGCCACTGGTGGGGACACTGCTGGCTTCCTCTTCCTCGAAAGTGCTGAGGGATACTTCTGTAGCGGCTGCTGCTGTTGTCAAACTTCCTTCACTGACTGGACCCTGAAACAAAATTGGTGTGAAGGACCATGCCTCTTCGTCCACACCCCTGGTTGGTGGGTGTGTGACTGAGGAGGAAACTGCTGGGGCCATCCGATAACTGCATGGCCACAGCTCCCCTTCCCTTTCTCATCAAAGACGTCTCAGGTCATCCCCTTCATCCCCAGGGTCCCCTTCAGCACACCTCAGCCTGTGCATCTCCAGTCAGGCGCTCACCACCCCTGCAGGTGACGCTTCTGCTTCTAGACAGCCCTGCTAGTTACATTCTAGTTCCTACTGAGACAAAGCTTGGTAAACTAGGACCTGCTGCCTAGTTTTCTCATTATGACAAGAGCTTTGCCTTTCAAGAAGTGCAGGGAGGAGGGAAATGAAGGATGAGGCGTGAGAGATGACAGGTGAAGGAGAAGACGAAGGAAAATAAGGTAGTGGCGACCACTTGGTTAATTAAAATAATCCATGAAACTGCCCAGTGGCAAGAACACACAGGACACCCATTACAGTGACATTACAGGGACAGACTTGCCAAGTGTCCTGGAATGCTAGTGTCTTGCCTTCAGAAGCTGGGAACAGTGTCTCCGCGCTGCCTAAGGAGAGCGCTGAAAACGTGTGGCCACGCCCATGGACCTTGCCAGGGCCTCCCTGTACCCTGACCCTCCACTGCGCTCTGACAGCCTGTGCTCACTCCCGCAAACAGGCCATGGCTGAGCCCTCTGTCACCTCCTCCACTCAGCCCAGCACTCCAACTCCCTGGCCCAGAGCCGTCCTGTGGAGGTGGTGGGCCCTTGCACCAGCCCTGGGATTCAACCCCACCTCCCTGACTCACCCGTCCCCCCAGGCTGACTTCTCACAGGCCTGCATAGTGGAGTATTGGTCAAGGAGGTGCCCCTGTCCCATTCAGGCTTCCCTGGATTTGCTGAACAGAATGAAGACCAGTCCTATGAGAAGGTCATGCTCTGCTCCCAGTACTGGACCAGTACTGGAAGCCATGACCTCAACCTTCCAGTACTTTACACTCCTTACCACGGTGACCCTTTCCCTAGGGTCCTGGGTGGACATGAAGAGAGCTTGTCCCCCGGTGGGCAAACTGGCAGCCTCTGCTTCCCAGTCACTGCTGGTGGGCATCTCGGTCTCCCCTGTTGCTAATGCTGCAGAACCTTCTTCAGTATCTGGGCCCTGAATAGGAAGACATCACAAGGGGCCAGGTCAGTGGTCCACTGTACTGTGGCTGGAGGGAGCGGACAGCGGGGGCCTCTCCCTCACCTTCAAAGCACTTGCACATCCAAGACCTCACCTTATACCACTGCCCTGACTGCGGCACCCACACAGACACCTGGACCTCATACACCACCCAAGGTGTGAGCACCATGGCCAGTATGAGGCCTGTGTGTTCATCCCACTCCTCCCTGCCAACCTCAGTGACATGGCACCCATCGCAGTCCCTGCCATCTTCCTTCTACTGCTCTTGAGAGTGGAGCTTCCAAGTCATGGTGTAGGGACAAAACCAGGTCCTGGGGAGCACAGCTCTCTTGTGGAGGGGGTTGGCTAGCCTCACAGAGCACCTCCTCACCTTACTCTCCTAGTTCAGGGCCTCTGCCTTCCATCCCTCCCACATCCCTAAGCTGCCCTCCCTAAGGTCACCAATAGTCACCGTGACAGATCCAACAGACGCCCTGTTCTGCGGGCCTTTCCTCACTGGGAACCTTGGCAGGATCTGACATCATTAATGTAACCCAGAGCTATACCACCACCCTGGCCTGGAAGGAGACACAGTCTTCGCATCCCCCACCTCCAGACTTGCTCCCCCATCCTTTCTCCACTCAGGGTCAGGTGATCTTTCTCAAACCTACTCTGACTATGTCACTTCCTTCTTTAATACCCTTCGGTGACTCCCTATTTCAGCTAAACCCTCTCAGGCTCCTTCTCATGGCTTCCTCGGTCTCAGAATCCTCTCCAGCCACATTTCCCTGCCTCCCCTCATACACACCTGAGCCAATAGGCAGGCAGCTGCACTTCTTTAGCTCTTTGTATGCTCATGTTGATGCTTCCAGGCCTTTGCTCATGCTGGTCCACCTCCTAGAAAACCTGTCTCACCCCCATCTTCTAAGCACACCCTGGGTCTCATCTTCAGCATGCCCTTTCCCCAGGAAGTCTCCCTGGGCCCATGAGCCTGGGTGCTGGCCCTCTTTTTGGTGCTTTCAGAGCCCCCTGTGTTTCTCCTATTGTACCTCTTACCCTCTGTTCCCAGGAAGGTATTTATTCTATTTAGCTGGTGCCCGGCACAGCACAGCACCCCACAAACATCTACTGAATGAGTCAACAGACACCTCAGCCTCCAAATGAATGTCTACTTGGATGTGTCCCCACAAGACTGTCACTCTGCATTTTGCAGATAGATGAGGAAGGCCAGTGACTGCTCCCACCTGAGATGCCCACCACCCCCTTGACACAGAAGGAGAGTATGCACTCTGAGCTGCTTACTGGAGTGACCCCTTCCCCGGGGTCCATGGTGGACATGGAGAAGGCCAGCCCCTCGGTGGGCGCACTGCTGGCCTCTGCTTCCACGGCAGTGCTGACGGTCATCTTGGCCTCCCCGGCTGCTGCTGTTGCTGCCAAACTTTCTTCAGTACGTGGACCCTGAAACAGAAGCATGCTGATGGACCATGTCCTCATCAACGTGCCTGCGGCTGGAGAGAACAGACTGCCCACACCCCCCTATCATCTTGCGTTTCTGTAGTTTCTTTCACCTCCTGCACCAGTGGCTGAGAGATCTCTACCTCCTGAGTCAACCTGCTCCGGCTCTAGACATTTCCATCCAGACACATCCCCTCCCTGCGACTTCTCCCATGTGCCCATTCAGAAGCCTCAAGAACAAGTTGAATGTCTTTGCCCACGACCGTGCTTCAAGACATGCAGGCAGCAACCCCATCTTCCGCAGCCGTCTCCAGATGGGATCCCTGCTTCCTCTCTTACCCTGTGACTAAGTTTTCTTGGGAAATGCATAACCTCTGAAGGTTACGCAGCAGATGCAGGGAATGGAAACAGAGCAGCTTTGGCTACTGGGGCCACCAAACTGATTATGTCTTAGCTCAGTTTCTCATGGTATTTTTTTTTTAATTAATTTTGAAGTTGTTTTGCTTTGCATGAAGTAGTTCTTCTGGATACTAAAAACACTAAGCTGATCAAAGTTAGACAGGTTTCCTTGCTGCAGGCCTTCTCAGAGCCTATAAGGAAGATAAAATAATGGAGCATTTCCTAAACTTCTTTGACAGTAGAACCCTGTTTTCATATAACATATTAAGTTCTTCCTGAATTACTGTCCAAAAAACCAAAAACAAAACAGAGAAATGATGATGTCACAGATTTTAAAATGAGACTCTTTTGACTCAATTTCAGCTAAAATCCTATAGGGCTTTACAATTAAGTACAATGAACTAATTAATTGTACGATTAAGTACAATTCCACAGGTACCTTCCACGTGCTAAAAGAAGGAACCAGACCACTTATGTGAGACATACTAAGAGACAATGAGATGAAATCAGTTCTAACAGCATTAGCCCATCACCTGCCTCTGGTCTATATAAGAAAAAGAAAAGAATTCATTTTGGGGGAGTAAGAATTCCTTTGGAGAGAATTTTCAGCGTGCTGTGGCTTTCTCCTTCCTCTCTTCTCACTACAAACCATTTGGTGAGCTGGATATGTATTCCTTGGAATTGGGGAGACAAAAGGACTGAATGTTTGATATTGTGCTGGTTTGCACAATATCTGTAAAAATAGACTGTAAAAATAGACTGTTACCTGATAGTGACTGGGAAAATCTGAGAAGTGTGAGTTTTCACCCCAGGATAGTGGAAAGATTGAGATGATCCTGTGAGATGTTAGCAGAGGTGTTTGGGAGAAAAAGACATGTTCTTTAATTTGGTCCTCGACTGTATCCACCATTTTAAAAATTGGCTTTGTGGGTATGAAAGCCAATTACCAAACCACAGAGTGGACGCACGTGCAGTTAATCTGATTCTGTCTTGACGGGGCTCAAAGAGCGGAAAGAGGCTGTGCGTCTTCACAATTGAGCAGAAGGGAGGCGGGTAGCCCAGTGAGGACCCAGTATTCAGGCCCGACCTGTCAGCTGGTGCTGCGTCTCCTTGCCCAGCCCTGGTGCGTCCCTGGAGAGTCTCTGGGGCCCTAGCACTGCTGCCTCCTCTGGACCAGCAGGAGGGAGGCAGCCTCCACTACATTTAACCCCAAACCCTCGTGGTTCTCTACAGTGCCCAAAACGCGTGGCCATCAAGGCCCAAAGAAGCAAACAGATGTACCACTGACTTCGCAAATGAAATTTACCATCCACTCACCTCTCCAGTGACATGAAGGAAGGTGCCATCCCCCGAGCCAATGTCTGTGATGGGGGCACCGTCCACAGTAGGAAATGCCTCCAGTGTGTCATTCTGAATCTCACCAGACCCTAAGGAAGCAGACATTCTGCAATTAATAACTGCATTTTGCAGTCTTGAAAAATAAGAGGTACCTCTTCACTGACTGTCTTGAAAAGATGTTCAGAATACAGGATTAAGGGGGGGGGGGAGTTGCAAAAAATCAGATGTTGAAAGGCAATTTTACAAGGTGGCTTGGATCACGGGCTCTGGCACCAACTGCAGGGCTGGAACCCCGCTTTGCTCCTTAGTGACCCGTGACAAGTCCCAGGCCTCACGTTCCTCATCTATAAACTGGGGATAATCCCTATCTCATAGGGTTGTTTTGAGGATTGTGAGCTATAAAGATGAAATAAATTAAAGCAAGAAAAGCATCAAGGACAGCCCCTGGCATAGAGTTAGCAATTGATAAATATTCATGGTCAGTGTGGTTCTCTATTTGTAAAGGGAGAAAAACTATATATGAGTATACATGTTTTATTATCACATAGTTAATATAGTTATTATATAAAATATAATATATAGATACATATGGACATACCCTATGTGTGGGTGCAGATAAACAACGCACACTTGGCTAAACCACAATACTTAATATTGGTTTCTTCCAGAGGATAGGAGAGGAAACCACTACTTTTGGTTCATACAACTTTTCATTGATTGAACTGCTAACACAAGCACATATTTCTTTTGCAATTTAAAAAGCACATGGAGTCCTAAAGCAAAGAAAAAGAAAGTCTGCTACCATGAATGCATGCTTGTAACAGGCTGGGCCCCGGGCTAAGCATGTCTCGTGCCCTCCATCACTTAATCTTCCCGCTAGCCCGCCCATCTGTCCTCCCTACAAGGACCTTCCCACCGCTCGCAGCCGGTAGACAGAGCCAGGGCAGAGTCCCACGTTTTCAGTCTCCCCACGTTCATCCCACGACACATGTGTCCTGCTCTGATCTGTACATTAGCACCTTATTATTATGAACCCCATTCTGCAGAGGAGGAACAGGTCCCACAGAGAGCTGGTGGCTGGGAGAGGCCCTGAAGCCAGATTCCCTGTCGTCATGCCCGGTCACGCGTGTCCCACGGTAGGAACAGGGGCTGGGGGTGCAGAATTATTCAAGGGACTCTGCGCACACAAAACCATCAAACGAGACCCCATTCCCTCTCTCGCATCCTCCCGGCTTCGACCACCAGGGGGCACTGTGCAAGCAGTGACCAGACCCCAGGCCTCTCGGTCCAGTCCCTACCTCTTGGAGGATGAAGTTGGGAGTGGCCTGTGCTCTGGGGCAAGATGGTGTCAGGGAAACTTGGAATAAAACTATTAGGTGGTTTTCCCTAGCCAGGGATAGGGCTCGGGGTTCAGGCCCCTTTTCCACAACATCTGGGCTATCTACCCAACAAGAAGAACGGGGAAATTTCAGCCAGCTCGGTTGTTTTCATTTGGCCCTTTGTCTGCCAGAGAAGGAGTCTGGCTGATGCCAGGGAACAGGCGAGTTGTGCTTGGATCTGGGTCTGCTTTTGGCTCCCCCCTCCTGTGAATTCACCCCTCAGTCTAGGAGAGGCGCTCACCCCAGGCCCTGCAGCCCCTGCCCCCTCCTCAGAGATCCTCATTCCACCCGGAGAAGAGCATTTGCAATTCATAAACCACTTCCACCGCCTCTCATCCACCCTGGAGGCAGGGATTATGAACGCTCCCAGGGGACAGTTAAAGAATCTAAAGCTTGGAAATGTTAAGCAACTTGCCCCAGGAACCAACAGCAAAGAGGTGACAGAGCAGGGCTTCCATCCAAACTGTCTGCTCCGCACCCTAGTCTTTCCACAGCAACACCCTGACTTCTTGGCTGTATTATAATTTTATTAAATTATCATACCTTTCTTTTTTTTTTTTCTATGCAGTACTGCCTACCTACTCTCACCCACAGATTTCCCAAGTTTAGTTGTTAAAACAACATTCATTTACTGAGAGTAGAAGGAAAAAGAACAATGACATATATGATTGTAAAAGATGTGTAAACTACAGAACCAAGAAAATAAATCCTACCACCCACAATCCTACCACCCAGAGATAACTACTCATAGCATTTTGTTGTACATTATTCAAACACACACACACACACACACACACACACACACACATTACTCTACATGGCTATATATAAATAGATATAAATAACATATAGTCAAAAGCACTCACCACTTTCAGAACTGCACATATGAATGAAATACAATTTGCCCAACCAATCCCTACTGTGGGTCCCTGGGTTGTTTTTTGACCTTATACTTAAATCTTGGTGTTCTGGCATTGGTGGTAACTGGATCTGAAATGGGTACCCCTCTGATACAGGGCAGAAAATGCGGGTTGATCCCAGGCTTTGGGCATATGTCAGCCTGCTGCCTGGGGGATCACATCAGGTCTTGGGATTTCGCCAGTGCTCCTCTGTATGGCTGGGTTTGTGCTCCTCTGTATGGCTGGGTTTGTGCTCCTCTGTATGGCTGGGTGGGGCCCAGACCCCTGGATGGGAGACAAGGCCAGCACAACCCACAGGGCCTGCCGCTGACCTCCTGGGTGCCTGCCCCTTTCTGGCCATCAGTTAGTTTTCCCATGTGTGCCACACAGCAGTTTCGATGGGTTGATTGTCTGAGAATTGAGGAGTTTGTGGCTGAGGCGAGGAAGAATGGGGATTCTGGAGTCAGGCCTGGGCACTGGCTCTCTTCCACCACCCACTAGTCTGTGTGATTATGGGCACGTCACTTACCTCTGAGAGCATCAGTTTTCTCATCTGTAAAATACTGACTGATAATAGTAGCTAGGAGACATATGGTCGGGATTGGAGACGCAGTATGTAAATACTCGGCACACAGTAGGTACTTAATAAGCAGCAACGATTATTATAAGCTTTTCTGTTAAATCTCAGGCCCTTCTGGAGAGGTGGAGTCTGGGGATTGAAAGTTCAGGTATCTAAGATTAAAAGACAGCTCTGCTATTTAGAAGCCAGAGAGCCTCCACTGGGTGATTTGATTTCCCCACCTTGTTTGTCAAATTCCACAATAATAATTCTTTTCTCAAACGATTGAGGGGAAGGGTAAATGAGATGCTCTATATTCCATACATCATCCAAGCTGGGCCCACTGTCATTGTGAAGGCACACCCAGGACTTGCCTGGCTCAGGGCTGCTGTGCAGGACGACGCTCAGGTTGGTGGTTTCCGGGGTCCCCTCAGGTACAGGCTCGCCGGAAAGCTCCTCATTCTCAGAGGGAGGGGATGGAGTTAGAGGCATGTTTATGGGTTCAACTTTTGCTTCTTTAAACTGAAGGGAGAAAAAAAAAAGAGACCCAGAAGGATTTACTTGGCAGGAAAGCATTAAAAATAGCAGTGAATATCACTGGAGAAAAAAATATATCTGTAAAGTGCTGAATGAACCCAGAAAGAAGAAAGCCTAGCCCTGCCTACTATGTACCTGGCCAATCACTGAACCTTCCAGGGCCTGAAAAGGTACATGCGAGGAGTAACTTAATTCTGTTCAGTTTGCAGCGAGACTCTGCTAATCTCTGAGCACAGAGACCACATTTCTGTATCCCTGTATCCCAGGCCAGCACAGAGGAGGTGCTCAATGAAGATCTGTTCGATGAGGGAATGAATGAATGAACAAATGAATGAAGCAGGCCGCACTCAGTAAATGCTGTATAAATGCAATCCCAGAGGTGCACTGGTCATCAAGGCCTCTGAAAATAAGAGATGGGTATGGTTTTATTTCTAGGAAACTTCAGCTTCTCTGGGTGGCTTTGCCAAAGCCAGTCAATGTCTTAACCAACTTTACTAGGGAAAAACCAACAAACATAAAACGCCAAGAGTTGGGAACACGGAGCAGGTCAGAGGTCTAGGCAGAAATCCTGATGGGTGGGCAGCAATGGTCATGACACCATTGCCAGACTCAGGAGCAGGCAGCAGCTCCTGAGACCTAGGACCTATTCAATTAGTCTCCTCACTTTCTGAGCTCAAGGTGCTGGAGGTGGGGGTTGAATGGAAGGACACTGCTGCAACTCTTGGATCTGTGGTGTAAACAAGACACAAGTAAGACGCTAAGGTTTCAGGGTTAATTTGTAACTGTAGCCATCACTTACCTACCCTGACTAATAAGAGTAGGTTATTTCCTTAATGTCAGAATCTAGTATATAAACAATGAATTTATGGTCCATCCAAACACGGAGGATTCTTATGGGCCCCATAACTTAGGATTTAATGGCTCAGACAATCACATTTGGGCCAAATCCCAGCTCTCCACTTATTAGCTATGTTATGTTGGGCAAGTCACATAACCTCACCGAGCCTCACCTTTCTCCTCTGTAAAATTGGGCCAATGGTAACTACTGACAAGGTATCAAATTCATGAAGGTGCTCAGCAAGGATGAGCCCATCAAGGGTAGCTGTCATCAACATCATTAGAATTCCAAAGTTTAAGAAAGACCAATACCTCGATAGTGATCTTCTCTGAATGTTGGTATTAAAGATGGTTATTTGATCTGTTATTTATCTGCACTTGCAGTTTTTTTAAATAACGAATGTAGTATATTTTTGTACTGAAAAAAAAAAAGATATAGTCTATTGTACTGTAAAATCTCCAGGGTAGAGGCAGGGATGGAAGGCTTCCAGGAGTTGGGCCTTGAAGAATGAGCAGTTTCAGAAAACAGTGATAGGGGGAGGCTTTGAGGTGAGAAAGGATACAGCATTGTCAGGGCCTGACCACCATCACTTGGCGAGGATTTGAGGATGGAAGCAGGGGGACAGAGCCAGGATGCAGAGAGAGGGAGGGGAGCTGATGCTTTGGTGAGAAGTCTGGCCATGGACCTGGGGCATCTGTGGGGTATTAGGCTGGGAAGTTGACTCTGGTGCCGATGAGAACAAAGACTTGGGGAGTTGAGGTTAGGACAGAAGACCAGGAGGTTGCAATGAAGAAGCCCGGTGAGGCAGGGCCCAGGCAGTGTGATGGGAGCAGAGAGCAGATAGCACCCCAGGAGAGGCCGTGAAGACGAAGTAGGACTTCCCCATCACTCGCCCAGCTGCCTAGTGACCTAGCAGGGCCGTAAGGATCCTGTCACAGGCAGTCTTCCTCTCCCTGCCAGCTCCAGCGGGGAAGCCACTCCATCAGGATTCTCTGACGGTCTCAAGAAAGCCCATCTCTAGCCTGGAGAAAGGCTGCTAGTGGCTGGAAGTAAAGTTGCTTAATAAGGGACTTGGGCTTTGAAACAAGGCAGGTAGAGCAGGTGAGCATGTGGGAAACACAGCACAGCAAGGTAAGGGTGCGCTGAGCTCTGTAACTCCAGGTGGCAAAGGTTGAGTTCCATGAAATCACTGACTCCAGTCTGTCGGCCAAAAACCTCTTTTGGCAAACTCCACACAAGGCCGACACAAGCCCCTCCCCTCCCTGTTCAAGGGCAGAGCTGGAACCTGGTGAGCTGACCCTCAGAGATCAGGGTCAGGCGTCCTGCCTCCCACAGGTAGCTGCTGGTTTTTACGGGTTAGTGTGGATGCAGAACCACAGAACCAGTGTGGCCTGTGACAAAACAGGAATGTTGAGTCTTAAGACCTTTTTTATTAAAAGTGTGGTGATTTGCTGAGTCCACACTCCCATTCAACACATATTTCCTGAGGCCCCACTGTGTTAGGCCTTTGGCTGGTACTCGGGGATACAGAAATGAATAAATAAGGCAGGGTGTCTGTCCTTAAAGTGTTGGACTGTGGGGGAGACACAGACACAGATGCAGACACAACTAACTGTGATTGAATGTGACATGTGGGACAGCAGAAGTGAGAGCCAAGCAGGGGGAGGGGAGTCAGCGATGGCCTCTGTTGAGGGGTTGTGAAGTGGATCCTGAAGGATTCGTAGGAGTTGGCCAGGCACAGTGGGGGCAGGCCGCAGAACCCAGGAGCAAGGCATGGACGAAGGGTGAAAGTTCTCGGTGTGTTTGGGAAACTGAGAGCATTTAGGTGTGTCTGGAAGAGAGATCCTGACCGCGGATCAGAATCACCTACAGAGCTTTCTGTGAGGACAGATTCTTGGACTCCACTCCAGACCCACTGAGTCTGAATGTCCAGGTATACAGCCCAGGCAAGAGTCTTTTTCTAAAAGAATTCCCAGCCTCCCCCCACCCACCATCCGCCACATACACAACTTTGACGCACAGCCAGGGCTCAGAACCATAGGAGTATTAAATCTAACTCAACATAAGACAGAACTTTCCAGAAATGGAAAGGCGTGTCAGCAGAAGCTGACTTAGCAGGGAGAAGAGTAGGGTAGCAGGGATTCCTACCCTAAATGGGGAAGGAGGTGAGGAGGGCCTGGCTTTTTAAGTCTCTGAAGGCTCAGGCAGTCCATGATTCAGTTCGCTGGTCATGGCTTTTGTCTTGAAGGTATCCAAGCTGCCCAAGAAGGGTGGCAGTTGGAAAGGGCAAGAACAGGTAAGTGAGATTCATCCCAAGAGAGAAGCCAGACAGAGAGGGGAGGGGAAATTTTGAGAATGAAGAGTGGATTCCCCTGTCCTGGAGGGGTTTTCAGGGAGAGGAGCTCTAAAGGGGTGGTCAGTGAGGGGAGCCCTGGAGCCCTTCCAGGAGATGGTGAAACAGGAAGTCCCAGCTCTGGGATTGCATGACTGACAATTCCCTGGTTTTGCCAGAGACCTGGCTCTGCCACTTCCTAGTTGGGCAGCCTTGGACAAAACTCTTCACTCTACAAGGCCTCCTCTCCGGAATGAATGGAAAAACACCACTGCCCTGCATGAAGGCTAAAGGAAGTGAGTGCCCTGCTAAAGCACGTGGAAGGGATTCTATCGAAGTTAGCCTCAGGATCCACAGCTCCAAGACCACCAGGCCCAGAGCCACAGCCCTGGGGTGGGAGCTGAGGGGGGTCCTCTTAAGGATGGAGGGCAGCCATAGGGTTCTGGCCTGCCCGCTGGCAGCCCCAGCCACCAGCCAGCCAGAAAGCAGGTTGTGGAGAGGGGTCCCTAAGAG
Organism: Rhinolophus hipposideros; assembly: GCF_964194185.1. Taxonomy (NCBI): domain Eukaryota; kingdom Metazoa; phylum Chordata; class Mammalia; order Chiroptera; family Rhinolophidae; genus Rhinolophus; species Rhinolophus hipposideros. The sequence continues at coordinate 55,226,991 of NC_138057.1, read as the reverse complement.
GAATGGGCACTCTAACACATCATCTGAATCCTCACAATAACCTATGGTCAATAGTAACAACAACAAATGTTCACTGAGAGCTGCCCATACCTGGCACAGCCCACGTGTATCACACGGCTCAATTCATCCAACTCCCACACTAACCCCGTGAAGCAGGTCTGCTCCATTCTAACCAAGGAGGAAACTGAGGCTCTGGGAGGTGAAGTTACCGGCTCCAAGTCAACAACCAGTAAGTGGCAGAGTTGAACTCACACTTGGTGGGACGACGATCTGTACCAGCTCACTTACAAACACCGAGAAGAGTAGGTTGGAGAATATAGAAAGGAAAGTGTCTGGGGTGCTCCAGAGGACACCGAGTCCATCAAATCACTTTTTTCACTTCTCCAGACACTTTGGGAATTTATTATGCATCCATTCCCAGCTGCAGGGCACACCCACATATGCCCTGCACCCAGGTACCCTGGCCCAGCGGAGGAGGCCCAGGCTAGCGTCCTGGCTCCACCCCCGGGCGACCTGGCAAAGTCATTCTGCCTTCCTGAGTGTCCATCCACTGTCATCTCCCCTGCAGGGTTGTTGTGAGGATTAACTTAAGTCATATATACAAAGCACCAGACACACCGTGGGTACCAAGAAATGCTGGTCCTCTTCCTTCCCCTGTCATGTCTCTACTTCTGTCCAAAGCTGCTTGGCTTCAATGCCTGCCCCACCAGAAAGCCCTCTCTGACCAGGCTTCACCCCCATGATTATCACATACTTTCAAACCCTGACCCCGTTTCCTGTCTGTCTCCCAGGGCTATTTTGGGTTACTGGCATCTCTGCCTGAGTCAGCCTCACTCCTAGCTATGAACTGGTGCACTGAGGGGCAGTATCAGCCTCGAAGGCCCAAGGGACCACCACTCTGTGGCCTGGATATGCTCATAGAGTGGCCAAGTGTTGATGGGCACACAAGACTGCAGAACTGCTTAGAGTAGTCACCGCCTCGGTAGCCACCTTGGAGCCTTAATCCCTCTATCCAAGCTGCCCAAGAACTGGCTATGATTCTGGGGATAAACTTCTGCAACACCACCGAGGCCAGCAGCTCAGAGTCATGGCCTGAACCCTGGATGGGGCATCGGGAACCTGTGCTCTAGCCCTAGCTCTGCTCCTGTACCCTAGAGCCAGTTTCTTCCCCACACTGGGCCTCAGCTTGCCCATCTGTACAAAGGGCAGTTTTCTGTACACCTCTGTGCAGAAACATGTGACCTTTAAGTCCCTCCAGCACTACCAGGTTATGGTCCTATTCTTCCTCACCCACACCTGTGTCACCAGCGGTCTATGATTTACAGCCTCTGCCTTATTTCCATCTCTCTGCTCTTCTGTCAGAGCTGAGTTTATAGAGTGAGCCAGACCAGTGGAGGAGCCTGCTGGGGCTTCCTGGTTCTACACCTCAGACCCTGCTGGCTGTTCGCGTTAGAATGGCCTCCTTGGTGTCTCCACAGTCTGACTCACTGCTTTCGATACCTCTGCCTTGTCTCGGCCACAGGGTGCTTTCCCAGGAGGGGGGAGGATGGCTGATCTTTCCCTGGGGCCAGAAGTGAGGTCCTGGGAGGACTTTGCAACACAGGAGTGGGGGCCTGACTCCCTTTTCATAGCCAGAGTCCAAGCAAATATTACAGCAGCCACCAATGCAGTCCACACTTCCTCGTGCCAGGCACGGGTCTGAGACCTGGCCCTGCACTGTCTCATCTAACCCTCTCAACAACCCCTTGAAATAGGACTCTGATTACTGTTTTGTAGAAGAGGAGCTGAGGCTCAGAGAGGCTGAACAAGTTACCCAAGGTCAGAGAGCTGGGAGGCCATAGAGCACAACACTTGCCTCTGGAAAGCCCTCTCCTGGCCACAGCACAGGGTGGCTCCCCGGTTACTGGTGTTACCTTACACTGGGGGTTTTGCAAAATGCCTGTTGGCCGGTACTTTCCTGCCCTCCCCAGAGGAGCCAATGATTAAAGTCTGAGAACAGAGCTAAAGAGAGATGGCAGACCTGGGGCTCTGGGCACTCTCCAATCTCTCAGCTCCCGAAAAGCTGACTAGGATGACAGACATGGCACCCAGTACTCACCGGGGCTTGGGTGTAGACGTCGGCTTCTAAGATCTCAGCAACTTCGTCTGTCTCCTGAAGCCCACTGGTATCTCCTGATGCCTGTGTGGAGACAAATGATGCCAGATAGGGGGGAAAGTCAGAGAAATGGCCTCTTATAGAGGAATGGTGTGTGTGTGTGTGTGTGTGTGTGTGTGTGTGTGTGTGTGTGTGTGTGCGTGCGTGCCAGAGAGAGACGGACAAAGACAGAGAGAGTTGGGATTGAAGAGAGAGCACGTGTGCATATGCTTGAAAATTGTTTTTGTTTCCTTCTACATTTTATTGCTCAAACATACTCAAAAATACAATCAATTTAGTCTAACATACCTACTTTTATTTTGTCTAGGTTCCCTTCAATCTCTGTCAAAAGGCACTCCCAATCTTTGCATGTCTTTCACCGGAATTTGACGCTGGGAACAGTTACACTGGAAGCACATCTTCCTGTTGCTACTTAATCTTCATAATTAGGCTTCTACTGACAGCCAAGAGCCTGTGATTTTTGCCATGACTTTGTAAACAATCCTTTATTCATGGACTCTTGGGTTTTTCCTACTTTTTCAACATTAACAGCAATGCAGAGATGAATGAATAAATACGCTTAAGGTTTCCCTCCTCTCAGCTTCACAAGAATGTCAGGCCCAGGTTGTGGCCTCAAGGAGTGCAAACATTCTGACCGAGCCAAATTCCCCCTTGGAGGGGCTTTCTGACTAAATCTCCAGTAGCTTTTACTAAATGAATGAAATCAACTTCTGTTTTGGGGTTGACGCCACCAGAGAGGAATAGAAGTTCTAGGTCTATGCCCTGCTCTGCTTGCCTATGACGTCTGGAATCATGCTATGGCATCTGCCTGGAATGCCTTTGCTTCTTCATCTGACTAACACTTGCTTGTCCTCGGTCAGGCATTCACTCCTCCCTGACCTGCTGCAGGTTCTTCTTCTCTCACCTCTTGCTCCCACCCAACCTGTAGAGTGTTGGTGAGGGTGTGTACGTGTGTGTGAGCAGCCTGAGGATGGAGACCATTCCTGGTTTATGCCTCAATCTCCAGCATTTCCCCAGGTCTGTCACCTAGCAGGTGGCTCAGTAAATCCTAGAAGCAGGGAGGGAGGAAGGAAGAGAGGGAGGCAGGGGAAAAGGACCCATCTTTTCTTCCCTGTCCACCACCCCACTTCCCACTTAGGAACTGATTCATTTGCCAAGCATAAAAGCTAAATTTAGGTTCATTTTTTTTAGGAATTTACACCCAAGATGTCTTAAGAGTTTTAGCTTCGATTTTAGAATCCTGACACCCTTTCTTGACAGGAAGTGTGGAAACCAGGCCACTCACTGACTGCCATAGTCGTGGAAGAACCTAACACCTTAGAAGAAACACAGCTCCCCCACACCCACCAAAGAGATGGCTGAAGTTCTTAAAAATAATAAAATAAAGCTAGGAAGCTCAAAAATAGGACTTGAGGCAGACTTGCCAAGAGGAGAGATTTTAGAGATTCCATGACGTTGGGGATGAAGAATTGCTCGGGCCCCTTGCCTTTCTCTGGCCGATCGGCTGCTGGGGCTATGGGGGCCCACTGTGGGGACGGTTTGGGGTGTGTGTGGAGGACTCACCGAGGATTCTTCAGCGTCACACATCTCTTCAGGAGTCCTGGGGTCAGGGTGGATGGTGAGCTGCTGTATGGAGCCCTGGGGAAAAGCAGACAGGTCAGAAGCTTCTGCCTGCACATCTACGGCACGACCACCAGGGGAAACTGGCCTGTCTTTGTAACGGAGAGGACCCAGGGAGAGGACGGGTGTGAGAATATGTTGCCTGTTAGCCGTGACAAGAAAGCCAAGCCACCTCTTGGCCTGCTTTCATTTAGGGGGGACTCTGCTTGAGCCAAGGTAACGTGAGCTCCACTAGTCGGAGAGGCCCTTGGGGAGGATTGTGTTCAAAGCTGAGACTAACACAGCAGCCTCCTAACTGGTCCCTAGGTCCCCAGCCTGTCGGGTAGACACTAATATGCATGTCTCCCCTCTCCCAGAAAGCGTGCTTCCCCTGTAGCTGGAAGCTTCTTAGCTGGAAGGCCTCATCCCAAGAAGAGCTGCCAGCCAGCCTCCGTGCCTCCTCTCTTACTTCCTCTCCTCACACCGGACAGCTCAGTTCTCCAGGACACAGCCAGATTAAGTGTCTTAAAAACATTAATTGGATTTTAACTTCCTAAAACCCTCAGTCTTCCACTGTACTACAAATAAACCCAACTCCACCCCACAGGAAGGTCTTGAATCGGTAAGCACAAAGTCAGTACAGCTGCTGACTAAATGAATAACTACAATAACTTAGGGATTTTCTTTAGAATGGCTTATTCATGAAAAAGCTCATTTTGACAGTAAAGTCAGTTTTCTGATATTTTTTTCAGAGCACGTTGTCCTAAAGGAGAAAGAATCCCTCAGGCATTCTAGCGTATTCTACCTTTTGCAGAAATTACTTACGTGTATCTGCCACCCGTAACCAAAGGTAAAAATCACTGATGGATATAACCAACCTTACTCTTTATATAATACTTTAAAATGCACAAAGGGCTTTCACACTGGCTATCTCACTTGACTCTACAACCCCATGGCATAGGTTTTCTTCTCCCTACTTACAGATAAGAAAACACAGAGAGGATCAGAAAACCCAGGTACTGTCTACCACCACCGGGCTACATTGAAAACTCGGGCCTGGCATCTAGGTTTTGGAATCCAGGCCTAGCGTTCTTCCCAGCATGCATGCATGCCTCTTTGAGGACACGCGGATACAATCCTAACAAGAACAGTTGCTCATGTTTGTCGCACGGTGAGTCCGTGTCCAGCGAACCCCTGATGTGCAGGGCTTGGACTCACAGTGAATTTCTCCAGCCCCGTGGCTCCTGCATTGCCGACGAAGATTCCCGCACTGGGCTCAAAAGCCAAGGTCTGGGAGGACCGCTGAAAGGGGGAGTGGCTGTGCTCCTTGCAGTCCATGATGAGGGTCACTTCCTCGCCCTGGACGATCACAGCAAAACGGTTCCACCTGTGGGTCATCACGGGCACGGAGAAGGCAGCAGCCTCATGGGACACTCGGGAGCGGGGCTCTGTGTAGTAGAGGATGACCCGCTGGCGGCCATCTTCCACGCCTGAGAGCCGCAGGCCTAGGTAGATGACCTTCTGGAAGGCGTCTGTGATGGCAAAGAGCACGCCACCTTGGGCGCTGCTGGGCTTCACCGTGACACTGATAGCAAAGTCCCGGAAGAAGGTGGGTGGGATGAGAGTCCTGGCCGGGCGGCCCACGTTGGCGCCAGGCCCAAAGCTGTAGGCAGGGAAGCCACCATAGCCTGTGACAAAGGACACGGATGAGGGCAGAGGGACACCGATGAGCTCCGTGAGGTCCAGGTGGCTCTGGGAAGCCGATTCTGCAGGGAGGAAGAGACAGGCCATGCTTCACACATATATTCTACTATGCTTGGAAATGAAGAAGAAATGAAAAGTCACGAATGAAATGACGTGACTTTCACGAATGAAAGTACAGGACCACACTGTACTTGTTTTTCCTTTTATTAAAATTTATGTTTCAATTATAGTTGACATATGATATCATATTAGTTTCAGGTATACAGCATAGTGAGTAGACATTCACATACCTTACAAAGTGATCACCACGAGTCTGGCAAACATCTGACACCACACATAGTTACTACAATATTATTGACTATGTTCCCTATGCTGCACTTCACATCCCCATGACTCATTTTATAACTGGCCTTTTGTATACCTTAGTCCCACTGTATTTTCTTTTCTTTTCTTTTTTAAGGGTTTTGGATAGTTTTTTCTTTTTTAAAAATATTAAAGTTTATTGTAGTGACAATTGTCAGTAAAGGTACATAGGTTTCAGGTGTACAATTCTGTATTACATCATCTATAAATCCCATTGTGTGTTCACCACCCAGAATCAGTTCTCCTTCTATCACCATATATTTTGTATTTTCTTAATTATTGTTTTCCAAACTTTTTTGACAACGATCCACAATTAGAAATGCATTTACACGGCCACCCAATATGCACATTTAGATAAATATATATCTGTAACACTGCAATAAATATTTCATAAGACATTATTTCTAATACTCACCAGGCCCTCTGATATTTTCCTTTCTATTTAATAATTCTTTTTCTCCTGTATTTTATTAAAAACATGCTGGAAATGACTTAGTAAATTGATTTCATTAACCACTAATGGGTCATGACCTGTAGTTTGGAAAACATTTAACAGTATTTCCTAGAATATTCCCAGAATACTTAATGTTCCCCATCAACTTGGAGATTTGTTTCCATTTCTTTCTATGGAACTGGGTAGGTTTGTTTTGTTTTGTTTTGAATGAGATCTACCGTTTAAGTGCCTGGGGTGGGGGAGAGAAGCAAGTGGGACAAAGTAACGTGTTCCTAGAACTTGGGACCATTGAAATTTGCGTAATTGTTATCATTATCGTCATCACTAATATTCCCTGAGCTCTCTCTGAACCAGGCTCTGCTCTAAACACCTCACCCATGTTATTAGCTCATTTACTCTTATAACAACTCTAGGAAGCTAGGTACTATTATCCCCACTTTACTTGAGGGAAAACTTAGAGAAGATAAGAGATTTGCCCCAGGTTAAGTTCCATCCAGGGTTCTAAGCCAGAGCATCTGTTCCCTGGTGCTTTTAACCACCACACGCTGAGGAGAGAATTAACGAGGTTCCATTATGGTAGCCTGGAAAGGGAGCCTTGGTCCATTCAACCAATGTCCCCTGAAAGAAGGCTGTGGGCTGGCTTACAGTGCCATGCACCCACTCCTGAGGTGATGCCCAAGGTACCAGCTGTGATAGGAAGGCAGGTCCCAGGGAGAGGTGGACAGGTCTCCTGCAGGAAGGGCAATGAACACGCAGGGCCCTTTGGCCTCGGAAGTGAAGCACGATAACAGAGGATTCTACTGGTGGAGGAGGCCTGTTGTTAATGAGGGTCAGAATCGAGCAGGGTCCCCCTCCAGAGACCGGGGGCAAAGCAGACTCATGTGGTGACTCCCTGGGCTACAGCCAAAAACCAGAGAATGCTGAGAACCTGACTGACCTCGGGGGGCTTGGTGGATTGGTCTCCAGAGAACACCCACGGCACTCGGGAGAAACACGAGAAAAGCCTCATCTAACATATCAACCCTGCTCTCCAGTTTAACAACTTTCCTAGCTGGAAAACTAACCAGCTAGGTGACCTCGGGTGAGTCACTTAACCACTCCAAGGCTATGTCTGCCTCTATGATATGGGCTGCACAAGAATGATGAAATGAGACCATCCACGTCACCCCGGAAAACATGGTGGTAACACAGTAAACGTTCACTGCTCCTTTTATTACGTCCACTCAACAAGCCCAAAAGGTTGGTGGCGGGGTTACTGCCCCCACTGACTGATGTGGAAAGGGAGGCCAAGATGGGGTCCTAGACACTTTGCCCTGTATCCCTGGGCTCCCCACAAAGAATAATAATGACTGGATTTTTCACATGGGAATTAGTGCTGTTATCCCATTTTACAGTTGAAGAACTAAGGCTTGGGAAGATAGAGTGACTGGCCTAAGGTTACATAGCTATCGTGTTTCCCCGAAAATAAGACCTAGCCGGACCATCAGCTCTAATGCGTCTTTTGGAGCAAAAATTAATATATATTAAAATAAAACTGGGTCTTATATTAATTTTTGCTCCAACAGACGCATTAGAGCTGATGGTCCAGCTAAGTCTCATTTTCAGGGAAACACGGTCGTCCCAGTAAGTGGCAGGATGTTTTCGAGCCATGGCTGGTCTGACCTCAGGTTGGTTCACTGCCTCAGTCTCATGAGATGGGGGCTCTCTCCCAGGGGTTCTCCCAGGGGTGGAGCTCAATCTAGTGTGCCCTCTGTGCCAATGACCCTTCAGCAGTAAGAAGATACAGTGGGAACTCTGGTTTGTCCAGGAACTCAAACATCCCAGGAGGGTGGGAGAGAGACACAGCCTGACTCCTGTGCTTCCCCCCAGGGTCCCCACAGAGAAGGATGTCATATATGACATCCTTATATTGACATATAAGGATGTCAATAGCCAGCAGCTAGCCTCTGTGTGCATGTAGGCACGTGTGTCACAAATTATCATGAAATATTTAGGAAATACCAAAAAGCATAAATAATAATGAGACACATAAAAGTGGTTAAAATGGTAAATTCTATGTATTTCTATTTTACCATAAATTTTTAAGAGTAATTAAATGGAAGGATTAAATGTGATAATAGGAGGTGCTGGTACGTGGCAAATGCTCAATAAATTGGTGGGTATTATTAACATCACCATTCTCCTCCTAGACTTTCAAGTTCAGAAAGGAATCTCAGAGGTCAGCTGACACAACCTCTATATGAGACGTGTTAACCCTGCACTGTCCAGTACAATAGCCATTAGTCAAGTGTGGCTATTGAGCACTTGAAAACGTGGGTTGTTCCAACGGAGAAGTGCCATAAGTATAAAATACAAACTGGAGTTTGAAGACTTAGTTCGAAAAAAGGAATGTAAACTATTTCGTTAATAATATTACACTGATTACATGTGACAGCAATTTGGGGAAATACTGGGTTAAATAGAATATATTATTTTTTTTAAAGAATAATATGAGAAACAGGCATTTGCCCACCCACCATTCTGCTTAGGAAAGGAAATATCAATTCAGCTGCCCTCTCATGAACTCTCCAACCCTATTCCCTGCCCACACCCTTGACGAGCTACTCAGGGGACACGGTGTTTATCATTCCCATGCAGGTCTCTGTACGTTTACTACATGAGTTTGTTCCTCTAATAGAATGTGGAGACCTTTTAGAGGTCTTTAAACCTCATATACATGTTGGCATATTGAGTGTCTTCTTCTGGCCCTTCCCCCACCAATACACTGAACACTGTGTTTTTGAGATTTATCTTTGTTGATGCACATGGCTCTGGGTCTTGTATTTTCACCATAGTGCTCTATGGTATAAATAAGCCATGATGAATTGATTCACTTTTCTATTGATGGAAAGTGAGGTTTCCATTACTATTACAAACACTACTGCTATGGACTTCTTTATACATGTCTCCTCGTGCTTACCTCTGCAGATAACTCTACCATCTGGAGGTGGAACTACGGGATGATGTGGACACTTGCAACTTCACTGAATGCTGCTAAAATGTTCTCCGAAACAACTGTGCCATTTTTTTTTAAATTTGGACGCAACTGATATATAACATTGTGGATGTTTAAGGTGTACGAAGTGTTGATTGGATACATTTATATATTGTAATATGGTTCCCACCTTAGCTTGAGCTGACACCTCCATCACGTCATATAATTGTCACTTCTTTTTTTGCAGTGAGAAGATTTAAGATGTAACTGTGTCATTTTACATACACACCAGCAGCATGTTCTTGCCAACATTTAGGGGAGGCAGAGAGAGATGATTTGTGAGAGGTCCATGAGGCTTTTCAACTATAGTGATAACGTTTGTTTCTTATTCCCCCCTCCCCAACATGCCCAGACATAGCCCCTCCAATGCTTCACGCTATCGCAGGTAACTCCCTCTTCTATCTTACATGCTTTCCCTTCTACCGTCTAGCCCAGCCCATCCCACGCCACGCCACGCCACCCAGTTATTTTGCTAGAATAACACCTTTTCATCAATGTAAAGGTGAAATTCAGGGAATCAATAACACAGATAGACTTATCTAGTTTGCAGTTTAACTCACTGCATAGCTCGCTATCTAGCTACCTGTAATTAGACTTAGTCTGTTTGCAGTTTGATCCATCTTGATATTCATCTGTTTTCTCTTTGTTTCTCCCCTCACTGATTAACTGAAGAACCCTGTTTGTTTCCTTTCTCAAGGCTACCCATACCTCGTTAATTAACAACATCCTAATCTGAAAAGAACAACTTCTTAGTCCTCAAGCACCCGAACACTGGAATCCAATTTACGACTCCCTTGCTGTATTTACTGGTGACACATTAAAGTCCCAGGCTGCTATGGCCAACCCCAAGTCTGGAGTCTAGAGATAACATCGTCTTTAAACAGACCAGAACCCAGGAAGGATGTCAGTCCTCAAAACTACCTAACCAACTCCCCTTTTCCTATAGAAGAAAAAGCTAACCTGAAGTTAGAGCAGCTGTCCACTCTCAGACTCTGGACTCTGCCCCGGCGACGCAGCTGCACCTCCATCCCCTCCCCCACCACCGGTGTTTCCCTCCTTATTACCCATGGCAGCTGTCATCTTTGGATACTGCTATGGGCAGCTTCTTTCTTCCTAACTTTAATAAAACCTTTCTTCACTCTCCCACTTTATAGAGTCTGTTAATGCTTTCACCTTTGGCAAATGAGCAGGGGTTAATTCCACACCATGACAATCAAGACTCAGCCCTGGCCTCACCTCCCCTTAAATCCCTAGTTTCACCTCCTGCACCCACACCCTCCTCCCTCAATTCCTAAGGCTGCATTAGATGTCCTCACAATACACACTGGGTCCTCCATCCAAGCATTTCACTCTCTGGTGATGTGTCTCTCTCCCGATTGGACCATTAGGACAAGGACACATCATTCCTTTCTATGTTCCCAGCACCCAGTCCAGTGCTGCTGAATGAACGAATGAATGAGTGAATGAATGAATGAAGTCCAATTCCCTCATTTTATAGAAGGCGAAACTGAGGTTAAATGATGGAAGGCAGTTGCTGGCTATGAACTTGGATCTGATCCTCAATCCAATGCTTTATCTCTCCAGTCTGCAACATGCATTAAAACAGAAATTAATTTTAAGTTTGACAAACCCCGGAAGGCATAAATAAAATGATTGCTGAATCTGGTTAAATTTAACTACACAGAAAATTTTAAAGTTCTGAATATGCATAGCAAAATAAAAATCCCCATGATGTCAAATGAAATCCCAAAATTGAACAAAGAAATATTTGCTACATATATTATAGACCACAAACTAATTACCCAAATACATGAAGCAAATGAGTAAGCAGGAGGGCAACAACCCAAGAGGAAAATGGCCAAAGAATAAGAAAGTCTTTCCACAGTAAAAGAAATAAAAATAGCTCTTGAACACAGGAAAAGACAGGCAACCTCACTCAGAATGAGAGAAATACAAGTTAAGACTACAAAGAAACACCGTTTTCTCTATCAGCTTGGTAAAGATCAATATTGGATCATAGGCTGTGTTGGCAGGGTTTAAGAAATAGGCCATCTCATGCATTGCTGGGGGGAGCATAAATTGGTGTGACATCTTTGACAATATTTATCCAAATTACAAGTGTACATGTACTCAACGATCAAGTAATTAGACACGTATGTCTATGAGTTGTTTTAACACATAAAGTTATCTATGTGAAATGTGAAGCATATTCAAGAATATTCATTGCAGCATTATTTAAAATGTATCAAAATGTCCGTCTTTGGGAATGGTTAAATAAATAATTTTTTTGTTTATCCATACAATGAAATGCAATGCAGCCTTTAAATAGGTGTGATGCCTTAGGTATCAATATAAAGCAATCCACAAGATGTATTAGGTAAAAATAAACACCCTCCCTCCAAAAATACCCCAACAAGGTATAGAATAGAATCACTGTCAGTTGGAAATACATATATTAATACAGGCTAAATACGTAAATCTATATAACATATTTTAAAATATAGGTTAGAAAATCTCTAGGACACACAAGAAGCTGGGAGCAGAGACCGTCTCCAGGGAAGGGAGCTGGTGGCCAGGGGAGAACAGGAAACTTTCCTTTCACTGGATTCTTTTTTCTACTTTTTGAATTTTATACCAGTACATGGTGTGAAAAATAAAGACACTGACATGTTTTAAAGACATTCATTCCATCCATTCTCCTGTAGACATTACAAAACCTTTTCTTCTTGCTTTTCCTCACTCAGATATAGCCCATCTTTATACAGAAGGGAAAAAAAAGAGTGAAAAAAATACTAGAAATAAAAGCAAACACCCCACTGAGATTTCTTTTCTCCCCTCCATAGTTTAAAGATAAAAACAAAACAAAACCTTGAGCACCCTGCTGATAGCCCGGTTTTCTTCATCCTTTATCTAAGCCAGTGAAAAGCTTTTCCTCCAGTTCCTCTCTCTCCTACTGAGAGGAGGAGGGAGAGCTCCTTGCCAGTGGGGATGCTCTTCGGAGAATGTGTGGTTTTGTGGTTTCACGGGGAGTAAATGGGCCAGAGCTTCTCATCCAGGGGTTTGTTTCCAAGCAGTGTCCCTGGAATTCCAGGGACAGGTGGGGGTTCAGGGTATGGGGGTGGGGGAGAGGGGCTGAAAAGTTCCCACCTGGATACCTGCTTAAGCAGTATAGCCCAGGCTTCTACATGGCAATTCTGGGAATTCTTAGTCCCAGACAGACACTGCTTAAAAAAATAATCACAAATCTACCTAACCTCCTGTTTACTAAACAGGGAGATGGATGCTCAGTGAGAGTTCCATGACCAGAAGACACAGCCAGGAAGTAACAGATGGAGCAGCGAAGCCAGAATGGATAGAGGGAGGTGTGATTTTGAGTTGGAATCTCAAGTCTCCAGAGCGGGTGCCCTTCCCGCGAAGGGAGGACAAGTGTGCAGGCAACAGTTAAAAGGTCTTGTTTCCACTGGATCAGCCACAGAGGGAGCCAAGCCACAAATCTAGAGGAAGCCCAAGTCAGCCCTGCCCTGCTCTCAGCAGCCCCCACCCCCTCCATTGTCCCATGGCGTGGTGTGATGTGGCAAGGGGCGACTCCTGGCCTGGAGTGACCCATGCTCAGGGCTGCGCCTGGGCCTTCTGGCTCATTTCCCCTTGGCCTCCGACAGGAGGGCCACCTGCTCAGGCAGCCACCAGGGAGGGGAGAAAAGCCAACGAGCCAAGACAAACAGGCCCAGCAATTTGGTCCATAGGCTTGTCCTGGAATCGCTCCGTGCTGGTCAGGAAGTGGGGGAGTGGAGATCGCAGCTGGTGGGAATACATCCCACAGTCCTGGGGGGGCAGACTAGCGAGGCATGCTGATCGGGGGGCTGATTCTGGAACTCTCCAGCCTCAGGAACCTTGGGGCCCTTCATGGGAGGGTGCCACACTTCTCCCCAGATAATAACACCTCACTCACACTGGAACTTGAGTAAAATAATATTCCTAAAATGCTAAGTACACAAGAAGAGACAGGTGCAGAGACTGAGACACTGGTAACGGTTAGTGAGGTCAGGCTACAGGTCCCACATCCAACAAAGACCTCACTGCATGTTCATCCGTCACCTGGAGATCCAGGCTCCCTGCCATCTCCACGATGCTGGGCCCACGGACCCAGGAGCGCCCCCCACACCCAGGTATGCACACAGCCACAGGGCAACGAGAGGGCCCAGGCAAGGGAAGCAGGGCTCTTGAGTGGAGTCTGCCTTGGACACTGTCCGTGCTCTTGGGCAAGCTGCTCCCCGTCCTTGACCCCAGTTTCCCCATCTGTGCATCAGGGAGTTAGACGAGATGGACTCTTCAAGCCATATCCACTCTGACATAGTCTGTGTTTTCACTGCCTTCAAAACACCTCCTGGGGCTGAATCTGATCTCCGTCTCAATCTCTCATTCCATTAATGCCTAGGGATAGCTTCATTTGCAATAGGGGTTCTTCACCTTACTTTTCCAATTTGTGAATTTGATAACATTTAGAAAGCCTCCATATCATGCCTTGTGTGGTGCTGGGATATGGAGCTGAATCTAGAATGTAGGTTCTGAGGAAACTCATTACCCAGGCGTCTCAGTTAGTCATCCATTCATGCTACTCTCAAGTTCTAAAGCCTTCTGTGGCTCCCTAGTATTTTAGGATAAGGTCGAAATTCCACTCAAGACACCCTTTACTTCATCTCCTTATTTTCCTCTGTTTGTCTTTGCTAATGCTGTGCCTTCTATTGGTAACACCCTTCCCCATCTTCTCACAGCGGAATCTCTCCAGTCTCACTCAGCTGCCACCCAAGACACCAGAGCCCCAACCCTGGCCTCCACACAGAGCCACAGGCGTCACAGGCGTCGCCGTCTCCTGTAAGCACCCACATCAGGGCTTGGCATAGAGCAGACACTCGGCAATGTGGCCTGAGGAAAGGGGACAGACCGATGCCGCTGGGGCGCGCCCCGCTTAAGTCTTTGGTTCAGGCTCCAGAGCACATCTCTGGGCCAACCCTTCCAAAGGGCACAGGCAGAAGAATCAGACTGCTTTAGAGATGGACCAGGCAAAGGAAAATCTGAGCAGTCACCGCGGGGTGCGACTTTCCTCCCAGGGGTCCAAAGCCAGTTTCCATGGAAACCAGGGCAGAATCTAGCAATAAAGAAATAAACAGGACAGGGCTCAGGTTTTTCCTTCCACGAAGATGACGGCGACTTGGCCAGAGGAGGTGAAGAACGGGATGGGATGGGGGTGGGACCCTTCCCTCTTTTCCTCCTCTCAGCCACAGACTCCACGACATCTGGTGCCTCTCCTCCCCAATCCGGCCTCAGTTTCTCCTTCTATTTAATGGACTCATTCAATCCCTTCCATCTGTGGGGTCCTGCAGAGTGCTTGGGGCTAGCCTGGGCTTTGGAGTCTTGCCTGAATCAAGATGTGTATCTGGCTTTGCAAAGCTCCATCTCACAGATGACATCTGGGACCCGAGCCCAGGGCTCGAGCTTGTTAGCTTTTAAGGCCCCAAGAGGCTAAGGAGCGTTCCTCTGGCTCTGGGTCAACCAGGGCTGCGAAGAAGCCAGACAGGCAGAGCAGAAGAGGCTGAAGACACCCCAGGAGCGTGCGCGACAGCAGCCTCTGGCGGACACGTGGAGAACTGCATCTCCATGAAATCCAAGGAAGGCTTCCCAGGTTGGAGCTGGGAGGGACCCTTACTTTCCTGTGCCTGGGGAAACTGGGAGAACGGGGATCCTAACAACAGAATCAGAGTCAGCGGTCTGGAGGGACCCAGGAGAGCAGGTCTGAGGTCATACAGGTAGCTGTGTCCAAGTCAGGACTAGAACCTGGGTGCCTACCTCCCATCCTCCGCCCTTTTCCTATACCAGCCGCCTGGGAAAACTGAAGGTGCCCCTCTCTGCACCTCTCATTCCCGCCCACAGCTGTGAAGACCCACAGCACACTTCAGTCAGCTGTAATGGGGACATGTTGACTCCTTCAAGCTGGGGGCAGGGCTAAGAGGCAGGCCTGAGGACCCCGTGTTGCTGTGGCCAGGGGTTGGAGCCAACAGGCCAAGGGTATACAGGTAAAATGGGGTTGACTGCCCTGGGGACCCTAGCAGGGCCCATCTGGCCTGAATTTCCCCACACTCAGCCCCTGAGAGAGAAGAGGTCCCTAATGCCTCCTTTGCTCCCTGCAGCATGAGCTGGGGAGCCTCAGAATCCAAGTGCCCTCCTCCTTGCTCCTTCTCAAGCCATCCTGCCTGCGAGGGAGACATTCTTGCATGTTCTCAGACCGTTATTTCCCTTCCCTTTGGAAACCCCTATGGGGAGGTGACCCGAGACCCTGGAAGTACCAAACTCAGACCTCCTAACCTGTGTCTTCCTTTCCTTTCAGCTCCCTAGAGAGACAGGAAGCTGGGAGTTCAGCAAGCCACAGATCTGTGAGCAATGAGTGCAGCTCACCATCTGGAGAAGGAGTTTCCCCCGCCGTACACCCACCAAAAGGCCATCTGTTTTCTGCTTACACATCTCCATTGTTGGGGAGACCCGCCCCACCCCCAACAGCAACCCTGACTACTGTTGGGCAATTCTAAGTCTTCAGAGCTCGTTCTCCTGGTGAGCGCAGGCATGTCCCCCGTAGCTCCCACCTGCCTGGCTCTTTCCTCTGAGACCATACACACGTCGGCCTCAACTCCCACCTCCTCGCCTCTCATATGTTGCACAAGGGGGTAGAAAGGGTCAATTTGGGAGGTCCACTCAGCCACCAGCTCAGTGTGTGATCTTGAGTAGTCCCTTCTCTCTGAGCCTCAGGTTCCTCATCTGCAAAACAAGAGGCCTGGACTAGATGGTTTCCAGAGGCCCTTGCCAGGTCTGAGAGGCTCCAGTTCTGCATCTTCCTCTTCTCCCGTCTGTTTTCCAGTTTCTCTAACCACCCTTAACTGCCAGTTCCTTCAGCCCACAGCCTTCAGGGTCTGGAAGGAATGACTCCAACAGGGACCAGTGCTCCCCATAGATGTCTTCGTCTTTGGACAGCATGGGCTGGCCAGCGAAGTGGGGTACTGTGCCCAGGAAAATGTCACCGCTCTGCCTAGGGGAAACATCACCCCACCCAGGCTGGAATGTCCAGAAATGCCCGTTTCTACCTGACTTCCTTCCCCGAGGAAAGTGAACACAACAGAATGTATGTCGCATGGGAGCTGTCTGCATCCAGTAAAGATGCAAGAGGTTCTTAGAAAAACCACCAATGCGTTTCTTAGAAAAAGAACTGTTTCCCTGCCAGGGAAAAAATCCTGGATCAACTTAGAAGGGAGACCTGGACTTGCCAACAATGAAAGACCTCATTTTTCTGAACTACAGAAGACCATTTTTCTACATGTAAACTTAGACTGCCTCCTTCCCTTTTCCGGTTTTCATATATAGCATAGGAATTTTCCTGCTCAATGAACTTACTGTGTGAGCTCCCCAGCCCCCTCTCTTGCTCTCTCAGGCCTCTGGCCTAAACTGAGAAAGGGATGGTTTTGAAGGGAGCTGGAGGTGGGCAGAGACTGGCAAGGTGTGGGCCCTGCAGCTTGGCTGCACTGCCCCACAGCTGGAAGGAGCTGGGCCCAGCTGAGAGCCCCAGCAGGAAGGCACCCATCCAGCACCCTCTCTGGTTTTCAAAGCATCCTTTCACCTGTTTCCTCTTCCAGGAGGAAGGCAAGGCAGAGCTCATGTTCTCATTTCTCAGAGGAGAGAATCAAGCCCCAGAGAGGGGAAGTAACTCACTTGAGGCCCCGTGCAGGAGCCAGCACTGAAGACCTGTTACAGCGCACTGCCTCCTGGGCTACCCTTCTGGTCTGGGAGGGAAGAGGTTGCACATCTCTGTGTTCCCATAGTCCCTGTCCATCCATCGACCCAAACACCCTCATCTCTCTGCATTCTGGTGGTTAGTTCCCTTCCTTCTCTGATATTATTAGACATGGGCTCCTGGGCATGGATGGACTCATCTCTCAGTCCCCAGGACCAATACAGAGGCAAGGGTGACCCATGAATGAATGACAAGAAACAATAACATTAACAGCTAAGATTTACTGTGGGCTTAATGTGTGATAGGCTCCATTCAAAGAGCACCAGTCATTTCATCTTCACTCCTAATTGTCTATGAGATAGATAATATTATCCCCATTTTACAGGTTAGAAAACTGAGGCTTGGAGAAGTTCATTATTGCTCCTAGGCCATGAGGATAAAAAGTGATTGGAGTCAGGATTCAAATCTGAATAGGTGGTTTAGCATGGTGTGAAGGCTCCAGCCCTGGCCACATATCAATCACCTAGGGAGCTTTTAAAAAGACAGAGGTCTGCCCCTCCTGCCTTGCCCTATGGACTCAGACTCCTCCAGGGTCTGGCCTGGGTGAGTCTGATGCCCTTTCCCAGTTGGCAGCCACAGGTAAGAGTTAATTCCCTAGGCTCCGGTGTCAGACAGACCTGGGTTTGAGTCCCAGGTCTGCTACTAACTGGTGTGTGACCTTGGACAAATCACTTCAGTTCTCTGAGCTGTAGTCTCATCTGTACAGTGGGACAGCAATGGAGGCTGCCTCACAGCATCATCGTGAGAATGGACATCCCGTACAGGGCTGTGCTTAGCATGGGGCCCAGTACGTCATGAGCACTCAGGACCCAGGGTGAGTCCCAGCTGACTCGACTGGGGCTGACTCAGGGTCAGGCACTCTCACATTCTTGTCACCTCACAGCCACCCTCCAATTCTTAGCTTTTAAAGAACTAATAATACCATTGGGTAAAGAGGCCCAGTGACTAAGGAACAGAGGAATTTTACCTGGAGACAGTGTGCTATGACTTCTGACGCTAAGACCCAGGTCTGCTCACCACCACGCCCTGCACACGCACACCCATGCACACACATACACAAGCACGCACACCCATGCACACACATGCATTAACACCCTGGGCTAGGCAGAAATTGGCTCCAGTGAAAGAGCCATACAGAAGCGTCTGGAAGCACATGGTGGGTCTTGTTGACTTGCTGAGCGAGGGCCTTCAGACCCCGCTTTGTCCCATTCCCCAAACCTCTGTTCCGGGAACCAGGCGACCGACCATGTGCACCAGGAGGCACGGTGAAGGCCCGCAGGTGTGGGCAGGTGTGAGCAGCTGTGGGCATCTGGGAAGAGCTTTGTAGTCAACTGCTCTCGGTTTGTGGACCTTCCTCTTGCATCTGGGGAACAAGGACTCTTTGAGAGTGATGAGGGCCTTGAATCGTGGGGATGACATCAGCTGGAATGAGTCACCAGCTCGGCAGGCAGCTCTGGAGGGCTTGCCAGGGCTCTGTGAAGAAAACGTGCCTGGAGGAGAAGGGGCCTGTCGGGGGCATGTGAGGGGCACCGGATAGGAACAGGCAGCAACCTGCTGGAAACGGCACCCAACAACCCGCCGCTCCTGAAAACTGCCAGGCTCAGCACTGGAAGGGGACACAGAACCAACGGCTGGCAGGGCGGCAGGGGCAGTGAAGACAGGGTTTCGAACTATAGGGCAGAGTGTGGGGGCAGGGAGAGGGAGGGAGGGGCAGAGACGGGGCTGCCCGCAGGCGGAGGGGAGGCTAAGGAGGAGAAGGCCAGCCCCCCGCCCCCTAACACACGCACATGTACAGTCACACACACACACACAGATTCACACTAGTAAGAAGACACTCATACACATACTCTCACCTATTCACAGCATACCCACAGACACTCACGTACACCGATACATTTAGTCATACCCACACATACACACATTCACACACACAGACGCACACCTTCACCCACATTCATCCCACACTCACACACACTGACCCCTTCACACACACTCACACCTAGTCACACACTTACACACATTCATCCATAGGTACTTTCTCATGCTCTCCCACATTCCTACACACTCCGCTACCCTCATCTACATATACACCACAGCACCTCAGACTTAATTTGTTGAATATATTGGGTTCCAATCACAGCCTCAGGTGAAGAAAGGGTTTTGCAGTTAAAAATAAACCAACCAACAAAAATGCACCCATTGAAATCTTTCCACATAATAGATGTTGAAGTTGGGGCATTTAAGGGAAAGATATTTGCCTATGGGCCCACAGACAGTCTACAGCCCACTCTTCCTTTTCTACATACCTCTTGAAAGGGCTGGAGAGCTTTGATGACACTCCCCACACACCGGGTTTCGGTCTTTCTGATGGGGGTACATTTTCTGTATTTTCCTTCTTGTCGGTAATACCTTCTCATGTCTTCACAAAGTGGTGAAGCCAACTAACTCATTTTCTTGGAAGCGATGCTAGCCACGGCTGATCAACAAATACAAACCGCTGGCCTGTACAGGTGATAACTGGTGTTTGGCACAAGCCTGGCACGGGCAGGTGTCCAATACATGCTGGTTTTATGACTGTATGAGTGAACGTGTAATGATAGCTCATCTGTGGTGAGCCTCACTGTCCCGGGAACCAAGTACTTTTCCTGCAGAGAATCAACCTGGCTGCACAGAATCCCTGCCCAGGCTCACCTGAGAGATGCTGATTCAGCTGGCCCGGGCATGGCCCCGGGCATGGCACGTTGGCATAACTCCCCAGGTAATGCTAACGCACAGCCCCGAGTTCTTCACAACAACCCCACTGTGACTGTTCCCAATTTACAGATGGGGGGACTGAGGCACAGAGACGTTCAACTTGCCCAAGGGCACACAGCTATTGGGTCCCAGAACTGGTGATATATAAAGCCTCATTTGTCCGATGCCAGGAGTCTCCCTCTCCTCCTCTCCAGGAATGTCACTTACACCCGAGGCTGACCCACTCCCGGGAGCACACCCTGATTGTCCCCGACTTCAGGGACCTTGAGCCTGTCTGCCTCTCTATTCCTATCCCCCTGACTGCCCCTCCCATCCCTCTTAGTATCGTCCCTACAGCTATCAGGAACAGGGCCCTGCTGCTAGTGAGAGTCCCTCAGGAGCTTCATCTTCTGAGAAGATCGGGGAGGCTGCACGTTCTGCTCCTGCGGTCCCTGGGCAGCCACTGCTCTCATCTTGTCTGACCTGACATGTTTTCAGTGGTGGGAAAAGGATCTCCAAGCAGCACGGTGTTGGGGACAAAGACTCAGCTGCAAATCCCAGCTTCGTATTTAAAAGCTGTGCAACCGTGGACAAGAAACGTCACTTCTCTGAACCTCAGTTTCTACGTCTGTAACACAGAAATAATGCCACCTACTTCAGGAGAGAGTTTTGAGAATGACCTGAGATAGGAGACACAAAATACTGAGCAGAGGGCCTAACGAAAGCATACACTTAATAAATCACAGTGGTTGTGGTGGTCGTGATTATATCAATGACATAAGCCTTCATTTCTCTGCCCTGAACTACTGTCCATAATGGCCACGAAAGGTTGCTTTGGGCAATTTTTCCTTCTCCGCCTGAGTTTTCTCACCTGCAAAATGGGGTGATACAACCTCCTTCACTTGGTTGCAGTGAGGGTCAAATGTGGTTCTGAACGTGAAAATGCTTTATCAGGTGTAGCCTGCACAGGTGTAAGGAACAATTCACATGGGCAGAGGGCTCCAAACAGGTGTCTTAGGGGCTGAGAGTACAGTTTTTTCTCCGATTAGATTAGTGAAACTTGAACATGCTGAAATGCTATAATGTGGCCAGTGGAACTTCTTGAGCAGAATTTCCTGCCCCAGCCTGGGAATGGCTTGAGTAAACGGGGCTGGAACCTGGAAATTAGTTTAGCACCTCGTTCCATCCTCCCAACCCCAGGGCTGGAAGCTGCGGTCAGGCCTAACTGCAGTTGCTGGAAGAAACAACACCTGAACAATAATAACCATGGCCCGTGTGGACAATAGTGAGCTGAATGATGGCCCTCCAAAAGATACGTCCGTGTCCTCATCCCTGCCCCCTGTTAATGTGACTTTATGTGGAAGAAGGGCCTTTTGCAGATGTAATTAAGGATTTTAAGGTGAAGAGAGCATCCTGGATTATCCAGGTGGGTCTTACATCTACTGACACGTGTCCTGTCACAGGGGAGAGTTGACAGAAGAAGAGGCAGCTGTGTGGCCACGAAGGCAGAGACTGGACTGAGGAAGCCACGAGTCAAGGAATGCGGACCGCCCCCAGGAGCTGGAAGGGGCAAAGGAGGCTTTTCCCCTAGAGCCTGCCAGCACCTTGCTTTTGGACTTCTGCCTCTCAGAACTTTAGAAGAATACATTCTGTTGTTTTAAGCCACCAGTTTGTGGCACTTTGTCACAGTAGCCAAACATCTAATATATTCACTGAATGCGTCTTGTACGCCAAGTATGCCCTGGATTGGGTCATTTACTACTCGCAATCACCCAGTGAGGAAGGTGTTACCACTATCTCTATTGTCCAGATGAGGATGAGCTGCAGAGAGATGAGGTAAGTGGCAGAGACAAGATGAGGACCCAGCCCATCCGCTTCACCAGGACACCAGCGATTCTCAAGGTTTGATTCCTGGACCAGATTCATCAGCATCACCTAGGAAGTTATCCGAGAGACAAGTTCATGGGCTCCCCACCAGACCGACGGAATCAGAAACTGTGCAGTGAAGCCCAGCACCCTGTGCTTTAACCAGCCCTCCCGGTGACTATGCACACACTCGGGTTGGAACCCACTGCCCTGCGTTATGCCGAGGCTCAGGTGGTGGCCTAAGCTTGGAATGGAGGCCAGCTGTGGGGAATCATGGAGGAGGAGACGAGAGCCGGCAGAGAGCAGCAGGGCCTAGACTCAGGCACAGGGCTGGGCAGGACTCCAGACGCTTCTGCCAGGGGACAGACCCAGGCAGGGCCCCAGCCGAGATGGGGCTTCCCTCTGATCGTAGCACAGCAAATAAGCCACATCCCTGCCAGGCTGATGGAAGGCTGAGTCCCTTAGTGACTAGGTTCCACTGATTGACAACAGGAGGGTCCTATGGCTTGGGGTGAGGCAGCCAATTAGCCCCAGGCTGGAGGCTGCAGAGAGGCTTAGGAGCTCCAGCCATAGTCTGGGCTAAGGTTTCCAGGCAGCAATTCCCGCCCGTCCTCAGGAATTTTTTTTCGCTTTCCGGTTTCTGAATCCCAAGAAAAGCTGGTCAGGAAAATCGGCTCCTTGAACCCAGGTGGTAGGTAGTATTGGCCGTCACTTTGTGGAAACGATTCATCGTAGAGAATAGAAAACAGTTTATATCTCAGGATTCGGGAACGGGAAAGCGAAAAAAATTCCTGAGACCGGGCGGGAATTCCCACCTGGAAACCCTAGTCTGGGCATGTTGGGCGAGGGTTCTGTAGCCAGGAGTAAGCTTGTGGTCTCAAGAGAACTGGTCCCCAGGGAAAGCCTGTCCCAACCAGGAAGAGCCCATGCCTTCTAGAGGGCGGTGACAGCAACTGCCCTTGTGTGGGGACAGAGCCCCAGAGAGCAGTTTCCAGGCTCTTGGCCTCACATAGAAAAGTGCTGGCTCAGGTAGTAAATGTTCATCAACTGTGATTGGCTGGCCATCAGCTGTGGCTAGCTGGCCATCAGTTGTAACCAGTGAGCCATTGGGCACTAATATAACTGCCATGGCTACGCTAGCAGAAAAATGGGGGCTAGCAAGAAGATGGTGGCTGGCAAGTGCGGATTGCAGAGAGGCGGATGCCGCCAGCGAGAATATAGTGATATGACTCCCCCATCTATGGCTCCATGGGTGTTCCTTTTTGGCCTAGTCACATCCTTCATTCTTATATGGGGAGTGGGACCAGAGACTCTGCCTGATGACTCCCAGCACGACAAATGGTGCTGTGAGCAGGATTTCCCGCATGACACCTTGTCTCCTCGGCTCCCCTGCCCTGCACTGGGCTTACGGGGCTTGAAGACACCCAACGAAGTCCACTCCAGCCACACTGGGAAGCTGACCCTCAGGGTGACGCCTAGATGTCTACAAATGAGTCACCATCTTGCGGAGAAACCTTTCCTGTGTGAGTTTCCCAGGAAGCTCCAATCAATTCCTTCCTACTCTCTTATTATCTGTGTACTTGCCTGTGTCTCCCACCAGCCTGTGAACTCTTCAAGGGGGCAGCCATCACCTTCTGTTTCATCTCTCTATTTCCTAACTTCACTGCCTCCCCTCCAGCACAAGGCCTTGCCTGGGGTGAGCAAAAATGAGCATTGACGGATGGATGGATGAATGAATGAATGAATGAATGAATAACGCACAGGTGACTAAATGAATGAGCTTAATGGATTCTGGACAAGAGTGATTGTATGCATGTCTTAGCATATAGTACGAGTATGTATTATCATCAATCACAAAGAATTCTAATGAATGCTAGCTGCTGTCATAGTAACTAGTAACCCCACCAGCATCATTTAGCTCAATAGGCATTTAATAGCCTTGCTCTCATCTGATCCCCATGGTTAAGACATAATAGAATACAGGTATCTGTTGCTTTTCGAAAGTTTACTTTATGCTACTTCATGTTTACAAAAGACCTGCATTAGTACCTGTTTTCGCTAACCAAAAGAAATCAAAAAAGGATTTCACTTTTACCAAAAAAGGCAACAAATGAAAATAGCATTCAGCTGTTCATTGTGCAGCGAGTGTTATGGGAGCAGTGCATGCCCCAAGCAGCGGGACTGGCTGCCAAGCTCCTTCCCCGGAAGTACACTCAGCATCTCAGCATCAAGCTGCCCGAGCTCCGATCGTGTGCTTTATCTCAATTTATCGTGTGCATTCATTATCAAGATGTGTGCTAAGATAACTGTGTTTTCTCTTTACCCCATTTCAGCTTATGAAAGGCTTCCTAAGAATGCTGTGTTTTCGGATAGCAGGGGAAACCTGTACTTAGAACCACACAGAGGCTGGATGTTAACTTTCCTGGATGTTAACTGAGATCTTCCTCCATCCTTTTGGCTGACCCTTAAGCAGAAGGGCTTTGAATGACCAACCATCTGCAAGATGCCTGCCCTTGATGCTCACACCCCGACTGAGTTTGGATGCCGCTTGTAAACACACTGGCCTCTTAGCCTTCAGAATGAATTCCAGCTTCCCCCTCCCTGAAACAAGGGTCTGGGTGGGGAATGTGAACATTTGCTTCCCCCTGTCCGTTATTTACTGTTAGGGTTCTTGAGGTTTGGCCGGAGGCCTCATGGAGGCTGCACATACACTATCTGGGTGTTGGAGCACGAGCTGGGGCCACTGGATAAGATGGGGTGGGATGGGACAGGCCACTTCTCGAGGTTTCCAGAGCAGAACGTTAAGATTCCTGCTCCTCCATGCATCCCTCCACCCCCAGCCCCATGGGGTGGGAGGGACATCACTGTGGGAGGAACTTGAAAGAGTAATTCTGGCAATTTTTAAGTCTCTCTCTAAATGAGGCATGTTCTCGGGTGTTTCTTGAATTCTCTGGCATGGTCGACAACCACATGGTCAATAAAATGTCTTAAAGAGTTGCTACCGCATGACTCAATTCAGTCATAATTTACATTATCCCAGCCCCGAGAGAACGCAGCCACAAAGGGAGAATGGATGTCGGAAGGGAAGGCAGGAGTTGACCTCCTGTCTTTAACTCTATCCTGATCCCAGTTGAGGGTCTGGCTTTGCCCATCACCAGTGTCCAGTGGCCAACCTTGTCTAGACCTGGACCTGGACTGGACTCAGGTCCCTGGGTAGCTCTCAGCATAGCGTAGGCAGGACACCAACACACAGAGCCCTGGTACACGGGCCTGAACTGAGAGTTGGGAGACTTGCGATGGGCCTGGAAGCCTTTACGCAGGTGAACATAGTGGAGCCCGCAGAGCACAAGCAAACCCAGCGTTGGAGGAAAGGAGGTAGGAAAACCAGAAATGTATGAGTGGTTTTGGGGGATGGAGCAATGGGATCCTTAGGTAACCTCCAGAGTTAGTGTGGAGAGTATGAAACCAGACAAAGACAGACTTAGAGGTGTTAAACCCACATGCATGAGCTCATTTAATCTCAGGACGATTTGATAAGGTGAGGGCTATTGCTATCCCATTTTGCAGGTGAGTGGACCGAGGCTGAAGGAGATCAAGGCCACAGAGCTGGTAACTGAGATGGTTGGGACTCACACGTGGGTCATTTGAGGTCCTTCCCAGCTCTTTCTACTCATAATCACTATTTAGGAGACTGAAGTCAGGTTGTGGAGCCTTGAATGTGAAGACAGGAGGGTAAAATTTATCCAACAGTGGGGCGCCTTGGACGGTTTCTGAGGAACGCTACAGCTGACCATTTTAGGAGGCATCACCACTTCACCTCGAGCTGCTGCCCCTGGCAGTCGGGCCCCTTTCCTTCCTCTTGCCAAGGAGAGGGTGGAATTGGGAGATCTGGAATGTGGAGCGAAGGCGGTAGTTTGGCAACAGCAGGAGACATACTTTCCTGCAGCCTCTCAGCATTTGGCATGTTATGCCCTGGGTAGAATCAAGCTGCCCTGGGAATGGCCCGGGGTGTCCCAACAGATGAGCTAGTGTGACTTCAGTCAGGGCAGAGAAGCAGCCAGGAAGGATGAGCTCATGGCTTCAGCAGGCACTGTGAAATTTCTCCTACACTGACCATGGCTGATGGAAGCCTGGAGGGTCAGGGTAACCTTCAGAGCTGGGAAGGACCTCAGGAAGTACCCAGTCTAACATCCCCAAGGTGAGAAAACTGAGGCCCAGTCTGACAATGTAAGTCGGCCAAGCGTCTACGGCATGTCGTGTCCCTACAGCTATCCACCATCCAGGCCACTCTCACCCATTACCCCAAAGAAGGTGAAGCATGGGAAAGTGCCTCACGCAGTGCTTGGCACACAGTAGGTGCCCAACAGGGGAATGAATGCTTTTGAGCCTGTAGTGCGGGCCTGTGGTCCACACATACAATAATTTGGATGCTGTTGAGTAGAGGGAACAAATGGCATAAAAAATTTGTGCTGCAGCTGTTACCAAAACACACTGCTTCTTTCTACCAATTTTCCTGCTCAGTTGTACAGGGACCTGCTCTCTGCAGGATGCTGGAGTCCTGTTTGGCTCTGAAATGGGATTTAAGAGAACAGCCAGAACAGATGGTGACCCTGAAGTCATATTTTGAAACAGGCTGACTGTTGTTTAATCTAGATGAAAGTATAGCCGGATGGTCTCCAAATGTTTGCTGGAGGAAGAGCCTGTGCACCTCCAGAGCACAGAAGGGGAATCAGACCTTCCAGGATGAGTACCCAGGAGCCGTCCCTAACTGGAGACCCAAAACTGGGGTGACCTGGGGTGGGGAGCGAAGAGGATGAGCCTCCCCCTGCAGGCGCGTGGAATTTCGCGCCAGAGACCCATATGCAAGTCCTTGCTCCAGCCGGTGACCTTGGGCCAGTTCTTTAACTTCTCTGAGCCTCAGTTTTCTTATCTGGACATAGGGACGGTAACACCGAGCTCTCGGGGTGGTGGTACAAGGTAATGTCAGGTGCACATCTCGTTCATCCGTTCAGACGTTCATTCGCAAATACTATCAAGCACCGATCACCACACGCCTGGCACTGCTAACGTCAGAGATTCACAGGAGGAGAGGACAGATGTGTTCTCTGCCTTCACGACATGTATTGTCTAATACGGAGCTCCTCATCCCTGCCTGTGATAACCACCTGGGGCTTTAGAATATTGATGCCTGCTTCCCAGGCCAATGGGAATCTCTGGGAATGAGGCCCAAGCCTCACCATGTTTCAAAAGCTCCCAGTGATGCTATTGAGCAACAGGGTGGGGTTCATGGTCTAGGGGAGCGAGCGCTCAGCCCCTGAAGGCCTGCTGGCTCTGCTCTGCTCTGAGTGCTCCTCTGGCGTGGCCTGCTGAATACCTCACACAGCCTGGGAGGCAGGGACCTCTACTACCTCCATCCAGATGAGGAGACCAACACTCTTTTGGGGCAATATTCTCAAGTCACATAGCCAGTAAATGGGAGAACTGGCATTTGAAGTCCATCTGATGCTTCCAAAGCTCAGCTCTAACCATATACAGAAGAGACTCTCAGCCTATGTGAATTCCTGCCCCCCTCTTTCCTCCCACACCCCTGAGGATGGGACAGACTGACAACACATCTACGGTCACACAGCACTTGGGAACTTCAGGGTAGTGTGATGCCACCCACCTGGACATCAGAAGACCAAGTTCTAGACCCAGTCCTATATTTTAGCTGTGTGACTCAGCTCTAAGTATGTCCCTATTCTCCTCTGAACCTCCATCTTCCCATCTGTAATTTAGGAGAGCTAGAAGAGATGATCCTGAAAGCCCCACGTTTTCCGGGTCCTCAAGGTTCCCAGTGGGTATTAACAGAAGCAAGGTGTTTGGGGGACCATTGGGGTTGTCAGAAGGGAGCCCTAGGAGGCCCAGCTGTCCAAGGTGTATGAATGGTGAACTGTGCCTTCTTCCACAGCGAGCCACTATGCAGCACTGACCACACTGGGTAGGAGGCTGCCTCCACATGGCAATTCTTAGAAACCTTGAACTTGAGTGGGACCAGCCAGTCTCGCACATGCATGTGCATGAGCAGCATTTTTCACATTCCACTCAGCCTTCCCATGCTTATGCGGCCCCACACACTTATTCCTGAAAAGGTAAATGCAGTTGAGAGAGGAAAGCTTCTTGTAGCCCTGAACACTCATACATCTATTCATTCATCTAGCATTTATTGAGCGTCGGCTGTATGACAGTCACTGTTGCAGGTGCTGGGGAGCCAGCAGTGACAGAACGAGCTTTTTCCCTCACGGGGTTAAGAGTTCTAGCACAACAGCTTTGGACCCTGTGCCCCCACCCGAAGCAAATCACTCTCAGATAAGTAGATGCAGGAACAGGGCAGAGAGTAGGACCCAGAGGCCCTCAGCCCCTGGACCCTGGGCTACAAGCACTGCACCATACCGGAAAGGGATTAGCCCGAGGCCAGGTTCATGAAAGCAGCTATTGGATGGAGATTCTGCTTCCAACCTGGAGATCCCCACAGCCTCCCCTCCCTCACCATGCTCAGGCTACACACAGGCTGTTGCTTCCATCCTCTCACTCTGTTCCCTCTATCTGGAACATTCTACTCCTCTTCCAACCCGCCACCCCACCCCCTTTCCTGGCTAAATCTATTCACCCCTCATATGTCATCTGAAATGTCACTCCTTGGGGAAGCTTTCCTGACACCCCAGTACAGATTAGAGTAGCCAGGTATGTGTTTTCATAACTCCCTGTACTTCTTCATAACACTTTTTGCCATTTATGAATATTCAGAGTTTTTGTCCAATCTTTTCCTTAGTGTCCCCCATTAGACTGTAGGCCCCACAAGGGTGGGAACCGTGCCTATTTGTCCATCATTGCTGCCCAGCACATACCACATTACCTTGTACACAGGATGCAGTCAATAAATGTTTAAGTGAAAGTGAGTTGAACAAATGAAAAATCTATCAGACTACGACAGGCAGGATGGCCATTGTCTTTGAGCCAGAAACCTTGGGATTAATCCTGTCCCACCCACCCACATTTGCAAAGTCTTTGCTTAGTATATTTCACTTTTCCCACATCACATAGAGGCTGCTTATCTCCTTCAAGCTCTGCACAACCCCAAGGCCGCAGCACTTAACCACCCACCACAGCGCCCTGTGTCTCCCATTGCTGTGCGCACATGCAACCCTGGGGGCCCAGAGAAGGTACAGATTCCGATGCAGCAGGTCTGGGAAGAGCCCTGACTGGAAGGTCAATGATTCTAAACTCCAAACATGAATGCTATTGTGCCGCCTGCCCCATCCTCGGCGAGACGGATTTGCAAATGAATTCTGACTTCAGATGGAATGAACCAATGTTGAGAGAGGATTTAGGGGCCATGTCCATTAGCACTGAGGTTGAAACTGGTTACCATGGCCATTACCCTTTACTGAGGGTTCATGGTGCACGGGGCATTATGCTAAGAACTTTGGGGACAGGATTTCATGAACTCATCACAAGAATTCTGAGATCGATAATATTATTATCTCCACTCTACAGATGAGGAAACTGAGGCTAGAAGAGTATTAGTAAATCGTTCAAGGTCATAAGTACAAAGCCTAGAACCAAACCAGCTCGGTCTGACCCCATGGCTGCAGCACTTCACCACAAGGCACAAAGCCCCGCTTCTCCCTCTTCCATGTACACATGCATCCCCAGGGGCCTGGGTAAGACACAGATTCTGACACAGCAGGTCTGGGGCAGGACCTGGGACCCTGCATTTCTAACAACTTCCTGGGTGAGGCCGATATTGCTCACGCAGGGACCACACTTTAAGCAGCAAGTCTATAAAGGAGAAAAGGCAAAAGAAGATTTCAACAGAGCAGGGAGAATATTCCAGACTGTGAGGTGGCGCTAGCAAAAGCTGAAAGAAGGGAGCACACAAAGGACCCTTGTGATTACACTGTGCCCCCCACCCCCACCCAGGGTAATGCAGGAGCCTCACCCTCTTTTAAAGTCAGCTGATTATGAATATTATTTCCATCTGCAATCATCATTCCTGTTTGCCATGTAACCTAACATAGTCACAGGTTCTGGGGATTAGGATGTGGACCCCTTTGGGGGGCCATTACTCTGTCTACCACAGGTGGTGAGCATAGAAAGATAATAAAGGGCTCTAAGAAGGTGTGACATCATCAGAGTTGGTTTCACAGTGCTGCCCAAAGTTTAATGTGTATGTGAATTACCAAGGATCTTGTTAAAATGCAGCTTCTGATTTACTGAGTCTGTGGGTGAGACTGGAGATTCTGCATTTCTGCTGAGTTCCCGGGGTTGCTGATGCTGCTGGTTATGGACCCCATTTGAGTCACAATGAGCTAGGAGACTACCAGGCTGCAGTACGGGGGTGGGTTGTAGGGTTGAGAGAACAGAGGCCAAGAGACAAACCTGTGTGATGAAAATAAAGACAGAACTCGCCACCACTAAGACTGTGTGTCTGGAAGGGGAAATGCAACTGGCTGACCCAACTTCAGACGGCGTTCTGTGTGTGACATTGTTGAAACTGCATGAATTTAGGTTCAATTTGTCCTCAGCTTTTGGACTCTCTGCACCTCTGTTCTATAGGATGGAATGGTTATAACTTTCCAGCACCCAAAATGCATAGCTTTCTTTTTCTTTCATGACACGCATTTTATCCCCGATATATAGGCTATATCCAGCCCTGCTCCCACCCCACTCTGGCCCCTCCATCATCCATTGCAGTGGATGGTAGTGGGTGGTCTTCCAGCAGGGCTGGGAGCACACACAGACTTTGCTATGGTCAGGGCTTCATAATGCTGGGTTTTCACTAAGATCTCCACACTCTCAGCCTTTGAATGATTCATTCATTAATGGATTCAAATGCTCATTGTGTCCGTGTGGTGCCATGTTAGACGCTGAGGAAGCATGGATAAATAAAATAGGGTTCCTGCCCTCAAGGAACCAAAGTGATGTGGGAGCAGGGAAAGAAGGAGGTATTGAACTGGTCACCAATTACAGGCCTGAGGCTTATCTCATTTCTCCTCACTGTAGGAATTATTGTCCCAATTTACAGATAAGGAAGATAAGGAAAAGAGAGGTAACTGGCCCCAGGTCACTCAATGAGAATTAGCAGAGCTGAGATGTGAACCGAGGATCCCAGAGCTCATGCGCATGAGCTATACCCCCTGATGCTCCCTCTGGGGTCCAGTGTCAGCTCTGGCCTGACCTATGTTGCAATCGTGGACAGCTGCTTTCCTCTTTGGGACTCAGGATCACCAGCTTTGAAAGGAAGCTGTTGGACTACATTGGTTGCTCTCAAACCTGGCTGCACCTTAGAAGCACATGAGGAGCTTTCAAGCCCTGCTGATGACTGGATATCCCCCAGATGAATTAACTAAGAATCCTGGAAATGCGGGAGGACTGGGCATCAGGTTCCTTTTGAATCCCCAAGGTGATTCTAAGGTGCAGCCAGGGTTAAGAACCACCAAGGTCCTTGTGATCTGAGTTCTTGCGTTCTAATTTCCTGAAAAACCTTCTTCTCTTCTAGCCCTCACCACAAGACACATGCAAAATGAATGAATGAATTTGAGGGTGAGGAAAAGGAGGAAGAAATCCCAGACTCTATTCAACTAAGGACAGTTTGGAGCAGTAATGCTGGCACTGCCCCCTTAGTTGTTTTCTCCTTTTAAAAGAAAGAAACAGCAGCACTGGACAAAGGTGGGGTGAGCTAGGCATTCTCATAGGCTGTTGTGGGGAGAGTAAATTATCACTGCCTTTCCAAAGGATGTAACAAAAGCCTTCCAAATGGGCATGCACTAGACCCAAATGGGCATGCACTAGACCCTAAAACAATTTGTTTTAGAAATCCGTGCTAGGAAATAATCAAAGAAATGGTCAAATACAGAGCAACAAGAATAGGGTCTTCACAATAGCGATTATAATAGTGAACTGGAAACAGCCTAAAGACCTAAAATGGGACAAGTCTAATTATGGGACATCCACATAATGAAATACTATTCAAATTACAAAGGATGTTAGGGAAGAATATTTATTGTTCCCGAGGAAGTGCCTAGATGATTGTTAAGGGGGGAAAAAACAAGCAACAAAATACAACCCACAGAAAGATCTATTCATATTACGTATCAATATACACACTTATTTAGGCATGGAAAATAAACTTGAAAGATAATCCACCAAACGTTAGAAGGGTTTAATCTCTGAGATGATATGTGATCTTTACAATCTCCTTTTCTCCCCCTAGGTTTTTACAATGACTACGATTTTTATTATCAAAAATTTTAAACATTATTGAAAAACTAAATCCCCTCTTTAAAAGCCTGCTTACCTCCCCACCTCACTCATATTCTGGTAAAAATGGACGCCCCTACTTTGGCAGTGCAGAGGCGAGCCTCCACGTACAGGACAAGCTCCCTAGGATTCAAGCCAGCTGCTTCACCACCAGTCTCTACTGCTGGAATGTGAGTCTCTCCAGGGTGGGCACTGGGTCCCATGCAGCTCTTAAACCACCCCACTCCCCACCCCAGAGGGCCTCAAAGAGAGCAGGCAGCCAGGAAACATGGGAGGAAGACAGAAACCTATCATAGTAGCCAGAACACAGAACAGGGCAGACAGTTTTAAAGACTTCAACAGATGTGCACTCTGGGAGGAAGCTAGCTATAAAAGACCTCCTGGTGGTGGAAGGGGCTTTTAAGCGGGGCCTCATTTGAGTCCCTCAGTGATGGGATGGGTGACTTCTTGACAGACCTAAGGCAGGGCTGGCTCCCTGCAAGCCAGACTCTAGCTAAGTTCCCTGAACCCAGGAAGGGGCTCCGCCAACACCTAACTAAAGTCAGGGGTCACAGTCACTTGAGAGAGATACCAGGGCCCTCAGAACAGTTTTCTGCCCTTCCAGTTCTTTAAATCACCCATGGCATACAACAAGTGTGAAATGAATTAAATTGGATTCGGCTGGCTTGGGTTAAGTTGAGTTCTGATGGGGATAAGGGTTGGGTTGCACTCACTAGGTGACGTAGGTCTCATGTATCCCTCATCAGGTCTTGTCCCAGAAGAGCTTTGGATCTTTTCTCAGGTTCTGCTCTAACTCGAGACGTTTTCTCTCTCAAGTTGGGATGGAGCAGAGGTAGGTGATCAGTCATCAAACCTGCCTCCTTCCAACACCTCTGACCCATCTCAGCTGCCCTGGGGTGTGTCAAAAGCAATAGCTCACAACCTACAATCTGCTGCTCTGACTCTGAAGCCTTAGTTACTCATTTGTTCTCTTTACAACACATTAATGTCTCCAACTGAATCTTCTTGTAAGATTGCCTCCCTTTTTATAACCCTCGCCTGCCTGCTACCACTGTGACACTCTCAGGATCCAAGCTATCAAGAGGAAACTATGTGATAAATCAATCTGTGCTGAAGAATTTATGGCTCAATGAAGGAGGCAGGGGTGAGTTCCCTAACCAGATTTTAAAACATATTGCAAAGCAACAATTATGAAGACCATGTGGATTTTTAAGAAAATAAACACACATGCACAGGAAAGTGACCAGTAATATAGAAATTTCAGGGAAAAAATTATACGTTGACCAGAAGAAACAAAATGATGGGGACACAGCTCACATTTTAATTCATATTTGGGGGAATCCAATGTACCACTATGGAAAAGAACTGACTTCAGATTACACCCTAATCTATGGTACGTTTTTAATGGATCAAGCTGTAGACATTAAAGAAAACTGTATAAGCTCATCTAGTTAGCAAGCAGAGAAAATATAAAAGTACAATTTTTGGCAAAACAGAGGTTATCACGGGTAAGATGAGTGGGGATAAGCTAGAAAAATTGTTTATACAATGAGATGGAATGAAAAAAGATAAAGAGTAAAGTAATATTAGTGTAAATTCCAGCCTAACTAGTTTTGAAAGTTATTAAAGGAAAAGCTCAATAACGTACCCCAACTACCGAGCCATGGTCACCCCATGGTGGGCAGAGCTGTGGAAGAATCAAGATGAAGTGCACACTGCAGAGGAAGTAGTACATTGGCATACTCTCTCTAGACCACAGGCTAGACCTACCCATTCATTTCTTCTCTGATTCATTGAAAGTTTCCTGAGTGCCCACTGTGCCAGGCCCTGGGCTAGGTCCTGGGATTCAGAGTTGGACAAGGGTCAGTCCCCGCCTCACTGAACTTCCCGTATAGTAGGGGAGGACAACGAGTGACCAATAGTCACTGTCTAGTCTGAAATGCCCTGCGAGTGAGAGACGGGTGAAGACAGTGTTAGCTCAGAGGAGAGACACCCAACATGCCTAGCAGAGCAGGAGGGCTTCCCACAAAGGAACCTAAAAGAATGAATGGGATTTTCCAGGTGGACAAAGGGAAAGGCATTCTCCAAAAGGGACCAGCCCGTGCAAAGATACAGAGGTGAGACATCGCATATCTCATTTAGAAATCTGCCAGTGGTTTGGTGCGAGCCCAAGTCAAGAGAGGCTGTGTGTGAGTGGAGAACAGAAGACAGGCAGAGGCCGGACCACCGAGCGCCTTCTGGGGTAAGGGTCATGACTCCGCCCTCAGCACAATGAGAACCCAGCAAGAGCAGTTAAACTAGCTAGCGGGTGGCGTGATTAAATGTGCATCTAGGAAAGCTCCATCTACATACACAGGAACTATCCAACTAGTTCTGTCTGTTTGGGGGAATCTAGTCAAAGGAAATAACCCAAAAGAAAACAAAGGCCATCTGTCTAAAGATGTCCCCAGCAATACTGTTGATCATAACAAAATGGCCAAAGTCCAAGGGGACAACTCCAGACAAATGAGGCAGGACCCAAACTCTCCAGGGAGATGAATAAGCAAACTGAGAGTATAGAGGAGACAGTGGGGGGCCTGGAGAGAGAGAGATGAAGGGCTGGAAGGGTTTCCTGATGAGAAAGCTCAGCGGGAGAGATCCGGGGAAGGCACTCTGAAAGAGGTGCCATTTAAGCTACTGGTAAGATTAGACCTTAAAGAGAAAGGGAAGGTGAGAAAGTGTGCTCTAGACAGGGAAATTAGTCCACACCCTGTGCAGAGTCAAGGAGATTGCAAAATCTCCACAACATATGGGGAGCTATGAGTAGTTCAGTGTGCCAGAGGTTTTCAGCTTTCGTGCTGCTGTAAAACCCACAAGTGGAAAGTGATGCTGCCACAGGCATTCCCAACATTAGATGGAACAAACAAACAAACAAAAATCAGCCAGTAATTAAAATACTACAATCACTTACATGCATTATAAATTCTAATGGCATGTAAGCAATGGTAGCTCATTACAGGCCAGGGCATAGGTCAGGTGACAGACCACTTACCTGCAAAATCTCAGGAGTGACTATTATTTCTTTCTCACTCGGGAAACCATCTGCGATGGTCAGTGAGCAAGAGTGAGTGATTTAGAGGCAAAACCTGAACCTGCTCTGATTAGTTTTCAGAATTTCCCCCAAAGATCCACAGATGGCCACGAAGCACAAGAAGAGATGCTCAACATTATTAGTCATCATGGAAATGCAAACGCAAACCACAATGAGATACTACTTCACACCCACTAAGATGGCTATAATTTAAAAAATGGAAAATTACACGTGTTGGCAAAAATGTGGAAAAATCAGAACCCTTGTACACTGCTGGTGGGAATGTAAAATGGTGCAGTCGCTGTGGAAAATAGTTTGGGAGTTTCTCAAAAACTTAAGCATGGAATTACCTTATGACCGAGCAATTCCACTTCTAGCTATATACCCAAAATGGTTGAAAACAAGTGCTCAAACAAATCCTTGTACACAAGTGTTCATAATAACACTATTCACAAGAGCCAAAGTATGGAAACTACTCAAATGTTCCCATCAGTGGAAGAATGGACAAACCAGTTGTGGTACATCCACACAATGGAATATTATTCAGCCATGAAAAGGAATGAAGTACTGATCTGTATTACAACACGGATGAACCTCAAAAACGTGATGCTAAGTGAAAGAAGCCAGACACAAAAGGTCAGATATGGTATGATTCCATTTATATGAAATATCCAGAGTAGGCAAATCCGTAGAGACAAAAAGCAGTTTCGTAGTTGCTAGGGGTTGGTGAGGTGTGTGAATGGGGGGGACCGGGAATGACTGCTTAATGGAATTAAGCTTTTCTTTTAGAATGATGAACATGTTTTAGAACTAGACAGAGATGATGGCTACACAACACTGTCAATGTACTAAATGCCACTGAATTGTACACATGAAAATGGCTAGTTTTATGTTATGTGAATTGCACCTCAATAACAAAGGTAAATCAGGATGTCCAAATGTCCAATGAACACATGAAAAGGTGATCGAGTTCATAATCAGAAAAGTCTAAATTAAGACTGCAATAAGATTCTAATAGCTACCCATCAGAAAGGCTGAAATGAAATCTAGTGACAAGACAAAGTGCTGGTGAAGATGCTAAGAAATGGGGACTTTCGTACCAGGCTGGTGACCATGTACCTTAGAACAACCATAGTGGAAGATGTGTCGGCACTGTCTGTTCAGCTGGAGGATTTGCACACCCTATGACAAGCACTCCACTCCTAGACATAGCACCAACAGAAATATCTGCACACATGCACTGAGAGGCATGTACAAAAATGTTCACAGACACACTTATGTTAACCCCAAATGGAGGGAATCATATGTTGTTGGAGAAAAATGGATAAATAATGGACGGTATATGAATACAGCAGAATATTACACAGCAGTGAAGACGGATTAACTCCAGCTCCATGCAACAGTATAAATGAATCTCAAAACTTAGTATTCAGTGAAAGAAGACATCTTACACGTATAAGGTTCAAAATCAAGTAAAGTGGAACTTTAGAATTTGGGCATACATGCTTAGCTACTAAAGTTATTTTTAAAACAAAGGAAGTGATCAGTATGAAGATCAAGGTGAGCGTTCCCTTTGAGGGGAAGGAGGGAATAAAACAGCAAAGGGGTATAGAGGAGCTGCTGGGGGCTCTGCTAATTCTTGACCTGAGTTACATGATGTTTGCAGTATAAGAAACCATTGGACTGTACATTTTGTGAGCACTTTTTTGAATGGATTGTTATAGTTCACAATCAAACAGCTGAAAGAAAAGTAGATAATTTGCACATGTCAGCATTATCAGGAACAAATTACTTATAACACTACCGTCCCTGCCCCCACAACAATCTCCTTATCCTCTAAAATATAGGGTATTCCAATGATACGGTAACTTTACTGCTCAGCCATGACCCACTAGGGATACAAGGATTGGTGTGGGGGACAGAGTCCCATTGACAAAGGTCTGTTTAAATAGGGTGGGCCAGGAAACACTCAGGGGATGAGAAGCCTTGGGACGGACGTTGGGCCTCAATTTCCTTATTTGAAGTACAGAAATACGTCATAACAGTCCCAGTCCCCACCTCAAGTAGTGATTGTGAGGACTGGATGAATGAAACATGAGCGTGCTCACACCCCTGCCCAAACATATGAAGTGGTTTATAAATGTTAGTCTTACTAAACTGCATGCAAAATTTGGTTTACAGGAGGGCATTTCACATATCTAGGAAGATTCTCTTCTGAATCCCAAAGGGCACTGAATACCAATCAGTAGCAAATGACCCTCCCTTGGCCCTTTTCAGCTCCTGAGGATTTCCTGGCACTCCCTTTTTACATTATGGATGTGAACAGGACTTCCTCTGTGTTAGAAACCATAGCCCTGACCTGATATTGAGGGAATCCAGCCTCCAAACAGGAGGAGGAAAGAAACACTACAGTGTGTCTCCCCAAAACCTTCTTCCTTTTGAGGGTGAGGGGTGCAGCAAAGTTCACTAAAGACCACAGAACCTGAAGCTGCTCTCTGCCGCTGAGTTGGCAGTACCCTATATCACATACAAAATTGCAACGTTCTGACATGGGCCATAGTGCTGAGAAGCCAAAACTGTGCTCCAGCTGCCCTTTGATCTGCAAGAAATGCCAGGCTGGACATTCTGGCAGGGAAAACCGTCATCGCATTTGGGTCTCGTTCCCAAGGAGACAATGATCTGCGTTGTCCCAGGCTTCCTCCAGCACACAAAGAGTTAACCAAGGCCACCCACTCGATTCCCAGTGTCCTTCAGGGGGACAGAAGTTGTTCCCCCTCTCCGCACACCTCTACTGAGGCTGTGCACTAATCTAAATCCAAAAGGGGTCCGAGTCTACTGGTGGAGAGCATAGTTCTCTCCCTAAACTGGGTGGAGAAAGAGCTGAGTGAGGAAGGACTGGAGCCTGGTGACCTGGGCTCAAATCCTCCTCTGGGACTGGCCACTGCCTAAGCCTCTCTCATCCTCAGTAAATACAGGCTGTAAAAATGCCTGGATTGCTTTCTCACACAGTTACTGCAAGAATCAAACCGTAATTCCTATCACTTATTTTGTGCCTAGTATGTGTTGGCATGTGGAAAGCACATTATTTCTAACATTTCTCTTAATCGGCACCAGTATTCCCAAGAGATAAGGTGATCTCATTGTTCCCCTTTTTCAGATGAGGAAACTGAGGCACAAGACCACCTAACTCAGGCACAATTCAAACCCACACAGCCTGACACACCTTAACAGAAATCGATTTTGACTAAGACCCCACTATTCATCCAACCACCTCTGGGTCCTGGTGGGGAAAGGGGGCTCAGGGAACAGAAGGGGCCAGATCCCCCTGGCTCCCAGCCCGTAGCTCTTCCCATCACGCGTGGAGCCACTGCCCCACGGATGTGACTCCCTGGGTCACTGAACGCTGAGTTGGGCGTCAGAGCAATCCAGTCCCGTTATTTCTTTCGCCGCAAAGGCACTAGGTGTGTCTGCTGGCGGTCACGCTTCCGCACCTGTGTACAGGGAGGGCACTAGCTGGCCGTACAATGGGCCAGGCGGCACGCACGACCTGCGCGCGGGCTCTGGGTGAGCAGGGGCTGCGTGTCACCGCGGAACCTCTGGTCCTGTCACAGTGCTGCCGAAGTCCCTCGCTGCCTGCCCATCATTGGAGGGACCGCGCCTGGCCTAGACACTTCAGGCGTCCAGATAGCGCTGCCCCCGCCCCAGCCGCCCAGGGACTTGCGTCCACCCCCTAAGCCCGTGGTTGCTGGGGAAGCCGCGGCAGGACCTCCGGGGCGCACCAGGCGGCGAGGACTCCCTTTTATGTCCAGGAATGAAGCGCGCACCGCAGTTGCTCCCGCCGCCCACACCAACGTCCCCAGGGCGCGGAGGTGCCCCCCTCAGGCTGGCGCGCCTACCTGTGGCGGCGCGGGTCCGGATGGCAGCGGACAGAAGCGCGGAGACCCCGAGCAGCCACGGCAGGCGCCAGCACCGCCCGCTCCTCCTGCAAGAAGTGGCCGAGAGAGAGAAGGTGAGGTGGCAAAGAGCGGCCGGCGGGGCCGAGACGCGGGGACGTGGGTCCTACCTTGGCGCCATCTCGCGGGTCCCGTGGAGCCGCGAAGGTGCTGAGTCGGAGAGCTCCGCGGAGGCCAAGGGGCGCTGCGCCGCCCGCCCTTCCTGCAGGAAACAAAGGCGGCGCTGGGCAGCGGCCTCGGCGGGCAGGCTCCCGGCTCGCAGCCCGCGCCCTGACTCACCCGCGCTCTGAAACCCGACTCCCCGCGCGCCGCGCTCCCGGGGCGCCGCGCCCCCACTCCCCACGCCCCTCTGCCCCCACTCCCCACGCCCCTCTGCCCCCACTCCCCACGCCCCTGCCCCCACTCCCCACGCCCCTCTGCCCCCACTCCCCACGCCCCTCTGCCCCCACTCCCCACGCCCCTCTGCCCCCACTCCCCACGCCCCTCTGCCCCCACTCCCCACGCCCCTCTGCCCCCACTCCCCACGCCCCTCTGCCCCCACTCCCCACGCCCCTCTGCCCCCACTCCCCACGCCCCTCTGCCCCCACTCCCCACGCCCCTGCCCCCCTCCACAGACTCGCGCTGTCCAGCCCGCCGCCGCTTCCACGCGAAGCGGCCTTAAGTAACCTTCGAGAGAAGCTCCACGTCCGCGCTCGTCTGGGAAAGCGGACGCGGCTCCCTCCCGCCCTCGCGTCTGTCTCTGTCCTGGCTGCCCCGCGGAAAAAGCGCTCTCCACGGGCCAATGGAATACTCTCAACGGCCCAGGAAGGCTGAACTCACTGTGATTTCCCTAAATAACCGAGGAAACTGAGGCTCAGAGGTGCCACCAATGTCCCAAGGTCACACAGCTGGACTGAGTTCCTGGCTGCTGTGCCCTGCCCTCCATGCTTGACCCAGGAACTTACTTGAATGCCCCAGAGTGGCCTGTTTGGGTCGTATAAGTGATTGTATATATATAGATATATATCTATCTCTAGATAGATGATGATAGATGATAGACAGATATATATATCTATATATGATAATCCTAATAAAAATGTAAAGGTGTCTAATAGTCCAGCGTTTTCTTCTCTATCCCTTCCCTGCAGCATCCTCTCCCCCCACCCCAATTGTAACCTCCAGGAGGGCAAGGATTTATATTGTTCTGTTGTCTGCCGAGAATAGTGCCTGGGAGTAGGAGATACCAATACGTTGGATGAATGAAGGGACCCAGTCTTAGGTGTGACATCACTCCAGACACTGTGATGAGATGTGGAAGAAATGAACCAGTCTCGGAATTCCAAAGCCCTTTGGTGTGTGGCAGGACGGAGGGCACCGAGCAGACTATCCCACTTGTACAGAGCTTAGCACAAGGCCCGGCACTGGCAAAACCCTCAAATGGTGGCTTTTTATTATTAAGATTCTCACCAGGCACAGCAGTGTAAGATCTTTGAGCAAGAGGAGGCACCACTGAGGTCCGCTGAGACCTGGACACTTCTGAAATCAGGCAAGCCCCAAGGGCCTTTCTTCCCTATGCACCAAGGAGCCACCTGCCAACAAGGGCTGTGGCTCTGTGGTCAGTTCCTGGTTTTCATTTGGTGCCCCTTGAGAGAGTCACCATCTGCCAAGTGAAAGGTAAGTTGAGTTAGCCCTGCAGAGGAGATGAGATGGGCACAGAGATGGTAGCTAAGCTTTACTGAGCACTGATCGTGTCCCAGGCCCTGTGCTACACGCTTTGCCTGTGTTATCTTGTTTAATACCCACCACAGCCCTGGAAAAGTGTTACTGCAATCATCCTCATTCCGAGATGAGGAAGCTGACATTTAAAATGTGCCCAGGCTAATGCGTACAGGCACCAACACCCATGCTCTTCACCACTCAGTCATACTATCCATCTATAGACAAGAGGATTGGACCCACTTCCTACTCCCCAAAACAAAATCTCACTGGAGACACACAGTACTCAGGCATGAAAGGGTTAATGCCAGCCTAGGCAGTGAGGGCTGGAAGGAAGCTCTGGCCCAGGGGTCAGGAGCCTGGGCTCCAGTCTAATTCTGGCCCTGGCTACAGAGTGAAGTTGGGCAAATGCTACCCTTGTCTGGTTTTTTATTTCTCATAGTGGATGTAGTGATTGTGACATGGCCAGTGGCTGTGAGTCTCTAGGAGAGAACTTACATGCCTCAGCACTCTGTCCCCTGTAAAGTTCTGTGCCCATGTGAGGGGTCAGGTCTGGGATTAACGTAAGCAATCTGCAGAAAAGGAAGAAATCAGTATGGCAGTAGAAGCTTCAAGATGGGAGTGAAGTTAACCCAGGCTCTGGGGTCTGCTGAGAGTTTGAGGAGCAAACAGGGGGAGGGGAAGGTAATACTCAGAGGGACACACACCCAAGTAGTAAGTGGATAAGAACTCCCTGGGCTGGAGGGAGACGAGTGGGCAGGGCAGTACTAGAGTGCTAAGACCTTGCAAGCAAGCTGATTGATGGGTGTGCACAGGGCTGTGAAGGTCAGGTGAAATCATTGGTTTCCCCTGAGCATTTTGGAATCCCAGAACATTTACTATGCTCAGAGCCCTAAAAAACCTGACCCAACTATATCCCTTCTGTCC
Source organism: Rhinolophus hipposideros (assembly GCF_964194185.1). Taxonomy (NCBI): domain Eukaryota; kingdom Metazoa; phylum Chordata; class Mammalia; order Chiroptera; family Rhinolophidae; genus Rhinolophus; species Rhinolophus hipposideros. The sequence continues at coordinate 55,185,302 of NC_138057.1, read as the reverse complement.
CCATTTTGTTGATGAAGAAACTGAGACCCAATGAGAACATGTAATTTACCAAGTCGCCTACCCTGTGAGTGACAGATTGACAAGTCCCAGAGCAAAGGAGTAAGAGAAGAAGGGAATGGGCAGGTCTACAGATGTTGCAGAGTTCATAGAGAGTCAGAAGATCCTCAAGGTGATAAATTCCCAGTCACTAGGAAGATAGACCCCTTATCACGCTGCCTTGGTGAATCCTGGCTCTGTTATGAGCTACATGAAATATGGGCAAATCTGGTTCCTTTCTCCTAGATTGTTGAGAGCATGCAAGGTCTTACTGAGATATAAAGCATTTATCAGAGTATCTGATGCAAGACAATGCTCATTGGACGTTAGCTTCCGTTATTGGTGGTGGTGATATTCCAGCAGGAAGTGTGACTGGAAAGAGAGCGGCAAGACCCCAGCCTCAGCCCTCTCTAGAGCTGATGGCCCCACATGGAACTAACACACAGGCAAAGTACATTCTAACAAAATTATTTGCTTTAGGTACCTTTCTTAATCTGTTCATACTCTCTGTAAATACGAATTCTCTCCCATTTGCAGCCATTCTGTGCTGGACATATCTTATTTTATTCTGATTTACTAACCATGGGGAATTTGCCTTCTTAGTTCTATATTTCTCTATTGCTTATAAAGTGCCATATAAACTATCATTGACTTTCTTAGAACTATATTTCTATATTGCTTAGAAAAAGCCACATCAACCACAATTATATAATAGTTCTATGAATGTTTGACAGTTAAACCAGAGCTGTGAATTGGTGGCCATGGGCTCAATTTGGCCTACAGGTATGTTTCGTTCAGCCTGCCTGCTGACAAGCTTCAAATTAAATTAGCAATATTTGATAATGTGGTGATTTTATATTAAAATCCAGATTTCTAGCTTCTTTTAAAATTTTTGGAAAGCCTGGCAACATGGGACCTGCATTCCCTGTGCCAACAATTGATTGGCATTGGATAGGGGCTTCTGCCTTCAGTTAAGGCAATGGTCTCCAGTTTGCCATCGTCCCCACCACTCTCTATGGTTCCCCAACACCAAGGCTGAGAATCATTTGCCATTTGTCATCACACATTCATTCTGCCTTTTCTTATAAAAAACAGAAAAGTGGAATAGATTGATTGCTCATGTCTCTGTTAAAAATGGGTAAAAAGATGATATAGATAGATGATAGATAGATAGATAGATAGATAGATAGATAGATAGATAGATGGATAGATAGATAATATAGATGGAAGATAGGTGTGTGTGTGTGTGTGTGTGTGTGTGAGAGAGAGAGAATGCTCACATCATGTTTCAGGAAAGATGTGGAAAACATTTCTATATATTTAATATACAAATAAAGCATATCTACGTTGAAAAAAATGAAGCTAAGATGATATTATGAACAAACCTGATCCCCTCAGTTATATATGTTACCTGAAGGATGCAGGCATAGCTGCATTTTGATTGGTGGGCTCAACTGTGGTCCATTTTGTCAGTCCAAGACACATACGCATAAGGCAGCAGGTTCCTTTACTACTGTGTGCACATTTCATATTTTGTTGGTTCTCTGTAAGTATCTGATAAAATCTAATTCGCTGGAATCTAAAGATGAAAGTCCCCAAAGCACATTTCTCCCCTAGAAATGACTGGAAAGAGATACACATTAATATTGTTAATTCCGTACCTACTTCACCTGAGAAGTGAGACCGTGTCCATAGGCAGTAGGGCGCTCATTTTGGAGTTGGGCCTGGAGGTCAGAACTGTGAACTCAGACTGATGGAAGCCAGGGAGGGTGTCCGGTCTAGAAGCTGGAAGGGGTCCAAATGGTCTCAGCCGCAGATAATGGGAGGGATGGAGGCAGGACGCCAAGCAAGGCATTTCACCTCCTGCCAGACTGACTGTATTTTGAGGTTTTAAGCGATTTTCTTCCATTCAATGGTAAGCTGTAGAAACAGCCAGGAGGAAACTTCGTGTCATACTCACGCTGGTCTAAATTGTTTACTGCGGCTTCAGTACAGTTTGTGAGATTGGGACGTGTGGAGACGTAGGGATCTTTTGTCCCAGCTCTTCCAGGTCTCAGCTAAATTAACTGGCTCTTCCATTTTCCTATAATCCATCCAAGTGTCCCAGAAAACTCAGTCTCCAAACATATCCTCCAGACTGTCTCGAGCAGCTGGAAGGGGCACAAAAATCAGTGAGAAGCATCCCAAATTTGGGGTTGGGAAGAAGTTATCAAGGACATAAATACACGTCCTTTTGAATCTGTTTCTTCAGTATAGGAGGATAACACTTCTCTTGTGGACCTGTGGTGAGAGAGTTCCCAGGAGGCACCCGAAGCTTGAATCCTCATCTGATTTCAAGAGCAGAGAAAACAGAACAGCCTTAACTAGCTGACTAGAAAAGAAGTTACTGGACTAACCAAAGAAGAGGGCTGACTTTTGGGTAATCAAGAAAAAAACATGGACAATTTAAACCCACAGCTGCCTTCAGGGAAGGACACTTTTGTTCTGATGAGCGCTTGATGATTTTGGATATGCACAGGGGGATGAGGGTTGGAAAGAGCAGGTTTGTTCCGCATAAGAGAGAAAGATGAAATAAAAAATCTGACAATCCTGGAGGGAAGAGGACAAGGAAAAAGGGAGGGAGAGCGTGTCAGATACTCTTAGATGCCACTGTCAGTGACTCGTCCCTACCTTGTTTCCCCGAAAATAAGACCCAGCCGGACCATCAGCTCTGGTCTTACATTATATTATGAGACCCAGTCTTGTATTATAGTAATATTATATTTTACTATATTATAGTACTATAAGACCAGGTCTTATATTAATTTTTGCTCCAAAAGACTCATTAGAGCTGATGGTCCGGCTAGGTCTGATTTTCGGGGAAGTACGGTATAACCACTGCCATTGCCATTTATGTGCCCTCCCGGCATGAGCCTCCGACAGCCAGCCTGGCCTCCGGAATCTGCTCTGCCCACAGCACAGCGCACCTACAGTGCAGGGGAGTTAAATCTGACCCCAGCAGCTCTCAACCAATGGGTGACTGGAGCTAGTGGATAAAGAAACATCAGCTCCCTTTCCCAGTTGGTGGGAACTCACAGCCCCTGCCCCCCTCGCAGCCCCTTGTTCCGTGCCCACACTGAGCACCTCTTGCTTCCCACCGCAGGCCACCCTGAGTGCTACACCTGCACTCAGTGTGAACAACCGGGAAGCACAGTGGACGTAACACCCTGTAAAGCACAGCTTTAACCAATAGAAGCCAGCACATACATTTTTCTCCCTACTTCTCCCGATGCCCTGTCCCGAGAAAGTCATTTATATCCAACGCATCTCAGAAGATGGTCTCCCAAGACTGAGTCGTCTTCCTCCTTCCCTGCCTCACTCCTTTTTCTTCACTTCTGCTCCCTAGGATGTTACTCCCTAATACCATAGAGACACCTAAGACTGCTGCCTGGGTACTTAGGATAAAATAGGTCACGAAGCTTATTCTCACTCTCTCCCACTCATGTATCTTAACAAGTAGTTGTCACTGCCAACTCCTAGGTCCAATTAGGGTGATGTCACCAATATAAAGGACCAGCATTATGATCTGTGGCCGGTCAGGATGACAAGGTCCCTATGGACTATGTAATAGCAGAAGAGTAAACATAGCCCTGAGGGAAAAAGGTAAATATACGAGTGTATATTATTCTCCTTGTCATATGAAAGCAAATTGCTTTTGATTCTCCCCACTGATAGGGATCCTGACTGCATTCGTCAGATCACATTGCATCCCAAGTACCACAGGTTGTGTTGACATATGCCAGTAAAGATACCACATCTGGCAGGGCAACTGCAGTTAAGGCTACATCTGGGCAAATGTGTGGCAATTCACTATTATCCACCACAACCCATTTGGCTTTTGCAAGGTCCATGCAAGTGAATTAGTGGAAATATAATGGGACCTACCACCGCTGCACCATTTAAGTCTGAACAGTGGCTCTAATCTCTGCAGTACTTCTTCGGAAGTGGTAGTGCTTTTTGTTTATTCTAGAGAGGGAGAAAGGAAGGTGCTTTCAAGGACTTCCACTTAACTTTTTCTACTAGACTCCACAAGTAGCTGACATAAGGTTTCCGCCAGGAACGAAGTATATTGATCCCAATTACATACTTGAGAAAAGGCCTAAACAGATGTGGAAGGCACAAGTAAATTATGTGAACAGGTAGCCCAGACCCCCATGTCAGCTACCACTTTGTACGAACATCCTTTCTTCAACTCACACTTCTGGCTTCATGGGTGGTTTCTTGCAACCAATAAACAGAGAAGGAAGGAACTCGGGCTGCTTCACAGATGAGTCATTGTGGTATGTTCGTGCTAGCTGAAAATGGACTTTTGCTATACTGCAGTATTTCAGGGATGGGCCTAAAAGACAATCATGAAGAGAATCGCTTCCTGTGGGTAGAACCATGAGCAGCACACTTGGCCAACCACTTTGATGGAGGAAGATGTGGCCTGAGTTACAAATATATATAGATGCCTGAGCAGTGGACAAATGTCCTAGATGTTGGCCTGGGGCCTGAAAGATAAGAATAGATGATCAGGGACAAGGAGATCTAGGGAAGTATTAACCTCTGGTAACAGGCAAAAAAATGTGTTGGTCTTTGTGTCTCACAATGCTCACCTGAGATCATCCACCAAAGAGTAGACATTCAGCGCCAGGTGGACAGAGTGATTCATCCTGTCAGTGTCAATCAGCCTCTTTCCTTGGCCACCCTCAGGCTGACATGGGGGAGCCTAAAAAAGAGCGACAATGGTGACAGGAGTAAATGGTAAGCGAAGGCCAACAGCATGGGCCCATACCTCTAAAGTGGATGGAGCTAGTGGCATTGTGATGTGCCCAACCTGCCAGACCGACACTGAGCCGTCGATATGGCACCATTCCTCATAGACACCAGCCAGCCATTTGGTGACGATTTCTCCAGACCCATTCCTGAGCAATCATTCCTCACCATCATTGATATCTATCTGGATATGGGTTTGCCTTCCCTGACCAAGTGCCTTTGCCAGGACCACCATCCAAGGACTTGCAGAATGTTTGATTTATCAATATGGTGCCCCACACAACGTCCCCTCAGATGCAGGGACCCATTTTATGGCAAAAGAGGTGTGACAATAAGTGAATGACCAAGGAACCCATTAGTTTTAGTGTGCAGCACATCACCCAGAAGCAGGTAGTGTAATACGATGATGGAAAGGCCTGTTACAGGCTCAGCTAAGGCACCAGCTTAGGGACAACATGGTACAGAATGTGGAGGCCATGGTCAATATGTGGTGCTGGGTCCCCAGTAGCTACAAAACTTGGGTCTGAGAGCCAAGGGATAGTAATAGCAGGACTGAGCCTTTTCACCCTGTCTCCTGGTGACCCACTGAAAACCTAGGTTCTTCTGAGTAGAGGTGCACTTTCCTACGGGAAGAATTCTCCTAGGGGAACATAATAAAGGCACTGAACTTGAAGCTAAGACTCCCACCTGCTCACTTTGAGCTGCTCATGCCAATGAGCCAGCAGACAAAAAAAAGAGAATGGCTATATTAGCAGGAACCTGATTACCAGGAGAGGTGCAACAGCATCTACCTTACGTGGGTAGAGAGGAACTCAGGTAATTTCCTGGGGATTTCTTGGTGCCTCCATATTTCATAAGGATGTTAAGTTGGCAAATGAAACAATCAAGGCAACTAAGAGACCAGACCCTTAAAGGATAAAGGTCCAGGTCACCTCATGAGGTGAGCAATTCAGGCCATCCAAAGTGTGCGCAAAACATAAAGGAAATCTAGAATGGGCAACAGAGGAGGGGAATGGGACTGGCTACAGCCGGGAGACTACAGCATATTTTCCTAACTCTCTTACCTAGCATCTTTTCAGAGATTTCAGTTGGCTATAGTCTTGAAAGAGACTCTGACTGATTGGACTTGTACCTCTCCTCTTATAAAATAAGTGAGAACATCTTGTTCTCACAATATTGAAGGCCCTATATCATAGTATAGGAGCTGGATCTATTGGGAGAGCATGAACAAACCTAAGTGGTCCAAGGAATGGACTGTATTAGATATCTCTAATGTACCACTTCAAATCCTTTCAGCATTACCTGCCTCTAGGTGGTCATTTGTTCCCGCCACAGGCATTGCTGCAGAGATCAGCTTAGGACAGACTCTAACCAACCTGACATGCCTTAACTTACACCCATACTCTATACCTCTCTCCTCCTGCTTCTGGACTTCTCCATTGATGGAGATGGAATCCTGCATGCGATGCTGCAGGATTCATTTAGTGCCCGCACATAAGCAACTTGGAAATGCAAAGGAAATCATATGTGGCAAACTTTTGAACAACGGGGGGTAGAAAACAGTGAAGAGCAATTTTTCCCTTCCTCTCCCAGGTGAACCACCCTGAAAAGCCGCTTCTCAAAAGAAAATCCCACAAGAATGAGAAATCATTTACATGTGATACGTATTTGCTCTTCTTCCTTCCCTGCCTCATTCCCCCTTCCCTCATTCCTGGGATGGTACTTCAGAAAACAGCACACAAGTCTGTGTTTCAAGCTCTGCTTTCTGAAACCCAGGTTAAGAGAGAGAAGTAAGAGCTTACAGGCACCATCAAATTAGAGGCCAGTAGCTCTGTGTGATGAACCAGCGAGTGAAACATTTCCAATGTGGGTGTGGCCCCAGAACATCTGAGGAATCATAAACCCAGTGTTCAGTCTGGAGTTGTTTGCATTCCAGCAACGGAAATCTCTCCTGCAATTCCCCTTCCCCCAGCAACAACAACAACAGAAGGCTTCAGTCAAGTTTCCCAAACAGATGAGCTATAGCCGGAACTTAGTACAAACAAGAGGGTAGCATCAGAGGTAAGCATAAGCACATTACCTTTCTGATAATTTACTTAGATATTGAGCATGACTTTGGGCTTCAGTCACAGAATGGGGGGAGGCAGAGGTCATTTCCAAGGGTCAGAGAGTATTCTAACATCTGACATATGAGCAGTGTAGTGTATCCAAAGTGAGACATATACAGTCTGTTTAAATCGATAGACTGTCCCTTCCTGGCTGTGTGACCTTAGAAAAGTTACCTAACCTCTCTGTGCCTTAAGTGTCATGAATTGAAAAACAGTTATAATACAGAGTTGTTAAATGGATCAAATTAAGTGACTCAGCTACATAGCTCATTAAGCATTTTTCTATTATTTAGTGCTTTTGTCTGTCCAACATAAATAAAAGGCCCAGATTTATAGTTATAAAATATCAGATCTAGAAGTGTGCTTGGAAATCTTCAAGCCAGCCTCCACTCGTGCCCAGAGAGAGGAAGGAGCTTTTGTACAGCCATAGTTAGTCTGGGGCAAAGCCAGAGCCAAGTGTCCTGATTCCTGTTCAGTGCCCTTTTCTCTGCCTTTCGGGGTTCCTGTTTCCCCATACATTCGGAATCAAGGTCATTACAAATCAGAAAGACAACAGGAAGTGAATGCTTCATTCTTAATATGTCCCAAAGTCTCTGCGTGCTCTGCTAAGTGCTGCCCCAGAAGTGTCTCTCTGCCAATCAGCATTAGTCAGCCATGGTCCAGACTAGTGTTTTTTAACCTGTGCTCCACATACAATCATTTTGTGGGGAGAGTGTGAAAAGTGCAGATTTTCCTAACCGCTACAAAACACCTACCAAATCAGAATGCCTGCAGGCGGAACCTGGTAATTGGAATTTTAAGAAGCGCCCTTGGTCTATCTTATGCACACTGAAGTGTTTGCAGTTGGCCTGAACTACCGTCCTGCCGTTGGCCAGGAACCATTTGGAGAGAGCAAGGGGCCTATCAGAGTAGATGTGGGCTGCCTATCCTCCATCCTGCTCCTACACCCTCATCAATACACCACACAATGGCTGTCATTTCCCCAATATCTATAAATAGGTGTGGTGAATATGGAAGCATTAAAGTTAACTGCTACTTTGTCTCCAGGAGGAGGAGAATTGATAAGCACGTCCTGGTGATAAGCCAGAAAGGGCAAGACTGACATCTGTCTGAAGTGACAGGAGCTTAATCACTGATTAAGAACTAAGGTGCCCAAATGGCGGGTCACACCTTGCCTTTGAGAGTGGCCAGTCCCAGCTCTGCTGGGCTTGACTGCAAAGCAGCAGGGATGGTCTTGGATCAGCAATAGGTTGCAGCTTCTTCTTTCCACAACCTTATAGGTTCAAGTGTTTGGTCAGTGACACCCCTAGGAGGTGTTTGGAAATGTCTGGGTAGGGAAGTTTCTTTTGTCACAATGAATGGGGACACTACAGACATTTGGCAATGCAAGAAGCAGTCTGTACAACAAAGAAATATCCCCGTGAAATGCTAGTGGATTCTGGCTTTCCAACTTTTTGACCAAGATCCTTGGTCTCACAATCCCATAAACACACACTTCTGAAACAAAAGTTTCATGTGTTCAATATTTATCCTTCCTATATGCAATGAACTTGGGTAGTTTCAACTCTATTTTGTTCTGTTCCATTGGATTAAAAGAAAAAGACAGGCTGATCAAATCCTATTAAATATATTTCCTGGCCTACAAATGGGCCACAACCCATACTAGGGTGTGATCATTTCAAAACTGTTAATCAGCACCAGTGGGTGGGAAGATGGAGTGAATCTCACTGCAAGAATCAGTTGTCTGCTCTCAGCCACACCACTTGACTTAAAAAATCTCAGGGCTAAAGTGTAAGCCCCAGTGATTTCTGATGAGCTAAATGAGTCTTGTTCTATCTCCCAAAACCAGATGTCCAAAGAGAGACAAATAATTGTCCATTGCTGAGGCCCTGCGTTTTTACGGGGTGCTGCTCTGGGGTAGGCAGCCCACGTGCTTTGCGTTTCCGCACAATGGGAACGGATGGATCCATTCCATTCATAAGCCCTTGCTTCACAGTGGACAATAAAATTAGCCACAGTGGAAGTGAGGTGAGGGTGGATTGAGGACCTCACCTTCTCTGAAACATAGCCTGGCAAATGGGCAATCTGGTTCTCCAAACTGATCCAAATTTTCCTGCCACCACATACAAGCAGGCCAGGTTAGGATGAGGCAGAAGAAGTACAAGAATACATGCCACCCAGGAGACCAACGTAAGATCAGGCTTGAGGGGTGGGGCCTGAGACACTGGATGGTGGGATAACCAGCCACCATTTGACAACCTCCTAACCACTAACTAAAGTCAGTCACAAACAAAATACTCTGATCTTAATTGTTTGTGACTAATTCTTCCTCTAATATATTTACCAGACCCTTAACAACCATCATCTCAACATACTACGTTAAATGGTTGGAGAATCACCGCTTTCAGAAAATATGGCCTTTCCTTGTCTTTTCACAGACAGTCAGTCCCTCCCTGTCTTGGTTTATGCCTTTCCTGCTTCCTGGATTTTGAGACTCAGTATTCTCACATTTACAGCCCTTGAGTAGAATACCACACACTCCCTCTGCAGGACCCCGGTGTCGCCACGGATATGCCCGTTCAGAACCTCCCCACACCACTCCAGGCCCCAGGGAGCCCAGCTCTCCCACTCTTAAAAATATGTGATATTTCAAATGTTTCCCCACCAAAAAGCTGACCAAAAAAAATGTCAACTTGCCCTGGCCTGAGCAGGTCTCTATTCTTATAATCTAAACAAGATTAAAACAACTCACATATGTAGGGACCATCATAGTTTCCTCACCACTTATCGTGATCATCACAGCAATCCTAAAGATGTCAGGGCACATCTTAATATCCCCATTTCAGAGATGAGAAAACAGATTCAGAGGGGTTAAGCACTAACTTTCTCAAGGGCAGTAAGATAATAAAGGGCTGGAACTTACCCTTGGGTCTTCTGGCCTCACATTCATATTCCACCCATATTCTGCTTCACTCCACCGTCTCAGCAAAGCACCCAGGCTGTGTTCAGAACTCTGTCACCTACCTCTCTACCCAGGTGATAACATGAAAAGACAACTGACAGGTTTCTCCTTCACATGAGACGTCACAGGAATCTTGTGGGAGGTATAAGTTTAAGGTGAGTCCAGGGAAATCCCGACCTACCTTTTTCACCACATCAACACTTGTGCTTCACATATAATATTTGCCAAGAGGGACTGCTGTTGATGTGGGTGCCTTTTTGTTTGGTCAGGTTCAGCTCTTCAGACCCCCAATTCCAATAGCTGCTTATGGTCTATGAATAGAGAGGAAAGATTAGAGAATTGGCATCTTCAGCAGACAAGACCATGTCCAAGAAGGAACAGTGTTCTAGAAGAAGCCAGCAACTCATGCAGAACCGTGAAACTAGAAGTGGGGGTTGACCTCTATACGAGCTCCTAGTCTATGGTTGTTCGGTGAAGGAGCAAGTAGCCTCTGGACATCAGAAATTCCTGAAAGTGTGTGGGGTATTAAGCCCAGGAAAACGGCTGATGGCTATACTGATCACGAGAGTCATCAAGAAAAAGGTGCTTTGTGGATTCTCTTTAGAAAAGTTCAGATGTGTAAAACATCTCAGAAGAGACTCTAGTCAAAATCGAATCAAATAAAAAGTAACTTTATCTTTTTGCTTTAAAAGGGCAAGCTTTAATAACTTTAAAAATTATCAGAACAGCTCTTTGCCCAAATTTTTACATATGTGTGTTACAATGGATTTTTCTGAAGCCAAATTTCCTCTTTTATGTTTGTGAAACCTCATGAAATGGAACACCTACCTTCTTCAAAAGATTCTTTGAAGCCATAAAAAGGTTCATACACTTTGACTCAATAATCCCCTTCTGGGAAGCTAGCCTAAGAAAATACGCTGAAATATGGAAAAAGCTATATGCAGAAAAATAGTCATCAAAGAGTTGTTCAGTGAAAAACTGGAAGTAGCCCAAATATTCAAAGAGGAGAGGGAGGATGGTAAAATAAATTATGGCATAAGCCTTGAAGAAATATTCTATAACTATTAAAAATGATGGATATGAGGTTTATGAAGGAGCACAGAAAATACTTGTGATAAAGTAATGGGTAAAAAAGTTTGGAAAAATATTTGCACATACATGGTTTGTAAACATACGAAAGGAACATGAAAATACAGTTGCCACACTGTCAAAGTGGAAGCCTTATGGATTTCTACCTTGTTTTCAAATTTCTCTAACATTATTCTATCTCCACTTTTTGAAAAAGTTCAATACCTAAAAACAAAGCAAAGAAAAGGCAATAGATTCTATTAATACTTTCAGTACAAAGAAACATCATTAGTAAAGGTTAGGGGGATAAGCTAAGATGAGAAACTACCCATCTTATTGCCCAAATTATTAAGTGTCTTTAGAATGTTTTCATGTTTTGTGAAATAAATGTAAAATATATGCAAAAAGCAAACATAAAAATATACTTTTGTTTAAGGCACAAAAAACACAAGTTATATTACTGCAGAAACCATGCAGGGTTTAAAGATTCCCTTATTTCTATGTTTTCAGGTTGCTATGGATCTACCTACTAGGGGCTTTTTGTCAAGTATCTCTCTGCATTTTTAATTTCAACTGTTAGTACTCAACATGCCATGATCAGCTGGAGATGGATGTCAGATTTAGAAAACAAGTCTCATTTTCTCCCTCCACTATCCAGGATACTTAGACTCATGGAAGAATTAGAAAGAACCTCGAGGTCATTCAAGTAGACATCTTCTTGGCAGGAGCACATGTCCCAGTGATGTGCAGGGTCCCAGACACACTACGTAAGGATGAATCTGGAGTCCAAGTGCTATCCAGCAACAAAATAAAGCCAATTTACAAAGGTGGGAAAAAAAATCCCAAACCTAACACAAATACCTGGGAAAATGCAAATTGGAAATGTAAATCAAAGGAATATAGCTCTTACCACCATTTTTTTTTTAAAAGAGGCAGTGAGGAGACATAAAGGCACCTGTTCCAGTTATCTATTGGAATAGTTGCATAACACACTATCCTAAGCAATTTAAAACAAGAACCTTTTTATTGTATTTCACGATTTTATAGTTCGGGAATTTAGGCAGGGCTCAGCTGAGAAATACTTTTTCTCTTCATGGCATCGGAGGGCACTCAGCAGCACTCAGCTGGCACATGAGTCTAGAGGATCCAAGGATTCCCTTACTGCCCGATGCGTTTGGGATGGCTAGCAGGCTGGACGCTGCTGGATCTGCCAACCGCAGCTCCTACACCAGGCCTCCCTTGCATGGCAGTCTCCTTGGCACGGTCAGAGCTCTTTAAAGTGGTAGCTGGCATCCCCCAGAGCAAGCATTCGAAGAGACCTACACCTAAGCGGGGAGGCTCCTTGCAACCCAGCTCAGAAGTTCCAGAACATGACTTCTGCCACATACTATTGGTTAATCACTAAGGCCAGCCCAGGTTCAAGGGCCAAGAATTAAACTCCACCTCTCAATAGGAGAGAGAGCAACAAATTTGTGGTCATCTCTGGGCTACCTCAGTATCAGTTTACATACATTCAACTGGGAAGAAAATTTTAGGGAGGAAGCAGTGCAAAGGGATGCAGTTCATGCATCTACTGCTGGTGATGTTATACATTGATACAACGCTTTGAGAAATCACCTTGTCCATGTGTACGCAACACGTAAAACCACTCATCCACAGGGGCCCCCAGTCTCATTCCTGGGCATCTATCTGTCCTAGAGAAGTAGTTATACCAGAGACATGACAGATTTTCTGCCATCTAGCAGAGTGACAACAATAGACAAAACCTAAAAGTTCAATAGGAGGAGACTGATTAAGGCTGAACATCACTCTGAAATAGCAAGTCGCTATTAAGAATGTTAATTATAAAAGTTTTACGTGGAAAATATTTATAGTGTTGTGTTAAAAAAATATAAACGTGAAATGCATGTAAACAGGAATCAGACAGGAATAAATGAAGGGAACAGACAGGAATAAAAATAGTTTCATTAGGGTAATGACATTAAATCATTATTTTTTCTTTTAGATTTTTTTTTCTTTAAAATACAAGGGAACAGAGAAATATGTTAAACAACAAACACCATGGGGGATCCAAACAGCAAAATCCAGACTGTGAAATACTCACTGTCCAGGACAGATGGCCAATTTTCGTCAACAAGTAAATTACAAGGGAAAAAAAAGAGGTTTTTAAAGAGTTTAAAGAGACATTTAGAAGTTTAAAGAAGACTTTAGAGACTTGTTAACCAATTGGAATGTGTGGACATTATTTCAATCTTGATCTAAATAAATGAAATGTAATGACAACATTCAAGAGACATTTGGGGGCGGTTGAGCTCTGGACTTTTCCTATCAAAGAAATATTGTTTATCTTGTTAAAGGTGGTAATGGTATCGTGGTTAGCTTTTAAATCCTTATCATTTAGAGATAAATACAGACATGAGATAAATACAGATTAAATGATGTGGTTTCTGGGATTTGCTCCAAAAAAATCTGGAAGGGTGGGAAGCAGTGGGTAGGGTAAAGATGAAATGAAACAAGGAGATGGTAGGCAAGGCTGGATGATGGTTGGGGTAGTAGTATATATACTGTTTTGTATTTCTTTGAAAGTTTCCATCATAAAAAGGAAATTGTTTGTTTGTGTATTTGTTTCAATGTCCTTTAATGAAGGGACAAGCCAGGCTACCTCATGGCCAGAGCCATGAATCTGATGATGGTGTGGAGAAGATGCCTGGTGAGCAGTGGGGCTCTTAGAGATCTAGAAAGCGGTTCTTAGAGACAGCAGACCTAGCCCTGGTCCCAGATGGGCTGCTTCCAGCCTGTGCCCTCTCTGAGTCTCAGCTTCCTCCGCCATTCACCAGGAATAAAGGTCTTCCCTTTCACAGTGTAGTGATGCTCCCCTCAGGAGCCCCAAGAAGCTGTCTGACACCTGCTGTGGGCAGGAAAGCTGCTGGGAACTGTGCATATATTAGGAGGAGAGATAAGGCACGAGCTCCCTGGCCTGTCCTGGTCGGTGAATGGACACGTGGTGACCTTGGCTAATTGACTGGCTGATTACTGGTCAGGGCACAGAAAGGGAGGGCACATCTGAAGCCAGAGTCCTGAAGAGGAGCCCAGCAGGGCACTTGTCATCCACCATCCGACAGCAAGCCCTGGGGAGCAGGGATAAGAGCTGTCCTGTCCCCGACCTTGTGCTAAAGAGGTGAGGGGTCTCAGAACTCTGCAGAAGGTCGTGAACTGCTGACAAGCCCAGGCACAGCGTCCAGATGAGAGGGACAGAGAAGAGCCAACTTCAATGACCACCTCAAGGCACAGAGGGAGACTGGGCCTCCTGGGGCTAACCTCTAAATTCCCGGTTCTCTGGGATGAGGCTGCCGGGCAAGGACTCCTGGATGTCTGAAAGGGGAACTAGCTGCGTTGAGAAGAAGGGAAGTCCCTGAGGCTGGGGGAAGCAAGCAGTGACTATAACCAGGACTCAGGACTCTCGACTCTTTCCCAAGGAGGAAAGCGACAAGCCTGGCTTTAAATTCCAGCTGGGTGCCCATGGGCAAGTCACTTCCCCCTCTGACTGGCAGTGTGTCCTCTACAAAGTGAAGACAGTAAGGCCTGTCTCGTAAGTTTATTAAGCAGATGAATCTAGACTGGCATCGGGAAGACCTTTAACATTCATTCAGCCCCTCCCTCCGAACAGAACCCCATGCAGCAGCTGTCTCCATATTCTAAGCAAAGGTCTAACTCCAAGGGAGACATTCAGGATTCAGAAGCACGGGGGTGGAGGGGAACAGAGGGGATTCACACAGAACTCACTCTTTAGAAAGCAGGGATTTCTCAGTCCTGGCGGCCACTGGCATCACCTGGGGGCTTTCAGAAATGCTCATGCCTGATCTCACCCTAGACATTCTGATGTGCTTGGTCTGGGGCAAGGGGATTTTTAGAAGCTTCCCAAGTGACTCCAGTGTGCAGCCAGGGCTGAGGTTTCCTGTGATACTCCCGATAAAGACCAAGTGAATGAGAAAATCAGCTCTTTCCTTATGGCACTTTAGGGCCAAGTGCAGCTGGATGGGGAGAGGGAGGGGTCTTAGGGTCCAAAGATTTGGGAGATTAAAGAAAAATTTAACCCCTTGGACACTAGGGTCAACTCTGGAATGCTGTCACATGTTTGGAGCTTGGAGAAATTGCCAAGCCTGGTTTAAGTTTGCTTTTTTAATAACATGGTGAATAGTTCTGTGTTGGGTTTCTCCGCCTCCCCCCATTGTTTTGCAATGACTTTTGTTCAAAGGCTTGAAAAATTTGATGTACCATGTCCCTCTGATATAGATGTCTAAGAATAAATTAGAAAACATTTGAAATACATTGAAATATATTTAGGAAAAAATGCCATTTTGTACTACAAGGATTGAGGGTCTATAGAAAGACGCCTTTCAGAATAAATGTCAGGCATTCTTTTTGGATGAATAAGTCCCCACAGAAGTCCCATCATGACTGGTCAGTTCATCCCCCAATTCTACTCATAACTGCTCATTGATTCTGCGTGAGGCACTCTGAACTGGAGTTGGGTCTCCAACACACGCAGGGATAGAAACTCTTGGTCCAGTCCTGGAAAATGGATGCTTTCTTTCCTTTCTCAAGCCAGAGGGATCTGGCAGCGGTTTCTCAGACTTCTCTCTTTTCCTCTTGGAATCTTCCTGCCCCTGATCTCTGATCAGCAAGGATTACAGAGGAGGAAGGACGACATAGTGCAGAGGCTCTGAAAGTGTGGCCAGGGAAGAGCAGCATCACCATCACCTGAGAACTTGTTAGAAACACACATTCTCCTGCCCACACAGCAGACCTACTGAATCAGAAATTCTGGGGTGGGCCCCTGGCCATCAGTGTTATAACCAACCTTCCAGGAGCTTCTGACCCACTAGAGCTGAGCACCACTGATTAAGAGCACAGGCCAAACATAAACAAAGTGATTCAAATGCCAGCTCTGCCACTTACTACTTTGGTCAGTCACTTCACCTCTCTGATCCTCTGTTTGCTCATCCGTAAAATAAAAGTGATAACAGCACTTACCACTCTAGGGTTGTTGGAGGATTAAGGGAGTGATTAACACTGTCCTTTGCAGGGCTGGGACGAGGGTGAGGTGACTATAGTCCTGCGAGCACCTCCTTAAATTCTGCACCCATAGATGTTTCACTCAACTCACCCTCATCCCAGCCCTGGTTTTTGATATTCCAAAAGTGCTCTGTAAATAGCCGCTACTATTTTATATTATTGAGGGATCTGAAATTTCATCCATCTTCAGAGTCTTGCGCAGGCAGAGTTCTGGAGCCAAAGTCTTTAGACAGTTTGGTGTAGAGGAAAGAGCACTGGCTTTGGAGTCCATGGGACAGGATTTGAACTCTAGCAATGCCAGGCAAGGAGAGAGGCACAGGGCAGAGGCAGGGCAAGCCCGGCTCCCCAAGACAGGCTCCTCTTACTGGGCAGAGCTCTTTCTTCCTTCTTTCCTTTTTTCTGAGAGAAGGCAAAGGTCACTCTTGAGTTTGGGCTCCCTCATTTGTGATCATTGTATATTCTGTATCAGTAGGTACTGAAAAAGCATTTGACAAAACCCAACATCCATTTCTGATGAAAAGTTTCAGCAAACTAAGAATCAAAGGTGAATAGACGGGGAGTTCCTCTGCCAAAAGGCAGCCACGAAACCCACTGCTAACGTCTTACCTAATGGGAAAAGACTGGCCCCTCGCCCCCTACGATCAGGAATAAGACTGTCCATTGTCACTGCTACTCAATGTTGTGCCAGAAGTTCTAGTTAGTTCATTAAGGCAACAAAAAGACACAAAAGGCATCCAAATTGGAAAAGCAGAAGTAAAACTGTCTTTATATACAGATGACATCATTGTCTATGGAGAAAGTCTATAGCAAACCTACCAGAACTAATAAGTGAGTGTAGCAAGGTTGTAGGATATCAGTTAACATACAGAAACCAATTTCATTTCTATAGCAACAAAAAATTAAACATTGAAATTAAAAAACAATGCCATTAATACTAGCGTAAAAATATGAAATACTTATGTATAAATCTGGCGAAAGATGTGAAAAACCTATACTGAAAACTATAAAACACTGCTGAGAAAAATTAAACAAGACCTAAATAAATGGAGAGATAGCCCATTACTTAATCCAAGGTCACAAAGATTTACCCCTATTTTCTTCTCAGAGTTATATAGTTTCAGCTCTTACACTTGGGCCTTTGATTCACTTTGAGTTAGTTCTTATATATGGTTTAAGGCAGGAGTCCAACTTCATTGTTTTGCATGCGAATATTCAGTTGTCCCAGCACCATTTGCAGAAAGCTGTCCCGCCCCCCCCCCCCATTGAATGGTCTTGGCACCATTGCAGAAAATCAATTGATGACAAACGTGAGGGTTTCTCTCTGGACCCGCAAAGTCTATCCCACCGCAAATATGTCTGCCTTTATGCCAGTACCACACACAGTTTCGATTGCTGTAGATTTGTAGTAAATTTTGAAATCATGACTTGTGAGTCCTCCAACTTTATTCTCCTTTTAAAATATGTTTTGGCTCTTCTAGGATTGCACAACTGATTTTTATAAAGATGTAAAGGTAGTTTAGTGGAGAAAGCACAGCCGTTTCAGCCAACAGAGTTCTGGAACAATTCCATATTATATGTCCTTGATTTTTGCACTCTTTTCTGCCTGTGACCACTGCTTTTGGCTCAACCACTGGTTTCTGAAATGCTTCTATTCTTCTAGAAGTCCTTTTCTTATTTTTTCTCAAAAACATAAATTTAACTAAATTTCATTAAATTGAAATCTTGGTCAGTGCTTTTTTTTTTTTTTTTTTTTTTTTGGAGGCTGTGCCTCCTCATTCTATTTATTTCTGAACCTGGGGGTGTGAGCAGCTTAAAAGGAAAAATTAATGTGACCAAGGATCCTCCTTGTGAATCTGTGTTCCCTATGCCTTCCCCAGACAAATGGCCTCCTTCCCCATGGTGGGCTCTGGGGGAAGGCCTGAGTAGCCAAATAGCTACAAGGATTCAGACATCTGCAAGGCCATCGGGCACAGGGCAACTTCTCTCACTTGGTTTCTAAAGGCGTAAGGAGCTCCTGAGCATTTTCACCCACTTTGTCCATTAGCATAACATATGTCTACAGGACATGAATCATGTATCTGGTCCACAGGTATCCGTCCTGCTAACCAATGCAAACAGGCCTCTGAGGGCCTGGATTTGGCCATTGGTTGGGCGGGAGGAACCGGGAGAGCTCTGGGAAGCAGAGAGTTCTCACGGTTCCCCAGGCCAGCACCTTCAGCATCACCTGGGAACTCACTAGAAATCACATTCCCAACCCCCATCCCACACCTGTGGAACCAGAACTCGGGTAGGGCCTAGCAACTCATGTTTTATCTAGCCCCCTTCAGGTGATTCTGATGCACCTGGGAAATTAAAGCACTTACCTGCAGGCACTAAATTACCCACATTTCATATCCTGCTTCTGCCATTTGCTACCTGTTACTTAAAAAATCTCTGGGTTTCCGTCTCTTCATCTCTGCAATGAAGATGATCACGGTATCAGTCTCCTACAGGCTGTTGTTCAAATTAATGGAACAAGCCATGTAAATTATTAGGAGTCACTTAATACTCATTAGTTGATAAATGTGACTTTACCTTGTTTGTGAAAACTCATTGTCACGTGTAACAGTTGTATGACACTTCTTAAAATTTCTCAAAGAAATATGTGTCTGATGGCCCTACTCACTTTTATAAGAGGCAAGACAGGTATTATCATCATCTTCATGGCCCACAGGTAGAAACAGAAGCCCAGGTGGTGAACTGTCCTTCAGGGGTCACAGTGAGAAAGCTACGGATCTGAAACATAAAGCACTTCTGACTTGAACCTCATGTGTTCTCAGAGTGCAGGCCAGCAATGTGAGTTGACAGTTTAACTGTTCTAATTTAGGTACCTGTGTTTGTCCACTACAGGAAGAACATTTGGTTAACGGTGATGCTGTTCATTATAAAGCCGAACCCAACTTAGTACCTTACTCATCACTGCTTCCCGAGAGTCCTCGTTTCCGAAAGGGGAGAGGCCGTTTGGGGCAGGGGGACTGGCTGAGCAGCTCCAACTTCTGGCTGCAACATTTCTTAGCTGAGCACATGACCTTGAACAAATCACCTTGCCTCTTGGAACTTCCTTTTCCTCTTCTGTAATATAGAGTATTATCTCTACCTTGCCCAGTTCCCAGAACAGCCTTGGGTCTCAAACGAAATAGTAGACGTGGACGCACTTTGCAAAGTGTAAAGTGCCTACACAATATGGAGACAGAAGCGGCAGAGGTGGTAAAGGAAGAGTTTGCTGAAGACAAATCCTGCCGACCCCGCACCAGCGCTCCGGAGCCCTGTGGTCTGGCAAGGCCAAAGCGCTGTGCAGCTGGTGGGCGGTAGATGGAGACTGACAGAGAATTAGTCAGGATGTGTGGTCTGACCCTTTTTAGGGAGCGGCCTGCCGGGGCAGGGGGAGCCCAGAGACCCTGCCAGGCAGAGCCACAGACATATGCCATCACAGGTGTGAACCATCAGCTCGGAAAAACCCACCACTCCCTGCTTCCTGGTTAGTCAAAGGCGCTCTGGAGTCCATGTGAAGTGAAACAAGTTCTCGTCCCAGCTGCTGGTTCACAAGTTGACCCTGGGCAAGAACTTCACTTCTCTGGGCCTTAGTTCAACAACACAAGGTGGCTAGTTCTCAACTATTCCACCACCCTTTTCATTACCCCTCTTACATCTACTAATGTTTGCATCTGAAAAGTTTCCCTACCGGTACCCTAATGAAGAACGTTTGCCCTTTGGTAGCTTCAAGGCACACAACTGAGCTTCCAGGAGATGATTTCCCAGTGGTTGAGTGTTGGAGCCGGGGAACCAGACTCCTGGATGGGAATCCAGCCTGGCTGTGTAATCTCGAGCAACTTAACTCCTTTGACCCTCAGTTTCTCCATCTGAAATATAGAGATTATAAACATACCCACGTTCCCAGGTTGAAGATTAGTGAGATGATGCGTGTGAAGGGCTCTGCCAACCTCCTCGCAGAAGGTAAGCTCAATGGGAACCTGTGATAAGTATGGCCAGCAACCTCAGCTTACCGAGGGACTGCTACCCTGAGTTGATTTCAAGGAAAAGCAGAGACACCTGACACTGTGAGGAGCCTGTGAGCCTTCACACTGGCTTCTGTACTATTTCTTTCAGGCTTGTGGAAGAACTGGAAATAGTCCGAGGACCTCTACCCCCAGGGACCCCAGCCTGGGAACTACTGGCTGAGTGGAGCAAATCATAAAGCTTGTTCCAGCTTTGACAACGCCTTAGCTACGCTGAAGGTCAGCCAAACCTCTTAAAAGAAATCCACATGGCCCACATGGTCAGTGGCAGCTGTGCCTGTGGTGAGTCCAAGGCAGACCCCAAAAGGAGCGGCCACAGCCCAGATCTTCTCTCCCAGGGCCAGGGCCCCTGAAGAAGTGTCACACATCAGAGGAAAGCTTGCCGCCTCCTATTCAACTCGCCTCTATGTCCCCTCCCACCTCTCTGATCTGAAAAGACCAGGAAAAAAAGAAGTGGTTATTTCAAAGGCTGGGCGAGCCCCCTTTAAAGGCAAAAGGGTCAGAGAGCCTGAGATTTGAGTTCCTCGAGGACCCATTAAGAGAGAACTTTGCCTGTTTCTTTTCCTTCATTTCCCTTTTCCTCTCCTCGCAGGCCTGTTCTAAATATATATCTTGGAGGTCAAGATACAGGATGGCAAGGGGCAAAAACCCAGCCACCAAAGGTAGAGAGAAAACTCTGGAGCTGGGAGTGGGTGGAAGTGATTTAGGGGTCAGCTATGCTGGTGATGTCTCCCAGGGCACATGCCATGCTGATGGGAATGAGTGACTAGCCTCCCCTCTGTGGATGCCTTCACACCCATTCTCTCACTGGCTATTCACACCAACCCCGTGAGATCTCTAAGGCAGGGGTTCTCATACTCTTATTCCCATTACACAGAGGAAGAAACTGAGAGCCAGAGAGGAGGTGACAACACAACAAATCATAGCGAATTTTTATTGAGCAATTATTAATTTGCTGAGAAGGTACTAGAACTGTGCATGCATTATTTAATTTAATCCTCACGAAAATCCTATGAGGTAGGTACTATCATTACTATCCCCATTTTACAGTTATGGAAATTAAGGCACAGAGATATCAAGTAACTTCAGTTCTGTTGTACACCAGAGCCCACACTTGTAATCGCTGGCTATCTTGGCCCTGCCCAACGACCACACGAGTCGGTGGCAGATCTGGAAGTCAAGCCAAGCTCAGTGCTCTTCCCCTGCCACCCCTCTGCTTCAGTGTGGTCAACGTAAAGATGGTGATTCTAAAAATCAGGTCTACACAAAAGGACCAGCAATATGGGAGGAAGCGAGCACCACATTATGGAGGTGCCTCCCAGCCAAAAGCACACAGCCCTTTGGTGGGGTGTGAGGGAGTTGTTGGGGCTGGAGATAGGGTTCCTTCCTGACACGAGCATCCGAATGGAGGACACAGAAATCCATTGTAATTGACACACAAATTTCCCCCAAAGATTTCTAGGTCCCTTTTTCCCCCCCACATTATTACGTTATTCATTCATTCTCTTAAGCTACAATTTACTGAGTGCCTGCCATGTGCCAGACGCTGTGTCACCTAACAACAGAGAAGACAGCAGTCTCTGCCCACCTGGAGTTTAGACTCCAGGGACTTACACAACCCAGGTGTTCCTCCTGGGACTTCCTCTATGAAACTAAGATGTCCCACTCTGGACCTTGGCTCATTCTCTTTCCCATCTACAGCTCCTTGTGCTGGGATGCCTTCTCTGATATTCCCAACAGCAGAGTCACTCCTTCTGCCAGGCTCCCTTGGCTGCTGCAAGTGTTTACATATTTCATGGGCAGTTGTCCTGATCTGCTTTGAATTTCAGGTAGATGTTGGGGGAGTGGGGAGTTCCCCCACAAAACCACAAGCTCATGGACAGCAGAGATGGTGTCCTATTCTGGTTTTCCACTGTCAGCCATCCTGGCACAGAGAAGATGCTCATTCATTCAGCAAATATGCACTGAGCACCTACGACGTGATTCTGCCCCTGGGTTTACAACAGAAAACAGAACAGGCCAAAAGCCTGCCCTCATTGACATTCTAGTAAGAACTTCTAGATGGACAAATCAATGACTGAATGAATATACATCAAATCCTGAAATCTCTTTTTGAGACCCTACACCCAAAAAAAAAAAAAAAGGTACATTTCAGGACTGTTTGTGTATCCACAAAGCTAAATATTTACCTAAACTAAGTGAGCTCTTGAAGGAATCCTACCTTCCTCTGTGGTGTGAGTGTTTAAAAATCACCGGAAAGGGATTGTGTTAGAATTAATCTTTGCAAGACGACCTTGCTTTGGGCATCCAAAGCCATTATTGAGGTATTAATCTGAGGCTTGGATGAAATAAAATAAACTAAACTTAAGAGTCATAGAAATGATTCAATTTGAGGAAACACCGGGTCCAGGGACAGTAATAACAAAAATAATCACAGCAAACACTTCCACAGCGCAGACTGTGTGCCAGGCCTGGGAGAAGCCCCTGGTTCCTGACAGATGACAAAGCTGTGTCGGAAGGAAGGCGGGGGCTATGAGAGGGGTGACCCTGACTGGCGCTGACCCACAGATTGGGCTATTGTTCACTGGGGCTCAGACCATCCTGGATCCACAGCAACTTCGCAGGCCCCATGCCTTTGAAATTCCCAGGAATTCAATGGTGGAAAAGACAAGTCTTCCCAAGGGAAAGGCAATTTAACTCCCTAAAATTGGAAAATTGTGCTCAGGAGAAGAAATTCCTTGGAACTAAGGAGGCATCTTTACTCCCTGAAAAGAAGATTAAAAAGCACATTTATTGAACACCTATTATATGACAGGCACTGTGCTAGAATTTAATGTGAACGGTCATTTACTCACTGCTGGGAGTTATTCAAATGAGAGGCCATAGCCAAGAATGAAATATATAGATACTGTTAGTGCTCAGGGCAGACACGCAGCCAGGATATTCCTATATAACTATTCTGCTGGTTAAAATATTTACATATTTCTGTTCTAGCTGGTACAGAGCAGCTGCACTGAGACCTGGAGTGCCCTCCTCCCTGCCACACAGACCCCAGGGCCTTTTCCCATCCTTCCCCCATTTCCCTGTGATCCAGCTACTCCAGAGTAACTCCAGCACAGCTAGGAGCCCAGAAGCCCCGGCTCCCATCATGGTTCAGCCTGATCTGATTGGCCAGTGCCCGCTAATGTTCTGCGTATCACCTCTTGCCTGGCCCTCCTGGAACTCCCACACCAATGGGTGTCTCACTTAACCCCAACCAGCGCTGTGAGGGGACAACTATTGACTCTGTCAGACTCCTCCTTCCAGCTCCTTAAAGGTCACTGCCCTCTCATTCCTCACTGTATCCTGTTGTAAGCTGATCCCAGCCAGTAATTTCTGATTTTTTCCACCCACTCACTACCCCTGAATTGTTTCTCCAGCCTGGACCTCTCTCCTGAGCTGCCCAGGTGGCCAGCTGCATGCTGGATATCTCCCTGGGAAGTCCTGCTACCACCTCAAGCTCAAGGTCTCCCCAAATAACCGAGGTCAGCTTCTATCTTCTTTCTGAGACCTTTCCTTTCTCCTCTTCCTCCTCCTCCTGTGGTCCCCATTTCTCTCATTCATGCATATGCATTCACACCATAAACACTCATAGAGCATCTGTCACGTGCCAGGATGAGGAAGCGAGCAAGTTAAATCCTCAAGGCGCCTACAGCCCATCAGGTGTCCAAGCTAGAAACCTGAGCACCACCTGAAACTTCTCCCTTCCTCACCCCCAGCGGGAACCTTAAACAAGTCCTGCAATTTGCTCCTTTCCCTCCATCTCCACTGCCAGGGCCCGAGCCCAAATCCTCATCCTTGCTCATCAAGGTAACCATCAGCCTCCCTCCTGTGTGGCCCTGTCCATTTCTTCCTCTGCAATACAGCCAGAAGGACGTCTCTAGAACATATCTCAATCTTCTCTTTCCTCAGGTTAGAGCTTTCCATGACTCCTTGCTGCCCTCATGAGAAAGCCCAAGCTCCTGGCCTGACGTTCAAGGCCCATCGTGACCTCTCTTGCTCCAGCAGGGTCGGCCTGGCAGGAGATGAGCTGTGGGTGGTAGACCCATTTTTTCCCAACTTCCTGCTGAGTCCTTGTTAGCCAGGACACACGCACCCAGACCCCCATACACAGACAGAGATATGTAGGCACAGATACACACACACTCAGAGGCGCCCTGAGACATACAAAAGCAAGCCCATTTATATCGACATACATGCAGATAGATGTAGTTGCAGATTTAGCAAATAAAAATGTAAGGCATACTTGTGCTAAAAAATAATGTATTGTTCATCTGAAATTCAAATTTAACTGTATTTTATCTGGTGACCCCACAAATCAAGAAAGGCTTACACAAACACCGACCCCACCCCAAGCACAACTTCAACACTTACACGTACTACACACTTACAGTTCAATTCATATGTGAACATGCCCTTCATACTACCATGCCTCCAAGACTAATGGGCATCTTGCCACCTGAGACCGAACCATGGCAGGGCCATAACATCGGCCAGCTGTGGAGAGCTCTTCAGGGAAATGTTTATTCTGAGAATAAAGGTCTAATTGACAGGAATTCCTGGACGTCCAGCTTCTGGAATGTTGTGTGCCCAGAGTAATCCCCGTGGAAATCAAGTTTCCATTGAGCACAACGCCCTGACTGGTAGGGACGGCATTGGAGAGGGGGCTCTGTGAGGCCTGAGCTTCTCATTCCTGCTTGGGCTTTCCACAGATTTCCAGAACAGAATTCAGTGCCTAGAAACTCCCTTTCCAAATAGGATCTCCTCGTTTGGCGCAGAAGGTGGCCTGGGATAATGGGAAAGCCACAGATTTGAAGCCAGACAGAATTAAGTTTAAAAAAATCTCACTTTGACACACCCGTACGGTGTGTCTTTAGGCAAATCCCTTAGCTTCTCTGAGTCTGCATAAGCTCATCAGTATAATGAAAATGTTCCATTAATGAACCAACTCCTTAGGTTAGCGTGAGAATTACTAAATAACATTACGTATGTGGGAGACTTTTTTTTAGAGTTTTGGATAACAATTAGTTACTATAAACTCTTATTGTGAAGGACATAAACAAAAATCAAACAAATGGTAATAGCCAGTAGATTCAGAGATGGAATGGCCTCTCCAGTTGTAAGTGAAGCACAGAAGAGAAGGTGGTAAAACATTGGAAAAATTAAATTCAGGCAGTTAAAGAGGGTGAGAGGAAACTTTGAGAACCGATGACTATATTTATGCTGTGGATTATGGTGGTGGTTTCACAGATGTATACTTATCTCCAAACTCGTCAGATTGTCTACATTAAATATGGACAGCTTTTTGTATCTCGATCATACCTCAGTAAAATGGTTTTAAAAATAATAAAGTCAGTCATTAGTATCAATTAAATACTGTAGAGTCACATCCTAGGTTAGGGTCTAAATTCAGCACATCCAGGGAAAATGGCATATGTTCAAAACATTTTGAAACCCTTAAGGATTATGGGTACAATATTGTGCAGATGAAATAGTAATTCTAACGCACACTGGAAATTGAGGACTACTGAAAGAGAAAAGGTAGGGACAAAAGGAACTTCTCTCTGCCAATGTTTTGGCAATGTCTGCTTTTAAAATGACTAGAAATCCCCAGTGGTGAATGGCGGGGGTGAAGAATTCCGGAGTTTCTGCTTGCCTGCAGGGTTTCCTCTATTCTTTTTAAAACATTGAGATTCTATGTGGTAGACATTAGTGTTGTCCATCAATGTTTCTGGTTATTTTCCACCTTTGAACAGAATAGGATTGGATGTCCCTGCTTCCTTGAGGTTGGGGAACCATGTGACTTGCTTTGGCCAATGAAATGTGAAGTGACATGTGTTACTACCAGTAAGAAGCATTAAAGTGCTGGGAAAAAATTCATCTTCTCTTTCCCTGTTGCAGTGACCAACAACATTCCAGATGGTGAACCCTGAGTACTTAAGAGAGGCCCATGAGGAGCAGAGACACCACCAACCTACACTGGATATGTAGCGTGAGTGAGAAATGAACCATTGATGTTTTGAGCCATTTATATCTGGGAGTGTCACTGCAGCAAAACCCCGCCTAGCCTGACTAATACGCTTTATAGTTTTAGTATATATTAATAGATTCATTTGTTGCTGTAAAGACTTTTTTGGAAGTAGCATTATATCTTATAGGGGGAGGAAAGTTCTAAGTAAGCTGGGATGTTAAATGAACCTGATGCAATTTCACTGCAATTATACCTTGTTTCCTTCCAAACAGAATTTGTAGTAGCCTAGCAAGTCAAAATACATACTTGCAAACAGAGTAGCTAACATAATAATGGAAGGGAGATGATGATCCATTCAGGGAAAACTGGGAGGATTGTACTTGGAAGCTTTGCCAAAAGCTAGGAATGAGATATTGAATCATAGATCAGTGAAAGCATTTAGGAGTGGGTAATAGAAGAAATTAGTACCAAAAGGCTCTGGAGCAGAGGGCTGGGAGGGAGGAAACCAGCGTTTATTGAATGCTTGCTATTGTGTCAGACGCTGTGCTATAAGCACTGAAAATATAATTTTCTTTTTTATTAGTCTCACTAAAACTCAATGGACCAGAAACTGAGGCTCAGAGAAGTCAAATAAATTGTCCATTGTCACATGGTAGCAGAGCAAGGATTGAAACCCATGTTGGCCTTGATCTTACTCTTATTGGAGGCATACAGAGGCTGAGGTTGGCAGGACACACTGGCCACCATTTGCTCCAGGCATGGTCACAATTTTGTGACAACAAGCTAGCATTTAATTTCCCAATAGCTGGGACATGAAGGTCTGTTGACGAAGACTAGGGTGTCCAGAGAGCCAGCCCCACACAGGGTGGCCCTGCTATGACTTCCTGCTCGGCACCCACAAGGGTCCTAGGCTTCTTGGGAGTGTCCTTTGAGGAGGAAGCAGCATCCCAGGCCCAGATGCAGACAGCTGTGTGCTTCTTCCAGCCTAGGGTGACTCATTCTGGGACAGGAAAGCTGCTTTTTTGACTGATTTCACTGTCCCCAAATTCTAATCTGAGGAAAGCTGCCTTAAGCTCCCTGAACTCAAGACTCTGGGAGCCTGGCGCACAAGGGTGGTGGTGGTGACGGGGGACTGATGACATCCAAAGAGAGCAGGGTCCAGAACAAAGAGGAAATTCAGGGCGGGAGATCATGTTTTCTCCCTGGCAAGGTTCCTGCAGCCATCTGGCTGAGGGGGCTGTTCCTCAAACCTCTGGACTGTTTGTTTTTTAGGAGTTTGCAGCTGATTATTTTCATCAGTGCCCTACAACAACTGCACTGGCCTCTTGGCAGCAAACCTGTACAGCCAGTGCATTCTCTTGATTGGGTTCACCGTTCCTCTTGCAGGGAACCAGCTACATCGCTCTTCTCTTGTCAACAAGTGACCCCTGAGCCAGGACAGGGCCTTCACCACTGGATGCCTGGGTCAGCCCACCAGATGTGCCAGCTGAGGTCAACCAGTGAGACTGGAGTGAAGCAGGGGCATTTGGGAGATTAGAAAGCCCCTGGTGGCCAGACCAGCTGCAGTGGCCTTTGGTATTGTCATACCAGCTCTGAAAAGACAGTGCCAACCTTTTCTGGGTATCCCCAC
The DNA here is from genome assembly GCF_964194185.1 of Rhinolophus hipposideros. Classification (NCBI taxonomy): domain Eukaryota; kingdom Metazoa; phylum Chordata; class Mammalia; order Chiroptera; family Rhinolophidae; genus Rhinolophus; species Rhinolophus hipposideros. The sequence goes on along the minus strand of NC_138057.1, from coordinate 55,157,560 downwards.
TGTACAGAAGACAGGATGTAAAGATCTCAGAGAGGCCTGAGCTGGGAATTCAGATGCAACCTCCATTATTCCTGCTGTGTGGAAACTGAACCTCTTTTTCTTCCTCTGGTGACCAGAGAGAGTAAAGCTTTATGTCTCTGGGCAAACACATACACATGTAATCATATGTGTAAAAGGCCTAAGACAATGTCTGTACGTAGCCGGTTCTCAATAAACACTATTAGTCGCCTTCTTGTATTTCTTCAAGCATGTGATAACTGACCTTTCAGCTCCCCTGGTTCAAAGGACAGGTGAGAGAGCTGGTGGTCTCGTTGTGGGATGCAGAGAATGGGGCTTTCCTTCCAGAGACGATGAAAATGATCCATGTCTTCAAAGTCACTGCGATGACTACAACTGATCACTTTTTACCTAGAAAGTAACTCCAAATGGTTTGGTAAGACTTGAACTCAGTTACTCAATATGCCTTCTGGACATCTGCCCATCCTTGGGGTCAGAGTGATGAACTAGGGCAGCTGGGCAGGAAGAGAAACAGCGGTTATTCTGCTCAAGGAAAGAGACAGTCTCACCTACCGTAGGAATCACCCAAAGCTCTATGTGAAAGTCGGGCACCCCCTTACCTAAGAATCTGGGTTACAGCAATTTCCCAACTGAACATTATTTTTCATCCTTTATATTTTGCCTTCTCAACACTTCTCACTCTGCCTTTTGGAAGTGAGGGGATTCCTGGCTTCCCACTTCCAACCCTCTTATTGGGCCCACAGCTGAGGCACCCCCAGCTCCGCAATGCTCCCTTTTCTCAGGGTGGTGAGAGGACTCCACCCGGGGGGGCCTGGCAGCTGGACCTTCAGGGGAGGCCTTGACTCCTTCCTGACACCATTGCCAGCCCTACAGACCATTTCCACAGATCACGTAAGTCCCTACACTCTAACCCCAAAAGACTTGAAGCCTGACCCCAAACCTCAGGCTCCCAGACTTCCTCAAAAGACACTCACTGCTCCAGAACCTCCCATAGTTCCCACTTCTCAGCTCCTGCTCACCTGTGGAGCTGCTGCAGGCCCCTCTCTGGACCTCCAGATGCCACCACTGTGAGCCCAGCCCCAGATGGGACCCCTTTCTGTGTGGCTGCACCGGACTACACCAGCCCATTTGCAGTGGCATCTCACTGCCAAAGCTATGGTGCCCAGGAGGGGGGAGCTAGCTTTGATGAACCCACTACACAAGGACAAGAGGCTTATATGAAAGAGCAAATGACAATATAGTGTGAGAATTGCAGTAGAGATGCACAGACCATGGAAAGGTCATTCCAGAGGACAAGAATCCACTTCATGTCAGTCAATGGGACGGGGGTCAGGGAAAGGGGTTTGTGGAGCAAATGTTGTCCAGCTAAGAATTTAAAGGCAGAACAGGAGGAGAGCAGAGTGGGACAGTCAATTTTTCATCGATTCAAGGGTCACTTCTATCTTTACCATAATTTGCCCCTTTCGGGTCTGTCTACTTCCAACTCACTTTGTTTGTACTAAATACAAACATTTGTCTGAACTACATATTCCAGGCAGAATCTTGACCTAAGTTAAAAACTCTGGATTTCCTTCAGTAGAATAGTTAGTAAGGGAGCCTTGATGGAAGCCTTGCATCTCCTGATCTTTAAAAGGGTCTCTGACATCTCTGAGCTTCAGTTTCTTCATCCCAGCACCTCATAGGGCAGCTGCATGGCTCAGATGAAACCATGAGTGTGAACCTGCTTTATGAATGGGAAACCCCTCTGCCCACGCGAGAGTTCATAGGGGCAGCAAGACCTCCTCATGGGCTAACCCAGCAACAGCTCCCCAAGAAATCAGGGTAGCTACGAGAAAAAACCTTAGTCTTCATGTCTTCTTTCTTTGCATGCCTATAATTCCTGGGTTGGTTGGTCAACATGTGCCTTACAAATGAGCTCTTACCAGGCCTAGCATTTCATACCTGCTTTCTCCTGCAAATGTTTTTCGGTAGAGAAATCCCACTTGTGCAACAAGGACACACACTCAAGGTCCCTGTGAATGAACTTTTGTTTGTGCCAGACGGGCGAGTTCAATGGCAAGGTGTGTGTGGTTGGAGGTGTAATTTTTAAAAAAGGAGGGAGGGAGCTGTGTTTGAGGGGAAGAGAAATGCTCTCACTTGCCCAGTGCTGAAGACAGCTTGGTGAAGGTATTAGCATGAAGGTGGTAGCATGTTTGTACACGCTGCTGACCTGCTCCTGACCTCTCCAAGAGAGGCCCAGGGAAGGAGAGCTCTGGACGGGAAACCAGAGCTGAAAGGGGCTTTCAATTAATTTTCAACTACCTTCCATGGGAAAACAGGAAGAGCTTTCAAGGCAGAGAGCTCTCAGAGGCTGAGGTTCTCAGAGTTACTGGAGCTCCACTGACTTTGAGGGTGGGAGGGGACAACTGTGGAAAGAAAAGCCAACCATCGAACTGGCCGAAAGAGCCACGTCCTGAGCTTGGGCTGAACTGAAGGGACAGAGGAGGAGCGTTGGACCTGAGTCAAGGACGTTCACCCCTGACGATGCATTGCGTGCAGCCCTGGATAAGTCACTTCCATCTGTAGGCCTCGGTTTTCCGTTCTGTGAAGCTGTGGGATTGGATTGTGCCATCTTTCCAGAACTGACTCATGTAGTCTCTGATGCAGATGCCAAGTGAAGAAACTCAAGGAACAGAGGGGGGTGACTGGTCACTCGATTCCACACCCTTCCCCTCTCTGTTCACTGGATTTCCCATCATCGTCCACACTCATTTAGTGAGTATCTGACAAACAACAAGAAAAGACAGTGCAAAAAAAACTGTGCACCAACACTTACACCGTTTTACAGTGTCTGTTCACTCTTCCCAACAGGCCTGTAAGAAAATAACTACGTTTATTGAGTGATATTATGTGCTGAACCTTATTCTAAGTCCTTGACTTATTTCATCTTACTTAATCCTCAGCATATTCACGCGAGGTAGAGGCATTATTGTCCCAGTTTCATGGATGTCCCCTTGCCCTGCCACATGTGAGCCAGATCACTGACAGGCTTCTCTAGATACTCCATGACCTGGAGCCTCTGAGCCTGACCTGGGTACTCTCCGCCTGTTTTCGCTAGGCCCCTACTTCTTCCCAGCTGTCCTTGGCTCTGGTCTCCCTCCTACTGGTGGGGGACCTTGAGAAACTGTCCTCCTGATGCAGCAGGAAGAGGCCACTCGGGTGGGCTGGGTGCTGAGGGAGATGCTGAGTTACTTTCCACAAGTCTGCTCCTCCCCAGAGAAGGGCTGGCCCACCCAAGTCTCCCAGGGCAGCCTGAACAAGTGTCAGTTTTAGAAATTTGGCTGAACGTTCTTCCTTCCTCACTGGCTCAGAGGATCCGGGGTCATGTCTGCTGGGCCAAGCCCTCCACCTGCGTCCTAGATCCTCAGGCCTCCCTCTCCCGCGCACCCTTTCCTCCCTGGCAGCCCTGTCGCTCCTCTGCTGGCTGCTTCCCATCCACTGCAGCTGAAGCGCAGCAGAGAGAGCTCAGACATGGAATCAGGAGTCTGGGAATCAAATCTGTCTCTGGCTCTTACCACATGCATGACTCTAGATGGGTTAGTTGGCTGGCCAAGCTTCCATTTTCTTACCTGGAAACTGGGTTTTTTAAGATGACGAACAGTGCTTTCTCTCAAATCTGGCTTCTCACTGCTCCTCCTCTTGCCACCTCTGCTCTATCTGGACCTTTGTCCTATCTGTGAATTATTTAACAAATTCATTCAGCAGATAGGCTGGGCACAGAGCACAGTCCCGTGAGAAGCTCCACAGAGGTCCTGCTCTCAAGGAGTTCGCAGTCCAGTGGGACAGGGAGACAGTAATCAGGCAGTTACAAGATAATGTCCTGACAGCTGCAATGCCGGAAGCCAAGAGTGCTGGGGCAATGTGAGGAAAGGCATCTAACTCAGGCTGGGGGTGCCTGCAAAGGCTTCCCAAAGGAGGAGACATCAAACCATGCTCTTTGGCAAGTGCCCCTCCAGGTGTGCCTATGTGGTTAATCGCTATGTCCCACAGTCTCATATAATGCCAGACCTGTGGTCACTGCAGGAGAAATTCTAGTTGAATGAATAAATAAATAAATAGATCAGTGGATGCCTGAGTTCCAGAAAGGATTCTTGAGGAAATGCAGAGAGGTACTGTGGCAGCCTTGAATTCAAACCAGGACTTGGCCATTAACAAGTAGTGGTAACTTTGGGAAAGTCACTTCATCCCTCTGAATCAGTTTCCCTACCTATAGAGTAGAGAGAACACCTATCGATCAGGATTAATGCTTAGGGAGACTCTATATTGTTCATATATATACTTACAGATATTCCACATTTTGTGGAGATTATATCCATAATGTATCTCTAAGATGCCTATTAGTTCCTCCTAAACCACATTCGTGTTTCACAGAGCTTTCCTTGTTCCCAGCCCAGAATTTTTTCTTTTTTTTTTTTTATTCCAGGTGACCCAGTCCCTTCTGCAGACAGCTGATGGAGCCAGTGGACCTCTGACCCAAGCTGGGCCAATCAGACTGTCTCTCCCGGGAATTTGGAATACAGAGCCCTAGTCAACTGACATGCATTCATCAAGTATTTGATAAACAGCCTGCTCTAACCATGCCCTGAGCTTGAACAGCGGTAGGTATATTTTAGCCAATGTGCTACAATGCAAGATGAGAGTCTGAGAATTTGGGGGATGTAGGACACTGTCCCCCTTTCATGTCCTGTATCACTGCCCACCTCATAGAGCCTTTGAAGACAAGTCTCCTCTTTCTTGCAAGGTCAAGGTGGATTTGCTCCTATCTTCCCTACAGCACCTAGCCTAGTGCTGGGCACTGAGAAGGTGCTCAGGAAACAGGAGTTCAAACTAATTGTGCTGGATTGGAATGGAAACAAACTGGGATTCATGAGGGAGAGAAAGCAAGCTGGTGAATGCAGACAAATCCAAATCATAGGAGGCATATTTTCAGCAATTACAGATGTTTCAACTTGTTGCAGAAAAGGCTTGTGAAAATGGGAAAATAGGAAAAGGGAAATGACTTTGTCTGTGGCTAAGAATTACAGAGAAGCATGTGGGACTTCACACCAGGAAAGACTTCCTATTGGATCTGCCCATAAACATATTGGGTTGCCTTACAAGGCTCCCTGTTTAGAAGGTGTGCAAGCAGAGACTGGGTACCACTTAGCAGCTATTCAGGCATTGTATGTGGGGGTTGGATTAGATGGCCTGTGAAATTCCTTTCAACTGGGAGTGTCTAAGTTTATGCTTTTATTGGTTGGTGCGCACTAGATAAAATTGTTAGTCAAAGTTCTAATTATTAATAAGACCTCTTGGAAACCTTGATCATGTGTTCTGGAATAAATAGCACGGAGCATCCATGGAATAACTGTTACGATTTATCATTTCAGTTTTTATTGTACAGTTTTATTAATGTTGGATAAAGTTTTAAGAAAAGCTTTTTTGCCCTAAAACTGTTACTAGGTTGCCTGTCAGCTTCAAAAGAAGAAAAATTACTAATAAAAAATTGTGTAGTTATAGTGTTAATCTAGAAGTGGAAAGAAGAAGCAAAGTTCCGGCAGAATGTGTGACATGTGCTCAGCATATGCACATGTCCTGCTTTCTCTTTTTATAGCCTGCCCAAAGTCACCAAGAGGACAAAATCAAGATGAAGACTTGGATGGCTTGCAGAATCCAGTTGGAACTTGCTGTCTGTGTGATACCAGGTGACAGAAGAGGGATAGACAAAATTGTATATGGAATGAGAATTCCCCCTGCTCCATAGCAATACCTCCACTGGTCACCTCTCAATTTACTTCTCCCATCATCATAACAATCTATTCCTTGAATAAGCAGGGCCATTCTCAGAAAAAGGCAGAAATAGAAGAGCTGGAAGGACTCTTTGGGGGCTCCATCCTGCTCCTGTCTTTTTCTTGGGCCTTTTGGCATCTTGGTGCTTGCTAAGTAGCCATCCCCAGGTAGACCCACCATCAAGCAGGCATGTAAATCCATGCCAGGATCCACACATCAAAGTCAGAGAAGCACCTACATGGCAAACAAGAACGACCAAGGATTCTATACTAGACAAATGTCGCGTCCCTCTCAATGAGAGTTGTGGGCGGTGCAGGGTTAAGAAAAGACAGTAGTCATAAATAGAGTTTAAGCAGACCAAGGGACCCCCAATCTAAGGACTGGAAGCCCCGAATCAGGCCTTGCATCAGCTTTTATTAGTTCGGTTGGGAAGTAAAGGAGATAAAGCTTGTCAATCTCAAGATCTATACATCATAATAGGAAACTGATTTAAGTCAATCACCTTTGCCTGCAGACAGCTGGACCAAAAGTCTCAACTTCCCCAAGGGACAAAACCTATATGCATATGAATAGACGGAGAGCACCTCATTGAATCACTTCCCTTACAGGTTCTGGGAAGGAATGCAGCCACAGAGGCAGAGGCTTTCCTTAGCCTGAGGAAGGTGGGGAGCTGTGCCCACTTCTGTGAACCCTGTGGGTTCTCCTGTTGGTCCCCACATGACTGAGTCTGGCTTGAGTTATTCCTTCTGTGAGGAATCTTACTCGTCATCGACTGTCCAGTCATCGTTCTGGGACCAAACAGGGAGGCATAGGGTGCAAACACAGAGGTTTAGCAAAGTCCCTGAAAGGATCCATCTTACAGACTCTCCTTTCTTTGGGAGCAGGTTCAAGGAAACAAACGGTTAAGCTGCTGCATGGCGACAGACAAATACCTCTAACAGTGATTTTTAACCTCGGCTGTGGGAACTTATAAAACCCCAAAGCCTGTATCTGAAACCATTAAACTCAGGATCTCTGGGGGTGGGACACAGACATCAGCATTTTTCCTTTAAAAAAATGAGATGCACTTTACATACTTCTGAAATTTATAGAGCTTAACTACACACCTTGATGTGTGTTTAAACATGCATACACCCACATAGCCTACACTCTTATTAAGATATGGAACACTTCCAGCACCTCAGAAGTTCCCTACTGTCCCTTCTGATCAATGCTACCCTCAGACCTCAGAGCTCAAGATGTGACCATTGTTCTAACTTTTTCTACCTTAAATTAGTTTTGTTTGTTCTAGCATTTCATATAAGTAGAATGATATGGTATGAGTTCTTTTGTGTCTGGCTTCTTTTACTTAGCATACTGCTTTTGAGATTCGTTCATGTTTCATATGTATCAGTAGTCCATTGTTTAGTTGTATTCCATTGTATGGATGTGAACAATTTATCTCTCTACTCAGTAGTTGATTTTGGTTGCTTTTAGTTTTTGGTGATTCTAAATAAAGCCTCTATAAACATTCAAATACAAGTCTTTGTGAGGATAGATGTTTTTATTTCTCTTAGTTAAATACCCAGGGGTGAGATAGTTGGCTTATTTCACAAGTATAGGTTTAACTTTATAAGAAACTTCCAAACTGTTTTCCAAACTACAACATTTTTGCATTCCTATCAGCAATGGAGAGTTCCAGTTGCTCCATGTACTTATCAGCACTTGTTATTATCAGTTTATTTTTTAATAAACTTTTCATTTTAGAACATTTTTAGATATATAGAAAAATTGCAAAGGTAGGAAAGAAAGTTCTTATATATCCCTTATTAACACTTACATTAGTATGGCACATTTGTTATAATTAATGAACTATTAATGGCACATTATTATTAACTCAAATCCATTCTTTATATTGATTTGTTCAGTGTTTACTTAATGTCCTTTTTCCGTTCCAGGATTCCACCCACAATGCCACATGACGTTTAGTCATCATGTCTTCTTAGCTTCCTCTTGGCTGTGATGGTTTCTCCGACTTTCCTTTTTTTTTCTTTGATAACCTTGACAGTTTTGAGGAGCATTAATTATTTTTTAGGATGTCCTCAGTTAAGATCTGTCTAATGTTTTTCTTAGCATTAGACTGGGGTTAAGGATTTGGGAAGGAAAAGTGTCATTTGCATCACCTCTTATGAAGGGTGATGACCTCAATCACCTAACTAAAGTACTGAGAAAAAAGTCTTTCAATGTGCGCATGTATTTATTTACCTTTTCCACTGTTTCTAATTCCTTCTGCAGTGTCCATTCTGCTATTATCCAAGTCACTGAATTTTTAAATTTTCAGATATTTGTTTTAGTTCTAGAATTTCTATGTGGTTCTTTTTGGTTGTTTCTAGTCCTCTATTGTGATTCCCTCATCTGTTTAGTCATTATGTCCATCTCTTCCTTTAAATCCATGACCATGTATTGATCGTAGCTATTTTAAAGTCCTTATCTGCTAATTTCATCAGCTTATCATTGCTTGACCTGTTTTTACTAACTGTTCTTTCTTCTAGTTTTGTGCACATTTCCCTGCTTATTCATATTTTCAGTAATTTTTGTTTGCTAAATATTGTGGATACTATTTTGAGAGTCTGTATTGTTATCTCCCTTTAAAGAGTGTCATGGTTTTCTTTTTCTGGCAGTCAGAATAGCTCTATTCTAAAGATAGAAAGGCAAAGCCTTTCTGGGGTCTCAACTGAATGTCCAGGGTATTCAGCAAGGTCTCTCTAATTTGGGTAGTCAGAAATTTAGTATGTCAGCTGTATGAGGCTACTGAAATCTCTGTTGGTCTCACAGCCCTCCAGTAGCTGTTTCTTTCCAGGTCTCTCAGAGTTCCACTCCATGCATGGATAGCCTACTACTCAGCAAAACACTTAAGGGTACCCCATGAAAATTTCACATCAGTGTTTTTTTAAAGTTCCTTAAATGATTCCAATGTACAGCTATGGTTGAGAGTTACTGAGCATTAATCCCCTAATTGTGAGGGAGCTAGAAAAAAGTCCCCTGGTACCATAGAAAATGCAGAACCACTCAAGGTGAACCAGTTCCGGACAAAGTCATGAAGGATGTTGATAAAGGAGCTCTACCCTAAAATAGCTCTTACCTGGGAGACAGAAAGGAACAGAATCCAAGACAAATCAATAGACACGTTTAGTGTATTTTCTGCCCTTTAAAATAATCAGCTATGATAATTCACTCTTAATCTATTTGAGTAGTCAGTCTTCTTTAAGATTTTCCTATTATTTAAACTGCAGAAACTAAAGTGATATTTGGTAAAAAGAATTCCTGATGCACGAAAACCATGAGGTGGAAGAAGTTAGATCAACCTTTAAGGAATTCCTGTCAATTGTCAGGTTTCAAGCTCAGAGGATATAAAGAGGAATAAGATGTCATTCCTGCCCCCAAAATAGCTCCTAATCTTAGTTGAAATCCCAGAATATATGGAGCCAAATGAAGTACATTTGAGACTATGATGGGTCCATGGTATGGCCAAGGTACATTCAAAGTGCTTTTAGGAAGATGGATATTTCTAACCTTGGGTCTGAAAGCCTTCACGCAGGAATAGCTTTTGAGCTGGGTCCCATTAAGGATAAAAAGAGTAAAGTTGGTAGCAAAACGAAGAAGGGAAGGGTATTCTAGGCAAAGAGAATACGTAGAGGGGAGAAGAAATACAATATCAGGGAAAATTTCAGAAGTTCTATGTAAAAAGATGAGGAGTAGAAGTGTAGTTTTCAGAACAGCAGAAATAAGATGCCTTCACTTTCCCCATCAGGTGAGATGAATCAAATTTAGGAAATTTAAAAAAACAACAACTTATAAATAGTTCCCAATGACTTGTAATGGATCTCAGCTTTTTGGGGGCTAGAGTAGATCCTTAGCAGAAGTTTAACAAAAGTCTGTCATAGTGGGGGAAATCTGAATAGATATCCTAAAGGAAACCAGAGATGTCTGACCATGTGAATCTCATCTAAAGAATGTAACCTCACTAAAGTTACATTTGCATTTTAGCATAAAACTGTTGAGAGGGATCTTTCCACAGTTGGTAATAATTCTCATTGTTTCGTATATGCATAGGTTCTTAGGAAAGGCCAAATCACTGAGTGGACTGGAAAGCTTAAGGATCAAAGACACTTGGCCAAATGTGTTTTAGAGATCTCCCCTGCAGCTGGAAAACATGAGTCTGAGATTGCCATATACTGTGCATTGTGCCCTTGGGAAAATATTTCATTTCTTCAGTTCCCTCCTCTATGAAATGGGCACATTAATGCCTTCTCACCCTCCTCTATCATGGGATTCTCAGGAAAGACCAAATGACCTACTCTGTGTGAAAAAGTCTTGTAAGGTTTAGAGCAGACTCTGATACAAAGGGCTTTATTACTAATAATAAACAAGAAGAATGTGTAACAATGACCAGAATTTCCTGTTGAGACAACAACTTCAAGAAACCATTAAGAAGGTAGGATGTTTGTCAATTCTATAATGAGAGCTATGGGCTGGTATTGTTTCAACAGTCTCCAGGGAATGAAGGGTTTGGTAGCAATAAAGAATGAGCCAATTTGTCCTAAAGATTTTTGTTCTTTTTAGAATCATTTCAGTCGTTCTTTATGCCTTCCCAAGATTTTTCCTGCCAGTCCTGCCATGACTGATGAGAATTGAGTATTATTCAATTGATTTTTTTCCTTAAAAGAATTTATCTTTCCACAAGCTAACACTCATATAATTCAGGTATGTGAACACCACCCTACTCCAAGGCAGCTCCCAGGCACAGTGCTGGGCCCTGAAGAACATCTATTTCCTCTGTGACCTCAGAAGTTTGTTTCTTGTACTCACCAACAAAAGAGGGAAATGCGTGCCTGACACCAAACCAATCTATCGGAACACTTTCATTCCCCTTCTGTCAGCTTAGGACAAGAGGCTTTCATGTGGGTACCAATTGGCATTTGTAAATTTGTGTGGGCATACACACTGCCCTTCAGAAATGCAACAGAAGGATTCTTTCTTGTTGGTCTAATAATGCCTGGTGGTGATTTTGATGACCTTTGGGCTGCCATTTTCATTTCATGTCATCACACAGAGTAGCCAAATGCCCTTCTTCATATCCTGCCACAAAGAGCCTGTGGGTTCTGGTTCCAGATAGTGATCCAAAGCTTTCCATTGAACTTCTTCTCCTTCCAAATTTCCACTAAAATAATCAAACTACTATAATAATGGAAAAGACTGCATCACCACTGGAAACTTGGAAAGGATTCTATCTTTGGCCAGAATTTTACAGTACTTCTCAAATTTTAATGTGCACAGACATCATCTGGGCATCTTGGTGAAATGCATATTCTGATTCAGTAGGTTTGGAATGGGACACAAGAACTTGCATTTCTAACAAACTTTCAGGTGATGCTGATTCTGTTGGTTCCTGGACCACACTTTGAGGAGAAAGGAATCAGAAGACAAACGTGAGCCAGTCTCTCATGGCTCAAAGGCAATGGTTAAGGAGATACAACAAGTGAATGAAAAGTTGAAGAGAGAGCCAAGAGCTACAATGGAGCTTCTACATATAAAAGAAGAGAAGAGAGGACATACAAGATTGGACAATTACGTTCGTGAACTCGCGCTAGAAAAAGTGCTGCATACCTCATTGCTGAATATCACTATGGTCACCTTCGAAGTACTCCCCTTGGGAAGCTATGCACTGAGGCCAGTGCCTAGTCCACCCTTCAAAGCAATTTTGAAACTCTTTTTCTGGAATCAGAGCTTTCGTCGTATTACCCTGATGTCCTGAATATCATCAAAATGTCTTCCTTTCAATATTTCCTTTATCTTCAGGTCAAGAAAGAAGTCATTGGGGGCCAGATCAGGTGAGTAGGCAGGGTGTTCCAATACAGTTATTTGTTTACTGGCTAAAAACTCCCTCACAGACAATGCTGAGTGAGCTGGTGCATTGTCTTGATTCAAGAGCCGTGAATTGTTGGAGAAAAGTTCAGGTCATTTAACTTTTTCACACAGCCTTTTCAGCACTTCCAAATAGTAAACTTGGTTAACTGTTTGTCCAGTTGGCACAAATTCATAATGACTAATCCCTCTGATATCAAAAAAGGTTAGCAACAGCCACATCATTGCAACATGTTTGTGAGCTAAATTGTCAGACCTTATAGACGGAAAAAAATGAAGTTACATGTACGTTTCAACTTTATAAATACTTATGAGTCTAATTCATCCTAATACTTACGAGTCTAATTCATCCTATCAGTATAGCAAAGCAGAAATACCACATAATTTTGATAGATGACAAAAATCATCTGAGAAAATTCAGCATTCTATCATCATCATCGTCATCATCAAGGGAAGGAATATTTTCTTAGACTGACAAATGTACTCAGGTAAAATCAAATCTAGCAGGATGCTTAATAATGAAATATTAGAACCATTCTCATTCACATCAGCAACCAGAAGGCAGTCCACTTCCATCAGTGTTATTAACACTGTTCTGCAAATCCCCTGATCCAAACAACCAAACATAAAAATGAAAGTAGGGGTGACATTAGTTAGGGTTATGTTCAGTTTCATGTAATCATGACTAAAACAAAATAGAAGTGTCTTCTTCCCTCACCTAAGTGGGAGGAAGCAGACTAGGCTGGTGTACCAGCAATTCCAGGCCTCCAGAGACCCAGGCTCTGTGGCTTTCTGCTCCGTCTTCACAGACGTGGTTGTCATGCTGCAGTGCTGCTCTAGCTGTCCCACATATTTGATGTCTTGACCTCATGAATATTTTATGCTTCCTTGGTCCTTCCATCCCTTCCCATCTATGTTCAGCCCACATATGCTCTACTAACTTTATCTATAATTTGGCACGCAGCTGCTTGCTTTTATTATTCGCTGAGGCAGAATTTACATTTTTAAATAATACAGCCATACACATTACATAAAATAAATTTATTACCTTAACAAATAAAGCTGAACTAGAATAATGAACATAATAACTAGGGAATTTTTAAAATGAGTGATAATATAAATTTATCCTAACAAATATTAAATTATATCATAAAGGGGCAAGAAATTTAACAGTGTGCTAGCAGCTGAAGAAAAGACAAAATAGATCAATGCAGAAAAGAAAGTTTAGTAATAGTCCCAGCTACATATAAAAAGTAGTAAATTCTAATGCTGTTTTTCCTACACCAATGAGAAAAAAAGATGTATTTTGGCTCAATTTGCCAACCACATTGAAAAAAATAAAATTGGACGCCTACCTCCCACCATTCACAAATTCCAGATACATTAAAACTATAAAAGTTAAAATTAAACCATAAAAGTATGACAACATATTTATGTACTTAAATAATCTTGGGTAGGGAAAAGACTTTTAAACCTGCCAGCAAAGATGGCATAAAAAATGAAAATATCAATCAATTTGAATCCTAATTTGAAACGTCTGTATAGTGATTTTAAAAGGCCAAAATTTAACTGGAATAATAAAGTAAAGAGGATCTGGAGCAGACCTAACAAGACTAACTTAGTCCTTCATCAGGTCTGCTGGGAGGGGTCGTTGGTAGATTGCACCAAACTCACACTACAGTTTTGCCTGTATGATAGCGGCAAGTTGATACAGACATAATTTTTAATTGTTCTAAAAGTATATGGTCAAGATGGATGAACCTTGAAAACATTATGCTAAGTGAAATAAGTCAGACCTGATAGGCCACATGTCTTATGAGTTCTTTGTTATGGGAAGTCCAGAATAAGCAAATCCATAGCAACAGAAAGTAGGTTAGTGGTTGGTGGGAACTGAAGAGACAGAAGAATGGGGAATGACTGCTAAGGTCATTGTGTATACACTGTACACATTGTGTGTACAGTGTATACATAGTGTATCACAGTGGTGATGGTTGTATAACTTTGTTAACAGACTAAAAACCATTGAATTGTACACTTTAAGAGGCCAAATTTTACAGTATGTGACATATCTTAATTTTCTTTTTTTTAAAGTATATGGTGCAATTTACTACCGTGAATGGGTTCAGTTCTTCTCAATTGATCCTGTTGTTGTCTCTATAATGTGGTGAGTTAAAAGAACTCCCTGAGGGTATCATTAAGGCATGGTGTTTGAGGAAGACTTACTCAAGGGATCTTTCTGCCCTGATGGCCAGGGTGGGCGAGCCAGGGACATGCTTCCTCACTTTTTGATGCAGGCCCCAGACAGGGCCTCTCCCATTTGGTGAGCCATCCATACACCCACTACCAGGGGACATCTAGCCCATGCATCCTCCAAACAACCCCTCAAATTCTGCTTTTAGTTTACAAATTGGAGCAAGTATGTGCTGAACCTCCAGTGGGTGAACTTGGTCATCTGTGGTTTCAGAGCATTTCTGAACTTTTGGTTCCTAAACTCATGCGGACTGGGATCTTCTCCCAGAACTACATCCACATGCCTTTCCAGCAACTCTGTGTCAGAGGGCCCTTTGTCCATCTGATAAAAAGGAAGTCACGAACATGACTTATCAAAGCTGGAAGGAATCTTAGAGATTAATCAGTTTAACTACCCCAACTCCCACCTCCTACAATCACTAGTTAATGGATGAGGTCCAGAGAGGAGAAGGAGTCATCCCTAGATCACCCAACAAATAAGTGATGAAACTAGAATGAAATTAAATTAAATTTCTGTGTCCCAGTTCCCAAAGCACATGTGTTGTATCTCTAATTATTTCTGATGCAACATTGGCCTTAGTAACTCCACTTTCAATGAAATAGTCTCCCCCACAGTGAAAACCAAATGGAATGGCACAAGACCAGCATCAGGACAAGGGATCTTAACCCTTTCGGGATGTTCCTGACAATGTTAACAATTTGAAAGCTGTGATGAGGACAGGTTCCTCAGGCATACTGCTGAGAACACGCACCTTCTCCAAGGTTCCTGTGACTCAGTAAACTTAGCCTTGTTCATAGCTGCAGGTGGAATAGAAGGGAACCAACTAATCTGCAGAGGAAATTTCAGTCTTATAAACGGAGCACCTTTCGTCCTTTTCTTCTCTGTCAAGGCAGCCGTTATTCCTATGATGTCAGATGCCCTTTGATTAAGTATTCATTCATTCAATCCAAAAAACACTTCCTAAACATCTAAAATGTGCCTGGCCCTGTGCCAGACACTGACACATGGAAATGGGTCAAGCATAAATGTGAGTTCAAAGAGTTCCCAGTTTATTGAGAGACGCTCCAATAGGACCAGCCCTGACGGAAGGGGAAGGTAAGAGTCAGAATGTGCATGGAACACCAAGGAGACACAGGTGATGTCATGATTCTGGTTTGGGGATCAGGGAAGCCTTCACGATGCTGATGACATTTAAGCTGCATCTGGAAAGTCTCCAAGTGGCAGAGGAGGAGGGAAAGCTTTTCTGACATCAGGAACAGATGAGCAAAGGAACAAAGCATGAAGGTACACAGTGTGTTTGGGAAAGGAGAGGAGACCAGAGTTTCTGGAACATGGTACCTGGAGCCATGTTATGTTGGCCTGTTCCCACTGAGCCTCCATCACTAAATTATGAACTTCTTGGGGTCAGCCCAGAGACTGTGCATTACCCCTTCTAAATTTTCAGCACCTCACACGGTGTCTGGAACCTAACCAGATCTCAGCAAAATTTGTCCAAGTAAATGAATAAGTGGAAAGAAGAGTTAACCAGACACTAACTATACAGCAGGCATTGTACTGAGGGCTTTATGTACATCAAATAATGTAAAGCTCACATAAACCTTATGAATTTGGTATTCTTATTATTAATATTATTATCGCCCTTAAGTAGAGGGAATGACTAAGGCACAGAGGCATGAAATAACTTATCCAAGATCAATTCTCACCTAGTAAGAGCCTATCTGATCGACAACCCCAGATCTCTGCCAGGTGAATGTATTCTCTGTGTGTCTGCTTACTGTCTGTCTCTCCACTTCCCTGGGGGCCAGACATATTCCTAGTCCCTGGAATTTGCTCTCTGAAATGCTCTTGTCTTAAGACAGTGAGGATGAATGATGGGAGAGAGAGCCAGGGGTCATGTGGTAAATAGCCTTGACTACCAGACTTGGGATCCGGGACTCGATCTTAGAGATAATGGAAAGTTTCCATAAGCTAACAAATGTGCCCTAGGTCCCTTCAACACTTTGCAGGGAAATGAGCCTTGCATGAATTTAGGAACCAGGACGATCTCCCAGGAAGAGAAAAATGGAACCCACAACCCCTTTGTTCTGTAGCAAGGTGGGTATAATCAGGTATACGAGAAGTGATGAGTGGGGCAACAGCCCTGATGGGTTAAGTCTTTCTCCATGTGATAATCTCAAACATCTGGCTCTTTTCTATACTCTAAATTTGGAACAACTAGACCTACACTTCCTCCTAATCAAGATAAGCCCAGGGCTGAAAATCCAGGCAATTGTGCTAGGTCATTTAATTGCCTTCCTCTTGGAAACCTTGAAGCAGCCATAGCGAAATTCTCTGGGCAAGACAAAGAATAAAGGTCAACGCCATGTCACATCCTGATGCTTTTTACAGATCTCAGGAACCACAGGAGAAATCAGTTCCAGTCAAAAGTTGTGAAATTGTTTTCAAAATGGAGTCAATATTTTAAGATTCTCCAGGTCATGGAAAAATATACACTAAGAACATAAAAACAATGCAGGGTCTCCAGCAGCATGAAATTTATTTCTCATTGTTGTCTAAATAAAAACAGACCACTTCAATCACAGAGCTGTGTTTCTTCATCCACCATTAAATGATCTGTTTTAAAGCTAAATGGGAAAAATACCAGTACAAGTTATTCTGACTTCTCCTGGCTGCCCACAATTTTGTTATTAACCATCCTTTTCTTTTTCAGTTATTTTTTCCTGACTTTAAAAGTAATACATAGTCATTGTTGAAAATTTAAAAAATATAGAGGCAAACAAAGAAATAAAAATCACTGCAACCCACCACAAACAAGATTTTTTCAAGACAAAAATTGAGGTCACACTGTACATGTAGTATATTCTTTTTTCATTTAGCATTCATCAGTAGCCTAATCCCATATTCCCAATATTCTTCAAGCATGTCATTTTTATCAGTTATATTAGATTGCTCAGTGTGGATGTGCCATAATTAAATTAACTATTCACCAGATTGTGGACACTCAGGTAGTTTCCGGTCTTCTGATTTTGTTAACGATTGTATGAAATGTCCTTAAAGTACAAATGTATTTAGCTCACTCTCTAAGGGTTTCTTTAGGAAGTAGAATTACTAAGTCAAGGGGTAAGAGAAACGTAAGATTCTTGATAGATATTACCAAATATTAATTGGACGTCCAAATGCCAACGCATGGTTCTGGGCCCTAGGGACACTGCAGTAAACAACAGACAAACTTGGTGCCCCGGGAGCGATATTGTAATGATGGTACCAACTTGTTTTCCCATCAGCCATGTAAGGGAATGCCTGGCTTCTCACCTCCTCACCAGTGTGATGAACTTTTAAGAATAAACCTTGGGTAACCCAATAGTCAAAAAAATGTTCTTTCAACTATTGTTTTAATTTGCTATTATTTGATTAACATACTTTCCCATAAATGTAACAATCATCTATTTATGTTATTTTTTTTGTATTAAGATGTTTGCCCCTTCTTATTGGCAAAAGCTTTTAATGTGTTCTAGATGTTAACTTGCTGCCTGCCATATTTACAAATATTTTTCATTTGCATTTTGGATATTTATGGTGCTTTCTAACTTTTCATTTGGTGAGTCCTGAGCACCTACCAGGCATGGAGGACAGAAACAGATATGGTTCATTGGGGCAGTCCTATGGAGGAGACAGACCTGCTTTATGAGTGAATAAAGCAAAAGAGTGAGGGGGCAGCATGCAGGGATCCCTCTGACGGCTGAAGACATGGCAAGTGTCTTAGGAAGAGCCCTGAGGAGCAGAGGCTGATGTGGGGACGTATCCAGGGAGTGCTCTCAGGAAAAACCTACAGGGAGTACGGGAAGAGAAAGGGAGGGGAGAGGGCTTATCACGAATGTGCTCTCCTGGGAAGTCCAACCCAGTCCTGACTCACAGCTGGTTCGGGAGCACACAGTGCACAGTAGATTCTTTCCTTGAGGTGAGGGTGGGGACCCCTTTGTGAACCACCCACCAAATCAGACATTAATTATGAGATTCTTCTGGAGAGTGGGAAAGCGTGGCCTCCCTGGTAGGTGGCTCCCCAAAAGAGGCCGCTGTGAGCATCAGCTGTCAATGCTGCTGCAGCTGGAGACGCGTGGAGAAGCCTGGTAAAGGGGAGCTGGGCACCGATGGCGTGTCCTACACCTGTCAGCGAAGCTGAAAGGCAGTGTGGACAGAGAGGTGTGGGGAGGGTTACCATCAGCTTTGCAGTCAGCAGAGATCAGTTTGGCTTCAGTGTGGAGACTGAACAGAGGGAGAGGGCAGGGGTCCAGGAATGATCAAGTGAGTTTGGAGTGTGCAAAGCACACACTCCCCCACTTTGAGGAGTCACTGTGACCATGATTGGCATGCCAAAGGCTCTGAGAAATCCTATCATAGAGAAACTTGATTAACTTTGGTCAAATCCACGTTTCGAAAGAAACCACAGAGGAACAAATGAACAGAAAGGACAGTGTAACAAAATAAAGGGTCAACTCCAGGGGAGAGAGAAAGGCCTGGACTACAGTGATCCAGAAACTACAGAGAAGTGGGTGTATTGAAAACATATTCAGGAATCAAAAACCACAGGACTTAATTGAAGATTGAATGTGAAACAAGAACGAGGGAAATGTCAAGGACGACTCCTAGGTCTAATTGGAGCATCTGGGTGGTGATGCGTCATTCTTGGAGAAGGAATGGGTCCGACATCACGTGGGAGGTTGGGTGATTGGGGCAGGGAGAGAGGACCACACATTCTCATATAAATATTACCCTTAGATATTTTACGTTGATAAATGCCAACAAAATGTGGAGCCATGGGAAGAGCCCTGGACTAGAGACTTGGGTTCTAGATCCAGCTTTACCAACAAGTGATTCTAGAACCTTGAGCAGATCCCTTCACTTCACTGAGCCTCAGATTCCCCACCGGAGAAATGGAGATATGTCCTGTTCTAACTACCTCACGCTGTCGTCCTCCTGATCAAATGAAATAATAGAAATAACAATGCATTTAAAGTGGTAGAATTCAATCCAAACACAAGAGTATTGTGATTATCGCTAGCAGTCATTAGAGGACATCTCAGCCATAATACCCTAAGGAGGCAAGACAGAACAAGACATGAAGTCAACAGACCCAGACACATAAATTTAGAACATGGCTATGCTATAAAGCTAATTACACAGATTCACTTATAATCATTCCAACATTTTTTCAGGCAGGAAAATTTTTGTTTGTTTGTCAGTAATGTCTCTCCCTCTTCTCATTCTTACTCAACTAGGGCTTTCAACCAGGGTCACTCCCATTCCCATTAAAACCTGCTCTCAAGAAATCATCCACTGATTGGCATTAAAGAGAAAGTACCACTAAAGCCTAATGGGTGTTCTTCCCAAGGGTGTTTGTCTCTCCTCACCAGAGGATCAAATCCTTTGCCGAAGGCAGTAATCCTTAAGAGTAGAATTGCGGGACAGGGAGCACATTCAAAATGATATTGAAGGTGCAATAAGATGGTCACAAGAAGACAAAGACCGAATGATTGATTCATAGAGACAGAAAGAAGCATGATGGCTGCCTGGGGCAGGGGGGTGGAGATAATGGAGAGTTAGTGTTTGATGGGGACAGAATTTCGGTTTTGTAAGATGAGAAGTGCTTTGGAGATGGATGGTGTTGATGTTTGCACAACGTGAATGTACTTGAAGCTATATACACTTAAGAATGGTTAAGAGGGTAAGTTTTATGTGTATTTTACACTACTAATAGTGAGGAGGAGGAGGTATTGAGGAGGTTCAGGTCACATCACATAAATTTGTCACAACCTGTAGAAGGCACAACACCAAGAGTGGAGTGTAATGTAAACTATGGACTCTGGATGTGTCAGTGCAGGTTCATCAGCGGTAACACATGCAGCACATGCAGGAGAGCTGCTGCGCATGTGCGGGGCAGGAGGTGCATGGGAAATCTCTAAACCTTCCACTCAATTTTCCTGAGAACCTAAAACTACTTTAAAATAAAATATTTTAAAATAATAATAATAATAATAACAATAATAATAATTAAGAGGTATTGAGGAGGTTTGTTGATGCTCGTTCTGGTGCTCAGGCAATTACCCTGCAGAAGGAGCTTGTTCACACACACACACACACACACACACACGCACGTGCACACTCACAGCCCTGCCCGGCCTTCTCCTGTCAGTTAGGCGAGGAGAGCTGTTCCCAGTCACTTGGGCCCATTTGGGGTTCACTCTTGCACTTTTAAAATTCAAAGGAATCTTTGGTCTCATTGTGGAGCCATTCCTCATCCCATTTAGCTCTTACATAAGACATACTCTGAATCTGATATATGAGGGGGGAAAATTACCCATTATACTCATTTTGAATAAACTAAAAATAACTATCCTCCCCATTTCCTGGATCCAATAAAGATTATTTGGAAAAGACAGAGGAAAGAAAAACATGGACTATGAAAAGGAACCCCAGGCTGGGCATACAGAAGCCTGACTTCAAAACCTGGCTCTGCCCCTCATCTGCTGTGTGATCTTGGGCGAGTCCCTGCTCCTCTCTGGGCCTCAGGCACCTCATCTTCCAAATGAGAAAGTTGCATTGGAACCTCTGGCCTATGAGATTCCCCTCAACTCTGACATCCTACTTTTTTTGTGAGTAGTAAGACAGAAAGTTGAGGCATTTTATTTTTCTAGTCATCCAGTAGATGAATCATTTTTATTATTCAGAAACTTTTCCAAATTAATTTTGATGTGATCCTGTGTGGTAAGAAATAGCTAATGCCATCTCCTCTCTCTTTCCTGTTCAGTGTCTAAAAATAGTCATTTTTACTCAGTCTCCATTTCCTCAACTCTTGCTAACTCCCCTGGAGTCTGCTTTCTGACACCTCACCCCTTTGAAACCCTTTTGTATCAGATTCACCATGACCTTCTGTGACTAAATCAACAGACAAGTCTCAGTCCTTTACTACTTCCTCCCACTTCTCAGGAACATTTCAACATAAGTGACCATTGTCTCTTTCTTGAGACACTCTCCTCCCTGGGGGTGAGAGGGAAAATGACTTTGTCCTCCCAGAGCCCTGAGTGTCAACACCAGGATATGCACCACAATGTTGGTGCCAAAGCCTGGGGTCGCGATGCTGTAGGTACTACGTCATGATTTGCAGTGATTTGCTTTCCCATTGTCTTCATTTTACCACCAAATTCTAGATTCCCTGGGTGATTCATTCATTCACTCATTCATCAATTATTTGTCAAGCGCCAACGATTTACCAAGCACTCTATTGGTAAAGGGAATATGGGATAACCAGCAGGACCCCTGCCTCCCAGAATTTATAATTCACTGGAGAGTCAGGCACTGACCGGGTAAATACAAGGTGCATTTCCAATTACAAACTAGATGAGTTCTCTGAAGAAAAGTACCAGGTGCTATGAGGGATAAGAACTAGGGGACCTACAGGATGTCAGCAAATGCCACTGGCGGAGAGTGATGTTGACACTGATATGAAAGACAAGAAGGAGGTGGCAGAAGTGGTTGGAGAGGGTGGAAGTGCTCCAGGCTCAGGAAACACCCCCATGGGGGGCTGGTGAGGGGCAGCATCTTGAAAGAGGGACCCAGGCACCTTGGCATTGTCTGAACCAACAGCAACCTGCTTTTACCTAGACTGAGGTTTTGGAGTGGCTTTAGGGGGAGCAGATGGAGACTCTGGAGGAGCTAAACCCCGCCCCTACCCGCAACCACCCCTTAGCACCGCCACTGGGACCAGGTCCAAAGGATGCCATAGCTGTTCCACATAAGAGCCTGTAAGGAGCCAGAGTGAATGAGAGGGAAGAGCAGTTGGATGAGAGGGTATCAGGAGGGGCTGGATCCTACAAGGCCTCAGGAGACACCCCGAGAAGTTATACAATGCTTTAGAAAAAATATTATGTCGATCTGTGGAAACAGGGTACAGGTTGGGGGAAGAACGGTAACTCGTGGGGAGGCCAGTTCTTTTGTGCTGACACTGCTTATTTTCAACAGACATAGAACTAGAAATATTTTGCCACAGAGGAAGGAATCAAACCCTTTTCCTCAGCTTCCTTGGGGAGGGTGAGCGGGTGCTCCTATTATCAGGTAGCTCACTGGGCCCTCAGAGGGGATGTGGTCCCGCCTCCCCAGTCACAGATGAGGAAACTGAGGCTGGCGAGGTGAGGGACCTCCTAGGCAGGACCCTGCAGCCAACAAGCGACACAAATGGGACTCAGACCTTGTCTGCCTGTCTCCAAAGTCCACACCTTGTCCACGTATGGCCTTTGGATGCCATCTGGACCACCTGTAGCTTTCCCAAGAGCTGGAACCTCCATCCCTAGAGGCCCATCTCTGCTCCTTTCCCTGCACCAAGCTGCCTCTTTATGGGTGGCAGAAGAGAAAGTGTCCCCTAAATAAATGCCATTACCAGACTGCTGTGAACAAAACAATGTCCCTGTGGCTGGGAGTGGCCCGAGGCCATGTGAGGAAAGCTGCCTTCCGAGGACCAGCTGGTGTGGGAGTTGAAGCATTTGCCGGCGGCCCACTCTCCCAGGAACATTAAACTCAGGAACGCGTGTTGGGCAGGAGCCCGTGGGAACAGTCCTGTGCGCCTTTCTCCAGGGGCCGCCTCAGCCACTGATTTTGCTCCCAGGGAAATTCTTGCCCCACGAACATCTGTATTGTGCAGGGAGCTGGCGCCGGGGCTGGCTGCCACAAGGGCTCAGGGAGAGTCCACAAATTCTGGGGCTGTTATTTCTGACCCCACAGAGACTGAGTCTCCCAGGCTCCACATTCTGACCTTGGAAATCTGGAGCAAGTTAGGGGGGATTCAGACAGATGTTGCTCTTTCCAGTTTCCTGTAGAACTTAAGTGAAACCAGGAGGCATCCATCTCATTTAGGGGAGGAGATGAGATATGTGAGGAAAACGGAGGAAATAAACACATGAGGTGTTTGTTTGCAGAGCAATTATTTGTTCCTTGCTCAGCGCTGGCTGGTCAGAGGGAAGTTAACCTCTGGCAGGGCATGGGGCAGCAAAGCAAGTCCTCCAGCTGCTCTGTCTTCCACCCCTCACCCCTACCACAGCCCCCTCCCCAGGATGCCCACAGCAGGGAGCCTGGGGATCTCTATACCTGATATCTTTGCACCCTTCTGAGCTCTTACACAGGTTGCACCCTCTGTTTGCAATGCCCTTCTGTACCTCCTTTTTCTGGAGAAACTCTACTCAACCCTCATGTACCAACTCAAACAATAACCCTTGTCCTCCCTCTCTCCCACCTTCCCAAGCCAAAATGGTGGCTTTTTTTCGGGGTTCGCCCAGCGCCCTGTAAATGCCTCCACCATGACCTTGCTATGTATATGGACTTGGAGGGCTGCGACGCACGCCTCCCTTTCAGGGTATAACTGGGTTTTGAGGGCATTGCTCCACCTCTCCTCCCAGGGCCACACCTAGTACCGCGCACGCCGGGACTCGTCGCTTTGCACTGAGCACATGCATGTGTGCCAAGGTGAAAGTTCTGTTTCTACGTAACAAGGGGCAAATGGATTTTGGAAACAACCAGAAGTCTTTTCCAAAATAACAACTAACAGAAAGCGGTTTCTTTTTTTACATATTTTAAAGCTCTAGCGTTTTCACTATATAATTGCCCATCCCAACAAACCCGTGAGGACATTGAGACTCAGGTGTGGGAATGTCTTTGGGCAACGGCCCCACAGGCAGGGAAGAAAGGGGCCAGAAACCTGACTATGTGGCCTAACTGGGGATTTCAGTTTAAAACTTCCCAAACACTAGAGGAAAAGGAAGCTGACTGGGCAGCTATTTATAGGGAGAAGATCTGGGGACCTGCCTTGAGCCTGAGCTCAGTGTGTCTGCTGTGTTTTATATCTGTCCCCAAAGCTACACGAAGTGAGGCTAGTGTGCAGAACAAACAGGTGAGTGGTCAGCTTTCCCCAGGCTAGACCGCTGCACCTGGAATGCTGTGTTCTGGGGGGGCTCGCTCTTAAAGGGAACATTGAGAAACTGAGCGATGGATGGCTGTCTGGGGCCGAGATGGGCTAGGAAGAGTCTGGACACCGTGTCCTGTGAGAAAAGAACCACAGGTGAACACCGTGGAAAAGGGCAAAATCTGGGGGAAAGGCAAAATCTTATCTTCTCGTCTCTGTCTTGGTGAAGACTAAGTGCAAGAGAGTAGGAGAAGGAACGGGGGGCTCTCCGAGACAGAAGGTGGCACTGTGAGTGCCCACCAGCGTGTGCCATGAAACCTAGCCTCCCTCTTGGCCAGCTCAGAGCAGATGCTCCTCCCCTTCCTGAGGCTGGAGTCTCCCCGCTCCCCGACTGCAAAAGGTCCGGGGATCCCGCATTTGTCACGTGTCACATCCAGTGCTTGGGATGGGTGCCAGTCTTTCCCTGAGACACCCTGCCTGGCGACAGATTTCTTTTTATGTTTCTTACTACTGTTTTTTGTCTTGTACAATGAAAGACCCTCCCGTTTATATGACGTCAGTGTAAAGTGACTTGGAAAGTGACCATTCCCAAGGAGCAGTGCAGGGAGGTGGAGAGGGAGGGGAAGGATGGAAAACAGATGTCTGAGTCCTGGTTCCAGCTCTGGCACTAATGCCCCAAGTGACCTCGAGCACGTCTGCTTTCCTCTCTGGGCCTCAGTGTCCACACGTGCGAGTGTGAAGAGGAGAGTGTCTGTGAGGACTCAGTGGGATGATATTGAATGTGCCTGGCCCAGTGTTGACACGCAGAAGAATCTCCACAGTGCTCGTGACTCACCTGTGCCTCGCAGGGCTGTTTGGGGTTCAGTGAGAAAACACCTGCAGAGCTCCCTGCTCCAAGCCTGGCACAGAGTGGGTGCTCGATGGCTCGTGTGTACACCCTGCATGATGGGCTCAGTTGTGTCCCTCCAAATTTCATACGTTGAAGTCCTCACCCCCAGTATTTCTGAATGTGACTATATTTGGAGATAGCTCTTTAGGAGAGAATGAAGGTTAAGTGAGTTCATTGGGGGTGGGTCCTAATCCAATGACTGGCGTTCTTATACGAAGAGATGAGGATACAGAGAAGCAGAGAGGAAAGACCTCATGAATGCAGAGATAGAAGACAGTCATCAACAAGCCACACGGAGAGAGGCCTCAGAACAAACCAATCCTGCTAACACCTTAATCTCAGATTTGTAGCCTCCAGCATCGTGAGAAAACAAACAAACAAACCAAAAAGCCTGTTGTGTAAGTCACTCAGGCTGTGGTACTTTGTGTGGCGGCCTGAGCAGACTAATATACTCTGGTTTCTCCAGTTCTGTGCCTTTGTCTGCACCTCTTTGCTGTTCTGTCCCAGTCAGGAGGCCCCGGGAGTGACCTGGGGGAGCCTTAACGAGCATGCATTGGAACTTCTTAGAGTTGAATGTGCCTGAGAGTCACCCAGGGAGCTTGTTAAAACACACATTGTTCAGTGAGTCCTGAGAGTCTGCGTTTCTAATGAGTTCCCAGACAATGCCTGGGCGGTTGGTCCACGGCCCACACTTTCAGTTGCAAGGGGACGAATGGGTAGTAAATCTAGAGGGGTGAGTAGAAAGAGAAAGACTGCTGCCCCCTAAGTCCTAGACATAGGTCACAGGTCTAACTCCTTTCCCATCTTCAGAGGACAGAAGCTGCTTTGGCTGGAAGGTGGAGCTGTGGGGTGGCAACGTTTGACAGCTTGTAGGTGACCTCCTAAGGGGAAATAAGCCATGCGCAGGCTGTTTCCTGCAGAGGACCACCTGCTTCTGCTGTCAGCCGGAAGGGACGTCCACACTCCTCTAGTCCTTTAGTCCAGCACCTTCGTACACAGGTGGGAAGACTGAGACCCAGACAGGGCATACAATTTGTGGGGCTCAGTGCCAAATGAAAACAGAGGGTCCCTTGTTCAAAAAGCATTAAGGATTTTAAAACGGTAACAGTGCAGCAATAAACCAACTGCATCTAGGTGCGGGCCCTAGTGAACAGGTCGAATGTCCCTCAAGCTAGCATGACCAAGTCAGAGACGGACCCAAGCAAGTGAGGAGCTCAGCTCCATTAAACCTTAGGCCTCCTGAGCCCCTCAGCCCCCTGCCTGTGCCTCTTTCTATCACATCCCACTGCCTCACTCTTACCCTCTAAGCGTGGCTGGCTCTGGAGGTTAAGCTGCTGCCAGGCAGCAGAGGGAAGGGAGGTGAGGGCCTGGTCGGCTCCTTCCACCCCAGGGTCTCTGGTTCTATGACGCTGGGCAAGGAAGACCTGGCCTTCTGGCTGCTTTCCCAGACCTGGACGGTCCTCTGGTTCTGTGGGCATGGCCCTTCTCGGCAGTTCTATGTCACGCTCAGCTGATGGAGCAGGGCTGGAGACAGCACCAAGAAGGGGGAAGAGACCCCAAAGGCAGCTCTGCCAATCTCACAATTTCATATTCTCTCTTCCCCGGCCACCTGCAGCAGTCAAGGAGAGGTCATTCTTTATGTGAACCAACAGAGCCTGTGAAGTGATTGAAAACGGCACCGCTTTTTGGAATAGGGAGGAGACATTGAGACAGCAAGTCTGAAGAGGAGGCCACATTATGGGTTATTCCAGAGTTCAGGCAAGAGAAGACATGGGCTCAAACTGAGGCAATAGCAATGGGGATGGCAGGGAGAGGACTGGCTAAAGAGACAGGCCAGGACTGAAAGCCTTTTGGTACTCCTTGGAATTGGGGAGTGAATTTGAAGTTGAGCCCTGGTTTTCTGGCTTAATTGCCTAAAAAAATGGTGCTGCCATCCAGTGAGATGGGTATAACAGAACACTTGGTTATAACTGGCTGAAAACCTAATCAGACTGACCTCTAAAAAAAAAAGGAAAATAGGAGTATGCTGGTTCATATGACTGAACCATGTGAGGGTAGATTTCACTCACTTTAGGCACACCCAGAGACTCAAACCACATCATCAGTTTACTCTTCTCTCCCCCTCTGGCTCAGGTGCTCTGTGCTGACTCTGTTCTTGACAGTTCTTTCCACATTGCACAAGATGACCGCCAGCCTCATAGTCACAAGATGGCTGCCAGCACCTCCCTGAGCTACGTCCTTCCAAGTTTAAATTCAATAGAAATACGAGGTGTGATCAAAAACTACGGTGAATGCTGCTGCCGAGTGCCACCCAATGGAAAGGCAGGGGTCATTAATACGGGAAGCGGTGCATAAGAGTGCGTAATAAGTTTGAACTTGTTTGGTGCAGTCAGTCTGGTGTGAGCTATGGTTGAGAGGTGTGTTTTAAAGTGTGCCATAAATCATCCTCCATCATGACAATGCTCCGTGTCACACATCGTTTCTGGTATATGGCAATTTCTGTAACATAAAAACATTACCGTGTGTCCTCATCCACCTTATTCACTGGATCTGGCACCGTGCGACTTCTGGCTCTTCCCCAAAGTCAAAATGACTCAGGACATTGAGGCAGCCACGATAGCGCAAATAAAGACACTCATGAAAGAGGACTTCCGGAATGGCTTCAGAAAGTGGGATAAGTATCTTTGAAGTGAGGGAGAGTATTTTGAGGGGGATTAATGACAATGTGTCTTTTACTGTAATAATTTTATCTTTATTTAAACATTCACCATATCGTTTGATCACACCTCATAAACAAGAGTTGTGTCCTAGCATTTCCATGAAAGTTCTGAGATTCTCTCTGATGGGACCAGCTTAAGTACGTGCTCACCCATGAACCAATCATTGTGGTTGTGCTAATTGACTTAGACCTGGTCCATGGGCTTTGATGGAGCCATATAGACCACAGAGACTGAGAGGGGCAGCGGTATACATCCTGAAGAAACACTGGGGCTCTTGCCAGAGTAAAGGAAAATAGATGCCAGGGAGATAAACTACACCTTTCCAGCTTTGTGGACAGCATAGGAGGAAAAATAGCAGGCAGGGGGCGGAAAAGACAATGAGTCCAGATTAGAACGTGTTGTTTGAGGAGTTAATGGGATAACCCGAGGGAGATGTCCAGCAGGCAGCCGGGTAGGGAAAGACCCAGGCTTGAGAGAGATCGGTAAGTTGCCAGTGCACAGGTGGTGAGAGAGAGAGGCTTAAGTGCATAAATAATTCCATGGACTCCAGGAGCCATTCCGCACTCAGCCTCAGGAACAGCAAGTCGGGTCTAGTGAAAGTCTCCTCCTCTCTTTGCTCTTCCGGATTACGCAGTGGAGCCACCCCAGCTTCCATCTTACAACACTGGCTCTCCCTTCTTGTCTCACATTATTTTGCACCTTCCTCTCCCTTAGTTGATACCAGGACCTGATTATAGCTGTTAGTGGTCTGAGTCATTGATGCCACAGAGGAGAGAGAGCCATGCCAGGCCTTGGTGCCAGGCCACATAACAGAGCCAGGGTCCTCCAGAGCTGACGAGCACGTACTAGAAATCACACAGGCCAACGTCTCACTAGGAGACAGAGGACAAGCACTCTAAATGGGGACAATGTTGATGACTCCTCCCAGTCGTCCTGGCAATATTGTCCCCAGGCCATTATGCTGGGGGACCTATGACAGCACTGGAGGGCATCAGATGGGGAGAGATTTGTGAAATGTTGCAGTGGGAGAGGCAACTAGGCAGCCACCTAAGTCTTGTGGCATGGTCTGTTTCTGTGTCCTGGGGGCTTCACAAAGATAATAAATGTCTTTAGTGTCACTGCAAGCCGGCATGGTGTCTAACTTCATTATTTTACCTGGTGACTCCTGTGCCCTGACTACTGAGAAAAAACCTACCAAAGTGTGCCTACCCGATTTCCATTCTTCCCTCCTTTCTTGCTATCAAAACCTTAAGTTTGTGTAGGATGACAATATGCCGGCTAGAAAAACCACACTTGTCAGCATCCTTTTCAGCCAAGGGATGCAGGACACAGGACCGGACAGTGAGACTGTTTCCTGTGGGGGGTTACTCAACGAGTACGCATTCTCCTCTCCTACAGTGAACAGAATGTAAGTACTTGCCCGCTGATGGATTTAGCGACATGACTTATGTGGAAAGGTTAGCAGAGGAATAAGCAGAGACCTTAAATTTGCTTGCAGTTTGGCTCTCTCCTTGCCCTGCTGACTTACTCTGAGAAGAGCCTGCCTGGGTAATGGCTGCTTGTTCAGCCTGAGTCCCAGAACAAGTACACTCGGAGCTGACCTAGAGCCAGGAAAGCTGATCCATGTCTGGAGTGCTGCCCGGCTGAGTCTGGCCCAAATTGGCTTGTTATACTGCGTTTTGGGGTGGTTGTTATACAGCATGCTGTGGCAATCACTGACTGATGCAGAGATGGGAAAGGTGTTCACAGGGCACCGTCTCAGCTAGCAGGGTGTTTTTATCCTTTACCCTTCTCCTTCTCTTGAATGAGACAAACTCTGATTGGAAAGGGTGACGGGAACATGTGAAGCATGGCCGTGTGGAAAGACAGGATGAGCCTCCGTCCGTGATAACGCCACCAAGCCACACATCAGCCCTGAAAGGCCAAACTCTGGCTATCTTCTTACACAAGAAAACTAAAGTCTCTAATGTGATTAAGCCTCTGTTCTTTAGGTTTCTGATACTTAAAACTGAATGCAGTTCCTAAATTATAGACACAAGTAACTGTTGGCATTAAAGCCATTCCTGTGTTTGAGATCACTCGGGCAGAACATGAGGGGTCACAAGAGGGCCCCATGGGACCCCAAGGAATGTGGCTCAAGAATGTACGAGAGGAAGCACACAGAAGTGACTGAGAAGAGTCTGGGGCAGATGGAGAGCTAAGAAATGTGGTGGCCGGAGCTACAAAGGAGAGAGAGTGCCAACAGGAAACAGGGATAGACCAGACCAAATACAGTGGTGAGATGCAGACAAATGAGAAGGAAAACTTTTCAACGGATTTAGCAAGGTCCTTGACCTTGGCAGGGCTGGGGACAGAAGTCAAACCACACAATGTGATAGCATTGCAGCTCACTCTTGGGGGATAGACACTCGAGGACAGATGACGCAATGGGAGGAAACCACTCCTGGGCCAGCAGCAGGAACCATTTCTCGTCCTTGTGTCCAGGTTGAAGTCTAAATTCCTCAGTTTGGCATCCAGCGCCCCCACGATGTGGATGAGCCTGGCCTGGCCTTGTCTCCTAGCCTCCCTTCCCACATTTTAATAACACCATTCCTGACCAAGCTGACCTCCCCTTGGACTGCCTTCCCCCTTCCTATCCACGGCCTGCTCAACCTTTCAAGGTGGCACAGATGTCACTTCTTTACGATGAACGCAAGAGAAGCCTCCCACCTCCCTGTGCTCACCTTGAGTCACAATGGTCAGGGTACAAGTGGGTTTCACTCATCAGGGTGGGAATGCCGGGGTGCGGAGTGTCTGTGTTTCTGGCACATGTAGGGGGGCCAGTAGCCTCGGTGAGTTGTCATGGGCTGGTGACAGTGGGCCCTACACGAAGCTCCCAGGTCAGGGAGATCACACGGGCATCTTCAGGTCCACATCTATGCCTTACCATGCCCACAGGGCCGCTTCTGAGTGCTCAGGAAGAAAGCAGAACAATCAGCAGAGAAGCTAAGGACTTTCTTCCCTTCCCTCTGGAAACTCCAAGAGTGCAGCTGCTTCCTTTCTCTCGTTTTAGAACAAGAGGACGCAACTGTGACCAAATTTAGAAAACAACCAAAAATTAAAATAAAATACAACCCATATTTTAAAATCCATTTTGACAGCTCCACCCACTCTAAGGAGTGTCTCTTCTGAGCATCGTGGCTGAGGGACCAGCAGCAGAAGCAGCAGCAAGGCCAGCTGCAATGGCACAGTTTGGGAGGCTAGTGGGTGAAGGGGGACCTTTTCACCAAAGACAGACAGACCTGCTCCACCAGGAAATGGGGGGATAATAAGACCCCAGGGGGAGGGCAGGGCCAGGCATGGGGCAGATGGGCCCAAACTCAAGGAAGCATCTTTTTGGCTTCTTCTTTCTGCCAATAGCTGGAGAGGAAGGATGCTTTCGGAAGCTACCAGAGACCAACCACGAGGGATGGGCCCCTCCTTAGCACTATGCTACTTTTAGCACATTGTTCTGCTCTGTTCTGTGGGGAACAGAGGGAAACCCAGAGAACCAAACAAACAGTGTCACCCACCTTCTATACTAATAATAGCAACAAGGTACTGGGTGAGTACTATGTGCCAGGAGCTGTGCTAGGAGGGTTGGGTGGTGGTGGTGGTGGTTGTAATATTGTTGCCAGGCATTCTACATGAGTCATGTTGCCGCAGAAAGATTATCATAAAGTGGTGGTGGTGTGGAGGGGAGGTGGCAGGAAGGGTTTTGTGGGTCAGAGTGAGGAAAATGAATTTGTCAGGGATAAATGTAAGGTCTTGCTTTGCAAGTATGGCGTTCAAGAGTCAGTTTTAGTAAGGCTGTCAGGAAAGCTACTGTGTCCTTCGGCTGCGTTAATAAAGATAAAGAGGCGAGAGAGGTGATACTCTCACTGAACTCAGTTCCCATTGGCCCAAATGGGACCCATTCGCACTGAGCCTCTTCCCCTACAAATTGGAGCTATAAAATACCTCCTTCAGAAGGCTGCTGCGGAGATTGGACAAGGTGGTGTGTGAAAGCCGATGACTGCAGTGCCTTATAAGAAGTGTACCCTTCCTAAATAGTCATAATTGTTGTTAAACCTTGGCATTTCAAATGGAATTGAGGTTTCCTCCCAGTCGTGTGAAGAATCTGGGGATGCCTATCATCGTCATGCCTCTGAACCCCTGTTACGAGCAGAGGAAGGAGACTAATTCTGTATTTCCCTAAAGGACAAAACCATGCTCACTTGGCAAAAGCCAATAGTATTAAGCCAATTTCAGCCAAATAATAGGAATTGGGAAAACAAAAAAAGACTGCGAGGAAATACAGTTGATCCTTGAACAACACAGGGTGAGGGGTGTCAACCCCCCACCCCAAAGAGTCAAAAATCTGTGTCTAACTTTGGACTCCCCCAAAACTTAACTAGTAATAGCCTACTGTTGACCGGAAGCCTTAACGAGAACATAAAGAGTTGCTTAACACAAATTTTGTATGTTATATGTATTATATATTGTATTCTTACAATACAGTAAGCTAGAGAATATGTTGTGAAGAAAATCGTAGGAAGAGAAAATATATTTACAGTACGATATGTAGTTATTTTTTTAAATCCACACTGTAAGTGGACCCACACAGTTCAAAGCCGTGTTGTTCAAGGGTCAACTGTACTTCCAAATGGTGCTGTTTCTGAGTAAGGGAAATTTAAAAGTGATTTCTTTATATTCTTATGTTGTTCCTAAATTTTCAGCTGAGCATATATTTTTGAACAATCTGGAAAAAGAAAGTGTTAAAAAGAAAAAAAGAAAAAGACGTTTGTCAGGAATGCTGTTGTAGGAACGGGAAACCTACCAAATGTGACTCTTGTTTCCCAAATTCTAAAACCTGAAATCTATTCCCAACAGAGGCGATGTAGTAGGAGAGCATTTTCTTGGCCTCTCTTGGGCCACCCCTGCCCTCCCCGTTAGAAGACAAGGACAGGTACCTGACAAAGTATCACTGAGTCTGGTTCTGGGAGTAAAGGGACCAACTACTCCCACGGAAGATGTCGCTAAGGGTCTCAGAAGCCCATGAGGTGGGGAAGGATTTTTCAGCCCAGCATTAGGGACAGCTGGGTCTCAGTCTCTGGGCAAATAAGCATCAGAGTGTGGCAGAGTTAAGTCTTCCCTCAACTTTTAATTAAGAAAAGAGGCTTGGGTTGGATTCTAAAAGGCAGGAGTGAGCGGCAGAGGCAGGGGAATGGGACAGACATTGGAACCGGCAGCAGCAAATGTGGGTTCTGGTCCAAGCCTTGTCTCCCCTCGCTGTGTGATGCTGGGTAAGGCCCATCCCTCTCTGAACCTCAGGGCCTCTCTTTATGGTTGCAAGAGGTTGGGCAGAATGAGTTCTAAGCTGTTCTCCAGCTCAGAATCAGCAGCTGGAAGCCACAGGCCCTTAGCCATGCTTTCTCAGTCTCCATTGCCCAGTGGACCTCAGAAGCCTTTCAATCCCATTGTTCCAGCCCTCTCTTTAATGAAGCCACATCTGGAGTATATCTCCTCTGATCCCTGTTTTGTACAGTTCTTCACAGCTGTTTCCCCATAAATCAATTGGTTCTGCAGATGAGTTCCCAGAATTGTCCAGAATCTTCCCCAGAAAAGGCAGTTTTATTTCCCTTCAGCTTCTGGTTCCAAAAGGAGTGAGCCGAGCTCAGTCCACTTCAGGACAAATTCCCTGAGCCCTCCACATCCTGTGGCCCCTGGGGTTTTGCAGGGTGGCCAGGGCCCATTCTCTTGTGTCACCCGTGGGCACAGAGGATGAACTGGCCTGGGGGTTCCCTTCCTGGCTCCTCCCAGGGAGCAGTGCCCCCGCTCTACAGCAAAATGATTGGACTGAAATGACCCCTAAGACTTCCTGCAGCTCTTGCATTCAAAGTTTTCCCAGAGATAAACTAATTCTGAGAGGAGAAGAGTTGGAAAGTTAACTTCCCCACAGATGGAGAGGGAAGGCGGTCTGGGGAACCACCGAGGACTTCCTTTGCTCCCTTGTTTTGCCCCAGACAGCAAAAAGCACAGAATCCGGGACTAATATGAAGAGCAATGATTCTGCTGGCAGAGTCTGAGATACCTCTGTTGTTTCTGACAGGCGCCCAGGTCCCCCAGGACATGTCTGGGATGGGGCAACTTGGAATCTTTAGTCAGCAAATGGTCCCTGAACATCTATTCTGGCTGGGCTCTCTGTTCTCCAGCTTTGCCCACCTCATCTCATTTAGTCCTCACCACCCCCTTAGAGTTAGTTAGGTACTAGCATGGCCTCTATTTTACAGATAAGGAATTGGGACTCAGAGGGCTTAAGTGATTTGTCCAAAGTCACACAGCTGGCAAGTGACCGAATAAAATTTATGTGTAGGTCTGTCCTTCTATTAATACAAATCCCAAGCTCTTTGAAATCTATCATGACAAATGAAGCCAAACGTAGGTCCTTAATTATTTCCCTACTAACAAGAGTTTGGACTCAGACTCCATTTGGGAGAATTTTTTAAAATGATTTTTACCAACTGTACTTAGCTTAATTACATGTACTTTACTCCAAAAGCCTAATATTACTCAAAGTTTATAATAAAATCAGCAGTCTGCTGTCCTACCCTCCCCACTCTTCCCCACCCTCACTCAGATCCAGCTCCCAAGAGACCTCTACTGTCAACATTTCCAACTAGCTGTACCAGTATTTGCCTCCATATTTCAAATAACATTAGCTCTGCTTTCTCATGATTTTTCAGCTTTAGACCATTATTATTGACTACCTATTATGGAAAATGAAGGTTCTTACACCATCACGCTCTCTCTCTCTCTCTCTCTCACACACACACACACACACAGAGCCTCTCCCCACCCCGATGGATTACTAATGTTTTATTGCCTTCAGAGCATCTGGGGTAGCCTGAGCTAGCCTAGGCCTCTCTGCAGGAATGGAGACTAGAGTCTTGACCTTTGGTTAAATGCAGTAGATTTAATGCAAACATCTATCTCACAGTCCCTCCAAGAACACCAGTGAAAACCACATTCCATAAGGATGGTTTGACAAACCAAGGGCTGGATAGCCTGGAGCAGAGAAGATGCAGACACACATTCTCCCTTGTTGAATCTCTGAGGGGCAGAGAAAGCAAACATGCTGGGTGAGCTCCAAGGGGGATCCAGAGCAATAAAGGAAGCTCCAGGAATAAGACAGAATGGGATGGCCTTTTACAGGCCTCAGGTCCCACCATCAGCTACACTGGCCACAGGGAGCTGCAGCCCCCACTAGTAGCGGACAAGGTAGGGTTGGCTTTACCATGTGTTGGGGACAAGGAAGGACTCCTACATGAGCAGGGAGTTTGACACATGACTTCTAAAGTCCCTTAACATTCTATAACCCAGTGATTTGCTTCCTTTTATAACAGTTGGCATTTAGAACCCAATGGGGCTTTGCAATCACTCTTGAGTTAATAACTGGAGCTGCCCGATTGACACACCCATCTGGCAATTTTTTTTAGGATGCTGAAATAACTAGTTCAACATTCTGATGAGCAATCAGTTCCACTGACCCTTGCCTTGTAAAAGAAGGTTCGAGATGATTCACAGAGTAATCATAACACGGCAGATGGGATAGGACTCTCAATCCCATGGGTTTTAAGCACTTTGGAGACAGATAAGTGCTGGGTGGAGCAATACAGTAGATTTGGCCACAGACTGTGAGCCTTTCTGGCTTCACAGCAAGAATCTCAAAGGGGAAACTGAAGAAACACCCTCCAAATCCTGCCTTCCCCTTCTTGCCCCATTTGAAGGAGAAAGAGGGCAGAGTGTGGGTGTGGGCAGAATGGAATTATACCTGGACAATTGCACCTAGAGGCGCAGGGCCGAACCCCCAGCGGCTGGGCACTTGGAGCTGTTTTTCTCCCTGACTTGGCACTTTTGAAAGAAATGTGCTTGCTCAGAGATGCGAACCCACTGGGACCTCCCATACTCTCCAAGCAGGACAGACACATTAATTCTCATGCCATAACTGGCAGTGTGGTGTAACTGGACTAAGAGTGAGGAAGAGGCTGTGTTCAGGGTTTATGAGCTGCATGACTTGGGTGAGTCGCTTTCCCTCCCCTAGGCAGAAGGACAGAGCACTTACCACTGAGCTCTGGAGTAAGATGCTTGGGTGCAAATCCCAGCGTTGCCATTAATGAGCTGTGTGACCTTAGACAAGTTCCCTACCCTCTCTGAGTCTCAGTGTCTTCACCTTTAAAATGGGGGTGGGTGGAGGTGCAGGAGGGGAGAACACTTAAGAATTGTTAGCTTATTTATCTGAAGTGCTTAGAACAGTGCCCGACTCATGATTATGGTTATAATTATCAGCAATTGCAAACAGAAGACAGCAATCTTCACCCAGTTGACCTAATACAATCAAACCAAATAATACCCTTCAAAACAAAACTCTAAAGTTTGTGTGTGAGTGTAAGAAATTTGGTACACAGTGCATTACACCTTCCAAACATTAGGCGACTACACGAAGCCAGTTTTTCTAGCCCCGCTTGTTAAATAACCATTGTGTCTATGATATAACAAGCCATGTGGCAAAGTCTTTAGAACTTTTTTTTCAAGTTAGGTAAGAAATTTTATTTTATAATTTAATATAATATAGCAACGTCAATTTTTGAAAATACGATTTTTAAAAAAGTGTATCAACGTAACACTTTAAGAAACTATCGCGGTGATGGAAGGAGAACTGACTCTGGGTGGTGAACACACAATGGGATTTATAGACGATGTAATGCAGAATTGTACACCTGAAATCTATGTAAATTTACTAACAATTGTCACCCCAATAAATTTAATTAAAAAAAAAAAAAAGAAAGAAACTATCGTACTCAGGCCAAATTTAGAACACTGATTACTAAATGGAATGATGGGTATTGGCAAAGAAAATGCTGTCCCTAACTTGCTGTAGGATCTTGGACAAATCACCTCCATCCCTGTCCTCAAGTCCCCCTACACTGGCCACAGAGTAATCTCTGGGGGTCTTCCAGGTCTGTACCCTGTGGACCTGTGATTTGGAGGATCTTTTAGACGAATAAACTTGGCCTCAACTATAGCATTGTCATGTTTCCTGAGCTGACACCACCATCTGGTGTGCATGTGACAGCATGACACTAGTGATCAAACAACTAGAAACTTCCTTCTCTCTCTCTTTTCTCATTTGAATATCTTGCTACTCAAAATAGTGTCCAAAGACCAGCAGCACTGGCATCATCTGGGAGCTTCTGTGAGAAATGCAGATCCTCAGGCCCCATCCCAGACCTACTGAAACCAGAATCTGCCTTTTAACAAGATGCCGGGTGAAGTCGACAAATCCAAGATGGTGGAGTGGATAAACACTGTGCCTGCTTCCTTCCATGAACATATTAAAATTAAAACTAAACCACAGAACAATCAACCTGGAGCACCATCTGAACTCTAGCTGAACAGAAGTTTTATAACTAAGGATATAAAGGAGACACATCAAGACTGGTAGGAGGGGCAGAGATGCGAATTGGGCTGGCCCAAAACCTTTGTGGTGGCGGTTGAGAACCTGGAGGGGTATCTCGGCTGCAGAGGTTCCCGCAGAGGAGCAAGGGATCCCAGCCCCACACCGGCCTCCCCAGCCTGGAGTATTGGTGCTGGGAAGAGGAGCACCCACAACATCTGGCTGTGAAAAAAAGTGGGGATTCCCACCATCAAGTGGGATGGAAGGCTGCGGGAAACCCACACATCCTCCTAAAGGGCCCACACACAGACTCACTCGTTCACAGGCACTTACTTTGGGATCCAGCAGAGGGATGGTGATTCAGGGGCATCAGAAACATATGGGAGCAGACTGAAATGTGTAGCTTCAGGTGAGGGCTGAAGGATATTTGCCATTTTCCCTGTGTGAGGCCTCCTCCTATGCAGCCAGTAGTCAGGCGTCATCTTTTCTGTGTTGAGCCTTCCTCCACAGGACCAAACCTAAATCTGATTGGCCTGGTGAGCTCCACAGCTCCACCCTGCTGACTCCCTGGGACCCTGCCCCACCCAACTCCCCCAACGCCAGAGGCATTTTCTCTGTGAGCAGCCAGCCCTGCCCACACTGCACTCTTTCTTGGAAAGCTATCAGAGTCTGCAGGACCAGGAGGTGGTGATGCGCCTCAGTGTTGAGACTTGCTGAGTAGCTCCAGGCTCAGCACTGGCACCAAACCAGAGTCTACATTAACCTGGTGACCACAACTCTTCCCATTCTAGTGACTCCGAGACCCTGCCTCACCCAACTCATGTGCCATATGAGGCTTTACCAGTGGCTGGACTTTAAGGGAGTCAGCTGGTGGCAACAGGCCTCCAGGTGACCTGGCTTTTTGCAGAGCTACCTCAGGCCTGGTACCAGTGAAATGGAGACAAGCAACCTACTAGAGGCAGAGTTCTAAACAATAGTTACAAGGATGCTCAAGGACCTTAGTGAGAATTTCAACAGAGATAGCAAGCATAAAAAGGACATAGAAACCATAAAAAGTCAGAAGTGAAGAATACAATAACTGAAATGAAGAATACACTAGAAGGAATCACCAGAAGACTAGATGAAGCATAGGATTGAATTAGTGATTTGGAAGACAAGGTAGCAGAAAACACCCAATCAAAACAGCAAAAAGAAAAAAGAATATTAAAAAAATGAGGATAGTTTAATAAGAGACTCTGGGAAAACATCAAGCGTAACAATGTTTACATCATAGGGATACCAGAAGGAGAAGAGAGAAAGCAAGGGATTGACAACCTATTTGAAGAAATAATGACTGAAAACTTTCCTAACTTGGTGAAGGATATAGACATACAAGTCCAGAAAGCGCTGAGAGTCCTAAACAGGATGAACCCAAACAAGTCCACACCAAGTGTGGGGACAAAGCCCCAAAAAGCAGTTTCCAGGCTCTCGGCCTCACATAGAAAGGTGCTGGCTCGGTTAGTAAATGGCCATCAACTGTAATCAGATGGCCATCAGCTGTGGCTAGTTGGCCGTCAGCTGTAACCCATAAGCCATTGGCCACTAATATAACTGCTGTGGCTACGCTAGCAGAAAGATTGGGGGCTAGCAAGAGCGGATTGCAGAGAGGCGGATGCCACCGGTGAGAATATAGTGATATGACTCCCCTACTTATGGCTCCGTGGGTGTTCCTTTTTGGCCTCACCATGTCCTGCGTTCTTATGTGGGGAGCGGGACCAGAGACCCCGCATGACACCCTGCACAACACCAAGACACATTATAATTAAAATGGCAAATGTTAAAGACAAAGAATCTTAAAAGCAGCAAGAGAAGGGCAACTAGTAACTTATAAGGGAGACCCCATAAAACTGTCAGCTGATTTCTCAACAGAAACTTTGCAGGCCAGAAGGGATTGGCACAAAATATTCAACGTGATGACTTTTGTAATTCAATTGTTTTACCCAGACACTTTCTTTCTTTTATAATTTGTTTTCCACTTGACTTACTTTGGTTTTCCACTTGATTTACTTCGGTTTTACTCATAATGTAAAAACTATAAAAATCTTACCTTCACTCCAAATTTGAAAATATACTTATCTTTATTGTGTGATAAAATAAGCTAGACATAATAAACAAAGTTAAATATTGTTTGAACTTCTTTCTTGAATTGTTTTTTGAATGCGAAGACTTCTAGAGTTCCCTCATTATTTGTAATGCTGGTTTTTAAATGGAATTTAGTTTATTTTAATGTTAAAAGAAAATAATCATTGATACCTATTATATTATAAGTTTTAATCAAGAATAGATATTGGATTTTATCAACTCTTTCACTGTATATAGAAATACGATTTTTGTCTCCATTGGTATGGAGAATTATATTATTATAATTCCTAATATTAAAACATGCATTTTGTATATATACTGCAGGGTTTATTTTTATAATGTTTACTATATTTGAAGGAATAAGTGCAATTGGTATATAACATTTTTTATATAATTGGCAGGTTTTATAAGCAATGACTTGAATATTTTATAAAATAGTTGGAAGTATACATTCTTTTTCTATGCTTTGGAATACTGGAAATATCTGATCTTTGAATTTTAGGTAGAACTTACCTGCAAAACTATAGGCCTAGCAAGTTGTTTCTTAGGGGTGATTATGCTTCAAAAAGTTCCTCTGGTTTTTTTCATGGCAATCTGTTAATTTCTATTTATAGCTCTTATAGTTTCCTATAGTTTCCAAAGATTTCCATTTCATCTTAATTTTCAAATTTACTTTTAACAGAGCTCAACACAATTCAGATTCATATCATTTGTATTTGTAGCTATTTCCTCATTCATATTTTTATTTTATAAATTTTTCTCCTTCATTATTTCATTATTTCTTGTTCCCACAGCATTGCCCTTTCATAGTCATTAGTTCTACAGCTTGTTTTGTCTAAATCATTGTCTGCTGTAATATTTTTAAATTTAATTTCTTTTGCTTCTCTAAAGTTAATTTCATTTATTTTCTTTCTAACTCTTTGTATTGTATGCTGAATTTATTTCATTTCTTGCAGATATAAAGGGTGTGAATTTTCCTTTGAGCAGTGTTTAAGCAGCATTCCTTAGATATTTCCTAGGTAATACGTCAATTTGCTTTTAAGTTTTGTTTTAAAAATTATTTAATTTCTAGTTAGTAGGTTTATTTTTTTTCTGGTGTTATTATTAGTTATTAATATTCTTGCAATAAATAATGTATATAAAAATGTATCTAAAAATGATGCCAGGTGATTTCACTCACACATTAAAGTGTGAAAAGCACTGCTTAAATAGGAGAAAAAGGAAGTTAGTGCAGGAAATTTAAGTTTTCCCGTATACTCAACCCATAAAGAAATCCAGAATTGAGCCATATAAATAAAACAAATCCTTTCCAACTGACATATAAGGAGCTTTTTACAAGTTTTCAAAAAGGAACCTTCTCAGATAGTAAGTAGGTATCTGACACAGGGATGGGAATCCCTGAACTTGAGTTTCAAATGAACCTGCATTGTCTACATTGTTACTGACATAATAATCATACTGGTGACCAGAAAAGGAGGCCAATTCACACCTTCCAGTGGGGCAGGTGGGGACCCACCCAGGCTCAGACTCCTCACCCATAAGTGAGGAAGGGAAAGCTTCCTCAAAATATTGTAAATTGCTTCCCAGTCTCTGATAATATATCCCTCGATACCCCCCAAAATATCTGTATTTTTATTGTTTTTTTCCATCCTAAAAATTACCACATATACGTTGATATGCAGGAGTAAGACATATGACTTCTCGAGCAAAGGTAACTTACTGCAGTGCCCAGTGAATGCAGATGAAAGTACACATGTCACCTCCCTATAATCATGGATTTGGTCGGCGTTAATGTTCTATCTGACTGGGAGGGGCCGACACCCCTTCATGGAGCTCAGACTGACACTGCAGAAAGGGTGGCAGGGGGCAGGTAGGATTCTTACCTTCATTACGGGTTGAGCAGGGCATCTTGCCTGATTTACAGGTTACCACAATGGGGAGGGGAAGGCTTGGCCCCACAATGCCTTACATTTAGGAGAGAACTAAACTGTGCTGGTAGGGGTTCATACCATATTCCTACCTGCTGAGGAGCTACTGTGTTTCCCCAAACATAAGACCTAGCCAGACCATCAGCTCTAATGCATCTTTTGGAGCAAAAATTAATATAAGACCCGGTCTTATTTTATATGATATAAGACCCGGTATAAAACCAGGTCTTTATAAAATAAAATAAAATAAAATAAAATAAAATAAAATACCAGGTCTTATATTAATTTTTGCTCCAAAAGACGCATTAGAGCTGATGGTCCAGCTAGGTCTTATTTTCGGGGAAACACGGTATTTAATCCCATAAAGATAAAATAGCTAAATTATTTAATATTTATTCTTGAATAAATACCTTTTGAAGTTCATTATGTTTCACATTTTATGAAGCGCATTTATGAACACAGAAATTTAATGAACCCAGACTATATGCCAGGGACTATGCTAAAACCTCAGCTTCTCTATGTTATTGAATCCTTACACCTACTCCATGAAACTGGTTTCATTTTTCCCATTTTACAGGTGAAGAAACTGAAGTTCAAAGTGGTTAAAATACATCAGATTGACCTAAGCCAGGTCAACTGGAATTCTTTCTGGGTAATTGTTAAAATGAATCCCACAGAGAGAGGAATGTGTACAAAAGAGCCTGAGACACAGGCTGATACTTTTAAATCAATTGCACATGTATCTTCATCTCTCACATCTGATTGGTTGCAAAAACAAAGATCTACAATGCTCCCATACACTTTTTTAATCTTTCATACTGACTTCCTCACATTGACAAAAATCTCAGAAATGGATCTGGGATCTTTCCCAAACCAGAATTACCGAGATATACTTTCACAGCAGCTGCTACAGCACAAAATGAATTAAATGACCAAATAGTATTAATGAATGAACTTGAAAACTGAATTTAATATAGAATATTAAATTTCTCCCTGACACTAATGTGTGATAAAAACTAAAAATGATATAAACATTTTTAGTTCTAGGGGTCATTACTAAAAGTAGCCAGCCGGGGCGGCCGGATGGCTCAGTTGGTTAGAGCGTGAGCTCTGAACAACAGGGTTGCCGGTTCGATTCCCACAAGGGCCAGTGAGCTGCGCCCTCCACAGCTAGATTGAAGACAACGAGCTGCCGCTGAGCTTCTGGAGGGGCGGCCAGATGGCTCAGTTGGTCAGAGCGCGAGCTCTCAACAACAAGGTTGCCAGTTCAATTCCTGCGTGGGCTGTGGCCCCTGCAACTAAAGATTGAAAATGGCAACTGGACTTGGAGCTGAGCTGCGCCCTCCACAACTAGATGGAAGGAAAATGACTTGGAGCTGAAGGGCCCTGGAGAAACACACTGTCCCACAATGTCCCCCAATAAAATTTATAAAAAAATAAAAAAATAAAAAAATAAAAAATAATAAAATAAAAGTAGCCAGCCACACCACAGCTAGGCGTTGCCGAAGTGCACCCCGTGTGGTAGAAGTTTCTGTTAGCCCATATATCCAGTTGCTCCTTTGAGATTTCAGCTTTGGTTAGTCCACTATGGCTAACAGAAACTTTGGAGGTTTGACTGTGGTTGTAACTCATAATCAGATAGCATTCTTTATTAAATCAATCTAGATTACCTCAATGACCTGAAGGAATCAGCTCAGTGTTCCCACTGTCCATCTGTCCACAGTGAGAAAAATCTAACTCAACGTTTGAGTTATTATGAGTTTATACACATAAAAAAGAAAAGTTTATTACATGAGTCTAATTACTACATATGCAAACATCTTCATACCTGGAAATCCTTGCAAATACCGAAATAAAATATTTACTTTTTTGCCAGGGAGAATAAAAAGGCACGACAGTAGAATATACATCTTGATAGAAAAATATTTAAAGTTTTTTAATTCTCTGAATCCCAAGAGTTAACATTTTATCATTACCCTTTGAAAATAGGGTATTTGGGAACAATTTTAAAGTTTTCAAAATCAGTACAAAACTTATTCACATTCTATAAAATCTAATATCACTTTCACAAACTGTACAATGATTTCCTTATGAAGTAGAGTAGTCAAGTTTTTGGTGAGTCTGTCACTGGACTTAGCTAAGTCTCTGTTGGGCACAGAGTCCAGGGGTCCCCCATCTCCTCTAATGGTCTCCTGGGTACAACGACATTTTATAACATGCTTTCCTTGAAGAACCATTTCTGATGTTCTGAGTTGGTGCAGTCTCGTAAAAGTGGTACAAAACTGTCACTGGATGCCTTCTTCTCAGCCTGAACACATTTCTTGGACTGTATATGAAATAAAGAACCATCCTACAAAAGATAATAGACATCGGATGTTCAAGAGAATTACAAGCAATTCCTCAGAAAGTATCTTTTTCTTAAATGTTCAGAGTGAGTTTTATCATTTCAGATGTTTATTGAGCATTAAGTGTCTGCATGCATAAAGGCAACCCAGGACTGTCCATGCATAGAGATGTCCAAGTGTGTACAGACATGTCATGCTAGCCTTTCCCGGGAGCTCTTCACTGTCCCTGACTCCACTGTCAGGGCCGATGGTGCCACCTGCTGGCTGCTGTGGGGATCGGTCAGACCTTACCTCTCTTCCTTACAGTTTTTCTTTTCCGTCAGGAAAATCAGGACTAAAGATCTTTTATACGATCTTTTCCTCTTCTCTTAGGTCAACTAATTCCATTCTTGGTGATGCTTTCTTTTATGTATTTAAACAGGAAACTTGGCTTCAGTTCCAGCTCAGCTATAGACCAGCT
This sequence comes from Rhinolophus hipposideros, assembly GCF_964194185.1. Classification (NCBI taxonomy): domain Eukaryota; kingdom Metazoa; phylum Chordata; class Mammalia; order Chiroptera; family Rhinolophidae; genus Rhinolophus; species Rhinolophus hipposideros. Next base: position 55,113,716 of record NC_138057.1, on the reverse strand, counting down.
GGGGAGTGGGGCCAGTCACCAGAGAGGAAGCGGGTTCTATAGACAGTTGCCAAATCCCAAACACCAAAAGAAGATGACCCTCTTTGATGCTTTCCCCGCTTCTCTTCCTTAATGCCTCTCCCTTCTCTTCTTTTTCCTAATTGTTGCTGAGTTAACTCAGCAAATCCCCTCAGGCCTGGAGTTTCTCTTTCCCCTCCACCTCTCTCTGTTGTAAGCTGTATGCCCCCAAGGAACTTAGTCATGGCCAAGCAACAAAGGGGCAGAACAAGTGACAGACCTGTTCCAGGGCAAGAGAGGCCTGAGAAATAAAATTACATGCAAAAAAAAGAAATCTCAAAAATATTAACCCTGAAAACCTTTAACAGTGCTTATAAGTTGCCTTTAGAGTAACAAGAAAGTAAATACAGACCTACCTTCTTTTACTGGGTTTTTTGGGGGGAGGCTTCACAGATATTGGATTTTTTACAAACTAAAGGTAAGACCCTCCATCAGCAAAAAGATTACGACTCACTGAAAGATCAGATGATGGTGAGCATCTTTTAGAAATTAAGTACTTTTTAATTATGCACATTGTTTTTTAGACACAATGCTGTATCTTACTTAATAGACTGTAGTGGAGTACCTTTCACATGCACTGGGAAACCAAAAAACCAAAATATTCGTGTGACTCGCTTTATTGAAATATTTGCTTTATTGCAGTGGTCTGGAATTAAACCGCAATATCTCTGAGGTCTGCTATCAGCACTCCTCCTCCCACCCTTCTAAAGAGACTTACTTTGCCTTAAAGGGTCAGTGAAATATCAGATACGTTTTTAATGACATTGCAAACCAATTTTGTGGTCTCTGTCTTGTGTTACTATTCCTTGAGGGCTCATAATGGCTTCTAGTTGAAAGAAAGAAGAGAAGGAGAAGGGCGTTACAGAGGACCACAGACTTCTGGGGTTTGTTCTGAAGTATTTTCCCTCCTATGTTTTTATATCAGATTGACAGCACTATGGTGCTGGGCTTTTCTGGGTAGCCTGCAAACTTCATTGCTAATCGTGACATTTTCTACAGGAAAACGTACTCCAACTTCTAATCATACTTAGAATTAACCCATTTATAAGCAGTCTAGATGAATCTTTCCATCCCTGAAACCAGGCTGGAAATGAAAGCTTCCCATAGAGATAATTCTTTTGAATTATTTTCTTTGGTTTTATTACCTCCAGTGCTTTGTAGTGAGTCAAAGGTTATGAGTGACTTATGAATCCCATCAGGGGCTTACTGCAAATATAGTGGGGCTAGTGCCTGTGTGAGGCCTGAAACAACACTCCATTCCCAGTCAACGACTATTCCGATGGACAGCCAACTCCATGAGAGAGAGCTTTTCTTGGTGATTATACTGCAAGTAACAACTAATCACTATAGAGCTTCCCAGTTTCTAATGAATATTCCTGGTCATACGTCTAATCATCACAAGGCTGCTATTAATGCCCCCATCTTAGAGCTGGGAAAAAGGAGGCTGAGAGCAGTGGAATGACTCCTGATGGGATCTAACCTCCCACCCTTACACTTTGGCGTTTTGTGTCACTTGTTTAAACCCCACCTCATCTTTGAATACATTGGTGACAGCTCCTCTTCCCATTTCGGCCTGCTGCAGCTCAAGGTGTAAAAGGGACGGAAAGACTGAGACAGTGAGTAAAGAAGGAAAGCGTGGTGGACACTGGACACCAGACACCATGGGGCACTACTAGTGCAGCCACGGGCTTGCGGTCACTGCGAAGTTCCCGGTCTCCTGAACGTGGCTGCGTCCCTGAGACTCGCCAAGACTATGCCAGAGAGCATGCTCTCCTTCCATGCTCCCCTCTGCAGCCCAGGGGGCCAGCAGCAAGGAAGGAATGAGACAGCTCACTTACCTCCTGCAAGATGAATTGCTGGTTCTCTGGGGCCTTTTCCTCACAGAGATGCATGATGAGAATATCTGTTCCTGCCTGTACAGCTACACAGGCCTCTGGCTGGTGGGTGTTATAGCGAATTTCATTCTGGGACGTGTACTCGAAAAACTGAAAATGGAGCAGAAAACAGGCATCCGTTACCCTCTGACGTGGAAAAAGGGAAATCGCTGGTTGAGAACCTGGGGTCATGAGAGCATGGGAGCCGGGGTCCCTCACTCTCCCCTCATCTGCCAAAACCAGACTGATCAGTTGGCCTCCTACGTGTCCCCTCAGCACTCCATACACTCTGGTGTGGCTCTTAACGAGTGTGCATGGGGGGACCTTTTCTCATGCCTGCTTCAGTTGCTAGATAGTGAGGTGGGGCTGGTGCCTGGGTTACCCCACACCCACTGTGCCTAACTCTGTGCTGGTGTGGGACAGCAGGAAAGAAAATGGACCAGTCCCAGCGCCAGCACTTGGGAGTTCTGTGTGACCGTGAGCAGCCAACTTCCTCAACTTTTCTTCAGTCCTTTCCTTCTCCTCTCCCCCAAATACAATGGGTGCAACCATGCCTTAGAAACTATAAAGTGATGTGCACGAGCAGGAAGCATGGCTGCCATGGGAGACTTGGTTCTTCCGGAGCAATAGATTTCCAACTCTAGTGTCTAGAAAAACTACTGATTCTGGTCCCATCCTGGAGAGGGAATGAGGTTTCCTTCCGTCTGTGAAGGGGGCCGGGAAACTGCATTTTTACATTTTTAACAAGACATTTAGCCAACTACTCACCCTGCCTCATCCCCTCCCTTCCAGGAGATTCTGACACAGGAGCAATGCCTCTCAAATGAATTTCCCAGAAAGCTGATTAAAACAAACAAAGAGACTGGGGTTCGGAGAGACAGGATGAGCCTGAGAATTCGCATTTTTAAGCTCTCAGGCGATGCTGAAGGTACCAGTCGGGGGACCGCCTTTGAGAAGCAGTGTCCTAAAAAGTGTTGAAGAACCTGAATAACTCAAGTTTGTAAGGGTCTGAATTATGAAAGTTTACTGTTGACCATCAGGGACTTAATATTCAAATGGCATTAGGGGCACTCCAGGTGGAAGAAACTTTGAATCCCCACCCCTTCATCTCTCTGACACCTCTTAGGACAGTAAGGCTTTAAAGGTCCAGAACCCATGCTTCGCTCATCTCCTACGTCCTCCACCGGCCCCACCCTGTTGGATCCATCTGCTTTCCTGGGCCTGGGTCCTGTTCTGGTCCTCAGACCCTCCAGGATGTGCTCCCCTGACCAACCAGAAGTATAGCAATTAACTCAGACAGATCTACCTGGGCCCCCCACTGGGGTAACTGCCCTACACACCACTTTGTAGTGTGGCACTTAGCCTCAAAACCTGTAATTCCATTTAAGAATGAATTCTAAAGAAGTCATCCAAAATACAGATCTGTTGGTTTTTTTCCTTTCTTTTGACCACAGATGTTAGTGGCAGGGTTATTTATAATCACCAAAACAGGGAGGCTGGGGACCAATAACTGAATCGTAACATAGCCACACAAAGGCATATCAAGAGGCCATTAGGAATGATGTTCTCAAAGGATGTGTAATAACACAGAAAAGTATGACGAACTATGGAATACAAAACACATAGACATATGATACCTGTTTAAGCTACATAATCCAAAGGCTATGCATAAAAAAATGGGAAGTGGGCGGCCGGTTAGCTCAGTTGGTTAGAGCGCAGTGCTCTTAACAGCAAGGTTGCCAGTTTGATCCCCACATGGGCCACTGTGAGCTGCGCCCTCCACAACTAGATTGAAACAACTACTTGACTTGGAGCTGATGGGTCCTGGAAAAACACACTTAAAATAAATAAAAGTTTAAATTAAAAAAAAGGAACTATGTTTTAATTATAACGGTGGTTGCTCTGGGTCCTGTCATTTACTATTAGCTTCTACATTTTATATTTCCCAAATGTTCTGTAATAAGCATATATTACTTTCATAATGAAAAATAAAAGGCAATATTTAATTTTCAAAAAACGCCATCGATTTCTCCTGCTTGCCCTCTTCCGAGGCCCACAGTGGTGACCCCTTGAGCACAGAGCGTCCCGCTGTCTTCTCCCCCCGCCTGAGGATGTCAATCCACAGAGAAGCAGCACGTACCTGGTTCTGACCCATCCCGTGACAGAGATACAGAAGAACCTGGTGTCCCGCGACTTCGTGTTCATTGGGAGGGTTATAGTCAAAGCAGTGACCTCTTAGCCCTTTGTTCTGGAGCTACACAAAACAGAAGGGTGGGATTGTGGTCCAGATTTACACACAACAGCTTCCACGCCTGGCTCTGAGGGAGGGTAAACAGAGTGAGAGGAGGGCCTGCCTCAAGAACCAGAGTCAAGGGTAAGAGCTCCTTACATTTCTAGTTTTATTATAATAAAAGTGCTTTCCCATTCTATACCATAGGCAGGAATCATCACCCCCATTTTAAGATGCTAAACCTGAGGGTCAGAGAGATTAACATTTTATGGCCTGAAAGCTCATACCTCTTCATTTCTCATTAGTTCAGCCTTCTTGCTGCACTACTCCAAATATAGCTGGGTTGTCGCCTCCCATATATACCAAGGAGCTCCTGCTAGTATTATCTGCAAAGGACGTTCCAATGGAGAGACTCAGTATTCCCCAAATCAAAAGTCCTCCATTCTAGACTACAGGAACAGCATCATAAAAAGAGCCAATGACTTGTCCAAGGTTCTACGACAAATGGACATACCTGAGTGTTGAATCCAGGACCTCTAACTCTGAGTTCAGTCTCTCTCCATCACTCAACATTTCCTTATCTAACATCACCTCTAAGGTATCTTTTGGCTCTAAACCCCTTTAATCACTCTAAGAGCAAAACACCATGAAAGGCTCCATGCCTTTTATCACTGAAAGTTGGATGACCAGACATCATGTGCTCCTGCTACGACGCCATTTGAGGACAAAGCACCCCCGTGAAGTGTTCTTGCCAAAAAGGTTGATCCGACTCCAATCAACCCGTGAGAACTCACATCCATTTTAAAGAAATACAGGGGAGAGAGGCAGAATTTAAAAGTCATCACAAAGAAACTATCAGACACTTTCGGATGCTGTAGCACCAGGGGGGTAAAAAAAAAAAAAAAAAAAAAGGAAGAGAACTGGCTTAGATTAGAGAGACTTAGGGGAAAAGATACAGAGAGCATACGCAATGTGTAGACCTTGTTAACAGCCTCGCGTGAACTTGCCAACTACCCTGAGAGAAATCTGAAAATTTGGGGGAATCTGAATAAGCGCTGGATATTAAATGACACCAAGAAATTATTTATTGTTCATCTGAATTGGTGTGATAATAGTCTGTGGTTTTGTAGAATGATGTCCAAATTTTATTGAGATGAATGCTGAAGTGCACAGGAGTAAAAGGACATAATGTCTGGGATTTGCTTTAAAAAAAGAGAAATGCGGAAGGGTGGGGCAAAGCAGAAGAAGAGAGGGAAAGCAAGAGAGGCAAACTATTGATAATTCTAGAATTCCGAGGACAGGGGTCCTTATAGCACTCTCTCCACGTTTGTGTACTCAACATTTTCATAATGAAAACTGAATTTAATGCATTAATATCCTGTTTGTGTTTATCAAAGATTTCCAGGATGGAACACCCACCAGTACAACAAAGCAGAGGAGACTTCCCTCGTTAACTTGGTGCAATTCCTAGCAAAAGCCAAAGACACTGGACATTTTAGCTGGCCTCTTCCCAGAAACATTTCTTTTAGGTGTTTTGAAATAACAGAAGTGCTTTCCCTGCTACTGCCGCTGTGGATTCCTGAACTGGGAATTATTAACTGGTCTGGTCACTGAGACTTTATAGGAAATGTGATAAGGTGCTAGTAAAAACTAGGACATGGAAATACCAAGTGAGCTTCAGCTTCCTCATCTATAAAATGGGAGGCTTACACCAGCCAATTTTGAGACGGGGCTCCCAGGGCTGACATTCTGGACCTGAACCCCAGATACTCATGGAGAGAAGGAAGCGCAGCGGATGAAAAGGGGTGGGAGGGCCAGCATTTCCCATGAAGGGGCCTTTCCTGCTCAGGGCTTGTTGATCAGACCTGGGGGTCCACGATCTCCCTGCTTACCACGCGTCTGCCTCACTCACCATCCCGAAGAAGCCAGGCCTGTCTTCAGGCACGTGCAGTTCTGGATAAACGGTCTCCAAGAACCATTTGAAGTCCTTACACTGGAGCTTGGCACGGAGCTGCCGCCTCTCTGTCACGTCCCCAAAGGGCTCCTGAGAAAACACCAAAACGGTGAGCTCCTGCAGGTCATGGTGCTTTCTATAAAAGCTCTTCCCTCCACTGACATTCAAGCACTGAGTGAGATTTTATTGAGCACCTACTGTGTGCCAGGCCCTGTGCAGGGCACGGAGGATAAAAAAACACAGTGGCAGCACTCTAGCAGGAGAGACTGTCACACAATTACATTCCCAAGTACTCTCTCTACAGGAAGGTGCCACCAGGTGCACGAGGGAAGGACACAAAGCACCTGCTGATGGGATCAAGGGGCTAAATCCCAGGCCACATTGGATCCCTGTGGACCTGTGAATCACCAATGAACGCAAAATCATAGACCAGCAAATGTCAGTAGCACAAGTATGCCAGGACATTCTGAGTCACTGCTGCTATCTGAACATTCCTTTCAAAGTATTCTGGATGTAACCGTGAATGAAAATCTTATGTGCTCCATATAGTGAAGTCTAAATACATACTTACAATGGTAAAAACAAAATGCTACAACAAATACCTACAGAAGTTTAGTTTTCCAGATAAAACCAATGATTTAAGGACTTCTGAATAATGATATAAAACAAGCATCTATTCAGCATGACAAACATGCAGCCACAAGAGAAATGCTGAGTACCAAGGCATCTTACTGCCCTGCACTACGACGTTAAACTATTACAATCGGGTAAGTTAAATGTTTAACGGAAATGATAACGATAAGGAAAAATATTGGAAGAAAATTTCAGATTTCTGCTTATTTTCCAAAAGTTCATTCTTTGATGAGAGTCACTGTGCCCTCATCTTCAACCAAACAAACGTCCATTTCCATAATTGACCATCAGGCATTCAGACGAAAGGTGAATGCAGTGCCCCTCCAACATATTACTCTTTGGGAATTCTCAGGAAGAGGGAACTGGGGTTTCCACACTGGGTGACAGGGAAGAGCAGATATTTCTGCTGCAGTCCTGGTGAGACAGAGGAAGCCATGACCCTGCAGCCCAGAGGCAGAAAGAGGCTGAGAGGGAGATGAGGGGTCTGCAGAGCAGAGAGGTCTACTGGAGTATGCGTGCCCGAGACCCAGTTCTGCCCGCATCAGCTACAAGGCCTAGGGCACATTCTTGAAATCACCCTTTCTCTGAGCTTCCGTTTTCCCCTGTATAAAAAGAGAATTTCAGAGCTGCCCTAAAGGGCTGCTGTAAGGAACCAGAGGAAAAGATGTTCATCAAGTGGCAGGAAAAGAGGTCTTGGTGCTGAGCGTCTTGTCTTGCCAAGCAGCCCTCTTGGCTATGGGAACGCAGAGTAAGGGGGCACCTGTCCTGGGGTGTGCATTGCTGGCCTGTGCAGAGACAGTAGACCTATTTGTTACAATTTACTTGTAACCCTAAGGTCAGTACTGGTGGTGTTTTCATGCGTCAGGGACTTGAGGACACGCGCAGAGTGGCGAAAACTTTGAGTCCCTCATTGTGCATGCTCCCAGCTGAGGTCGCGGTTCAGCTCTCACCCGGTCAACAAGTGTCCTGTTCACAATCTGTTTAGTACCCCATTTTTCACATGTTTGTGCTTTGTGTTGGTGATTCCACTGTTTAACATGGCCCCCAGCGTAGTGCTGAAGTGCTGTCTGGCGTTCTCAGCACAAGAAAGCTGTGATGTGCCTGGCAGAGAAAACATGTCTGTTAGAAGAGCTTTGTTCAACCATGCGTGACAGTGCTGTTGGCCGTGAATTCAGCGTAACGACTCCACAATAATATATTAAATAAGCCGTCTTGAAACAGAAACACACATAAAACGAAGGTACGCGTTGATCAGGTGACCAAAATGTGAACTTGCAAGAGGCCAGCCAGTACCTCACCCTGTATTTCTCCTCGGAGCCACGGGTCAGGATTCCCAAATTCGGTGTTTGTGGCGGCTATATACAACACAACTACTGCAAATAAGGAGAACCAACCGTGTAATTACAGGCGAAGGAATCAAGTTTTCCCACACTTGTATCATGAGCACGCAACTGAGTCTCTATTTCTGGAACCAGGTCTACTATGGGCATGGGGGCTGCTTTTGCTCAGAAGAGGCCAGACGGCATGCGGGTGAGCCCAGGGGACTCACCAAGCGGGCGTGGGGGTTTCGATGGTAGTAGATCTCTTTAAATTCATCCATCCACACTTCAGCTGCCCGGACACTGTTGGCCAAAGCCTTTTTGCGGGAGTAGGGAGCTTGCTTGGGGAAAACGTGGCCAACGTGCGAACACGGGTGTATCTCCAGGGTCCCACCACACTGCCAGATCTGCACACAGAGCAGAGCAGAGGCTGGGGTGGGCGAGCAGCCGGTGGGGAGCCGGTGCACAATGCCTGCCGCGAGGAGGCCGGACACGGAAGTCATGACGAATGCTGCCAAGCCCTCACCCTTCATGGGGCAGGAGGGCCACTTCCCGGCACACTCGGAACACAGAACGCAGTCAGAGGAAGAAAGCAGACCCAAAGACAAACAGGCCCTCAAATCAAGAGTCCAGAGTCCATGCACTACAGCTCATGCACTTGACTTACAGGGGCACCCATAGCTGAGCTCGCGGGGGACCCATTTACTCATGATGTAAAACACAGGCTAATTACCTGATTTCCTAACCACAGAAGGTAGGAAAGCAGCAAGTAAGAAGAGAGGTTTGGAAGGAGGAAAGGAAGAGCTTCTAGAGGCAGGCAGAGCAGCCTGACACCTAGGGAAAAGGCAGAAAGACCATTAAAAGCACACCCTAAAACTCAACGGGCTGAGTCATCTGGGACCATTTCATGCCGGGGCAAATGGCCGTGGACTCTCTACTGTCCACAGGAAGTATGAGCAAGGATAGCATCTGATGCTTATGATAGGGTTATGAGTCCTTAGTGGAAGGCCCGATTCTTGTTTATTAAATAACTTTTCAAGCAGGAAACCATATAAAATATCATTAAAATTTCCCATTGAAAAACACTAACATGAACACAGGTTTTGAATCTTAAAGTGCAAGGTTTGGTGAACTGGAAAATCCACTGACATGTTTGGGGTTTCTCAAAGGAGTAGCATCTGTGGGTCACGTACAGCAGAATTGGGAGGTGGGCTCATTACAAAAGGTAGATTCCTGGTCCCTACCATAAATCCATCAAATCTGACATTCTGGAGACTGTTCCCGGAAACCTGCCTTTTAAACACGTTTCCCTAACAAATTCTATGTGTCAAAGTTTGAAAGTCACTGTGCTCAATAAAGAGGCCACTTCATAAATAGTTAAGTAAATCAAGTCTCCAAAATGATGGGACCCGAGGAGGCAGGGACCCGAGTTTTAGTCTAGTCTCTGCCACTCACTCCATGAGCAAGTCATTTCCCTTCGCTGAGCTTCAGTTCCTGCCCCCTATAGTGAGAGAAAAGAACTAGGTGACAAAGGGCAAAGGACAAAGGTCCTTTCCTGCCCCAAATCTATTGAAAAGTATGTATTTTTTAAAAATTCAAACAAGAAGGCAAGCATGTTTATAGGATTCATGTGCCATTATCATCTTTCAGGGTCGCTGGATAAATTGTCAATATGGAGGAAAAGTCTACCAGGCTCTCATAAAATCCTGCCATTCCCAAAGAGAGAGGAGAGAGGGAGGGTGAGAGAGAGAACGGGTTAACAATGAGTCCAAAGAGAAGACTGGCATACTTACCCTAAAGGAGAATTCAAGGTTTTCTCCACCCCAGACTTCCATTCCTGTGTCATAAGACCCCAGATATTCAAAATATTTCTTACTCACAGCAAACAGCCCACCAGCCATTGTTGGAGACCTGGAAGAGTGTGAGATCCACATTGCAATGCAAGCAGCAGGAAACCACCACAGTTAGTTGAACTACCTTCCCATCACAAGCCCTTTAGTCCAGTCGTCCATCTCTAAGGGTACCCTGAGCCATGCTCTGCCTGGTGCTACGCGGGGCCTGGAGGCACCGATGTACCCCCAGTGTACCCCTGTCCCTGTCCTGGGGCAGGGACAGACATCTCAACAGGCAAGGACAGAACTCTGTATGATAAATGTGTTAACTAAGGTCCCCCTGAGCCATGTGGGAACACAGAAGAGGGCACGGGGGACAGGGGGAGCTCAGTTTCCTGGAAGAGGCAGGGTCTGAAGAACAAAGGGGAGGTAGCCAAGAAAAGGAACGGAACGACTCTCCCAGAAGGCACCAGCATGAGCAAAGGCCTAAGGGTGAGAGAAACCCTGTGCTTTTGAAGCACAGACAACCAGGAGAGACGAAGAGAGAGACTGTGGTCCCAAGAAGAATGGCAGGCGCCAGGCTGTGGCGGCCTTGGTCACACAGTCACAGTGCAGGCACTCATAAATGCCCTCTAGAGGCCGGTGAATAGAAGGTCATAATAGGCAAGTGACATTTTAAAGCTCCCCCCTCCTTCCCCTGGGGCTGGTCCTCTCCAGATCCAGTGGTCTCCTCTCCAGGACCCAGACACCAGCTTTGGCCTGCTTCCTCAGCCAGCCCTGTCTTCTCCCTACCAGCTTCCTCTACAAGCCAGCACTGGTTTCATAAATGGCCCAAGGCTTCCATCCTACCACAGCAGAAGGCTATAAGGTCAACACAGAAAAGAATAAATATGGAAATGGGGAAATATATAACAGGAAGTGTCCAAGTTAAACATTTTTAGAGCCTCCAGCAGCACATCTGGGCCTTGACAAAGCGCTGGCTTTCCTTGCACTCCAATCTCTCAGCCTGAGAAAAAGACAGCCAGGTTCCTTATGGAAGGGAAGGTTCTAGATTATAAAGCACTTCTACGTGTGTTCATGCGAAAAGTCTAGGAAATAGGCAGAGTGGATATGCTCATACCTATTTCACAGGTGAGGAAACTGAAGCCCAGGGTATTACGGGAGAGGGAGGATAGCTGCCTACTGTCCTTACACATGTGTATGAGGGCAGCAGGCAAGGGGAGCTCGTGTCAGCATCACAGGCTGGCTGTGTGACCCTGGATAAGATCCTTGTCACTCTGGGCCTCAGTTTCCAAACCTGCTCAGCGAGAGGTTGGGCAGGATGCTCCCTAAGAGCTCCGACAGAAACCTGGGAGTCAGCTTTGATTCCTCCCTTCCCCATTCCCATCCAATTTCTCCCAATTCTTCCATGCAACATCTCTGGAGTCTATCATTTCCCTCCATCTTCTCCTGCCCTGGAAGACTGCAAGGCCTCCTAATGATGTCCCTGCCTGCAGTACTGTCCTCTCCAGCTCTGGCATCAGCGTGATCTTTAAAGAGTTCAACAGGCAAAGATCACTTCCAGCTAAAATCCCTTCAGTGGCTTCTAGCTTCTCGGGGTGACGTCCAATCCTTTTCCTTGGCCTTCAAGGCTGAACATGACATGGCCCCATTTATCTCTCCAGCCCCATCTCTCGATACTGTCTCCACACTCGTCCTACTCCAGCCAGCAGTGGGTCACCTCAAGGTCAGGACTCAGGTGGAAGGATTCAGAAGCCCAACTGCCAAACATGCGTTGCAGAGCTGAGATACCATTTCTGGCTCAATACACCAGCGATAAAGCTGAAGTCTGATCTCCATCTGCCTGACTCCTACATCTGTCTCCCAACTGTTCCTGGGTCGAAGGGGGGAAAGAAGCCAAACTATTATTTCAACACGTCAAGAATGAGAGCAATTAAACCCCCTTGAGCCTGTTCTACTCAGACCCTGGCTCACCCACTGGACAAAGGTGACTCTTCCACCCCCAGGTCCACTCACCCCCCAACCACCCCATCCCCTCCCGGCAGTTCAAAAGGTGCCTGTGTGTCCTCAAAGTGTTACATGTGCATTTACCATATGACCCAGCAATTCCACACCCAGGTATGTGCCCCAAAGAACTGAAAACAGGGACTCAAACAGATACTAGCACGCCAATGTTCATAGCAGCATTATTTACAATAACCAAAAGGTGGGAACAACCCAAGTGTCCATCAACAGGTGAATGGGTAAACAAAACGTGGCTGTATATACAATGGAATATTGTTCAGTCACAAAAAGGAATGAAGTTCTAGAGGAGACTTGCAAACATGTTAAGTGAAAGAAGCCAGACACAAAAGGACAAATATTGTGTGATTCCACTTATACGAGGTGCCTAGAACAGGGGAATTCACAGACAGAGAGTAGAAGAGAAGTTACCAGGATTTGGAGGAGGGGAGGAAGGGGAGTCATTGCTTAACGGGGATAGAGTTTCTGCACAGGATGATGAAAATGTTCTGGAAATATGCAGAGGTAATGGTTGCTCAATATTGTGAACGTGCTTGACATCACGGAGTTGTACACTTAGAAATGGTTAAAATGGTAAGTTTGGGGTTATGCATTTTACCATAATTCTTAAAATATATATGTACCAATATAAAATCCAAAATATGTATGTATGTGTGTATATGCCAATAGCAAACATTTTTAATAAAAAGAAACAAATGCTCTGGAGGAAGTGGGGGGGTGTGAATAGCTAACCATCCCTCCCAAGGGCCTCCACTGACATGGGAGCCAGATGCAGAGAGGCTCGCTCAAAGAAGTCGACCCCTGACCTGATGACATCGACAGGCGACCGCATGCGCATCCTCTCCCTCTGGGGCACCATGTGCCACGTGAACACCAGCCTCCAGTCGAAACCGCCGATCTGGGGCTCCCCCGCGTTCCCCAGGTACTCAAAGGTGTTCCAGTCGATCACATCAATCACAGGGCACACCACGGCAGACTCCTCTTCATGGATCCTGCAAACACGCAGAACACCCCATCTCGCCACGTGGACGGTGCCGGAGGACAGTTAAGAAACTGGAGAAAGAACTCTCCTCACGCTTCCACAAGGAAGGAGAAAAGCCTGCTTGTCTGCAGCCATGTCAGGCAGCTGACCATCGTGGGGAGTGTTTGGGGGAAGGTGGGGAGCAAGGATCCTGGCCTTAATGTAAAACGTCCCACAGCTTTAATATTCTGATTCAATCTATGGATATTCCAGCTAAATGTGACTCCCTCTATGAAAGTCAAGACATAGAAAAATCAAAGGTAACTGTTAAAACAGAAGCACATTTTCAATTTCTCAAGACTGCAAAAGGTTCCTTCATTTAATCATAATGAATCATAAAGAGAAAAGAAATAATTATCTCCCTGTACAGAGATGTACCCAAACCAAAGGGTCGGCTTTGGAGTTGGAATATAAATTCTAATCCTGCCCCTTATTCGCTGTGTGACATTAGCTGAGTCACCTAACCTCTCAGGGCCTGTTGCCACACGGTTAACACTGCAACCATACCTACTCATAGGGTTAATGTGAGGACTCGCTGAGAATGTTTATGAGATGTCTGGCAGAGAACCTGGAACTATTGCTATTCTTTTCCTTTAATCTTTATTATTGTGAAATATTACATACAGTGGGAAATGCTATAATTTTCTGTTGCAGGTATCAGCCTGTGTGTACGCCTCAGGTATTCTCTCCACAATCATTATTACAAGCTCAACCATCCTTCAGCATGCTTCCAGATTGTAGGGTGGTTTTTTTGCATTTGACAGCACACCAGGAAAGATGAACTGAGACTGGATCATGTGTGAACACTACATTTCTCTGGGTTATGTTTTGGGGGCTTTTATCTGAAATTTGACACCTAAAAATCATAAGAGTCACACAAAACAATGGCGTGAAGAAACAGATCAGCCAAACTTGAGCTGTAAGTATTTTTAGAATAAAGCAGTGGGGCCGGACCGGTGGCTCGAGCGCTGTGCTCATCAGGAGCTGCCATGAGCTGCTGTGAGTCAGGCTGACCAACAACTGGCAACCGAGCAGAGAAAGTGGCCTTGAAGACAGGGCCACATTATGACTTTTCATGACCTAATTTTATGTGTGTGTGTATGTGTATATATATACACATATATATATGTGTATATATATATATACATATATATATATATATATGTGTATATATATACACACACACACATACAGGGGTGTCCCAAAAATATGTATACAAGTGGACACTTTGCTCATCATTTCTCAAGCAGCAGTTCGCCATAATCAGAAGTGTCTGGACACTGATGGTAACCACTTTGAGAACCTCTTGTAATTGCAGAAGTCAAACGTAACTTGTATTCATCTTTTGTTATCGGTATATATTGAGTATTACAATTTTAATAAAGTTTTCCTTTCTTAAAATGTGTATACATTTTTCTGGCATCCCCTGTGTATATAAAACTATATTTTATGGCTATATTGGCATAAAGATAAACACAATCCAGGTTAGATGCATTATTATGGTATTCATTTCTTCCTTCTGATTTTAAAAAAATTAACATAAAAACATGTTTGTGGGTCCTTTGAAGCTTCATGGGTCCTAGGCACTGTAGGTAGTGGGCAGAACAGATAAGTCAGCCCTGCTTGAAGGAAATACACCAAGACGTACTTGTACTATCTGTAGAAGTGTCATTCTATTCAATTGACATTTTTCTTCCTAAGTATTCTACAATAAACGTGTATAACAAGTAGTAATAAAAGCAAACACTCATATAGGACCTCCTACATACTGGCACGTTCTAAGACCTGTACGTGTATGAAATCATTTAATAGCCTCCATAGCCCAATGAGAGGTAGGGGCTGTTATCACACGCAGTGACAAAGGATTTGCCCAAGGAGCACTGAACCCAGGCGTCCCATGGCCTTTCACACGGCAGTGATCAGTTTGTTTGTGCTTCTGTGCAGTGTTGGGACCCCCCTGGGGACGGCTCACGCACCTGTGCAGCAGTGGCTCCAGCCACCCCTCGTGGCACTCACAGTGGCAGTCCAGGAAGGTCAGCACATCACCCTTCGCGGCGGAAGCCCCCAGCAGCCGGGCACGCACCAGGCCCTCCCTCTTGTTGGCACGGATCAGGCGCACCTTGGGCAGCCCCGACAACTCATTGGCCAATCGTTCCTTCAGGTGCTCTAGGGACACAAGCGGGACAATGAGGGTCACCACTGCACAACCCACGCCAGGTCCTTCCAGAGCCTCCCGACCCCAGAAAGAAAGCTAAATAGACACGAGCCTCCTTTGCCCTGCCATCTGGGACGTTCCCGCCTCCCCCAGAACCAAGGTTGGAACCACCAGAAGGCTGGGGGAGGCGGGGGCGGCGCAATTCCACGACCACCAAAGGCTGCCCATCAAAACACACACATTGCATTGCATGCTTGAAATGGGTGGTGTGGTATGTGCATACATCTCAATAAAGCTATTATATCCCCAAAATACATTATTCCTTAATTTGTGGACATTTAAAAACAAAAAGCACAAGAACCACTCACCTACAATTTTTCTGAAAAATTGTTTTAATATAAATTTTGTTAATGTATGTGAATTAATCATGTAATAGGCTATAAACTTTTCATTTGTAAGGAATTATGTTAATGAATTTTTTTATAATACAGTTATGGTAACGTCATTTTTCTCAGGAGCACATCTCCATTAGAACAGTAATAGTAGTAACGATAATGGCAGCTAACATGAGAGGGCCTGCTGTGCTCATTGCTGTCTAAGTGATTTATATATTAACTCACGTGAGTCTTATAACAGTCCTAGAAGGTAGGTACTACTATTATTCTCATTTTATAGATGAGAACATTGAGGCCAGAGAGGCTAAGTAACTTGACAAGGTCAAGGTCACAGAGCAAGTGAGCTGAGGACCCATGATTTAAATGCAGGGGCTCTGGCTTGAATCCACAGACTTAACACTACCTCCCAGCGTTTTCTAGTACAATTTCTCATCCTTGTTAAACAAATCCAATTTGTCAAGAGGATGTGCTCATCCCATGTTGCAGAACAGAAAGTTAACAGGTGAAAGGGTGTGCCCACAGCTAGGACTGGCCCCAGGACTCCCCCTCCACACACAGGTTCCAGGGCTAGAGGCCCCAAGGTAGAGACCAGTAGGCACCCCCAGGCAAAATAAAAATGAAAGAATCTCCCCACATCAATGTGAATTTTGCCTCTACATCCTCAGTCACCAGTGAAAAGGAAAATTTTATAAAATGTTCCAGGTTGCTTCATATAGTTTGTGAAAATGTTTCCCTAAATATTCTTGCCACTCAAAAAAAAAACCCACTTACTGGTTGGCTTTTTTCAATCCTAAACATAACTGCAAATAAGCTGATGGTAGTAATAAGGGAGGTGACCTCCCAAGCGAAGGTAACTTACTGGGGAATGCACGGGAAAGTGCGCATGTGGCCTCCCTGCACTCATTCTGGGTTTGCTGGGTGTTCTTCACCTTCTGTCTGCCTGAGCTGTCACCCCACACCCTGGGAGGGCTGACACCCTTCCATGGAGCTCAGGCTGACACTGCAGAAGGGGCAGGAGGAGGCAGGCAGGGCTCTTACCTCCATGATAGGTTGAGCGGGACATCTCACCTGCTTTCCAGGTTACCAAGATGGGGAGGAGAAACCCTGGCCCCACTGTGCGTTTATGAGGGAACTGACAGTTGCTGGAAGGGGTTCGTATGGTGTTCCTGCCAGGCACGGAATCTCAGAAATCCTATTTAATCCCCTGAAGATAAAATTTTAAATCTGATATTTGCTTCTGAATGAAGATATTTCTGAAATATTTTCAGCACCTTGTAGTTTTTTTGATATTTCATAAAAAGAGATGTTATTTAACCAGCGCTACCAACATGCCAGGCACTGACCTTGCTTTATTTTATTTAATCCTCATGACGACCCTACAAGGTAGGAACTATTATTATGCCATTTATCTTATGTTCATAAATAATATTAACATGTTACAAAACAAGGGCTGACGCTGAGGTTGAAACTGGTTATGCTCCTTGCTCTAGGCTGTATAGCTAAGAAGGGTTGAGCTGAGAATCAAGCCTATGTATTGTGAACCAGAACCACTGCCTACACACACCGATTTAAAACACTGGAAGAAACGACAAAAAGAAATGGAGACAAGTGCCTACTACATGCTGGCTGACATGAAGTTCCGTTCTAGACACGATCTGATTTATTCCACACAACTCTCTGAGACAGATGTGATAAACCCATTCACAGATGAGAAACTGAGGCTCGGAGAAGACAAGTGAGCAGGGACTTGTCCTGTTCCCCCCCAGAATCCTCGGGGCCTAGAACAGTGCCCCAAACACAGTAGAAACCCAACAATTGTTCACTGAATAATAAAGGGCCAGCCCGGGACTGCATGTGAACTGCTGGTCCCCAAGGCCTACAGGGAGCTGACTACCTTTTCAATGGAACACATCTCCTGAGCTTCCGTTCTCCTGTTTGGGCTCTTTTTGATTTCATCTCAAACTCAACATGTCCCAAACCAATCACCTTCCCCTTCCTCTCCCAGACCTGTTCCTCCTGCCCTGTAGCTCTGGGGACGGCACCACCATTCATCCAGAGACCCAAGCCAGAAGCCCGCGGGTCCACCGTACCCTTCAGCCAACCTCCAGGCCCGTGGGTGCCACCCCCCTCCCCTCTCCTCTGCTACCACCTGACTCCAAGCCTCAATCTCTCACTTTGATCACCTCTACAGCCCCCTGCTGCCCCCATCAGGCTCCTTCGCATGCCACTCTCCACACTCCAGACTAGAGGCATCCCCCAAACTGCTCTCTTGCTTAAAACCCTGCCTTGGCTCTCCCTGTCCTTAGGACAAAGTCCAAGCTCCTTGGCCTCCTGCACCCTTCTCCAAAGCACTGGCGGGCCCTCCATCCTTCCTGAACTACTGGCAGATCGTACACAACCCACGCAGCGTTACACCGCCAAGCCTTTCCACATCTGTGCCCTCCACCTTGAAACGCCCTCGCTCCTCCTTTGCTGCCCACACTACTCAACCTTCAGGACTAAGATCGACCAACCCCTCCTGGGCACCCAGGCAGAGTGAGTCCCTCTCCTCTGTTTCCAGTAGCACTGTGTGGTAGAGCCCTGTCATCGCAGCTGTGCCCCTCCCTCCTAGGGAAGGGCTGAACACAGCGGGACACAGGAAGCTGGTCCTTACCAGGCCTATTCCACGTGTCCCATGTCACACTCTCACCTCCCAGGCACTGCCCTTGTTGGGGGTTTACCTCTATCGCTGTAATCATCTACAAGGATAACTTCTTCTAGAAGAATGTCTGGGGACGTCTCGAGGACACTGTAAACTGTTCGAAGAAGAGTTGACCAGGCTTCATTATAAAATGCTATGACAACAGAAGTTGTGGGCAAATGATCATACTCGTATTTCTTCTCTTTGCACCTGCAAATATAACACACAACTTCAGGCATCAAGAACCCACTGCTGATTGTAGGTACCCAGCCCATGCCAGTGCTGGGATGGAGCAATGAAGGGGACATAGGTCACAGTCTTGAGGGGAATGGGAAATAATCTGCTGGGATCTTCCAGAGCCCCCCATGTTCCACTAGGAACCTCCAGCACATCCTAAGAAAGGCTCTAAAATGACATCCAATAAGCTTGAACTGGGGGATATGGGTTTTAAGCTTTAAAGCAATTTTCAGATTTGAGCAACATACAAACGAAGCAGAATCAGAAGGGAGGGCGATTGTTACTTCTCCCTGCCCAACAGCTCTCCCATCTGTCCACTCCTTTCCAGTCCCACTGCCAGGCCTTTGCTCAGATTGTGCCCTCTGCCTGGAATGCCCTTCCTTTCTCCTTTACTTGGCAAACTGTCTTTCAAGAATAATTCAACTCTATTCTCCTCAGGGAAGGCCCTGGGGCCCCGCCTGGGGCAGTGGCTCCCTGACTCCTCGATTCTCCCCCAGCACTTTGTCCAGGCCTCCACTGCAGCACTTGTCATTCACGTGGTCTGGTTACTCACGCCCCACTTGAGTCTCCCCTACCTTCTCCCAGCATCTTCCCTACACTTCATCCCAGCAGTGTCTATGGGAATGGGAAATAATATGATGGGGTCTTCTAGTGCCCCGCCCCCATGTTCCACTGGAAATCCCAGCAGATTCTAAGAAAGATTCTAAAATGACACCCAATAAAAGGAATACCAGAAGGACCAGGGTTTGAATGCTGGGTTGGAAATTCAAGAAGAGGATAAATGCTGCAGACCAGCCAAGCTACAGGCAGAAAGGGGAGGCCTTCCAGACAATATGAGTGGCAGATCAAAGAGATGGAGAACCAAGCAGGATAAGGGGTGAAAATAACATCTACTAACTCCCTGCCACATGCCAGGCACCATACCCAGGGGCCATGATCAGTCAGTCACCAAATATTTTCTGATGGCCTACTACATGCCAGATAGGCAAAACCTCTACTCCCACAGAGCTTACATTCAGGGGGTAATAATCAAGTAAGAAAACACCAATAATTTTAGAAAGGGATTATACTATGAACAAAATGAGGGTGACGAAATAGCAACTATAAAGGGGAGTGGGGAGAGAGACGGGGAGCAACCACAGAACAGGTCATCGGGTAGGGCTTCTCAGAGGAGGTGACATTTAGGGACCGAATTTAGGGACCATTTTGAGGGACCAAATC
Organism: Rhinolophus hipposideros; assembly: GCF_964194185.1. Lineage (NCBI taxonomy): Eukaryota > Metazoa > Chordata > Mammalia > Chiroptera > Rhinolophidae > Rhinolophus > Rhinolophus hipposideros. Next base: position 55,094,086 of record NC_138057.1, on the reverse strand, counting down.
CCACAGAAAGCCAAGGAAGGGCCCTTTGTGTATGCAACTCATTGTTTTATAGTTTTTTCCTTTTATCTTATTATAAAAAATTTCACACATGTTAAAAATGGAGAGAATACTGTAAGAAACTCCCGTGTACCTTTTACCTGACTTCAACAATTCTCAACACCTGGTCAATCTTGTCAACTATGTCCTCACCCACTTCCCCATTGCAGACTATTTTTAAGCAACATTCAGCAGATCACAGTGTCCATAAATATTTCAATACATATCTCTAAGAGATAAGGATTCTTGTTTTATAATAAATACAATATCATTGTAACACCTTAAAAAACTAAGCAATTCCTTAGTGCTGTCGTATCCCCGGTCTACAATGAAAGTTAGGAGCCTAAGGGTTGGAAGACATACCATTGTTTCATCAACCAATAAGACAGACAAATAACCATAGAAAGTACTGATTTTAAGACACATCCTAACTTTAGAAATGTTTAAATATTTTTGTCAAAAAGTGCCTTGGAATCGATGAAATGGGGCACTTTATTTAACTCTCACAACCTCTTCCTCTGTTAGTATTTATTGTTTCCATTTTGAAGATACGGCTCAGAGTGATGGAGTAACTTGGGCAGTTCAGAGGGCCCTGTGAGCGTGTACGTGTGTGCATGGCTGAGAAACTTGTGCGAGGGAGCTTGCCACGGGTCTTGTTATCTTGCTTCTTTTACCCCACCAGGAGGCTCAGGTGGGCCATTGGAATCTAAATAAATCCTTACAATCACATCTCCGCGCCTAGCCCTCCCTCCTACCTGACATGGGCATTTTCTTCTCTCCTCCCTCTCAGGGTCTTCCAAGGAGCTCCAGGTCCCTTTTCCTAAATGCCGGGACAGCTTCTGCAGCAGCAAAGGATCTGCTGTCACTGGGGTGGCTTTTCCACATGAACTGGTTTATCTAAGACAGCGGTGTCCAAACTTTTTTCAACGTTTTTTTACCAAGGGCCATATGTGGCAAAATACACAAACAGCCGGGCCACTTACTCAAGGTGAAGTACGTATCGCCTCACCTGGTTTATTTAAGTAAACTAAAAATATTTTTGAAATTTGCTGCGGGCCAATTAACAATGGATTGCGGGCTGCAGTTGGCCCGCGGGCCACAGTTTGGACACCCCTGATCTAAGAGTCTCTGATAGAGGGGCTTGCTCTTCACAGCTGCCTTTACATTCTCTCCTTGCTGCATCCAGAGGCCCAGCTCTGAGCACCTGAGGAAAAATCAGACAAGGCTGGAAGCATGCCAGCTCTGGTGTCCTGAAGTAACAGGGCAGCCCCACCTGCCCCAATCAGTGGGACCTGAAGCCTTGGATGCCATGAGCTTCCAACTCACAGAAGCAGGGACTTAGCACTGTCCTCCACAGAGGGGAGTCCAGCCTACACACCAGGGGAGGAGAATTAGGCTCTGTCTTTTGAAGGGAAGGATATCAAAAAGTTGTGCATGTTTTAAAACCACCACACATGAACAGAATGCAGCAGAAGCGACGGTATGTGACTTCTAAGACCAGGTCATGAGACACTGAGGTTTTCTCTTTTTTCCTTCTCATGGACCATCCATTCTGGACAAACCCAGCCACCCTGCAGGATAGTCAAGCGGCCTAATGAGAGGTCTACATGGCAGAACTGAGGCATCTGACCAACAGCCAGCACAAACTTTCCAGCGTGGGATGTGCCTTCTTCAAAGCAGACCCTCCAGCCCCAGTCAAGCGTTGGGATGATGAAAGCCCCTTGGTGCCATTTTGACTGTGCTCTCATGACAGACCCCCAAGCCAGACTCACCAGCGAAGCCATACCCAAATTCCTGACCCACAGAAATGATGTGAAATAACAAATGTTTATTGTTGTTTTAAGTCATGAAGTTTTGTGGTAACACATACACTGAAATAAATCACAAGGAAACTCTCAGGCCCAAACTAAGGGACATTTTATAAACCAATAGGCCTGTACTCTTAAAAACGTCAGTGTCTCGGGAGACAGTAAAAGGCTGGAGAACTGTTTCAGACAGGAGACTAAAGAGACATGACAACTAAATGTCATACTTGATTCTTGATTAGATATCAGATCAGGAAGAAAAAAGTTGGGATAGTTGGAAAAAATCCAATATTGTATAAATTTCCTGAGGTTTGATAATTGCATCATGGTATCACGACATAATATCCTTGTTTTCCGAAAATACATACAGACGTAACAAAGAATAAAAAACTATTATCTCTGTAACATATTCTTGAATGTGTATATTACTACAGTATTCATATAGAAAGAACATATGTCATGAGTAGACCTAGGTAAAGGATATATAGTAGTGTGTTTGCTATTCTTGCAAATTTCCTCTAGGTTTGAATTTTTCAAAATTAAAAGTCTAATACAAAAAGAAGAAAAAAAATTTAATGTTGCAAGGGGTCTACCCAAATACCAAGCTGATTCTGATCCATAGATATGTACCCAATCTTAGAGACCCTGACAAAGGCCTTCTCCTATCTCATTCTTTTCTTCTCCACCAAAGCAGCTGCCCTCCTCCAAATATGTTATAGCAAATGGAAAACATACACATGCATAAAATTATTATTAAGTGTCTGGATTTCATAAGGCCCTGAAAACTAGATGGGGTGCAGAGAAAAGTACATAGCCCACTACAAGCACCAGAAAGAATTAATTGCTTATACTACATGAAAAAAAATGCATTTTTGTAAAACCTAAAAATAAAGATTTTTTTTTTAATCTTTCAAAAAAAGTTAAAGGTAAAATTCACTTTCAAACATACAGATCCAAAGAGAAATGAGTGAAAATAAGGATAATGAAATGAGGTTTTCAAAAATGAAGTTTTTAGATTTAAAGAACTGTCCTTTAGTGTGAAATCACATCCCCACTGTTTTGGATTAAAATTTATTTCTTCTTATGATGAGAATAAGTAGGAGGGCAGAAAAAGCTTTCCTCGACCAAATCGAGTTGGGACCGTTATGTCAGCCCCTCCTCAGTATTTTTGTTTATGTGTTTTCACTACTCTGGGACAACCCACAGACCACTGTTCTCAAATGTCTAGGTGAGCTCTCTATTTGTGCCTCCTTAAACCACAAGAACACGGGGTATCCCTTTGGTAACATATACTCAGAGCTTTACAATGTTCCTCTTCTCTTTGCTCTCATATCAATGCATCTAAGAATTTCTCACCTAAGGAAATAATCAGAAATACCCTGAAGGAGGCTTGCCATAAAAACCCTTCCTGGTAACATTATTTAAAATAGCAAAAAGCTGTAAACAATTTCAACGTCAAAAACAAATATTTCAATAAAGTGTAGCATGATCACATGAAGAAAAGCCCCACTGCCACCCAAAAACACATTTTCAGAGGATATGTAACCATAAAAGAAAATGACCACATTATAATGTTAAATAAAAAAAAAGAGGATGAAAATCCATACGGCATTATACCAATTCTATACACAACGCATGTGTGCATGCTCATAAACAATAAACAATAGAAATAAATATGCCAAAATGTTAACAATGGGGATCTCTGAGTAGTGGGATAAACACTGATTCTTCATTCTTCATATTCTTCTGCATTCTAAAATTGTTCTACAATAAACCTGCATTATTTTTATAACCACAAAGAAAACTTATTTTTAAAAGCTGGATCATATTTCTTTAGCTCCCCATAACAAATGCCTTCATCAAACAATAATTTAATATTCTGGCCTCTTTTTCTTGGCCTGATAGCGTTTCTTTCTTTCTTTAAAACATCCCTTAAAGGCATTCTCTTTCATGACATTTAATGTATCCTTCTGGAATGTCTCTAAGCTTGCTTTCAGGAAAAATACTTTATCCTTTTCCTGACTGCATCCTTCAATTAGACAAGGACCACTTTGCATTACTCAGCGTTCCACTTCTGCCTAAGGGATAAAAGGAAGCTCAGAGCCAAAGTCTGCTAAATCAGAGAATTTCCCTATCTTTCTGGTATAATCCATGTGCTTTGTGAAGGCAGGGGCTGAATGGTGTTTTGCTCTGGATTTTCGGCATGCCTTGTACTGTACCTGGTAATAACAGTAACATGTATTGAGTGCTTACTACACGATAGGCAGTGTGCTAAGCATTTTACATGCATTGTTCCATTTGACCTTCACAACAATCTTATTGAGTGGGGACTACCCTAATCTCCATTAGCACAACGCACGTCTAGGTAGTATCTGGATACGAATGAATGGCTGTGATAAATGCCTCTGGTCTTCTTTTACCTTTGCATTCAGATGATCACCAAAATGTCTTTAAAAAGTGAAAATTCATATCCTTTGTACAACAGGCCAGGGAGGTCCTAACGTCCATGGGTATGTTTTACCTTCCCCAGATTCCTTTCTCCTCCTTACTGCACTTTGATTTCTTTCAGAACCACGCCTCCCAGACTCTCAATTTGTGTGGCTTTGGCAGGGCTAAACACACACACACACACACATATATACACACACATACACATACATACACATGTGTATACACACAAGTGTACACTTACACATGCACACACCCCCCCCACTGGGAAGGTCACATGCCCCAGGCCTGAAAAATCAACATTTTCCTGATGACATCAGTTTATTCTCTGAATCCACGGCCCAGAACAATCTGGACACAGTTCTCATCACAGACTTTTCTGTGATAGATGTCAATATACTTTCTTTAATATTTAAATCAGTTTGCCTTGAGTTTTCAGTTACTTTCAACCAACAGAATCCTGACTAATAGAAAAATAACTATTTTTTAAGTGAATATAGGACTTCCACTTCTGGCAATATGGAAAATTAAAATGTCTGGGGAAACCCTCCTGGACACTCAAAAAATTCTTGATAAAATACTTTAAAAAAATCTCTTAGGGGCATCCCAGTTTTGGGTACCCCCTCTCATAAGAGAGCTGTACTTTGGCTTTAATAAAAATCTTTGCTCCTCTACCTCTCCAAAAAAAAAAAAAATCGTTTAAATGCATGTCTTAGCTTACAGAAAAGTAACAGACATCCTCAGAGTCCAGAAAATATGAATTTAGATATTAAAGCTATTGGACACAGAGCCTAAAATAAGTATGCTGAATACACTTAAATAAATAAAAGAGGACCTCAAATGAATGACAAAGAAACAGAAGGACAAGCAAATTTAACTCAGTATAGACATCTCACAGCAGTGGTGCAAGCCAGGGGACAATGGAATATCATGTTCAAATGCCGAACTATTAACCTAGAATTATATACCCAACAAAACTATCGTCCAAAAACAAGAGCAAAATAAAAACATTTTCTGATAAATAAAACTGAAAATTTACAACAATAACCTTCACCCCAGTAATTAGTGCATAGTAAATCTCAGGAAGCAGAAAAAGAACCTTAGAAAAGTCTCTAAGATCCAAAGACCACTATTTAGAAAAAAATGATGGGCAGAAAAAAATGGGACACTTGTGGTTAAATGCAAACAAATAAATATTGCATTTTTCAAATGTGTTGGTTAAAAAAGCAAGACAGAATTAAAAGACTAGAGTAAAATGGCATACAAATTGGGAAGAAGGTGATTAATGTTAAAGCATTCTAAGATCCATAATTACTGATTAACTTTAGACCTTGTTGATTTAAATATGTGCTTTCAAACTTACCCCTAACCATTAGAAATACAGATAGTCCCCAACGTAAGTCCCAACTTAACAGTTCAACTTATGATTTTTCAGTTCTATGATGGTGAGAAAGCAATATGCATTCAGTAGAAACCTTATTTCAAATTTTGAATTTTGATTTTTTCCTATGCTAGTGATATGCAATATAATATTTTCTCATGATGCTAGACAGCAGCAGTGAGATGATTTTGCCCAAGTGTAGCGCAATGTAAATGTTCTGAGCATGTTTAAGGTAGGCTAGACTAAGCTATGAGCATATTTTCGAAATACTTTCAACTTACAATAATTGGGACATAACTCCATTGTAAGTTGTGGACCATCTGTAGATAATATAACTGCCAAATTAGTAGAGAAAGAAAAATGGAATGAAAAGGGGGTAAAACCTCCATTAACTCAAAAAGCAGCATAAAAAAAGAAGGGTAAAACAAAGAAAAAGCATAACAAATAGAAAGCATAAAATAAAATGGTATAATCAAATCCTAAAGAATTAATACGCACAATAAATACAAATGGACATAACTATCTAAAGTCAAAGACTGTCAGTCTGGAATTTTCTTTTTTTAAATAACACAAAATCTAACAACATGCTATCGAGAGACACAGATAAAACATATAAGGAGACAGAGTGAAAGTAAAAGGATGGAAAAAGGTATCATGAAAATACTAACCAAAACTGAACATGTTCTAGGTTTAAAGTATTGATTCAAAGAAAGGGTATCACTCTGCAGCCAAAAGGTGGGTCTAATAAGAATAAAATGTCCGGGCCGGCCCGGTGGCTCAGGCGGTTGGAGCTCCATGCTCCTGACTCCGAAGGCTGCCGGTTCTATTCCCACATGGGCCAGGGGGCTCTAAACACACACACACACACACACACACACACACACACACACACACACACACACAAAAAGGCAAAAAAAATTGTAAAAAAAATATATATATAAAAATAAATAAATAAACCCTTTCTTTAAAAAAAAAAATATTTAAAAAAAAAAAAAAAGAATAAAATGTCCTGAGGTTTCAAGTCTTGTTGGTTAGGCAAAAGAAATATCTAACCTCCACATCATGTATGATGTTTTTCCAAAGATAATCTTGTTATCAGAACAGACAAGCAGGCCACACACCCTTCTACAAAAAGAGAAATGCTAACCAATTCCCTCCTGCCCGCCCCAGCAAAACAGTTTTCCCCCTCCAAATCAATACATGACTTTTATTGCATCTTTAAAATATCACAAATAAGTCTGAGGAATCATTCAACATCTTGGTGTTTCTGTAGCTGGACAACTTAGATCTTTCATCAGCCTGATGAACTGTTCCTTTTTCAGAAACACAGATACCATCCAAAAATTTTCTGACATCCTTTTTCTTAACTGCTGTGGCTTGTTGAATCAAAGCAGCTGAATTTGATACAAGTTCAACATCATTTCCTTCAAGAATTAACTCATCTTTCTGGGCTTGAGATACTGAACAAGCAACACCTGACTTCATCCAAACCCTGTGGAAGAATTTTTCACCCAAGAAATTTCAGATTTCAACAAGAGGATCATTCTCCTGAATAACGACGTTGATGGGGAAGTGAGCAAGAACAGACCTCATCTTGTAACGGAAGCCCCATGTAGTAACACCTTTGATGGTGTTCTGTACACGACCACAGAGAGTGCGAACAGTAGCCAGTTCCTTTCTATTTCCCCATCATTTGTCAACCCGGAGCCTCTTCCTTTTCCTTCTAAGGAGACTGAGTTCTCCATGGATGTAATTGCAGTCCCTCCGCAGGGTGCCTCTGGGGTCCTTCCCAACAACTGTGCGTCCCTTCAGAGTGACGTCCACATTTTCTGGAATGTCCATCGTCTGATTGCTGAGAAATGCTAACCAACTCCCTCCTGCCAGCCCCAGCAAAACACTTTTTTTCACAGACATGCTGGGGTCTAACACCAAGTCTGGAGGAATTACAGCCAACACTCCAAAGTGCCTCTAGCGGTCTGGCCCTATCTAAAAGTGACCTCCTGAGCAAATATGGTACCAAGGCCTCCAGATGCCAGGAAAAACCAAGCCAAATGGTCCCTTAAGAGCTCCCAACTCCCTGCCTATGGTAATAGATTTAGCCACTGTACAGCAAGTCCTCATTTCACATCTATAGGTTCTGTGACTTTAAGCAAAACTACGTATAATAAAACCAATGTTACCATAGGCTCATTGATAAAAACAAGAGTTAAGTTCCTAAAGCATCTCATTAACATTAAAACAAAATGACATTAAAAAAAGGACATTATTCGAGGAACTGCTGTAATGTAAAGACTTCGGTTAAAAACATGTGTAGGCCTATGTACATACTCATGTCTCAGGATGTAAAACATACCCATATGTATATATCTGTGGGGACAGAGTCCCAGAGAGCAGTTTCCAGGCTCTTGACCTCACGTGGAAAGGTGCTGGCTCAGGTAGTAGATGGCCATCAGCTGTAACCAGTTAGCCATTAGCCACTAATACAACTGCCATGGCTACACTGGCAAGGGAGTTGTTTGGTTGGCAGAGAAGCACGGATTGCAGCTAGCAAGTGGGGTTGGTTGGGAGAAAAGCGGACGGCAGATTGCACATGGTGTGGAGGCTGCTTCCTGTGTCTCCAACCCAGCCGCCAGCGAGACTATAGTGGTATGACTCCCCTAACCATGGCTGCGTGGGTGTTCCTTTTTGGCCTCACCGTATCCTGCGTTCTTGTGCGGGGAGCGGGAGCTGAGACCCTGCATGACAATATCTTTCAAAATCTATTTCTATACCTGGAAAAATCTAGGCTACATAGAAAATGTTAATAGTGGTTCTCCCCCAGGTGGTAGGTTTACGGGTGATGTTCATTGTTTTATTTTTTGCTTCTCTGCAATTGCTAAAATTTCTAGAGTGAACGTGTGTTGTTTTTATAATTAAAATAGATATATAATTGCCTCCCCCCCAAAGGGAGGAAGGGATACAAGTTCTGGATTCTCTTTCAGCTCTGCCCAGATCTGCCTGTTACCCAGGCCTTTCTTCTCAGGTTCCTGGATGCTGCCTAAGGGCCTTCCCCTCCTGTGACATTCAAGGATCTTAACCACCCCTCCGCTTCTTAATTAGAGTCCCCTGACCAACCCTCCCACCCCCTCCTACCCTGATTGTGAACTCATAATCTGCCATTCCGGTTTCTCAGGCTAAATCCCAAGACCCTGATTACATCCTCAGCCCTCTGTGAACTATTAAAATCATAAAAGTGAGGCTCCATAAAGGCCCCATACTACTGGCCACACCAAAGTCACGCCTCAAGGCTTGGCTCGACTGAGAGCAACACAGATCAAGCTCCCTTTTCTCTCCAGCAAGCCAAGAGTAACCCAACAGGCCTTGCTGCGGGAATTAAAGGCAGGAAGCATTCATAGTCTTTATCAAGCTGCGTTGGGATTAACTTCCCAGGGCCAATGCCACAGCAGGATATATAAGCAAACCTTGATAGGACACAGGGCAGCTGTGTCACCATGGAGACGGGATACCATAAGCCCCACAGGTCATCCACAGTGTTTCAAAGCGATTTCACAACTTGGGACAAAAAAGGAAGTTGGAACCCAGAAAAGAAAAACTTGACAACCAATCCCTGGAGGACTCTTAAAAGTGACGTTATGAGTATATTGTTGGCAAAAGGGAAGGGAGGAAAAACTATTTAGAACTGATTACACAGTGTGTTCACAGGTGTTAGGTGTTTTATTAATTCCTTGCTTGTGTTATTTCTACTCATTGCCTGTTTTGCAGATAGGGAAACAGGCTCAGAAAGTCTAGATAGCTTGCCTAAAATCACAGAGCTGATGAGCAAGAGGCAGGATTTTATATCACATGGGCTGGGTTTGACCCCTGGGTCTGACCTGAAAGCTTCCCCTAGACCTTGACTCAGTGGGCACCCTTGGGAGTTTCAAGGACATAAACCTGCATTCAGCGCCATTTGGCTGAAGTGGGGGAACTGCTACCAACCCCAACAAACAAACTTCTCAAAAAGATTAATAGTGAAAATGCCTCAGGCAAAAGCATGAGGCAGGGAAGAGCGGATCCCCCAAAACAGAGAGGTGCAAGTCCATCCAAACTTTGCAGAGGTAGGGTCTCCTAGGCATTCATGCTCTCTCTGGCCAAGGACCCACAGAGCAAGTCCTTCAAATCCTGAAAGCAGCACAGTGCCAAGGGGGCCAGGAGAGTCACAGTCTCCCCAAGTTCCACTATTTTCTAGCTGTCACCTGTCCTATTTCCACACCTGTAAATCAGAAAAGACAAGGTTCAGGGAGGAGTGGCAGGTGCCTGGTGTACACAGCACGGCTGCCCTGCTGGCTCCTCTGGCCCCCTTTCTGAGCCCTCTTTTCCCCCCGTCTTTAAGGAGGGGCTCAAGAGGCGACCTGGAAGAGCCCTACTAACGGAGGAAAGGAGGCCTGCCAGCTTGTTCCCTTCTCACCTAGGCAGTGGGCACAATACTCCAGGGAGCAGCTCCGGTAGGAATTAGGCCTTTGATCACACAGGCTCCGGGCCTGCACCACCCACAGGAGTGAGGTGGGCTGGAGCACTGCCAGGAGCCCTTCCCACCCGGCGCTCCTTCCTGCCTTCCCCCTCTGCTCAGGTGAGAGGGAAGGAGACTAGCTGCCTGTGACGTGGCCTTCCAGCCACCTTTCACCTCACCTGCTCTGGACACCCTCCATTCCGGTTCATTCATGGGCCCAGGCGCAAAGCTAAGTGATTGGAGCCTGTCTGGAACCCCAGGAGTCCTTAGCTTCACCAAGGCAGGGGGATGTGGGCAGAGCTGGACTGAGGGTGCTATGGGGCCCAGGAAGGGAACCCAAAGGGGGGGGTCTCATTTTAAACCCATCTGCTTAGCCTCAACCCACCGACGTTGGGTCCCCAACGTCGGGACCCAACGACAGGCCTTCTCAAGGGGTAGGGAGCCAAGAGACCACCTAGGAACAAATTTGTCAATTGCTGACATTTTCTGTTTTCAGATTTGTAAAACTTTCTCGCGTCCCTCCCCCCATACGAACCCCTCCACTGCCATCTCCGGAGAAAGACTGAATGCGTCGCGCAATCCCCAGGTATTTGGATGCCCCACTTCCACCCGCCCCTTCACAGACACAGAACGCGAGGCCCGGGGACCCGCCACCTGCGGACTCACAGCGGGTTCCAGCGCTCCGGCAGGCGGCGGTGCAGCGAGATGCGGTCGCTAAGGTGAATGTTGATCTGGTGCAGCCGCAAGCTCTCCTCCTGCAGCCGCAGCTCCTCGCCCTCCAGCTGCAGTCGCACCGCCTCGCCCCGCGCTCCCAGAGCGTCCTCGGGCACCGGAGGCCGCGGCAGGACCGGGTCGCGCCGGCCGGAGCGCCTGGTGCGCGGGCTTTCGGGTTCAGCCGCCCTGGCCCCGCGCTGCGCCCGCAGCACCGAGCCCAGCCCCACCATCGCCAGCAGCGCCAGCAGCGCCAGCAGCGCCTCCCGGCCGCGCCGCGGCCCCCGTGGGCAGCGCCGCCGCACCGCGTACCCCCACATGCGCCCGCCAGCCGCTGCCAGCGCTAGGCGCGCCCCGAGGCTGCAGCGCAGCCCGGACCCGGATCCCGGAACCGCAGCACCGCCCCGCCTCCGGCCCGCCCCACCTGCGCACCGCCCCCTTCCCCCCCCCCCCCCCCCCCGGCCGGCGGCGCGTTGGACCGCGGCCCCCGCGTCGCCCAGGGTGGCTATTCTTTCCCTTGTCCCCACGTGGGACTTGCGCCTTGCTGCGGAGACGTGCGCCTTCCTGCTTGGGCTGTATGCGTTATTAAAAAGATAACAGGCGTAAAACCTTTAGCTCAACACCTGGCATGTCGTAAGCGCTCAGCAAATGTTGGCTGCAGGGTGCTTCGAATTTTACTATCTCCTATGACCCTTACTCAGTCTACTAAGTGGGGTATAGGATTATTAACTCCCTTTTACAGATGACAAGACTGAGGCACAGCGAGGCTAATCGACACCAGGCTGTCCAAGGAGACCTGCAGGCCCAGTGGCCTAAGACAGACTTGGGATCTCGAATAACAAACACTCCTCTGGTTCCTACTAGTCGATATTTGTGTTACTGACCCTCTGTTTTCAGGTGCCTACAAGCTGATCAAAACAATGAACTATCCCCTCAGGAAAACACACGCACTGACAACCATAATATGATCGCGCACACCCTAGGTCATCCATTGTTAGATATCCCCAGCTTTGGCTCCAGGTTTTCTTTTGGGGGATTGAGTGAATGAGGGAGCCACTGGGGTGTTGGAAATATTTAACTGGTCTAGACTAAAATGAGACATGAGGCTCTCTCCAAGGTGCAACATTTGAAAGTGAGCTAAAAAAAAAAAAAAAAAAAAAAAAAAAAAAAAAAAACCTCAGTAATTAAAATAAATAATATTTTTTAAAATCAAAATAAATGCAAAACTCCATGAAAACAAAAATCAAAATTTTAAATAGTAAAGGAAAATCTGACCCTGTGTTTGCACAACTCACCTCATTCACCCTAATCCCAGCCCTGATTCTATAGTTTGATTTTGGCAGGGATCACATGGATATATACATATGTAAAAATTCAAGTTCTTGAAAACATATGCACTTGACTTGTGAAAGTTATGTCTCAATTTAAAAGGCAAAACATGAAAACTACATTAAAAGACAGAATGAAGAAGGAAAGAAAAGAGGAACCCCTACTTCCGGGACAAGCACTGAGGTCCTCAGCTTGACAGGAGAGGGATGACCTCAAAATGTGACTCCAAATTCTGCAAAGCCTATCTCAAGCCACTGGGGGGAAAGAGAGGTAGGGCTTCACCACTCCAGGTCTTTGCACTTGCTGTTCCCTCTGCTTGCTGTTCCCTTTGCACTTGCTGTTCCCTACCTGGCAAATCCCCATCCATCCTTCAAGGCCCTGCCAAAAGATACCTCCTATGAAGACTTCAGCAACTCCACAGACTTTTAGGCAAATGTATTAGAAGATTACATCATCCTTCTGTGTATTAGTTAGGGTTCCTCCAGAGAAACAGCACCAGCAGGAGTTATATTAAGTGATTTATTACAAGGAGTTGGCTTATGCTATTGTGGGGTTGGCTAAATGAATCCAAAATCTGTAGGGCGGGCCATCAGGAAGTGCGGGCTGAAACTCTCTGGCATGAGCTGAAGCTGCAGACCACAGGCAGAATTTATTGTATTCTAGGGCAAGCTCAGTTCAGTTCTAAAGGCTTTCGACTGATTAAATCAGGCCCACCTACATAATCTCCTTTACTTAAAGTCAACTGATCGTAAATTTAATCATACTTACAAAATAGCTTCACATCTAGGTTAATATTTGATTGAATAACTGGGGATTAAAGCCTAGCAAGTTGACACATCAAACTGACATCTCTGTTAGTTTCCTAGGGTTGTCATAACAAACTACCACACACTGGGTAGCTGAAAACAACAGAAATTTATTCCCTCACAGTTCAGGAGGCTAGAAGTCCAGAACTAACCAGTCCTGTCAGCAAAGCCATGTTCTCTCTGAAGTCTCCAGGGAAGAGTCTGTTCCATACCTTTCTCTGAGTTTCTGGTGTTGCTGGCAATCCTGGGCACTCCTTGGCTTGTAGATGCCTCTCTCCAACCTCTACCTACACCATCACATGACATTCTTCTAGTGTGTGTCTGTATCTGTATCCCTTCTACTCTTCTTCTAAGGAAACCAGTCATATTGGTATTTGGCCCACCTCATCTTAACTTGATTCCATCTGTAAAGACTCTATTTGCAAATAAGGTCACATTCATACGTATCAAGAATTAGGACTTGAATATATCTTGGGGCGGGGGGCACAATTCAACCTGTAACACCATCATACTTTGTTACAACACTCAGTACATTGGTCTGTGTTTAACTCAACCCTCGCCCTTGTAACAAAAAGAATGTAAGGGACTTAAGAGTATGAGCTGTGGTCACTTTATGTTCTCAGAGCTTGGTCCAGTGTCAGACACACAGTAAGTGCTCAGTTAATGGCAGACTTTGTGTCTCACCCTCACGTTCATAGGCATCTGCTTGAATTCACCAAGGAGGTATCTGATGGAGGGCACAACCTGGTTAAGGGCAGAGAGAGGTTACTCCCAAAATATAACAAATGGGAATTCTTCATATTTCTTTGCTGGAACGGCGTCAGTAGTAACCTAATCTGGGAGTTTTTAAAGTCCCCAGAAACTCCAGGAGACCACCCTGGAAAGTAAAAAGAAGGCTGACTGGGTAGGGCTTTGGTTTTCTTCCCTGAAACCAGAGCATTGACATGTTTATCTGCTTAATACCTTGAATTTCTTTATTAGATTGTAGCACCCTCCTCCCTAATTACATGAGGAACTGGTAACAAAAACAAAGGAAGAGTGTCGTCCAGGCTAACAGCTGGTTAGTGACAGAACAGGAAATAGAATGGAATGAAAAGGTGTGTCAGAAACGGCTGGATATCTGCCAATACCCATTCTTTTCTCCCTTAACAGAGTGCTTGATTTTTCATTGGTTTGTTTCTCTGGGCCGTAAATAAAGACTAGATTTTCCAGCCTCCCTTGCATCTAGACACAGCCATATGACTAAGGGTGCTGCCAATGGGCAATAAGTGGTGGTGTTAGATGGGGCTTCTGAGTAATGTCCTGAAAGGAAACTTCCTTACCCTCCCTTCTTCCTGCTGGCTGGATATGAAGACTGAAGCTCAAGCAACCACCTTGGGTCATGAGGTAAAAATTATGCACTGAGGATGGTGAAACACCATGGCAGAAGGAGCCCAGTTCCCTCACGTTGTGGACACTGAACCAATCCTGACAGCCTCCTTCCAGACTTTGTTTACGTGAGAGAAAAATAAACTTCTACCTCATTTAAGCCATTGTTTCTATGGGCTTTCTGTCTTATGCAGCCAAATCTAATTCTCACTGGTCCAGAGGATTAATTGCAAGAGAATTTCCCCCAAATCTGGCTCTTATAGTGTGGTGGTTTGAAAACAAGTCTGCAAATTCTTTGATACTCCCTCCCCTTGAATCAAGGCCAACTTATAACTGCTTCAACCAATAGACTATGATAGAAGTGAAGCTCTGGGACTTCTCAGGCTAGATATTAAAGGCCATGAAGTGTCCACCTTGTTCATGGGGTCACTGTTCTTGGAGCCTTGAGCAGCCAGGGAAGAAATCTGACTATCCTGGTACCATGATGCTTGAGAGGCCACAGGTAGACATCCAGTCAAGAGTATCAGCTGAGCCCAACCTTCAGCCATCCAAGCCAGCCCAGGCATCAGATGGGTGAGTAAAGAAGCCATCTTAAAAATGGCTCCTCCATTGCCATTCAATCATCTCAGCTGTGGCCAGGACATCATGGGACATAGAAGAGAGGTGCCCTTTTCAAATTCCTGACCCACAGAATCCACGAACATCGTTAGATGGTTGTTGTTTTACATCCTGTAGTTTAGGGATGGTTTGTTACTCCACAATCAATAACTGAAACAAGTGGATGATTTTAGTCAATGTATTTCAACAGGAAATACTTATTGAGCATCTACTATGTACCAGGCACCATGCTAAAGACTAGGCACGCTATTATGAGCAAGTGTCAAAGATAAAGTTGGATACTAGTGAAAGTGGTGAGGCTAGATTTTCATCAGAAATATATGACCAGGAATTGCAATAGTAAAGAGGGTCCTGTGAACTGATTTAACTTTGATTTGTGCAGAGGTAACTGGGCATTTTAAGTAGTCAGGGAAGTGAAAAATTACAAAGGGTTGGTCAGTATACAGGCTGACTAGGCCTGCCGGGTCTGTTGGCTGGCAATGATCAAAGTTAGGATTCTATCCTCCCACAGAGACTAGGAGGCCTAGTCCTTCCTGATGATTATATTTTAAGGGAATGGCTTTCAGGTCCTTGAGAAAGACACTCCTGAGTTGTAAGAGAAACATATATCTCAAAGGAACAGAGAAAGGATTCACAATTGTACGTCCTTTTCAGTAAATGCTCTAAGAAAGGGTTGTCAGGGGCCTATGGTTAGCGAGAACAAACAGTGAACTCTTTGGGTAGCCTGGAGCTTTCAAAGGTAGGAACTTAAGCGGGGCTAGTGTCACGCTAGAGATACAACCTTAAGCTGTTAGAAATTATATTCGTGTTTAAGTCTTTTAATATGAGGGGAGGTGGGTGGATAAAATGATTTGTCTTGAGAGTCTGTAGTTTTTATAGGTCAAGGCTAAGGCCTATAAAGGTCGAGCAGGAGACTTAGAGGAGTCTGGCTAGAGTTTGGTTAAGGGGAGAGTCTTTGTCAAGAGACAGATATTTTTGACATCATGGTGCTTAGAGTATAATGGGATGTGGAGATATTAAAAAAGACAATTTATTAGAGTTGTGGTTAAGTGTTTTGAAGAATTACAGGGTGCTAAAAGGGTTTATAATAACAAAGCCTGGGCCAGTTATGGGTATAGGAAGGCTTCTCTGAGGAAGTAATGTTTACATAGATGCCTGGATGTTAAAGTGGTGTCAGAGCTTTGAAATCATATTTCAGGTTAATCTGGAACTCCCTCTGCTGGTGCCCAGGGAAGGGAAAAGAATGGTTTTATTCTCCTGTAGAAGAACAGAGTGTGTTGGCTGTTTTTGTTTGTTTGTTTGTTTTGCTTTTTTAACATCCTGGGAAGTTAGTCCAAAGCTTTTTATCAAACATTCTCTATTCTGAAGGGGGACCACAGCCAAAAAAGTTAAGGACAAATATAGTCAAATTTTCTCATTTTACAGGCAGGGAGCCTGAGTCACAGAGCACGGCGAGGGGCTCAAGCAAGCTGATGGCTCAGGCCGAGTGAGGATCTCACCTGCCATCATCTTCAACTCACAGCCTCTGGTTACTGCTCTCCCTGGAGGAAAGGGGCCTCCCGTGAGCATCTCCCCCAGGTTCCAGGAGGGGAATGGGGCTTGGGGTGAACCATGCAAAGCAGCTCCCACCCAGGACAACCTGCTGCTGCTACCAGATTAGTAGGAGGTGTTTCCACCCACAGAACAGTCTACTGGTGGGTGCCAAAAGGCAGGTATGATAGGAAAGACCTGGAGCTGTGCCTTTTGGCCTCTGTCCAGACACTTAACACATTTAAGATCTGTGGTTAGATTAGAAGACAGACAAGGATTACAAGTCCTAATGTCTTGGATCGGCTTACCAAATGGGAATGTTTCCCCACAGAGGCTCAGTTGCAGAGAAAAGAGCGATGGAATTAGGCCTTACGACACGTGGGTTCAAGTCCCAGGTAACAGATAAAAGCTGTCATTTATTAAGCACCTATATGTGCCATAAACTGTCTAGGCTTTATTTTTCACATACCATCTCATTTCACCCTCATGACAACCTTGCAACGTAGACAGATGAGAAAATAGGCTCAGAGAGTGAAGTGACTTATCCAAGGTCACACAACATGCAAGTGGCAGAGCAAAGATTTGAGTCCAGGTCTCCTGAGTTTTAATTCAGGATTTCCCACCACACAACTCACTGGCAGGCTACTGTGACACCAAAAGACAGCTTAGATTGGTGGGTAGGAGCATAGCCTTGGAGCCCACTTGCTTGAGCTCAAACCCCAGTCCCATCACAGATTGCTGTGTGGCCTTAGACAAGTTACTTAACCTCTCTCAACTCATTTTGCTCATCTGTACGGTAGTGGTGATAATAATAATACCTCCTGAGTAGGGTTTTTGGGAGAATTGAGTCATATAGTCCACACAGACAGGCTTGCCAGGCACAAAGCAGGGTGGAAAGAATTTCTGCAAGGGCAAAGGAAAGATGTCCGGCACCTTGCTGCTCAGAGGGTGGTACTTAGACAAGCAGTGTTGGTACCGCCTGGGAGCCATCAGGAATATAACAGCTTGTTAACAGAAGTAAAGTGATAAGAATGGTCCCTGCCCATAGTACGTACGACATAAATGTTATTAATGATGACAAGTTGGCATCCATAGAGGGCAAATCCAGCTGGGACCTTAATTCTTTTCATACCTCTTACCAAAATGAGTACCTTGTCCTTTGCTTGGGTTTTTTATTAGTTTGTTGGAGGAGGGGCTTATTTGTTTTTTGACCAAACCATCTCATCTCGTCTCATCTCGTCTCATTTCATCAGCTGCTTGACCAACAAATAGATTTCTCTAGAAGGCACTTTTGATCTGTTGCATTAGCTCCCTTCGTGGGGGTCATTACATCGTCTTTTGAATTTAATATGATATATGGTAGATGTGGTATTTCAAACGTTAGTGGGAAAAGATGGCTGATTCAATCAATGTTTGGGACAACTTGATAACCATTTGGAAAAAATAAAGTAAAATCCCAACCTCACACCTTACACCCAAATAAATTCCACTTGATCAAAAGATATCAAAGTAAAAAAATAAAAAATCCAACTATGAACGTACTAGATGGAAAAAACCCAAAGGACCAGTATAGAAAAGATTTATAAATTTGATTACTACATAAAAATGTTTAAATTTTGTAAGGCCCCAAATACTATATACTCAAAAGATAAAAGACAAATCAGAGAGAGGTATTTGCAGATGACATTTACCCAGTGTATGTATCAACAGGGAAATAAAAAGAACAAATAGAAATAAAAATGGCCAGAGGATTTGAATAGACAGTTCCCCCCTCAACGAAGAGATATAAATGGTCTATAAACATATCAACATATTCTCTATTTAAAACGCATGTAAATGAAACTTACTCTGAAATATTGTTTCATCTATCAGATTGGCACAGATTAAAAAGCTTATTCATTTTAGTGTTGGCAAGGCTGTGAATAAACAGACAACTCCCATACACTGTTGGTAGGAATACAAACCAACATAACCTTTTGGAAAGCCATTAGGCAACATTTATTAGAAATGTTAATATTCACATCCTTTTGATTCTGCAATCTCACATCTAGGAATTTATCCAACAGAAATAAGTTCAAAAGTGCTCAAGAGAAAAGCATACAGGAAGCATTCATGCAGTATTGTATATAAAAGCAAAGAGTTGGAAACAACCCAAATGTCCATTCACAGGAGATTATAAAATAAAGTATGGCACACCTATACACTAACATACCACAGTTTTATCAACAAGAATGACACCAATCCTAGGTGTCATTACAAATGTGCTTAAGGTGCATTGGTAAGGTAAGAAAAGCAAGTTGTAGAGCTACACGCATAGTATGATCCTATTTTGGTAAAGTAGGTTAACATGTCCTTAAAAAAACCTCTAAAGGAATATTCAGCAAACCATTAACTGTATTACATTTACTTCTGGGATTCTGTGGCTTTTTCATTTTCATTCAATTTATTCATTTTTCCCAACAAATATTTATTGGTCACCTACCATTTGACAGGCAGTGTGCTAGATCCTAGGGATACGGTAGTAAACACCCAAAGCCATTGATCTAAAGGAGCTAGCATTCTATATTTTCACAACATTGGAATTCTTTACAACAAACATTCTTATCTTATCAGGAAAAAAATGTTAGCCATTTAAAAGTAAATAGATTATTTTACTTCCTAGCAAGCCCACTTTGCCTCCTTTCTAATCCACTGTGCCCACCTCTGGTCTCCCTGTCCCCCTGCTCTCTCCAGTTACCTCTCTTTCCCTACAACTACCCAGACCCCACCCAGTCTTTGGGCTCAGCTTGTGACCACACTCTCTGATGAAGCTGTCAGTGATACCCCCCCACAAACTGTGATACCTCCATCTGAATTGGCAATGAAAGCTCACAGACCACCCTCTTCTGCAATCATGTGTGATTCCCTAGGAGCCGGCGGCGGGGGGGGGGGGGGGTCCCTATCATCCAATACACATAATGCCTGGCACACAGAAGGCACTCAATAAATGTTGGTTGAATGGGGATCATGTCGGCAGTGGAGGTGCACTGCTCAGGTCACCCTTCCAGAGAACTCGCTGGGGAACACAGATAACTGACACCCTCCAGTGGCTATGCCCTCAGATCCTCTCTGGAATTCTTGCTGAGGCTCTGCTTCCCCGCGCTTCTCCCTGTCTGTAACCAAGCCTAGTGGGGGTACCAGAACCCATCATTTCTGTTTGATGCAGGACACCTTAGTAGGCCACCTTTGCTTGGGGACTCCCCATCGACCTGGCTGCATGGCAGAACTGTATGGCAGTCTGAAACTCTTCCTATCCAAGCCTCCTCCCTTTCCACTCTCCTTTCCCAGTTGTCAGACCTGCATCATGGCCTGAAGGCTCTCCTTCCCTTTTCCTCTTCCTTCCCTCTTTATCCTACACAACCATTTCTCCCAGGGGGGAAAAAACATCTTGGCATTTGATTCTCAGAGGACCCAAAACCAGTACAGGGATCAATGAAAAATTACCAGAGGAGAGTTCATAAAGAATAGGAATATAAATACACTTACATAAGAGATTATGAACAGAGATGTGCTGGATCCATGCTTCAGAAACTTTGTGCACATGAATCACCTAGGGATCCTGTTGGAATAAAGGTTCTGATTCAGTAGGTCTGGGATGGACCCAAGATGCTGTGTCTCTAAGAAGCTGCCAGGTGATACCAATACTGCTGGTCCAAGAACCATACTTTGAGCAGCAAGGTGCCGGAATCTTTATTTGCCCTGCTCTTTCTCCTCCCTGCTCTGAACCCTGGAAGCCCATTGTGAGGACTCCATCAACCGGCTCCAAAGGAACCTCCGATTACAAGTTGGATTTGGCCAATGAGGAACAAGCAGGAGATCAGAGGGCAGAAGGATTTCTCTGGCGATCGCTCCCTACTGAGTTGCTGTGGGTTGCTTGTGTTCCTTTACCAGAGGCCATAGCTTCCATCAGGTGGACCTCTCCAGGTTTCTCTCATGCAGAATTCCAGTAGCTATTCTCTCCCATATCCCTGGGGTGGTAATGGCTTCCTACTATTAGTACTCCCTACTGGAGTGCTGCACCAATCCTTGTGGAGCTTAGTAAACCTGGTCCACACTTTTGGAATTAGTCTTTTAGTAAATGTTCCTCATTTCCTCAGCCAAGGGTGCCAGCTACCTGTCTCCCACTGGGACCCTGACTGCTACAAGCACTGATCAATGCAAGATTTTTTAAAATAATAGCAGAAGACTGGAAACAAGCTAATTGTGCATCATTAAAAATGATTACATTTATGGTACATCTGCTTATGGTGTTACATGCAACCATTAAAAAATGTAGTAGATTTATTTTCACCTAAATGGAAAGATGCTTAAACCATTTGAAAACAACAAAACCCAAAACTGCAAGATTCCGAACAGCATGTATAGTATGAACCCATTCATTTAAAAAGTATGCATTTGTTAAGGCTTGGATTGCAAGTGGCTGATGACAACCCTGCTCAAAACAGATCTAGTAACACAACACAAAACAGCAGGGGTGGGAGGGTGGGCTTTCTGCCTCCATCTCTTCCTATCAGTTGCCCCTGCTTTCCTGCGCGCTGTCCTCACTCTCAAGCAGGCTGTCTTCAAGTGGCGGCAGAGTAACCACCAGCTTGGCTTACCACATCCCGACATCCGGGCAACTGACGACCTCAGCAGAGAGGGCCTCATTCCCAGTTGCTTTAACAAAAAATCCTGGCCTAAAGCAATCGGGACTGGCTAGGACCACATGGACTGAGAATTGGGGAAGGAGTCTCCCCAAAAGAAAGAGGGTGACTCCTCCCCGAGAAGGAGAGGAAGGGCAGGTGTAACAACAAATGTCCACGCTAGAGGGAGTATTTGTTGTGGACATTTGTTATCCTTTGTGGCTGCCCAGCTTCTGAACCCCCTTCCTATACTGGTGAGTCTCCTACTTTCTGGGACGCCTGTACTGGAGCCTACCTCCCCCTATAGATGCCGAAAATGCCAGAAACACTTTCCCACTCTCCCTTTCTGCCAGGCAAAACACATGACCCAGGCTATTCAGACACTCCCATCTCAGGCTCTGAAGCTGGTGACACCAAAAAGGGCCTGTGCAGACACCACCCTGAAATAGGGTGCAGCCATGGCATATTGGGATGTTGTTCCTGGTTGTGGGGACTCAGAGACTGGTGCTCCGGTACTCATGGGACCGGTGAGCTATGAAGAAACCTTGGGTGAAATCCCCTTACTGCTTAAATTCTTCAGGGGGTTAATTTCTGCTGCTTGCAGTCAAGAAGCCTGATTAATGCCTATATGAATGTTTGCATTTTTGGAAAGATTAAATGTGAATATTGGTTATCTATGGGGAGTAGGGCTGGGAGAGTGGGGGAAGAGGGCAAGGGGCTTTTTCTTTATGCCCTTGTGTACTGGTGGGATTTATTTTTTACATGTATATTAATTTTATAATGAAACAACTACTTAGTAAAAAAATATAAGAAAAGACACCTGAATAAATAGAATAAGACTAGGATTCAATTGCTCAGGGTTTTCACAGAAACAAAAGTCTTCATTGGACCTTCAGAAGCACGTCATTTTCACTTCTGTTGTGGTGAATGGGGCCAAATCTGGAAATGAGTCACAGTGTACTACCTCTGCTGGGCCTAAGTGATTTGCTCTATCCCTGTAATTCACTTGCTCAAACATTTTCCATGGCTCCCCACTACTCACAAAACAAATCTCGCTGTCTTTATCCTGGCACTGAAGCGTTTTGCAATCTGAGCCCTGTGGACTTTTGAGACTTTTCCTTATTTTTACACTTTGCCTAGAAGTGAACTGGCTCATATCTTAAGGGGGTATTACCATCTTCTTCGATCTGCCAATGCCATGACTCATACCTTCCTTACATACTCATCGAGTTTTGCTCTGTATTATAACTCTACATATGAGACTTAGTCATTTAACGTCACATACTGAACACCTATTGAACGTCTGGTCTTTTGCTAGGCTTTGGAGTCACAGTTCACAATCTATGGAAACCAATTACCCCGTATCAGAATGTTAATGTTATCATGATGAGCAGATGGTATCAGCAATTTGCAGGCAGTGCTGCTCTTGTTAGAATCTTTCCCTCCACTGGGATTGCACTCTCTCCAAATGTCAACATGACTTGATTTCTCAATTTCTTCAGGTCTCTGTGCAAATGTCACATTCTCAGTGACACCTTCTCTACCTATCTTATTATAAAACAACATCCCCTCCTCTGTCCTATTGACTTGGATTTGTTATGTTCTTTCTATTTACTGTTTAAATAGCACTCATCTCACATACACCTGACTTGCTTGTTTGTGTAGTTACAGCCTGTCTCTTTGCTTTGTCCGGTCCAGGAAGACAGGAAGTGTATTTTGTTCTCTGCAGTTTTTCCAGTGCTTAGAACAGTTCCTGGCACATAGTAGGTACTCAGTGAATATCTGTTGAGAATAGGAAGAGGACTACACAGAAGACGTGGGTTCTAGTCACAGCTCTCCCGCGGGATAGTCATGTGGTGGCCTTAACAAGACACCTCTTTCAGCTTCCGTTGCTTCCTCTGTAAATTGGGCATGATCATGCCGCGGCTGACAGGATGGCTCTGAGGGTGAAACAGTGGGTCTCAAGCTTTAGTTTGCATCAGAATCACCTGGAGGGCTTCTTAAAAGACACATGGCAGGACGCCATACTTAGTTTGTAATTCAGTAGGTCTGGGGTGAAGTCACAAAGTGCATTTGTAGCAATGCCCCCGATGGTAGCTGATTCTAGAACCACTGGTGAAGAGAGAGAAGGTACAGAGGGCGCTTGTAGCCCTAACGGCCCGGCCCAGGTAAGGACTGGCACTAAGGGCCCCACAGGACGTCCTGGGGAGACAGAGTAGACACACCCTTTCCCTAATTCAGTCAACAACTATGTAGGAAGCGTCGCTGGCCAGGTTGGTGCGATGGTGGACCTCAGACCCGGGCCGAGACGTCCGGCGGTCGCAGCAGCAGGAAGGCTGGGCAGCCAGTCCGCCCTCCGTACAAGAGAGGAAGTCTCCGCAGCCGCGGAAAGGGACACAAGCGGCCGCGAAGAAGGCAAAGGTAAGCCCGCGAGCCGAGCCCTAGACGCTGCTCCGAGCTTCCCGGACCCTGCGGTCCCTTATCAACCCGCGATGCGGCGGTGGAGGCGCCAACTCGCCCCAAGCGCGCGCCCGGCACACAGTAGGCGCCCCGCCCCGCCCCCGCGCGCGCCCGGCACACAGTAGGCGCCCCGCCCCGCCCCCGCGCGCGCCCGGCACACAGTAGGCGCCCCGCCCCGCCCCGCCCCCGCGCGCGCCCGGCACACAGTAGGCGCCCCGCCCCGCCCCGCCCCCGCGCGCGCCCGGCACACAGTAGGCGCCGCGCCCCGCCCCCGCGCGCGCCCGGCACACAGTAGGCGCGCCGCCCCGCCCCCGCGCGCGCCCGGCACACAGTAGGCGCCCCGCCCCGCCCCGCCCCCGCGCGCGCCCGGCACACAGTAGGCGCCGCGCCCCGCCCCCGCGCGCGCCCGGCACACAGTAGGCGCGCCGCCCCGCCCCCGCGCGCGCCCGGCACACAGTAGGCACCCCGCCCCGCCCCCGCGCGCGCCCGGCACACAGTAGGCAGGCGAGCCGGCCGAAGGAGGCGCCAGCGCGCTGTATCCGGGGGCGGAGTCAGCGACGCCGGCGGGGCCGACGGGCGCGGGCCGCGGGCCGCGATGGGCGAGGGCGGCCTGCCCCCGGCCTTCCAGCTGCTGTTGCGCGCCTGTGACCAGGGCGACACGGAGACGGCGCGGCGGCTGCTGGAGCCGGGGGCAGCGGAACCGGCGGAGCGCGGCGCGGAGCCCGAGGCGGGCGCGGAGACGGCGGGGGCCGAGGCGGCCGGGCCCGGGGCGGCCGCGGCGGCCGGAGCGCCGGTGCCTGTGGACTGTTCGGACGAGGCGGGCAACACGGCGCTGCAGTTCGCCGCGGCCGGGGGCCACGAGCCGCTCGTACGCTTCCTGCTGCGCCGCGGCGCTTCGGTCAACAGCCGCAACCACTACGGCTGGAGCGCGCTCATGCAGACGGCCAGGTGAGGGGGGGGCGCCGGGGGGGCGGGTGTCCCCCGGTCCCGGCTCCGGCGGCCCCCGCAGCCCCGGACGGGAAAGGGTCAAGGACTCCTGGGAGAGAGAGAGAGTAGGAATGGTCAACTTTGAGCAGCTTTGGGATGCAACGAGAAGTGGAAGCGCTTTTTGCTAACATAAAACCAGAATCTTAGGAACACTGGCCTTTCAAAACAATCTGGACACTGCGAGTAGACGCTTAAGTCTCAGAATCATAGAGGTGTTCATTCATTCCTTTTTTGCAACAAGGGTTTCCTAAGAACCCACCTACCCACTCTAGCTTGGTGAGGGGGACACTGCGGGACCAGGTAAAGTCCCCACTGGGAGCAGCTCACATGCCAGTGGGAAGGCCAGACTAGGGAACAGGCTTGATGGGGAAAGTTCAGGAAGCTCTGGGAATAGCAGACCTAGTTTGGGGAGGTGGAGGAAGGTTTCTGGTAGGCATGATGTATATATATTCAAGTGGAGACCTGAGGATGCCTAAAATTTAACCAGGACAGAAGAAGTGGGGTGGCAGCCAGGTGATAGGAGGCCCATGCAAAGGTTTGGAAGTAAAAGTGAACATAAGGCATTGGTAGGACTGTTAGAAAGATGTTGTGAGTGGGAGGGGGTCTGGGAGTCGTGGGAGATGAGCTCTCCCCGGAGAGGAAGAGGCAGATGCTAGGCAGAAGGGCTGAGAAAGGTGAGCTTATCCTAAGGGCACTGGCAGTGATGGAAGTTTCTAGGCAGAGTGAGTTGCAGAATCAGATTGTTTGGGAAAGATCACTTTCACTGCAGTGTGAGGATGGATTGAAAGGGTGGGCTAGAGTTAGAAAGACTGGTTAGGAAGGGATTGCAGCAGTCTAGAAAGACTAAATAGTTGTTATGGTGGCTTGGACCAGAGCAGAGACAGCGAAGAGATGAGTTTGACATGTACGGGCATACCTCAGCGACATTGTGGGTTTGGTTCCAGAGTCTCGCGATAAAGCGAGTCACAATCTTTTTGCTGGTGGAAGGTCTTGCCTTCAATTTGTAAAAAAAAAAAACAAAAAAAACCACCCCAAAAAAACCTTCAACACTGTGAAGCACAATAAGACGAGGTAGGTATGCCTATACTCAGGCAGCAGGATGAAAAGACTTGAAACTCTGGTGTAAAGAAACTGGTACACAGTGAATTCTCTCAACCATCTACTTAGGTCCCACCCACCCCTCAGTTTCTTGCAAATATTCTCCAAGGAGGGAATGCAAGTCATCTGTTAATTGTAGCGCATATTGCCAATTGTAGCAGATATTTGCTTTCCATACTGGTGTATTAGTTTCCTATGGCTGCTGTAACAACTTACCACAAAGCCAGCAGGAATCGCATCACTCCGACCCCTGCTTCTGTCCTCATATCTTCTGACTCTTCTGCCTCCCCTCTTCCGCATTTAAAGGACCCCTGTGATTCCATTGGGCCCCCTGGATAATGTAGGATACTGTCCCTTATCTCAAGGTCAGCTGATTAGCAGCCTTAATGATGAATAATTCTATCTGCAACCTTAATTTCCCCTTTGCCATGAAACCTAACATAGATTCTGGGGATTATGAATGATATGGACATCTTTGGGACCCCATTATTCTGCCTGCCACAGCACTTGCACCAGTTTACCCTCCCAGCTGCAGTGTGTGTGAGTGCTTGTATTTCTACAGGCTTACCAACAGAGTATGTTACCAAACTTTTGGATTTTTGTGTCTGATGGTTGAAAAATCTTAGTGTAGCTGTGATTTGCATTTGTTAAATTGTGAGTGAAGTAAAGCATCTTTCCATATGTATGAGCCATTTGTTTTTTCTAAAAGGCATTGAATACACAACGTTCTTAACCACAGTGGTCTCATTGTGACCCGACAATGTTTTATTTCTCTGGGTTCTTTTCCAAGTGTTACACAGTTGTTCTAATCTAATTTAATTTGTATTGTTGGAATAATTTTATTCTGTATTATTTTCAAACATACCGTTTTCAACTGCTCTGTGTATTCCGTTCCTGGGATGGTACTGTAGTTTGCGTAACCATTCTCCAGCCCTTAGGCATTTATTTCTATTGGTCTATAAACACACTTTGAAAAACGCATCCCATTTAGGGAATGCATGCCTATTCACATGGATAGTGTTTTATGCTCTTACCAGCGGGTTGGGACCCTTTGTCTTAAGACATCTGATTTTTTGCCCAGAGCAGTGTGAGGTGATGATAAAGCCTTTTCGGCTGTCAACCTTTCTTCTGAGGTTCCGTCTCTCTTAATGGCCCCATCACATTCTTCCAAGCTTTAGAATACCAGGTTAAATCCTCCGCCTTGGTACCTGTCTGTGCCATGACCGAGTCTCATCTGTCTCTGCCATCCCCTCCCTTGAGTCTGCACCCTCTCTCCTTCCCCTCTGCTTTAGTCCATACCACACCTTTGTAGTGGCCTTCCACTGCTCTCTCTTCCACCAGCTGTGCCCTCCCTAATCCTCTGCAGAGCTTACAGATCCTCCTGAAATGAATGGCTGTGCCTCTCCTGTGAATTTGGGCCAAGATGATTTCATCCAGGCTTTCTGTGTGTCTCCCGGCATTGGTTTTGTTTTTGTTGTTTTAGTTATTGTGCATTTACTGTATGCCAAGAATATGATCTCCATTTTACAAATGAGAATCTGAGATTACAAAATTTCCTTGTGAGCATACAGCTAGCCAGCAGATTTGGGGAGTCTGACTGCAGAGCCCTGGCCATAACCACATACGGGAATTCCCTTCTGCCCCAGGGGAGCCCTCCTCTCTCTCCCAGCTTAGCTTCTTCTGGGAAGCCTGCCATGATATTTCCCTGTTTTTTGGTCTCTCTGCACTGGGAAGGCCTCTGCAGTAAGTGCCTGCTAGCCCACATGATAGCCGCTTCCCTTCCTCAGTGACACTCAAACCTGGCTGCACATCAGGATAGCAGGGATGCGCTTTCATATCAGATTCTTGAGTTCTCTTGTGTTCGTGATTCAGAAGACCTGGTGGGGAGGGAGGGATGGAGGGGGAGGGACTCTGCCTAAGAAGAGGCTCTCCAGCGATTCTGGGAGCCACTGATTGCGCCTCATCTCTAACTCCCACCCAGTGCACAGGGGTCCCTTAGCCCCTGAGGCCCTTGCTGAGCCAGGTTTGTGACTGCAGCACTTGGCAGTGCTTTCAGGGTGTCTCAGAGACCCCTGGTCGCCAAGTTTTGCTATTAACCAAGTGCTGCAGGATGGTCAAAGTCACCTTATTAATTTCATGTAATTAATTTCTGTTAATCCCCTGGAGCAGGAGACTCAGAAGAATTAACCTGAACTCTGTTAACTAATAAAATCTTTAGAGAATTTTCCTTCTTCACAACTCGGTACTGTTTGCTGAAATTGGTGGTCCAAGTGTGATGACTTTGTCTCTTGCACATCGAGAGGCTCTGGATTAATTCCATTCCTCTTTATTCTTCCGTTTATCTTATAGGTGCTGTTTTGGGAGCTGTGACGTACCTTCTTATTTATTCCTATGAGAATACGGTAGAATGTGACAATCCTGTGAGGATTAGAATTGACTCTCGACTTTTAGCTGAGTCAAGACAGAGCCTGGTACTTTCAAATGTATTGTCCCTCAGTTGGCAGTCCCGACCATCTGTATTCAGATTCCACCTCTGTCCATGTTGGGTAGTGTTGAGTGTCTTCTGCCTCATCTGTATGTGGGCTAATACGTATGGAGACTTCCTGAAGGACATACAGTCTGTCTGTCCCTCGGATCAGGACGGGCTGGTGCATAGCTGTCTGCCGACATGTGCCAGTTTGTGCTCTTCCTCCCTGAATCTAGATACGCCTCAGAGTGTCTCAAGACTTTGCTCCCGGCAGCCACCACTTTTGGTGGAAGAGAACATCTATTCGTCATCCCAGCTCTTTGTTCCAAAGCTTTTCGTTGGATCAGACCCTGATCATCTGAGATCCTGTGCCTGGACTGCAGTTTGGTCTCTTGGAGGATGTTTTACTATAGTATCAGAAAGAGTTACATGCATGTTTTTCCCCTCTTCTTAAACCTTTACCGAGCACTTTGTGCCAAGCACTGTGCTAAGTGCTTTAAATGAATTAACTCATTCAATCCACACAAAACCTTAGGAAGTAGATTCTACTGCCATCCTCGTTTTATAGATGAGGCATTGAGGTTCAGAGAAGTTAAATAACTTGCCCAAGGCCACACAGCTAGTAAGCTCCCAGGCAGATGGCTCCAGAGCCTGTGCTCCCAGCCATAAATCCTATATGTGACCATTTTCTGCTTGGTGTTGGCCACCCGGAAGCTACTTGCCAAATTTACCTTTACCTGCCAAAAGGACGGGTTGCATGGTGTTGGCTTTGATCTGACATCATCTTTGGCCTTTTTACTTTCCTCCTCCTGCCCTTCATTTCTCTGCCTCCCAGGGCTTTGAGTGGTGGCAGTATATGCCAGGTCTTGAAACACAGGTGTTAATTGCAGAAATTTAATTGGCAGTCATAACAGCTGTTCAGAAAGCCCCAGCTTCCCCGTCTTCAGTAATTACCTATGAGAAACTTGGCATCCACAAAATTATCTCAGCCTTCGCTAAATCCTTTTATATTTTCAACCTAACTGAATAATCTCTTGGGCTACCCATGAGTTCGAAAAGCATTCTAAATGTCAGCATTTCTGCTGAAATTCAGCCTTTTTCTTCCTCCGTCAAAATGTTTTATACCAGAAGAGTGGGGTTTGCTATTTTAGGGTCCAAGCTCAAGTTTTGACTCTGTCACTTTCGAATTTATGGATTATTGCTTTCCATTCTAATTTTGATTTTCTCATCTGTGAAATGGGTGGTTTATCTCAGAGCTTATTAAGATCAAATAAGATAAAAATGTGATAGTACCTTGTAATCTGCTGTTAGGAATTATACTAGATTTTATCTCTTGCTTGGTGACTAAATAGCATAATCTTTTAAAATTCTCTACTCCAGTGGAGGATATTCCAGTTCTTCAGTCATTTCCATTGCCCATCTCTGGACCGTCCTCTACTTGGTTATGCCAATCATTCATTCATTTACTCACTCATTTGACAAAATGTACTGAGCTCCACTCTGTGTCAGCCCCCCAGTCCTGCTGTGGAGAGTCTAATCATTGGTGAGTATAGGTGAGCCTGGCCTGAGGGTCCTGTGTGGGAGTTGGGACGAGATGAGGTTGACAGATTTGGCAGGCCTTCGGGCAGTGGGAAGGGGCCGTCAGATTTATGGGTTGGGAATATCATTTTAGGTTTGGGGACTGTCATCATGGAGGATGGGCAGGAATGAACAAGACTGGAGACAGGGAGACAGGTTGGGGTTGCAGCTTTCTGCATTTGAGTTTATTTCAGCTTGACTTGCCCTCTCTCTGCTCTTGGAGAGGAGGCAGATAGGCGCAGTCCTCCTATAGCTGGCGGGGGGGCGGTTCACCAAGCTCTCCCTCCACGGGCTGCGCTCTGTAGGCTAAAGTGACCTGTGCTGTTAAGGTTCATATCCCAGAAGGTATTTGTTAAGTTCAAACCAGAGTTCAGCCTTGGCTCTGCCTCCACGGGGAGGAGGGAGGCCCTGGGTTTGGTTGAGCTACAAAACCCGCTTCCGGAAAGGAGGGGTGCACAACAAGAGATTGCAAAGCTGCCTCCCAAGATGTAGACGTTACGCAGCCATCATGGCCTTGTAACGCCTGGCACAAGCAGCCCTTGTCATTCTTTCCTTGTTGGTCTAGGGCCCCTTCCAGCTCTGACACACACAAGTTGGAGCCCAGAAAGAGTATGCCAACCAAAAATGCTGAAAAAGGAATTTTGTTTGCCCTCTGGAAGCAAAAGAAGGAAGAGATTTTGCTGGCAAGAGGCATCTGTTTTCCTCTTCCTGATATTAGAGAGTTGGTGGGCACATGTTAGTGTCGTGTCCCAGCAGGACCATAGCTCAAGCTTCATTGAGGGGGGGTCTGGCCCAGGCCCAATTCTCAGCCTGGGACAGCGGACATTCCTGCCAGCAGGTGGCAGCAGACCTCAGGCGAGACTTGAGAGTCCATCTGACCACAGCCACGCCACACCTCTTGGCATAGGGTCTGCTGCCTCATCTCAAAGGACCTCTGTGTGTATGTTTGGGGAGGGGAGGCGTAGACATGAGTCAGACATGGGTCCTGCCCATGTGGAAATCAGCGTAGGCAGAGAGACATTACCAGGCTGCAAAGCAGAGTAAAAAGACCTTTCTGAGACGGGGGAAGCAGTATGGTGTAGGGCACAGAGGGAGGGCAGCAGGATTCAGATAGACCTGGGTTCTGACCCTGACGCAGTTCCTTACCAGCTGGGTAACCTTGGCATGTTGCATAATGTAAAATGATTACAGTGATATAAGCTACCATTTATGTGGTGCTTCCTTTGGCCAAACACTGTTTTTAGGTGCTTTGTGTATATTACATATTTAGGTATATCAGTTCAATCCTTAACATTCCCTCTCAGTAAATACAGTTATATCCCCACTTTACAGATGAGCAAATGAAGGCACAAAGAAGCTCAAGTTCTTTCTCAAGGTCATGCAGCAAGTGGATGGCAGAGCTGGATTCGAACCTAAGCAGGGCAGTTGTTCCCCTTTGTGGTAGTGCATATGCAGGGCCAGCACAATGCCAGGCATCAGAAGAAGGACTGTTACACGCAGCTCTTAGGACTTAAATAATTAAGGACAAATGAGGATTACGTAAGTGTCTCCTTATCTGTGCTCCATATTTAGTGGCGTTAATTTTCCATCTTCCTGGCAGATTTGGGCATGTGAGTGTGGCACACCTGCTTTTGGATCACGGGGCTGATGTCAATGCCCAGAACCGGCTGGGGGCCAGTGTGCTCACTGTGGCCTCTCGAGGTGGCCACCTGGGCGTGGTGAAGCTGCTTCTGGAAGCTGGTGCCTTTGTGGACCATCACAAGCCCTCAGGCGAGCAGCCGGGGACAGGGGACAGCAGGGACGAGCTGCTGGATATCACAGCCCTGATGGCTGCCATCCAGCATGGGCATGAGGCTGTGGTGCGTCTGCTGCTCGAGTGGGGTGCAGACCCCAACCACGCCGCCCGGACTGTGGGCTGGAGCCCGCTGATGCTGGCAGCGCTCGTCGGAAGGCTTGGCGTGGCCCAGCAGCTGCTGGAGAAGGGGGCCAGCCCTGACCACCTCAGTGTGCTGGAGAAGACGGCCTTCGAGGTTGCACTTGACCGCAAGCACAGGGACCTTGCAGATTACCTGGACCCACTGACCACCGTCAGGCCCAAGACAGGTCAGGCTGCCCCTCCCCAGCCCCACCTCCCACCATGGCTTCACAGAGGACCCCAAATTGGGTTTCAAAGACTCAAGCCATGGATTGCCCAACTGAAGGGCATGCAGAAATCAGAGACCAGCCTGCAGAGCAGTGGGGCTTAGGATGTGCTGTGCGTAAGGATCAGTTGGGAGTACCTGTTACATGTGAGGTTCCTGCCCCCCCAGAGAGAGATTTGGTAGCTCTGGGAAGAGCCGAGAAACCAACATAGCAAAGCCCCTCCTCCCTCACCAGGTGATTCTGAGGCAGGTGTTTCTGGGATTCTTCTAGAACAGGGTCAGCAAACTTCTTTTGTAAAGGACCAGATAATAAATATTTTTGACTTCGTGTGCCATCCAGTCTCTGTCGTAACCGCTTGTTTCTGCTAGAGTGAAAGCAACCATGTAAATGAGTGGGTGTGGCTATGTTCCAGTAAAACTATAATTATAAAAATAGGCAGAAGGTCAGGTTTGGCCCGTGGACTGTACTTTGCCAACTCTGCTCCAGAACAAGCTGCCTGAGCTCATCTGTGATCAGTCCCCAGAGACTAATTCACATAAAATTCAGGCCATGTTTGAGGTTTTTTCCAACACCTATTGATGTGTCCTGCGTCCTTTTTCTTTTTGCCATCTTTCTGGCATTTAAAGGGCTGTCTAAACAACCCTTAACACACCTGCCACAGGACATATTGCATTCCGAAACCTCTAGTTCATCATGAGCAGTAGGACTGTGCAATGCAATGTCACACATAGTGTCAGTACCCATTTTCTGGGATGGGTCTGACTTCAGTGATAATGGCTGAGGCGCCTGCAGGCTGTAGTGACCGGGCGCAGTGGATACGCATCTAGGGCTAAAAGGTGAAAATCTGAAGAAAAGGCCAGCCAGGGACCTTGGATGGGTTGCCTGACTTCACCAAGCTTCCCTTTTGTTGTCCATAAATGGGGGGTGGGAGTAACACCCACCTCGCAGGACTGCTGTGAGGATTAAGTGAGGTCACCCGGCCTATAGGGAGTGTGTGAGAGATGTGGGCAGCTGCCATCCCCCTTGTTATGGTTGTCATATTTGACAGGATTGGGTCATGGCCATGAGTGCAGACTTCCCCATCGAGCAGACCTGGGTTTGAGGCTAGTTCTCTACTTTGTGGCTGGGTAGCCTTGGCTGTGTGTTCATTGTCCTTTCAGGACTTCAGTGTCCTCTGTCACAAAACAGTTGTAATAAAAGCACTTGTAAAATTCTATGAACAATAGTAAGATACTGTTTTTCCCCGAAAATAAGACTTAGCCGGACCGTCAGCTCTAATGCGTCTTTTGGAGAAAAAATATAAGACCGGTCTTATTTTACTACAAGACCAGGTATAGTATAATATAACATAACGTAACATAATATAATATAATACCGGGTCATATTAATTTTTTTGCTCCAAAAGATGCATTACAGCTGATGGTCCGGCTAGGTCTTATTTTCAGGGAAACAGGGTAATGCCTATAAAATGTATATCCAGTGCTTGGCACATAGATAACACTGAGTAAACTCTGAAGCTATTGTAATAGGTTTTTATTGATCATTTGTTTATTCAGTTATTCTACAAACATTTATTGAGTTTCTACTAAGTACCAGGCACTGTTCTCAGTATCTGGGATAAGTCAGTGAGCAAATCAGATCCAATCCCTGCCCTTGAGAACCTTGGTAATAACCAGGAAACAACCTATTAAATAAAGTAGGTTACATAGTACAGAAGATGTTTAAGTGCCACGGGGTGGGGCAAGGTAGAGGGTTTGGAGTGGCAGAGTGGGGGTGATGCAGGCTGCCGTATGAAGTAGGATGGTCTCAGATGGCCTCCTTGAGGAAGTGAGATTTCAGCCAACTGCAGGAGCTGAAGGAGTGTGCCACCCAGGCTCTGGGAAAGAACCTTCAGGTAGGACGGCAGTAAGGACCAAGGCTGTGTTATTAATAAGGACAGGTTATTAAAGAATAATGGCCCCCCACTCTTTTTGTGTGAGATGCCAGGAAATCCATCACACTGGGGCCTTAGAGACCCGCAAGTCTCTCCCTTTACTTAGCTGTAGGACAGGTTGCCCTAGAGGCGAAAACTGTCATTGTGACACCCTCCCTTCCCACAGTGTGGGGTTGGGGCTGGGTCCCCAGAGCTGCTCTGACATCAACGCAAAATCTGGAGCACAGAGTGAGGAAGGGACCAGCCCAGGGTCAGGTGGCATCAGGGGCACAGCTATCCCAGCCTCCTGGGGTCAGGCTAGACTGTTAAGTGATTCATTTGTACCAGATAGTTGCTTAGCAACCAACTCTAAGGCCAGGTGACCGCTCTTTTCTGTCAAAGGGTCTTGGCATGAGAAGGTGCTGGCCCATAGCATATTAGACTCTGAAACACTTACAGGAACACGACATATTTGTTAAAATTAAGATGCAGAATTATTTTGTAATAGTATTTCATAGGCAAAATCAGACCCTTGGTTCTGTGTCTGTACGTCCTTTATGAGCACTGGGGTTAAGTACTTACCCTAACTGGGGTGGGTGCTGGTCACTAACTAGTAAAGATAACAAAAATTGCTGTTTGAATAGGGCTTAACCTTTTCTGAAGCATTTTCCCATCTACATTATGTATCCCTGCATCTGCCATGTGGTCCCCACAGGAGCATATGATCCCCATTTTAGCAATGAGGAGACAGATCACTCTAGAAACATGCACTCGTTCTGACATGCTGACCCCAGACTCAGTGCCCCTTGCACCATTGTTCAGCTTCTTCCCAGCTGCCCAGAGAGGCTGATCTGGACCAGAGATTCAGCCCAGAGCCACAGGTTTCCTCTCCTGCAGCTGCTCCCTCCCCAGAGCTATTCAGAGGCGGCAGGAAGTCCTGCCTTCCACCACCAGCGAGGGGACTGGTCATGAGGACGTCTGCTTTCTGACAGGAGCAGGGCCCCCACTAGCCCAAGTTTAGAGGAAGGTGACAGATGAGCAGATGAGGGACGGGCTGGCATTGGGTGGATGCAGCAAGGCCCAGCTTGGGGAGTGGACAGGGGCACCAGTGTCCTGCACCAGCCCAGCAGCTGGGCTGTGGGTTTCAGCATGAAGTCAGGTGGGCAGTTGCCCACAGGGAGCTGTGTTTGCAGGTCTGGGACAGGGGTGACTCTCAGAATGATATGCAGATTGCTTCTTATTTGGGAAGGAAAGCAAAATTGAACGTTGGCTCCTCTGGAGACCACATCCATGACCTTCCTCTGGGCTTAGCTGCTCAGTGTCTCAGGTCCTCTGCTTTGGAATATCTCATGGTTGTCCATTTAAGAGAAAAGAGTCATTGTTTCTGTTTACATTTTTCACAGGAATTCAGATTGTTCTAAGACTGCTTTTCTATCATATCTAAGAAAGGGCATCCCAAAGTTTGGAATGCCTAAAAACTTGATGAGTATGGGATCAGGAAACGGCCCACTGCTCATTAATGTCATTTTGGCCAAATGACCTCCCCTGATTTTGTCTCTGATGCATTTTTGGACATTCTTTGATAATAACCTTCTAGAAAGGCTGCTGGATTTGTCCATTACTTAGGTTTCTGATTAGATTGTTTTTGAAAAGTAGGTCATTTTAAAAGCTAGGCTGCGTTGTTACACCCTTGTGACTTTCCGGTTACAGTAAACCTTTCGGTACTTAACTTTCAAAATCTTTGTTTACCCAGATGAGGAGAAAAGGCGACCTGATATTTTCCATGCATTGAAAATGGGTAAGTGCTTTAGAAAATCTTTGGATATTTCAAAATTCAGTGCCACACTCTCCCAACCTAATATTTCTGGTCCTCTTCAAGGCCACCCAGAGTATTTGAGAAACAAACAGGCATTTTATTGTTTCCTGACTCTAGTTTCCCCCAGGAAAGTTCTGACGCTGGAGGCTGATCGTTACAAGTATTACGGTACTTTACACACAGATTCCAGCCTGCCCTCCCAGGCTCCTCCGCCTCTCCAGCCAAACCTTGTGGTTAGGTCCTGGCTTTCCCCTACTTCTGAAACACCTGGCTACCCACCTCCCCACTTCAGACTCTTTGTGATGAAGGACTGTTTAGCCTAAAATTTCCTCTTCTGATGCAGACCCCGTGTCCAGGGAGCCCTCTCTGATCCTCAATTCCCAGCCAGACCTGAGCGCTCCTTCTGCATGGTCATGGCCCTCCATCAGACTCCTTCATCTGTCCTCTTACGACATCACGACTTCTCTCTTTTAGTAAAGTTGTCTGTCCCTCATAGATTGAGGGATTTGAGAGTGGAAGCTACCTCCGACTCATCTTTGGAACCCCTATGATGCCCCGCAGCCCGGGGCAGAGGCAGGCTCAGCACGTGTTTGTTATATGAACCCACTGGATATACATGAGCCTGCAGTGCCAGGCCCATGGATCATTAGGGTTCTTGCTTCTGTTTGCAGGAAACTTCCAGCTGGTCAAAGAGATTGCCGATGAAGACCCCAACCACGTGAACCTGGTCAATGGGGACGGGGCGACGCCCCTGATGCTGGCCGCCGTCATGGGGCAGCTGCCTCTGGTGCAGCTGCTGGTGGAGAGGCATGCTGAAATTGACAAGCAGGACAGCGTGCACGGCTGGACGGCTCTCATGCAGGCCACTTACCATGGGTCAGTGCCAGCCCCACTCCCTTTGCGGCGAGGCTGATAGCATGCTCAGGCTGAATGGGCTTCTTGATGGGGGCTTTCTGGTCCTGAGACCCACAGGAAAACCCCAGGGCTCTGAAGACGTTGGGACAGGCACAAAAGATTAAAGCCGCACAGACTCATTCTTTCCCGTGTTCCTGCCCTTCTTTATCTAGCTTTTCTATGACCTCATCACAGAACTTCACCAGGGACCATGAAAAACCAGGCAGCAAAAACGTTTTATGCCGAAACATGTGTTTCTGTAGATTGATTTCGGTTGAACAGAGTGGTTAGTTCGTTTGAGGTTTTCAAATTGATGTGTGAGCAGCTTCCCTAAGTTGTCCCTGTTGGAAATGCACACGAGCCATTCATACCATTAGCTTCTCCGAGACATCCGATGGGGACACTTGCTTTAAACCTCTCCTTCTGAACAAGCATCAGCATGGACAGGTGCTTCTGAATCTCTTGTCTTGTGTCATCCCGTTGCCCTCCTGGAGTCCTCCTCCTTGGGGGAGGCTGACTGAGGCAGGGATCTGCACGCAGTCATGTAGCTGCTGAGGTCTGCTTCCAAATGAGGGGCCCCTTCCGTGCCCTGCTTCAGGTGTCCAGAGCATTTTCCTGCGTCATCTCCAAGCGGTTTGTCTTCTTACTTGACGAGCCTCAGACTCCACATCAAGCACCTGGGCCAGTGCGGAGGTCCTGATCTGGGTGGGGTTCTTGGTGCCCAAGTGGTTTTGAGGCAGAGCCGTCTGTGTTCGTTTTGTTCATGGAAGGAGCACTTAGGCTTTGACCCGGTCGAGAGTAGGGAAGGTGGAGTGAGACGATTGGCAGCTTTCCATGCCCTTCTTACACGCTCAGACACTGGGCACTCTAATTAATATCATATCTTGTTGCCGAGGAGCAAAGCCACACTTTTGCTTTCAGTGGGCCTAATTCTGACTTTTTCTTTCCTCCCCAGGAATAAGGAAATTGTCAAGTATCTGCTGAACCAAGGGGCTGATGTCACGCTTCGTGCAAAAAACGGGTACACGGCCTTTGACCTAGTGATGCTGCTGAGTGATCCTGGTGGGTTGTTTCAGGAAACGGGTTGTAACCCTGCATTGCCTCCTTTCTCTGGCTGGGAAGCCAGATAATCGCCTGTGTTTTAAGCACTTGCTTATTCAAGGGGGAAGCCACTCTCAAGCTCCAAGAGCTCACTATACGGCCCTAGGCAAGTCTGTCCCTTCCCAGCAAAGGCTGAGTTAGGGTACTCCCTGAGACCTCTCCCACCACCAGCTCATCAGGGTCTCCAAGACGGGAAGGCAGAAAGGTGTGTGTCTGCCTTGGCAGTCCACACGAATCCCAGAATGGCATCTGTGCTCTGGAGCCAGAAACTGAGGGGCTCAGGAGTAAACAGAAAAAAGCCCTTTGCCAAGCAGAATGAGAGATGGAGCAGCGACCCCTCAGCTGAATTTTGTAGGTGGAGGCAGCCTGGTGAAGGGCTCTGTGCCCAGGGTGTCGCCCTGACTAGCCCCACCTCTCTTGGTCCCGACTGGTGGCCCCTGCTCCCCTTAGCCCTTCACCGAGTGTGGCAGGCCCTCTTCTGGGAACTGGGGCTTCCAGTGAGCCAGTTCGAGGGGCAGGGTCTATCTGTGTATAATCCTGGAGTTTCAGTCCAGATTCGGGGAGAGGTGGGGAGGCCCTCCTGACCCACAGGCTTTGAGCCCTGCGCCAGATCTCGGCCTGCTGGCCGTGGGGAGAGGACTTTTACCTCCACAGCCCCCCGGCGATTTCCTCCTGCTGCTGCTCTTAGCTATGGGGGTGGCAGGCCATGGTGTCCTTTCTCATCACTAGCCGTGCCACCACTACCCTCTCGCCGCTGCAGGCCCCACACGGCACAGGTACGCTGCTTGGAGAGTGTATGAGGGAAACAAAGCCTGACATCCTCTTGTTGAGGGGAGGTGACCGAGGGAAGGTGCCCGAGACCAGGGGAAAGAGAGTTAAGGCCCTCTGTGCAAGTCCAGTGATTGCACTCACGTGCAGAGCCATTTCCAGGACCCAGGCTGGACGGCACATGCTTTTCTCCGACAAACGCTTCTCTCTCACTGTGTTTCTTCTCCCTTGTTCCCCACCCAGTTCCCCACTCCTTTTCCCCATAAAACAGTCTGTCTCTAGTGGACTTTTTTCCCTACTGGGTTTTTTTAAGTGAAGTTTTTGCCTGAAATTTTCAAAGAAACACATGCTTCTTATTGAACACTTGGGAGAGAAAAAAAAGAAATGGTTGTCAAGAGAAACCATTCACCATGTTAATAGTGTGTAGTAATTTCTTCTCAATCTTGTTTGTTGCTTTTTAAAATAACCTTGTTCAGTTAATAATAACTAATGCTACTTAACCACTCTTAAGCATTTACCATATACCAAGAATTCCCTCAAATCCTCCAGACCCTTTATGTAGTGGGTACTAATGTCACCCCTTTTACAGAGGCACAGAGAGTTTCTCTAATTTACCTGCAATAACATAGCCAGAGAGGGGCAGAGGCATAATTTGAATCTCTGCCCTCTGGCTGCAGAGCCTGTACTCTTTAAAACATACTACCCCTCTGCCTTCCTAGGGGAAGAGGGCTTCTGCTTTTTCTTTCTGATCAAGATTAGTGGATTAAATCCTGCTGGCCTTTTTGCCAGCTTTTGAAGATTAGATGGAGAGGCAGGTGGCTTGATCCTGGAGTAACACAGGCTTGAGTTGAGTTCTAAGGCTGACAGCGGTCATTGTGGACCCACCCCCTAGGGCCCAACAGACATATTTGCAGGTAAAACGCTACCTTTTGTGCCCATAGACACGGAACTTGTTCGACTGCTGGCATCTGTGTGCATGCAGGTGAATAAAGACAAAGGCCGGCCCAGCCACCCGCCACCCCCACCCCACTCGAAGGTCCGCCAGCCCTGGAGTGTCCCAGTGCTGCCCGATGACAAAGGAGGGCTTAAGGTTTGCTGTTTCTTGTCTTAAAGGGCTTCAGACAGGGGTGGTGGGTGGAAGGGTGCCTACTACTTCCTTTTAACCCAGGGCTTTCTTAGGTTGTGGGTAGAAGGCTGGCAGGGATGAGAAGTAAGATGGGGTGAGCAGTAGGGAATGGTGGGGACCGGGGAAAATGGGTGATCCTAACCACTTAGTGCATCAGTGGCTGCTTTACAAGAATGTAGGTCCAGGTTACCAGATACTCCCAATTTTTTCAGGAGAAACTAGAAATTCAGATTTTGATGTGGAAACTCCATTTATAAATGTAGGGAATGTTTTAAAAATCTGCATGCCGTAGTACTGAGCTGGCCAGACTGAACACCTCCCCTCCCAGGCCATCTGTCTGTGGCCTATGCTTTAGTATGTAGAACATCTGCCGATTGCGCCATTCTGGGAATCTCCCTGTGGTCCACAGGCCCCCATCAGCTTCTTCCTGGAAACTCCAAAACCAAGTTCCAGTTGCTTATTTCTCTAACTGCAAGCCTAGTATTTTCCTTTGAATTTCTCATCTCCCCATCCTGCTCTACTTGTTTGAAATCTAACATATTTCCTCCACCCTGACCCCATCCTGTCTGAGGTCCCCGTACCTCCTCAGATCTTCAGACTTAGCATGTCTTTTGCATTGCTGGCTCATTCAAGCCCCCGATTCTTCCTCCCGGTGCTGTCTGCAGAGATCCCTTTGTCCCTGTCCACACTGCTGTCTCTGTAGGCCGAGCCTCCCTTTGTGTTGTGCCAGTAACCTGCAAGCTGTCACGGGATTATGAGGACGTCCTGGGAGGCAGCAGCTGTTCTCTCTCTAGGTGGGGAAGCTATAGGAGCAGATGGCCAGGCCTTGGTGTGGACACCCTGGCACCTCTCACGTTGTCACTGGAATAGGTGGAAAGAGGTTGCAGTGTAGCTGTTAAGATGTCTGGTGTTGCATGTGTCTCTCTGTCTGTCCCCGACTCACTGTGAGACTTTGAGCCAGGGTCACCCCTGTCTGGGTCTTCATTTCTCAGTCTGTGCAATGGATTGATTAGGTGAGGGGTGGCAATTTGGGTTCACTGTTACCTCCTACCTATTCAAAATGGCTCCTAACAGCAGGGTCAGTAAAGCTTTACAGAGCACGAGGGCTTACTGGGAAAGGGTGCTGTGGTTGATGGGTAATGCCTGCCATTGCCCAGGAGAGGAGAGGGTAAGCAAGTGTAAAGTGTAGTCAGGATCCCTGAGCTTGGCGTTCCTGGGGCATGACCTCTGCTCTGCGTTCCCTTGGCAGTCCTGGTGGAACCGAATGTCCAATCGGTTCCGGAAGCTCAAACTGATGCAGACCCTGCCCCGTGGACTGTCCAGCAACCAGCCATTACCTTTCTGTGAGGAGCCGGAACCAGCTCTGGACTCCACAATGAGGGCGCCGCCCCCGGACACGACAAGCCACTCGGGACTCCCTCATGTGGCCCCCACTATGAAAGACAACGGTAAGAGAAAGCTGCACATGCGGCAGAATTTCCAGAATGGTCAATCCTAACTCCTCTGCCCTAGGTCCTTCCTACTTCCCAGGCTGATGTCAGAGGTGCGATGAGGTTGGACTGGAGCAGTGGCTGGTCTGGCAAAGGAGAGACTCAGGCAGGCACACAAATGCTATGAGCCTGGGATAACGGGGGAGCTGGTGGCAGGAGTCCCAGGTTTCTGTCCCACACGCTCTGCTGAGAGACCTAAAGCCACAGATACCCTGTTTCCCTGAAAATAAGACCTAGCCGATCAGTGAGCTCTGATGCATCTTTTGGAGCAAAAATTAATATAGTAAAATACAAGACCCGGTCTTGTATTACAGTAAAATAAGACCGGGTCTTATATTAATTTTTGCTCCAAAAGACGCATTAGAGCTCATGGTCCGGCTAGGTCTTATTTTCGGGGAAACACGGTAGGTGATTCTCCCACCTACCAAATGTGCTTAGTCTGTGGCACTGACAGTGTTCTCAAATAGAACGAGATGCCTCGGGAGAAGAGGGTTAGTGAGCTCCCCGCCACAGGAGCTTTTCCTTAGATTGGATGACTTTGCCAGGGTGCTGAAGGAGATTCCCACAGCGATTGGGAAATTGGTTAGATCAGATCCCTTCTAACAGACTCCCCACACCCAGACCAGCTCCATCGGCACCACTGCTTCAGACAGAGTATTGAGCTGGGTGCACCACTGTCTGACCCAGCACGGCAGTGGTTTATGGAAAAGCTGAAAACACGCTCTGAGATACGTTTGTAATGCTTTCCTTCTATTCAAATATTGAACACCAATTATTATTAAATATTTAATCACCCAGGAGAATTGGTTTACCAGGATGAAGGCCAACCTGGTCACTCATCCTCACGCCATACACTCATGTGGGGGGGTCATTTCAGGAAACTTCCATTTGTCTCTCAGGTCCTGCGAGCACAAGAGGAGAAAAGGAAGATGTGTTATTGACGACCATGGTGAGTGTGGGGCTTTTCTAAAAGTATTTCAGGTCTCTACCGATCATTAGTTGATTGATTAACAAGGAGCGATGTGGGCATTTGTCTTCCTTTGTGATGGAGTTTCTGTCAAAATGTATAACAATGGGTACAGCTCTGGCACCGAGGAGTCAGAATAGGTGCCAGCCCTGAACTGTGGTAAGGCTGTGCTGGTGTTTCGTGGCCAGAGGTAAGCCCTGGTCACATTCTCAGGGGAGGCAGCCCTAAGGATGGGCATTGAAGGGGCAGGAGTTGATGGGCGCCACTAGACTTACCACTTTGGTTATGGACTGCCAGGGGAGAGGAGTCACGGGATTTTCCGGCCTGAGTGAGACCTCAGTTTCCTCATCTATAAGCTAGAGATGTATTAGGACTAGGTTCAGCTGTGAGTAACAGAAAGTCCCCAGATAACAGTAACATAAATAAGATAGCAGCTTATTTCTCTCAAGTAAGTGACGTTCAGGACTGGTACATTGTTCCGTGGAGTTAGGGACCTAGGTTCCGTCTACCTATTGGTCTCCGAGACATGGCTTCTATTACCAAGGTCACCTCTTAGTCCAAGATGGCTGCCAGAGCTCTGGGCATTACTGCCTCATTCTAGCCAGCAAGAAGGATAAGGGAAGAAGAGATGGCGCCATCATGGGTACATGCCAGGTGTCTTGAAAGAATTTTCCTAACTCACCTATCACTTCTGTTTACATCAGATCAGCCAGAATTTAAGTCCCATGGGCACATCACGCTGCTCAGGAGTCTGGGAAATGAAGTCTTTGTTCTACGTGGTTGTAAGCCCAACTTAAGATCAGGGATGTCTAATAAGGAGGATATATAAGGTGGACACTGGGAGACAGCTAGCAGTCTCTGACTTGAGAGATGCTGTCCCTCATGGTTGTGGTTTTTAAATAAGAGTTCAATTACCTGCTTTGTGACCTTGGACGTGTTGCCTCACCTCTCTGGGCTTCCTGTTCCTTTTCTCTGAAAGGAGAGCCTCCTTCTTGGGGTTAGATTCCAGTCCATTTAGCTCTGAGACCCAATGTGGAGGCCGGCCAG
The DNA here is from genome assembly GCF_964194185.1 of Rhinolophus hipposideros. NCBI lineage: Eukaryota > Metazoa > Chordata > Mammalia > Chiroptera > Rhinolophidae > Rhinolophus > Rhinolophus hipposideros. The sequence continues at coordinate 55,051,051 of NC_138057.1, read as the reverse complement.
GAGAGGGCAGTGTTGGAGAGGAGAAGGAGCAGAGATGGTCCTGGAGGGTGCCCAAGCGGCCCGGGTCCTGACCAGGATCTGCCAGCTCTACTCGGCCCCGCCACGCATGTCGGTGTTTCTACACACTGACTGTGGGAGCTTGTACTGCCGGACATGTGCTAATACTATTAAGTAGTAATTCTTTTCAGTGTGAAGGCAAAAAGGCTGTTACTGAAATTGTAGAAGATGCAGTAGAATATAAAGAAGAAAAATAAAATCACCCTCGATCACACATACAATCATGATTGACATTTTGTGGTATATATCGTTTGAGTATTTTTCCTACCATTTTTTTTGCATCTATGAATATGATATCATGTTATATGTAATAGTATTAGCACAGCATTTACTAAGTCCCAGCCACTATTTGCAGCACTTTACATATATTCCCTCATTGAGTCTCCCTGACAACCGTGCAGAAGACACACTGTTATCTTCCCCATGTTGTGCTGAGCCTGGTCATGACCGTCTTTTCCATGTCACTGAACACTCTTTGGCCACATTGTATCTGAACGCTTCCTTATACAACATTGCATCCTGGCAGTGGGCCTGACTGACACGTGGAGATTGGCTTGGGGAGCTTTGGGGTTTCTAGTTTTTTGTTACAACAGCTCTGCTGAGGGTATGAATGTCATTGCCTTCCAGAAAGTGTGCAGCACTTTGGACTCTGACCCGAAGGAATGATAATGTCCGTTTGTGGTGGGTTTGCAGTTGGGAGTGACCTTAGTCTCCTTCCAGTCCTATCCCCCATTTGCTGGATGAAATTGCTGAAGTCTAGAGGGCCAGCCCTTGTTCACCCACTCTCAGACAAGCTCAGGACAACCAGGGTGGGAACCCAGGATGCCGTCCCTTCTGCCCCGGAGCACTCCCGACCCGCCTCCTCATGCCCTGTAGAGGGCAGCAGAGTGCCCGCCTGCCCCTTGGTAGATGGAGGCTGGCCTGGGCGCCCTGCTGAGTGGGCGTTTGCAGCCATCCTTGCAGGAGATGCCCTGCTTGGAGGCAGGTTTAGCTGTGGGATGCCCTTCCCTGCAAAGCACCATCTGGCACCAAGTTCAGTCTTTTCTTAATTAAAGTTAGTGTGGACTGTTTTAATGCTTTTCCTTGACAATCCACCAGTCTTCATTGCATGGATTTTAAACTGACCCCAAATCACATTTTCAAAATTTAAAATTCAATTACAGTTAAAAATGTCAGCAGTAGGAGGTGTGGCTGGAGAGTAGGATGGGTGTGGTGGGTGGGGAAGGGCGTGTTTGCTGGGCTCACAGCGAGTTAGCCTGGGCCTCCCAGTTCTCATCTCCTGCCTCTTCCTCCTGAAAGCCCCAGCTCTGGGCACACCAATCTGCTTGCAGTTCTGTACACTTGTCCTGCTCGTCTCTCTCCAGGCTTTTCCACATTCTGTTCCCTCTGTCTGCAGTGCCCTTTCCCAGTTCTCACTGGGCCAGCTTGGACTGGCCTTCGGGCTCAGCTCAGGTGCCGTCTCTCCCTGCCGCAAGGGGTACCTCCTCTGTGCTCCCCTACTCCCCAACATCACTTGGCTTCACCTTGGCTCTCCAGCCCTCTTTCCCTGTTCTAATCTTGCCGCTCTGGATGGATCCAGGAGAAACTGGCATCTGGAGCAGAGCACACGTGGGTATTGCTCGCTTGCTGGAAGGAAAGCTGAGAACACCATGTGGGTTTCCGGCTTGGGTGGAGGGATAGATGGTGCTTCTCTGAGAAGCAGGAAATTCCTGGAATCTTCCTCCCAGATCTGGGAGCCCTCTGGAGCCTTTGTCTAACGCACAGCCTGTCTTTTTCAGCTTCGAAATGGAGCCCCCTTCACCAGACTCCCGAGTGACAAGCTGAAGGCAGTCATCCCCCCTTTCTTACCCCCTTCCAGCTTTGAGCTGTGGAGCTCGGACCGGTCCCGGACATGTCACAACGGAAAGGCAGACCCCATGAAGACTGTGCTGCCCCAGAGAGCCAGCAGGGGCCACCCCGTGGGCAGCGGGAACACAGACACCGTAAGTCACCCAGCTGACGTGCTTGGACGCGTCAGTCACCACTCACTGAAATCGTGATGTGTGGCCGGCAGAAGGGCTCTCAGACCCACGGACACAGAGGAGTTAAAGCTTTTCTTTTGTTTTTTAATGAGTGCTACCTTTTGTCTAATGAAAGCCTGTGAAGGAACATAATATGTAAACAGATTACAGTGTCAGAGTGAAGGGAATGAAAGTGGGAGTCCCCATTCTCTGTGCTCTCTGGAAGCCTGAAGCTGAAGGGGACACAGTTTGAAGACCTGATCTAACCTGACCTTCCCTTTAGTAGGTGAGGACACTGGGACCCAGAGAGGGGAATAATTTGCTGAAGATCACCCAGCAAGGAGTGCGCCTGGGACCAAAAATCAGATTCTTGGCTGTTAGATTCCACACTACATAGTTGCTCAGGTCCATGACCAAGCGCCAGCACTGGGAGGCAGCTGTGCACACGACTGATGTTTCCTTGTCCCCAGAAGCAGGGTGACGTCTGTCCCCTGGGCCACACTGGCCCTCGGTGTCTGTGTAACATACTAAGGTACCCTTCTTGTGAGAGGTTATCTCCGTATGTGTAGACTGTGCACATGAGGATACGGAAAATGGGCAAAGCAAAGACAAGGATTTTGGGCTGACCCGCCACAGTGTGCTGAGTGATTGGAGCAGCCCAGGGCCTCCACGGCTGCTGTAAACCGGGGCTGAGCCCTGTGCTTGCAGCTGCCTCCCTGGGCTGACGTAGTACCAGATCTCTAGAGGGAGACCAAGAGCCTGGCCTCAGATGCTCCGAATGGGCAGTGTGGGTTTGCATTCGGTCCACAACAGGGGAGGAGTTGAGTGCTGGTGAAAGCAGGGTGCCCTGAGGGGAGGATGTCACAGGGGGGTCAGCCTGAGCTGAATGGTCAGGTTGTCAGCAGCTAGAAGTGAACTTCCATCCCCTAGTGGCCTGCCAGCAGGCTGAGCTCCCGGCAAGGACGTGCCGGCTGGAGTGGGCTGGCTGAATTCCAGGCCCTCCCCTCCGTGGCTCTGTGTGTCCAGAGGAAGCAACAGCAAACCCTAACCATGACATTCACCTATTCTTGCAGACTCCCGTCAGGCCAGTTAAATTTCCGTCTCTCTCAAGAAGTGCGGCCTCTCCTACCAATTCTGGAAACTTCAACCATTCACCTCATTCCTCAGGTGGCTCCAGTGGGGTAGGGGGCGTGAGCAGGCACGGCGGAGAGCTGCATAACCGCTCAGGTGGGTACCCGGGCGGGGCCACTCGGGAGGTGGGCAGGTCCCTGGGCGCTGAGGATGTAACCTCAGCACGGGGGTCCGTGCTCGCTCTGCAGGTAGCCCCCGAAACAGCTGCACACGCTGGGTCTTCTCGATGTGGCCAAAGGATTTTTCAGTGAATTCACAGTTCGGAGTTTCCTTTATGTATATTTCTTGGGGGAAAGGGGAGTGGAGAAAGAGGAAATAAAGTCCAAAATGCTTTATATTGTTGGAAATTTTATAAGAAATTAGAAGAAATGCATGGTGTTTAAAATCCTTGAAGGTTAAACCTTAGCTTCTCATCCTGCCGTTTCATTGAACAAATGAGGAAACTGAAGATCAGAGTGGGCAAGAGATTTGCTCAGGGACACAGAGCAAGTTGGTGACAATTAGGAGTCAAACCCAAGTGCCCACAGTTATTTTGAGCTTCCAGCACACTTTCTTGTCCTCCCCGAGGGTATTCAGGATGAACCAAAACCAGCTTTGCAGGAAGGTTACCCCTGCTTTATGCCGTTACAGAAGAAGTGCATGCTTCTTGTGGAAAAGCTTTTAAGAGCAGATAAACCAAAAAGATGATGATGATGATAGTAGTAGTAGTAGTAATAGTAGTAGTAGTAGTAATAAAAATAATAAGAAAGGTACAGTCTCACCCACTAAAGATCGCTAACATTTTGGTGCATATCTTTACAAAGTACTTTTATGCATATTGTATTTATGAAAGTGGAATAAGAATTTATTGAGCACTTAGTATGCGTCAGGCATGATACCAAGCCTTTTAAATGGATCATCCCCCAACAACCTGCAAAGGTATCATCTCCATTTTACAGATGAGAGAATGGGCTCAGTCAGCCAAGGTCACTCAGCTGTGAATTCGCAGAGGCAGGACCTGAACCCAGGCAGGCTGACATCAGAGCATAGAATGCTCTGTAACGTTTTTCTCTTTGCACATATCACCATATTGTGAACACCTTATTATGTCTATAAACCTGTATCTATAGCAACTTTTAAATAACCAAACAGTCTTCCATTCACTCACACAAGTGTGTGAGATATCACACTTTTATATAACCACTTCCCTCTTGTTGAACACTGGGGCTGTTCTAGATTTTTGCTTCTGTAGATAACCATGCTAAGTAATGCCTTCACACTTCTGTCTTTGCATACTCAGTTATTTGCTTAACATAAGTACCCCAAATCAGAGTGGTGAGGCCAGTGGGTTTGCCTGTTTTCAAGGCTTTTAGTACGTTTTGCCTTCCAGAATGGTACCGTTTATACATGTAAAATATTGACAGCAGTGCCAGCGCCTAGTAAATGCTCTGTAAGTGTTAGTTATCAGTGTTCTCCTTCTAGCTCCCTCCCTAGGCCTGGGTATTAGCACTTTCCTGTTTTCTTTCATAATAATTCAAGGTTGTTAGTAGATTTGGGGAACCTGGGAGAGCGAACTTGGCAATCAGGGTTCAATCAGGGAAGCTGACATCTCTGAGTATTATGCAAGAGGAAGTTACTGCACAACTGCGGGAGTTGGGGATGTAAAGCTCGGAAAGGGGGAGCTGGAGGGCAAGGGGGGAGCCCTGGCATGGCTGGATGGCCGAAGGTGCTGCAGGGGGTCTGCAGTGGGAATCCGGGGCTGGGGGCAGGCATCTGTGGCTGATAGAGGCTGGCCGAGCTGGCTGTGGTGCGGGGGAAAAGCAAGGACAAGCTAATCTTGCCTACACTGCATTTTACACTCTTAACTGTGACACCTTCATCGCCTGATGGCCACTGCGTCACGGCCGCCTTCCACTTCTCATGCAGAGTCCTCCTGTGGTCAGCCCTGACCCAGAGCCACACAGGGAGGGCGTCTGGGAAACGTGGTTCTGGCTCAGCGCCGTCGGCACACGAAGCCAATGCACCCATGTTGCATTATGCTGGACCTGTGGCGGTCATTCCTATTCCTGTTTCCCCAGGTGGCAGCATAGACAGTGTCCTGTCCCAGATCGCTGCCCAGAGGAAAAAAGCAGCCGGACTCTCTGAGCAGAAGCCCAGCCATCAGTCGAGTCCTGTTGGGCCAGCGCCCGGGTCCAGCCCGTCCGAGCTCCCGGTCTCCCCTGCAGGCGGTTGCGGTCCGGGTGGCAAGGTGCTTGTTCCGTTTCCATCTTCCCATGTTAACTCTCATAGATTCTGACCTAACATGGCCCACATGCTGGGGAACGTGGGTGGTGCCACAGTTCTGGGACAGGACTAAAGACAGGCCCCTTCCAGAGGCCACTCCTGGGCTATCTGAGATGGGCTGGGGCAGTTGCTGAGGTTACACCCTGTGCCCTCGCTCGTGTTCACCTCCCACCTGATCTCCAGGGCACCAGCGGATTCCTCATCCAGACTCAGGTTGCACGTTTTTGCTCATTGATTCGAGCAAAAGAGTTCAGAGTAGGGGTTCAGGACCAGAGTGCCGGGATTCAAATCTCAGCCCCATACCTCAGCATGTAGGATGGGCCTGGCCCCTGGAAAGCCTGCGTAGGTGTCCGCTGTGCGCGTTGCCATTAGTAGCACCACTTACGAATTCATTGTGCACGTCTTTGGCGCATCTGCTCTGGGCTGGGTCCTGCTAGCACTGAGGGTCCCAAAGTCAACAGGGGCTTTGGTGACCACTGTCAGGGTGTCACTACAGACACAAGCAGTCTCCCCTCACTGTGCTAGAGGCTGTCATGGAGAAGGGAGGATGCCCTGCCCAGCTTGAGAGTGTCAGTGACGTCTAATGGCGACCTGAAGGATGAAGAGCCAGATGGAAGGGGCAGGGCTGGGGCAGGGTGAGAGACTGTTCCAGGGGGAGGGGATGGCATGTGCGGCACTCCGGAGGCCAGAGTGTGGTAGAGGGGAGGAGCTGAAGGAAGGTTGGTGGGCAGGAGAGAGCCAGAGCCTCCCCTCCCCTCTCTGGCACCATTCCTCCATTGATGTAGCCCCCGAGCTATCACCACATTGTTAGCAGCTACGGAGTTTGCAGTGGATGAGAAACCCTAAATGCCTCTCTAGAACGGGAAGTGTGTTAGTGTCTTCACAATGCCCACTCCACTCCTGAGCTCTTCTGCCTGGGGTGGTTAACGGAGGGAGCCCCAGAATGTGGTTCCTAGTCATGAGTGTGAACTGGCTACTCTCCCAGGTGTTCTCTAGGTGCCTCCGCCGAGTGGTGCTGTGAAGCCCATTTCCTCCTCTCAGAGGACCCCAAATCCAGCCACAACCCCACTCTTCCTCATATGTTCTAGATTTTAAACTTTCTCTCTGAGAAAAGGTAGATCATCTAAGAGCTTCACCCCGGACCTTTGTCTGGAAGTACCTCCAGAGATTGATGTTTTAATGGATGAACGAGAAATAATCTTTATTTTATATCCACCCATAAGAGTTTACACAACTCTGTTATTCAAAGTTCCTTTTGCTGTTGGACCTACATATGGTTCCTTTTATAACATAGCTCCTGAAAAAGTTTCTCTCTCCCTACAGATTAACATATTTCCATTACACTGACAATTACTTGTGTAATAGGATCTATGTAATTAAGTTCCTTTTAGAATCTGGCTCTAGAAAAAGAAAATCTCTATTGATATTTTGATGTGTTTTCTTTCCTTAGTAAGAATTATATAATTATTGTATTCCTCTTTTTGCCTTTGCTGCTAGGAAACTCAGCTACTCATTAAAGTAGTCTGGGTTTTGATGTAGTTGTCTTCTCTGTTGCCTAAAATTTTCTGTTTCTATTTTGATGATCTTATTAGATGTGTTAGATATTATTAGCTTCCTTTAATTGGTGTTGGAAATAGGTAGGCCTCTAAGTTAGAAATTGTATTAATTATTATCTCTCTTGACAGCGTCTATCATATGTAATCTATATACAAGTATATTGTGTTGAAAGAAAATTGTGTCAAAAGATGCATTCAGGAAAAGTAAACTGGGGAAACGATGCAGGTCAATGATCACCTGATTTTCTTCATATAATAATATGCTGTGACCTTCAGGTTTCTGGGCTCCACCCAGCATAACTGAATGAGACTCTCAGGACAGGGTTTGGGAAATCTGTTATCCTCCCCAGAGAGTGCTGCAGCCAGCCTAGCCAGGGCTCTTAGAAACCACTGCCCTAAATCAAAGGACACCAGGAATGGGCTTTCTGTCAATGGCTCCAGCAGCAAAATGGAGACATGGAGTGCTTCTCAAAGACTCCCTTAGGAAGGATTAGAAATTAGTATTCAAAATATGAGCCTCCTGAATCTGGTATTTGTACTTTGCTTAAAACAAGCACCACTGTGATACTGGAATATTCACAAGGCATGGATTCTAGCATGCTCGCAAATAAATGAGCCTTAGCAGGCACAGAATGGGGAGAATCAGAGTATTTGTCTACACTTCCCAGACCTCTGAAAGCCCAACGGCCTGGTGGGTATATCAGCTTTCTTTTCCCACCCTAAGGCTCAATGTTTTAAAACAAAACACTCGTGAATCTGTGGGTCGGGAGTGTAGTCTGGACTTAACTAGGTAGTTCTTATGGTCTGGGGCGATAACCGACACGTCTGGCTATTGGCTGGGGTGACCAGGATAACTGGGCCGTGTGTGTCCACAGCAAACGTGGCTGTGTTCTTGTGGCAATGGCTGAAGCCCTAACCAAGTTTTTTAAGCCAATCAGCACACCCAGTACAGGAGAACACACAGAGTTATGTACCAAAGGGTATAGCTCCAGAGAGGAGTGGAGATGAGGCCATTAACACAATCGATCTGCTACACTGGGGACATAGGGAATAGTTCAGATATTTCAGAGCATCCCAAATAACCTTATGTTGACCTGCCCCCGCCCCAGTAATGCTGCCCACAGGTCCAGAGTATCGTGTTTCTTTGCCTTTGGTTGGGATATATCTGTTTTGTAGGGAAATACTAATTATCTCGTGCTTTATCAGAACCTTTATTATTGAAGGTTTTTCCTTATCAGAAAAAGCAGAGGGACGAATTTATTAATAATATAGGTAGCTAATTGACAGTCTTTCAAAACCTGAGAGGGACTTCCTTTTTGCACTTTGGGATGTAGTTAGTTAGAGGGGAGTTAGCAGGAGAGGTGCACCCATTTTCAGGCATAACAACTCTTCATCTTAGTCTCTACTGTTGTACTCAAGGTATCCAATTTTTAACAAAAATTACAAGACATACGGAAAGACAAGAAAATCTACACTCCCAAGAAACAGAGCAATCATTAGAAGACTGGCCATTCACTATGACTCCGGTGTTGGAATGATAATATCTAACAGGGAACTGAAAAGAACTACTATTAACATGTTAAAGGCGCTAGTGGAAAACGTGAACAACGTGCAAGATTGTGTGAGTAACGACTTCAGCAGAGATATGGAAACTGTAAAAAAGAATCAAATGGAAATGCTAGAAGAAGCATGTAACAGATGAGGAAAGCCTTTGGTGTGCTCCTCAGTAGACTTGATGCAGCCAAGAAAAGGATTAGTGCACTTGATGAAAAAGAGAACTGCACACAAAGAAAAAAGAGAAATTAAGGCAAAAACAACACCAAAAAAACCAGAACACTCAAAAGTCGTGGAATAATACCAAATGCTGTCCCATATGGGTAATTGCAATCTCGGAGGAAACGAGAGAAATGGTGGGGCAGAAGGAGTATTGTTAAACAATGGCTGAGAATTTCTCCAAATCAATAATAGATACCAAACCACCCATCCAGGAAGTTCAGAAAGCACTAAATAGGATAAACATAAAAATGAATATACCTAGCCAGATCGTATTTAAACTACTGAGTAAGGAACTCTCAAAACTCAACAATAAGAAAACAACCAAAAATTTAAAAATGGGCAAAATACCTGAATAGATACTTCATCAAAGATAGACAAATGGTAAACATATTGAAAAGATGTTGAACATCATTAGTTATTAGGGAAATGCAAATTAAAACCACAGTGAGATAGCACTATACACTTATTAGACAGGCTAAAATTTTTTTTAAAAGTTTTAAAGATACAAGTGCTGATGAGAATGTGGAGGCGCTGCGACTATTTAATGCGGATGGGAATGCAAAATGGTACGGCCACCTTGGAAAAGTTCAGCAGTTTCTTATAAAACTAAACATATGCTTAACCATATGAGCTGGCTATCTCAATCCTAGGTATTTACCCACGTGAATTTTTATAAACTTTTGTTAATGCAAAAATCTGTTGGTGAATGTTTATAGCAGTTTTTCATAATCACCCTCAACTGGAAACATCTCATCAACAAGTGATTGATTAGCTGTGGTACATCCATGCAATGAAATACTACTCAATAATGGAAAGGAACACACTATTGGCAGCATGCAATAACCTGAATGGATCTTAAAGGTATTACGTTGAGCCAGACCCCAAAGTCCACATATTGTGTGATGCCATTTATATGACATTCTGGAAAAGACAAAACTATAAGGATGGAAAATGGATCAATTATTTCTGTGGGTTGGGATGGGAGAAAGGATTGATGAGCAGAGACAGCACTGGGAATTTGGGGGATGATGGAACTGTTCTGTATGATATACAACGCTATGCATTTGTCAAAACCCATAGAATGGTACACAACAGAGTTATTTCTACCGTATGCAAATCTAAAAAAAAAAATAAAATCAGCCAGGAACCAAGATGGAATGCAGACCGTGACAGCAGATCTAACTATATTATGAATGACATAACCACACTAGGAGGTGGGGAAAAACGCATGCGTTAGGTGGATACAGTAAGGCTAAAGTAAAGACAAAAAGAACCATATACAAGCGCTGTATTCTTGGTGACCTTTTTTTTTTTCTTGCAGGGATAGGGGTTAAAGTCTAAAACCACTTTACAAACATATACTTCTTGCATACATATATACTTGATGTTTACACTAAGGTTGAACAAATAAATAAATATAATAAGCTCAGTTTTTAACTGTCACCGATGGAAACAAAGGGAAATGCTAGAAAAATCCCCGTGCATGTTGGATAGAAGGGAGCGGTGTCAGTATTAGTATGCATATACATGCTGAGAAGTGTATATTATACGTACAGGTTGATAAATAAATGAGGCTCTGTGTGCATACATGGGCTCGTATACTTCAGGTATTTCCTTGCTCTGTTCACTGAGAGGACCTAGAAGCAGTGACAGCCCAGTAGCAATGAGAAATCTACTGCCCAGATTTTGTTTTCTAAGTACCAACCTCCAATAAAAGGGACCAGGGCCTTGGAGATACTGTTTATTCCCATAGTGAGTCAGTGAAAAATGCCTGAAACATTTTGTGATATCGAGAAGAAAGGAAATGCTTTTGAAACAAAAGGGGAAAGCAAAGCCAGGGTATGTCACAAGGATACTAGAGCCAACCTGAAAGGTTTCAGTGGCCAAAGCTGGAACAATTTGAGCAACTATAAGTAATGACAGTATTAGATTACAGCCTAAAGAATAAAATAAATATCCATGAGCCCATATTGATATCAATAAATAACTGAATAAATGGGGGAGAAGGAACAACTCTTACAGAAGAATTCCAAATAATAAATGTGGAAGGAATAAGGGAATTAACAAATCACCATTAGAATAGGAGTAATTGTTTCAGACAAGATCCACCAAAGAAAAAATGCTAAAATTAGTGGGTAAAACTTTAAGGAAAAACAATATTTAGCTCAAAATATCTCCGCCCCAAATATGTATTAATTAGAAAGAGAAAAATAGTGACTTCACGATGGAGAAAGCTGGCATCACCTTAATTAGATGATGAAGGTTAACACCATCAGTAATAAGATGCTGATACTTTGTGCCTCTGGGTACTGTGTGCTAAGAATGGCACATCACCTCTGTGGCCTGCCCAAAAATCCATAAGCAAGTCTGATTATGAGAAAATATAAGAGAAACCCACATTGATGGACATTCTGCAAGTACCTGCCCAGAACTCTGCAGAAGTGTCAAAGTCATAAAAGAGGAGGCAAAACTGAGGCGCTGTCACAGATTGGAGGAGGCTAAAGAAACGTGACAAGTCAATGCAACGTGGGATGCTGGACCAGATCCTGGAGCAGAATAAGAGTGTTAGTGAAACAACCAGTGAAATCTGAGCCACGTCTATAATTCAGCTAATAGTCCCAAAGTTAATTTTTTAGTTTCAATCATTGTACTGTGGTTATGTAAGATGTTAACATCCGGGGAAGCTGAATGAGGAGTACACAGGAACTCTCTGGTATACCTTTGTAACTCTTCTGTGAGTCTAAAAGTATTTCCAAATAAAAAAGACATTTTTTTTAAAGCTAAATCACACACACACATACACAGACACACACACACACACACACACACACACACACACACGGAGGGAATGATGTATTATTTGGTGAAAGGTGGGCAGTGACTGGACCATCAAGACCAGAAAGGGACTCCTGTATATTATACATGGAAGCCACACTGCCATCTTAGAGCAGGGTTAGCTGGGACATAAGGGCCTCCGTCAAGGACACTGCTCATAAGCGCAGAACTGGCCCCCATTTCCTGACTGTGTGGGCCACTTTTTCCATCCCACGCCCTCCCTCTCTGCTCCAGGGGAGGATTCTCCTGCAACTGTTCTGATAAAGCTGTTTCTGCTTTGTGTGTGTGTGTGTAACGTAGATTCGTAGTCCTGATGAGATGTCTCACTGCGTCCAACATCACCAGTATTTCCGATTGTGGTGGGGCTGTTTTGATCATTTCTACCCTCTAGGTGATAGCTATATGTCCGTCTTACTCTATTCTGCAGAAACTGGAGACGAGCAAAAGGCCTCCGTCCGGAACATCCACTACCTCCAAAAGCACCTCCCCCACCCTCACGCCCTCGCCTTCACCCAAAGGTCACGCGGCTGAGTCCTCTGTGTCCTCTTCCTCGTCCCACCGCCAATCCAAGAGCAGCGGGGGCTCTAGCAGCGGCACCATTACCGATGAGGGTGAGTTCCCCAGGTCCCAAGACCCCACCCTTTCCTCTTCACCACGGTGACCTGGCAAGTGCCTTTCATTGCTGTAGCCATCTTTCCTCAGGTCTATTTGTTACAAACAAACAAAAACAGCTCTCTCCCCCTCTTCCCTGAGTCTACCGTGTATTTTTTTTCTTCGCTGTGCTTGGTGAGCTCATAGGTATGCTCCCTCAAATACTGTTTGAATGTCGGGGAGTTTTGTTAATATACACAAACATGCACCCTTAGAAATGTTTCTTTAACACCAGTTACATAACATTCCCTGAACCTTGTACACATCAGAATTTTTTCAGTTTCGAGTCATGGAATCTCCAAACTGGTTTAAGCAGAAACAAAAACAAAACCTGATAAATTGTGGGCTCCTAAAATGGAAGTGTCTGTGTGTGCTTCAGGCATGTCTGGATGCAGGCGCTTTGGGAGTGTTTCCCTGCGTCTCTCAGGTAGGCTCTCTCTAAGTGGTGGCAAGGATGTCTCCCAGCTGCTTCAGGCTTACTTCCTCTTCCTACCAACTTAGCAACCCCAGCAGAAAGAGTGCTGCTTTCTTAGTAGGTTCAGCAGAATGCCAGGGGTAAAGGTCATTGGCTGACCTTGTCTATATTTATAACAACTTGGGTCATTTGCCTATCCTTGACGATCTCTGTGTCGTGGGGGTGGAATGTGCTGATTGGTCAGGGCCAGGTCAGGTGTCTGCCTTTGGAGCCGGGCTTGGGGTCTGTCCTGCCTACACTGTGTAGATTGGAAGAGGGAGAGAAGTGGTTCCTCAAAGGAAAATTGAAGTGCTGTTTCCAGAAAGAGGAGGATGGGTGCTGGGCAAGCAAAAGCAGTAGATGGCCACTGCAACCAGGAGAACTTTGGAAGCCATGTGCTTGAATCACAAGTCCCTCCCATGGGGATGATGAGGGAAGGAAGATGGAGTGGACAGCAGGGCAGGAGCAGCGGCCCTGCAGTGAGGCCCAGGAGAGAGAGAAATGTCATCCTTTAAAACTGCCATCTGGGAGTTGGCTCCTGGGAGTGGGGAAGAGGGAACGAGGGTGTGGAGCTTTGGTGAGAGCTGGGGCTCAGGCAGGTGCAAAGCAAGGAGTATAAATCAGAGGCGAGGAAAATTTCATTGTGATTGTGGGTGTCACCAAGGCATTTGCGGACACCTCACTGCAGCTGCTGGAAGGACATGCTAGGCAGGTTCTGCCCAGCAAGTGATAAGTTGAAATCAACTGCACAGGCTGCAGTCCGTCCTGAGTTGATAAATGCATGCTGCCGTTGGCATCCTCTTTATTTGGCGTCTGCTTTATTGTTTTATGTTATCGAGTGCAATCATTTATAAAGCCTCAGATATTCACTAGCAGTCCCATGCCTCCCTAACCATGTTTTCTATTGTAGAGTCTTAAGCTCCCCAATCATGAATTATCCCACTTCAGAGGCTTTCAGGAATCAAAACCCCTAAAGGTGTAGTTAGGTATTTGTACCCCACTATTTTCCCTCCCATTCATTATTTAAAAAGATTTGGAGAGCCCTAGTTGGAATGAAAAAAGAAGAGGACCTGACAATGATTTCTTTTTAGATTAATTTCTTTTCCTTCGAAAGCCTAGTTTTCCCTTCTGGAATTTCTGAGTCCTGAGACAGTGAGACCCTTGTCCCTTGGCCATTAGATTGTCACAGGACAGAGACTACAATCCATCCTCAAACAGCTCTTCTTTATGATGTTTTTGTGGGAAATGTGTGGCCCCAATCGAGGACTGCGTGCAGCCCTCTGTGCTGCCCATCTTTACACCTGTGTCCCTCTCTCAAGACTCTTCCTGTTGGAAGCCGTGAGGCCTGTGACGGAACCTTCTCAGCCTCACATTCCTCCCACGCAGGTTTCTAGGGCAGGCACTGGGTACCACAGCCTGTGCTGGATGTTAAGGTAACTCGTAGTCAGCCAGGGGAGTCAGATGCATTCAGCATAATCACAGTAAAGGATTGTAACAACAGATGGGATGAAACCTGTGTGACCAGCAAAGTACAGAGTACCGTGGCAGGCTCCTGAAGAGCAAGCCCTCGGGCTGGGCCCCCAGGGCTGAGAGGAGATGGGGCCGTGGTGAGCCAGAGCTGATTGCCAAACTTACAGAGAGAATGATGAGTTGGGGATTAAACACAGTTATTAAAAGTCAAATTGTAAGAACAAAATATTAAAAAAATAGAAGACAAAAAAAGAAAAACACAAAACAAATTACATGTGATTTTCATTTGCATTTCTCTGATGATTAGTGATGTTGAGCATTTTTTCATGTGCCTGTTGGCCATTTGTATGTCCTCTTTGGGGAAATGTCTATTCAGGTCCTCTGCCTATTTTTTAATTGGATTGTTTGCTTTATTTTTGGTGTTGAGTTGTATGAGTTCCTTGTATATTTTGGATATTAGCCCCTTATCAGAGGCGTTGTTTGCAAAAATATTCTCCTGTTCAGTTGATTGCCTCTTTATTTTGTCGATGTTTTCTTTTGCTGTGCAGAAGCTTTTTAGTTTGATATAGTCCCATTGATTTATTTTAGCTTTTACTTCCCTTGTCTTTGATGTCAAATTCATAAAATCCTCTTTGAACCCAAGGTCCATAAGTTTAGTATGTACCTATGTTTTCATCTATGTAGTTTATTGTTTCAGGTCTTATGTTTAGGTCTTGGATCCATTTTGAATTAATTTTGGTACATATAACTGAAAACAGCAAAGGAGCAAGACAAACAAATGAAGAAACAAAAACTTGTAGACACAGAGAATAGTTTAGACACAGACCAGAGGGTGAGCGGGGAGGGGAGTGGTAGATGAGGGTAAAAAGGATCAAATATATGGTGATGGAAGGAGAACTGACTCTGAGTAGTGAACACACAATATATAGATGATGTATTACAGAATTGTACATGTGAAACTTATGTAACTTTACTAACAATTGTCCCCCAATTAGCTTTAATAAATTAATAAATAAGTAAACAAATAAATAAAATTTAAAACAAATTACATGAACTTATAATTAAATTAATTAAACATAAAGATATGTAGTACTTCAAAGAAAACTATTTGCTGGTTTTTAGTGCGTTTTACTGATATCTATGCTCTTGAGATTATTTATATTGTTTTACCTATATGGAGGCAATATTACATAATGATGTGTTACTCCTGTGCGTCTCTTCCCAATCCCACTGTCAGGAACATTCCCTTGGCAGGTTGAAATCGGCTATGATGGGGGTATTTACACCACTGAAATCAGAAAACACCAGCAGTCAGTCAGGACTTGATTTATTGTTTCATAGATCATCTAGACGTAATCTAGACAGTGATGGGCAAAACGGTGATTACGCAGGCCACATGTGAAAGTGTCATGCCTGTAGCCATTATATTGTGAATAGCACAAAACATTTGAGAAAACATTCTTCGAATTCCAAGATTTGAAAACCATTATCTTATTCGGCAGTTGTTCCCCTGAAGTTCTAGCGTAGATCTTCGTGGTTTCCTTTCATCTTACATGTTCATGAAAACAGAGCTGTTCACCAGCCTTCATGGTAGAACTATACTCATTGGTTCTGGGCACAAGAGTAGGGCAAAAATCAATGAAAGAATTCAGTGAGGTGCCTGAAATGTAATGAAGACATTGGCTACTGGAATTGCTAACAGAGTATTGTATAATTTATTATTATGTGTCAGTAGTGTGTTACATACACTTTATTCCAGTAAAACCTGCAGTAAACGTATGTACATGCATACATTTCCCCCCAAATGTGAAACATTCACCAGCACCTCACTGTGGAGGGAGATGGCATGGGGAAGGAGCCGCTGCAGCACAGGTTTGGTGTCACGAAACTACAGTGGATTATGTCTGGGTTGGAACTCGATTCACCTCGTACATCCTAGCTCAGTAGCAGATCTTCTGTGAGGGCTTCTCCGGTCCCCTGGGTTGGGTCAGCTGTCCTCTCTGACCCCAGATCCCCTTGTTCATGCCCATGACCGTAGAACTCACCACCCATGGGAGAAGTGGCAGAGCGGGAGGAGGAACACAGGCCCGGTAGCCAGACCCACAGGTTTGAATCCCAGCTCTGCCGTAGACTGGCAGTATGACCCACTCAAGATATGGTACCCAACCTTTCCGTGCCTCTCTTTCTCATCTGTAAATAAGGACGGTAATAGGGTCTACCTCATAGGGTTGTTGTAAAGAGCAAATGGGTCAGCCAGAACAGGGTGCCTGAGGGTGAGCAATGTGCATCAGCTCTCGACCTCTTTATTATGACTCCGCTGCCACACGGAGCCGCTTCACAGCAGGGACCTTTCCATCCTTGCATTTCCAGCATGTGGTAGCCACTGTTGCATGAGGGAATAAAAGCAGGAATGCTGGCCTCCTACCCTCCAGTCCACTCTTCTGTGCTCTGCGCCCACTGCCCCGGGACCTTTGCACTTACTGTTCTCTCTGCCTGATGCTACCTGGTGCTTTTCCCTTGATACCTGCACATCTTGCTGCTTCACCTTACAAACGAGACCTTCCCTGACCGCTGTCTGTAAAACGGCCTCCTCCCACTCGCCGTCAGCCCCTCCCATGCCTCTGTGTTCTTCCTCGCTGCCTTTGGCCTGTCAACCTGCTTGCTGTCTGTTTTGGTCCCTGTTGAGTCCCCCAGATAAAAGCAGTGCCTCCTGCTTTTATTCTCACTGAACGTGTGAATAAATACTCCTTCAAGCCCCCCAGGTGCTGGTCTGGTTTCCTTTCTTTACTCTCCCTGCTTTGATATCTTGATACCAAGAATCTTCTCTTTTTCCCTGGTCTCTGCCTGTCGGGCTCCGCTGCTCCACTAAGACGTCCTTCCTTCGGGAAGCGCACGGTCTCCACACACTTGTGCCAGAACAAACCCTGCCTCTGGTCTCTAGCCCAGCGGCCAGTTCTCTGAAGTTCCTCCTCTGACTAGCTGAGGACTTGCTGGCATTAGCATTTACTGCAGGTATAGCAACCAGCGGTCCAGGAATCGTCATTGAAAACTGTTCTGGATAGAAGGCGGAGTCTTAGTCCCAGCAGCTAGAACTCCGAGAACCTGGTGGTTGCAGCTGTTGGGGAGTCAGCCTGGCCGTGAGCAGCACTGTCTTCTGTCTTCACAACTCCTTGTGGGGCTTTGCTTGATGCCCAGGGCCTGCCCGGAGGGGAAGAGCGTGGCCTCAAGTTCCACAAGCAGGCACGCAGCTAGATCTGCTTTCTGTGTTGGGCTTTCTGGTAGAATTTCATTTGAAAAGAGATTACCGCTGCTTTATGAAAGATTGAAGATCACTCTTTTGATATATTTACCAAGTTCTAACTTGTATTTTTCCATATCTTTCCCACTTGAAGATGAACTGACTGGAATCCTTAAGAAATTGTCCCTTGAGAAATATCAGCCCATTTTTGAGGAGCAAGAGGTAAGGATGTTCTTTTTGAGTGTCGGTTTAAATTTTAGTGTAAAAAAAAAAATTGTCTAACTATGTAGCTTTTCATTCTGCCGGCCTAGATTGATCTTTTTCAGTGAGACAGCTGAAGAAATAGAATTTGTGTTCAGCACATTTAGTTCAGTTCATTACAGTGAAATCCTGGGGACCTTATGGCTTGTTGTAATAGAATTTTGTAATTTTGAGCACTGCTCTGCCTCATAAAGTTTGTGTCTGTCCTGCATACACTTGCCAAAGGGGATTGACGGGTAGGCTTATAGGTTTAAAGCAGGTCAAAAGCAAATCCTAATTAAATATCTGGAATAGGAGTCTGTGTTAATCTGAGAGCATCCCTATTTGCTTAAAATCACTCACAATTACACATTTAAAATATTATTATTCTGCGTTTCCCAGTTCTCCAAGTGTTAAACATGGAGTTACCACATGACCCAACAATTCCACTTCTAGGTAGGTATACACCCAAGAGAATTGAAAACATATGTCCACACAAAAACTTGTACACAGAAGTTCATAGCAGCATTATTCATAATCGCCAAAATGTAGAAATAACCCAAATGTCCGTTAATTGATGAACGGATAAGTAAAATGTGTTATCTTTGTACAATGAAATATAATTTGGCCATAGAAAAGGAATGAAGTACTGATCTGTACTACAACATGGGTGAACCTTGAAAACATGCTGCTTAGTGAAAGAAGCCAGACACGAAAGGCCACATATGGTATGATTCCATTTATATGAAATGTCCAGAATAGGCAAATCTGTAGCGACAGAAAGTAGATGAGTGGTTGCCAGGGAATATGGGGAGGAGAGAATGGGGAGTGATTGCTAATGGGGATGAAAATGTCCTAAAATTGAGTGTGGTGATGATGGTTGCACAACTCCGTACTGAAAATCACTGAATTGTATACTTCAAGTGGATGAATTGTGTGGTAGGTGAATTACATCTCAGTAGGCTGTTTAAAAAATTCCCGTTTTGGCCAAATAAAATTCCTCGGCAGCCCACGAGCCACTAGGATATAATCACTGGTTTTAGAATATTCTGTTGCCTAGTTTAGTACAGGACAACTGGCATGAATACAGTGGCAATCACGAGTATCACTCATTGTCCCCGATAAGCTCGAGATGCAACTGAGGAGTTTGTATTTTGTTTCCAGAACCAGAGTGGGATGCCATGGCTTTCTTCCTCGATTTGCTTTTCTGCCCTATCTTTCCTGCCTCCCTGGCATTTTAAATTTGAGCAGTGATTTTTCTCATCGTCAAAAAAATCTTTCCTGTTTGCTGACGGCTGCTTGCTTTTGTGTTATTAATGTGCTGTGCCTTCTCGGGGGCTGGCAGTGGGGACTGGGTGTGGGGGTCTCTGCCAGGGGTCTGGGATGGGGGGGGAAGGGGAGTGTCCTGTGGGACCAGGACACGGCTTTCAGCCAAAACCACGCCACTCTTTGATTCGGCCCCTCAGCACCTTGTGAGCTGTAAAGTCTGAGAGGAGCTAATCGTTGTCAGAAAGGTGGGGATGCCTGCATCTTACAGAATGCTTAGGGGAGGATAAGGGAGCAGACCCTTCCCCACTGACTCAAACCTGGTTCAAGATTTTTTTTTTTAAATCCAGGAAAGTAAAATGACTATTAAACGAGAGAAGGAAGGATGGCATGTGGGGTATTTGGGGCACAGGCAGGGATGACAGAAATGTTAGGATTTTTCCCATAGAAACCATGGGCTGTATGGCTTTGAGATACCCTTATTCTGAGCCCTTCTCCACCTCGGTTCTCCGTGGCCCTTCTTTCCATATTGCTTCTGCTTGTTTTATTTTTTCATCTGTCTTTCCACAGTCTGCATCTCTCTTGTCTTCTGGGGGGAAACGTGGTGAGTACCACCATATACCCACATTTTCTGTGCAGTAGCCAATATTGTTAAAAGAGCAGCCAAACTGGAATTCACTGTCTAACAGCCGGACTTGGATTGTTACCCACTCTAAGCCACCCAGATGCTGCCTTGGAGACTTTCCTTCCTTGTTTCATTTTCGGGGTACCTTTCCAAGGTACACCTATCCTGAAAATCCCAGGGCTAGCGCTGAGGACAGTTAGTTCTTTATGATATTTTCCACTAAACTTTCAGCATAAAGCAGGAATCAGAACTAGTAAGTCCTAATTAATTCACTACTAATAAGCACTAATAGCTCATAATCATGGTATTTCTCTTGTGGTTGGGGAAAATAGGTGTGGCATCAAACCGATGGCAGCGAGTACTGCTTCTTTCTCCCCAGGTGGACATGGAAGCGTTCCTCACACTTACCGATGGTGACCTGAAGGAGCTGGGGATTAAGACAGATGGATCCAGGCAGCAGATTCTGGCAGCGATTTCGGAACTGAACGCAGGCAAGGTATTGTTCTCAATCTTTTTTGTTTGTTTGTTTTCTGTTTCAAATCGCTGAGAGCCTCGCTAGGATCTTAGGCCCTTGGTATTCCCAAGGACCTTTGGGGTCTAATTTCACGTTCTCCGGCACATCTAGCAGAGGCTGACCCCCCTTGCACGCTTCTCATGGCCCAGTCATTGCTCTCCACCTTCCAGTGTGGCCTCTTCCTTTTCCAGATCTCTCTTCCTATAAGGTGGTTTCTCCTTAGATTCAGCTAAGTAATATCAACCCCCAGAGCTGGGTATTTGCCTCCAGAACACAATGGAAGCAGAACCATTGATTAAGACATATCTGCGGTCATGCCGACCTTCGTTTGAATTGCAGCACCTCCACTTACACGCTGTGTTACCATGGGCAAATCATGCACCTCTCTGCGCCTCACTTGCCTCGTGAGTAGGGTGTGGGTGATGGCATTGTGACCAGGACTAAAATGCCCCTGGCACACAGAGACACACAGTAGAGCCCCTGGCACACAGAGACCTGTCAATCAGTGTTGTTATTGTTGGCATCTTGCTTTTTTGTCTAATGTTAAATTTCTGTTTCATCAGCTTTAAAGCTGAAGAATAGTAATCCCCTCTCACCCCCATGTACCCAAAGGCACACATGTGCAAAAAAAACAAACAAGCAAACAAAACAATTATTTACAATTATCATAGCAGTGCATATTCATTTTACTAAATTTGCACAATGCCAAAAAGGTCAATTTTTAAAGAAACCTCGATCTAACCACCCAGAGGCCAATGCGTTTCACATTTGGGAGGGTCACTCTGCAGTGTTTTGTGCCAAATGTTTCTCTTTATGTGGCTGAGGTATATTTGGATCTGTAAGTTCACATTCTACTTTCTTCGTTTAACATTAAATACATGCAGTTACCCATGTCATTAAGAACTCTTAATAATATAACAAATTTGCATGGATGTACTAAAATTATTCTTTTTAATTCCTGCTTATTGGATATGTAGATACCCGAAGTTTCTATAACCAGTGTTGCAGTGGGCAGCTTTGTGTATAAGGCCTTTTGGTTATCTGCTCAGAATAGATGTCTAAAAGTGGAATTACAGAGTCAAAGAGTCCGATTCCAGGTATTTGTTATCGCTTCCTGAATTACTTTCCAGAGAGAGCCAGTGAACATCCCCAGCAACTGTAGGTGTGAGAGTTTGGTTTGTTCTTTTAAATTTTTATTAATTAGATAGGCAAAGAAAAAAAATGTGTCTATTTTCATTTGCATTTCTTTAACTACTAGATAGACCGAACACTTTTTTTCTACTTTTAATGGCCATTTGCCTTTTCCCTTTTGAGAATTATGAGGCAGGTCCTTTGAAACTCAGGGGTTTTTAAAGGGCAGTTACCATTATCATCTTCAATCGGTTGTGGATGCGGGACCGGTTATGCTTTTCATCAGCCATGGCTTCCTCCTAAGGTTAGGAAACGGAGAGTGCTGGAACCCTGGCTGGCCCTGACCTCATTTCTCAGGCAATTAAGGCTAAGGTGGCGGTGTCACCCCTCCTCTTTATGTTTTCACCCTCTGCAGTTTGCACAGTGTCACCTCATTCATTATCTCAGGTTGAGCCTCATCAGAGCCCCAGCATGTGGCATTATCCGCATTTTACAGGCATGGGCACTCAGGAGCAGGGGGTCATACCTGAGATGCCCCACTAGTGAGAGGTGGAGTGGGGACGCCACACCCGCTGTTCTGTCCTCTGCCCCCCAGCCTTCAGGTTTGTGCGGATGGAATCCTGACAGCATTTGTCCAGCTTATTGAAAATGTCCTGGGAGGACTGGCCTGAAGGGAGACTCTCACTGCCCGCTCAGGTGTTGGGGAGGCCACATGAGGGCCCGTGGTCTCTGCCTGGGAGTCTGGGCCAGCCAGGGTTCCTGGGAGTCTGGAGAGGGACTCCTCAGGGTTTGGGTAGTTCATGAGATGAAAGAGAGAGTTTGAAGTCTGGACTCATTCAATGGACTTTTTCTTTTCTTTTCACTCCTGGCAGAGAACAGTCTGCCAGAGATTATTCATTTTTAATGTGCTTTACATTTTGACCACACTTATTTGTTGTTTTTAAAAATATATGTTTAACATAAAAACATACGTTGTTTTTAAATATATATATGTTTAATCCACACTGCTGCCTTTTGAGGGCAGGACCTGTAGGCCTCCTGCTGCCTACACAGGGACTAATGTCAGCAGCAACCATTTGAAGTACTATTATCCCCATTTTATAGATGAGGAAATCAAGACCCAAAGAGATGAAGTATCTTGCTCAAGGTCACCAGCTAGTAAAAGGGATTTGAACCCGGGCTGTTTTATTCTAGTCTCTGTTCTTATCACTGCTAAGGTATTCAGTGAAGATGTTCTCGGGGCTTAAAGAAACATTCACATCCCCTCTCTTTTCCTGTCTCAAAATGTGTGTGCTAGGGGCAAGGATGGGGAGATCTTGCGGGGCTGGGGTGAGGAGTGAATCACTGTGAGGAGGAATCTGACTTCTTTTGGGCTAGGGGGCGTAAGGCTGTTCAAATTCTCCCTCGTAGCAGACAGAAGTTTGGCTCCCACTGAATTCCCTGGAAATCCGAGGGCTGGAAAGACTCACAGAGTGAGGCAGGGGAGGAGACACCCCCCGCCCCCGCGCGATTCCAGGCTGTGTGACCCGGAGCAAGTCAGTCCTGCTTCCTGGGCCCTACTGTCCAGCCTCACCCAGGGGACCGGCTCCTGGTATCTCGGGGGCCTCTGCAGCCCTTGGCACGCTGTGGTTGTGGGTGCTGGGGGAGAGCCTGACTCAGAGTGTTTTTATTAAACTTGGTACTCTCTCAATTAGGTAATTTATTTTCCCCAAGACGCCCATGGGTTTTTCAAGTATGAGTTGAGCGTTAACAACACTGTGTCAATTGAATTAATGGTTAAGAGATTTAACAAGACTTTCTGTGTCTGTTTTCAATTTCCTCCACAGGGACGTGAGAGACAAATTTTACAGGAAACCATTCACAACTTCCATTCTTCCTTTGAGAGCAGCGCCAGCAACACCAGGGCCCCAGGAAATAATCCCTGTACATGACCCTCCCTCCTGGGATCACCAGTGTGAGCTTTCTGAATCTCAGCATGGCCTTCACACAGCCACCTTCAGCTCCTCCGGGCTCCCGGACACACACCACGCTTTGTCACACCGCTGTGCCTTGGTCCCGTTGTTGCCTCTGCCTGGAACCCCCGTCTTCCCTCCCCTGCTGTAGTAGTTGGTGGCATTCGTTGCTGTAACAAACTCCAACACAGTGGAGACTTGTTCTCTCATAAAGTCCAGTATGGCTGCTTCTGCTTGGAAGGTGGTTTCACGCAGTGATTTGGGGACCCAGCTCCTTTCACCTGTGGCTCTGCCATTCCCAGAGCCTCAGAGTCCTTGCTTCTGGGTGGCAGAAGGGGAAAGGGATGGTGAAGAAGACGGCCATTTCTTAACTGCCTTGCTCTTAACTGCTCGTATTCCATTGGTCAGCAGGAGTCACGTGGCCGCACTGGATACAGAGGGCCCTGGGAAAGGTAGTCTTTGTTCCAGGAGGAGCTCACAGCAACCACTCTATACTTAGTGGGGAGAGCATGTTTTGGCAGCAGGTTAGCCTCCTCTGCCACACCGTCCCTTGAAACTTCTGACTTGTCCTGACATGCCAGTCACCTATCAAGTGAAGCCTCTTGATGCCCTTACGCAGAACCAACCCCTCTAGCCACTGGGCTCCCTTACTGATTTATATATAACTCCGCTCTAGCACTTCACTGCACCTACTGCATGCACCATACAACAGGTGTGCAGGATGTCGTATGTTGAGTGCGTTTTTCTTCACTGCAAAGGCAGCCTTTTATGTAGGAAAGAAGAGGAGGCTCGTTGTGTGATCTTGCAGGATCGCTTCTCTTTTCTGGCCGTCAGTTTCCTTCTCTGTGGTTGGCACTGCTCACCCCGTATCACTGCGGGGCTTTCTGCCCTTCAGTGGGAGCAGAAGACCCTAACATATTACATGGCGGAAGGACTGCAGTGCCCACATTTTCTAGGCAAAGAATTTGGAATTTCTTCTAGACCCCGTTAATGCTATGTTCCTCAGAAGCGCATTGGCCCATGTAGTTTTCTACCATGTTATATTAGAAGGGCTCTGACTTTTAAATGTAGCTTTCTGAAGTGTTTCCAAGCAAGTCATTAATTCGTCCAACCCTTGCTGCATTTCTGTCATTTGCTGGGTGCCGGGGATTCCAGAGATGAGCCAGAGCCAGTCCCCACCCTTGAGGACCTCAGCTGGCAAGAGAAGACATGAATGGATGATCTGAGCCCAGACTCAAGGGGCAGGATGGTGGTGAGGACTACGACTCAGAGTTCAGATCCAGCCCCGTGCTGGCCAGCTGTGTAGCCAGGGATGGGTTACTTAGTTGGAGCTTAGAGCTTGTGTGCATAAGGTACGTGGTCCACGGATGAACCCAATAGATGGCAGCCTTCGCAGAATTCTCTTCTTTCCCATGAACTCTGCCAGCCACGTGCTGGCTTCTTGAGAGGTGCGACCTCTCATCTCTCCCTCCTACAGCCATGAATACCCATTCCTGCTCCACTGGCTTTCAGTGGTGGTGGTTACCACATTGCCCAGAGCCTGACCGTGTTCTCCCTCTGCCTGTCAATCCGGTGGGTGCTGTTCCTTCTTCATCCTCCCATTCTCTTTCCTACCTGCTGAAGCCAACTTTCCCCTTGAGTTAGCCATCACTGACAGAAGCCTTTATACTTGTTCTTGTGTCCCAGCCTTCTTTACGGGGAGACAGTCATTGGGCACCAACTGTGGGCGGCAGCTTAACCTCAGTGTCATCCGTCCTCACTGTTTCCCTGGAGGCCCGCATCTGCGCATCGGGGAAACACAGGGAGGAGTGAAGCCACATGCCTGTTACACACCCAGGAGCAGAGCTGACTTAGAATGGATTTGGTGGGCTTCCCCACAGACTCCTACAGGCTCCTGGAGTTAGAAGCACCAGGGATTCTTGCTGCTTTGGTGTACTCACATCTTCAGAGATTATGGATAGGGTCGGTTTGCCCGTGAAATACGTGGAGTTATGTGCCTTGAGGTTCTGTGCCAGCTTGTATCTGGGGTCCTGGTCTTTTTATAAGCCTGGTGTTTGTGCAGCTTCTACTTAGGTAAGTTTGATTGAACACCCACAATACATGGGAGCTATGCTTGGTAGCAGCTTTCCACAAATGCAAACCTCCGTGATCTCTGATGACCCGAGACAGAGCAGGGCTGATGATTCCCATTTTGCAGATGGGAAACCCAAGGCTCAGAATGGAGGCTTCTCATTTTTTTCGCTGCACTCAAGTGGTTCTAAGGCTTTTTCTTCCAGGCAGTTTGTGTGCTGGTTAGGGAGAGATCTCTGGTACCCTTTCTGGGCCATGATCCTTTTTCTGGTGGCCCTTCGCACCACCCATGTGTCCCTTTCTCCAGGAGGCTGTTCCCCTCTATGGTGTTTCCCTTGCCTGAAGACCTTCATCAGCAGTTTCCCAACTGTGTTCCTTGGAAGACTAGTTCCACTGAATGTTAATACGTTTTTAATAAAGAAAAAGAGGGGTGTATGTGTGAAATTGGGATAAAGCTCTGATCAAATAGGATTGGCAGGCACTGGTTTATAACCCAGTTACATGATCGTCTTTGCTGCAGGACATCCGACAAACTTCAGCACAGCAGTGAGTGTCAGGCCTCTTGAAGGGGCCATGTGGCTTGTAGCATTTCCCATACATTTGATCACAGAATGCTTCTTCGTGATGCTCTTGGAAGGTGAGTTCCTTGGACACTAGCAGGGAATCCCTGCTTTGACTGGGACAGTGGCAGCCATGAGGCCTCACTGCCCCTGGGCATGGGCCAAGGGGGTGCTCAAGGGCTTCCGTTGGGTCAGGGGTCTTTGGTAATGGCTTCTGTCCCCAGCAGCTCTCTGCAGAGGTGGCCTGCTTGGCAGTGAGACACTGAGGTGAGAGGATCCTGGCTAGGACCCTGCTCAGAGAACTCTGTCCTGCAAGGGAAAGGGCACTGTTTCCCCGTGTTAATGGTGTCCTGCCTGGCACTGGTGGATAAGGCCTGCCCGCAATGGCCGGGGGAAGGCTCCTGCTGCCTTGCTTCAGTGCCAGACGGTTGCATGGAGACTGCTGAGTTGTACTAGGAAAATGTTTAGTTTTTCATTCATCAAACGTTTACTGAGCATCTACCCTGTGCCCGCCCCAGGCTGATGCTTTAGATCCAGAGATGAAAACACTTGCCTCTGCCCTCAGGGGACCTACAGAACCTTAGAGTAGGCAAGCACGTAAATACAACATTGTAGTGCCATGTGAGGAGTCTTCTAATAAAGGGGTGTACTACGTCCAGGGCTGGGAGGATGTCGTCAGTGATGCTTCAGGCTTGTCTAGAGCTCGAGCTGGTCTGCAGGGGTGGCAGGGAAGAGAAAGGGCACCCCAGGTTGGGGGCTGTGTGTTCAAAGGCAGGCAGCATATTTGGGGATTAAGTATTGTCAAGGGTAAGTTAGGTGCCTGTTTTTCTGATTTCTGATTCTTTTTGTGTAGAAGCAATTTGTTACCCTGGGAAGAGCACTGATGGTAGAGTCAGCCCTGCCCATGGGTTTTGTCTCAGCCACTGCTTACCGGATAGCATCAGGCATATTTCTTTTGCTCCTGGAGCTTCTGTTTCCCATTTGGTTACAAGGGACTAGCACTTCCCAAGGTGCTGAGTATCAGAGGAAGGTGAGGAAGCCCTTTTCACACCTGTGGAGTTCTGCAAATGTGAGAAATCTCCAGGATGGTTGCCTATTTGAAATCCCCTCTCCCCCGCCCCCACCTGCCCCGATGTACTACTCATGCCTGGGTGGCCGAGGCCGGAAGCAGCTTAGACAGCTCTGCTGGCATCAGAGCCCTAAGGATGTGAGGGTTGGTGCTGAATCCCCACCCTCCAGCTGTGTCTGACTCTGGGACTCCCAGCAAGGTGGACAGAAAGGAGCAGGAAGGCCTTCCAGCCAGTCGTAGGAGCTGGTCCCGCAGGCAGAGGGGAGGCAGGAAAGCCCACTCGTTTGCTCTTGTCTTAGAGCTGCTCAAAGACTCCGCCGTGCAAGCCAGTCCCAGGCTGCACAGCTGTGACATCCACACCGGCCTGTTTCCAAGAAAGTGCCTCTTGCAGGCCTGGGACCCATCATGAGAGAGTTTGCAGCTCAGACTGGAGGTACTGTGTAGCACCATCCGTGCCTATCTGCCCTTGTCCATTTCACACAAGATAATCACTTCTTACTAAACCAGTAGAACCTGTTCAACATGTAAGGTGAATATTAATGCTTTCCCTGAAAAGTCCATACCAAATTCTGCAGGATTGGCCAGAGATGGTGAATCTGCTCCCTGGGGAGGTGGGTGGTGAGTCATCTCCCCTGGGGTAGGAGGTTTTACCAGGCTCCCCACTAGCCTAGGGGAACTTTGCTCCTCTGTAACATGCAGCCTAAGAGGGGATTAGACCCTGCCTTAAATCTCAGCCCCTCGCCTGAGAAGCCAATTTCTGTAGGCAATAATTCACCAAAGCTTGGGCATGACAGAAGGGAAATAAACAGAGTCACCAGTGGTGGAAGAGAACAAAAGCCCAGTTCACTTGTCATCAGTTTCCTTCCAAAGCAGAGACCCCATCTTCCTTGGGGCTCTCTCCTCAGGGCCTCTGCCCTGTGGGGTGAACCAACTCCCACCAGTGTAAGGTTCTTCCCAGGTTTCCCAGTTCCTGTTGGAGCCCCCTCCCTAGGGCCCACAGACACAGGGCATGGCTGTACTCTTTAGGGAGACCTTGTCCCCACCCTCCAGATGGCTGGGGTAGGGTTTGGCCTTAACCCTAAGGCCTCAGCAGGGGTACTGTATCTTTTGGTAAGAGACGAGGATGACATTTTGTTTCAGCCCTGCAGAGTGGGTTCCATGATTATCATCCCCACACATTTTTTAAATAATTATTTCCATATAGGGACTTGATTCTTTGAAGGATTTTTCTTTGCCAAGTGTATATTAAATAATGGTGAATTTGCCTTCTCACTTCGATTTTGCTCATTGAAGGTATAAAAGGCTGCTCAGATTTCTTCCACTGATAACTTTTATGGAGCCAGCTCTTGTGGTGTGCCAGGCGCTTCTGTAAGTAGCCTTGCTTCCTTCATAATAACCCTGTGAGGCAGCCGTAAAATTCCCTTTCTACCAATTTGGTGGCTATGGCACACAGATATTAATGAACCTCACCAAGGTCACCCAGTTAACAGTCAGTTGGAATGCAGGTCTCCTCATGAAGAGTCCACATTTTCTTCATGCTGTCTTGCTGCCGCTCAGCACACAGAGAAATGTTGAATTGGTATAAGTTCAGCCAATGAGAAAGCAAACAAATCTTGATAGCCTGTACGGCTTGTTCACAATTTTGGGGGGGTGAGGGTCGGAGAAGAGGCACTTATACTACAAATAGCTTGGAGATTCTCTGTGTTTCTTCTAAGAATTCTTGAAAGTCAGGGAATGCCTCATCTCCACATTTCCTGGTATTAGAATCTCACGTCGGTGTTCTCAGTCCTTTAGAGCATTTGGGGAGAAGGAAGTGGCGTGGGTCCCAGTCCTGAAGCAGGTGGAATGAAGCCAGTGAGGTTGGTGGGGCCCCAGAAGGTGGAGCAAAGATACTGGGGAGACTGTGGGTGTAGGGTCGTGTAGGGCCAGCTGTCCATGAGAAAGAATATTCCAGGGACCAGGGCTACCTGGAAGGAAGAGCATCACTCCAGATGGGCCTCCAGAGGCTGGTCCAGCCCACGGAGCTGGAGAGGGGAATTCAGAGTTCAGATGAGGATTGGATCAGGTAAGTGGTTTCCAAATGGCCCAATGGTGGATGTCAGATGAGAAAAAACAAGTGAAAGGCAACAAGTTTACCTGATACAAATATATTCATTTTACAGGGTTGGCCTTGGTCCTAATGAAAGTCCCTACTACTTTTGGGAGAGGGGGTGGTGGTGATGGCAGTTTTAGTTTTACTAATATGTGAAGTACAAAAGTCTGAGACACACTGTTAAAAGTCACTTTTCAGGTGACTTCCAGCCCCATGAGTCTATGAAAATCTACAAAAAAGAGGGGGCGTAGTTCCTCACTAAGTTAAACAGAGAATTATCATATAACCCAGCAATTCTCCTACATATGCGTATATACAAAAAAGAATTAGAAATAAGTATTCAAACAAAAACTTGCAGGAAGTATTTGTAGCAACACTATTCACAATAGCCAAAGGTGGAAACAATTCAGATGGCCATCAGGGGATGAATAGATAAACAAGATGTGGTATATCCACACAATGGAATGTTATTTAGCCACAAAAATAATGAAGTACTGATCTATGCTACAACATGGATGGTTTTGAAAACATTATGCTAAGTGAAAGGCCAGATGCAGAAGACCCCATGTTATATGATTTTCCTTTTCAGAAATGTACAGAATAAGAAAATACATAGATACAGAAAGCCAGGTATTGGGGAAATGGGGAGTCACTGCTTAATGGGGAGGGGATTTAGAGGATTTCATTTTGGAGTGATGAAAATGGTCTAGAATTAGATAAGGTGATGGTTGTACACTGTGGAAGTACTTAATATCACTGACTCGTACACTTCAAAATGGTTAAAATGGCAAGTTTCATGTTATATGTATCTTACCATAATTTTAAAAGAAGAAGAAAAAAAAAAAGAAGAAGGAAAAGGGGAGCCCATGACCTAGCCTTCAGTGTGAAAGGTACGTAACCACCCCTGGGTCTTCTTCTTCCTCTCTTTTCCCTCCCCCACACACAAATGCACACTTTTTTGTCCCCTTCATCAGAGGGGTCTAGATGGATGGAGAGTCTAGAGCCAGTGTCTCCAGAGCCCCACTCAGAAAACGCTTCCTGAATGAGGTGGGGCCGCCTTGCCCTGTCTGGGGGGAGGGCGCGCCCCTGTGGAAGGTGGGAACCTTCTCTGCGGCACCAGGAGCTTCGTGGGCTCCGCCATCTTGCTGCTTCTCTGGCTCTCATTTCCTGTCTCCACAGGCTGTGGAGCTTCTGCACTTCACTTGCTTGCAGCTCTTTCAGCAAAATAATTGTCTCCACTTCATCACAATCAAAAGCACTCCCTTTGAGTTGGCAGGTGAGTCTTCAGAAGAGCTTCTGTGTTGGCATGGACACCTGCTGCCCGGACTTCTCCAGCTGTTGCTGCCTCCCAGGGTTCCCAGCCCTGTGGACTCCCACTTACCTGCCTCTGCTACCAGCCTCCCTCTGCCCAATCCCACTCGGCCCCTTCT
This sequence comes from Rhinolophus hipposideros, assembly GCF_964194185.1. NCBI lineage: Eukaryota > Metazoa > Chordata > Mammalia > Chiroptera > Rhinolophidae > Rhinolophus > Rhinolophus hipposideros. The sequence goes on along the minus strand of NC_138057.1, from coordinate 55,020,672 downwards.
CGCCCACGGGTCTACGTGGAAGCCAGTGCCTGAACCACATGCTGCAGATAATCGCCACTCAGCCTGCTCCCGGGAACCCAGCCTGTGAGCAGGGGCTCTATAAATGGTGAGGTTGTACATGTGTGGAGGGGAACTTCAGCCATGAAGAAGGGTCTAGAACTGGAGGCTGTGCACCAATGCCGCTGCAGCTTCTGTCAGTTGGTTTCATCGGTGAGGTAGCGTCAGGGCAAACATTTCACTAACTGCTCACAAGGGATAGTGGTCAAGAGCCTGAGTCAGATGGAATCCTCTGAGGGAACGTCCATCAGGCCACCTGGGGCTGCAGGCTCTCAGGAGGCCGTGTGGTGGTGATAGCTTCTCCAGGTAAGCGACCCTCTGTTTCCCCCTTGTTGGAACAAGCTTGACACACTCATTCAGTAGATGCTGATGGAGCACCATCATAGGCGCTGGGGATGTGCCCGGGAGCCAAGCGAAGTCCCTGCCTTTGCGGAGCTCTGACCCAGTGGGAAATGGCAACAGAAGAGCTCACCGGGCAGTGTGAGCATTGGCTGAGATAATGCAAGGCAAGAGCTCCACACAATGCGTGGCATAGCGTAGGTGCTCATGGGGCATAGCCGCTTTTTTCTTGTTCTTTTTTTCCAATTACTGTTGACGTTCAATATCATATTAGTTTCAGGTGTACAGCCTGCTGGTTAGACATTTTAATAGCTCATTTTCTCTCCCCATTCATGGGGGTGAGGACCACATGAGTTCTTTGTCACCAGTTATAGTGCAGGGAACACTGTGCTCTGCCGGGGTGCAACTCCCTGCAGCTGCAAGAATGAACCTAAGCTGGTAGCAGACAGAGGAGCTGGGTGACGGACGTGAGAACAGGGCAGGCAGGAATGCACCCGACCAAATGAATTGCAAGAATGAAGAGGAAATACTTGTTTATTGAATAGCAGTGAACTTAACACACACGTAATTCAGTTTGTGACCCACAATTGTATAAGGAAGAATACAGAGCAAAGAGAGAATGGGACAGAAAAGCACAAGGTGCAGACTGCATTCTTTAGACCTGTGTAATAGCTCTGTTTTGATCTACTTTCTGGCATGTGCTTGACCAGAGATCGCTTAGCATTCCTGGGTCGCATTGACTTTTTTAATTTAAAAAGTTTAAAGAATTGCAGAAGTCATTATCAGTGCGTATATTTTGATGTAACAGGATATTTTTACATCCTCTCTTGAGAGCCCCAAGATCAGGCATAGCTTTCACTAGAGCCCGGGGGGCGGGTTCCAGGATGCACAGAGACCGGGGCTGGAGGCCCAAGGAGCCCTCCTGACAGAAACTTCCCACCTGGAAAATCTCTCCAATTGGGCTCCTGCTGACATTTCCAGCGGGCCCTCCAAGCTTCTTGAGCTTTGGACAGCTTGTAAATGGAGGCCTGGGGGCGTGGCACTCTGCATGACTGATCATCATTAACACTTGAATGGTGCTTTCCTGGCTACAGCCTTGGTACTCAAAATGTAGTCCTCACCAGCAGCTTTGGCACCCCTGGACGCGTGTAAGACATGCAGGCATGCCCACGTTACTGAGCCAGAATCTGCATCTCCCCCAAGTCCCCAAGGTATGCGTGTGCATGCTGCATTGTGAGCAAAGGTGCTGTCCAGGGCTCCTGCCGTGCTTTCATCTCATCAGTCACAACATCCTATGAGTACCGTGATCCTGTCACCTCTTACACGGAGGGGGAAACAGGCTGCAACCAACAAAATGGCTCGCCCAAGCTCACAGGATTGTTAAAGTGACCCAGGCTTCTCATCCTTCAGATCCAGTGAGCACTTACTGTGGTTGTACGTATATACTAATTTAATTCTGTCATGCATCTGGAAGTGCCATTATCACCACCCATTTTACAGATGAGGAAAGTGAGGCAAAGAAGTTAAGTAACCTGCCTAAAGATGTCACAGCTTGATCTTTTGACCCAATGCGTGTATGGAATTGACCACAGGGGAATCGTAAGCAAGTAGATGGTCTGCAGAGCAGGGCGTCCATAATCATCCTGGCATAGAGGACCCCACACGAGGCCCAACATCATAAAACCTGGGTTTGGGTCCTGTTGACGTCACTGAAGGCTAAGAGGGCAGATCACCTCACCTCTGAGACTGGTTTTTCCGTCTGCAAAATGGAGGGAGTAGCAAATGCTATCTGGCAAGGCTGTGGTGAGGCATGAAGGAGGGAATAAATGCTGGAGTGTGTTGTAAACTGTAAAGTGCTGTGCACATGCTAGTTAGTGGGTTTATTCTCCAGGGACCTCGGCACATTGGTGGAAGAGGAAGCTCAGAGAACAGGGAAGTTGCAGTAGGTGGAACTTCGGGGTTGTCATGGGAACCAAAGCTCTGAGGCTGATCAAGGCAGGAAATACCATCTGGTTTTAAACATCAAAAAGCCTCGACTCACACTGGACTTATTTCTGTAAACAGCAGAATTCACATCATACTGTAGCAGCAATGTCAGCCAGAGCAATCTGGAGATTGTCTTTCCCTTGATTCCGCTGGTCAGATCTGGACAAAGCACCTCAGGTACTCCTTATTCACCAGCTGTCACTTCCAGAGAAACGTGGACAAGTCACTTAGTAAATCTGAGTTTAAATGGAAAGAAAACATGGCTAGGAAACACCCTCTCATCCCCTCCCTGATTTTGCGAGCACGAAGGGAAGGCTGGAAAAGGTGTCCAGGGATGGCAAGGGGGAGGCCTGGGACCCCAGTCAGAGCTGACACTGGCAAGGCATTTAGAGAACATCTTCACCTCTTTCCTCCAAATCCTGGGTGATAAAACAGGCCCAGAATGGGATGGTGCCTGCTCAAGGTGATACAGCAAAGCAGTGACAACACTGAAACTTGCACCTAAAGTCCCCCAACTCAGAAGTCCCTGTCTCTCCACTTCACCAATCACATCTTCCTTTGATATTCATCCCATCATCATAGTATTGCTCCCTGGGAAATATTAGGCTTGGGATTTCTCTGGTTCCCCCTGGACTCTGTGAGATGAGAAGCAGAACATCTCTCAGGTCCTACACCTCCTAGGGATTCATCACAGGAAGCCGTCATTTCTTTGTTGTTTCTGTGGGAGAAACCGGATTTCTGTAAATCACATGAGCCCAAATGAATCAAGGTGAAATGGTAAAAACAAGAGGGCTATGCCTTTGAGTTTTCAAAGGCTAGAGGAATATCCCAGTTTCACTGCAGCCCCCAAATCCAGCAGAAGTCTCCTGGTGATGAGGACGTCCATCACGGGGGCTGCGGGGAATCATTTGAGTAGAGAGCACCGCTGGGAATCTAGGCCTCGGGTGGCCACTACCTTGCTGTGCAACCTGGCTTGCCCTCTCTGAGCCCGTTTTCCCATGTACACCATCAGGCAGGTTTGACGTGGCCTTCCAGCTCTGACATTCTGTGACTTGATAACCATCTTTTAAGAAGGGAAAGGAGCGCCATTGTTCCTAGAGACACCCTGATGCCTTGTTCATCAGCTGACATACACCTGAGCTGAGAGACATCAGCACCAGCCTTTCAACTCCTTGCTGGCTGGGTCCTGGGAGTTTCCGGTGAGACAGGGCTTGGAGGGAAACAGTCTCTATCAAGTCTCACAGGCAGGGGGCCTGTGAGACCACTGTCTCCAGTCACAGCTTCAGCACCCTTAGCTTAAGCTGACAGGTAGCACCCAAGGGTAGCAATGACAGATATATCCAGTTCACCCTACCATGCCCTTAGACACCAAGCCTCTGCCCTGAAGTTCCTTGACCCTGTGTCCACCGACTGGTTCGGAGACAGTTTCATCTCCTGGGAATGGAGAAGGCGGCTGAGGAGCTGGAAAATCTCCTGGCCCTACAGAGCCCCACTTCTGGGGCACGGCTCTGGCTGTTTCTGGGTCCTCTTGTTTGGTGGGATGCTGCACCTCCTGGGACTCTCACTCACCTTCTGCCCCTCAGAGTAGGTGACGTCCTCCCATCCCTTTTCCACTTGCTCAGAGCCATAAGAACTACGTCATAGCTATCTCAATGAGCCCCCAAGCCTCAGCAGCCAGGTCTGGGGATCCCAGGGGCCGTCAGGACGGCAGAGTGCCTGAGCTGTGGGGAGGGAAGTTCTGGACAGCACCCTCTGCAGTTCGTTTCCAATCTGGTTCCCAGGGCAGGGAAATGGGGACTGTGGCTCTAAACATTTCCCAGGAGTTAGTGTTTCAGTCTGAAAGAACTTGAGAAAAACCCAAGAGAAGCGCTCAAGTTCCCACACCAGATAGCTCCATGTTTCCAGTCCAGCTGAGGACAGAGGCATAGCAATCCTAGCTATTTGAGCCTGGGAACTGACTTAATCTCTCTGAATCTCTCAGTCTTTCCATCTGTAAATTGGAGATAATAAATTTCCTATGGTGGTTGTAAGAGTTAAATGAGAAAAAGTAACCCAGTACCTAGCACAAAGTAGGTACTTTAAAACATCTATAACATTTGAAAAGCACTTCCATTTCCACTCTCTGATTGAAGCTTCTTAGGAAAGGTGTACATGATAAATCTCATTTTCCAGGACAGGGTGAAACTATAGCTCTAAGAAACTTGGTGACGTATGGAAAATGACAGCTCAGCTGCATGTTAGACTAGGGTCTGTCTAACATCTGAGTCTTTCTGTCTCTGCACAACCGTGAAATATATCACTTTCTGAACTCTTTAAAGAAATTATGGGAATGAAAATGAACTTGACACGTATATTTCTTTGAGACGTGTCACCTGAGGAAAGTGAGAACTGAGAAATGGCAACTTTCAACTTTTTATTTCCTCTTCTTGCCATTTCCTGAAAGGACCTGGTTTGGGAACCAATTTTGTTACACGCATCTTTCCTTCATATTCTGCCTTATTCCCAAATGTGGTGGTGTTTGTGAAGACAATGTCTAGTATGTTATCTGGGAAGTTAACACCCCAGAAAACAAAGCCTTCTTTAGTGGTGAATACTCAGTCGATGGAACAGAGCAGAGAACATCTCCCTGAGACAAAAGCTTAAAATTGGGCCACACATAGGAAATCTGGAGAAAAGACCAAGTTTCTTCCTGTCTCTCTACAGTTATAGGCTAATAGAACTGAAATACAGGAAACCAAGGAGGCCCGACCTGCCTAAGGTCACAGAGCTAGTACGTGGGGACATAGTTTTTTTTTTTTTTAATTAAATTTATTGGGGTGACAATTGTTAGTAAAATTACATAGATTTCAGGTGTACAATTCTGTATTACATCATCTGTAAATCCCATTGTGTGTTCACCACCCAGAGTCAGTTCTCCTTCCATCACCATATATTTGATCCCCCTTACCCTCATCTACCACCCCCCACCCCCCCATAGTTTTTAATAAAATACAAAAAGCTCTAAGGCTAATACTAATAGTAATGGATTTGCCTACAGGTAAGTTGAAGATTGCTTTTTACTGAAGGTCACAAATTTAGCGATAGGAAGAAGATAGTTGAAATATCTAAATCTGACAATGAATTTATAAGGGATTAATAGCTAGATTATATAAGAAATAATCTGCAAATCAAGAAGAAGCAGTTTCAGAAAAGCAAAGACTTGAATGGTTGACAAGTATATGAAGAGATGTTCAGCCTCACCAGTAATTGAGAGAAATGCAAATTACAACAGCCAGATTCATTTTTATACGCATCAATCAACAAAATTAGAAAGTTTGATAATGCTAAGTATTGGCAACATGTGGGCCGGGTTAAACAGGCACAGCCAGCTGGAGAGCAGTCTGGTAGGTGTTCGGGACGGGTATGTGCCTGCTGAGGTGCCAGCCTGAGGCTTGTGTGCTCTGAGATCCATTTCTTGCCCTTCACGTGCTCTGCTCTGTATCATGGGGCTCTTATCAGCTGACTTCCCCTGGAAGGAATCGACAGGAAGTTGGAGGGCAGGAGGAAGGGGGAATTCAGGGTATTTCTTTTCCTCCCTTTCAGCCTCAGGTGGCACCTCCTCCAGGAGCTCAGCTTTTGCTGGACAGGTCAGTTATGATTCCAGCTTTACTCAGTAACCTCTCCTCACTCTGGCCCTCCCACTAGAGAAGGTAGCCGTTTATTGCTGTTGCTCACCATCCCCATGGAGCTCCTCAGCCTTTCATTCCCCGAGTAACCAGTTCCCTGCATTCAAAAGCAGCTCTTTAAAATACTTCCATAGTTCTCGTTTCCTGGTCTGGCTGATTCTCGTCCCTGTGATCCAGCAGTCCCAGTCCTAGGTACCTACCTCAGAGCGACTCGCCTACCGGTGCCTCAGGAGGGCTGTATGTGGATATCTACAGAGCGGTGTTGGTGAAAATGCAGCGGTGGAGCAGGCCTGGGCACCATCGCCAGGAACGGCTATTTCACAGGGATAGACAGGATATGACATGATCAGGCACACTGTGGGAGTGATCATGTGGGAGGCTGAGGAAGGAAGGGGGATTAGGGATGAAGGAAAAACAAAAATGAGAAGGGTGCTAATTGGAATGAATGAATGATGAATGCGTCTTAAAGTGAGGATGTGGTTAACTCAACCTCCGCAAATGAGGTTTAAAAGATGTATATTATGTTGTGGGGACAAAGCCCCCAAAAAAACAGTTTCCAGGCTCTCAGCCTCACATAGAAAGGTGCTGGCTCGGGTAGTAAATGGCCATCAACTGTGATTAGATGCCAGCAGCTGTGGCTAGTTGGCCGTCAGCTGTAACCCGTAAGCCATTGGCCACTAATATAACAGCTGTGGCTATGCTAGCAAGAGAGGAATGGGGGCTAGCAAGAAGATGGTGGCTGGCAAGCGCGGACTGCTGTTAGGCAGATTATGTAGATCCTGCTTCCTGTGTCTCCAGCCTAGCCGCCAGCGAGAATATATTGGTTTGACTCCCCTATCTATGGCTCCATGGGTGTTCCTTTTTGGCCTTACCGTGTCCTGCGTTCTTATGCGGGGAGTGGGAGCTGAGACCCTGCACGACAAATGGCGCAGCGAGCAGGGTCCCCCGCGTGACATATGTCCTAAAAGGATGAGTGGGAAAAGAATGTGATAGGCCAGGCAGAGGGGATAACCTATAAAAAGGAGCAGAGACTTGGAAACAGCTCATCCAGGGAAGAGGCAGGAGTGCCGTGTGGCTGGGGCCTGGGTCTGTGGTCAGTGCCGTGCCTGGTGGAATCACAGGATGTCAGCTGCAGCTGAGAGATAGTCAAGGTCTGTCCAGCCTCTCATAGTATAGATGGGGAAGCAGGTCCAGAGGGGCAGAGTCCGGTCCAAGGTCACGGCATGGTAACACTGGTGCAGAGCCAAGGTTTCCAAGCCTCTATTTGCGGAATTCCCTCTTCTTTCCTCTCCACTGTGTCCTTCACTCCTTGTGGACATTGTACTGGCTCTGAGGACACAGCCCCTGCCTTCAAGGATCTCCACACATGGGAGGGGAAGGGACACAGGGTCAAATAGCCCTGTTGTGTGGCATGGTGGTCTGTGTCACTGGTTGCCTCAATGAACTGTGTCTCCCGGTATCCGTGATGTTTTGATGTCCTTTCCCCTTGAATCTGGGCTGGGTCTGTGACTTGCTTTTCAATAGAACATGATGAAGGTGACACTGTGCCAGTTCTGGGCCTAAATCTTAAGGCGTGGGTGTTGCTTTTGCTTCTCAGAGCCCTGAGCTGCCCTGTAAAAACTATGGCTACCCTGCTGGAGAGACCACATGGAGACCCCAGGTGCAGAGGCCACATGGAAAGGGAGCAGTTCCAAGCCTTACTGGAGACATACAGAATTCCAAATATCCCAGCCTCCTCAGCTGAAGCCCAACCTCTGGCCAACTGGATGCAGCCACTTGAGTGACCACCAGCAAGAGTAGCAGAAGAACTGCCCGTCTGAGCCCATCCCAGATGACAGTCATAAGCAAACAAAGGGGCTACTATTGTGAGCCCCAGAATCTATGCCAGCAGCAGATTACCAAAACATGTGGTATCAAGTGAAGAGTGAAATAAAATGGAGAAGGACAGAGTACATGGAGGGCCAGAGGAGTGAGAATGAATCTGACCCCAAGGATCTGAGAGCTGAGCAGAGACTAGGAGAAATGATAGAGGGTGAAGAAGATGAGTCTTGGGCATCACCAGTGTGTTTCAACAGATCCCTTTCTGAGGACCTACTATGTGCCAAGCCCTGGGCGGGGGCTGAGAAGGAGAAAGAGAAGGACAGACACAGCCTGGTGGAGAGGCAGCCCTGAGCATCACAATGGTGGCGTAAGGTTGGATGTGCTCAGTGGTCAGAGCATTCAGAAGACAGAGGGGTCATCTCCGTGGAGGGAAACCTTCACGGAGAAGATGGAATTTAATTTGGGCCCTGAAAACTGAGGAAAACTTTCCAAGTGGAGGGTTTCATGTGCACAAAGGCATAGAGTCGGGGTGTTTGCTGTTAGGGAGCCTAAAGTGGCCAGTATGGAAAGCAGATCAGATCATCTCAATGAGAGACAGCGGTCCTGCTCTGTCTTGGTAAATCTCCCAAACACACGTGTGCAAAGATATGTTAAAATCAATCAAAGCGAGCCCTAGTAACGCTCTGGTTAAGTGAGTTAGGGAGAAAATGAACTCAAAGTGAGTGAGATTTCACCCAAAGTATTTCACGTTATCATCATGGATTGGGAAACAAATGCCAAAGAATAGACACACCATTAAATTTTCACTGATCATAACATCATTTTCATGAACATTAAAAATGTAGACTTCTGGCTAGAAACAATTTTCAAACAAAAAAGTTATTTGGAAGGGTGTGGCATCTCTTCACAGCCCTTTGATATTCTGCCAATCATTTAGGGAAGTGGGTTGGTTAGGGTACCACAGTAGGAAGTAGGGTATTGGGTAATAGGGTAGAAGGCCCTGGAGGTTTTCACACCCAGGTGAGAATCCCAGCTTTGCCCCTTTTCTAGTTGTAAAGTGCAAAGCACAGGATCGGGCACATGGTAAATGCTCGGTACTTTCTTAAAATTAAAATTGCTCACGATTAACAATCATCCCCTTTTAAAAAGAGGAAACTGAAGTCAAGGGGCTTCCCAGGTGCCAGCCTATTGGGAACAGTATGCAGTTCTCGTACCTCCTTCTCTCCTTTTGCACCCCACCTCCCTTCCCTGTCCCTAGAGGTTGTGCTTTCATGTGCCAGGGATGCTGAAATGAGGAAGATTGAGTTCCAGGGCCTAGGATGCCCTTCTGGGTTGTTTCTTGAGGACTTGCAGGGTGACAATAACTTCAATGTCCTCCTTGGAGACTCATAGCACCATAACATGATGTCCGGAGAAGAACATGGAAGCCGCAGGGGACCTTGCCAAAAGATATGGCAAAGAAACAACATGAGGCATCTGGTACCCACTTTTAACAAAGAGAACAAAAACAATATGAGAAGCTAGAAAATCAGTAATTCGCTTAACCTTGAAGTTGTGGTGTGGTGGGAAAGACCAGTTGGCCTTGAAGTCCACAAGTATAGCCCAAAGTCTGTCACTTTTCCTGTGCTGTCTTGATCAAATCATTCAATCTCGTTAAGACCCAATTTTCTCTTCTATAAAATGAGCATAAGAATGCATCACAGAATAATTGGTGAGATAATATATGCAAATGGCATTACACACTAGATCTTATTGAATAGTCAGGGTACAATCCCTGAAGCTGTGCGTCTGTGTCTTCCTCTGCAGAGAGATCTGTAGCTCCCTTAGATTCTCTAAAGGGTCCCTAACTCCCCCCACATAAGTTTATTTTTTAGACATAAGGGTTTTATTTGGTTTCTATTATAAGATTAAATCTAATATTGGAAAAAAATCAGAGCACAGATAAAAAGAAAATTGAAAAGGAAAAGCAATAGTAAACAATAGACACCAAAATGTAGTAGTTTTTTTTAAAAAAATCATTTTGTTGTTTTGTTGTTGTTGGACTTTTTTTAATGAACTGAGTCATCCTCTGGCTAAACTTCTCAAAATGAAAATATAGGAGGGAGAATAATAAAAGCAAAGGCAATAAGAAAACAGAGAGCAAAGTGATAAAAGAAACATTCTTTTCTTGCATAAAAGGAATACATGTTCATGGAAGAAAATTCAAACAGTACAGAAGGAGATAAGGTAAAAAATAGATCTGTTTTTCCCCCTCTATTACCTTTCACCCCCGGTTCTATTAGTCAGAGGTCACTGCTCTTGACAGCAAGAAACTTTTTATGTGTTGTTTTCCCATTGTGAGTGATTGTATCTGTCTTTTAAAGGAGAAGATGGAATTTAGAGAATTCCCAGAGGCATCTAATTTGCTAAAAGATAATGAACATTGTATAAAAGAATTAAGTGCTTTCCTGGATCCTGACAAAATAAAGATATCAATCAAAGAAACTCCCCAAAGGAAGTCCAGATGGCCATGCATTGAACTTTATCATGTTCATTGGCCGGCAGTCTCCATGCCCTTGAAATACCCAGGAAAACCATCCAATGGAAAGCAACACCTGATACCTATCGTGAATTCTTTATCAAACGGACCGAAAACTGGAGAAAATCCTGTAAAATCGTTACCTTGTTCAGGTTCCCTATTGAACACAGGAGCAAACCTCCATCGAAACTACTCCTTTGAACATAGATGCAGATTCATCCAACGTCGGAGGGTCTTCCGCCCACTTGTGCAAGTGGCTGTAATATCAGGAAAAGTCAGTATCACTGACCACATAAAGTGGATCATCCTATAGCATTTGACAATGTATGTTATATTTCCCAACTTTAGAAGTGTGTGAAAAACAAGAGAAGGTGCTGGGTTTTACTGAAATCACCCATGAAAGTTGAACGGCTGGAATATTACGACGCTGGCAGAGTAATTAAAATATCACCAAAGTCAGATGCCAGTCTCTGTGTGTCCTTTGTTATTTAATATAATATACAACTTGGTTGGGGGGGGACAGAGGGAATAACTGATTTCATTAGGAAAAAACAAATGAAAAGACACTGTTGTCATTCAAAGAGGGAGGCTTGGAACAAGATTGGCAGGATAGGATGTACTGCTTCCTAGCCCAGTGTGCTCCTGAACACCAGGCCATAAATCAGATCCTTGAAAAGCAAATCCTATTTACCCACTAGGAGGGATGTTATCATTGAAACTTGCTTTGCTGATCAAGGATTCAGCATTAAATTATTCCTATATAACACCTCCTTCCCCTGCCCCTCTCCCCCAGCAAGCCATACCAGCCACAGGGAATAGACACCTCTGTGGCTGATTCTAGCCCTCCCCCACCGTCACCTGGCCCTCAGTACCCACCCCCCCCAAACAGTAATCCTCTTCCCCTTGTGAGGAACCTCATGAAGAGCCACCCTGAGACGACATCCCCTTGCCACCTTCTCTCCCCACAGTAGAAACACGTGCAGGTGTCCAGGTAATAATGAATAATGCATACCTATTTATTCAACAAACATATTGAGAGCTTTGGGTGTGCTTATGGTCTCACACATGGAAAGAGACGCAGAAATGTAAATGAACTATACAGTGTAGTGTGGTGCCTGACAGTCATTTTAGAATGCACTAAGATAAAAAATGAACTAGTGTATTTCATCAAATCTAAGACACCATTATTTTGTGTATCACCGAGAAAGAAAAAAAAATACTGCAAATTATAAGATGCTATCAATGGCAAGGTGCACCCGGATTCCAGAGATGAATAAAAATGTGGGCCTTAGAATGGATGAAATGAGGTAATTAACTTTTAAAGAAGTGATAAGTGATATCTCAGCATGAGCCAAGCCTTACGATGGGAGCTGAGGAAAAGCAGCAATTGTTTTTTTCTGGAGTGGCTAGAGGAGGTATCACAGGAGGTGACATTTGATTTGGGTCCTGAAGGATTTTGCCAGTGAGAGAAAGAGTGGGAAGAACATTCCAGGTTGAAGGAATAGCACGAGCAAAGATATGGAGGCAGAAAAGGGCAGACATGTTTATGGGTCAGTGAATATATTCCAGGTAGTTAGAATATAGAAGGTGTGGGGAAGGAGAGCTGGTTGCTGATGCTGGAAACATTGACGTCAGATTATAGATAGCCTATAATCCAGTCTTGGGAGTTTGTGCCTGTCGTGCAGGGTCTCAGCTCCCACTCCCCGCCCAAGAACGCAGGACATGGTAAGGCCAAAAAGGAACACCCACGGAGCACACAGGAAGCAGGATCTACATAATCTGCCTAACAGCAGTCCACGCTTGCCAGCCACCATCTTCTTGCTAGCCCCCATTTCCTTTCTGCTAGCGTAGCCACAGCCGTTATATTAGTGGCCAATGGCTTACGGGTTACAGCTGACAGCCAACTAGCCACAGCTGCTGGCCATCTGATCACAATTGATGGCCGTTTACTACCCGAGCCAGCACCTTTCTATGTGAGGCCGAGAGCCTGGAAACTGCTTTTTGGGGCTTTGTCCCCACAGTGCCCCATAGATAACAGCGAGCCATGGAATCTTTTGAGCTGTGGAGAGATTCGATTAGAGTTAAACTATGGAAAGGTTAGTCTGGCAGGGAAGATGAAGCATAAGTTGGACAAGAGTAAGACTAGAGGCAGGGATATAAGTTAGACTTGCAACCAGCCAGGGTGGGGGTGAGGGGAGAGAAATCCAAGGGGCTGCACATGGCTCCATGTAATGAAGTCAGACTGTAAAAGGCTAAGGCAACCATACTGCACTGAGAATGAAATATCTACAACCACATACCACAACTTGGATGAATCTCGCAAACGTAATGTTGAATGAAAGAAGCCAGACACAAAAGAGGACTGTCAGGTGATTCCATTGATATTCAAACCAAGAAAAGGCAAAAGCCAGTCTATGGTGTTAGCAGTCAGGATGGTGATTCCCCTGAGGGATGATGGTGACTGGCAGGGGGTCGAACGGGGGCTTTTGGGTAATGTTCTGGATCTTCATGCTTTTTACACGGGTGTCTTCACCTTATGAAAATTCACTGAGCTGTGCTCTTAAGACTTGTGCAGTTTTCTATATATATGTTGTGTAGTTTAGTACAACCAGCCCCCTCTTCCCCAAACAATTAGGGCCATGGAGAGAAAGCGAAAGTAGGAATCCAGCATGGAGGAATCTGCTGGTACATGCAGACCCTCAATTCCAGAATGAGCTGAGGCTTTGGGAGAATATCATGGACCAACCAAGGGGCTCTTGGAGCAAGCATGGATGGATGATGAAGAGAATGTTGAGCTTTCTCACCTCCAGGCCTGTGATGGAGACACAGTAGACAATTTAGTGGAGTGAGCATAATTAAAGGGGAGGCACAGGCGAGAATGTCAGAGGGTGCCCAGATTCTTTCAGTGAGCCCCTGTCTCTAGGGCCATGAAGTACCTGTGAGGGGAAGGCAGGCAGGAAACGGGATGATTCAGGGAGAGCGTCTAAGGACCTTTGGGAAATGAGTGAAAGGAAGGCCTGGGGTGGCAGATGCAGTAGAGTTTTGCAATTCCAAGAGGCTAAAATTGTGACTTCAGCAATAAAGGATTTGGGTGTTGATCCTCAGCAATATTTGGGGAAAACATTATACAAATGATGTGTGATCACACAGAGAAGAGAGGGGGTGGTCCCTAGGAGTGGCTGTGGGCTCACCAAGAACCCGCCCAGCCACAGTTACCTGTATTTGTGGAGTAACTGGTCTGCATGTCAGAGAAATGAAGGAGACAGTATGTCTGAGGGTTTCAGTAAGGGCTCTCACGGCATTGGGCTACAGGATGGGGAAAGTTGGGCTGCAGAAAGCAGACGTTGGGGGAATTTTCAGCAGGTTTAATCATAGGATGAGAAGGGGCAGATGGCCCCCCAGGATGGGCAGTCACTGAGCTCTGTCTTCTCCTGTTTAACATTTTGACCAATGCTTCAGATTAAGAACGAAAATGAGATTGTCCAGTAAGCACGGCAGTGACTGAGAGAGATGGCGAATATGATAGAAAACAGATCCAAGCTATAAGACGCCCTCAACAGACTGGAAGACCGGGACATAATCACAAGTGGAATGCTTCAATCCTGTCCCTAGGCCCCCAAATGGAACCACCGATAAATAGGATCAGAGAGATCTGGCTCGTTGTTCATTTGAAACAGCACAACACCCCCACAGAAAACACACCTGGGGATCTCAGAGAACCACAAGCTTTCTGTGACCCCTAGGTGTGATGCAGGTAAACTCTGGACTGCAAGGGCAGCAGGGACAGCTGTCCAGAGGCCCGAGCACAGAGGGATGGCTCTACTATTCTACGTGCTTCTCGGCCCATGGGGAGGATTTTGTGGTCAGTTCTGGGTATCACCTTGGAAGACAGCCATAGGCAAATTCTAGATTGGTGGCCAGGGAAGGTTGAAGAGTCTGGGGCCAGTGCTCCTGAGGAAGAGAAGGCTTGGTTGGGGGTGGGAGTGAGGAAGTGCTTGGGAGTGGTCTGGTGAGGGGCCGCCATGGGTGATGGACTCCAGGAGCAGATTAAGGTCCAGAGTGAATGCTGTGGGAAGGCTGATTTTGCTGGAGCCTAAGAAATAATGTAGAAAAACCCCAGCAATCAAATAACGGAGTGGGAGCCTCAGGAGGCACGGAGCTTGCCATCTCTGGTGGTATTATCATGAGTTGCATGCTGAATAAGGGCCTGAAAACTAAGGGAGTTAGTTGTATGTAAAGTGCTCAGACCAGTGCCTGGCACATGTGAGGGCTTTGATACATGTTAGCTGTTGTGATTACTTCACCCTCACAATAACCTTGTGAGGGCATTTATTTCCATTTTACAGACGTGGAAACTGAACCTCAGGAGGGTAAGTGACTTACCCAAAATTGCAGCACTAATAATTGGCGAGCCAATATTTGAACCCAGGACTACGTGACTCCAACACTCACCATTGCCCGTAAGGTTTGGTGAGTTGTTGAACCAGATTTTACACGATGCTTCCCCGTCTAAGGCTCTGTTCCTAAACTGTGCCTCTTGCCTACATATGATCCACTTTGTAAACGATCTGTTTTTGAAACCTCTAAATGAGAGGGGCTTTTGGCTGCATTGCCAGTCTGTGTCCTTCTGGCGACCACTCAGTTATGAGCTAAATTTCGGGCCCTTGTCCTCGTATACTTAGGACCTGTCCAGCCGACATGGAGCCATCCTGCCACTGTTCCTAAACTGCACAAGGAGCACAGGTGGAAGAGGTGGCTCCACGCTCTACTGGTCCAGCCTGGCTTGGCATGGACTTCTGAAGGGTTTAGTCACAGACTCTCTCGAAGCCAGATGCTCTCCCCTGATAACCCAGAAGGAGAGCCAGCGCCATCTCTGACTCAGTGGGGAGCCCTGGCTAAATTGTTTGACCTCTTTCTGGTGTTGACCTTGAGCAGCATTCTTTACTTCTTTAAGGCAGTTTCCTCCTCAGTCACTTAAGGGCATCTTCAAGGAGAGGCCTGTGGAGTAGAGGCGTGTGCAGAATTGAGGTCAGACAGACGGTTAGAGCCCTGTCACTGCTGCTGCCGAGTGTCATTAGACACATCATTTCATCCATCTGGACCTCAGTCTTGTAATTTGCAAAACTGGGATCCTAACATCTATTTTTCAGGCAGTCATGAAGATGGAGATGATACATACCAAGGTGTCTGGCACAGAGTAGGTAGGTGTTTAATCAATGGTAGCTATTATTATTACTCAAACTGTGTCAACCAGACCACATTGCATGCCTGATACCCAATTTTGTGGTTTGAAAAGCATGCCTTGTGAAAAGGGAAAAGCAACTTAGATTCATTCAACTAATACTGTTTTGAGCCATCATTCATAACTTATCCATTCAAAAAAGAAGTGAAAACAAACAATGTGCTTTTGAAAAACCCCAACTGAGTTACTTGGTTGACAGAAACATTTCAATGTAAACACAAACAAGAAATACACAGGTGATGTTTGCAAAGATACTTTGTGATTTTTTATTTTTAATGGGAGTTTGAGAAGAGACAGTCCTGGGTAACAAGTCAGACTGGGGACAGCGTGTTGGAAACTGGACCCAGTCCTGGGAGGAGCAACTTCAGGAGGGCAGATCTGAGCAGCTGGCACCAGGTTGGCAAAGGGTACCCAGCCCAATGTGGAAGGGGGACAGACAACAGGAGGAGGCCTGGTTAACCTCCTAGTGTCAGGATCCTGCTCAGATGAATGGGGTATCCTTCTGGGAGGCAGCCAGTGGATCATGAAGCCCCAAAATCTCCAGAAAGGGAAAAGGTATCATCTCTCAACACAGCCCCAACCTCTGACCTGCAGTTTGGAAACTGGCTTCTGGTTCTTGTGTGTAGGGAGAAGACATGGGAAAAGGATCACTAAGGAGGCAGGGTTTTGGAAGAAGAAGAGAATTTAAGTCATGCAGACCTGGGCTGACATTCATCACTTTCTAGGAGTGTGACCATGTTGCTTTCTAAAGTCCCTACTATGTCTCTTGTAAGGTAGATGAACTCGTAAGGATCAGTGTTTACCATAGCCCTGGGACTTGGCATGTGCCAATGCATTTTATTAAGAAGAAGAACAGTTATTTAACCGAGCCATTTCTCACCACCTCCTCTGCCTGCACCTGGTTCTTGTCACCACACCTAGCTTATCGTAATGACGTCCTAATTGGTTTCCCTGCTTCCATCCTCCCCATGTACCAATGATTCTTCTTGTTAAAATATGTTAGATCATGTCACTGCTCCATTCAGTACCTTCCAGTAGTTCCCAGTTTGTCACACTGCCTCGGTCCTACCTAATCGGGCCTGCCTTTGACCTTGGGTGCTACTGCCTTCCCCCTTGCTCCCTGCACTCCAGCCACACTGGCTCCCTGACCATTCCTTGAACATGCCGGGCACATTCCTGTCTCAGAACCTCTGCCCTTGCTGGTTCTCTACCTGGAACATCATTTACATGTCTTGTTTACTTACCTACCTCCTTTAGGCCTTTGCTGAAAAGTCACCTCCGTGTGTCCTTCTGTGACCCCCCCCCCATTTCAAATTGAAGCCCCACCCTGTCAGTCTCAATCCTCTTTCCTGCTTTATTGTTTATAGCACTTTTCATAAACTGACACACTAAAACATCTACTCCTTATTTCTATTTACTGTCTCTTTCTCCACTAGAATGTCAATTTTATGAAATCAGGATTTCAGTTTGACTTGTTTATTCCTCTATCCTCAGTTCCCAGAACACTGCCCAGCACATGGTAGACACTGCGAAACATTGTTTGAAGGAATGAATGATTGTTTGTTATAAAGTGGAAGGCTAGACTTCAGCTCTAGAGGAACACGGACTCAAGGCTGGTGACCAAGGGCAGGAATTCAGAACCAGGAAGCACGCCAGGGATCCAGTGACTCAAAGTGGAACACAGGCCAGGGTAGGATCTGGGAACCAGAGGGATGCCCAGACATCAGAAGTGGGGCATGAGATCAGAGCTTGGCCCGAAGCCAGGCTGATAGAGAGTGAGTCTGGTGCTCCACGACTGGTCCCAGGCCACATGTCTTGGGGCCAGGTCACCCCATAAGTGGAGACAGAGGGCCTGAAAGGCAGGTTGCCAGGCAGGGCCTCAATCACTTAGTAAATGTCAAGCAAAGTTATCCCAGCTTTCAACTATTCCCAGATGTAGGTGTCAGCGGATACTCCATATTGGCACAGCTTACAAGGAAAACACAAATGACTAAGGGAAAAAAAAGAAAAAAAAGTGGAAATGCTCATTCAGAAACCTGAGCTGAGAGGCTGCGGAATGGCAGATGCCAGAAGCCTATGACTAGAGGATGTCTGTGATGTCAAGTGACACAACAGCTGATGGAGCATCTGGGGATTACATTGTCCTCTGGATGCATGTATTTTGTGGAGATGTTCAGGTGAGTTCTGTCCAGGCAAACCCTCCAACTTGGGGAGGAGAAAATCCTAAGTGGAGCCAGCGACAAGGTGTCTGCAGAAGCCTAGAAAGAGGAATCGGGGCAGGGAGAATTTGGCCTGATTTCCCCAGAGCTGTCCAAGGTCCTCTCCAGGAGTTGGGCTCAGTCTCTCTTCTCCCTCGTGCTTCCCGAGAACCTAGCCGGTGCTTCAGGGCTGTCCCTGCCTCACTCCTGAAGAGAAAGTTTGTGGACATCGTCTGCTCTAACTCCTTCAGCATATGCCTTAGGGAACCGAGGTTCAGCACAATCCAGAGTTAGGGCAGTGCCCCTCTTGACTGTTGGAGAAGCTGTGTCCCATCTTTGTTCTCACCGCACTTTGTAGAGAGCTTCTGCTGCCGCAGAGTTCCGGCCCACCCTGGGTTGCTCTGTGTACTTCGACAAGCTGTAGAACCTGTCTGAGCCTCAGTGCCTGTAAACGTGTGTATGGTAAACATAGCATGCAATTTGGAGCGCTGTTGTGAGAATTACATTCCTTATAAGACATGGAGTAAGTGTTTTGTGAAGGGTAAACTCCCAACCTTGTTACAAGGTCGTCAACATCACGTTGGTTCAAGGTCAAGAATGTCTTCTGGTATGATGTCCTATTGTGTCCCCCTCATGAATCATCCCGTTGGATTTTTTGTTTTAACGACCACGATTCCTATTCTATTCTTCCATCATGGAGAGGCACAGGGGGGCCAAGGCCCTAGGTCAGATCACAGGACTGCTTTGCGTCAGCTTAGCCAGTGTGGCCAGTGCGACCTGGCAGGGAGGGCTAAGTCGTTTGGCGCGCGAAGCGCGGACCACGAACGCGCTCCTGCCCGAGGACGTGCTCCCACCGGGGAGAATTTTAGGGCGGAGCCCTTCAGCAGTGGGGACACGGAGAGGTCAAATGCCTGGAGGGGGCGGTAGCACCCGCCAGGTGAGGACTCCGGTCTTGCCTGGGTTTGGCAAAGCGGCTGCTCAGTCTGGTGGGGAAGAGGGGGGCCGTCATGCAAAGCCCTGAGGGCCAGTGGGACAGCCGCGCAGCAAGAGGGTGTTCAGGCGCCTGCGGAGTCTTCGGCCGCCCCTTCGGGCTGGTCGGGGACTCCCGGGCCCCCCGGCAGGGCTGGAGGGTGTAGGCTGCAGGTGCCTGTGGGACGCCTCCGTGGCGCGCTCGCCGCCCAGACCTTCCCCGCTGGACCTCGGAGCAGCAGTCCCACATCTCGGTGCAGGTGCTGCCAGACGCGCTCGGCGAAGCGCCGGCGGCCACTCCTCGTTCCCCGACCGCTGCCCGTGAGCGCTCCGGCTCCCGGCGGTTCGCGGGCAGCGGCAGCCGGGCGGCGAGGGCCAGGGGCGCGTGTGTGCGTGCGCTGGGAAGGCGGCCCTCCCCCCCCACCCGCCGCAGCGCCGCCCCCGCCCCCGGCGCGCACGGCCCGGCCCCGTCCCCGTCCCCGGAGGCGGCCCGAGCCGCCGCTGAGCAGCCTCGCCTTCGCCGCCCGCGCTGCGTTTCCTGCCGCCCTCCCTCCCCCGGCCGGGCTCCAGGGGCTGCAGCCGAGCGGCTCCGCGCGCGAACGGGGGCGGGCGGAGGCGGCGGGATCTGCGCGGCCGTGCGGGAGAGCGGCGCGCGCGGGGACCGGGCCCCTCTCAGGATTCGCTCGCTCGCTCCCCGCCTCCCGCACTCCGCGCGCTCCCTCCCCTTCTCGGCGTGATTGATCCGTCACGGGCGCCGCCGCGGCCGCTCTGAGCCGAGCCGGAGCCCAAGCCGGAGCCGGGGCCGGGCCGGCGCCATTGCGCGGGCGCCGCGGGGAGAGCTTGGCGCGGGGCGGCGGGCCGGGCCAGGCCATGCGGGCCGAGTGAGCCGGCGCCCGCAGCCCGCGGCGCGGCATGGCTTCCCCGCGGAGCTCCGGGCAGCCCGGGCCGCCGCCGCCGCCGCCACCGCCGCCCGCGCGCCTGCTGCTGCTCCTGCTGCTGCCGCTCCTGCTGCCGCTGGCGCCCGGGGCCTGGGGCTGGGCGCGGGGCGCCCCCCGGCCGCCGCCCAGCAGCCCGCCGCTCTCCATCATGGGCCTCATGCCGCTCACCAAGGAGGTGGCCAAGGGCAGCATCGGGCGCGGCGTGCTTCCCGCGGTGGAACTGGCCATCGAGCAGATCCGCAACGAGTCGCTCCTGCGCCCCTACTTCCTCGACCTGAGGCTCTACGACACAGAGGTGAGTGTCCGGCCGCCCGCGCCGTCGGGGCTGTTGGGGGCAACGGGCTGCGCGGGCGGGGGGTGTCGGACAGAGGTAAGCTTCGGTCCTTGGGCAGAGCCCTGAGTGCCCTGGCCGTGCCTGCCTGGAGAATCGCGGGCTGGTACTCGGTGCTCACCCCCGGGGTCCCTCCGGGCTCGGCTGGCACAGCTGCGACCAGTATTTGTTGAGCATCTCCGTCCTCTGGGATTGTATGTGTGTATGTACGTGTGTGAGGCGTAGGATAGAAGGCTAGGGTCTCCTTTGGAGAAGAAGGAAGGGAGAAGGTGGAAACTGGACCCCCCAAAAGGCCTGCAGTGGTTGCCCCTGCCCAGGTGCCGCTTGTGGGGCTGTGGAGTGCTGGGTGGGAGGAACAGGCATTTGACTGTAAACCGGGCCACTTGGGGCTGGAGAGGCCACGGGCCCGCTCGCAGCCCCCCAGCAGCGCCGAGCGGCGCTCTGAGGTCCGGATGGCTCCGGGACCCAAGGGGCGAGCGCGTGCAGCCGGGCTGGGCGCAGGGTGCGCGCCAGCAGCTCGCGGTCCGCACCGCGCGGGCAGGAGTCGGGTCTCCAGCTCTGCAGCGCTGCTGCCTGGATGTGGCGGGCGCTGCCTGTGGCTGGAGCGGTGTTTTGAGAAGACCCTTCCCGAGCTCGTTGCTCCGAGCGTGCCCTGAGCAGGTGTCGCCGCGGACTTGCGGGGCTGTCCAGCCGCTCTGATGCTGTCGGCCTGGCGGCCACAGGCGCAGTTCTTCTGGCGCAGACTTGCAGTACGGACTTGGAGCGCAGCAGCGGGCTTGCCCTCCCGGCATCCTTCCCTGAGGGAGCCGAAGAGCCGAGAGCTTCCTATCCTAAGTCCTCGCCCCACGCCTTCGGCTTGGGTTCCGACTGAAGCCCCAGCGCCGACCTCCACTGCAGCCCCGGGGGCTGAGATGCGCAGAGGGCGCTTGGAGGAGCGATCGCCGGCCGCGCGAGGTCGGATTTGCGAGTTTTTCCGGACTCAGGAAGCCCCTCCGCTCCGGCCGCAGAATCTGAGCCGCGGCCTGAAGGGGGCAGTGATTTCCTGTGCAGTGCACTCGGTTGGCGCTTCTTCCACCGCGCCACGCCGGGCCGAGTCTTGGGCTTGACCCCGGCTTCCCGGGCTCTCCCGGCGCTTCTGCTGGAGCCCAGGTGCAGACTCGGTTGGACAGGAGGGTCGCGCCGCGGCCCTGATGGTGGAGCCGGGGCTCTCTGTCCTTCTCTATCTGGCCCCTTTTTTGTCCCAGAAAAAAGAGCAGAAATCTGGATTACATTTTATCCCCCTCTCCGTATCCCCCCCTCCCCCCCCTTTCACGGATGAACCAGCCTGCTCTGCGCTGTAAATAAAAGGTGAAGGAACGGGTGACAGTTTGTGGCGGTGCGCGCAGTCTGCTGCAAGCAGAGAAGCTTCCTCTGCCCCGGGAGGATGCGAGCTGGGGTCTGTGCAGAGCTAACCTGGCTGTGGAATCATTTTTGAATGACATCCCCCTCGCCCTCGTCTTTGCCCGAACATTTCGAGTTCTTTGGGTTCCTTGCCCCCCACACGTAAATAGAGAGGGCTATGAAATTATACCGAGGCATATCTTCTCGGCACTGTTTCTCTATTGCTTCCATGCATATTCTTTTGGAAGGGACACAGGAGAGCCGGTTCTTTGGAGAAAAAAACATTTGTAGACAGGGCAGCCCTGCTTGCATCGTCACCAAATAATGTCAGCTGCATAAGGTTTTCATCATCAATTTATCCCTTCAGAAAGCTTCCTGAAAGAGGTTTCATAGTATTATAGCTTGTCGGTAGATGCAAAGGGATGGGTGCTTGGTGGCAGGGTGTGGGTTGAAGCTTTTACGTTTTATTTTTCAAGTGTGTCTTGATGACTTTTTGAGTGAGAGGGCCCAGAATCA
Organism: Rhinolophus hipposideros; assembly: GCF_964194185.1. Classification (NCBI taxonomy): domain Eukaryota; kingdom Metazoa; phylum Chordata; class Mammalia; order Chiroptera; family Rhinolophidae; genus Rhinolophus; species Rhinolophus hipposideros. Next base: position 54,998,712 of record NC_138057.1, on the reverse strand, counting down.
AGAGGATGAGGCAATCAGAAAGCTCTGCAGTTCCTGGGAATATGTAGGAAGCACTGGGAAGGAAGGCAGAAGGTTACTATCAGCCTTATGAAAACAGGGATGCATCTGTAGCTGTGGGAAGGGGCACAGAGCCTGGGCTTTGGGGTGGGTGCGACCTGGGTCTAGTCAGAAACAGGTTATCTTCCCCCGGGTGACCTTGAGCAAGGTATTTAATCTCTCTAAGCCTAGATTTCCACATCTGAAAAAGTGGGACTATTATATATACTCTGCAGGGTGGTGATGTGATGCTTAAGGGAAATAACAGGCCAGAGTGGAAAATGCCTTGAGCTGGCAGGCTCAGTGGCCAGTGCTCTCCCTGGCATGCTGTGAGCTCTACGTAAATGTTTCCTGCCTCCCTTCCTTCACCTTCTTCTGGCGTGGATTCACAAGTAAGACGTTGAGATGTCAAGTGTGAGAAAATGGTCATAATTAAAAGATTATTTGTTTTCCTTGATTTTGAAATCTCATGAAGACTGAGTAAAGTTATCATGAGAAAAAAAGAATTCTGGCTTACAATCAAATCATTATGGTATCTCCTGCCATGAGGTGTCACATTTGGGAGAATGCCCAGGTGATAGAATACCTGAGTTTTTCAAGTGGCCCATCTTTAGAATAGAGGTACTTTCTCTAAGAGCCAAAGTAAAGGAAGGAGCAGTCTGGGTAATTGCAACAAAAGCTCCAGTTACCTTAAGGGTGTCTGGGGCCTGTGTTAGAGTGTCTGGGGCCTGTTTTATTCAGATAGGCTGTCTTTGCAGATTGTGTGTACTCCCTAATCACTTGCTGGCCATGTCACTTGTTCTCTGTAGACTTGAACACAAGATGGATGTGGTGAACGGATTTTGGCTGGCTTTGCTGACATTATCTGTCAGTCAATGGCCAGAGCCTGTGGGCAGCTAGGATGGACCTTTGTCCACGCAGTCTTCAAAGAGATGGAGGTTTAGCAAGGAATGGGTTAATCTGGTCATTGGGACAGGCTTGTTTCTATCAAGGAGCCTCCTGCATGCATTTATCCAGGTGGACCCTCTACTGTAATTAGAATAGTGACAGAACATTCAAAGCCCCACTCAATGCCATGTGTTCGTAATAATGAAACATCTCAGCAGAGTATCTGCTAGTCAGGACCTCTTTTCTCTGGTGTGCCTCAAATCTCTTCAGCAAATACTTTATGTTTTCTAAGTAAGATTTGAGTATATAAAAACAAGCAAGACAACTGAAAATACAGACAAAAAGACGCATCGGAAAGCATATACGTAGAAGCATGAAAATCACTGTGCCCAGAACCTGGGCTAAGATGTTTATTGCATTTCTGAGTATTAAATTTTCACTCTGAGCTTCCTGGCAGTCAAGGGAAAAAGGTAAACATCGTGGCTTACATTTCTTACCTATTTGCTTAAAAGACTCGGAGGGACAATGTGTTGTTTAAAAAAAGAGCAAGTTTTGCAGGAGCTTCAGAAATGTTCTTCATGTGGTTGTTTCTCATTCTTTGGTAGCCACATTAATACAATAAATAATAATCAAGAAATGAGTTTTTAAAAATGTTGGCTTTTCTGATGACATTGTTCATTTTAGAAAAATGAAAATTATAGAAGCATGAACAAAAATACTAATTTCCCGTAATTCCTACACAAAGATAATTACATCTAATAATTAACATTATTTCCTTCCAGTTGCCAGTGTTCACTATTTTATGTATTTGAGATCCTACTTTTACGTGCCCTTTTATATTTTGTTTCATTCAGTTAACATTATATCCTGGGTATTTCCCCATGGCCTCAAATCCTCTGTGCAGAGATGATTTTTAGCGGTTGTATATTATTCTATCCTATGGGTGCACCATAAGTGTTAAATCTTTCCCCTCTTGCTGGATTTATATTTTCCCACTTGTTACTATTTTAAGTTATTCTGTAATAAATTTAGGAAAAGTTCAGGAACCCAAGGAGCATATGCCAGGTGTGCACCTCTCAGGAAGTCTACACTGATGCAGGAATCCAGCTTAGAAAACCTAGTGATTGGTGAGAACGTCCTTCTCTTGAACAGCTTTGCCAAATATTTGTTCTCTGTGCTATAAAAGGACGCAAACAACTGTTGGATGGAGGACAAGCTTTTCAAGGAGGTCTGAGTACAGCTCAGCAGGCATTAATTGAGTACCTACTGCAGTTGTTGGTGCTGCAGGAAGGAGTCAAACCCAGCCCCGGGCTCAAGGGAGGAGTCGGTGCATACAGGAGAACAGAGCAAGCACTTATTTGTCATTTTTTCAATTTATTTTATTTTTTAAAGATGTTTATTAAAATGTAGCTAACATACAATATTATATTAGTTTTAGGGGTACATCACAGTTCTTCAACAGTTATATACCCAAAGAAATGATCAATAAGGCCAGCAACCATCTGACACTGTACCGTGCTGTCACAATATTATTGACTATATTCCCCATGCTGTACATTACATCCCCATGACTTTGTTTTATACCTGGAAATTTGGACTCTTATTCACCTTTACCCCCTTTAAAAAATTTTCAATTACAGTTGACATTCAGTATTATTTTATATTAATTTCAGGTGTACAGTGTAGTGGTTACACATTTATATAATTGAAGAAATGATCCCCCTGACTAGCCTAGTACCCACCTGGCACTATACATAGTTATTACCATATTATTGACTATATTCCCTGCGCTGTACTTTACATTCCCATGACTATTTTGTTAAAAACTACCAGTTTGTACTTCTTGATCCCTTCACCTTTTTTACCTTATCCCCCAACCTCCTCCCATCGATCACCCCAACAAATCTAGTCCCCATCTGACACCATACATAGTTATTACAATATTATTGACTATATTCCTTATGCTGTACCCTCGTTCCCCATGATTACTGTGTAACAACAAATTTGTACTTCTTAATCCCTTCTTCTTTTTCACTCACCCTCAACCCTCCTCCCATTTGGCAATCACCAATATGTTCTCTGTATCTATGAGTTTGTTTCTGTTTTATTTGTTTTGTTCTTTAGATTCCACATATAAGCGCAATCACATTGCATCTGTCTTTCTCTGTCTGACACTCCAGTCAGCACAATACCCTCCAGGTCCATCGCATATGACAAGAACCAATTCCCTTCCATGACTGAGCAACACTTCATTGTATTTATGTAGCACTTCCTCTTTATCCATTCTTCCATCGACAGCCACCCAGGCCGCCTCCACATGTTGGCCATTCTAAACAATGCTGCAGTGAACATAAGGATGTACATGTCCCCTCGAAGTAGCATTTGAGTTTCTTCAGATAAATACCCTGAAGTGGGATCACTGCGTCCTTCTTTGTCTCTTGTTATAGCCTTTGTTTTAAAGTCTATTTTGTCTGGTATGAGTATTGCTACCCCAGCTTTTTTTTTTTTTATATCCATTTTTATGAAATGTCTTTTTCCATCCCTTTACTTTCCATCTTTGTGTCTTTCAATCTGAAGTGATTCTCCTGTGGGCAGCATGTGTAAAGGGTTTGTTTTCTTATTCATACTGCCCTCCTATGTCTTCTGAGTGGAGCATTTAATCCATTTACTTTGAAGATAATTGATAGATATGTAGCTATTGCCATTTTATTATTCATAATTTTGATCTTCCCCCCCCCATTTTAAAGAAGTCCCTCCAACATTCTTTGTAATGCTCGTTTGGTGGTGATGAACTCCTTTAGCTTTTTCTTGTCTGGAAAGCTCTTCATCTGTTTTTCAATTCTAAATGATCGCTTTGCTGGGTAATCTTGGTTGTAGGTCCTTGCTTTTCTTCATGTTGAATATTTTGTACCAATCCCTTCTGGTCTGCAAAGTTTCTGTTGAGAAATAAGCTGATAATCTTATGGGAGCTTCTTAGTAAGTTACTAATTGCCTTTCTGTTACTGCTTTTAGGATTCTCTCTTTGTCTTTAACTTTTGCCATTCTAATTATAATGTGTCTAGGTGTGGGCCTATTGGGTTCATCTTGTTTGGGACTCTCTGCACGTCCTGAGTTTGTATCTTTATTTCCTTCACCAGGGTAGGAAAGTTCAGTCATTATTTCTTCAAATGGGTTCTCAATCCCTTGCTTTCTCTCTTCTTCTTTTGGTACCCCTATGATGCAAATGTTGTTATGCTTGATGTTGTCCCAGAGGTCTCTAATTAAACTATCCTCATTTTTTAAAATTCTTTTTGCTGTTCTCTTTGGGTGTTTTCTACTACCTTGTCTTCCAAATCGCTGATTTTATCCTCTGCTTCATCTAGTCAGCTGATTCCTTCTAGTGCATTCTTTATTTCAGTTCTTGTAGTCTTCACTTCTGTTTCTTTTTTATGGTTTCTGTGTCCTTTTTCATGCTTGCTAGCTCCTTGTTGAAGTTTTCACTAAGTTCCTTCAACATTCTCATAACCATTATTTTGAACTTTGTCTCTGGTATGTTGCTTGCCTCCGTTGTGTTTAGTTCTGTTTCTGGAGTTTTCCCCTGTTCTTTCATTTGGAATGTATTTCTTTGTTTCCTCATTTTGGCTGCCTCTCTGTTTGTTTCTATGTATTAGGTAGATCTGCTATGTCTCCCAGTCTTGGCAATGTGGCCTTATGTAGTAGGTGCCCTATGGGGCCTAAATAGTCTCCCTAGTCACCTGATCCAGGTGTTCCAGGAGTGTCCCTTTTGTCGGTTATGTGTGCCCTCCTGTTATAGTTGAGCCTTGACTGCTATTGGCCTGTAATAGCAGGTGGGATTGACTCTCAGGCTGATTGGCCATGAGGTTTGGCCACATCGACAGCTTATAGGCTGCTGTGCAGTGGGCCTACCCCACTGAGTGGGATTTGCCCCAGTGGGCTCTGGTGCCTGTTGAGACTGCCCTTTGTATGTGCCATTTATGGGGCCAATTGGGTGGTGTTCTGCTGTGGTGTGAAGCCAGTCTCCAAGTATGTTGTTCCTGGGGCCTCTTGTGAGGGGCTGCAGTGCAGGTCCAGTACCTGTGACCAGCTGGGGACTTCCTGGTAGGAGCTACAAGCAATCCATTGTTGTTCACTGCCTGTGCTAACCCTGGAGGTGTGTGGGAGAGGCCATACTATGAACTGAGGATGGCTGCCACCAGTACTGGGCCTGGGGTAGCTCCGCAAAAAGCCAGGACACCCAAGGCCTGCTGCCTCCTGCTGGCTCCCTTAAGGTTCAGCCCCTGATAAAGCCTCATGTGGCACACGACTTGGGTGAGGCAGGGTCTCAGGGAGTCACTAGAACGGGAAGAGTTGTGCTTACCAGGTTAATGTAGACTGCGGTTTGGTGCCAGTGCTGAGCCTGAAGCTATTCAGCAAAAGTCTCAGAGCATACCAAGGCCAGCTGCTGCCTGCCTGGGGCCCAAGGACTCTGATAGTTTTCCAAGAAAGACTGCAATGCAGGAGGGGTTGGCTGCTTTTGGAGAAAGTGCCTCCAGCAGTGTGTGAGTTGGGTGGGACAGGGTCACAGCCGAGTCAGCAGGGCAGAGCAGCAGAGCTCACCAGGCCAATCAGATTTAGATTTGGCTTGTGGGAGGAGGGCTGGACACAGGAAAGATGGTGCCTGCTTGTTCGCAGCACAGGAGAAAGACCCTACACAGGGAAAGTGGCGACTGTCGTCCAGCTCTTGTTCCGAAGCCACACACCTCAGTCTGCCCCCAGTATGCCTCTGACACCCTCCCCAGTTACTCTCCCTCTGCTGGAGCCCAAGGTGAGTGCCTGCGAATGAGAGAGTCTGTGCATGGGCCGTTTAAGAGGACGCCTGGGTTCCCGCAGCCTTCTGTCTCATCCGAACCATCGGAATCCCCACTGTTTTTCACAGCCAGATGTTATGGGGACTCCTCTTCCCAGCAACAGTACTCTGGGCAGGAGAGGCCAGTGTGGGGCTGGGGTCTCACTCTCTTCTGGGAGGAACCTCTGTAGCTGAGATATCTCTCCTGGTTCTCAACTGCCACAGGGAGGTTTGGGGCCAGCCCATTTCATATTTCCACCTCTCCTACCAGCCCCAACATGGCTTCTTTATATCCTTAGTTGTAAAACTTCTGTTCAGCCAGACTTCAGAAGGTTCTCTAGGTTGATTTATAATTTAGTTATAATTTTAATGTGTTCATGGAAGGACACAGGCACAGTGTTTATCTACTCCACCATCTTCACATATGTCATTTTCAATACAAGGTAAAAAAGTGATTGTGGTGATGGTTGCACAATTCTGTGATTGTACTAAAAACCATAGAATCATACACTTTAAAAGACTGAATGTTATGGTATGTGAATTATAGCTCAATATATCTGTTCTTAAAAATAAAAAGATAGAAAACGACTTCTTTTAGGATCAGGCTCACATCTTATAACCAACTGCCCATCATGGTACCTGGTGCTTAGTACGTATATTGTTTAAGATGCTTGTTGTAAGTGACAGAAACTCAATTTTAACTGGTTCATTTGATTGAAAATGCTGGAGTAGGTTGTGTTCAGGCATGGCTGAACCCAGGGACTCAAATGATATCTTCAAAATCTCTCTCTCTCTCTCTCTCTCTCTCTCTCTGTCTCTCTCTGTCTCTCTCTGTCTCTCTGTCTCCCTCTGTCTGTCTGTCTCTCTCTCTCTCTCTCTCTCTCTCTCTGTCTCTCTGTCTCTCTGTCTTGTAACTCTGATTCCCTCTGTGTTTGCCTCATTCTCGGGCTGGCTGTCCCCATGTGGTGGCTCAGATGGCCTCTAGCAGCTGCAAGTTTACACATTCTCTGTTTAGAAATTCCAGTAAAAAGAGTGTTCCTCTCCCAACAGTTTCAGCAAAAATCCCAAGCTCAGCTCTCATTGGCTTGAATTGGGTCATATGCCCATCTCAGAACCAATCGCATGACACTGATGGGCCTGGGACCTCCACCAGCCTTTCGTGGGGTTGAAACTGACAGTTAATGGTTACATGCTTAGGAATTAGATCATACAGTCTAGAGATATAGGCATAGGTTTTAACTAAACGTTTCCATTGCTTTGGTTGTCACGTAGCTTATAGTTAAAGTTTAAGAAAATGTGTTAGTCACTTGTAGTCAAAGATTATAAAGTATATTAGGTCCTAGAGAACTGCCTGTAAAGTTGGTTCCAAGAAAAATGTTAGAAAGTACCTTGATAATGAGATAATAGAAAAATGTGGCTAGTTAAGTACAAAACAATGGTAACTTACATAATAACAATGGTCACAAGACATTTAGTTTCTGCCTTTTGCTTTAAAGATAGTGTCACTGATGCATAATCATGAGATATCTTGCAGAATCTTGGTAGTTGATATTTCGTGTGGAAGGCCTCGAATGCTGTGTCAAGAAGGTTGGACTTTATTCTGGAGCTGTGCTGAGCTGTGGGAGGTTTTTGAACATGAATGTGACGTGGTCAGGGCTAGTAGGAATATAGAGCCTGGATGGTAGACAGATGAGGCTGGAGACTGAGAAGCCAGGAAGCTGTTATAGGAGTTGAAGGGACAGGTGCTGGGGCTTGAACAGAGATGGAGAGCCAGTGAGGGGATGTGGAGGAGAATGGACAGCACTGAGACCTGGCAGGGCAGGAAGGGTAACAGAGAAGGAACCATGGGGGTTGGAGGGTATCTGGCATGCAAGACAGTCACTGCAATCTGTGTGCTATAGGGAAACGAGGAGAGAGTATCCCTGTGGGGATGAGGCTGAATAGCCACGTCTCACTCCAGAACCTTCAGCTCTCATAGCTTCTAGCATCTGTTGTATGCTCCCTGTATCCCTGTTGGGTACCACTCACCTCTTGGTGACCTTGAGCAAGCCACCTTGCCTCTGTTTCTTCATCTATAAAATGGGCCTAATCTACGTACTAATTGCCTTATAGGGTGAGTGGGGGAACAAATGAGACCATCCAGGTAAATAGTCAAATCAATGCTCGGTATACTGAGTGTGCTTGGTAAATATTCACTGCTATATTTTCACCATTGTCGTTATTCCTGTACCATATGGGGATAATTATGCTGACCTCACAAGGCTGTAATATGGAATAAATATAATGGATGTAGAACCTCAAAACATGACATAAACGTAAAGCAGGGCTATCTGTAGTCTTGTTTTCCAACACTGGTTGCTGAGAGGTGTGTTGGAGAAAGAAGATGGGAGCATTCAATCTTTATTAATGTATGTCTCCCAACACATCTTCCACTCTGCTGTTTATCACAACCATATTCGTCTCTTTTCCCCCTCTGGACTGTAGCTTCGTGAGGGCAGGGCCAGTTCGATTCCCCAGTGTCTTATATGCAGTGGGCGTCAGTGAATGTTTGCTGAACTGAATTATAAGTGAATAAATTAGAATCTGCTTTCTGAATTAGCATCCAAAGAATGAATGGTTTGTCTGGATCACTTCCCCAGGGTCTTCGCTCTCCCCACCCCTAACACCACAGGACTTAGGTGACCCCATATATCAGGATTAACTTGCCTGCCAAGCTGTAGCTGCCCTCTGCATGCTACCACCAGCGCCAACCCCTGAGCTTCTCTAGCATGAGGGCAGTGCCCTTGGCCATGCCAGCCCCCGGCCAGTTGCTCAGCCCTAGCCAGGTACCCGTGGAGGTGGTAGGTGGAACTAACATACTGGAGCCTGGTTAGTAGTTGGCATTGGGCTAAGAGTTTTAGCTTGATAACTTTATCTCAAAGGGGTCTTCTTCATGTGTTTGGCTTACCCTCCTGTGGGCACAGAGTAACATCAGCTTCTTCACACAGAGATCTGAGATCTCAGCAGAGAAATGAGCAATCTGGCAGCACAAGACAGCGGTGCAAATAGAGATGCTAAACAAATCATGTATAGGATGTATGTCATTGACCAGAAATAGTCATTGGTCAACCTAACTTCAGAGACTGGGATATATAAAGGAATGTGTGCATGGGCACTTGTCTCTCTGGGTCTTTTAGGAAGTAGATTTCAAGATGGATTTATAAGCACAAGAGCTCTTGGGGGTAATGCCTGTGAAAGATGAAAGAGGAGGTAAGGAAACCCTCAGACCATGATCAGACCAATGTTCTGATACCTGTGAAAGGAGAGGGGGAAAGAAGGAGAGTTGGGAAGAGTCTCAGATTAGGGCGCAGCTCTCAGAAAGTCGTGGCCAGCCCAATGGGGCACTCCAGAGCAAAGATTGCCCAATTAGAGGGTTTCCATATTGTTCCAAAAGAGCCAGACTCTAGAATCCCCGCCTATTTCCATCACTGGCTGTGGGCTGCTTGTCCTTAGATTAATTGGATGCTGCAATGGATCTTGGAGCTACGCTGAAGGCTGTTAGCTGACTGCATTCCTCCTGTGGCTTCTCTCTTCAAAGGAGATCTGAGTGGCCCACCTCGATGGCTGCCACAGACTCCACCTGTTTCTGCTTCAACACTTTAATGCTCCATGCTCTGATTGAGAGAACTTTCTGCCAGGCCCTGTTCTAGGTCCTGGGATATACAGAGATGGATAACACAGAGACGCACCCTTGAGGGGCTCATTGTCTAAACAGGTGGCCAAGACAGAAACCATTACACGTAGTGTGACCCAGCCATGGGAGGGGACAGCAGAGGATGCTGGGAACGCATCCCCCTTATGGAGGCACCTGCTGGTCATTCCCCATGCTCTTTGGGAATGACATGTAAGTGACTTTTTATTGCTCACTTTTCTGATTATTTATTTTGGTTCTAGGAAGGTTAGAAAATTAAATGGCACAGTTTGCCCAATGAGCATCTGCTCCTTTATTTTATTCTTATTCTCTCTGCTTATGTAACAATGTGCTGTGAGGCTGGTAAGATGTCTTCCTCTCTGTACCTTTTTAGGAACGAGCAGGAGTGCCAGTGTGAGTCCCTAATGGGGTCGGCCGTCTGGGTTCCCGTGCTAGGTTGCTGAGACCACAGGGAAGTCTTTGCTCCTCTCTGTGGACGACAGCACAGATTGAGGATGTCTGCTCCCTTGGAAGCTCCACAAGGGCAGGCACCGTGTGTGTCTGGCTCCCTCGTGCCCCCTCCCTCACCCCTTCACCAGGCACTATCTCAGGGCCAGGCACAGAGCAAAAGCTCAATAAATATTTATTGAACAAACAAATAGATATAAAAGCCTGGAACCCAGCTCTTCGGTTCTAAGAGTGTTCATGGGTGTAGTTTTAACAAATTGAGGAAGTGCTTTGTATGCCAAACCATGTGGGGTGCTTTTGGGGGCCCTGTAGTTGTGGCGTGGAAAGGGTAAAGGGTGCTTGTTGGGTGTTCCATTAGAAGATTGTGTGCAAAGCTGGCATCAGCCTTCTCTTCCCTGACAAACATACACAGCATCTTCCAAGACACATCAAAACCTAAGAAAGAAGTACTTTCAGCATCTGAGAACTATTACGGTTTTAGGAGATCGGTTTATTGGAAAATACTCTAGCCAACAGTTGGTGGGCATAGGAATCAAGTTCTGACATCCCAACTTCTACGTTCAGGGAACATGAGCGCCAACAGAGGCTGGACTGGGCTCTGGTCCTAGCAGAAATTGGGGGAATGAAGCCAAGTCATCAGCCTGGTGAGCCAGATGATCCAGCAGCAGGTCTGGGTATAGTGAATAAAGACGGGCCCTGGGATTCCCTGAACAGCAAGATTTATTCCAGGCTCACTGCTCCTGGGCTGGAAGCTTCTGCTCTTTATCCTTCCATAGTCAGGACTAACTTAGGAACTGATAAGCTCAGTATGGAGGTAACCATCTCCTGATCTGGTTTTGGTCTGGACCCCAACCAAACGTCTAATAATGTTTGGTCGATAACCAACGTTATTAGAACCATGTACAAAAACCAACGTTATTAGAACCATGTACAAAGTAAGAGTAAATTGCTTGTGAGCTGGAGTTTAAGAGTCTAACAATTCTTGCTTGGATAAAGGGCATGAATGTTGTGATACTCTGTGGGGCTGATTGGGACATTCTTTTGCCAATTTTCTGCTTTTTCCAGGTTGTTTTTTTTTTTTTAACCGTCTACATTGCTGGAAGGATAAAGTGTCATTGTCATCTAGAAAATTAGTGGTAGATCCAAAGTACTGAGCAAATGGATTCATCTGTCTTCATCAGTGCCTACGTTCCCCAGCTGCTGGCTGGAGCAGACCCCTTCTCCTGCCATTTGGCAAGGATATCATCAGTCATGGTTCTGCTAAAATCTAGCCAAAGAAGGACTTTGTGGAGTGATACATTATTGCTGCTTTCACGGCCAGGGTCAGGAGGTGGAAGAGAGAAAATGATATTTTCATACTCTACTCATGATCCACTTGACTTTGTTCAGAGGGAGCTGATTTTGAAAGCAACAGCCATCCTTATAATAATCACTATATTATCTAAATCGCTTTGTTTCTAGAACTATCCATTCACTGAAGCTTTTCTGAGAATGCCCAGAATGGTGTCAGGGATTCTGGCAGATGGGACATACGATAAGAGCCGTGCTAATGCTCCCACCTAGCCCAGCACAGAGTACCCTGACCGTGATGGAAGGAGAACTGGCTTGCTAGTCACTCCACAAAGCGTCCCCTGGGGCCCAACTGACCCTTGCCAGCTCCTTGCTGGACTCTGGGGGTTCTAGGAACATTGCAAAGCCCTTGGAGAACTTCTAACCTTGTCATAAACAAAAGCAAAGGGAATGGAAATATTTAGTTGCAAATGTGTAGAAGGACAATAGGATATAACAAGAACAGCAACACGCCTTTATCCCGTGTTCAGCGTGTCCTCATGTCACGTGCTTTCCATCATCACCATTTAATCCTCACAACAAGTGGGTGCAGGGTACAATTATGGTCTGCATTTTACAGTTGAGGCTCAGAGAGGCTTGTTTAATATCACAACCCACTCAGTAGTGAGCTGGGATTTCCATCTGGATGGTCAAACGGCATCTTCATATAGTTACTTAGCTTTCTCCCGGGAAAGCAAGTGGCAAGTTTCGTCAGTAGCTGATGCTTGTGTGTGTGTGTGTGTGTGTGTGTGTGTGTGTGTGTGTGTGTCTGAATCTCACCGACTGCTTGCCTCTCCCTCTAATTCAGACCCCCCGCATTTCCCTGTCCGCCTCCTCAGTCACACACAGCAGACTGTGCTCTCTGCTCCCTTTAAGCTTGTCTGTCTACACACCTGGCTCTGCTCTCTGCTGCCCTTGTGGCTGTAGAACTTGTCATGTCCCGTAGTGTTTCTGTCCCTGTGTCTGTCCTGTTAGACGCGGATCACCTCGAGGGCAGCAGTGGTGCTTCTCTTACACATGTAGCTCATCCTTGCTAAGCACTACCAGGCCTGGGGCCTGGCACAGCTGTGTACTCAAACGCAAATGGGGAGGCTGCCCAGGCTCGTTGCCATGCAGCAGGAGAAGCATGCTGGTGCAGCCTGCAGCAGGGGCAGAGGACAGTTAGAGACACTGACCCAGCACTCCGGTGAGGTGGCTTTGCTGCCTGATATCCTACTGGGACGCACTGTTGTTCTGGGGATGGGAACCAACCACTCCTGGTGGCCTTGGAGGCCCTGCAGAGTGTGCCGTGCCCACTCGCCAGCTTCAGTCTGAGTACTCTCCCTCTCCCTCTGGGCCCAGACACACAGTCCTGTCAGTTTTTCGGGTAAGTATGCTGCCCCCTGCACAGGGCCTTTGCACAAGCGGTTCCCGCCACCTGGAACGCTGTTGCCACCTCTCTTCATCGTTAGATACCAGCTCAAGTGTGCTTTCTCTACCTTTCCTGATTGGGAAAGAAATGCCATCACGTTTTCTTTAAGAACCATGAACTTTTCCTTTCTGGTGCTTCTTACAGTGACAATTTGACACTTGTTGGATTGTTTGGTTAATGTTGGCGTTCCCTTGTTCCCCAGGGCACTGTGAACTCTGTGGGTGCAAAGACAGGTCTGTCTTGGCTCACCATAGTACCCAGCAAAGCTTCTAGCACATAGCAGGTGCTTAATAAACATTGTGGATTGATTGAATGGGTGAAAGCTGAAGGATTCGTGAGGCTGATCTGGACCTTTATAATACTTGCTCTGTGTTGTCCAGTGCCTGTGAGTGTTGAGGAGACAGCTGGGCACTGTGGAAAGACCATCACATTTGGCAGCAGACAACCTGTGTGTGCATGCTGGCGCTGCTACCCTCACCCCCACGCCTCTCTGTCCTCATCCGTGAAATGGGGATGATACTTTCTCAGAGGGCTGTTTTGAAGGATGGCATGGAACATTCAAGTAAAGCATTGAGCATAGGAAGCCACATTGAGTAGGCACCCACTACATTTTGCTATTTTATTGTAATGTATGTGAAAATGTAAAATGCTATGTAGTTGCATTAAAAACTGGATCTTTTTTAAATTGGGGACTGTGCGTTTGAGGCCAACAAAAACGTGGGTGATCTGCGTCTGAGCTTCATTGAATGGGTTTTCTAAGTTGTCTCTAAGCCCCATCCATGTTCCGGAGAATCTGAGGTGCACTGACAGCTCAGTGGTGAACCTCGCCTGGGTCTTGGGGCTAGGCTGTTGCCCCCAGAGAAGTCCTTGTAGCTCTGTGTTGTCATTGCTGGCTATTGTCCACTGACTCACGTGGCTGCAAGCTGGGCCGCCCACAAGGACAGGCACGCCATCTATTTAGCACCTGTCGTGTCCCAGCACCTAGCACCGAGTCTGCAGATGCTCAATAAGACCTGTGAGTGATTGAAGGTCTGTGTCCGAGCACCTGGCATGGCCCCTGGCACATTGAGAGTGCATAGCAAATGCTTTTTGCATAAGTGGTGCTAAATAAATGTAAAATATCACAGTTTTAGATCATGACTGAGCCTCTACATAGAACAGAGGGAGAAGACATTATTAGGCATCTGTGAGGGACGGATTGCTCCAATTGAGTACTGGATTAGAAGGCAAGAAATATCTTAGTGTTCCCACATGATGAGAACGCATTTCCCTTCAGGCTCCAGGGACATATCTTTTAGCTTAGAAGGCAGGGTGGTTCAGTGGAAAGCACTCTGCACTGGACATGGGTGACCCATCTCTGGTACTTACTAGTGGATGACCTTGAACTAGTCATTTAGCTTCTCTACACCTTAGTTTTATCATCTGTGAAATGGGAATAATCATATGCCTCCCCTACTTCTCCATGGAGTTATTGTGGAGATCACGGGAGGGGTGATAGGAAGAGGGGAAGAGAAATCGATTAAAGTGAAAGGGCTTTAAAAAGTTGTAAAGAGTTACAGACATAAGACACACCAAAAACTAAGCACAGCGAGTAATTAATCCTCGGTTGTTCTCTTAGAGCCTTTGGATGTTACCAGTAACATCTTTATAAAAGATGCAGAGATGTTCATGTGGGTGATACATTCACCTTCCTACTAAAGGAGGGCCTCGTATTAAGTCATAGCACTATGAAAGTGGTCAGGCAGGGGCCTGAGGGTTTTTGACCTTAGCAGGATGTCTTACAGAAGCACCTAGAACAAGAGGTAGTTAACATATCTTCCTCTCACCTGTCAGATGACTTTGCGGTGTCAGACCCCAGACCACAGCTAAACTCTCAAATAAGGGTCCTGGAGTAGAAATGTATGGGCATGGGAGTTAGTGAGGGCTGTCTGCTGTGAGCACTGATTTGGGATGCAGGTCAGCAGTGGGGGCCTAGACCTCAAATCGGGTTGGTAGGTTTGGGAACTGGGGCAAAGCCTGGCACACCGTCTCGAAATATGAAGTGCCCAGATGGGATCAGTCCACAGCAGCCCAGGAGTCAGTGGCTGGGGTGCCCACATGCAGAGCTAATAGTACTTATTTTCTCCAGAAAGAGCTTTGTCTCTCCCCAAGCAGATGTGCAAGTATTCATTTGAGAGCTCAGATTTCAGGCAGGGTGGAGATGATGAGTTTGGCTAGTAGGTTTGGGGGCCCTATTTGCTCCCCCTTCCCCAGCTACCACATCCTCAGAAGAATAACCACTGGGCTCCTGTGCATGCTGGGATTTTAGACCATCCAACTGGCTTTGCCCTGGCTGCTCCTGACGCTCTGTGAGCTGTGGCTCTGGTAGGCCCTAATTCCAGCCTTGTGGTGTCACAGTGGAGAAAAAACGTGACTGGTCCTCACTGAGCCTCTATACACAGCGGGCACTGTGCTTGGTGCTTTCACATGTGTACCCGAGAAAGCAAGGTATAGTGGGAAAAGCTTGGTCTTTTGAGCTGAAGAGGCCCACATGCAGCTCGCAGCCCTCCTGGGTGACCTTGGGTGGATCGCTTCTCTTGGGGCCTCCCTTTCCTGATGTGTAACGTGGAGACTTGATAGCAAACAGCCAGCCTTGTTTTGAGGACTAAATACGATTAAAGTATATAGATCTGGTGGCCAGTGGGTGTTTAGCAGATGCCCCAGAGCGGGGAGCAGGGTACCCAGTGGGAATATGGCACACTTCTCTTCTGGTATGTGGTCGGGCCAGAAAATTGCAGGACTGCCTTCTGAGAGTTGCTGTGGGTTCTGGTTTCCACGGATGAGGACCTCGGCTGTGTTTGAGTCACCTGGATGGCTCTTTCATTGCACACTTATAAAGTCCGCTGCTTATAGTTCAGGGAGGTGTGTATAACTGGAAGAAGGCCTGCTCTGGTCTACTTCTGTATATAGACCACATCCTAGAAGCCCCTCCCTTACTGTTAGGAAGCTTTGAGCTGGCTGGGGATCAGTGGTCCCCTTGTCTGAAGAACACAGGGACCTCTTGGAGGGAAAGGAATGAGACTCTGATCCTTCCCTCTGGGGTTTGAGGGGTGGCATAACCCTGAGCGGGGCCCGCTGCAAGAAAGGGCAAAAAGAAATCGCAGGGAAATTTGCTTGGCGTGAGGGCTCAGGTCTTGGGGTGTCGAGGGCAGGCTGGTCTGGAGATGGAAGCTGACGCTGGACTCCTCTCTTTTTCCTTGACACCATGGTCACAGGTTGGGTGGTCCTGGGCATGGTGGCTGTGTGTATAAATGCAAACTGAAGGTGCTTAATGTTGAGGCCTGTAACCCTCAGTTTCCATCTTGGCTCTGGCACAACTGGCCGCTTCAGTGGCCCCATAACAGCAGGCTGGAACTGAAGGGAACTGAGGCTGGAAGCTGGGCCTGGTTCAGATGTTGGGCTCATGGGTCCCTCAAGGGGTGCAGATTAGGAAGACTCAGCAACGCATCAGCACAGACCATGTGGGGGCCCCGGGGAGCCCAGGGCCAGGTGTGGCCGGGAGAACCCCTGAACTGCCTATTTCTCTCACCTTTGAATATTCTAAGAAATGTGACCTTATTTGTTCCCCAGTCTGGTAAAATGTGAAGTGCAGTTAGTTTCTTATTTAGTTCTGATAATAACCTTATTTAGTAGATACTAGCCCAACAATTAGATAACAAGAATCACAAATTTTATGCAGTGCTAGAGTTTACTATTTCTTTCAAATGCATCATCCAGTAACAGCCTGGTAAGAGAGAAATTCTTCCATGAGCCCCATTTATAGATGGGGAAACTGAGGCTCAGAGTGATGAGCCCAGGGTGAAGCAGGAAGTAGAGACTTACTAAGTCTGCCAGACTCTGGTCACACTCTGGTCTAGCCAGATGGGGTCTGTGGTCCTCTTGACTGTGTTCACAGGGATCCATCCAGAAGCTGGGGCAGTCATCCATCACAGCTGTGACTGAAGGCCCTTCGATCAAGCCCTGGAGAGGGTGGGATGGTTCTAGATGGTGAGGTGTGTGTATAGATGCTGTCAGCTTCACGGATGACAAAGTGCTCCCTATTTCATCTTCCCGAGCACCTCAGGAAGAACTGCCAGAGGTGGCTGTCGGCAAGAGGGAGGCAGGAGCTCAGAGCGGCTGGCAGTTTGGACTAGTATCTGTACTGCACGTCCCCCTCCAGCTCCACATGGGAGAGGCTGAGTTCCATTTAGGAAGAAGCACGAGCACCTGCCTCATGTCAGGCTGTGGGCCTCAGAATAGGACTCACACGTGACCCCTGCTCTTAGGAGGTTTACAGGACAGTGTGGACAATTCATACGCAAGCAAATAACCCTAGCAGAATTCTTCAGAGCAAGCACTGACTCTGGAGCAGGACCACCTGGTTACTACTTACCCGCTTTGTTAATTTCGGGCAAGCCCAGTGTTCTTGTCTGTCCAGAAGGGTGACAATCATAGTACCTACTTCATAGGATAGTTATAAAAATTAAATCAATTAATGTTTGCTGAAGACTTCATCCACTGCCCAGTATAGAGTAAGTGCCTACAAGTCTTTGTCAAATAAAAGAAATGGTACAAGACTGATTTAAATCTACTCTTAGGGGAGGCACAAGTAAAGGAGCACGAAGGGAAGGCACTGTCTTCTCCCTGGGTACAATCTGGGAGGGCTTCACAGAGTAGGTGACCTTCTAGCTGGCCTTGAAGGACAAAGGTAGAAGATGTGGGAGAACCCTGTGGAAGGCGGTCTAACAAAGCTTGGGAGGTGGGACTTTAAGGGGATAATGCTGAGCCAATCAGATGTTGCAGACATACAAGTGACCCAACTGCAAGACACATTGTGGAGAGAGAGATGAAACATCTGGAAAAACAACCATCTTTGGGCCTGCAGTGTCAGAAAGCATATTTTTAAATCAATCAGTGCTCCGCGAGTGCCTCCTGCAAGGTGCTGGCTTCTAGGACTTGCTGTCAGCAAAGAGGCTTCCTGTCGGCTAAAGCTGGAGGATGCAGCCCTCCACCCCACCATTCACTTGGGAGCAGGATAAGGTCATCACCAGGGACATCACAAAGACTAGGGCACAGGAAAAGGAGGTGGGTGAAGCAGATTTAGAGTTAAATCTTGGCATTGTCATTTTCTGGGGTGTGGCTCTGGGCAAGCCAGCTATTCCACGGAGCCTGTTTTTCTTTCTGCACAATTGGGATGTGGGCACCTGCCTGGCAGGATGGCCAGAAGGCAAGGATGAGAGGACTTATCCCCAAAAGCCCCAGCTGGGGCTGTATACACCACAGATGCCTGAGAACATTTACCAGGAGTAGGACCCAGCCTTTTGTGACACCGCTTAGATTCAGGAGTGAGTCTGCCATGAATCCATTCTAATTTTAACAATTGAAAAATGACTCAGGGTCTGAAGAGGGCCTGGGAGTGATTTCAAAGCTTACTCCAAGTTGGGTCTGTAGGTGGGCTAATAGATGCAATCAACTTTACGTTTCTCTTAATGGCTTTCTTGATGAAGGGAAGCAGCGAGTAGCAGCGATTATGCTGGAATAACTGTCGTAGAACCTTGGCAGCCAGAAGCCAGGTTGGCAGGCCCAGCCATGCGGGCTGAGGGCAGAAGACGGGTGCTGACATCCCGAGGCCTGTCTGTCAGGCTGATGGGCGGCCAGTCTGGCTGCAGAGGTTTTCCTTCTGACATAGGACGAGCCACAGACTGTGCTGGTCCTGGTGGACCTGTCTTTGAATGTGGCAGGATATCTAGCAAGAATTAGGTATCTACTCCATTCCCGGAGACAGAAAAGCTCCAGGGGGCCACTGTCATTTTGGATTCCAGTGATTGAGCAGACCATCTTGAGAGGATCATGTTCTTGCTGCCCAGCTGGGACTCCGAATGGCTTTCCTTTTGAGACCTGCCAGATTCCAGCCCTTTTCCAGCCTGCCACAGCTCTCTTCTTCTCTGAGCAGTGATGGGCCATTCCTAAAACCCATTTGGGTAGAAGAGATTCTGAACAGAACAGGGCAGTGGTTTTCTCACACCCACTGATAAAGAAGTATCAGACTCAATTATAAAGTATCAGACTCAAGTATAAAGACTCAATTAGATTTTTATCGAAATGGATCTGTTCTGGGTGTTTAGAGAAAGAGAGCTGTAATGGTTTAGGGGAAGTTGAAAGGAAGGAAAAGGATGTGTTCAGAATACAGGTGTGCATTCTAGAAGGCTCCACCCCGGGGTCTTTGTGTGGAAACTGAGTTCTCCGAACCTCAGTTTCTTTATCTGTAAAGTGGGAAGGGGGGGCACTGGCTCTGACTCCTCTCACAGGATAATTTTATGCTTAAATCAGATAATGGTGCTGGAAAGGGGTTGAGAAAGTCAAGATAGGAATAGCTGAGATTGTGAAGTATTTCTGTAACAAAGCCCAAACTGCGGCAGTTGTCTGAACGAGGGAAGAAGGAAATCATGAAAGCTACAGAAAAAGCAGTGTTATGAAAATAATGGGAAATAAAGTAGGTCTCATTTAGGTTTTAGGAATAAATAGGGCAGTGGATGTAAAGATTGAGCTATCTATTCTTGTTTTTCAGTCAGAATTTACTTTTCAGGGCAGATCATAGGCAGTTGGATTCTTTCATCCTATGTAAGTTAGAAGGCAGAATGTCAGAGATTTAAAGCCCACCAGAACACACAAATAAATATATCCTGAACAGATTTTCTTACGTGGCTTGGATGTGTATAAGAAGCCAGTTTCAACGCTTTCCGATGTTTGTGTGGTGTAAATAATCGTAATTGACATAATAGTGCTAGGAAGAACACAGCAGTGCCACAAACCCCTAGCATTCTAACTCCTCTGGAGAAAAGCCAGGCTAGGAGACATCTGGAATAGAGATATTTTAAATGATGCTGGCCCCTCTGCTGGCTGTAGCAGTTTGCTTTCTCCAGTCCAGCTCTTTCTGTTTGGAGCTGTATAAGGTCTTCTAGAAACCCGGGATGTGGGAATCCTACTTTATTATGTAGGTGCCCTGGAGCCACCATGAATTTGCCTAGTTAGACCACAGCGTGTCCTAGCATCAGCCCCACCAGCATCTTTAGGGTGAACGCATTCCATGGACCTAACCTCTGTTCTAAGCACTTACAGTAGTAAATCATCTATTTCTCATCAAGGCCTTACGAGGTAAGCGTTTTTATTGCCCTCATTTTTCAAATGAGAAAACTGAAGCACGGAGAGGTTCAATAACCTGTCTAAAGTTACATGGCTAGTAACTAATTCAAACGAAGGTGCTCTGATCCTCGGGCCCACATCCCTATCCACTGTGCACCACCCTCTTTGTGTCTGACTTCTAAAGGGACCTCAAAAGACCAACTGTCCATTCACCTCCCTTCCCACAGATAAACTTATCATTACCCCCATTTTACAGATGAGAAAGTTGAGTCCCCACATTACAGATTGAATGTTTGTGTCCCCCACAATATTTATATGTTAAATCCTAACTCCTGCTGTGTTGGTATTTAGAGGTGGGGCCTATGGGAGGTGATCTGGGGTCTTTGGAAGGCTCTGCCCTCACGAGTGGGATTAATGCCCTTATAAAAGGGACTCCAGAGAGCTCACTTGCCTCTTCCACCATGTGAAGTTGTACCAAAAGGTGGATGTCTCTGAACCGGGAAGCAGACAAGCCCTCACCAGACACCAAATCTCCTGGCACCTTGATCTTAGACTTCCCAGCCTCTGGAACCGTGAGAAATTTCTGTTGTTCATAAGCCACCCGGTGTACAGCAGAGCGAATGGATGAAGACACCCATGAAGAAGGGAGCCTTGACTTGCTAAGCCACACGATGGGACTGCAGGAGAGCCAGAACTAGAATAGGTCTTCATCACAACAGTGACTTCCTCCAGAAGATTTTTGCCCTGATTTTTGTTTGTTTTTCCTCTTTCTGAGAGAGTGACATCAACACCAACGTCTGGCCCACCTGGAGCTCTTCCTTCTCATGCCCATTGTGCTTTGCATTCTCCTCTTCTAGAATCAGCACATCCTCCTTGTGTTGCCAGGCGCACCCTGGCAGCCAGGACCCTTCCCCAGCGTGCCCCTCCACAGAGGGCTGTACACGTGTTACAGGTCGGTTGGCAGAAACCCTCACGAGCTGTGATTCCAGTGTGGGTGCTCAGAGGGTGGTCTGAACAATTAGGAAAGGAAGTGCTGGTCTCTGGGGGTCACTCTCATTTAGCCAAGAATAGGACCTGCTGGACTGACCTTGCTTACTCTGTTGAGAAAGTTACTAGACTGGCTAGGTCCAGGGAACTGGGAACTTAGCAAATGTGAACTCCACGAAGGTATTTGACAAAAATCTCTCGTAATTTTTCAACTAGGTAGAGAAGATGGTCCATTTAAGTGCTTCTGTTGTTTGCATCTCAAACCCAAAAGGTGTTAAAATGTAACTAGTCTGTGATGGTTGTCCATAGGACTCTGTTCATTGGGCCTTTACATTTTAAATATGTATATATACACACACATATATGTATATATACACACATATGTACATATACACACGTATACACATGTATATATACACATGCACGTATATATACACACATATGTACACACACACATATATTTAAAAGAAGGTATACATTCTTCTTTAATCAGTCATTTGAGGAAGGTTGTAGATGTCATATTGGTCAAATTTTGCTGATGGTGTCAAGCTACGAGGAGTAGCAAATATTTGAGATGACAGAACCAGAAAACAAATTTCCTCTTGTTATGTTCACCCCGTTGCTTCAGGATTCCAAGATTTATTTTTCAGGATTCACTGTATCATCTGGCACGTGGGTTCAGGACAGGACCAAGTGGATGAGGCTTAGAGGACTGTCAATGTGCAGAGACTGAGGCCCTGGTTGGCCCTGACTCGTGATCTCTGGAGGGAGGGAGCCGTGGGGGTCTGCTGCTTAGCCCATGTGTTGGTATAAATACTGGCCACACAGGTCGGCAGGCTGGAGTCCCTGGGTCATTGAGAGTGCGGCCTCTTCCAGGGTGTGTGCCGGGAAAGGCGATGCCTGTGAGGCCATCGAAAGTGGCCACAGACTAGAGAGAAGGTCCTACTGGTGACCTTAGCTTTGTCTTAGGTATCCCCCCGCCTTCTACAGATGCTTATTAAGACTGTTGTGTGCCAGGCACTGCCGTGGGTGCTGGTGGGTAGTGTCAAAAATGGTCTCTGTCTTCATGGAACTGATGAGTCCGTGTCTTCTACAACATGTGTGTAGTTGGTGCCAGGGGACTATGGGATGGTGCCATCAGGCTGGTTGTGGGTAAAATCCAGACATACCTGAGGTAGGCAGCCATGTGGCCTTGAGCTGGCGAACACAGAGATGTGACCAAAAGGAGGAGCCAGGAGAGGAAGGGCCGTTTTACAGAGTAGTGCATTCTGCTTTGGGTGGGGCAGTTTGAGGAGGAGGTAAAAATGCAGCAGCTGGCCTTGAGGAAAGCACAGGATTTCATTCTTAGGGCAGGGAATCCAGGCAGAGGTCATTGCATGGATAGAAGACAGATCTGTAAGGAGAGCAGCTTTGCACTGGGGTAAAGTTTCTCTCTACCACAGACAATGTTTTTGGTAAATGTTATTGTAAAGTATTGCAAAACATATTTGGTTTTGATCTTTTGGGATAGAAAGATTCCATTATTTTGGAATCGCAAGCCTCCTTTTCCAGAATGAGAACAAATGAGGATCAATAGATGTCATCGAATACCGTGAGCAATTTCTGTTCGGGGACTTTTAGTCAATAGTGCGCCGGTGGAGTCCATCTCCACTATCGAACTTTTCCCAGCTGGGAAGGCAAATGCATACTTACAAGATCATTTGCATCTTTTGAAAAACCATCCTAACGACAAACTTTCATATTTGGAGAGCTTGTGTTAAACGGAAAAAAAAGAGATAACTTGTAGTGTTTTTATCTTATTATAGAAGTCATTTATGTTTATTGTAGAAAAATTGGAAAATGCAAATAAAAATCACTCACAACCCCACTATTTAACATAATCACTGTTGATATTGTGGCGTGTATCATCACACTTTTTGAAAAGCAAAATTCAGATGATCTGCTGCTTCCTACTTGTCCTTTGTTCTTTAACTTTGTATCAGAAGAGTTTTCCAGGCCATTTCAGAACCTCTACGCCCTATTTTTCGGTGGCTTCCCAATATTCCATGAGGCCATAGTTAATTTGGATAATCTTGTGTTTTTGAACATGTGAGTTGTTTCCAGTTTTGTGTGTGTGTGTGTGTGTGTGTGTGTGTGTGTGTGTTTGTAATTTTAAGCAATGCTGCAGCAGACAGCCTTGAAACAAAGTATGTGTCCCCATCTTCACCTTCTCCACGATTAGTTCTTTAGACTAAGGGGATGCAAAATTTTAGTATTTTAATGCGTTGCTGTCTCTGCCATTTCTGGAGAGCTTTCTTTGTACCAGAGACAGGTGCTTTAATGTGCATTATCTCATTTAGCTTTCATAACATAAATAGGAACTATTATTGTTCTTGTTTTGAGATGAAACATCTGAGGCTTATAGAATTTTAGTAACTTGCCCAAGACCTCAGAGCTAAGACATACAGGGGACCAAGCCCGCTCAGCCGCCTGCAGGGCCCACATGGAAGCCTCAGATAACAATGGATGAGGGTGTGTGTGTGTTGGGGGTGGGGGGGTCGGCTTTCCTGGAGTATATAACTGGGAATTATTATTAAATAAAAACAAACGGAAAAAAGCTCTGCCAATTGGGCGGTCGGTAAGCTTTTATTTTGCACTTCTTTGTGTATCGGAAAGGTTGAATGTATTTCAATGTTCAATGAGCCCTCTGTTTTAGTGAATTGACATGTCACATCTGTTGCCTGTTTTGATTAAAATGGGTAGCTCTTTCCTACTGATTTGTGAAACTGCTTTTTATATATATTAAAATCCTTCTCCACTCCATGTATGTGGCACATATTTTTTCCTGTTTTTTCTCTTGCCTTTTAATGTTGTTATTTTTTTTAACATAGGGGTTTTAAGAATTTCACATAGCTAGATTTATTTATATCAATGGTTTCTGCTTTTGGTGTCATGCTTAGAATGTCCTGCAAATGCTCCATGGCTTTATAAATAATCCACTTAGGTTTTCTTTTGTTTACACTAATGGTTTAATTTTTTAATATTCAACTCTGTGATATATTTAGAACTTATTTTTTAATGACATGAACCTCTAATGATGCATATATTTTCCAAAATGATTAATCTACTGTCCCAATATCATTTGTTGAATAACTTATTTCTCTACTTAAGGAAATCACACTGGAAATGCTTGCTCTGTTTCTGAATTTTCTTTTTCCCATCAGTATGTCTGGGGCTTTCTGGATCAGTGCCCCACTATTTAAATCACTTTAGCTTTATATTGTACTTTAATATCTGATAAGGTAAATCCTCTCCATAATAGTACTTCTCTTTCCAAGTATTTTTTTTTACTGTCCTTATTTGTTTATCCTTATGCTAGAAACTTAGAATCAACTTCACTGAGTTCTAAAAAATATAATAATAGAGTTGAACGTAGAGATTGATTTGGAGAAAATAACAAATTTTACAGTATTGAGTCTTCACATTCAGGAACAGGGTCCATTTTTTTCTTTCACTCTTACCTCTTTTATATCCCTCTGAAAAAATTAGGAGTTATTCATTCATTCAACAAGTATTTCTTGAGCAGCTCCAGACTGTAGACTTTGTCATATAAATCTACTCATTTCACTAATTGCTCAGTGTTTTCTATCTTTGTTACTATTGTGAGTGATATCTTTTTATTTTATAATGGTTCCCCTTCATTACTGTATTTTCTAACTAATCACTGCTGGTATGTAGGAAACTGATTTGTGAATATTACTTTCATAACCAGCCACCTAACTGAATATTTTCATTGGTCCCAATAGTTTCTCAAGGGTTCCCTTGGATTTTCCAGGTACAGTCATACTTTTTTTGCAAGTAACAATACTTGTGCCTCTTCCTTTCCGATATTTTTACCTTGCTCCTCTGTCCACAGATTGAACTGATGGACTGACTGCTGTTTTACTGTTGCTGGGCACGCTGGCTGCGGTCTGTGACAGCCTTTGTTGTGTCCTGGAGGTACCTTCTGCACTCATATACTAAGAGGGTTTGGTTTTGTTACTGGAGAAGAGAAATGAGTGCTGAATTTTAAGTGCCTTTTCAGCATCGACAGTATGAACTGTTTGCACTTCTGAGTCTTTTCAGCAGGCAAATGGACAACTTTGTGTCCGTAGCTTGACTGTAAACCCTAGAGGGTGGGGACTGTCCTCAGGGCCATCTACAGTCATTCATCCCCAGCCAAACTGAGACCTTGTGGCCGAACAAAACCATCCCCGTGCTCCCCGCAGCAGGTGTTCAGTCACCATGTGTGTTGGAGCCAGTCTGGCGTATTCCGTCACTGGCCTGAGTTTTAGGAGGGTTCTAAAGATCCCTCGCAGTTTGGAGGCGGGGTGGCAGTGGAGCCTCACCTCGCCATGTGCACTAATTAGGAGGGCATCAACATGAGGAGGTATTTCATCCCGTTTTCCAGGTGAGGTGAGTATCACGTTTGCCTCATGGAGGAACTGAATTACAATGCCATAGACATGTAAATTGCGGGCCATAAAGTGCTTGTCAAGTACTAATTGCAGCCTTCCTGAGCTCTGGTATTACCAACCTCATGATTATGCCAGCTGCTGGGGGGCAGGCAGGCTTTCCAGCAAAGCACCTCGCAGTAAAGATGCTGCCGGGATGGGGCAGATGTTGTCTGGGGAATTAGACCTGCTTTCTAAATAAATAAATCGTTAGGGTGCCAGGCGATGAGCAGGACAGTGGTTGGAAGTGCCCCCAGGACAGGATGAGTTGATTTTGCCAAAACCAAGTTATTCTAAAACAATTTGGTTGAAAACACTATGATCAAGTGAAAAGAAGGTTCAAAACGATGAGTTGGCCAAAAGTGAATAGTCCCTAACACTGCATTTTCCTGTCGTGGTAATTTTGGTATTGGTACACTGTTTATTCAGCAAATATTAACCATCTACCGTGAGCCACGTATTGTTGTAGGCAATGGGGGTATGTTTGTGAACAAA
The DNA here is from genome assembly GCF_964194185.1 of Rhinolophus hipposideros. Taxonomy (NCBI): domain Eukaryota; kingdom Metazoa; phylum Chordata; class Mammalia; order Chiroptera; family Rhinolophidae; genus Rhinolophus; species Rhinolophus hipposideros. The sequence goes on along the minus strand of NC_138057.1, from coordinate 54,972,970 downwards.
ACAAAGATCCTCCATAGAGAGTTTACGTGCTACGCACAATGCATAAATAAATACTACATCTTAGTTAGCTGGCCATAAACCATGCCAGGTGGTCATGGTACTAGAAAGGCAAAATAAAGCAGATTATGGGGATGAGTGGTAATGACTTAGGGGCTGGGTGAGCTGCGGTGTGTAGAAAAGGCCTCTCTGAGGTAACACTTGAGCAGAGATTAGACAGAGGGAGACCGAGAGCCCGTGACGTAGGGATATCCAGGCTAGTGAAAGAGCAGCTGTGGGGGCGCTGAGGCAGCCTGCTTAGGGCATTTGGGACCAGCCAGGACGCCCTTGGTGCTGGAGCAGAGTGATGGAGGAGCTACAGGCTCAAGCTGGAGAAGGGGAAGGGCTGGGTCCTCGGGCTTTATGGCCATGGGACAGTCAAGGATTTTGAGGAGAGAGATGATATGATTTGACTTGTATTTTAGGCCCATTTTCCAAACTTTGTCTTTAGGTATTTTGGGTTCATTTCTCAATTTTTTTTTATTTTTATTTTTGGGCAGAGCAGGCATAATTGGCTGAAAGTGACAGAGATATAAAAAGAGAAAAAGTAGCCAACAACTACCACAGAAACCAGAAAGGAATTTGGAAAATTGGCAACAGTGCTTGAGTACCTGTAAGATGTTATAAACCCGTCTCAGATTATTAATATGGGAAAAGCCACTGAGTAGGACTCCACTTTTGACCAGATTGTTGTCTGGATTAGGCCTGCATTTGTCCTGGGGCTGCCGGACACCTCCTTTTGGTCAGGATCCTGGGTCTGGAGGAATGTAAGTGGCTCAGACCCGTCTTCTTGAGCTGAAGGTAAGCACTCCAGATGGCAGGACTTGGGCCAGGGCTTCAAAGAGTGCACTAGTCCTCTTGGCCAAGTGAACCCGTCGTTTCACCTTTAGTGCTACTCCTATTGTTTCATAGGCCTGTAAGGCAGGACAGGTTGGACCAAGGGCTTATGTTACGGTGGCTTGCACGGCTTTCGTGAGTAGGCATGCTCTCCTCCTCAGCAGAATGTCAGGGCAATCGCTGTCACTTGGGGACTGTGTTGATTGTTGATGAGTTTAAGCTCGGGCAATGTCACTGCATCTGGGCTTGGGAATCCTGTGGAGGGTTGGGTGTACTTCATCCAGCAGCAGGTCATTAGGCTCCTTTTGTGTTCCAGGCACCGTCCTGGGCACCACAGGGAACCACTGAGCAGAGCTTAGAAAGCCTTCCTGTTCCCTCCCTAGAGGATGACGGAGACCAAAATGACCCAACATCATGAGCCGGGCAAGGCCCACAGCACCCCGAGGACGCAGTGTCTGGCTGTTAAGCAAAGTTTATAAACCTTTGCTTCTTTCTGAGAGGATTGATGTGGGTGTGTGTGAATAGCATTTGCAGTGGTGACTTGTGGGCCCCAAATGAGGCTTTGTCCTTCCAGAAAGCATTACCATTTATCTCCTCCTCAGCAGGGCTCCTTGTGACCTTCAGAGATCGCAGCTGAAGAACTAACGCTGAGTGTAGGTCAGGCAGGGGCTTGTTCACTGAGCGGTGCTTTATAGCAAAATCAAAGTGATATCGGCGATGACACGAGGTTTCCATGTGCAGTTAGGCCTCCTTTCTTCAGGATTTCAGGATAGGAATTGTACTGCGGCAGTTATTTTCACAGAACCGAGGTTTCTACGTTTAGACATCAGAAACTGTTTCCTTTTATTATAAACTATTGGCCATTTTGTGTTCCTTTCTAAAATATTTTTATTCCTTTTTTTAACATAACATTTTTTTTTTCATACGTGTGCTCATTGTAGGAAAAAAACCAAGAAAGTACTTATACGCAATGACGAATTTCTCCGTCAATTTGCTCCTTTCTGAGACCAGGGCTATCAGCATCCCACCTCCTAAGATGTGGTGCTTTTAATTTAATCTTTTGTAGATGATTCAAGAGCTTCATCTCAAGTCTCATTAGTTGCGATCTACTTCACTCTGGGGACTTAGGTGGGGCATGTAGGATTTTTGCCCTTGTCCTATGATTCTTGAGTATAAAAAAAGGGCTGTGTATGATTATCGATTTTGTTGTGTGTTTTTTCATTCTCTTGGTGCCTGCTAGCACTTTCTGTTGCTGTATGGAAACCTTCCTTGTATTCCTTTTGCCTCTCTCCCTGCACCATGTTTTCTTAATTCAAAGATGCACGTCTTCCCTTGACATTTTAATGTTTTTTGAAACTGGGGTGTGTCTTTCCAGCGTGCAGAGGAATACATTCTGATGAAGATTACCATCATCCGTGTGGAGATAGGGCCTCATCTATTTTCCACCTCAGTTGCTATGGTCACTTGTTTCGTTAGAGACCTTACACTTGCTTGAATTTTAACTTGCATTTGCATGCCTACATTAGGGCTTATTATGTGTTCGAAAAGATTACACTATAATGAAGTAATACAATTATTGTGAATGCAGAAGATTGCCTGTCACACGCCAGGCAGGGTGATTAAAGGCAGCAGAAATTCCCAAATCTCTCCGAACGGATCATAGAATCTTCAGAGTTAAGGGAGGTAGACGTGACCAAATTTTGTGTAATGGGGGAATATCAAGTGCTGGAGATTATGAAAAGCTTAGGACTGATTTTCAAACGAAACTGTTTAGTTTCCATCAATAGATAACTGAATTAAGAAAAAATGAGACTACAAATAACCTAATGGGAAATTCAGATGAAAGCCCCTTATTCTGAATATTGCCTGAGAATTAGTCTGTCAGTTTGAAAGGTGCTAAAGGGGTCAAGGTCAGGGAGTCTGGGTTATGAACAGCAATGTGTCAGCTTTATGCTGTGCGTGTCGGGCCCAGGCAAGCACTGACGTGGAAGAACCTTGAGAATCTTCATCCGACAAAGGCTTAGATTAAAATTTAGAGTATGATACTGAAGGACAAAGTGGTCTGGATAAATCTGTGCTTTTTGTTGATCAGTAAAAAAATTTCTGTGATTTCACTTAGAAAGGAAGGAAACCTGTCACGTGCTACAACTTGGATGAACCTTGAGGACATTATGTTAAGTGAAATAAGCCAGTTCCAAAAAGATAGATACTACTATATGAGGTATCTAGAGTCGTCAGGTTCATAGACACAGAAAGTGGAATGGTGATTGCCAGGGGTTTGGGTGTGTGGGGAATGGGGAGTTATTAGTTAATGGGTGTAGAGTTTTAGTTTTGCGAGATGAAAAAGTTCTGGAGATTGGTTGTTCAACACCGTGAAAATACTTAACATTACTGAACTATACACTTAAAAATAGTTAAGATGGTAAATTTCATGTTATGTGTATTTTACCACAATTGAAAAAAAGTATATTTGTGTTCTTTTGGTGAGGGCACCACCATCCCATAGTTCTGTAAACAGGTAATCTTTGACCCCTCCCTCATGCCCCCAGACCTTGTAGATTTTATCTCCTATTTCTCCAACTTTCACCTTCTTGCTATCTGTTCTATTACAGCCTAAGCTACTATCAGCTTCCCCAGACCGCTGTGATGACCTCTTAAACATAGTCGCGTGGCTTTCCTCCTGTCCTCAAATACTTTTCCAGATTGAACTGTTCAAAGTCTGATTGTATCAGGCCCTCAGTTAAAAGCCTTCAGTGATTAGGGCAATACAAATCAAAACCACAATGAGAAGCGTTTTCACATTACTAGGATGGCTAGAATCAAAAAGTCAGATAATAACAAGTGTTAGTGAGGATGTGGAATAATTGGAACCTTCAGACACTGCTGATGGGAATGTGAAATCATGCTGTCACTTTGGAAAAAGGCTGATAGTTCCTTAAATTATAGAATTGCCATATGACCCAGGAATTCCACTCCTAGATATGTACCCAAGAGAAATGAAAACATGTCTACACAAAAACTTGTACATGAATATTTATAGCAGCATTATTTATAATAGCCAATAAGGTGGAAAAAGTCCAAAGGTCTGATGAATTGGTAATCAAAATATGGTATATCCATAAAATTAAACATTATTTGGCCATTAAAAGGAATAATGTGCTGATATATGCTACACCGTGGATAAACCTTGAAAAAATTATGATAAGTAAAAGAACAAGCCAACTATAAAAAGACCACATATTATGTGATTTCATTCATATGAAATGTCCAGAACAGGCAAATCTATGGAAGAAAGTAGACTAGTGGTTGCTTAGACCTGGAGACGTAGGGGGTGGTTTCTGAAGGGTACAGGCTTTCTTGTGGAGGTGATGGAAATGTTCTAAAATTGATTACACTGATGGTTGCACATATGTGTGAATATAATAAAAACCATTGAATTGTATACTTTGAATGGGTGACTTGTGTGATACATGAATTATGTCTCAATAAAGCTTTTTTGTTTGTTTTGTTTTTTAAAGTCCTAAGTGGCCTCCCCATGTTCTTAGGAAAAAGTCCAAAATCCTTCAATTGCCCTTGGTGTCTTGCCTGATTGGCCTGGACCTTCTTCCCTGCCCCATCTCAGCTGGAGGCATGAAAAGCTGCCCTCGGCTGGTCAGCATCCTTTCCACCCTACCCAGTCACTTGCTCAGTTCCCCTCGGTGAGTTCACCTAGTTCTAGCTAGTTGAGATCCCAGCTCAAACATCACCTCCTGGAGGAAGCCTTTCCTGACTCCGTGTACGAGGTTCCCCATGATATGTATGCACTTACTGCTTCCTGCACGTCTGGGCTTAATTGACTGTGCATGCCAGCCTCCTGTCCTCGGTCTGTTCTCTATGTTCTCTGTCCTCAAGTCTTAGCAATCATGCTCCGTAAGTATTTGTAGAATGATGAATCCATAACATCTTAGGTGTTAAGATTTATGGTATTCATGTGCTGCCTTCTTCCTAAAGTGACTCAAGGCACCTTAAAACAAAACAGAATGAAATTGCAGCTCATGAAATGACTTAATTAAAATAGTAATTAAACTATTAATTTTTAATTAATAGTACATAAATAAATAAATAAAAATATTAATTAAAATAGTGGGTTCTATAACCAAAAAGAGATGGACTGATCAGTGGAACAGAAACAGAAGTGTGCCCAAATAAACGCAATCATTTCACATACAAGAAATGTTATATGTAAAATAATTGAGAAAAGCTGGCTTATTCAACAAAGGGTGTTGAGGATGACCGGTTAATTACATTTAAAAAGTTAGAACGGTAAAACAGCCCAATTAAAAAAATGGGCAAGCACAATGGAAAAAACTGATAAATTTGAACACAATATTTAAAGACATCTGAAAACCAAAGCCACCATTATATTAACTTGGGCTCCCAGGAAAAAGACTCTGATATGGAGAAGTACCTGCAGAAGGTTTATTGGGGAGTGCTCTGGGGAGAGTCAAATGTTATCCGGAGAGGATGGCAGGAGTGGGGAGATAGAGAGGCAATAGCCTTGCGGTTTCAAGCCTCAGGTCATCCCATGGGGAGCCCTGGAACTGGAATGGCCCTTAAGAGCTGTCCCAAATTGATGTAATGGGCCTGGGTCTTTATTTCCCTGCATTGCCAGTCACTGGCTGCGGGCTGCCCCCTGGGATGAGGCAGTTCCCTGAGGCTGAGAGCAAGTTCCAGTAAGGGACTCAGTTATGAGCCAGCAGCAGCAGATGTTCCCAGCAATGGTGGGGACAGGCATCTGGGCCCAGCAACGTGGACCTGAATGGAGCCCTCCAGGATCCACTACAGCCATGAGCAACAGCCAGCGTGAATATTTCCAACATAGACGTCTTAGATCAGACGCCCCGGAACACTGATTCTGAGCAGAGATCTACACGCACGGCTTACTGCATGCCGGGGAATTTTCTGGAACACACCTGTGAGGGAAGGAGGAGGCAAGATGGGGCTGGCAGAGAAGATGAGCTTCCAGGCATTTGAAGCAGCGGCCTCACCTGATCGCCCAGGGAGCTCTACAACTAGGACAGCCCCCAGATTTGTTCTAAATCGAGGCAAGGGTACAGGGTCTTTATACCCCCATGTGGAACAGTTACCGGACATGGGACGGCATGGAAACCGGGGTAAAGCAGCTCACTTTGGCCAAGGGCAGTCACTGGAGAGGGCGCAGTTGCGAGGTCAGCAGCAAGCACTCCCCACAGCTGGGGACAGGAGTCAGGTCCTGACGGGAGGATCTGGGCGGTGTACCACAGCCGGCATCCACCCCGTCCGGTGCTTCCGCCACTTGCATTCACTTTCTTTGACTAGTAAGTTCACCCCATCTGGAGGCCTTCTCCAAAATTCTGTGGTCTCTTTTCCTAGGAAACTTCCAAGGGGAAGTTAGTGAGATATATTTCAGCTCCCACCACTAGGGCTGGTTTTAGGGGACACCTGATACTCATCATCTCTCTCCTTTGTTATCTATTCTGATTACCACAGCATCTCTGCTGATCTAGGTGGTTCACTAGGTAAGGTGACCTTGAGGGCTGTGGGTCCTTGAACACCGTGTTTTTCTCAGGCCAGGAGTGCTGCACTGTCCATTTACCGTCAAAATTGGACAAAGGACCACCGAGAGATATCTCAGTGGATCACCTAGGGACATAACCACTGGGTGGGTCTGTAGACCTAATAGACTCATTATGCCCTGGATCTGGGCCAGAACTCCTTTTATTGGCTATAGCCCATATAATTCCATTCTAATGGGGATGGGTTTGGGGGTGGGGCATAATGATCCTTTGGGTCCCCAGATATCAATATCAATTCAGACCCTGTGTTTAACGATCTTCAAAATGTGTAGGTCTTTCTCTTTCCCAAGTTTATGATTACCGGAATAAGTTCTGTGCATCCCTCTGGGGAGAGACTGAAGGCATTGTTATTACGTATACTTACTGTGGTGTTATAGGGTCCTTCTGCATGGGAATCCCTATCCTCTCCTTCAGAGATTTTCTCATCTGAAAAACTTCTCAGGTCCATAAAATGGGCAAGGGATTATAATTTGTTTAGTGGGACAGCTGCCTTCAGCCTCCTGATCATCCAAGTGATTTTTCACTTTTCGTTGGTACAAATTAAGCAGTACTCTTGTTGGCTGCCTATCTATCTTTCTCCTAGGAACACTGTGTTCTGTTAACCATCTTCCTAGATCTCTATGGAACAGGTCCCTCAGACTGCCCTTCTGATCTTGCCGCTTATTATAATCACACCCACCTGGCTTCTAACAGTTAAGTGCTGCTGACTGGCCTCTTATTAGTTGGGATCCATCCTGTCATCCCCACTGTTGTCAGGGAGTCCAGTCTGTAACAGCATTTTCTGCCATCAGCTCTGGCCGACAGAAGAGAGCCACCACAGGGCATCTCGTGATGCTGCTCCCCTCCACTGGGTACCCCCCACCCCTACCCCAGCAGAACGTGGTCTCCTGGTAGGTTTTCTGGCCTTGGTAGTCTGTCCACTCTAGCATGCTCATTTCTCTACACTCTTTGATCCCTTCTTCCACTATCCTCATGGGAGTTTCTGCTTCCCTTAGTGTGGGCTAGGAATGCAGGTGGCCCCTAAAAGCTGAAATAGGCGAGGAAACACATTCTCCCCTCGCAGCCTCCAGAAGGAACCAGCCCTAATGACATCTTGACTTTAGCCCTGTAAGATTTTGGACTTCTGTCTCCAGAACTATAAAAGAATATATTTGTGTTGTTTGAGACCACTAAGTTTGTGGTGATTTGTTACAGCAGCAATAGGAAACGAATTCAGACCTGAACAGAAAATTCACCAAAGAATAAATATAATACAAATATGGTTAAAATATATGTACCCTAGTTACAAATAGATATACCAGCTATCAAAAATCCAGAGTAAAGCAATAAGACACCACTTTAACCTATCATATTGGTAAAGATAAAAAATGGTAATTCCCACTGGTGGTGAGGATTAAATATGTATTTTCATACTGCCGGTAGGAGTGTTATATAGATTGGTATAGCTTTTCTGGAAGGGTATCTGAGAATATTTATCAAATGACTTTAAAATATATATCTTCTTTCATTTAGAAATTCCATTTCTATGACTTTATTTTAAGGTAATGTTTGGAGTATAATCTATGATAGTGAAAAATGGGAAACTCCTAAATATTAAAGGAGAGAGGACTGGTTGAATAAATATTGATATATCTATACAATATTTTCTGTATCCAGTCTTGAATAGAAAAATATTAATGACATTGTTAAATGAGAAAGGCAGGTCATGAAGTAGTATGTAAAATATATATAATCCAGATTTTATTAAAGTATGCATATAAACTACTTTAAAGGATATGCACCATAACTTTAATAATGGTTACTTCTTTTTTCAAAAAGATTTAAATTAAAAATATAGCTAACATACAATATTATATTAGTTTCAGGGGCACACCATAGTTATTCAACATGTATATACCTAAAGAAGTGATCACCATGATAAGGCCAGCAACCATCTGACACCGTTCTATGCTATCACAATATTATTGACTATATTCCTTATGCTGTACATTACATCTCCATGACTTACTTGTTTTCTACCTGGAAATTTGGACCTCTTATTCCCCTTCACCTTCCCCCCCTTTTAAATTTATCAATTATAGTTGACATTCAGTATTATTTTATATTGATCCCAGGTGTACAGCATAGCAGTTAGACATTTGTATAATTTGGGAAGTGATCCCCCTGACTAGTCTTAGCACCCACCTAGTACTATACAGTTATGACCATATCATTGACTATATTCCCTACACTTTACATCCCCATGACTATTTTGTAACTAACAGTGTGCACTTCTTAATCCCTTCACCTTTTGCACCCTGCCCCCCAACCTCCTCCCATCTACCTCCCCTCTATCAACAAACCTAGTACCCATCGGACACCATACATAGTTATTACAACATTATTGACTATATTCCTTATGCTGTACCCTAGTTCCCCATGATTACTGTGTAACAACCAATTTGTACTTCTTAATCCCTTCCACTTCTTTCATCCACACCCCCGACCCCCTCCCATCTGGTAACCATCAAAATGTTTTCTGTATCGATGAGTTTACTTCTGTTTCGTTTGTTAATTGTTTCATTAGATTCCACGTATAAGCAAAATCACATTGTATGTGTCTTTGTCTGTCTTACACTCCACTCAGCACAATACCCTCCAGGTCCATCCATGCTGCTGCTGATGGCAAGAACCCATTCCCTTCCATGGCTGAGCAATATTCCATGTATATATGTACCACCTCCTCTTTGTTCATTCTTTCATCAACAGACACCCAGGCTGCCTCCACATCTTAGCCATTGTAAACAATGCTGCAATGAACATATGGACGTACACATCCCCTCTAAGTAGCATTTGAGTTTCTTCAGATAAATACCCTGAAGTGAGATTACTGGGTTCTTCATCGTGTCCTCTTATAGACTTTGTTTTAAAATTTATTTTGTCTCGTATAAGTATTGCTACTCCAGCTTTGTTTTTGTTTTTATTTCCATTTTCATGAAATGCCTTCTTCCATCCCTTTACTTTCTGTCTGTGTGTGTCTTTCAATCTGAAGTGAGTCTCTTCTGGCAGCATATGTAAGGGTTTTGTTTTCTTGTCCATTCAGCCCTGAGGCTTGGGGTAGCTCTGCAAAAAGCCAGGACACCCAAGGCCTGCTGCCTCCTGCTGGCTCCCTTAAGGTTCAGTCCTTGATAAAGCCTCATGTGGTACATGAGTTGGGTGAGGGAGGGTCTCAGAGAGTCACTAGAATGGGAAGAGTTGCGCTTACCAGTTTTATGTAGACTCTGATTTGGTGCCAATGCTGAGCCTGAATCTATTCAGCAAAAGTCTCAGAGCTTACCAAGGCCAGCTGCTGCCTGCCTGGGGACCAAGGACTCTCTGATAGTTTTCCAAGAAAGAGTGCAATGCAGGAGGGGCTGGCTGCTTTTGGAGAAAGTGCCTCCAGCAGTGTGTGAGTTGGGTGGGACAGGGTCGCAGCTGAGTTAGCAGGGCAGAGCAGTGGAGCTCACCAGGCCAATCAGATTCAGATTTGGCCTGTGGGGGTGGGCTTAACATAGGAAAGATGGCACCTGCCTGCCAGCTGCTCAGGTGGAGGACCCTTCACTGAAAAAATGCTGACTGTCCTCCATTCCTCCCCCTGAAGACATACACCTCAGTCTGCTCCCCGTATGTCCCGAGGCCCCCCGAGTCACCATCCCTCCACTGGAGCCCAAGGTAATTGCCTGCGAGTGAGTCTGTGTGGGCTGTTTAAGAGGACGCCCGGGTTTCCCACAACCTTCCATCTCACCCGAATGGTCGGAATCCATGGTGTTTTTCACATCCAGATGTTGTGGGGGCTTCTCTTCCCGGCACCAGTACTCTGGGCTGGAAAGGCCAGTGTAGGGCTGCGGTCTCACTCTCCCTTGAGGGGAACCTCTGTGGCTGAGATATCCCTCCAGGTTGTCAACTGTCACAGGAAGGGTTGGGGCCCAATCCGCATCACTGTCCCTCCTACCAGTTTCGACATGGCTTTTTTCTTTATATTTTTAGTTATAGGACTTCTGTTTGGCTAGACTTCAGATGGTTCTCCAAGCTGATAGTTCTGTAATTAGTTGTAATTTTAATGTGTTCGTGGAAGCACACAGGCACAGTGTTTATCTACTCCACTATCTTGGATCTCTAACGATAGTGGTTACTTGTGATGTTACAATTTAATTTCAGTTTTAATCTATATCAGAAGTCAGCAAACTACAGCAGTAGTTTTTTTGTTTTTGTTTTTTTTAAGTCTGCAAGCTAAGAATGGTGTTTACATTTTTTAAAAAGTTGTGTTTTTTTTAAAAAAAGAATATGTGACAGAGATCATATGGTCTGCAAATACTAAAATATTTACTATCTGGGCCTTTATAGAAAAAGTTTACTGACCCCTGATCTATATCTTCTAATTTTCTGCAGTGAATACCACTGTTAAAAATGTAAAACAAACAAAAAAGATTTATAAAAATTTCCATAGTGTAGTGGTTTAAAATAAATAGATCATTGGAAATTTTTAAAAAATACTAAAAGGAGGATCATAAAATGAAGAAATGAACAAAGTAAATACAGAGAAATGTGTACAAAAGGTCTTGCACGCTTGCTAAAAGTAAGTCAGAAATTTGGCGCTGTACTGTACAGTGGCCAAAGCCGAATATATACGTGATCTATAATATCAAAACACCCCAGCTGTTCAAGAGAAGTATAGTAGTTTTTCTTGTCTGAGATAATACCACCTCTGAAGCTTTGTAAAGTGAATTTCTGGTGTGATCAGATTTGGAGTATTTTGCCAGAGGGAGAATAAATTCACTTTGAATATATGGAAGAACAATTCTCATGAATAAAATTCTTAAATTTCAGGACATGACATCCCTTATGCTGCTCAAAGCCCTTGTCTGCTTCCTTTCTGTTTCTTGTTGGTTTCATAAGGGTGTTCTGGGTGAGTGAGTTGGGGCCAACAACTTGTACGTATGTGACCTGTGATCACTATGAGCCACAACTGTTACTGTGTGTTATTCATGAGGTCACATGTTGTTCCCTAACCTGACCGCCACCAGTCCCAAAGCCAGGGCTTTCTCCCTTCTGCACGACTTGAACAAAGTGCTCTGCACACATAGACCTGAAGGAGACTGCCACTGCTTCCTTGGAAAAGCATTTTTTAGGATGCCACATTGAAGAAAGATGACTGTTTGAGCAACAGATGCTGGTTCTGCCTTTGGAGGGTTGACAGAGTGATGGATTGGATCAAGCGTTTATCTGCATGTGGAGGGACTGCTGTAAGGCAGGTCCTGGTGACACCATCTAATGGGAAAAGTTAGCCCATTTTACTTGTGTTAGCTAGTTCATTCCAGCATTCATTCATTCAACAACGAGGCATAAGGCAGTGTTTCTCCACTGAAGCTGTGCATATAGAGCACCTGGGTAGCTTTGTAATTAAATATTGTTGCCTAGACTCCACCCAGACTTGCTGAATCAAAATGTTCTGGAGACGGGGCCCCAGGCATATGTATTTCTAAATGTCTCCCTTGGAGATTCTGATGTGCATCTCCAATGGAAAAACCACTGGTGGTGGACCTTGGGCTTGGCATTTGAATCCTGATTTCCTTGCTTACTAGTCATGTGACCATAGGTGACCGACTTCTCTGAGCCTCAGATTTCTCATCTGTAAAATGGATTAAAAGGAATACATGTAATATATGTAAAGTACCTAGCATGGCGCTTAGCACATCGTCAGTGCTTGACAGCAGCTTTTGTGACTATCATGGTCAGAATTATCATAATCATTGAGTTGGCTGAGTTGGCCCTCATCTTGAATCCTGGTTCTAATAACTGAATATTGGTATTTTTGTTTGTGTGTGGCCATGCCTTCTTCATATTTCTTTCTCCTAAAACTGGGTCTCTTCCTTATATCTGAATCTCTGGCCTGGGGCCTCAAGTCTTGAGAGACTGCAAACTCAAGAGCCTACAGGGGCAAAGAATATAAACTAAGAAGAGAGCAGAGGGGTAAGAGAAATTGACACGGGTACGCTTTGTGAATTATGCTCGTCAGAATAGTTTTTAATTTCGTTAAGAAATATGCTGTCTCTGTTTTTCTTGGAAACATATAGTCTTTTTGGTTTATGTTTTATTTTCCCACCTTTAATACAGCCATGGGTACAGAGAAATATTTTTTCACCATAAAAAAACAACGTTTCAAGTGCAATGATAAATGTCAGATGACACTTACTGTTGGATAAAGACAGAGCGTCATGGGAACATAGTGGATGGGAGAGCCCCACCTATCTGAAGGGCAATGAGGACTCAGCTTCAGCTGATCGTTACCATGGGAATGTGGCCCAGTTTGACCAGATCTACTGATGTTTCAAGAGAAGCCAGAAATTTGGATTTTTAAAATGTTGGCTCAATTTAAAAAAATAGCTCTGTGTGGGGCAAGTAAAACATATTTTAAGGTTGAATATGGCCCAAGAGTGGTCAGTTTGCGGTCTCTGATCCAGAATCAAAGAATTGCTTGCTCTTGCCAATACCCCATACCCACTACCTGTTAACAGACCTCCCAACTGTCAATCGATGTTATCTGGATCTCCCTACAGTTCATGTTTCCATAATCACTTCCCAATGTTCTTCTGTCCTACTGGGACACCCTCATTCCTAAATGCATTCGGGAAATGTGTCTCTCCTGATAGGTTTTCTTAAGAATGGATGAAATGAGTTAAGGCATACTGGTAATTGGCTCACTGTTCTTTGGCAATGGAAAAATAGTCCTTGCCAATAATTTCTCTCAACACTTTTTCAGGCAAAGCAACATACGGGGTAATTATTTTTAGATCAGAAATAATTTGGGTGTTATAATGTCAGTGTACGTAAACCTGGTAAGATTATGGGAAGGTTTTAAAATGAGTTTTGAAACTAGTGACATATAAATTAAATGTTGAAGTACGTGCCCACTTATTACTCAAAATATCAGCTCGACTGTTTTTTTTTTCTTCTCTTTGTAATAGCTTAGCCCAGTGATGGAGCCTGTCAGGTGGGATTGCAGCACCTCGGCTTCTGCTCCCTGGTCCTGCACTTCCTTCAGGTCTCCCTTTCCTAGTGTACGGCAGCCATTCGTTTCTGTAAGCTGGAGGCTAGGGGTCATCCTTTACACCTTTTGTTCCTCTTCAGCATATCTATTCTAAATACTATCTCCTGGATCCAGTTACTTCTTTTTGTCTCTGCCACTGCCCTGCCCAGGCCATCATTATCGGCTCTTTGGTGATTGCACTGACCTTCTAACTGTCTCCCTGTATCTACTTTGACTCCATCTCAGTTCATTCCCTATGCTGCAGCCAGATATGATTTTCAGAACTGAAATCTTATATATCACCCCCTTACTAAGGACCCCCCTTCGCACCTCCCCACCCCCGGTGGCTCACATTGCTCTCTGGTTAAAGACCAAAGTACCTAACATCGCTTTTAAGCATGGATCGAACCCCACATACATCACCACTCTTATCTTTTACTTTTGCTCCCTTGCTCTGTGGGTTCCAGCGTCTGCACCTTGTTTCATGTCTTCACACATGCTGCATAGTTCTCTCTTCATGGACCACGCCCCACTGCTCCTTGTCTCCTGAACCCCAACACATCCTTTAGAGTTCAGCTCTGACCCCACTTCCTCAAGGACTCTCTCTTGTCCCTTCATATCAGCTCCTCCTCTTTTTGTCCTGTGTTCTCTAACATCCTGTGCTTTCCATAACACTCTTCAGCTTATAATCATATGGGTATTTGTGTATCTCTTAGATTAGTATCCGTTTTCATCACTAGTTTGTAAGCTCTATATTAGCACACTGTTGAGTCCCTGCTCTCTGGCACATAGAAAGCACTTGATAAATATTTGTTGAGTGAATGAATGAGGGTAAAGAGAATAGTTCTTCCTCCCCTCCTGGGCCTTCAAAGGAGCTCACATGTGAGATGGATATTTAAAAAGACGACTATGCTGGAGGTGAGGAGGGCTGTAATGGAACTGTGCGCCAGCTGCAGAGGGGCCCAGAACGAGGGCACCTGAATGGTGCTCAGCTGCGTTTCCATGGTGCCTGGTGAAGAGTGGGCACCAACCACTGCGATGATTTTCTTGAGCACCCCTACCAGAGCTCCATAGGTCTGTCTTGCTCAGCGACTGTAGCTCTGTGTCTGTACACATTTTGTGTGGGCATGTGAGAGAGATGATTACGGCTCTAAGATGGAAAACCCACTGAATTTAAAGTGTAAAAACCGGAATATGAGACCTGGGACAGTCACCGATGAGCTTTGTGACCTTGGGCAAGTGACTTAATCTCTTGGAGCCTCAGTTTCCGCACAGGTGAAATGGGAATATGGAGCACATGCGGAGTGCTCACAGGGTACTTGCATACCACATGCATTTAATAATGTTAGAACTCAGTTGCTCCACGAGCTAAAGGAAGGCACTGTGTGTGGATCCCTTCCCCTTCTGATTAGAAAAAAGGATCGTTTAGCTATTTATGATGCTGAAGACTGGTATTTTCCATGGCCTCAGCCCAGCTATTGAGACAAGCAGAGATTTGAGGTGTGTGTGTGTGTGTATGTATATGCATGCACACGCACACATGCCTCCACACTGAAAACCTCTGGGGTGTCCCTTAGGTATGGAAGGGACAGGCTATACTAACAGCCATCAGGGACATAAGGATGTTATCATAATCTGCTGGTGTTGTGTGGGGAGTCAGGCGGGGTCTCTGGTCCCGCTCCCCACATAAGAACACAGGACACGATGAGGCCAAAAAGGAACACCCACGGAGCCAGAGATAGGGGAGTCAAACCAATATATTCTCGCTGGCGGCTGGGCTGGAGACACAGGAAGCAGGAGCCACACTGTTCGCAACCCTCACTGCTCCACTTGCAGGCTCAGCCACCATCTTCTTGCTAGCCCCCATTTCTTCTGCTACCTTAGCCACGGCAGTTATATTAGTGGCCAATGGCTTACGGGTTACAGCTGATGGCCATCTGATCACAGTTGATGGCCATTTACTACCTGAGCCAGCACCTTTCTATGTGAGGCCGAGAGCCTGGAAACTGCTTTTTGGGGCTTTGTCCCCACAGCTGGCTTTTGAATTCATATCCAGAAAGAGAGGTTAGAAGTTTCTCCTTGTAGAGCTGGCATAGAAAAAGGGGGAGAGAGTTGAAGATACCTAATTCTACCTAGGAACCTCTGTCGCGCAGGGGACCCTGCTTGCTGCGCCATTTGTCGTGCGGGGTGTCATGCGGGCTGTCAGCTCCCGCTCCCCGCACAAGAACGCAGGACATGGTGAGGCCAAAAAGGAACACCCACGGAGCCATAACTAGGGGAGTCATATCACTATATTCTCACCGGCGGCATCCGCCTCTCTGCAATCTGCTCTTGCTAGCCCCTATTCTTCTGCCAGCGCAGCCACGGCAGTTATATTAGTGGCCAATGGCTCACTGATTACAGCTGACGGCCAACTAGCCACAGCTGATGGCCATCCAATCACAGTTGATGGCCATTTACTACCTGAGCCAGCACCTTTCCACGTGAGGCCGAGAGCCTGGAAACTGCTTTTTGGGGCTTTGTTCCCACAACCTCAAAAGTTGCATTTCTTTAAATCTTGCTCTAATTTAATTGGTGTTTTCAACCAATATTTACTGTGTATTCTATTTATGTGTCATGTTAATGCCAATGTTAGTTTTATTTCAGCCACTTATTTATTTAAAAAGAGTCCCATTTTGTAGTAAAGAAAGCTAACCAATTAGAGGATCTTGCCATCTCTGAGGATATATCAGAAACCCTGGCAGCACTTTAAAACAGCTGAGGAGTTCAGAAAAACAAAACAGAACAAAAACAAACAAACAAACAAACAAACAAATAAAAGAACCACTGATGCCCAGGCCATCCTAGACCAATTAGGTCGTTATCTCCGGAGGTGAGGTCCTGGTATTAGTGCTTTTCAAATCTCCCCTGGTGATTTAAATTTGCAACTAGGGTTGGAACCACCACTCCTGGAAACCGAGTCCTGGAAAGCCTGGCTGTTCCGACCTCAGAGCCACCAGGTAAGGCCACTTGGTAGCAGCTTTTCTAACTTGCAGTGCCCTGGGAAGGACCAACATCCTCAAAATGTAAACCTGGAAAAGGAGAATGAGAATTCCCACTCACTTAGGAAACACTGGGGAAAGACTGTAGCCTAATTGAGGAAGATTAATAGGAAGTGGATTTCAGGGTTATTTTGAAGGGGAGTAGAGAAGAGGTGGGCATGTGAAATGGCATGGCTTTCTCATTGGTGCAGGAGAAAGGAGGATGCTTGGAAAAGAGGACAGCTCTGGAAGCACTGGTCCAGGTTTATGTCCTGATTCTGCTGCTTGTGGCATGAGCGAGTTGCTAAACTCTTGGGGACTCAGGGCCTCATCTATAAAATGAAGTTAATTATGCTGAAAAATGCCCTACACCTGTGAAGTGATTGACTCCTTTAACACCTGAAATGGATGAACAGTAGAAGAGTCTGTACGGGAGCTGAGAGTGCCGAGGCAGGATCGGAGGAAAGATCCATGGCTTTCCATATCCCTTAGGTCTTAGGACTGGAATTAACTGAAATTAAGCAGGTGAAACTAAAAATAGTTATTGAACGGCATGGTGTGCCAGGAACCTTTCCAGACCATTGAGAACAGAGATAATACACATACTGTAACAGCTCATTCTCTAAAGATGATGAACTATTTGAACTTACTTTATGATGGAAACTTGTAAACCTACAGTAGACAGAATAGTATAAGGAACCCCCACATATCCATCACCCAACTTCAACAACCGTGTTTCCCGGAAGATAAGACCTAGCAGGACAATCAGCTCTAATGTGTCTCTTGGAGCAAAAATTTATATAAGACCTGGTCTTATATTATATAAGACCCGGTCTTACAGTAAAATAAGACTGGGTCTTATATTAATTTTCGCTCCAAAAGACGCATTACAGCTGATGGTCTGGCTAGGTCTTATTTTCCGGGAAACACAGAATTATCACCTCGGGGCCAATCCTGTTTTATGATTATCCCCATCCACCCTTCCCTTCCCTTATTATATTGAAGCTAATCTCACATATTAAGTCATTTCATTTGTAAATATTTTTATCTCTACAAAATAGGGACTCTTAAAAGACATTATTACACCTTAAAAAAATCAACGTTAATTCTTTAATGTCATAAAATATCCAGTCAGAGTTCAAATTTCCAGTTGTCTCATAAATGTCATGTGTTTGAGTTTATGTTGAATCAGGTCCACACGTGGTCATTGGGTGATACATCTCTTAAGCATCGTTTAAAACGTTGTAGTGAAATATATATAACATTAATCATTTTAGCCATTTTTAAGTGTACAGTTCAGAGGCATTAAGTGCACTCACATTGTTGTGCTGCCTAGAGGTAGGTCGTTGTCACTATAGCTACAGAACTTGTTCGTCATCCTGAACTGAAACTCTCTACCCAGTAAACAGTAACTCCCCATTCAACCACCATTCTTTCTGTCTCTCTGAATCTGACTGTGCGATATCAGTGGACTCATATAAGTGGAATCATATACAGTGTTTATCTTTTTGTGACTGGTTTATTTCACGTAGCATAATGTCTTCAATGTTCATTCATGTTATAGCGTGTGTCAGAATTTCACTTCTTTTTAAGGCTGAATAATATTCCATTGTATTTTTACATCACATCTTGTTTATTCATTCATCCGTTGCTGGACACGTGGGTTGCTTACAGCTTTTGTCTATTGTGACTAATACGGCTACGTACACAGGTGTATAAATATGTCTTAAGCATCTTTTAATCTATATGTTTCCCCTTCATCTCCCTTCCTCTTTTCTTTTTTTTTTCTCCTTATAATGTATTTGTTGATGAAACTGGGTCATTTGTCCTTGTGGTGTTCCCCACTATCTGGGATTTTGCTGATGACCTCATTAACTTTTGGGCTGGTGAAGGTATTTTAAAATTTATCAATTATGTTGTACTTACTCAATGTCAGGCTCAATTCTAAGTACTTAAAAAATGAAAACTGAGTTAACCCTATGAGTTAAGTACTGTTCTTTTAACCTCCATTTTAAAGATAGGGAAACAGGTTAAATAGAGATTAAATGACTTACCTTCGGTCCCCCAGTTAGCAAGTACAGAACAGGATTCTGCCCCAGGCAGTGTGGTTGAATTATGCTACACTGCTACTCAAGCTATAGGGTAAGTTAGTTAGAAGGAGATCATAATTTTGATTCCTGAGGAGACAGGACCTAAACAAGTGAAAAATTAAAACGCACGTGCACACACACAATGAAACAAGAGATGGAAATTCAGGTCAACAGGGGGAATGTTACGTGACCGCACCTGATTACCTTCCAAATGAGTAAGATATACTGTGAATGTCAGGGGCAGGTAATGGAAGGAGAAACTTCTTCATAGCTCTCCTGAAGTCAGTATAAATCTAGACTTATGAATCACCTTGGGGTATTTTGCTAACATAGCTGTGAATTCTTATTGTTGGAGAAAATAACCAAAATAGATGGTCACGGTATTTAGCAGAAATAAAGCAAGGTAAATGGCCTCATCTGTCTTCCTGATAGCCCCTGGATGCCCCCTTTGTAAGAGCTTCATATGTTTTTGTGATTGTAAAGTTGATACTTATTTTGGAAACAACACAACACTATTTTGGAAAAATGCAGAAGAAAGTCATTAATCCTACCACACCATCAGGTCTATTTTTCTCAGTCTATTCTTCCTGTAGGCATAAATATATACATACCTTTTAGTTGTTGCAGTGCTTTAAAACTGAGCGTCTTATTTCTAAGCGACTGAAACCTTAATCTCTGGGCTTGTGAATCGAGAGGAAAGCATTTTCCTTCTTTGACCGCTGTTTATATCCCCTGCTGCAGTTAGTTTGGGGTAAAAGCAAAACCCAGGCGATGCTGAGATTCTTTTTTAGCTGTGGGATTTCTAGCAAGGACTGTGAATCGAGGGGGAAGCAGCAGGCTGTGGTGGTACAGGCACTGTGCAGGGGTCTGGAGAGCTGTCCTCTTCCTGCCCTGCCACTGTCCCAGTGTGACCTCGGAATGGGCATTTCCAGGGCCTTACAGGGTCAAATTGGGTGACCCCTATACCTCTCCCGCTTTGACATTCAAGGTTGCTTGGATGCTAATAAAATCACTTTAAAAAACAACAAAAAAAAAAAAAAGAAAAAGAAGAAAGCTACATTTGTCTCTGAGCTGTGAAGGAGGCTTTAAGGTTATGTTTCTGAAAAAAGGAACACATCTTTTATAGGGGAAAAAAATTGGTCAAATTGAGTCCTCCTGACTGGAGAGTTAAATCAGCTAGATTTAAATCAAATCCACCCAGCCCTGCCCTGTCGTCACTGAGAGATGAATCAGGAGAAATCTACCTTTGAAACTGACCTGGATTCTGAGACATCTATCACTTTTTAATGGACCTTTAGGATGTAGACTTTCCTTTGGGCTCTGTGTTTTCTGTGGATGCCTGTGAATGAGAAAAAAATGATAGCCAGCATGACCCGTTTAAAAAGAGTCATATTTAGGAAAGTGGAAAATAATTCAGACACCAAGAAATTGGGGAATGATTAATATTATTACCAGGTATCAGTTCTGTGGGGTCATTCATAAGGTGGACTACCAACCTGGAAGGAACGTAAAGATAGTCTGGTCCAGCTGGCTGGATGCTGGACTGGCTGCATCTGAGTGCCCTGGGTGATGGGGGTATAGTCTTGCTAAAAATTCAGGTTCCCAGGCCCTACTCTTTAGAGGTGGGTAGGGTGAGGCCTGGGAATCTGGATATTTAAAAGCTCCTCCATTGATTATGATGCTAATTAAGCTGGGTTTGGTAACCCCTGATCTAGTCCAAACCCATCTCATTACAGAGGAGGAAACTGAGACCCAGAGAAGGGGTAGGGCACGAGTTACCTGATGGCAGAATGAGGCCTAGAGAAATGCTATCTAGTACCATATCATATCCCCCTTAATGTGGCAGATGAAGGTAATGTTGAAACATGGAGATGCATTTTAAAAATACTCTTAAATGGTAGACACATATCCTGCATGATTATAAACATGTAAATACGGATAGAGTGGGGAAAGGGATTTAGTGAAACGAAATCCTCATGTGGTACTCTGTGGACCACAACTGTTGGCTGTTTCCATTCCAGTTGTTGTGAACTTGCTTGGAGAAAAAAATAAACATTTAAAGAATAGTTAACATTTTAATTGACAAGTAAGAATGCTACTCATTCTTACATAAGAGAAATCGTACTTAAGTAACTGGGATCTCCTTCTCAGTGACTGAACCCTCATACCATGGCTAGCACCCAAGGTAATCAGGTCAAATATCTGAACATCATTTGGGTAATAACTTTTACATTTATTTAACTTGCTAACAAAAGATGGGATGGAAGACCTTATTACCCTCTTGTATTTCTTCTCAATGTAATTAACCTAGTTCTCCCTCCTGTTGGTGGAGTGAAGAAGGGAAAGTAGGTGGCCTATTCATAAAACTGGCACATCCAGCACTCTGGGCATTGGGGGGGGGGTAGTGCACAATTCTCTTATACTCCTGCCTGGTAACAGGCACAGGGCCAGGTGCGGATTTCATGCATCTCCCAGGCCCCTGTTATTCGCAGATGAGGAAGTGGAAAGTCCGAGGGCTCACAGCATTTGCCAGAATCCCAGAGCTAGTGTGGGGTAGAACTGAGATCAAAACTTGGGGCCATCTGTTTCCAAAGCTCACTACATCTTCTGTGATGGTGGTTGCAACATTTCCTAGGCTGAGCTTTTCTGGAGGAGAGCGGTTGAGCAAAGAGGAAGAGTTGGAGAAAGAATACAGCAGGTCCGAGATAATGCTAGTCTGGCATTATCCAGTAAATATAAAATATAAAATTACCACATATCAGTGAAATCAAACCAAAAACAACAAAAGAACAAGACAAAGAAATGAGAAACAAAAACTCATAGACACAGACAATAGTTTAGTGGTTACCAGAGGGTAAAGGGGGTGGGGGGAGGGAGATGAGGGTAAGGGGGATCAAATATATGGTGATGGAAGGAGAACTGACTCTGGGTGGTGAACACACAATGGGATTTGTAGATGATGTAATACAGAATTGTACACCTGAAATCTATATAATTTTGCTAACAATTCTCATCCCAATAAATTTTTAAAAAATAATAAAATTACCTAGTCAGGTACTAGAAGGCGGAGAATTCCAGTAGGCATGCAGCCTCCACTTGGTATTCCTAGTGATGGAGAGCTCAGTCCCTTAAATAAAGCCTTCTCCAAGGTGTGAGCGCCATATAGACCAGGGATTGTGTCTGATTCTTCTAGCGTCCCCAGCACATTACCTCCCAGGTTTCCCCGAAAATAAGACCTAACCGGACAATCAGCTCTAATGCGTTTTTTGGAGCAAAAATTAATATAAGACTCGGTTTTGTATAATGTTAAATGAGACCCGGTCTTATATTATAATAAAATAAGACCAGGTCTTATATTAATTTTTGCTCCAAAAGACACATTAGAGTAGATGGTCTGGTTAGGTCTTATTTTCTGGGAAACACAATATGAGCATATGTTTGTTCAATGCATTTGGGGAGAATTGCCTACTACAGGAGGAGTATTATTCCTTCTATTGCAACAAAACGTTGTCCGTGCCCCTTCTACTCATGGTACTTGGCACTTCCTTCTGGGACAGACCATGAGTGGTCCCTCAATGAGAAGTCAAGTGACTTAGTTCCTAGTGCTTGAGGTCACACAACCATTCTGAGCCTCAGTTCTCCTGAAAGTATTAATGAGACAACACTGCTAGTAGTACTGATGGCTGAGGGCCTACCTCTGATGCCCATGTGTCTGGGATGGGTATGGGAAGTCCCTCTTGGAGATAATCCTCTAAGAGCCCTGCCAGCCTTGGGACCCTGCCAGCCAGTGGTGGACAACCCATGTTAAGGCACATTGCAATACCGAAAGATCATCTTAAGGTCACATATAAGTAGGGGCCTGAAGCAAAAGTCATCAAAGACCAGCTGAGCCAAGACTTTCTATGATATTCTTTTAGATGATTAAATTGAGGGCTTTCAGGGATGTATCAGGTCCCCAAGACCACCCACCCTCAGGCTCATCGGTGTGCTAGGGGGACCACAAGACTCATCACAGAGTTGTATTCACATTCTGATTTATTACAGTGAAAGGAGAAAAAGAAAGTCAACCAAGGGGAAAAGTACATGGGGTAAAGTCCAGGGGAAACCAGGTGGAAGGCTTCCAAGAGCCTCTCCCAGTGGAGTCACATAGAATACACCGAATCCTAATAAATAGGGACAATGCCAGTGTAAAGTCTACCAGGGAAGCTCGTTAGACTCAGGCCAGGTCACCTAGACACGCTCTGCCTAGGACATTCTAAAATTGCTAGACTCTCAGAGGAGTTTAGTATGTTTAGTATGAGTCGTATTGTTTGCACAAACAGTTTAGGTACAGCAAGGTACTCTCATCAGGGAATGGGGTGCCCCTCCCCGAATCCACATTCCTAGATGCCAGCCAGTGGCCAACCTGATGAGCGGGCCTTTCTAAGGGTAAGTTTCAGGCCTGCTCCATTCACCCTTTTCTGCACAGAGGAACTGTTGCCCGGTGGTCCTCAGCAGGGGTCCTGGAGCCAGACTGCCTGGGTTCACATCCTGGCCTGTCACTTGCTCTGTAGGTGATCTTGTCTGAGTTATTTAACCTTTCTGTGCCTCTGTTTTCTCGTCTGTACAATGGTAATATTACCCACCTCATGGTGTTGGTGGGAGGATTAAATGAATTAGTCTGCGTAAAGCACTTGAACTGTGCTTGGCACATAGAAAGTACTAAGTTACCCTAGCTTAGCTGCTATTATTATTACTATTGTAATTTAAGGCTCTGTGGTACTAAATATACATGCTTGTTTGCAATTAATGGGCTTCCCAAAGGAACTGGACTCGTGTTAACTAGAAATGTCCCACCCACGCTGTGCCTGGTCCAAGGCAGGGCTGGGGAATGTGGTTTCACATCCACACAGACATTCAGAGCCTAGGGTGAGGTGGGGACTCAGTTACTGCTGGTCTCCTGAGCAGCGGAGAATTCACACTGGAGAAGATCCTCACGAAGGTGGTTGACGGTGGTGGGAAAGGCTGAAAGGCTCATGGTAGCCCTCCAGCAATCCGACAATGGAACAGAATGAACTAGACCACCTTCCTCTAGCTTCTTCCTCTGCAGTGGGAAGAGCACCAGCCCAACTTCTAGTTCCAGCAATGTCACCAGCTTGCTGAGTGACCTCGGGCCACCTTCTACCACTCCTCAGGGCTAGCGAAGAGGTTCCTGAGTCCTCCAGCTCTGAAAAACTGTGTTTCTAGGGGCCTCAATGGAGCTGAATCTAGGTTAATATGCCAGCAAGTTCCAAGGTTGCTGCATTAGAACCCAGGACTCCTTTTAGACTGACTCAAGCAACCTAGACACGCTTCACTTCCTGGCCTCCTTTTCCACAGTGTCATCCTTTCTGCTCCTTGCTGCCCACACTCTGTGTCTGTAACCGGTCACTACCTCTGCTTTGGAGCTCAGCATTTTGGCTGGATCCCTGACCATGTGTTTCTGTCTGCCAGCGGCTGGGAATTGCAGTGCCCCGGGAAATGTGTTTGCGTGGCATCTCCACCCCAACTCTCTCTCTAGACCTCTTTTCCCTGCTGAGTGCCAGCAGTGTACAGGTACAGATGGATCATGTGCTCTGTCCTCCAGGTGACGGTGCAGCGAGGGACATATGGCAGGCTGCTTTGGGTGGGATGTGGGATGGCAAGTGACAGAAACTCAGTTCAAGCTGACTTCAGGGGAAAGAAGGAATTGACCTGGTGAGAATGGAATCATTCAGACGCTTTGAGGAAGGCTGACTCCAGAGGCTCAGAGGCTTTTGACAATGATGACACCTGAAGTTGGTCCCCTCTGCCCTCCCCTTTTTTATTCTGTGTTGGCTGCATTCTCTTATAGCTTTTCTCCCCTTGGTGGGAAGGTGGCAACTAGAAGCCCTCAGCAACCCCAGTGAAAAAGCGATTTCTTTGGCTCCCAGGGCAGGCAGAAGTCCCTAGATTGAGCCTCAGTGGAGCTGTTGGGCTCAGTGCCCTCCTTGCCCCTGTCACTGTGACCACAGAGGGACATTGGCTCTCATGGACTGAGAATGCAGGAAGGATGTTCCCAAGGAAAATATGGGTTCTGTCTCCAGGAAGAAGAGGGCACCGGCAGTGAGTGAATTTGGTCTCTTCCCTTAAGGAATTCACTGTCTTCTTGTTAGAAGCAGACACAGAGACAAACAGAAATAGAAAAAGGGGCTCCAACTAAAATAAGGCAGAATAGAGTCTCTGCTCCATCAAAATGTTGATATCAATAATTTTAGGGAGCAAAGCTAGAGGAAGGAATGCCCTGTATACAACTGGAACTAAGATACCTGTGTCTGTGTGTGTGCGTTTGTGCGTGCGTGCGTGTGTACG
The DNA here is from genome assembly GCF_964194185.1 of Rhinolophus hipposideros. Taxonomy (NCBI): domain Eukaryota; kingdom Metazoa; phylum Chordata; class Mammalia; order Chiroptera; family Rhinolophidae; genus Rhinolophus; species Rhinolophus hipposideros. The sequence goes on along the minus strand of NC_138057.1, from coordinate 54,948,000 downwards.
CGTGTGTGTGCGAGTGTGTGTGTGTGGTGTGTGTGTGTGTGTGTGTGTGTATCTAGGAAGGGCAGAGCATGAGGGTGGATTTCATGTAGGAATGACCTATGTCCATCACTGTTGCTGCCCCATCCATAGCCTTTGGGCACTCACTGTACCCCACCCACTCCCATGCTGCCCTGACAACCCGCATTTGTCAGGATCTTGCAACGGGAGTCCGGGCATGAACACCCCAGCTCCATGGCCCCTCAGAAGCCCCAGCAGACTGAGTGCAGTTGCTGACAGCAGGAACCTGCTCAACAGAGTACCCTGCATTGTTCCAGTCCCTTTCCTGCTTTGCTCCTCCCTTACCTTACTGGTGCTTTTGGGAGTCACCTCCCGCAAAAAAAAATAATCCTCATTTCAGGGTCTTCTTCTGGGAGAAACCAGCTAAGACAGCCTGGATGAATGAGTAAGATTTGGATGGATGGAGGTGGCTGGGTGGAGGGGAGGAGGAAACAATGCAGGGAGAAGGAATCGTGTGAGAAAAGTGGAGATGGAACAGTGAGCACAGGAGAGAAACAGCGGGTTCAGCTTGGCCTGAACTGCACTTTTCACGTCTTTTTGACTATAATTCATGGTAAGATGGGTATTTTACAGTGTGATACGGTACATTCACACCTACACACACACACACACACACACACACATACACACACACATATCTAAAACAGTCATGAAATGATAACTTCCTGTATGCAGTGCACTCTGGTATTTCATATTCTATTCTATTTTATTAAAAATTCCTTGTCAGGACCCACTAAATGAATTTGATGTCTCACTCATACCGTGGGCTCTGCAGTTCAAAAACACTGGGCTAGAGGAAAGGCTGTAGGAGTCAGAATAGTGGGGGTGAGGAAGAAAGTTAGCTCTCGCAGCCCTCAGGGGAGCTTGACTATCTGGCTGAAATATTTGCACTTGATTCTGGAGCCATAGGAAACTATTGCAGGCTTTTAAGGAGGGGCCTGGTAAGTTCCTAGCTGAGCTGCAGAAAGATTGTTACCACAGTGTGGAGATGGGCTGGAAAAGGCAAGGAGACTGCTTAGGAGCCTGTTGCCACGGTCCAGCTGGGAAGCTAAGGGCTCTGCCTTAGGGCTGGGGCAGGGGGATGGCGGGGAGGGAGCAGTTGGTGGAGGCAATGGGCCTTGGTGGCTAATAGGACATGAAGTCTGAGAAAGGAAAGAGGCTTTAGGGGTGCCTGGCTGGCTCACTGGGAGGAGGGTGGGGCCATTGCCTTCCTTGGTTTCTGATGAACTATTTATCAGGGCATGAAACTTTCATTAGTATTATTCCGGTCTGAGAGTCTGAAAATGTCATAAAGAACTTGTTGAGTGGTCAAGCAGCTTGACTTAATGTGTCCAGGAAGCGGAACTGTTCCCAGGGCTGCCATAAGTGGCAAGTAGCCGTGCTGGAGGAGCCTTGCTTGCTGATGGATTTTATTCTTCCAACTCCTCTCAGAGCCCCTCTTCTCCTCTTGGGTGATGCCATTGGGGTCCTCCCAGCCCATCGACCTACTTACTACACGATTAACATAGAGCCAGGAAGAGGGGCTGCCGAATGGTGCTGTGTTCCTTCTCGCCTTTCATTCACAAAACACCTGGCCAGGAGCCACTGGACTCTGAGGATGCTTATTTGGTTCCTCCCTTTAAGGGGCTCAGGTCTTGTTGGGAGAAGCAGACACAGAGACACACATAGAAACATATGAAAGGGGCTCCAACTAAAATGAAGGCGGATAGACTGTCTTTACCCCAGTGTAAATTCTTGTTTCCACTGTTGTAAATTAAAGGACCATATAGGTATGGATTTATTTCTGGGCTCTCTATTCTGTTCCATTGATCTATGTGTCTATTTTTATGCCAGTACCATGCTATTTTGATTACTATAAGCTTGTAGTATGATTTGATGTCAGGTATCATAATACCTCTCACATTGTTCTTATTTCTCAAGATTGTTGTGGTTATTCGGGGTCTTTTATGGTTCAATATAAATTTTAGGATTATATTTTCTATTTCTGTAAAAAATGCCCTTGGTAGTTTGATACGAATTGCGTTGAATCTATATATTGCCTTAGGCAGTATGGACATTTTAACTGTATTAATTCTTCCTATCCATGAGCATGGTATATGTTTCCTTTTATTTGTATCTTTAATTTCTCTCTTCAGTGTCTTATAATTTTCTGAGTACAGATCTTTTACTTCTTTGGTTAAATTTATTCCTAAGTATTTTATAGTTTTTGAAGCAATTGTAAATGTAGCAGTTTTCTTAATTTCTCCTTCTGATAGTTTATTATTGGTGTATAAAAATGCAACTGATTTCTGAATATGAATTTTGTATCCTGCTACTTTACTGAATTCATTTATCAGTTCTAATAGTTTTTTGGTGGAGTCTTTGGGATTTTTCTATATATAATATCATGTCGTCTGCATATAAAGACAATTTCACTTCCTCCTTTCCAATTTGGATGCCTTTTATTTCTTTTTCTTGTCTGATTGCTATGACTAGAACAATAAATGGTGCTGGGAAATCTGGACAGACACATGCAAAAAAATGAAGTTGGACCACCTCCTTATGCTATATACAAGAATAAATTCAAAATGTAGGAAAGACTTAAATGTAAGATCTGAAACCATAAAACTACTATCAGAAAATATTGGAAGTAAATTTGCAGACATTACCCTTAGCAATATTTTTACTGATATATCCCCTCGGGCAAGGGAAGTAAGAGAAAAAATAAACATCGGATTACATTAAACTAAGAAGTTTTTTCACAGCAAAGGAAATCATCAATAAAACAAAAAGGTGTCCTACTGAATGGGAGAAGATATTTGTCAATGATACATCTGATAAGGGGTTAATATCCAAAATTAAAAAAAAACAACTCATTCAACTCAATACCAAAGAATCAAACAGCCCAATTTAAAAACGGGCAGAGGACATGAAGGGATACTTTTTGTAAGAGGACATACAGATGGCCAACAGACATATAAAAAAATGGTCAACCTCACTAATCATTAGAAATATGCAAATAAAAACCACAATATAAGATACCATCTCAGTCTGGTCAGAATGGCTATCATCAATAAATCAACAAACAACCAATGCTGGTGAGGATGTGGAGAAAAGAGAATCTTCTTGCACTGTTGCTGCGATTGCAGATTGGTGCAGCCACTATGGAAATCAGTATGGAGGTACCTCAAAAAACTGGAAATGGAATTACCTATGACCCAGCAATTCCACTCTTAGGTGTCTATCCAGAGAAATCCAAGATGCTAGTTCAAAAAAATTTATGTACTCCTATGTTTATTGCAACACTATACACAATAGCCAAGACATTGAAACAACCGAAAAGCCCATCGGTAGACGACTGGATTAAGAAACTGTGGTACATTTATACACTGGAGTATTACACAGCTATAAAGAAGAATGAAAACTTACTATTTGCAACAATATGGATGGATCTAGAGAACATTGTGCTAAGTGAAATAAGTCAGATGGAGAAAGACAAATACCATATGATCTCACTTATGTGTGGAATCTAAAGAATAGAATAAATGAACAAACTAATCAGAAACAGTCTCAGACACATAGAGAAAAACTGAGGGTTGCTAGATGGGAGGAGGGTGGGGATGAGGGAGAGTGTGAAGGGATTAGAAAGCACAAATTGGTAACCACAAGATTGCCACGGGGATACAAATGACAGATTGGGAAATATAATCAATAATGTAAAGATTTTCTAGGGTGTCAGGTGGGCACTTGTCTTATAAGGGAGACCACTTCAGGGACGGTGTAGGTGCCTGACCACTGCGCCGTACACCTAAGGCTGAAGCTGAATAACAGTGAATGTCAACTATATATATATGTATATATATCACAGGAGGTGGATCACATCCTGTGTCACAGGATGTGGAGTACAGCATAAGGAATAGAGTCAGTAGAATTGTAACCACTGTATACGATGTCAGAGGGGCAGTAGATTGAGGGAGGGGGTTATCACTTTGTGAGGGGTGTAAATGTCTAACTATTCCATTGTTTTGTATGCCTGAAACTAATAAAAATAAAATAAAATAAAATAAAATAAAATAAAATAAAATGAAGGCAGAATGCAGTCACTATTAAAATTGGTGCAGTGTTGTCAGAAGGAAAAAGAAGGAAGGGAACTAACTTTTTAAACATCAACGATTTGTCAAGTGCATGCTAGTTGCTTTATTTACATTGGATAATTTAAGTTGTGTGTGTTTTAACACAAATCTTTGGGGCCCATCCTAGACCTACTGATTTGGATTCTGTTTGTGTGGGGGTGGAGGGGAGAGGAGGGAAGCCCAGGAATCTGTATTTTAATAAAGCCTCCAGGCTATTCCTATGAGTGCTGAAGTATGAGAATCACTGAGGAGGTCGGCCTTATTATCCCCATTTTACAGATGAGAAAACTAAGGCTCCAAAAATTTTAGGAACTCAGTCAAACTCAGTCTGTTAACACCTTACTCCAAATCCCTTGTATCAGACTTACTGATCTGCTAGTGGTTCCCTTAGTCACCCTGGCCTGTCTCACAACCTCTGAGCCTCCACAGTGTGGTTCCTCCCGCCCCACATAGCCTGCATATCACCTGCTCTCCCACTCTGCTCTGGAATCTCCTCCAGGAAGTCTTCCAGGATGTTCTCCTGCCCTCCATCTTCTTCAGTGGGTTAGACATCTCCCTGCCCTGGGTTCCCAAATCATAGCTTGCCCAAAGTCTCGGATGATCCTTGTGTGGTACCCCACCCCGCAAGAAAGCATCTCTCACATTCCCTGTATGCCCAGTATCTGGAACATGGTAGGACTGTTCTGTCTGTGGTCCCTCAGCATCTCTCATGGAGTGAATGTTAGATTCTGACTGGCAGCAAGGGGGAGCATCAGGGTGATTTCATGAAGGAGGGCATACTTGAGCTGAGCATTGCAGGATCAGGAGAACATGAGAGTAACCTGCCACTTTATGCTGCTGGCAAGTTTACTGAGTGTTGGGTAGTTAGAGCGGTTGGTGTCAGCGCTGGGTCCCTAAAGCCCATTCCAGATAGTTAGAGGTCGTGCAGAGAGGAGGGCACGACTAGTAGTGTCTGTGATTCTGTCCTTAGGCTCGAGTGAGGTTGGGGGATTAAATTCAGTGCAGCACACACTACTCCGGCACCCACTGGGTGCTGAAGGTACAGCAAATTCAAAGGTGAATAAGGCCCTGGTTCTGTTTCTAGCAAGGGGACTTCTAGCTGTTTTGAGAAAAATACTATCAAATTGTTTAAATGTTTTGCATATAGTTGGTTGCATTTTCAAATATTCAAAACTTTAAAAATTATTCAAGTAAAATGGAAGGTTAAATGTTGAAATTAGTGGAATTTAGCCAAGAATCTCTTTCTCATGCAAATGAGGTGACCATGGAGGAAAAGAGGTGAAGAACTGGGGGAACTCAGAGCTCCTTGCAGGTGATGGAAGAGGGCCTGACCTGTGCCTGTCTAGGAGAGAGGAACTGCATGGTGGCAAGTGCCTGGTTTTCTCCCAGGCTGGGGAGGGCAGGTCCAGATCAGCAGGGCACCTCCTGAGGCAAGGCTGTTTTTATGTGACCTCTGGGAACCTCAGAGAGAGCAGCTGGCAAGCGAGATGCTGATATTGCAAGAGGGCAGCTGGATCTCTGGGAATGGGCTGCTGGGGCGAGTCTGAGGCTCTCTCCAAAGCAGAGTGTGGGAAATCAGGATTTTCTTGAACCATCTTAAATGGGTCTTGTATTTGAAGTTTTTTCTCTGCAGATGCGTGTGTGAGAGGAATGGTGGATGATCAGACATGAGCAAAAATTTATGCCAGGTTAATTAAGTTGTTTTGTAGGAAAAGTGTGTCACTGCAAGGTGTGCTGTTTCTCCTCTCCCCAGGAGGGAGGTCAGTGCTGGGTCCCCGAAGTCCATTCCAGGGCAATGCCAGCTTCCTGGCAGCTGCCATTTTCAGGGATGTGGTGGTATGGGTCAACCCAAACGTGCAAGGCCATGACAGGTGTCAGCACACGCAGTGGATCATTTGGATGAATATGGCCTGTTTCTGCCCTGATCGCTGGATGTCTAGGAGCAAGAGGCCCTGTGAGGGGAGGACATGGCTTTGAGACGTCACAGGCAGAGGGCTCCCAGCCATCTCCATTACTGTGCCCCGGGCAGAGCAATCCCCTCTTTTTAGTGCCCATGGGCCATCACAGACTCTTCTGGAAGGAGGAAAGGAAGAACAGCATAAGGGGTGTGTAGGAGCCAGCATTGGATAGGGATGGAGCCCTGGGTTCCAGCCCCATCTCCACCCAGCCTCTCTGTTCACTTCCCCTCTCTAGGTCTCATTCTACCCTACTTTAACCTGGCAGGATTGAAATAGATTATCTCCAAGTATGCTCAAAGCTCAGACGTGAGTCTGTGATTAGAACTGAACTGTAAGCATTTCTCATTAATCTAGAACACCTGTTAGGTAACTCTGTAGCGTTATTCTGTGTTGTGTCCTGGGTCTTTCTTTCCAGGTCTCTTCATCTCTCTGTTCCCATTTAGGACTCTTATTTTTAGCTCTTCGTTTTCCTTCCCACCCTTCTTCAAAAAGGATTTTGAAGACAGACAGACCTGAGTTTGAATCCAGGCCCTACTATTTTTGTCTTCATGACCCAGGAAGGTTATTTTAGCTTAAAGCCTCAGTTTACTCATATGTCAAAACAGGTGCAATAATGACAACAACAACAACAACAACAATAACAATAATAATATATATTCTCTGGTTAAGTTATTAAATGAGATATTCATGTACACTCTCCAGTGTATCATCTGGCGTATAGTAAGTGTATTAGATTTCTACTGTGGCTGTCACAAATTACCTCAAATTTAGTGGATTGAAACAGATTTATTATTTTATAGTGCTGGAGGTTAGAAGTCCAACATGGTTTTCAGTGGGGTACAATCAAGGTATCAGCAGGGCTCCATGCCTTCTGGAGGGTCTAGGGGAGAATCTGTCTTCTTGCCATATAGAGGCTGCCTACGATTGTTGGCTCATGGTCCCTTTCCATCTTCAAAGCAGTAATGACCAGTTAAGTTTTTCTCACACAACACCACTCCGATGCTTACTCTTCTGCCTTTCTCTTCTACTTTTAAGGACACTTGTGATTACACTGGGTCCACCCCCAAAATCCAGGATAATCTCTTTATTTTAAGTTCAGCTGACTAGCAACCTCAATTTTATCTGTAACCTGATTTCCCATTGCTATGTAACCTAACATGTTTACAGGTTCTGGGGATTAGGATGTGAATATCCTTGGGGATGGGGGGGTGTGTGTGTCATTATTTCTGCCAACCACAATAAGCATTCAATAAGTAATAATTTTTATTAACATCACTTCTCTTGCCTTTCCTTTAGGAAGCAGGAGAGAGGGAACACAAGATAAGTGGAGTAAAAGTTCTCAAAATAGCCAGATGTGTCTTCTCTTTTGATATTCGGTACATGCAGAGGTGGTCATTGCTGTGTGTAGATTTCGCCTTCCTACCAGGCTACCTGCAGCAGAAAGATTGGACTTACCTGCGTCAGTCCAGAGGCCAGAAGGTTGGAGCATTTGGTACAAGAGGAAATTTTCAGTTCAGAGTCAGATGTTTTTAATGGTCACAGCTCTTCAAAGTTGGGATGGTTCACCCTTGAAGGGAGGGAACTCCCTGTCCTTGGAGCTGTGTAAGCAGAGTCCAGGTGAGCTAGGTCTTTTTTGCCAAATGTTCCTAACCACCAGTTTTCCCGGGCACCACCTCAGACCCACTGAACCAGAGTCTTCCAGTGGAGGGCCTGGGACTGTATTTATGGGCAACGCTAAGCTAGGTATTTGAAGGAGATAATTTAGCATTACTTGGCAGATTGGCCCAAAGGACCTTCCACTCCTGAGATGCTTTGCTTCTGAAATTCTTTTATTGCTTCCAAAATTCTTTTTGCTTTTCAAAAACAAAATGAATTGTCTGTTTAAATCCCTGTAGCTCCTTCGCCAGGGAATGACTTCTCTCCAAGGGCATGCTTCAATTTCCTGAGAGATCTTGGGGACAAACCCTGTGCTCACTCTGAAATGACCAGAGGGCCTTTCTTTACAAGTTATAGGTGACTCAGGGTCAGAAAGAAGGCTGAGCAGCCCCACAAGTCATTGCTCTGCCCATGGAAGTAATTTCTGATCAATTCTTGGCCTTTCGTTTTCGCCAAGTACTTTGATGGAAAATTGAAATTGGTTCTCTTTACTTAGTGCATATTTTAATTTGAACTTAAATTGCCAGTATTTCTGGTATAACCTAATACGTTGTCATGCCACTTGCACCATTTTTCATAATGAAGAAAGGTGGGAAGCACTTTCTTTGGTGAGATTTGCCACCGCCTTCCTTGGAATCATTGTTGGAACATATTCATGATGCAGAAACCCAGCGCCACTTCAACATACAGAATCAGAATGGGGGGCATGGTGGGGTGTGCAAGGGAGTTGGGGTGACAGGGGCATAGTGTGGCAAGGCTGCAGTCTGTGTGTGAAGCATGCTGCACAGGTAATTTCTAATGCATATGAAAGTTTAAGAACTGCCATAAATGCAATTAAAATTCTTCTCTTAGCTAAAGAGAGGAAACCTTTACTCCGTCTAAGAAGACCATCTTTTACTTCATCTTCTACTCTCATCTCTTCCTCTTGTAAATGCATGCATACACCCTCTACTCCAGGTACATTAAACTTGTCTGCATTCTCTGAATGTGGCCTGAAAATTCACATCTTGCTTTGGTTAGGCAATTCCTCCTGGCTGCTCCGTTCCTTTTATGTTGATTGTCACGTCTGACTTAAAACCCAGCCTATAGGCACCTTTTCTGGGGTCTGCCCTGATTCCACCTCAGGAAGCAGTCACGCCTTTCCCTTTGTTTAAGCTGGAGTATGACAGTTAAGTGAGTTAGGTGGACGGTGCTTGGTAGTATTTCTGGCTCTGTCTCCCACACTGCTGTTCCGGGAATACCTTGAAGGAGTTAACGCTCGTTTTTTTCCTCTGCAGCCCTCTGCCATTACCTCATTCTCCTTATCCATCCTAACCCCAGACTCTAGCACCTGGGGTCACTCTCCGGATGGATGTGGAATGAAGGGACCACTCTTCCACGTCTCGCCTCCTCCGCTTGGTCTGGTGTGCCCTCCCAGCCTCAGTGCCTGTCCCAAAATGCCCTGCGGTTGCTAGAAGCCCTGGGTGTGCCAGTTCTGTGAATCCCTGATGAAAATAGAGACAGAGCAGTATGCTAATCAGGGAAAGATTGTCTTTATGGAGTACAGCTGATAAGATAATTTGCATATTCTGGTTCATTGTTGTATTTCAAGTAAGTTACATTATTCCTTAAAGGAACTGGGGCCGAGTAGCCTACAGAAAGGAGATTTATCAGAAGATGCCCTTCAGGAGCAATCTGGGGCCCAGAGAACAAGGATCGGAGGGAGGCAGATATTTTGGGTTCCGGAAAGGAAGGGCTTTCACTGTTGGAGCTGCCAGAAACAAAGAGGCTTCCTTCTGAGAGGTGGTAAGTTCCCTGTCACTGGAGGCATTCAAGCCGAAGCTGAATGAGCTCTCGCCCAGAGGTCTGACAGAGGACGAGAGTTATGGCTCTTACACATTTCAGTGCCAAGAGTGATTGATTCTCTGGTTCGGCGTTTCTTCCTCCAGTTCTGTGATGTCTACATTTTTGGCGGGCATAGAATTATTAGTCTATAAGTTTATATTTTACTAATTTACTATTTTATTTCACTAGTAATAGTTTATTAGTCTTTTAGTTGCCCAGGGCTGCCACAACACATGACCACAAACGTGGTGGCTTAAAGCAACAGGAATTTATTGTCTCCCAGGTCTGAAGGCCAGGAGTCCAATATTAAGGTGTCAGCAGGACCGCGCTCCCTCTGCAGCCTGTGCAGGAGGCTCCTTCCCTGCGTCTCCCAGCTCCTGGTGGTTCCTGGCTGTGGCCCCGTCACTCCTGTCTCTGCCCCCATCTTCACATGGCCTTGTCCTCTGTGCAACTCTTCGTGTCCTCTCTTCTTAGAAGGACACCAGTCGTTGCATTTGGGGCCCATTCTACACCCAGCTTGATGCCATCTCAAGATCCTTAGCTAATTACATCTTCAAAGATCCTAAGTAAGGTGACATTCTGAGGTTCCAGGTAGACATGACTTTCGGGGGGACACTACTCAATCCACTAAAAACAGATATAACATTCCACTGGGACAGTATGCTTACCTTCTAATGCTGTGCCTCAGGAAGTTCTTGTATAGACTGTATACGTGTGTATAGACACATGTATAGCCCGAAACAGTGGGAATAATGTTTCTATCCAGGGCCCAACGCGGTGGGACCCAGTTGGGAGGTGAGCTGATGCTTTTGGCCCTGACCCACACCCTCTGGGCACCCCTGAGGTCAGCTGCTGTCTTGTGAATGCTGATGGGGCCCCCCCTCAAGGCTCTGCTGTGCTTCCCTGAGTCCCTGTCTTTAGCCACATGGGCCCATGTGACAGCTATGAAAATGTGCCTCTGCCATCCCCAGTTGTGGCAAACATAATTGACCACAGCTCCAGCTGCGGCCTTCTGAAATCATCGCCACTTTTGTGCTGAGGCCATGTTTCTGTGGACTGCTTCCACCAGTGCTGCTCCCGGCTGTAAAGGGACCCTAGGGCAGGCCCATTCCTGGGAGACATGGGACAGCTCAGATGGGCTCCTAGGGCTCAAGGACTCCTTATTGGCCTTGCTGAGCACCCCTGGAAGTGCAATGCAGTCTAAGACGCTTCCACTGACCACCCTACCTGCTTGCCCTCTGGCCCTCAGGCAGGGTCAGACCTGCACTGCCATCTGATGCTCTCCCTGCCTCTCTGGCTGCCGGCCCATTTCTCTTACAGGCACTTCCCCGATGTATCGCGTGCACATCTAATCCTGTCTTGTCATCTGCTTCTCAGAGGAACTGGACCAACCCCGGATAGATACCTGAGCCTCCCTCCTTTGGAGGGAGGCTTCTGAGAACCATTCTAGTGGTTCCTCAGTTGCCCACAGCAGTGACCCCCTCCACAGCACGTCCTGCGTCCACTTTTTCTTCTTGCCCATCCCATCCTCCCTGCTCCCCGCTGGAGCACCTCTCTGCCCCCCAGCAAGCTCTGCTCGGAGAGAAACCAACACAATCGCAAGGTGCTACCTATTCCTAGGAACCCCAGACTTCCTACAAGTCATGCTGTATTTAACATGTGGACTCGTACAAGTTTAGCCCTGGAGACAGCCTCCTTGTACAGAAGGGACAGCACCGGCCCTGGGGAGACTGAGCCGCTGTCCCTGACATTTTTTTCTTGTGAGGGGAAAGGTGAAGGGAGGGGTCGTGTGTCCTTCAATTTTCCAATTTTGTCTAGCAGGATTCTAGATTCCCCTCTTATTTCTTTACCCCTTCACTGTATGGCTTTTGAAGGCACCTCTCCTTTCTATGACCCCCTCACTCAAGCACCACCTTCCTAACACTGTCTCCCCACACCCTCTCCTTACAAATCCATTCCCAGTGGTCAGTAACCAGATCCACCGCTATTTATTCCCAAGGTTTTCTTATGTAGGGCGGGCTTCCTTTTTCTAGGGGAGTTGTAGATCAGCTTTATACCTGCCGCTAGCTCCTCTCTCCTGTATACACTTTCCCCCAAACTGCTCTTGTTTTTCATACTTGCTCTCACTGAGATTTAGAGTTTGTTTTTCTACTTCCAGGTAATTTGAGGTTTGGGAGATCTCTGTCTTCTAGTTATATTGAAAGTGCGCATTTTTTTGTTCTTCTTGTTCTTTATTGTTTCTTGGAGGCGATATTGGGAGTTTTGGACATAAATGGATGCTATTACCTCAACCACCTGAAATCCCACTTGCCCCTGACCTTTTTGCTGCCTTTTTCATGAAACTTCTTGCCCCAGACTGAGGTCCTCTGACGAGCTGGATGGAGCCAGCTCGTACTGGCTCACAAGAGCTGATGTTAAATTCTCAGGAATTTTTCAAGCTGGCCGACTTCATGTTGATAGCTAGAAACTGGCAATGATGGGAGAATTCACACCACGGAAATTGGTCAGCACTACGAGGCAGGGCCTCCCCCCACCCCCACCTCCCAGGAGTTTGTTAAACATTTATCAGCACTATGTTCACAGCACTAGCCTGGGCATTTCCTGAGCCTCTCCAGAGCACATTGCAGTGCTTTGCACATAGAAAGCTCCAGTGCATGTTGAGTGAATGAGACCTACTGAGTGTTTTAGTTTCTTCTTGCTCTATGACAAACCATTCCAAACTTAGGGGCCAAACGGCCATTTTATTCTGCTCAGGAAATCAGACAGGCCACAGCAGGGATGGCTTGTCTTGCTCTATGACTTGGGAGGACTTGGTCGGCTTGGTTGACACAAGGCTGAGCTTAGGGGAGACCATTGACCAGAGGCCTGACACATAGCCTCTCCGTGTGGCCAGGTTTTGAGAGGGAACATGCTGTTATCCCAAGAGAGAAGCCAGGTTAACATCTGCGTGGCCTTCATCACCTCATCTCAACAGTCACTTAGCATTACTCTCATTCTGCGCTATTGATCAGCACAGTCACAAGTCCTTCAGACCCAAGAGGAGGAGACATGGACCCCACCGCTAAGGGGACGTCTAGCTAGGAGTTTGGGCGCCGTCTTTTAAAACTGCCGCACTGAATAAGACAAGGAGCTACATTTATGGAGCACCTACTGTGTGCTAGATACTTTATATACATTATCTGTAGTTCTTCACAACTGCTTTGAAGGTATTGTTATTATTTCCATTTCATAGAGGAAGTAGGTTCGAAGTGATTAAGGAGCTCGCCTAAAGTCACACAGCCATAAATCATTGTGACCTTCCCACTAGGACTTACTTCATTTATGGAGTGTGCTGTGACTTTTATTGGGGCTGGGGAGGGGGGAGGGGGAGACAAGGAGAGATACGACCTGGATTTGTTTCAGAGAGCACAAAATAAACTCAGTCTGGCATACATACACCGCTGGGGCATCTCAGCATGCAGCCAGCTGTGACTGGGCGTGAGCGGTTGCTTCACCGTACCTAAAAGTCAGTCGGGACCATGTGGGCTCAAAGTGCTGAGTAATTGCTCTCGTCCGGGGTAATTCAGCTTCATAACCTGAAGTCTGAAGTCAGTAGTATGGAGTGCTTTAAATTAGCTGTAAAATTTCAATCCAATTGCTAAACTGCCTAAATTATCAAGTTTGCTCATTGCTAGTTGAATGCATGCATAATTAATTTTTTTTTCTAAAGTCTGGATTAAAAGCTGCTGAAATCAGATCTTTTTCTTGAATTAGATTCAAATGTCACAGGGAAATCTTTGGTTTTATGACGTAACCTAAAGCAGCACACAAGTTTACAGAATTCTTAGCTGAGCTCTATATTTGGGAAGTAGATAAGTTAGAGGGCCCAGTTCTTCTAAAATTGAAATTGCATTGTCACTAATTGAGAAATGGGTCTCCATTAATGAGAAATGGGAATAGTAGTATTGCCATGACGATTCTTATCAGCATTAATAGCTAACATTTGCTAAAACATTTTAGAATGTAAGCTCCATGAGGAGACATGCGTCTATTCCATTACTTGTTTTATCCTCAGAGTGTCAAATAAATGGTTGCTCGCACATAGTAGACACTTAATACATACTAGTTGAATGAACATGTTAGCTAATGTGATGAAAGCAGCACCCTGTAAGACAGAAACTTTTATTATTCTCATTTTCTAAATGAGGAGACTGAGGCTTAAAAAGGTATATTGTCTTTTCCAGGGTCACACAGCCAGGAAGTGTGAGAGTCAAGGCTTGAATCCAGACTTTTGGACTCGTTGCCCTGTGTTATAATGGGGGCCTGTCCTATAACTCCAAGGACCTTTTTGTAGTTCATTGGCCTAGATGTTCCAAGCACATTTCAGAGAAGTATGTGTTCTCATTGGCTTACTTGTGTATCCATCACCATCGAGGAAAATGTGCTAAACCATGATTGGTTTAGACTAACTGCCAGAACCCCACTGAGTGGTGGCTACACTGGGGGGGGGGAGCCCCATTGAAAATTAGGGTCTTTTAGGGGAGAGGAAGATGGATGCTGGCTACACAGGAGACCACCAGTGTCTGCTATATTCATTTTTTAGCAATTGGTGGGTAGAGGATGTTGAAGCTATTAGATGTACGAGGAAAAGGATGACCACCCCTTTCAGGTTTGATTTATATTATCGTCTTGAGGAAAAGAAAATCGCCTGTAATTTAAAGAGTGCCCAGCCGTCAATGTGCTTGCTCAGCTTAATGGTTAGAATCAACGTAGGTGTAAACAAGAGCAAGAAGAAATTTTAGGCTCATCATCTGATCACTGCTACTCTTTCCTGTGAAAATCATGATTCTTTATTAAAACAATAGCATAAATGGGAATAGCCTCTATTTCTTTTTATAAATAAAGGCACACATAATTTTGGAGCCCATTTGAAAATATATAAATGTCAAGTACAAATGAATTGTCTCGCTCTTTCAACCTCGACTCAGTTCCTGTTTAGGTGAACACTGGTGTTCAGTACCAGGTGTGTATAGGAATTATTTCTTCCCTGACCCAGAATGGTTTCTTGGGATCTGAAGCCCTGGTTCTGACTTCGACTCATTTTCAAATTTGGTAACCAATTTAGCAGTGCTCAGAGGGGAGAGGGGATCAACCCTGCTCTTATGTGTGTGTGTTTGTGTATTCCTCGGCTGCCCAGGAGGAAGCTGGGAAAGCTGCAGGTAAGAGAAGCTGGCTGGTGAGGAACCTACATTCTGTCATGCAGCAAACCCTTGCCCTTCCTCTTAGAGAAAAATATCTCGAGCTGCAGTTGGCAGAGACGCTGGAGTGGGGGCAGTGTGTGAAGGCAAATTCCATTTTCAAGGTGGTTTGGATCACACAGCGCAGAGAGCAAGGTGTGATTACTTGGAGGAAAAGTCAAGTACAGTGGCGTAGCGAATAGAAAAGCTTTGGAACAGCAATACGTGTACTTTTTATGAAAAGAGAAAGGAAGAAAGGTGTCACCATCTAAAGTGGGCAATTTCACAGCAAGCTCAAGTGTTTCGCAGCCAAGCGGTGTCCTGGAGCTGGTCAAACCCCAGCAAATGCCCAGAGAGGGCTCTGACCTCAGCAAAGGTAATTCAGGGGTAGTTTGTAGCCAGAGGGCTGCCTAGATAATTAGCTACCTTTATTTTAACATTTTATTTGTGTACCTCTATATAACATGTGGCTTTAAGACAACTGAGGAGTAGCAAAGCCCTAGGTTTGCAGACAGCCCAGACTTCTGGTTCCTTTTTTTGTCGCAATTTCCTGGTCTTTGCCCTCCTCATCTGTAAAATTGGGCTAAAATTAAAGCAGTTTATCTTTGGGTGCAAGGGTGGTCGTTTTAAACACCTATAAGTCATTATTGTTGTATCTCACATTTTATAACTTTTCCAAGTGTCCATTCTGATTGCTACTTGTTAATGTTGCTAATGGAAAGCTACATTTTTCCAAAATTCTCTATGTGAGACAAGCATCCTCATCTGATTAAAAGCCTTTTGGCTACAATCTGCAGAAATAAAAAAAGGCCTTCAAATAGATTTTCCAGCAGAAAGTCTGGCTGCCAATGTCGAACTTCAGGCCCAATTGGATATACCATTGTACGACTCCAGGCTCTGCTCCGAATGCCACGTGACCTTGGACAAGTGAACTTCTCATCTGTAAAATCAGTTTTTTTCCTTGGTAAAATAGAGGGGCTGGGCCAGATGGTCCTGTCCAGCTTATTCGGTTTGTGATTTTCATCGTTGACTGAGTCTTGGGGTGTGGAGTGCTGCTAAGAGTCTCAGAAAGCAAAGAGGATGGTCGTGGGACTTCACAGATTGTCATCTGGCACGCATCCCCTTCAAATCACCCTGGCTGGGGGCCCGCCTGTCACCTGCCCTGTGTGGATGCTTCCATGTGATGAGGTGGTCGCTGTTTTTCCCTGTTCAGCTGCTCACAGCGTTTAGTCAGGTATTCAGAACGCGGCTAACAGACCCACAGGTGGGCACGGCTTACAAAGCCCTCTGAAATGCAGTATTCCACATGATTATTCCAGATGATTCCTGCATTAGCCAGAACAATGAATAAGAGATTGGGGAATAGCTTATCCCAACTCTATTTCCTTCATAGTTCCTAAACACTTGACATTATAGCCTGTTTTTTGATGCACTGTGGCTGCTCTTCCCCAACTCCCTCTCTGGGTCCCAGGCATCCTTACCAAGGAGGCAAGAGGCTGCAGAAGGAAATGATATGGGTTGATCCCATCTTTCGACTGATTGGTTTCTAACCTCCATAGCTTATTCAAGAAGGAAGCCCACGTCAAGGTCGGCTCAGAGCATCATGTGGACATCTGGAATGGAGCCACCCCTCCAAATTGGCCTCTCACGGACTGAGGGTAACCTACCTATAAACCCGAATCTCACATCCTTTTGGCTCAGCTACCTTGCCCCATTTAAGAAGGGGGATTTCACACTGAGGCATGTTAGTGTTTCATGTCTTCCCTCCTTATTCCCAAGGCAATATAACCTCAGTGGTATCTTAGACTTCACTTCCTCATAACTTCTCTATTGGCTCTGCTCTGGGGAGAATCCAAAAAAGTTCCAGCCAGAGGCCAAAATGAATGCTTGTTGAGAGACTGAATGCTTGTTTTTCTTCCTCCAAAGAGAAAGCATTTTAGATCCCTTCATGATGGATAGAACAGGGTAGGCAACTTTATGCAAACAACATGCAAGTGGGACTAAAGGTTATCATACTTGGTGTTTCTTCAGATAACAAATGTAACAGCAAGCACTTGTCTAGAACTTATAATGAGCCAGGACTTTTTAAGTATAGGCATTTCCATCATTGAACTGAAACCTCATAATCCTAAGAGGTAAGGATTGTTACCTCTGTTGAACAGTTAGGGAAATGGAAACACAGAGAGGTTAAGTAACTTGTCCAAGATCACACAGAGAGCAATAGAGCAGGATTTGAAGCCAGGTTCTCAACTACCTCACTAAGAGTTCAGATTTCAGATTTCATATTTAAGATTGACCTAAAACAGAAGTCAGACCCACTTCCATGTCCTTTTTTAAAGTAACAGCTTAATTGAGATATGATTTATATACCATACAATTCACCCATTTAAAGTATAGAATTCAGTGGTTATTGGTATATTCACAGACTTGTGCAACCATCACTACAATCAAGACCATTTTAGTCATCCTGAAAAGAAACCATGTTCCCATTTTCTCCCAATCCCCCTAGCCTTTGTCAACCACAAATCTACTTTCTGTCTGTATGGATTTGCCTATTTTGGACATTCTCTGTGAATGGAATAATACAATATGTGGTCCTTTGTAACTGACTCTTTGACTTAGCATAATGTTTTCCAGTTCTTTTCTAGAGCTTTGCCTAGACTGCCTGCAATGCCCCTTTTCTAGCTGGCAGGGAACACTCCTTCCACTTCTCTCTTTGAACTCCAGTTTCTCTGTTGATAGCATGTCCCTGTTCAGGCGTTGGAGAAAGGTGGACTTGATATGAATCCAGATCACTACATAGTGTGTGTCCTTTGGCAAGCCACTTAAACCTCTCTGAACCTCAGTTTCTTCATCTGTGAAATGGGCATAAACCAGTCTCTGCTTCTTGAAGTTGTTTGAGAATTAAAAGAGATAGTTGCATAAATACATTCCTCCAGCCTGTGACTGGCCATGTAGAATATGAATAGGGTTGGTTTTAGCCTGTCTTAAAAATTCTGAGGTTCCTTTGAGCCTGTAGTTGTGTGTGAGTTGTCAAAAAGAATGATCCTAACTATCGCTTCCTCTGAGTAGAGCCTTCCAGTGTGCAGGGTGGTCACCCTGTTATCTCCTTTGACTCTCTCGGCAACCTGTTGAGGGGGGCATCATGGCCACTCCCAAGACCCCGAGGAGGAAGTGGCAGAGGTAGTTCCTTGTCAAGTCTTTGTTCTCTCTGCCCCATGGTCTCCCCGCACTGCTCCTTAGGACAGGGGGCCACCTCCTCTCAGCGGCCCAGGCCACATGGCATCTGAAGACAGGGTACCATTGGCAGGAGGAGGAGGGATTCCCAGAAGACAGTGTGGGCAATGGGGTGTCCCGTGCACTTGGAGCCGTGAGCTGAGTGCTGACTCTTTGGGGTTTCCTTGCCTAAATAGGTGAGTGGAGATGCATGTCAGGATGGGCTCAGGGAGAGAGCACAGGGGTAGGTATGCAGCATGGCAACTGGGATGTGGGCTAGATTTCAGCCCCTCTGCGGGGGCCTCAGCTAGGGACCTTTACCTGTGGCCCAGCAGTGTGTGCTGGCCCAGGTACCTTGTTCCCAACAGCATCGTGGTTCCACAAAGGGCAATGCTTCCGGGTGGAGGCAGCCAGCAGAACCTCAAGAGACTTGGAGGAGGGCTTCCTGGGAGGTACGCCAGGCCAAATGATGAAGGAGAAGTCGTGCATTGCAGGAAACTCTGCAGAGCAGCAGGCTGATCGCTCCGCTCTCATATTCTCCAATACACATGGGGAAACTGAGGAGCAGTGAGGGAAACGGCCCTTGCTCAATGTCCCACTACAAATCAGTGCCACCTGCCTTCCTGTCTGCTCTTGCTTTGGGCTCCTGGCCTGGCCTGCCATTCATTTTCAATGCATCTGCCAGTGCCCACCCTCTCTGCAGGCATTCTGTGCTTCTCACCTTGGTCTGCCCATCGTCTCCCAGTGGCTCCTTACTGCCTTCTCTTCCTCCCTCTCCCCAGCAGCGCTCTTACTCCCTACTCTGCTTCCCACCCTAACTCTCTCTGTCTTTGTTGCAACCACCCAGCCACCCACCTTTTGTTTAACATCTCATTTCTTTTCTACCAGAAGACAGTATTTGAACAATTACGATAATTGAGGTTTTTCTCTCTCTCAGTTCTGCCCAAAATATATCAGTCTTCCATGGAATTGGGGTGGGACACCAGTCTCAGTGGAGGCTAAGTTCAGGTTCCCTGTGGCCTACCACAGGCTGAGAGGGTCAAGGTGTCTTTCCTTCCCTTGTTCATCCTGCACCCTTGTGGTGAACTCATGTCCCCTGAGACTCCCGCCTTACTGCTGCTAGGCGGTCCTTCACACACACCCATAATATTTGAAGGTTAGGCTAAACCCCCCTGGGGCTCCCCATCACCTTTGGGAGAAATTCCAGCTTCTTCACAGCTCGCATGGCCTCTGCCATCTCACGTGCCCTGCTGTGTCTGCGTCAGCTCTTGCCGTTTCCCCAGCGTCCTTGGCTCTCCAGCCGTGGAGTGACTTGCAGAGCAGTGCACCTGCCGTGATAGCTCACAGAGTGGAGGGAGGGATTGGCCTCTGTGGTCAGGCTGTGCTTTGGAATCCAGGCTCAGACACTTCCCCACACGACGGCTGGGAAGCTCCAAAATCGCTTAGGGCTTCAGGGTCCCTGTGTGAAAATGCCTAAGAGGAGGACTGTGGTAGGCTGAATCATGGCCCATCGAGATGCCGCGTCCTAATCCCGGAAGCTGTGACTATGTTACCTTACACGGCAAAGGAACGTGGCAGATATGCTTTCATTAAGGATCTGGAGATGGGGAGAATATCCTAGACTATCTGGGTAGGCCCAATGTCGTCATGCCATCAGAAGGGTCCTTAGAGGGAGGCAGGAGAGGCCACGTCGAGAAGGAGATGTGACAGTGAACATGGGGGTTCCGAGTCCGAAGAGATTTGAAGATGCTGCACTGCTGGCTTTGAAGTTGGAGGAATGGGGCCGCACACAGGTCACGGAATGCACGTGACCTCTAGCAGCTGCAAAAGGCAAGGCGCCATCCTGCCCTAGAGCCTCCCAAAGGACAGCAGCCCGGCAAACACCTTCACTTTAGCCCAATGAGACCCATTTGGACTTTGGACCTCCACAACTGTAAAATAGTCATACGTTATTTTAAGCCATGAAGTTTCTGGCAGGTTGTCGCAGCAGCTGTAGGAAGCTCGTGCAGGAACCTACCTCCTAGGCTGTGAAGATTCGGTGAGTAAGATAGGTGGGTTAGAAGACTGCCTGGCATGTAAGTACTCAGGAAGCGTTAGTCGTTGCGATTATTGTTATTATCACGTCTCTTCTACAATATTGTGTGGCCCGCCCGGAATGCCCCCCTCTGATCTCTCCCTCCCACCGAGCCCCAATCACTTGACTATTCTGTTTGCCTTCTTGACGCTGGTCAGACATCACCTTCTTCAGGAAGTCACCTTTGACCCTTCCCTGCCCACATTGGAACCAGACCACGTCTTCTTCAGATCCTCACTGCCACTTGAGCTATGCCTCACAAACCCCACTGCTTTGTATTGTACTTCTCTGTTCTTGTGTCCATCTCTCCCCAAACTGGACCATTCATTCGTTCAACAAGTGTTTATTAAATTCTTTTTATAGGCCGGGCAGTACGCGGGATACATTTCACAGAACAGACAAAAATCTCAGCCCTCGTGGACTTTATATTCTACTCTAGTGAGGAAAGACAGACCAGCAAATCAGTCAATTCTATAGTCAGCTAGAAAATAAGTAACGTGGAAAAAAAGTGGGTACACGGGACGGAGAGTGTTGGGTGGTGGAGGTGTTGCAATTTTATGTGGTGTAATTAGGAGGGTCTCGCTGAGAAGGCCACATGTAAGCAAAGACATGGAGGAGACGAGGGAGTGAACCATTTGGACACCAAGGTGAAGAGCCTGCAACACAGAGAGAATGGCAAGTGCAAAGGCCCTGTGGCTTGCTGTATATTGTAGGTTGAATTATGCGCCCCCAAAAGATAGGGTGAGTCCTGACACCAAGTATCTGTGAATGTGACCTTATTTGGAAATAGGGTCATTCCAGATATAATTAGTTGAGATGAAGTCATACTGGAGTATGCCATCATCCAATATGACTGGTGTTCTTATAAGAAGACTAAAAGAGACACAGAGAGACAGAGACATACAAAGGGAGACTGGGACGCCATGTGACAAAGGAGGCAGAGATTGGAATGATGCTTCTGTAGGCCAAGGAATGCCAGAGATTGTCAGCTGTCACCAGAAGCTAGGAGGAGGGCACGGAGCAGATTCTCCCTAGGGCTTTCTGAAAGAACATGGTCCTGTTGACACCTTGATTTTTGGACTTCTGGCCTCCAGAATTGGGAGGGAATCATTTCTCTTGTTTTAAGCTCCTCGATTATAGTAATTTGTTACAGCAGCCCTGGGGAACTAATGCAGTGTGTTAGAGGAGCAGTGGAAAGGCCAGCATGGCTGAAAAGTAAAGGAGGTGACATTGATGTGTACCTAATCAGGGGCAGGTCACATGGGTTTGGAGGCCCCTGCAAGGACTTCAACTCCAAGTGAGAAGGGGCCTCATGGGAGGGTTTTGGGGCCGAGGAGTGCCGTGGTCTGACATACGACCTGACTCTGAGCGTCCTCGTTTCTCTAGCAAGTCACCCAGACCACGGCACGTAACTGGCACCCAGCAAATGTTAATTCCTTCTTTCCATTCACAGACGGGAATTTTGGTTTGGTGGTGTTAAAGTATATGCGTTGTAGATGGGATGAAGGAAGAGTGACCAGGCTCTTGGAATATGGAGGTTGCTCTGATCATTATAATGTTTAACTTGATAAAAGAATACATTTTTTTTTTTTACCTGGGATGTCTGCAAGCCTTTTGTTGTTGTTGTTGTTTTTAATGGCAAGACAGTTTTTTCCTTAATACCTTCCAGTCAGTTGTTTTGTATTGTGATTTTAAAATTGTGCATTTTTAATGGAAGCCCGTAAGGTATTGATTTTCAGATGCTTGATGTGGCTGATTTATCCTACAGATAAGCTTCCATTTCTTCTCCATGAGGCTTTCAACACCAGATATCTGTGGGCACGTTATTATGGGGGAGCATTGATTTTTGCCTAGTACAATATGCCTACTTTTTGAGGAAATGAAAATCATACCAAATGAAAAGCTATTTTTCAAAGTGACTTTGATTCTTGTAGTTTCTGATTCAAAAAATAGGCCTGGGAGAAGGGATCTAGTTTTCTGTGCTATTTATTTGGCTCCCCATGTAAAGGAACGCATTTCTACTGAAGGAGCCCTTAGTAGGCCCACGGATTCTGATCATTAAAAGGGTGGTTTTCATTCTGTAAAGCGCTCTGCAGTTGACAGCGCTTCTCTGGTTCACCCGTCAAGCACTAGCAGCCTGCTGAGACAGAGGGTCCACATTCCATCTCACAGACGGGGGTGGGGGGAAGACAGAAGCTCAGAGTAAGAAGCAGTCTCTTTCTTGCGGTCACAAAGCAGGGTGCAAGGTGTGTCCAGATTTGATTGGATGTTTCGTAGACTGAAATAAGTCAAGACAAGTGTTCTCAAGGCAGAAATGGATGGGAAGACGTACAATGCTGATGCTATGGTAATAGAACAAGCGCTCAGCACCGGAGGGCAGGACAAGGACGGAGCCCCTTGAGTCCTGGTTCCCTCTGTAACTGGCTGAATAACCCCCGCTAACCTGCTCAACCTCTCTGAGCCTCTCTAAAATGAGGAAAATTGTCCCCATGCTGCCACCTCCCCAGACTGCATTCCACAGGAGATAATAGAGAAAGTGCTTCATAAATTGTGAAGGGCTGTTCATAAGCCAAAGGTAATTGCCATGCCAATAAGAGCTTTGATTGTAGAGTCCATAACTTCTGGAACATTAATAACTGTAATAGCTTTTTTTTTTTAACTGAGCCATTACTGTGTGCCCGCTGCTGTGCCTAATGTCTCCCATGAATTATGGTATTTAGTTCTAATTATGGCCCTATGAGGTAGGCATTAATGTTAGCACACCTATTTTGCAGATGAGGAAACTGAGGCTGGGAGACATGAAATAATTTGAGTGTAATGCTGAGAATTGCATCACTTGGTGAAGCACAGTTTAAGCTGGGCTCTGCATGACTTCAAAAGCTGTGAGCCTCAACTCCCTGCATTGGAGTGATAATAGGGTCCTGACATGGGCTGGTGCAAGCTGATGAGTACAGATGGAAACATCTGTATTCTGTGGGAAGGAAGCATCAGGCCCAGTGTCAACCAGAGCCAGTGACTCAGAGGATTTGAACCCAAATCTGAGGGTTCCTTTTTGCCTTTTCTGCTACCAAATTATCATTTTCCCTTTTGTCCCTTCTTGCCCTGTAGAAAATCTTTTTTCCCATACCATATGAAAATCACGGGGTGGATTGGCAAAGAGAAATAGACAATTTCTCAAATGTAATGTGTGAATTTTCCTTTTAATGTGGAATCAAAGAAAACCATAAAAGACATTTTGGGGACAATTGGGAAGTTTTTAATATCAATTTTATCTTAAATAATATTATTTAATGAATATTACACGTTGTATAGTGGGAATGCTATTATGTGGATAATGTCCTTATTTTTAGGCAATACATCCCAAAGTCTTAGTGGTGAAGGGGTCTTAATGTTTGCAACCTATATTCACATAATTCAAGGGAAAAAGAAAAAGAAGCAAATGTTGGAAAATATTAATGATTGGTGAATAAATCAAAGGTACATGGGTGTTAACTGTAGCATTCTTTCAACTTTGCTATAGATTTGAAAATTTTTAAATAAAATGTAGCAGTGAAGGGAAAATAAATCAAGGGCTTGGTGGGGGGATCGCCATTTGCTGACCACCTTTTGTGGACTGGCTCTGGGCCAGGCACTGGTTTGAGCTCTCTCGTTTGTTTCTCACAGCTTCTCTGTAAGGTAGGTGTTGTTATTGCTATTTGCAAATGAGCCAGTAAAGCACAGAGGGTAAGTAGCCTGCACAAGGTCACACAGCAGGTGAATGGTGAACCGTAGGTGTAGCTCTACCTGAAGCTTTCGAAGCTTGCAGCTAGGCCACAAATGAATGCTCCTTCCTCCTCTGTCCTTTGACTCTTCCTCTCCTGGCTCTTTCATGAAGGGCATGCGTACTGTAGAACTTACTTTTTATATACCAACAGGAACCTTAAAGGCTCAGTAAAAAAACTACCCTACACTATTAATCAAGGCCCTCTATTAGAACCAAGGAAAACAGGAACTCCAAGTATCAAGAGCTTCAGGCATTGACCAGACTCCACAGCAAAGAGAGTTCTGGAAAAATAAATGTTGACATTTGATACCACAGCACCAATTTTCCAAGGCACTTTAAACCAAAATTGACTTCACAAACATCAATATTGAAAAATCAGACTTGGATTCTGACAAAATATCGGTCTCTAGATGTTTATTGACTTGGGTAAATGTTGGCATTTTACAGCCCAGAATTAAAATAAGAGAATTTTAGAGCTAGACAAGACCTCTGAGTTCATCCCATTACCTGCTAAAATCTTTTTCTGGACGCTGCTTAGCTGGACATTGTCTTTTTATTATGTTTAATTTTCCCCTGTGAAGCTGTGTTTGATTTTATAAGTCTCCCCCAAATCTTGGTCCCAGGGGCACAAGTTCTAATAAATATTTTATTTTCAAAAAGAAGAGTTAGGCTAGGCTTAAACTAAAGCTGTCACTTTATAAAGGACAAAACTGACCTGACAAGGGGCGTTACTGGTTTGAGGTCACAGGCTTGGGACCAGAGCTGGGCTTAGAAGCCCAGGGCACTTACCACTGCACTGTACTTCCTCTTCTGTTCCTTTCTTTTCTGGATTCCATCAGTCATGTTGGGTGTAAAGGAGCGAGAAGTGGTTAGCCATGGCTTGTTCACCAGCATATGGTGGGAACCATGTTAATTGGATGTCAAGTGGGGAAGAGAGAGAAGAAGGGAAGAACGGAAGGATGGAGGGAAGGATGTGGGAGGGAGGGAGAGACAGAGGGAGAGATATATTCTTTTCCTTTGGATGGAAGCATCTTTTGTCATGGTTTTAGGATAAGATGCAGAACAGACCATTAAATTAGAGATGCTATTATTTCATCCTAACATACTTCTATCTGCCTAATTAAATACTGCACACAAACCCCCAACTATTATGATCAAACGATCCCACAAAGTCAAGATTACAAAGAGGGCACAAGACTAGTAATTATGCCAAGGCTGGCTATTATTATTAAGCCATTTAGAGGGATTTGTGGAGTAAAGGTGATGCCTTTCATGAAGTCTGAGACCAGAGAGCTGGGGTAGCAGGATCAGTTCTCCCCGAGGCCTGACTTTTGTGGGGAAATGGGTCTCTGACGTGGGTAAAAGACACATTTCTTTTTTTTTTCTTTTTTTTTTTTGTTGAGAGCCCACTGACCCATGTGGGAATCGAACCGGCAGCCTTCGGAGTTAGGAGCATGGAGTTCTAACCGCCTGCGCCACCCGGCCGACCCAAAAGACACATTTCTTAATAACGGCAAGAATTAGAATAACAGCTACTTTTTTGGGAACACTTTCTATATACCAGGCACTGGGCTAAACTTTTTATATACTATTTTTCTTTTAGTTGTCGTTGACAACCCGATGAGAAGGGTGTTATTCCATTTTATAGATGAAGAAACCAAGGCTGGTAAGGGGACTTGCTCAAGGTCATGCAGTCTGTGGTGAGTGGAGCCAAACTGGACACAGATCTCTCTGGCTATAAGTCCAGGTCTCACATGGCAATCAAGGCTTCCCGGAGATGGTCCCAGCACCTCTCAGCCTTACGCCTCGGCCATATGTGCACACAGCCCTGTTCTTTCGCATCTCTTGGCTCACACTTTGCCAAGTGTGTTTAGTCTGGAATACCTGCCTGTTCTTACCAAGGCTGGTCCTTCAGCCTGAACTCCTACCCAACCCCTCCCCCAGCTGTCTACTCCCGCACAGCTCCTACGCTGAGCCTATCTTCACTGTGAATTTAGTGCTTGGTTTTCTGAAAACTTTTTGGGGTAACAAATGACCTAAATCTTCCATATTCACCAGGAGAGAGGTAAGGATTTCGAGGTAGTCCAATGAGAGAATCGAGGCCAAAGAAATCTATTTAAGAACCCGAGTTATCTGATTGTGCAAATAAGTCAGAAAAAACCCAATTCCTTCTGCTGAAGCTTGGTATTTTTGCGTGGGCCCCAGCCGTGTGTTTAATGCACACACTTTCATTTTGAGTTTAACAAGCACAAGAGTGTAACTAGGAAATCAGAAACCTTAGGGGTCCTTCAGGCCCCAAAGCAAACAGTGTCCCTAGCTCTCCCCAAGCTTCATCTGTACCCCCGCGTCCAGACATCGCCTCATGCTGCCTTTTATTTCTCTGTGCTGTTTCACCTCAGTCTCCAGACCCTCAGCATTCCCAGAGCCCAACCCAGAGCTGTGGCCCTCTGTGTGTTTGGTTTGCGGCACAGCTTAGTATGCAGATACACACAAGGCTGACAGAAACTCGCAACCATCCATCGTAAAGAGGATTTATTGTGGGGAGTTGGGATGTTGTTTCAATGCAGCCCCGCACCTCCCAGTGATTCTAGGTCTCACCTACGCCTTCAGAATGGGAATGGAGTGTGGCTCCGACCGATGTGAGGTACCGGGATAGGAAATGTGGATGTTTAAAATGAAACATGCCATCAGAGCTCTGCATTTTGAGGGTGGAAAAATTTTAAATGCCTAAATCAGAAACTTTTGTTTAAAAATATGGAAATATATGCATACATAATACCTCACTTATCCAGAGGGCATGGATCCAACCACCTCACCTATCAAGAACCCAGCCTGGATTGTGCAGGTCTCTGAACAGCTGGGAAAGGCTTTGACTAAGACTCATTCCATTTTTGAATGGGAGCTCTACTTCAGGCTTACCCTGTGCCTCTCTGTACTTGTTTTGTGTGCTGTTCTCAGCAACAGTCCACAGCAAGTCAACCAGTGGGGTGTTTGAGCAGGGAGCTGGCAGCAACAAGTGACTACCTGACCCCGAGGGTGAGAGAGGAAATACCATCAGATGAGCATTTGGGGAAATTAAGTCATAGGCCAGCACAACCCCTGACATCCTGTGCGTTCTGCAAGCTTCCTGTGCTCCTGGCACGTCCATGACTTGATTTCATAATCATCTTTGAGTTTGATAAGTCACTTACCCTCTTTGGGCCTCAGTTTCCCCCTCTGTAAAAGGAAAATAGTGATTCATTGGGTTTCTGTCTGTCAGGTACTGTTCTTACTTCTTTCCACGTGTCAGTATATTTAATTCTCACACCTTACTATGAAGTATGTGTTGTTTATTAGCACTAAGCAACTGAACGTTCTGAAGCACAGAACGGAAGTAAACCTGCCCAAGCCCACAGAGCTCATAAATGGCAGCCAGGCTCTGGAGTCACATTCTGGTTATTATCCTGGAAGCAATCACCACCCCTCCCTCGCAGAGCTGTTTAGAGGGTTAAATCAAACTCGTGTGAAGGCACCTCCAGTAGGACAGTTGCGGGCAGACGCTGAGTGGTTTGAGTGGAAAGGACTGGGACTGCGTACAGCTCAGTCTGTTGAGGAGAGCAGGGCGTCCACACTGATTGTTCTCGTAGGGTGAGAGTAGAGGGAAGGGAAGCAGGGAGGAGCTTCTTTTACCTGCTTGGTGTGGTACAGTCTGGTTGGAATTTTCTACAAGCGTGTGTTACCTTAGCGATTTAAAAAACTGTTCTTGAGGGAATAGAGAAAGAATTGTAAACAATAAGAGCGTGTCTAAAACCTGCAGGTATGTCTAAATGTGTATTACATTTTAAAAACGAGTCTATCAAAAAAGACTTGAAAGTTTGGGCGTTTAAAGATACGCACTTGACTTACATAGAACTTCACTCCCGTGGGACAGTCTATGCCGTCTCATGGTTCCACTGTGGATGTTGACTGTTGCTGTGCCAACATGGGCTTGGTCTTCCCTTGTTTCCTCAGTAATTCTCGCACCGGGAGCTACTTCCGTGCCTCTGAGGGTTGTAACTGTCATCCGGTACATCTGCATGGAGATGAATGGCACATCCCTGTGTGTCTGCATGCTAGGGGCTGGCGTGATCCAGAGGTGAATCGGACAGCATCGCTGCCTCAGGAGCCCGTTGGTGAGGGGGACAGAGGTGGGCCAGCTACAGAGGGCTGACCTGAGAGATAAGCCTGGGGAAACGATCCATTCTGTGGAGGGATCAGTTGAGCCAAAAGAAGAATTTTGATAGAAAAAGCTTCAGGCCAGAGAACTGTTCTGGGCCAATAGAACAACATATACAAAGGCAGAGAGGAGGTTTATTTACCCTGAAAGTCTATTTCTGGGCAATAAAATCACTGAGACCTATATTAAAATCAGCCAGCCCCTAGATGAACTGAGTTTACTGTCAATTTCTGGTCAAGTTATGTAGCGCTGATCTTTATTTCCTTTCTTCCTTCCTTGCTTGCTTGCTTTTTTCCTTCCTTCTGCCTTCTCTCTGCCCCCTTCCTTCTTTCTTTTTCCTGGGGTTTTGTTGTAGGCTGCCAGGGATTTGTTTTAATTAGGTATAGTTAGACATGCAGACATGGAAATGACTGTTACGAAGGAAGGAGTTTAGAACTCGCAGTTTCCTAGAAACCAAATGCACAGCAGGCCATGCAGGGCCATAGGGGGAAGCACCAGATTTGATCAGGAGGCAGAGGGAGTGAGGGGAAATGTGGGCATGAGTCTTTATTGTGTTTTCCACAGGAAGGAACAGGCTAGGCACTGTAAACAGTTTAGGATTGGCTAGTTTAAGTAGCTTCAGCAAGCTCTGGGGCTTAGGGGCTGTCCCTAGTTGTCTGGTACCTGGCCCTTGGGTGATTAGGGTAGGTGGATAGTGGCCCAGAGTGTGAGAGCCCTGCAAAGTGGTTGGGGGTATGGGCTTTAGATTGGTTTGCATATAAAAGGCTGACGGCTAGTGTTTACTCTCTCTTGGAATTGGCTAACCCTGGGAGTCAGCAAGTCCCCAAATGTCAAAGCATCAGAATACAGAAAATAAAAGACATAGTTAATCCTCCTCCCTCCATCTCCCCCTTCTTTCCTTTCTTACTTCTTTCCTCCTTCCTTCCAACTTTAAATCATGTCACAAAATATTTCCAACATATAGTTAGAAAAAACTTATCACTACAGCTCATATTTGAAAAATGTGAATATTTTCCCTCCAGATCTTATTTTTTAAAGAACCAAAGCATTGCAAATGTTGCCAAAACCACCTCTTTGCTCTTCTCCAATTCAATTTCCCTCCCTTCTTCTTTCCACAGAAATAACAACTGTCTGAAAGTTGGTTGCATTTTTCCCATCTCTATTTTTATATTTTACTACAGATGTACATGTCCATAAACAAAATATAGTATTTTTAAAGCTTTATATAAACATCATACTGTACATAACATTTTGTATCCCATTTTGTTGTACTCATTTTAGTTTGTCTTTTAATAGGTGGTTTTAATTGGTTTATATTGTGATTGCGGACATATTTCTACGATCTTATTTTGGGTGTTCCTTCTGCCACCTCATTTTTTTCCTCTGCTGACGTGGTAATACCCTTAACATTTTAGCATACGTTCTAAATTATATTTCTTTTTTCTCCTTAAATCTAAAGCTATTCGGTATCTTTCTCCTCTACTGAATCTGACAAGAGCTGTAACAATGTCTAACAACCTACTAAATATCTCCTTTGTATTTTCTATTGTTTCCTAGAATCTTGGTTCGACTAATTAAAATTTTTTGTTCTTATGTGTGTTTTTTTAGTTGGTAATTAACTTTGCCAACAAGTCTTAACCAATGTCCTTCCTCGCCATTGTTTTTTGGCATCTCATTCCCTGTTTTGGGTTCAATTCTTGCTGAGTTCATTCTTAAGTTGTACTCAGTGCATATGGTGGGGATCAAAGGTGGTCAACTCTCTTAATATTTGGATGTTTTAAAATGTCTCTGTTTTCTTCTCACTCTTGAGTAATAGTTTAGCAGGGTATAGAATTCTAGGCAAACAGTTATTTGCCTGCGGAACTTTGTCTTTTGGATTTCTTATTGCTGATGAGACATCTGTTGTCCATCTGGTTATTGACTCATTATGAACTGTCTTTTTCTGTAGCTCTTGAGGCCTATGCTTACTGTCATTTCCATTGTATTTTACTAGCCAAATCAAGTCACGAGTCCAGCCCAGATTCAAGAGACAGTAAACTAGAGTCCACCTTCTGGTGGGAGGAGCTGTAAAGTCATATTACAAAGGCTGTGGATGCAGAAAAGGCTGAATAATTAGGGCTTTGCATTCAATCTGTCACTCTGTTCTATTCCCTTGTCTTGCCACCATGAACATTCAGCTTCATGTGGCCTGCAGTGCCAGGCAGCAGTTGATAGAACTTGGTTCCAGCTTTTCTCATGAGTAGTGAAGGCTGTTCCCTATCTGCTTTGCTTCAAACAGTGAGGTTGGCTCTGGTTCCCCATTGCACTGAATGTTGCTCTTCCCCCTGTTTTTTTGGGGGGAGATGCTGTGAGTCTCTGTTTTCTCAGAGAATTCTCACCACCATGTTCCTTTGGTTGTTTTTCACCCAGAACCCATCAAGCCTGCAGTTTCATCTCCACCCACCTTACTGTGGTTTTTGTTGTTTCCTTGAGAACTGAGTCTTATTTGTTGAGCAATGTTATATATTTAAATTTACCATTTTTGTATTTCAGCTGTATCATTGTTATGTGTTTGGTGTGGTGGGGTGGAGGGGACCTCAAAATGTGAATTTGATTTGCAATACCACCTTGGCTGGGATTTCTGTTTACTTCCTTCATAAAATTGTGATGGTCGCATTCTTCAGGAAACAGATGAGGTGGTGATAGCCACATTAGAGTGTACATAATTGTGATAGAACAAAAGCTCAGACCCTCGGGGTTAGAGGATCCTTCCAGTGCTTTAATCCTTCAATACCTGTCTCACAAGTGGGCATCTGATGCCTAGACTTTTCCAGGTTGAATGGCCTTCTACCTCTTCTTACCCTCTCTGAATAGTCCTGGTTTTTAAACAATTGGTTCTTTTTAGCTGATGTCTGCCACCTCATAGTTTCTCAGCCCCAGTCCCCCCATTCTTGTTCTAGCTTTTCTTTCTGGAATGAAGCAAACCACATCTGTAATCTCTGCAGGGTTTTGATCTTTATTGCGATCTTTATCCTGGATTGGTATGGGAGGGGCATAAGAAAGGTCAGTGTAGCTGCCAGGTAGAAAGTGGGTAGAGATGGGAATAGCCTCACAGGGAGTGGATTAGACCATGTTGATGTTGGAGATGGAGAGGAATTGCTGGGTTTGAGAAGGACTTGGGAAAGAAGTGGAAGGTAAAGGAGGAGGTTATGTCAAAGATGCACCTGTATTAGTTTCCCGAGACTGCTATCCAAAGTACCGCAGACTGGGTGGCTTAAAATCATAGAAAGCTATCCTCTCATTGTTCTGGAGGCTAGAAGTCCAAGTGGTCAGCAGGACCATCCTCTCTCTGAAGGTCCAGGGGAGAAGCAGTCCTTCCTTAGCGCTTCCAGCTCCTGTTGGCATTCCTTGATTCCCATCGGCATCACTCTAATCTCCTCCTCTGTGATCACATTGTCTCCTCCTCTTCCATCTAATCTCCTTCTGCCTCACTCATGAGATTTAGAGCCCATCTGGACATTCCGGGATAAGCATCTCCTCTCAAAATCTTTAACTTAATCACACCTCTTGCCATATAAGGTAATGTTTACTCTTTTACCACACAAGGTCACATCCACAGGTTCCAGGAAGTAGGACATTAAGAGACCTTTTTGTGGGCTACCCTGTAGCCCACTCTAGTGCTTAGGTATAACAACTATATAAGCCAGTATTTATGTGGTGCTGACTAGGTGTGCTAGGCGCTGTGGTCTAACTGTTTCATATACACAGGCTCATTAGATCTCGTGGCAGCCCTATGAGATAGGTACTGTTGTCATTCCCTCTTTGTAGATGAGGAAACTGAGGCTCGGAGAGGTCAGACTAGCCCACTGTCAACATCACCACAAAGCCTCAGAGCTGGGATTTGAACTCAGGCAGTCTGGTTCTAGAATCCTTGCTCCTAATCAGCGGGCCCCACTGCTCGCAGCTCTGGATGAATGGAAGGATGGGGGACACTCATTGAGATGAGGCATCCTAGAGAGGCTCAGGGGTGGAGAGGCGGGCAGGAGTTTGGTTTGAGACTTGGGGAGCCATAGCCCCTGATGTCCACACCCTCTGTCTCTTCCTTCTTGCTAAGTCCAGCCTCATGTCTGGGTTTCTGAGTATTGAGACTCCACACACAGCTCCCCTGCCCTTTCAGCACGTGGAACAAGCCCTGGGGTCCAGCCTTCCTCAGAATCACCAGCCCCATTGTCCAGCCTTCTGGCCCTGAGGACTGGCTCCAGAGCCCTTGGTGCCCATGCAGGCAGCAGGCAGCTGGGAGGGCATCACGATGATGTTGAGGTCTATAGAGCCCTGCTACTGGTAACTATGGTGACTGGAGCCCAGCTGTGCCCTGGAGCTCAGCAGCCCTGCCCTCCTGAGGGAGTGGAACCGGGAGGCTGCAGTCTGCCCTTGCCATCATCCCTCGGACCACACTCTCCTCACCGCCAAACACCCACTTTGGAGCCTGTCCTTTAACCCTGGTCTTGGCGCTGCTTAGGGCTTAGGGCTCAGCCCACCCAGTTGGGTTCTGGCTGGGAGGGCTATGCTCTCTGTTATGTGGGTAAGTCACCCAGTTAAAAGTCATGAGACCTGTTCCCACCTCACCTTCCCCTGAAACACGGGTAGGCTTCAGATACATGGGTGGAAGGGAAGGGGCATTTCAGGTGTAAGAAATTGGGGGGAATGTAGGAAGCACAGGTGTGGAACTGGGAAAGATGGATGCAAGTTGACCATGATGGAGGGCACCTGAAGCAGGTGGTGGAGGGGCTGGAAGGGTTCAAATTCCAGAGTGTCTAGTATGCTAGTGTGGAAGGCACGGACCAATGGTTTTGTAAGAAAGTGTTCTGTTTCAATTACAAAGATTCTCTGCTTGCGCATGTTGTTTGTACTTTAAAAAAAAAGAAAAAGAAAAGTGCTGCCTTCAAACTGAAGGAAGAAGGCAGTGTGTGTGCTATGGGAGCAACGCACACCGTCCGGCCATACAGGAGAAACAGACAAGGTAGCTGAGGGTTCACAGCCAAGGGAGCAGAAGACCACGAGGAGCACAACATGCAAAGGTGCACAGTTATTCCGATTAAGACCACGGACTACATCCCTACAGGCCTCTCAAACTGGAGGACACAAAACACGAGCACCCGATACATCTTTCTGAAGCAACGAGTTTATTCCAAGATTTGGAAGAACCAACTGCTTTAATCAGAACCATCTTCCTCTAAAAGAACAGGAGAGGGGAGAAGGGCCCAGGACAAACTGCAGTCTCTGAAGTCCCACCCAGGTGGGGGCCAAGTGGTGGACCTGCAGCAAGGGCAGCCTCTCCTCTTGTCCCCCAAGGGGCTACAGGCCATCCTCCAAGCTCACCAGCAATTTGAGGTACAATGCTTCTGAAGGCCACGGCGATACCAGGTACCCTCCTGATAGGAATCCCATGCAGAAGACACCATAGCAATTTGCACACCTCCATCATCCGCTGGACCGAGTCCTCTTGTCCAAGGCTCCATGCACACACAAGTGTACTTCTTGTACTACTGCCTGCTGCAGTTTCTGTCCTGCCTCTGGCCGATCTCCCTCACCATGTGTCTGGGCCCCTTGGACTTCAGCATCTGCAAGTTCAGCATTTAAAATGCAGGGAGTTGGGCTTGACCTCCCTGGAGTCCGGTTGTAGCCCTGCTTTAGCTGTCACAACTAAGTGGGCTTCACTTTATTGTGTTTGGACAGCCTAAGGTAGAGCTTTCTTAAGCAGTTGCAGTACCTCCTAACCCCCACCCCCGCCATCTGTGCCTGGTTTCCTCTGGGGTTCTGCTGCTGCTACTGCTGCTGCTGGGGCTGTGGCTGGTGAGGGAGACCCCGGAGCTACTCGGGGGACCTGGACTAAGGGTGGGGGTTCTCCACCACGGCCTGAGTCTGGGAGTGGCAGTCTTGGGCTTCAGGCTGGGTCCGGGAGTGGTGGTCCTGGGCTTCGGGCTGGGTCCGGGAGTGGTGGTCCTGGGCTTCGGGCTGGGTCCGGGAGTGGTGGTCCTGGGCTTCGGGCTGGGTCTGGGAGTGGTGGTCCTGGGCTTTGGGCTGGGTCCAGGAGTGACGGTCCTGGGGTTTGGGCTGGCTGGCAGACCAGCAGACTCTTTGGCCTTCTGCCCTGACTCATGGTTGTCAGGCTGCTGCTCTGCCTGTTGGAAACTGGAGCACTCTGGCTGAACCTGAGCTGAGGCAGGACTGTGGTCAGGGGAATGGAAGGGCCTTACCTGGATGGTGCGACACTGGAATTTGGGCTTTTATGTGTGGAAGATCAGGTACATAGCCATGACGTTGTTGAATGTCTTGTTAGACAACGCGTCCTGGATCTGGTCCCACTGAAAGCCAAGATTCACCATCTCCTTTGTTACCCAGGGGTCTATGTCATCACTGGGTGGCTCACTATAGGGCCTGAGTTCCTCCTCCTAACCCATGTTTAGCCCCGGGTCTGGCATTATGTCTATTCAATTTCCTCTCTCCTGGAGCTTGAGGGTTATCAGGTTTTTTTGGAAGTTTTCCACTTCAAAGGATAGAAAGAATGGCGTAGGATAGAAAGGATAGAAAGTACGGCGTACTTCCCCTGTAGTACCTGCTGGCCCAGCGGCCTCCAGGTGCTTCCCTCAAAAGGGAGGGTCCCAGGGACCACCCCATGCTGCATCACTCCCGGCCTCCAAATGTCCGCTGCAGGACCATCATACTCGTGGCCCAGCAAGAGTTCTGGGGCAGCATACAAGGGGCTGCCACAGTTTGTGCTTAGTTTACTGGCGTTGAACTGGGTACTGAATCTAAAGTCTTCGATTTTGGCATTCATTTTACTGTCAAACAGCACATTCTGTGGCTTTAGGTCCCTGTGAGCAATGCCCTTCTGGTGGCAGAAGTGCACGGCTGGTACCAGTTGCCGGAAGACACCCTGGGCCACCATGGGTCTTCAGGTAGTCCATGTTCCCTCCGTTCACGTGTTCCATTATCGGGAAGAATGATTCCTCAGTGTCAATCACCTCATATAATTGCACTATGTTGGGCTGTTGCAAGGCTTTCAAGCAGCTGAATTCTCGCAGGAGAAGCCTGTGGAGATTGGCAAAGCCTTGCTGTTTTACAATTTTGACAGACACCTCTGCCCCAGTGGGGATGTGCTGGTACAACTTCACCTTGGCATAGGTGCCCTTGCCAATGGTGTTCAGGAGCTTGTAATGGCCATGAAGGGGCTCCTGGTCAGCAGAGATGGCTACGAGGTCATGTGACATAGTGACCCAGCTAACTAACACTCACTGACAATACTAACTATGCTGGCTATGCTTACTAAGTATGCTAATAAATAACTATACTAACCATGCTGACTAAATATGCTAACTATATATGTATATATATATATACAATGTTACTAACTATGCTAGTAAACAATAACTATACTAACTATGCTGACTAAATGTATGAACTAGAGCAACAATGCTAACTATACTACTGTACTAACAATCTAAGAAAGAAAAGAATACTAAAAAAATTTAAAGAAAAAAATAATAAAGTAAATGAGAAAACAAAACAATTGAGAAAATTAAAATTTTGAAAATGAGAAAAAAAGAACGAAAGAAAAATGGGAAAACAGAGCAAAGAAAAAATAAGAAAGAAGAAAATAATAATAAAAAAAGAAAAAATGAGAAAAGAAAGCAAGTGTAGAGGAAAAATGAAATGGGGGAAAAAGGAGAAAACAAACTAAAAGGTCCAAGTCCAACAGGTCACCACCAATCAGCTTCCTGGGCTTATACGGACAAAACCTCAGCCCAGCCAGGGCCTTATAAAGGAATTTTAATGTAATTACATCACATTGGTGCTTTATGAGGTCAGACCGACAAACTGACCAATCACGGCTGAGGATAAACCACAGTGGTTTTTCTCAATTTTTGGTCTCAAAACCCCTTTACTCTGAAAAAAAATGGGAAAAGACCTTAAAGAGATTTTTGTTTATGTGGGATATTGAAGACTGATATTTACTTTACTAGAATTTAAAATCTAGGATGCTTAAAAAAACCAAAAAGACGTATATTAGAATGTTCTTCCCCCGGTGGGGGTAGGTGAATAGTGTTGTATTTTGAAAAGTCCCTAAGATATGATATGTTTTCACTCCCTCAGGTAGGAAAGGGTGCTGCCCTTTGAGAATCACTGCTTGGGTGTGTAATGAATTCACTTTTTATGTAAAATGTTCATGTAAAATCTATCCACAAGCAATTGTTCTTAAAACCCATCTTCTGCTTGTTAATACTATGGGTTAGCCAAGTAGTCCCCTCCGAAATACTTTTAGGTGTGTATTCATTTTGGATACTTTAACTTTTTTGTTTGTTTGTTTTTAATACATGGAACCTTGTTAAAAGTGAAAAAAATGGAAAGTGGTAATAAACGAAAAATATTGAGGGGATCACTTCATAGATTATATAAATGCCTAATCCCTGCACGGTAACACTTGAAACTAATATAAATAATATTGAATGTCAACTATAATTACATATATACATAGATACATATGTATATCATCACAGAATGTAAAGTGCAGCATAGGGAATATAGTTAATGGTATTGTAATAGCTATTTACGATGTTAGATTAGTAGTAGACCTAGGGGGGTTATCACTTTGTGAGGGATGTAAATGTCTAATCATTATGTTGTTTTGTACACCTGAAAAATAATAAAAAATAAATAAATAATGGTACCAGCTACATAGTGCTCGCAACGTGCCAGGCGTTGTTCCAGGCGATTTATATGTACTTTACTCATCTGATCCTCACACCAGCTCTAGGAGGGTAGGTCCCATTAGCCCCATTTACAGCTGAAGCAATGGGTGCTGTGATTAGTTAAGTATGCCCAAGGCTCATGGCTCGTCACCTGTCATGTGCTTTGAAGCCCAAGTTAAAGACAGATCTGAAAGTGGCAGGGTGTCCTGGTACCACTCCTTACCAGAGCTCCAGACGGCAGCAGCAGTCCCTAGGCACCTTGAAGATAAATTAAGAAAAGCAGAAGCCCTTTCACCCGCGGAGGAATCGTGGTGATTGCTGACCCTCAGGCTGGGCTTGTGAGTTTCCAGACCACGTTTGTGTGGGCATCGCAGCAGGTGTGTAAGGCAGGTAACTGTCTCCCTGGCAGGCAAGGCAGAGGCCGTAACCCCAACGTGAGAAGGAAGTCCCCAGGCTCAGAGCGGTGACTGCTCCCCACTGCAGATCTGTGGGAAGTAAAAACCAGAATATTCTTTCTGATGATCTTGTATGCTATCTTAGAAGGTCTGTTTTACAAAATTAATCAGTTTTGGGTCAGTTTCTTATCCCAAATTATTTGGGATTTCTAAGTTGCCATTAAAGAAAGCATGGGTAGGGGAAATAAAGTCTTCTTCTGGTTTTGGTTCCCAGTCATTGCCTTAGCTCCACCGATGTGCTGGGCACAGGGCTGGAATGCAACATTGCAGACATTATCCTTTCCCATGAGAGAAGGCAAAAAAACCCACCAAACATACAGCTAGAATGTGAAGAAGAGAGAAAGAAGTATAGTTGGAAGGCTCGGTAAGGGTCTTGGAAGAATAATGCCAACTGTGGGGACAGAGCCCCAGAGAGCAGTTTCCAGGCTCTCGGCCTCACGTAGAAAGGTGCTGGCTCGGGTAGTAGATGGCCATCAGCTGTGACTAGTTGGCCGTCAGCTGTAACCAGTTAGCCATTAGCCACTAATATAACTGCCGTGGCTACGCTAGCAGGTAGGTTGGTTTGCAGAGAAGCAGATGATAGATTGCGGGTCGTGTGGCTCCTGTTTCCTGTGTCTCCAACCCAGCCACCAGCTAGAATATAGAGGTATGACTCCCCCATCTATGGCTCCGTGGGTGTGTCTTTTTGGCCTCACCAGACCCCGCATGACACCAACCAAGGGGGAACCAGATGAAAAATCAATTACAACATTTCCAGTAATAAACTACTCTCTAAAAGGTAATTAGAAATATTAAATTTTTGCTCTAACATCATGAATGAACACTGGCTATTGAGCAAACATAGTAGAAAAGTAGTTCCAGGCCAAATTCTTTGCCTGAGAAGGTCCACTTGGATCTTGGTTGCAGCAAGCAAGGAGGAAGTTGCCTGGAAGAGTTAATTTACAACCACTGGGGAGCTTGGTCATCTCCCTGAAGCAGGGAATGCCTTGGCAGATGAAATGAGGCGCACTGTATGAGACAGACCAGAGGGGCGGGATTTATCTATTTACCTGCAACCCATTCTTTCTTAGTCTCCATTTATTAGCAGTCTTATTAGCAACAGCAGTAACAATAATTCTGGCAGCAAATCCCTTGCAGTTGCTCCGTCCTGGAGTTTCCAGAGCGTGCATCATTCAGTGTCTTGGTTGTCTCTCCCTACAATTCTAGAGGCAGGTAGGAAAGAAATCATTGTGCTTTCTAGGACAGGCCTACTCTATCTGTGGGGTCTAACTACAGACTGTGGCCCCCCATTTTGTGGATCCAGTGGCTCTTTGGAGGTGTTTAAGGAAGGCAGAGACTGTGGCAGGTGCAAGATAGTTTGCTAAAAATGAAACCAAGCATCTCTATGAGAGATTCAGTTCCCTTTGATTTTTTTCCCCTCTCAAACTGAATTAACAATTTCGAATTGTTCTCAAGTGCTTGGACAGGTTTGTTTGTATTTTATTATTGTTGTAAGGAGTATTTCCTGAGTGATCTTAGAAAAAGCAGTGGCTCACATAAAATCTTTCTAAAACCAACTTGCCAGCCCAGCCAGGGGCCTACCCTATAGCTGGATCATGGTGTGGTGGGGTGTTATTGGAAATCACATTCCCAGGCAGCTGGCAAGCGGGGAGGCCCTGACACCTCTGTCCTGGCCTGCAAGTTTGTCTGTCTATGGACGTGCTGAGCGTCTCCCAGCACAGCCTCACACTCAGGGGCTCAGTCTCCCACGGGAGACGTGGACAACCCAGGCAGTGCTCACAATGACCCGCTCTGGGCCCACAAAGAGCTTTCATAGACCATGGTGACATAAAGGACATCCTTGACTGTGAGATGCTACGCTTTCTTTTCTCCTCCTCCTTCTCCTCCTTCCCTGTTATCATGTCCTTTTGAAAATTGAATCGTGGTGCCAGAAGGTGTTAGGATTTGTTTGTTGATTTTGTTTTGTTCTTTAATGCCCTTACTAGAGAAAGTAAAGTTTGGCAACGT
Organism: Rhinolophus hipposideros; assembly: GCF_964194185.1. Classification (NCBI taxonomy): domain Eukaryota; kingdom Metazoa; phylum Chordata; class Mammalia; order Chiroptera; family Rhinolophidae; genus Rhinolophus; species Rhinolophus hipposideros. Next base: position 54,908,738 of record NC_138057.1, on the reverse strand, counting down.
ACAATAGCATTCTGATTTGTTTGTTTTGTTTTTTGGAATTGTGTGTTTCATGGTAGCCAGGAGTCTGGGCACCGCCCTTATTGGTGATGCTCCAGAAATGTGTGTGAGGTCCGTGGGCACCAGGAGGAAGTGGCCAGTCCTGTTTGCTGGGATCAGGGAGGGTTTGGGGCAGAAAGGGACACAGAGCTGAGCCTTAGACGGCAAGGTGAGAAGGTGATCCCCAGGGCGCTGGCATTCTGGGAAGCGGGGCTGGTAAGCAAAGGCAGACAGAGCTGAGATGAGCCTTAGCATGAGGCTGCCTGCCAGCCTGAGGCAGGAGTTCAGGTAGGGAGAGGTGAGGCCAGCCAGGTGTGTGTGGGCTGATCTGAGGGGCCGTGGTGTCAGGTGAAGGCATTTGAACTAAGTGCTTTTGGCCATGGAGAGCCATGAAAGCCTTTGAGCAGAGAGGGACATGGTCATCTTTTCATTTACGGAGATCACTCTGGAGAGATGGTGAACAACAGAGGGGAGTGAACAGGTCTGGCAGCAAAGGGACCTGCCAGTGGTCTAGGGGACAGATGATGAGGTCAGACAGGAGCACGTGGCAGTGGAGGCAGAGAGGATGGCACGTCCCACAGCTGCTCAGCAACTAGAACCTTCAGGACTTGAGGCTGACTGGATGCTAGGGGTCATGCAAAACTGGGCAGTGCCACCCCCGGGAGCAGGAAAGTCCACCGCCCCTACCCGAGGCAGATCTGTTACACAGAGACGGATGATGCACAAGCTTGGCGATTTTTTTTCTTTCTGCACATGTGAAGTTTTGGTTTTTCAGTAAACGGCAATTAAAACTAACATACACAAACAGACAACAGTGGCACGTTTTAATTTATTTATTTCAGCTGACTGCATCAGCCGGCCCCTCCATAAAATTCCTTTGTTGTCTTCTATCATGCACCAAGTTAAAAATACATCTCCCCCTGTAATTTTACATTCATTCTGTTTCTAGAGAACGTGGAGAATTTAATGCGGGTGTGGTATCAGGATGGAATATTGCCTGCTTTGTACCTGTCAAGTAGGTGATGCATTTCCTGAGCTGTGGAAAATTAGGACAGACCTGTCTCCCTTCCAATTCGAAAGGCTTCTCCTCTAAGATGCCACTTCCACTCTCTTTAGTCCTAGTCACTTACCCTCCACCCCCAAAGAAATCCTTAAGCAAGATAGTGCAGATAGCAATAAAAAGTGCCTAGTTCAGTGTATGGCTCTTAAAGCTATATATAAACGATTACACTTTCCTCCTCTCCCCAGTCATGTGCCCTCCCCTTCCTCTTGCATGGTTTTATTTCTCCTCACCTCTGAGCAAATTGCTGGAACTTCCCTCGTCCGTGCCATCACCCCAGATGACTCAAGGAAGTACTGCCAATTCATCTTTGGTGCCCCCTGGCTTGATGAGGTCATGGGTAAGTGCTTAGACAGGCTGGCTCCAGGCCCAGCTCCTCTTCTGCTGTGTGTCCTTGAGTTGGTTATTACCCTCTCTGAGTCTCTGTTTCCAGATCTGTAAGTGGGGATGCTGTGAACATTTAGGTACTTGATAGGGTGTTTGTGAAGAGTATAGGAATTGCCTCACACATGGTGAGCTCCCTGAGTTGAGAGCTATTATTATTTCTGTTGTTGTTATTGCCGCCCTGGTGGGCACTCAGTTCATGTGTCTTGTTCCCGGCATGTTTGTGTTCACGAAGTCCCTGGTTTAAAAATAAAATTCTGTGTGCTCTGTTGTTACGAGGGAGAATCCAGCACATTCTTTCATCTGTTTAAGAGCAACATGAGTGGAATCTTGGTGGATGGGGGAATCCTGGGCCAGTAGGAGTTGGGGATCTGTGTGATCACCCCCCTTGTGTTCCCCAACAGTAGAAAGCAGCGCTCAGCTCAGAGGACCTCTACAAGCCCTTCCTGACCTTCCATCTCCTAAAGTATGAGTATCTGGGGACCAAGAATAGCATGGGTGTGGGCCTTCATCACTCCTGTTTGGGGAAGGCAAGTCAGCCCGAGATTTCCTAGCGAGGCTCGAGATGGGGGCCACCCCTCCCTCTGTGGTACTTGCGTAAGCCCCACGTTTGGGCTTTGATGAGCAGAGCTGCCAGTTCCAGTGCCATCATGAGCAGGGATGCCTGGTGTGATGTCCCATCTGCTGCTCTTTAGGGAAAGCGTCTTGACAGAGTCTGAAGATTCTCCTCCATCCTGGGAGGCGGCCAGTGGAGGATATGCCTGGCAGAACACAAGTGCAAGGATGGAGACTGGGCACAAGGTCGGGAAGTCCAGTTGTCATGTCAACAGATTGGCTTGAAGTAGAGAGGGGCGGGGTCCCATATGGTGTTTGTCGTGACCATACCACCTGCTTCTTACATGGCAGGGCTGGGGCTAGACCAGGCTTGGAGGGGTATAAAAGTGGGGTGACTTGTGAGGATTTCTCCCCGTGTGGCACCGCCCTGGGTTCTCCATTGTTGTTTAACGTGAAGCCCAAGAAGGGAACTCATAAGTCAGTGCCCACTCCTAAAGCTGCCGGACTTTTTTCACACCTCCAGTGTGTGTCGGGGTGGGGGGGTGGTCAGCAAGCATTCCCAGGGTGCCTCATGCATGCGGGAGCAGTGGGGCCCCTGAAGAGAGTAAATCTAGTAGCTAACATTTATCGGGTGTTCACTAGGTGCCAGGCGCTCTTCCTAGAGCTTTGAATTAACTCACTTAACCATCACGACAGCCGTATGCAGCAGGTACTGTTATTATCCCTGTCATGGGGGTAGAGATGGAGGCACAGAAAGGCTAAAGAATTGGCCCAAGGTCAGTCAGCTCTCAAGTGGGAGATTTTAACCCAGGCACCTGGCTCCAGGTTCAGACCCTTGACCGCCATGCTACAGAGGTAGAGGATGCGGCCCGGTCCTTAGAAAGCCACACTCCAGGGCCTGCCCTTGGCCATTCCACCCCAGAGGCTGCTGGCTTAGCCCAAAGAAAGGGCATCTCACCAAGCAGAGGCTTCCAGGAGGAAGCGAGCTGCCCTGGGCTTGACCAAGCACAAAGGGTGTGGACACGACTATGGTGACAGAAGCCACAAGTGGTCTAAGGAGGTGGGGGCCTGTTGCTGGGTGAGGGGAGCATAGGGTCTGGGGCAGGAGGGTCTGCCCCAGCTCACTCAGTGACTTGCTGTGTGCCCTGGGCAACTTCTGTCTCTTCTTTTCACTTCAGTTTCCTCACAAATAGAGGGCAGAGGGGAGCTGGACATAGAAGCCTCCAGCCTCCTGCCTGCACACAATCTGCCCTCCAGACACAAGACCACTCCGTGTTTCTGTGTACTCATTATTTAGTTTTATTGTGATTTCTTTTTAGTTTCTTTGTAAAGTGTTACTCGAAAAAACGCTTTCCTGGCCTGGCAGAGCACAAAGGTATGGGTTATCTCTCCATACCAAGGCTCAAAGTGTAGAGACGATGGATTTCTCTCCCATTTTACCAATGAGGGAACTGAGGCCCAAGGGGGCCATGACACCTGTCCCGAGAAAAATATTATTACCTTCCTGCTTGGTTTTTTTTCCAAATTGTGGTAAACTATACATAACACCAAGTTGACCATTTTAGCCGTTTTTTAAGTGTACAGTTCGGTAGTATTTAGTACATACACATTACTGTAAAGCCACCACCACCATCCATCTCCAGAACTTTTTCATCTTCCCAAACTGAAACTCTGTATCCATTAAAAATAACTCCCCATCACACCCAGCCCCTGGAAACCATTATTTTACTTTCTGTTCCTATGAATTTGACTACTCTAGGTGCCTTATTTAATGGAATCATGCAATATTTGTCCTTTTTTTATCTGCCTTATTTCACTTCCTGCTTGTTCTTTTTAAAAAAGTTTCAAGAACAACTGCATTCAAATAATTTTTCTAAGCTCGGGAAGGATCTGTTAAACATAATAATAATAATAATAATAATAATAATTTCACAATAAGATGACTACTCATGGAAAAAATAATCATGTTGGTTTTCTGCATGAACATGAATAAACCCTGAAAAATCCTCCTATTCTGTTTACGGGATTTATGAAGGTAATTTTTCTTTGCCCTCCACCTGGGAAACGGCCCCAGAGGCCATGCCAGGTGTTTCTGGAGCAGAGTCCTGGGGAGGAGATGGTGTGGAGGCCACAGGCATCTTATTTTGACCCTGCATCTGAGCAGGGTTCCCCTCATGCTTTCGCCTTCTCAGCATTGCTTTACTATTTTACAAAGAAGGGAGGTCCGGGGATGTGAGCCCCCTACCAGGGTTGGGGTGGGCTGCCGTCTGAGGGTCTGCACCTCCCCTGGCTTTCCAAAAGCTTCTGCTCCTGGAGCTTTGCCAGCCTCATGGCCAAGTGGTCCTGTAAAGGAGATTCCCTAGGATGGATAATATTCCTAAATGCACTGGTCCCAAACTGCCGACTTAAGATTCACAGGAGCCCGCCCTGGGTTCCACCCCTGAAATGAACCCTATTCCTGGGGCCTCCCCCACCCCCACCCCCAACCAGCACTTCTTCTATGGGTCTTCAAAAGAATTCCTCTTCCAGGAGCCTCCTGTTTCCTTCTCAGCACTTGGTACTATCTGTTTTCTGGTCCATCTCGAGTGAGGCTTCAAACTGAAACCTCTCTGCCCCTTTTTCCAGGCAGGGGGAAACTTCACATCCTTCAGGGTCTGGGGGCAGCCCTAAGCCATTGTCTGGGCAGTACCATGATAGGTTTAGGGACCACTTAGCAGGATCTCAGCCAGTGTGTATTTGTGGGTGGGGGCGGAAGACAGGCAAGAACTCAGTCCTGGGGCTACAGACCTTGGAAGACACGTTAGGACTTCATACGTGGAAGAGCTGGGGTATGAGAATAGGGTGTTGAGATGGGGAAACAGCTAGGCCCAAGTTGCCTGTGCCCCTGGAGTAAACTTCCAAAGGAGGCCAGCATTGTGCCTGTGGGATCAGGTGGCCTGGGGATGAGAGCTGGGGAAGCAGGCCTCCAGTGGGGGGGTATTAGGGATATCGCCTTTTGAAAGGGCCTCTGAAGAGAGGTGCCTGCAACAGCTCAGCTGCAGAGAGGTGGAAGGATTTGTGACAGCAGTGAGGAATTGGAAGTTCCCCTGAGCTGAGTACACTGGTCAATGTGATGTGTGACAGTAGCCCAGCCCTCATCCATCAGGCAAGGGAATGACCGCCATGTCCCCCGCTGGAGGACAAGAAAGGCACGTAATTAACTCCAGCTGAGTCGCTGCTGATGGAGGGCGGGCCACCTGAGTAATGAGTGTGCCTGCAGCCCTTGGCGGTGATGAGACCATCCATGCCTGCAATCACCCTTCATCTCCAAACAGGCCACAGACCTCTGGGGGAGCCATGGGGACAGCTCTGGCCCGTGTCCCAGGAAGTACTGTCGGATTTGGAGATGTGACTCCTCAGGGAAACAATGGAGTGGGCTGCCAGCCAGCACCTCACCGGCGTCCAGTTCAGTGATGGACTTGGCCCCGAGTCCCTTCCTGGCTTCTCCACCTCAGTTCCCGGTGGCCCAGGACTCACAGGGTCCTTGGAGGAAGCTAGGACTCCCCTTTCTCTCTGCAGTTTCCCTTCCTCTTGTTCTGAATCTGACCACTCCCTTCTGCCCCTCTTGCTGCCCTGCCTTTGGCTCCTACTGTTTCCCACCTGGGCCCCTGCACTGGTGTTGTCACCCATCCCCTTGCCCAGCGTGTCTTCCCTCTAATAACGTCCTTCAAGTGGCGGCCAAGGTTGTCCATCTCAGCCTGATGGTGTCATCACCGTCTCAGCTCTGATGATGTCATTATCAGATTTAAGCCCTTTTGAGAACTCCCCAGGGTGCAATAAGTACAGCAGTTTTCTGTTTGGGATGATGACAAAGTTCTGGAAATATGTGTAGACTGTGGTGATGGGTCCACAACATGGTGAGTGCACGTAATGCCACTGAATCGTATCCTTAAAAAATGGTTAAAATGGTTTAAAACAACCAAACAAAAACAAAAACTCCCCAGGGCCCCCAAATAAGGTGCAACCCCTTAAACTGGTGCTCAGGACCCACGAAAGGCTGCCCCAACCTCCCTTTCCAATCCCACTTCTCAGTTCTCCCTTTCACCCACCCCGATGTTCCACCCCAGAGAACCACTTGCTCTTCCCAAGACTGAACCCACTTTTCCTGTCTCCTCGTACAATTTCAGGATTAGAGTCTATTCCTTTCCTTGGTAAAATAATTCTTTCTACAATATCCTCCTGCAGGCTTCTGTAGGAAAGCTCACAGTGACAGGCAGCTCACTGCTTTACAAGGCAGTTTACCCACCTCTAGACAGCTCAGATTGTAAGAGACAGACCTAGGGTTTGGAGTGTGATGGAATGGTTTTAGTCCTGGCTTCCTACTAGTCCTGTGACCTTGAGCTTGTCAGGTAAGCTCCCTGAACTTCTATTTCCCCCTATGTTAAATGAGGGATAATAATGGTGTCCATCTCATAGGGTCCCTGTGAATATTCCATGAGATGCATTATGAATAGGAAATGAGATAATGCATGTAAAGATTCTAGCATAGTGCCTGGCACATAGGTCAGTATTAAGAAAATGTTAACTGATATGTTTAAGTTGAACTAAAATCTCGCCTGGAGCATAAACCAAACCACAGACTGTTCGGGCAGGACGGGATTTGAGAGATGAACTGTGGCAGTCATTTGTAGGTTACCTGCCACCTACACATAGCTGGCTTTATTCTCTCTTTGGTCTCGGTTTTCCTCCCATTCAGGAGGCCATGGAGGTGACCCATTTACTGCGTCCCATTGGCATCAAGCCTTAGAGCCCGTTAGTTAATGGGCCCCTGAGAGGTGAGCTCCACTGTGGACTCACATCCTTCCCAGGGGTGCTAGACCAGGGGTGCGGCCCATCCAGCCTCACACCTGGCCCATTGCCCCCATCTCCCAGCTGGCCCCTTTCCCCCCTCCATGAAGCCTCTTTCTCTCCACGGACTGCCAGAGGCATCTGTGTAAAGCAGTTTCCATCTTGGCACTCCCGATTAAAGCTCTGCAGTGACTCTTGCTGCCTGAAGAACAAAACCACACCTGCCTGATGTTCACGGTTCCCCAGGGTGCTGCTCAAGCCAGTCTGACCCCAGCCATCCGTCCTCCTGCCACACCCTTTCTCCACCCTGCGCTCCTGCCACGCAGCGGTACTCCGTTCCTCCTGCACGCCCTGCACGTTCCACGTCTGAGCCGGTGCTCGTGCTGGCCTCTCAGCCTGGCATGCCCTCCTGCCACCTCCTCTCTTCCTCATCTTTCAAGGCTCAGCTCCCGTGTCACCTTCTCCAGGAAGCCTTGGCAGAATATCTCAGTGTGATTTGAACATTCCTTCCTGTTTGCATGACTGTGTCTCTACCATAGTTCCCACTTTTATCTTGCCTTGTGTTCTACTTTTTCTTTCAGTCTTCTCTTCCCCCCATAAAATGGTAGATCCCTGGTGGCCGAGACCATACCTAAACGTCCCTGTGTCCCCAGCACCTACCTCTGGATCTGGCTTTGGGTCACCCCTGTGAGTGTTAGTGGAATGAACAGGAGTTCTGTAACTCCTAATCCAAACCTCCGTGACACCTGGTACCATGTTTCACTAAATTATTTCTATATCTTTTATCTCCTCTGGATGGTAAGTCCCCTGAGGGCAGGGACCATGTCTCACCCATCTGACACCCCTGTACCTAGCCCAGGCCCTCAGCAAATGTTGAACCAGTGCGCCTCTCTGAACGATGCAGATACATGAGTAGAAAGGAATGGAGATTGCTGGGTGACATGTAGCGACAGTGCTGTCCCTGCTCAGCAGGTGACTGGGACCCCATCCCTAGGGAAAGGGCTGGCAACTTGAAATATTTGTGCAAACCTGAGGGAAAGAGCATCCCACCTCCACAGGCAGCACTCAATGCGATTTATGTTTGTGACCCTGACTTTTAAAAATGTCACACCTGCATGTGCAGGGGGATTTATTGACAGCTCATTAGGAAACGCAGTTTGTATCTACCAGTCTTGGAAAAACATTTTGTAAATTGGGTAATTGGGTTTACTGGTGCAGAGCAGAGATGTGTGGTATGGCTCCATCATCCTCAAATAACATAGTCTGCAGCCAGCCAAGAATTCCGCGTGACAGCTCAGGGAGAAAACAGAAATGCCAGTTTTTCTCAGTATCCAGGATGGACAGTCTGGCTCTCTGGAGACTTTTAGAAGCAGATGGTCTGTCCATCACCCTGGGGAAAGGGTGTGAAAAACTCAAGATGGCTGAAGTTAATAAGCTCTTTGGGACCGAAATGCGGATATGACTACTTTTATTTTAGGCTGTATCCACCAGCAGGGGCCGTATCTGCCAGGCAGCAGTAATTTCGTCCAGCCAGTATGTATTAAACACCTGTCTGGAGCCAAGCCCTTTGCTGAGCATGGGGACAGAGGAAACAAAGACAGCCCAGTGCAGCAAATCTGAGTTATATCTGTCTATGTCCCTTAACTTCTGCTTTGACGTCACTGTCCTAAATGATAGGGGAAAAAATTTTACACGTATAGCATACTTTCTACCTTTCCCCATAATCTTTTTTGTCTCTCTTTAAACTCTTTTCACCTTTCTCTAATAGTTTCCCAAGTGTTTTGATTTCTTATATTTCAAAAGTGTTACAGCAGGTAATTAAGAATGTTTTTTACTCCACGCCGTCTAATTGCAGTGACAAACACCCCTATATTCCAGTGCTTTCATATATTAAGGTTATTTCTTGCTCATGTGATAGTCAAGTGCGGGTCAGCGGGGTGTGTGGCTGGGTCCTCTGGGAAGCAGATACTCAGACAGAGTGAGAGGCGCCCTGGGAGGAATGTCTGTGAAAAAAAGGGATCAGAGGAAGTCAGAGCAAGTCTTCAGACTGTGGGGTGGATGTGACCTCTGTGAAAGGATCGGGGGAAGGAAGGAGGCCTGGGTAGGAAGAAACTCTGGCCGTGATGCATTTCCCAGGAAGTCTCAGCCAGACCAAAGGGGCTCAAAGATTCCTAATGGGCGAGTCTTGCGCTGGACGGAAATGGTGAGCACCTATGCCACAGCCGCACTGGGTCAAGGGTTGGGGTTGCCTGGGAAGAGGGAGGCATAGCCCAAAGGCACTGCTCTCCTGAGGCTGTCAGCTCGTGAGGCTGCTCTCCTCGCACACAGTTTCTCTTGAAGCGGTGGTACCCCCTCCGTGACAGCTACAGGGATTCAGGGTTGGGGAGCTCCACTGCTTCTAGGTCCTTGGAGTTTCCCCACTCACACTGTGGATGGAAAAGAGAGCACGGAGCACATGGAATGGTTTTATAGGCCAGTTGTGGCCGGACTGCACATCACCTTTGCTGGCATTCCATGGTTCAGAACTCAGAGGTCACGCCTCGTTGCAAGGGAGGCTGGGAAATGTAGTCTCTCTGTGGGCCTGGGAAGAAGAACACAACACACAGATATTACAGCGTGGTCTCTGGAGCCTGACTCCCTGGATCTGAATCCCAGTTGTGCCCCTTACTCAAATTACTCACCTTTCTGACCCTCAGTTTCTTCATCTATTAAAATATGGATAATAATAGGACATGCTTCATAGAATTGTTGTGAAGTTTGAGTTAGTATATAGATATAAATAAATCAGAATAGTGCCTGGCCCAAATAAATGCTATGTAAGGGGTTACTATGTTATCATTACTACTCTTATTTCCAAATTTAATTTGTCAGTAAACATTTCTTGAGTATCTACTCTTTTCAAGGAATTTGTGTATGTCACAGGGGCTTGCTTGTTTCTCCTAGTACTTAGTAGATGCTTAGAAAATGTTTTAATTAGGGACTTTCAATGGAAGAACTACAGTATGAGTTTAATTTAGGTGGCCATGGTGCTGGGCTAATTTTTAAGATAAAATTAGCAATAATAAATGTAAAATCTTGTTCTTTGACTCAGAAAGTCAACCACAGAAGAACACAAAGAGGGAGACAAATGGTTGAGAACACATCCTGGGTGTGAAAAGCCTACCAGTTTAAAAATGGCTCTCTGTCTTTATAAAAGCAATATGTGCTTTAAAGAAATTTCAAGTAAAACAACTAGGTACAAAGAAGAGAGTGGAAAAAAATCCCTCAAAATCTCATCATCTTTAACATTCGATGACTCTTATTCCAGATATTTTCTATGCATATAAGTAGAGAAATGGACAGAAATAATTTTGTAAAATGAGGCCATTACTACATGCTATTTAAAATTGATCTTAAATTTTATTTATTTGAATGTAACAGAAGAAAATAAGGAAAAGTAAAGCAGAAGGAATTGCTCAACATTCAGCAATTTTGCCTTCACTACAGAAAATATTTGTTTCTGAACTATCTAAGGGTAATAAAAGATTATGAAAAGCAGTGGGGTTAGAGTCCTGGCTTTTAAACTCCAGTTTTCAATTTTAGATGGTATCGATTAAAGCCCTTCTGTGGAAGAAGAGGAAATTAGCCATTTTACAACTCATTTTCCCTCCTCCACCTTGTGGATTTTATGTTACATTATCTTCACATTGCTGGTTGTTTCATGTTAAACGGGTCCAGCAGTCACAATCACTCCTTTTCATCACAAGCCCTCCATTCCTGAGATCTACATTTAGATTCATCTTTTGGCTGGCTAGATTTTACCATAAAGTAGTTTCTTTCTTTTTTTTTTTCCTTCCCAAGAAAGGTTCATAGGTGTTTTGTTACTAAGATTATGCTTGTTGATTTAGCAGTTTTTACTGACAGGAAGCTCTGTGAGTGCGGAATAGAAGGAGTGCAGTCTGAGGCTGCATTAATAGAAGTCTATGCTCAGAATGTGTGTGTCGGGGGGGAATTGATGGGGGGTGATCATTTCATTCAGTTTCGCATTGTGGCTAGATGTGCTCTGAACAAATCAATGAGGGAAAGACAAGCAACCCAGTAGAAAAATGGGCAAAGTCACCAGTGCAAAAGAGAAAACAGAAACAGGCTATAAACATATGAGAAGATGGCTCATTCTTTTTAATAACCAAGGGCACAGAAATTGAAATGATGTGTTATTAATAAATACCAGATTGGCAAAAATTAAAGTTGGTTAGGATGTGGAATCTCTTAAACACTGCTGGTGGAAGTGTAAATGGAGAAAACCACTTTGAGAAAGTGTGGGAAACTCTGCGCTTCAATGATTCCATTTCCTGGCTTAGGCTCCAGAGAAGCTCTGAATATGCGTGCTGGGAGACACGTACAGAAATGGTCAACTGTCTTGCTCACAGCAGCAACCCAGCAAAACACTGGAAACTACCCAAGTGTCCATCAGCAGGGGAATGAACAAAACAAAAACTGTGGCATATTCATACGATGGAATACTACACAGGTATGAACATGAATGAATTACAGTTATATCCAGCAACAAAAATCTCCCAAACATAATATGAAGCCATAAAGGCAACTTTCAGGCAAACATATAGCATGAGTCCACTTATACATACATTTAAAAACAAGTGAAATGAAGTGATATAGTGTTTAGGAAACATATACATGTAATAAACCAGTAAAGAGAAGCAAGAAAGGATAAACACAAAATTGAGACTAGGGTCCCCTCCTTGGTTGAAAGAGGGGTATTTGCAGGGTGGGCACACAGGGGCTTCAATGTAAGCTGGGTGTTGGGTATCCTGTATATTCATATTACTATTTTTCATACCTTATATAAGTTATAGGTATATGGAGGACTGTTTTATATGAGTGAAATAGTTAATATAAAACAGTACTCTGCCTGGGATTGAATCCTTCCCATTTACGTGACCTTGCACAAGTTATTTAACTTCTCTGAACCTCAGTTTCCTTATCTGTAAAATGGAAATAATAATAATGCCCACTATATGATAATGTTGTGAAGCATGAATAGGATAATTTACGTGAAGCTCCGGGTACCGTGACTAACACATAGTGAGTGCACAATGCATGTTGGTTAATGTAACTTTTCTGTATGGGGCAGATAGAGGTATTTGTGGCTATGTCACAGAAATATCTGTTCTCTGGCGCCTTTCCAGAGAATGGCCCGCAGATGAGAAGGGTGTGAAGCTATATCATATGGGGATGATTGGAAGGGTTAAGGGTAGTTTAGTCTGGAGACATCTCTTGAAGTCAGGCTGGCTGAGTTCAGGTATCTGAAGGTCTTTCATGAGAATGGAGGATGGTAAGTGTTTTATGAGGTTCTAGACCAAGTATGGGCAAACTGTGGCCCATAGCTCAAATTTGCTGCCTGTTTTTGTAAAAAAAATTTTATTGGAATGCAGCCATACTTATTCATTTATGTATAAACGAATGGATACCTTTGTGCTAAAAAGGGTTGAGAAGTTGCAAGAGACCATATGGCTCACAAAAGCCTAAAATATTTACTGTCTGGCCCTTTAGGGGAAAAGTTTGCTGAACTCTGCTCTAGAATGAGAATTTGGAATGGGGAATGTAAAAGGAAGGGCGATTTCAAGACCCACACAAGAACTTTCTCACACTTGGCAGAGCTCGCCAATGATGAATTAGTGAGGGAGTGAGACACCTGCCCCGGGAGGGATGTGAGCAGATGCTGACTGCTCCTGGAGCGAGATGCATGGAGGGGCCATTGTGTCGCGGGCAGGTTGGACACTTTAGCTTTTCAATTCTCCTTCAATTCTGAAATTCTGCACGGAGTGATTCCCAGTTTCAAACTGGTTGTTATTAACTTGGACATTTTCTTGGCATTTTTACATCTTTAACTCTCAGCAACATTTTCTTTGAAATTTTTAAGTCAAAAAAGTATTTTTACTCCTTAAAAATGGGATTTAAATGAAAATGGATTTTATTCTAGAGTCCCACTTTTTCATTTTAAAAAATTGATTTTCATAGCCTTTGGATCTATTCCCATTCATTGGTGCCGAATTTTGAGAGCCTATATGTGCCAGTTGTGATTTCTCTGTCTCTGGCCAGGAAAGGGGAAGCCGCTGGGAGTGAGACAAGGGAGGGAGCTTGGAGGTAGTGACTGTGAGCTTAAATGTGAAGTCAGTGAAAGAAAAAGAGGAAAAATGCTGGACAGAAGAAGGGAAGTAGGGGAAGCAACAGTAATGGAGGGCCTACTGTGTGCCAGAGCCCGTGTCCAGTGGCAAAACTGTAGGCAAAACAGAGACTGTGGCAGGTCATTAAGCTTTGAACTATTGCGTGGCAATATGAACCGTGACGGAATTACCTCCTTGTCTGCAAGTCAGTTATGGCGATGCCATACCCTCTAGAGTGAGTAGGGGGGAGTTTCTAGTGGGGGTGGTGAGAGAAAATGAGGACATGATAAAGCTCATAGCTTTCTTCCAGGACGCAAGAACCTCCTGATGGGGGCTCCAAGAGCAATTCATCAAAAGCCAAATCACTCCAAGACAACTTGCCATAAATATTTCTCAGAATGATGGTTTTGCCCAGTGAGCTCACTAAGCGCCATCGGACAGACACCTTACGTGTAGATAGAAACGCTTTGGCATTTCTCTGGCTCAGGCAGGTGTTGGTCCACAAGAAGGGGATGATAATCAAAATGCATTAGAGGAACATCTCCAAGTGTAGCATTTAGGAAGGACTGAACTATGAAGTATGGGTGACATGGACTTCCTCCTGAGCTGGAAGCACAGATCCTTGTGAAATGTCTGCAAGGAATCCCTTGGGAAACTCCAACTTCGACAACTTCCCCAGTGATTTGGGGAATTGATCAGCAGGCAAACTGATGTGCGGTGGATTAACTTTCAGTGAATGGTGGCCTGTCTTGTGTATGCTTACGTGACGGGCTCAGACTTGCCTGCGTGATGCTCACCTGCCCTTCCTGAGGCTAAATACGAAAATCACACACAGGCAAGAACCTCTGGGGTCGTCCCCTTCATGGTTTTCATTTTTTGGTACCAGCAAGGAAATCCTCCTTCAAATTAAGTATCCTGTGGAAGCTTGATGCTGTATACAGAATAGATACAAGGAGAGTTGCTGGTTGCCGTGAAGGTGAGGAAGCCAGAGACCCTCTCATTGGCCCCCAAATGTCTCTTCTGAATCCTAGGGACTGAGTTTGAAATCCCCCATACTGGTCCACCGACAAAGACTGAGCTTTGGTCAGCTGGGAAGTCCATCTATTTGGGACACTAATCATGTCAGGTAAGAAGATACAGTGTTAGAAATGAGCATAAGGGAGATAGCACTGAAAATGGGGCAGATCTGTCCATGTGATTTTAATTTTGTTATTCACAGCAAAAGTGCTCTCCAGGGGAGCCGAGGAAGCGTGCCTGGTGCCTCGCAGGTTGTTTCCCAGGCCTCAGGTCAGGAGTGCTGATCGGGAGGAGGCCTGGGCTTACAGCCTTATCCTGAGGAGAATGGTCCTTTCTAGAACACTGCCAGCTTGAGCCTTCCCTTCGCCCACTGAGCTGCGTCTCTAGATTATGGAGAAAACTCTGAACTGGGAATCCTGAAATCCCTCCCCTGATCCTGAAAGGACAGTGGACAAGTCCCTTCACCTCTTGAGTACTCAGTGTCTGCATCTGAAAATGAGGGTACAGGGCCGGCTAGATTAGCAATGGCCACCCCCGTTTGGATTTCACACCCCAGCAAAGGTTAAAGGAACGGGGTGGGTGGAGGCATGGAACAGAAACTTACATAGGGTGGAAAACCTTTTATTTTGCCATGTTAGGACATTAAAAACAAAACCCTCTTACTACCTATAATTTTATTAATATAACAGAAAAACATCTCAACACCATACCACCCACAAAGGATCTTTAAGGATAGTTTTTTATATGGAACACATTTAACTTGAGGGAAGATCTCACTATAGTATTCTTATTTTTCTCATTTTACTTGCTGTATTAGTTTTCCATTGCTGCTGTAACAGATGACCACAAATCTAGTGGTTTAAACCACACAACCACATATTATTGTTTCACCGTCCATTGGCCAGAAGTCCAGGCACTATGTGACCCCGCTAGGTCCTGTGCTTGGGGCTTTATGAGGTCACTGTCAAGGTCAGCCGGGCGAGGTTCTTATCTGGAAGCTCAACTCATTCAGGTTGCTGGCAAAATTCGGTTTCTTGCGATGGTAGGATTGAGGTTCTCATTTCTTTGGCACATGGAATTGATCCCATGCTTTGAATCTCTGATTTCTCCTCTGCTAGCTTGTGTGATTACATCGGGCCACCTTTCAAGTCAGCTGATTTGTAACCTTAATTACATCTTCAAAGTCCCTTTTGCCATGTAACATAACGTATTCATTAGAGTAAGACCAAGAGGCAAAGTTCGTGGGGGCCCTCACACCCACCCTGGTGAAAACTGAGTCCAAGAAACATTTTTGAGCATTGGAAGATTCTTCTCACTCAAATACTGGTTGTCAAATATTCTCAGGTTTTTGAGTTGACATATTCAGAAGTTGTCTGTTTGTGAGAAGCCAGAATGTCATTATTAATACAGACTCTTGCACAGAGTAGGTACTGGGGAAATGTTTGCTGAGCAAACAAGTGTTAAGTTCATTGTTGCTAATATTATTTTAATGCAACTTTGATTATGAATCTTGTGGCTCTGTGTTCTCATTGTCATTAGCTACAGATTAGAAAACAAGTTGAAATCATTACCAGAATGTATTAAAATGGAAAATGATTCAGTAAATCATGGTAGAAACAATTAAAACATGAACCGCTCTGTTATATCTGCTTGTGCTCCGCTGAGGGTGGGAAGGATTGTTTTCCATCAAGGAACGGGGACAATTAAGAGAGAACCCCAAGAAGCAATAAGAACTTAATCTTTCTTCTCTTGCTTCCTCCCTTTCTTCTTCCTCCCCTCCCTTTCCATCTTTCACTCCTGTTCTTTTTCTCTCTTTCTTCCCTGGCAAAACAATTAACTTGCCCAATTTTAAATTTCAATTTAAATATTGAATTCTTTCCTGAAGTTTTGCAGGCTACAATCCAAACTCCCTAGCCTGTCATTCAGATCCCTCCTTTGTCTTAGCCCAGGCCACTTTGCCCTCATCACTCAGTTTCAAGTGCCCCACCCCCAGATCCCCCATTGTTTCCCCCCCCACCCCCATGCTGCCCATAGCCTGGATCTGCCTCTCTCCCAGCACTGAGCACTGTCCACCATGTGACATGGCCACCCATGCCCCTGTCTCACTGCCTCTACTAGACAGTGAGCTCCCTGAGGCCAGGAACTGCGTTGGACTCATTTTTCTATCCTTAATGGGCACCCACCATGGGTCGCAGTGCAAAATCTCTCAAATAAGTGAGGAAGGAGCAAGAAATACTAACTCACTCTGATCCAATATTATAATCACTTCAGAGGAAGGGAGAGGGAACAGAAAGAAAAAGGAGGACAGAGAACTAAAAGGAAGGCAACAATAAGGAGAGAGATGTGGAAGTAGAAAAAGAGGGGAGA
Organism: Rhinolophus hipposideros; assembly: GCF_964194185.1. Lineage (NCBI taxonomy): Eukaryota > Metazoa > Chordata > Mammalia > Chiroptera > Rhinolophidae > Rhinolophus > Rhinolophus hipposideros. The sequence goes on along the minus strand of NC_138057.1, from coordinate 54,892,328 downwards.
AAGAAGGTACTGGGAGAACATCAGCGCGCTCCGGGCATCCAACAAATTCTTACCGAATCCTCACTAAGGCTCCTAGCTAAGCTCTGGCGAGACAGACAGCAGTGCAAACAATAAAATCCTTGCCCTCAGGGGCCTTGCATTCTAGTTGAGAGGTCAGCCAATATACAGGCAAACAAAACACAGACAAGATGATTTCAGGTAATTTTAGGTACTATGTTAGGGCAGTAAATAGGGTGGCCTATTAGAGAGTGACTGGAGATGGGACCGTTTTGGGAAGAGGAGACAGTGCCCACTTCACTGAGGAGGTAACAGCTCTGCTGAGACCTGAATGATGAGAAGCAGTGAGCCATGTTGAAAATCAAGTGAATCTTATTCCTGGCAGAGAAAACAGCAAGTACAAAGGACCAGGGGCAGAAAGGAAATTGCTTTTGATTTCAAGGAACAGAAAGGAGGCGGGGGAGCTGTACTTGGCGAACAAGGGGGAGAGGCAGGGCTAGCTAGCCCTGGTGACTTCTGGTATCCATTATAACAAGGAGGGGTAAGAATATCATACCAAACTTGTAAATAATACAAAGCAGTTATCATATAGCCAGATAGCCAAACACTCAGAGCACTTTCTAAGAGCCGTGCAGTCATTGAACTAGGGGAATTTAAAGCCCAGACATCTCACACTTCTCTGAAACTGATTAAGATATGCTGGTTTTCAATTATTTTCTTTTTTGTCTTCAAAGGTTATAGTTTTATTGCCCTGTAGGACATTAAGCAGGTTTGTATCTAATTTAGCAATCTTATTTTTCCATTCACTATTAAAATTCCTAGCTCTCCAATTTTCTTTTGAATCCACTTTGTCACCCTGCAGATCCCCTTATTCATGAGTTAAATATAACAAAGACATGTACCCACTGTCGATTTTCATGAGAATGATGCGTTTAACCTTTTGAGAATTACATTCTGATAGGAGTTTGGGTTTTAAGTGCATGGAAAGCAGGAGAGTGAGAAGGACTAATTTATGTTTTCCAAAAGCCCCTCAGACTGCTAGTTGTCAAATGGGCTTAATTGGGGCCCAGCGGGAACGAGAAGCCCAGGTAGGACCTGGAGCCTCTGTCCAGGGGAGAGATGCCGAGGCTTGAAGAGAGAGGTGGGAAGTGAGCGGTAACTGATATCGGACATCCACGGACATTTGTCCTTGTTCATTTCCATGGTGGACCACCAGGATCTGTTGTGGTGACCCATTTTCCTCTCTAGTATGTGAGCTCCTTGGCAGCGGGCTGTGTCCAACTTCTGTTTCTTCAGCATCCAGCCCCAGACTGAACAGAGAGCAGTGCTTGCCATGTGTTTGCTGAATGAATTCTTCTCTTTAGAGTCACCTCTGTCTCCATCTCCTCCTCCTTTTTATATTATTGTGATAAAATATGCATACCATAAAATATGCCACCTTAACCATGTTTAAATGTACAGGTCGGTGGCATTAAGTGCATTCACAGTGCTGTGCCGCCATCACCACCATCCATGTCCAGAATGTTTCCATCACCCAATAAACACTAACTCCCCTTGCCCCCTCTTCCAGCCCCTGGCAACCACCATTCTGTTTTCTGTCTCCATCAATTTGACCGCTCTAAGTACCTCATATAAGTGGAATTGCAATGTTCGCCCTTTTGCGAACTGGCATTTTGCGTCTGGCTTATTTCACTTAGCATATATGTCTTCTAGGTTCATCCACGTTGTAACATATATCCTAGTTTCCTTAATTTTTAAGGCTATATAATAGCCGACTGCATGTATATGCCACAAGTTATTTACCCATTCCTCTGTTGGAGGACATTTGCGTGTCCACTTTGGGGCTATTGTGAATAATGCTGCTATGATTGTGGGTGTATAAATATCTGTTGGAGTCCTTGCTTTCAATTCTCTGGGGCGTATACGTAGAGGGGGACTGCTGCATCATACAGTAATTCGGTTTAACTTTTTGAGGAAGTGCCATACTGTTTTCTGCAGCAGCTATATCACATTACATCCCCACCAGCCATGCACAAGGGTTCCAATTGTTCCATATCCTCGCCAACATTTGTTATTTTCTGCGTTTTTGATAATAGCCATCGTAGTGGGTGTAGATTCGTCTTCTTTGAAAATATAAATGCCTATGGAAGGGTGATACCCCAGGGTGAGGCATTTTGGGGCCCTTTCCTCTGTGTGCTCTGAAGGGAGCTAGGTGGGAGCCAGAGGTCCTAGATTTAGAGGGCTCTCGGGGAGGACAGCCAGGATGGGGGGAACCCAGGTCACGCTTCACAGAGCTCGCAGCATGGACTCAGGGCCGGCTCACAGAGAGGACCCACGAAGGGAGAACTAAAACCCAGAAGGCTTTTCAGGAGGCACGTTTGTTTGTGTGAATCTACTGTTGGACTCTCGCCCCTGGGGAAAGCTCTTTCTAATTTGAGCTTCTCTTTCTGTGTGTTGCTCCCCAGTGTGATAATGCGAAAGGGTTGAAAGCCTTCTACGATGCAATAAAATATGGGCCGAACCACTTGATGGTGTTTGGAGGCGTCTGTCCATCTGTCACGTCCATCATCGCAGAGTCTCTCCAAGGCTGGAATCTGGTTCAGGTAAGGTCCGGGCCCCCGTTGGCCGGGGTACTGTCTTTCATTGGCAACCAGGATTTCGCAGGAATGGTTCCATGACTAACATGGTTCCTTTGTGGCCAGTTCAGGCCTCCCCACTCTTTCCTAAGTGAATGCATAGCCTCCCACTGTCCCCACCTTCTGGCCTGACCTTCTGGCCTGTCCTTGCATGGCTACCACAGTGGGTCTCTAAAGTGTAGCCCTAAAACTACCTCTGTGTGTTTGAAATATTTCAGTGACTCCCTAGCCTGGCTCGCAGGGCCATCAACATCCAGCCAGTCTGCCTGTCCAGTGTCATCTCGTGTCCCTGCCACTCCTTCCATACCTCAGTCTCTCCAGACAATCCACCTTTCCCCAAATGCACCCTGGACCTTCAGGCCTCGGAGCCCTGCTCTCACTGTTCCCTTAACCAGGTGGCCCTTTTTATCTACTCCCTACCAAACCTCCCTCCCCCACTGAAATTCTCTTGTCCATTAAGACTGCCTTTCTCCTTGGTTAAGCCTTCTCTGGGGGTCCTAGCCAGTTATTCACTCTACGCTGGAAAATGTTACGTATATGTCGTTGAATGCTCCACCAGTGAATGTGTGGTCTGTTGAGGCGAAACTCATCAGTGCTAGCTGTTATTTGGAATGCAAGAGAGAAGAGTATAGAAAGATGTGACCACCTGGGAAGAGTGGTGACCCATGGACATGTTTTACTTCTTTGATCCATCCATCCATGTATCCATCCATCCATCCATCCATCCATCCATCCATCCATCCATCCAACGATATAATGGGAAACTTACTGTGTGCCTAGAATTTTGGTAGACACTGGGATATAATGCTGAACAGGACGGACGTGGTCCTACCCTTTTGGAGCTTACATTGTAGGAGAAAGGCAAGCAGTAAGCAAGTAAACAATTAAGCAGTAATGCTAAGAGCTACTAGCACTTGTGTAATACGTACGTCAGGTTTACTACACACCACACACTGATCTGAGCACTTACATGTGCATTAACTCCTTTAATCTTTATAATTGCTCTATGTTGCAGGCACTATTATCACCCTCATTTTATAGATAAGGAAACTGAGCCACACAGTGGCTAAGTAACTTGCCCCAAACCCACAGTTCATAAGTCATAGAGCCAGGATTTAAACTCAGGCAGTCTGGTACTTGAGATAAAATGGTGGTAAGGAAACTGGGCTTTGACAGAAGTAAACAGAGTGATGGGATAAACAATGACTGCCTTGGGACAGTCAGCAAAGGCCTCTTGAAGGAGATGACTTTTGAGCTGAGACGTGTACGGTGAGAAGGAGCTGGCTGGATGAAGGGCATCCGTGTTAATGGGTGGAATAGCAAATGTAGAGAGCTTTTGATGGGAAAGCACCTGGCATGTTCAGAGAACAGAAAAGAAGACAGAGGGGCTGGAGCATGGTGGGTGGGTTGTCAGGGTGGTCAGAGTGAGAATGCAAAGGGCAGGTGCTAGACCACAGTGGGGTCTGATTTCACTCCACTCGCTCTCATTGACTAAGGACCTCTCTGAGTCTGGCCCTGCTTGTGTTGGGTGCTGTGGGTAAAGGAGAGGAGGGAGCCCGCCATGGCAGAGGTGTCATGAGGGAGGGTGAGGTCCCCGCGAAAGGCCCTCTGCTCAGCCCAGGGTCAAGGAAATCTCCTCAGGGAGGTCAGGCTGAGCTGGCTGTGAAGGAGGAGAGCGCGTTGGGCAGCGAGGGACATGGAGGAGAGCATTTCTGGCAGAGGAAACTGGGTGTGCAAAAGCAGGAGGTGGGAGTGTGTGGGCGTGGGCAACAGTGAGTCATATGCTGTGGCCGAAGCAGACCACGTTGAATGTGGGTGGATGCAAGGGAGGAGGCCAGAAAGCAGCTCTGTGTGCTCTGGAACAAATCTACCCACTTACCCGGGAGCCAGCACGGTTCAGGGTGCCCTGGGAGCCCACAGATAGCCGTGAGACCCTGGGTAAGTCACTTCTCTTCTCTGCACTTGAGTGTCCTTTCCTGAATGTCAAGGTGCATACAACACACCCTGCTCGTCATTCTGAGCTGCCACTCTGAGTCTCAGTTAGAAGAGACTGATCTCATAGGGCTGCTGTATGGATTAAATGATTCAAAAGGGATTACGGCTGTTCCTGACACATCCTAAGCTGAGTGTTCCTTGTTTCATTGTTGTCACCCATGCCTCATCTCCTGCCCCTCCTGGGTTGGACACCCTGAAACTTAGCACCCCCAGTCTTTCCTGCAACACTGTTTCCACCACCTGAGACATCCTATTCTCCCCATGTCCAGTATGTCAGCCCTACCCATTTTTAGAGACCCAGTTTCAATGCAGCCTCTTCCAGGAAGCCTTCCTCACTGCACCATGGAAAGTAGCCCTTTTAGAAATTCCTTTTCTCACTTCCCTTTTACATCTAGTGAGCATATACACAGCTGCTTCCCATGCCCCTCTGCCTCCCCTCTCTTAGGGCTCAGCAGATGCAAGGACAAGGGCTGTGAGCTCCTTGAGGACAGAACTGGGCTTGAGTTACTCCTGCTTTTCCTGGTGCCTAACACTTCACAGACCTTATTAGATGCCTGACGAATGATCAGAGGGTGGCGGGAGGGAGGAAAGGATGGAGGGACAAAGGATCAGCAGATAGACATTTGGCCCAGATGAGGGAGCCAGCTCTCTGGAAAATCCTCACCCAGAGAGGAATCTAGGGAGCTTCCGGACCCTCTCGTAGCCTCACTGGCACTGTCTGGAATTCTCCGAGGGGCTGCAGGGACAAGCACAACGTTGAAAACTCCTGGCTTCCCAGCCAGAGCTACCTGGCTTCAGCACAAGCCTCCAGCCTGGAGGAGTTAACAGGATAGGGAACTGGGTTATGAGACGGAGACTGTCATAGTTATTTATTGCTGTGGAATTGATCATGCCAACCTTTAGTGGCTTAAAACAACAGTAATCATTTATTATTTCTGTGGGTCAGGAATTCAGACCCACAAAATGTCTTGTGTCTGCTTCCTGACGCTTGGGAGCCAGCTGGAAGATTTGAAGGCTGAGTGCTGGCGTCATCTGAAGGCTTGACTGGGACTGGCAGATCGGCTCCCAGTGTGGCTCCCTCGCATGGCCGGCAAATTGGTGCCTCTCCCTGGGGCTGTCCCCATAGGGCTGCTTACGTGCTAATGGCATGGCCGCTGGCTTCCCCCAAAGCAGGTCATGTAGGAGACCAAGGCAGAGGTAGCACAAAGCCGTGTAGGACCTAGCTTCAGAAGTTGCACGCCATCATTTCGGCCACGTCCTATGGATCATACACATGAGCTCTCATTCAGTGTGGGGGAGGACTGCACAAGCTGTAGCGGGAGCTGAAATTCACAGGGACCATCTTGGAGGCTGGCTGCCACAGAGACTCAGCCCTGGGAGGAAGGCAGAGCTCAGGCTGCCCAGCAGGAGAGGAATTGATGCTGAGTCCCTTCTCTGCTTGGCGGCGCTGCTCATCCTTCAAAACCCCAGATAGGTACCAACTCCTCTGTGATGCCTTCCCTGATCCCTTTCCTTTTGGAAAGCCCCAAAAGTGAAATGTTCCTTCCTAAACAATCCCTTTTGAATGGGGGCCATCTCCCCCAAGGGAGCAAAAATTGGTTCTTGTGGGGAGGGGGCAAAAACGTCTCACTCTTTTTGTGTATAAAGTACAGACACACATACAGTACATAAACAGGTAGATAGTATATCTGTGGTATTAAAATTTCAAGAGTTGGGCAGGATTAGGAAAAGAAATCACACTTCTTAGGAGAGGGATGGTGAAAAGAAGGCTGAGAAACATGGTTTTACATCGCTCCTATATTGTGTCCCTTATTCTGTTATTAAATGAATTTCATTTTGTGGAAAATAGTTTGTTCTGTATCCTGGTCTTCCCTACTAGACTATCAGCTTCTTGGGGGCAGGGCCCCCCGTTTTCTTAATCTCCTGGTTCCTAGTGTCTAGTGCAGGAGGTCCTCACTGAGTGCTGAACTGAACGAAGCTCAGGAGAGAGGCTAGGAGTCTGAAACCCTTCAGGCAGACGTTCTGTCAGTGTGGACTCCACCATGGGGGCGGTGGAGGGCTTGGGAGAAGACGCAGATTGTCAGCCACTTCAACAGAATCTCTCCTCCTTGTTGACCGACTCCCGGGGGGATTCTCACACAGGCCACCACTGCCCTAAGCATCTGCTACAAGACACTGGGCTGGATCAAGGCTCCAGCTGTGCATGGGTGGGGGACCCTGAGGGGCTGGGAACTTGATAGTGCATGTCAGTTTGGAGAGCAGAATTGCGGGAGAGCCACCTTCTCCCAGCCTGTGGAGCTGGGCAAGGCGGATGTAGGAACAGGACCTGGATCCTGACAGGGAGTAGCCCTGGAGCCTGATTTCTGCCTCTCTTTACTCTCGGGACCAGACTCTGGGGACTCCTCACCCCTCCTCCCCTCTGGGAGGCTGAGCTTACTCGCAGAGATGGTGGAGGGCTACATGAGTGGGTCTGCCGTCACTCAGGGGATTCGATGAGTCCCTTAACTTATTCAAAACTGGGCTCCGAAACAGAGTTACACAAATGAGAAAATGCATGTAATTTGGGTAATTGAAAAGGAGCTCTGACTGCCCTTTAGGGGAACAATACTGGCTGGACAGAGCCGGCCTGGAATGCGTAATCAGTTGTTGCAATTTCCTGGTGCTACAAAAATAGGGCTGCAAGCAACAGAGGGGTGAAAAATGCATCCTGGCACGGAAATCTGTTAAATTTAACTTTTGCTTTTGCCAGGCTTCTTGATTCATGGTGGCTGTACCGATGTTTAAGTCGTGACATGAGTCACTTAGCCCCTGGGCACGTGAGCTCCTCCAACTAGATGCCAGGACCTTCCTAGAGTCCAGGGTCTAACTGCAGGCTCTGTCCCTCTCCAACCTGTCTGTCCCCGCCCAGGCTGGGGGGCTCATATCTGGGCCTCACACTGGGAAGGACCCTCCAGGGCATAGGCTGGGCGCCATCTGGGAAGGGCCGGTCTGGCCATCCGAGACTGAGCTTATTCAGACCATAGAACATACAGGGTGCTTGGGAGGAGAAAGGAGTCTTGGCCTTCAGAGCTGCGGGCTCTTTGACAGATACTGCGGGCTCTCTGTGACGTAGGTGGGGACAAGCGAGAGCAATGCGTCTGCGCTCCCTGCAAGCAAGCCCTTGTGTCTGGAGGCATCCAGCATGGATCCGGCTGCCTGGCCGCGAAGTCGTGAGTTCTCTGTTGCCCGAGGTTCCCCACGTGTTCCAGTCTCAGCTAGACCTGCTGTTGGGGCAACGTAATACATAGAGTAGGCATAGACCAGGCTGGTGGCTCTCAAACTATATTGTAAGAATCACTAATGGGGCTGGGCATGTGCTCCTGTTAATGCAAATTCCCAGCTCTGCCCCCAGCAGGTCCAGGTTAAGAGGTTTTATCAAACCATCAAGGACTGGAGACCCCATTCCTCGCCCTCACTGCGTGTCAGGACCAGCAGCGCGGGTGATTAGAGGCAGTGGGCTCCAGGGGACTTACGAGGCCAGGTGATCTCGAAGGCCAGTTCATCTCCCAGGTACCGGTTCCTAACGAGCTCTCCTGGTCCACAGCACTGCAGTGTATGCTGCCCCTGAGGAGGAGATAGCAGGCAATGCCGCTGGGGCAAATATCCTAGTGCCGCCAGGACCCGTCCATGGTGTGATAAGAAGGCACTCCATCACCTTGCTGTTGTACCCACCCACGTCCTGCTCCTTCCTGCCGCTGGCCTCATACAGGCTGTTTCCTCTGCCCCCGGTCTCTCCACCTGGCAGGAACATGCTCAGCTTTCCTGGTGCAGATCGCCTTTCTCTGTGAACCACCCCTGCCGCTCCCCTGTGCTCCCTTACCCACATACCCTTCCCACAGGCATTTGCTGCCTGTGCCTGTGCTCAGCCTGGCCTGGAGCTGCCTGAGGTCAGGGCCTAGTCTCCGCCAGGCTCAGATACTGAGTGGCACCTGGGGAATGTTGGCCGAGAGAGTTTTGGAGTTCCTGCCTTCCAGGCCTCAGGCTGGTCCCTAATTGTGAGGGCAGATCATCAGAGCCTGACAGATCTGGAAGGACCCAATGGCTCTCGAACCAATGGCTCTATAGCCCCTTGTTAAAGAAAAGCGAAGGGAGACCTGAAATGGTCTCTGGCTTGGCCTCAGCGTACATTTCCCATCTCTGGGCCTGATGCTTTTTAACTAGTAGGTTTCCTTTGAAATTTTTTTCAGACGCCCTCAGAATCCTGTCCTCAAAGATCTGAAGGTGGCTTGCTTCTGACCCTACATTGCACTTTTTTTGAGCCGTTCTGCAGACCTCCCACAGGCTTAGTCTCTCCTTCTGAAAGCGTGGGCCTGGAGAAGAAACAGGAGGACCTTCCTGGGAAGGAACATTTCAGTCTGTGTGGTGGGGCTGTCTCCTCGGAGAAGCTTAGGCGAGGGGGTGGAGGTCAGGAGGGCATGCAGAGGGGAGAACGTTGACTCTGCATTTGTAGAAGTGTTGGCAACTGCATCCCAGCACATTTAGGACTTGATCTCTGTAAACCCTAAATCATGCTTGGTTTTGACATAAAAAAAAAAAAAAAAAATCAGTGAAAACTCCCAAATCAGGCCCTTTGCTATTTCCTGAATTCCAGCATTGCTCTAAACTGTCAGTGGATGCCATTTGCTTCATAGGAACAGAAATTTTGTCAGTGGACTTGATTTTCTCAAGTGATTATCTTATTAAAGCTATAGGCTGCCTGAGAAATCAAGATTCTTACTTAGCTCTGGGATGTGGAATTTGAGGTAGATGCACAGAAAGGCAGAGCTGATAAGGTCTTAGCCATCATTGGATCCAGTCTCTCCATTACAGAGACTGGGAAATAGAGGCCCAAAGTGGGTAGGATCTTGCCCAAGTTCTCACTGTAACAGCAGAGTTGAGCCCGATGGCTCACTCTCAAGTGCTTTTTAATCTATACCATGGTCTTAGTTTATCTCTCTCAGCCTCACTTTTCTTTTCTGGGAAATGGGAATAGCAAACTAACCTTCTGTGTTTTATGCATTGTGAAAATCAATGAAGGCTTTTCTTTTCTGTGTGTGCGTGTGTGTGTGTTTGTGAAAGCACCTTTATAGACTATAAAACAATGGCTGCTGTTACAATGACAAGGGCTCCTCTGCTCAGATCAGGCCTCTGGTTACAGCGATAAACGTTTAAAAATCACCTGCTTTGCATCAACAACAAAGGTTGTTTAATCTGGCCCTGCAGACCCTGAAACTGGCATCAGGTGGGATGGGAGCTCTTCAGCAAGACACTCAGGTCCACACAGGGTCTGCCTCTCAGCCCCGTGAGTCAAAATCCAGCGGGCCCACCCATGTGGTGCCACGCCCTTGCTGTGGAGTGGGTGCCGGGGCTGTGCACCTGATTGAAAACCATTTAGGAGCAGCAGTGTCATCAGGCACCGTTGGAAACTTTGCTGTGGCTGCTATCGAAGAAAGAGAATGAAGGCCAATAATCCAGGGCTGGCCATAGCCATTTCTTGACGCTGGTCTCCAAAGGGGCCATTTAGCATTTTAATAATCTATGAGATGCTTCCACCTTCTGGATTCATAGAAAAAAAGGTGGGGGAGGGGAAAAAAAGAGATATTAAGGGCATGCTCTATGGGCCAAATGGAAAGGGCTGGGAGCTACCCCAAGGACTGGAGGCTATGGATGGGCCTTCCTGGCCATGTCATTGGATGCCTGGGACACTAAAGCTGGGTTCTGAGAGCCAGTAGAATGCCATACATAAGATAAAAAGTTGGAAGCTTTTGGTTTAGATACAAATGGGTAAGAGGAAGTATGAGCTGTCAGGGCCAGCAGTACCTGTTGAGGGGCAGAGCAGGCGTGCTGTTCTCATCCATTCATTCACTCATGCTCATATTTATTTCTTCATTCCCCCATTCAATAAGTCCTGTGCCTGCTGTATCCTCTCCCAGGCTCCCCAACAGTGTAAATTCCAGTGCCCACCCCTGCCACCTCAGGACAGGTGGACATGGCAGAGAGGCGGTATGGTGCAGTAGCCAGAACAGAGGCCTAGAATCCAGCAGCTCTGGGTAATTGTCCTTCCTCTGTGTTTCACTGACAGAAGAGGCTTGGGCAAATTGGCCTCAGTGAACTCATCTGCAAAATGGGCCATTTGAGAGGGTCAGACAGGACAGGAACAGTGGAGCAGGAGGAGGCACGTTGCAGACTGTAAGCCCCCTGCAGGTGTAAGGTTCATATTGTTACTACTGACGGTTTTGCCACCTGAGATGCCAGCCAGGCCCTGGGAACTCCTTGATGATTTATAGGTCTCCATTTGTGTCCAGATTCAAAGTTATGTGGAGGAAATGAACTATCGCAGACCAGGAAGGTGATTCAGAACAGTAAAATTAAAACCGAGAACCTGCAGGACAGGCCAGAGAAGCCTATGGCAGCTGTAAGAGGCACACACGCTGCTGTTTTCTGGTGGCGTTTTCACAGCAGCTGAGGCAAAGGCGGGCATGATGCCGTCAAGAGTATGGCAGTTCCCAGTCTATTCCTGCCAAGGACCCAACTCATACCTTTGCTGTCCAGCTGGTAAAAGATTCAATTCAAGGTTCTGACCTTTATTTTTAATTCAAGACCCATGGTATCTAAAGTAATATCAGTTCCCAGCGTGTAACTCCAATGGTCTCATTGTTTATGCGTCTTTCACCACCTCAAACCTTTTCTGGGAATGCGCAGAGTGTAAATAATTCATTCTAAATAAATAAATCACTCGCGCTACTCATGTGAGAGGGATGCTGCTAGTAAGCACCACGACCGCAGCTTCCATTGAGTGGAGTCTGGAATTACAAGTCGAGTCTGGAAAGAACTGGAGACGGCGTTAGAAAAGTAACACCCTCCAGGAGGACAAATGTGTGAAATGGGTAGAATGCCAACCTCATAGGGTTGTCGTAAGGGGTAGAAGTAAATGTGGAGCGGAAAATGTGGACGGGAAAGCCTCGGGCACACGGGAACAAGCTGCTCACCCTCACCAGGCCCTGTCCTGCATCTAGGAGCCTGGGCCTTGGTGCGCTTGTTAGCCTCCGAGGATTCTGCTATACTGAGGCGGGTGGGAACCCCTCCCTTAGGCGATGACTGGGCATCTCCCGCTGGGGATGCTAAGAAGGGATCCAGGCACCAGGGGAGGCAATGTTTCCCAAATGCACCTGATTGGTGGGCTCATCAGGTGGGGGTAGTTGGGTGGGATACTGGTTTCCCGGTTAAAAATCTGATTCCCAGGTCCCCTATCAGCATCTCCAGGGAAGAAGCCTGGAGAGCTGATTTTTAACTAGTGCCCTGGATAGTTCTTAGCATCAGGTAAGTTTGGGAAACACTGGTCTAGAGATTCTCAAAAGCCGTGAGGTCCACGCACCAGCAGCAGCATCTGGGAGTGTTTTGGAAATGCAGATGCCCAGGCCCCACTCTAGACCCGCTGACCCTGAATCCGAATTTTAAGAAGATCCTAAGTGATTCGTGCTGATCTAAGGCTCCTCTCACCCAGGACTACTTGGGGGGTCTCTAAAAGGGAGGCCAGGTGTGTCTGCTGAGTGGGAAGGGTTTTGAGGGTACGTGTTCAGACCCTTGGCTTAAGGGAAATACCTACTGATTCAGTCCCAGAATCCAGTTTTGGAGTGTCAGAGTGAAAATGCAGGAGCCGTCAGTGTTTTCACCAACTCTGGACATCCCTGCGGTCAGCATGACGGACCACAAGGTCTGTGTCAAACTGTGGTGCAGATGGAGTGTGTCCGGCTCAGGCCTAGGTCTGACACGCTGACCTGGGAGTCTCCTTCAGCCAGCAGACTCCATCGTGGCCAGCAGTGCACAGAGGGGACCCGTGGCTCCAAATAAGGAGCAAAGGAAAGAGCACTGGGTCAGCATGAAGGCCCTTGGCTTCCTCCCCCGGCCCTGCCATCTCCCGAATGTGTGGCCTCCCGCCAAATGCGTCCCCTTGCTGGAGACTGGGCATCCTTTCCTGTAAACGCTCTGGTTATACCAGTGCCCTTCTTGGGCTTGGGGTCTGATGGGCTGGGTTCATCTCCAGACTCTGGCACTTGTTAACTGGTAATCCTGGGCAGGTTCCTTCACCTCCCCCAGTGCCAGCTCCTCATCTGTGACCTGGCAGTGGCACTGCACTAACCCTGAGCTCGTTGGCAAATGACCTGCGATGATGCCCACACAGGTCCCTGCGCCATACTTCACATTCCTTCTCCCTCCTGGGGACTCCTACCTAAGGACTGAGGCACGCAGGCGGCCTCCTGGTCTACCTCCCATGGCCCTGGGACTTGGGGCCAGTTCCCTGGGACTAGCTGAGTAACCTCTTTGCATCTCTTGCCTTCTCTGGGCTACTGTAAAGGGGAAGGCTTGGGCCAGTCAGTGAGCCATCTGACCTGAATAATGCCATGTCATTCGTCCTTGTGTCCCCTGTGATTCAGAGCCAGCAGCAACTGCCCTAAACCTATGGCCTTTCCTTCTGGGTCCTGCCTATGACTCCTCATTTAGGAGCTCAGGCTCTGGGGCCTGGTTCCCTTTCCATCCCTAAGCCACTTAACCACTTAGAAATCAACTCCATGCAGAATAGTGATAACAGCCTTGAAGTTTGGCCAAGCTCTCAGCTTTGATGTCTTTTAATGTCCACCCGACTTTCCAGGTAGAGAACCTTCCATTCCACAGGTGAAGGAAGTGACCCCAGACAGGTCAAGCAGCCTGCATTGGGCCATGGCAATGCTGTGACGCCAGCATGTCTGTTAGTTCCTCCTCTAGTCCATTTGCCTTGTGCTAAGGGATAGAACCTGCTCTGTGCTGCTCCGGGACCTTTGCCCGTGCTGTTCCCAGTGCAACACACCCTCTCTGGTCCAATTCCTCCTCTGGCTGAGTGCTTTTTATTTTCTGATATTTGGTTCAAGTGTTATCTCCTCCAGGAAGCCTCCCTAATCTTCCCCAACCCTGCTCCCTAGCTGGAGGAGGTACCCACCTGCTCCCGTAGCATGTTTTCCACTCATTTCCTGTTTGCCCTTTCATCAGTACATTACAGTTCTCTGATGAGGTTACCTGCCATGCCGTAAACTTCTTCAGGACAGACCCTGCTTGTCTGAGTCTTCGCTGTATCCCAAGGGCCTTGCACAGCAGGTGCTCCGAAATCATGAATGGACACATCTTGGTGGCCTATTATAAGACTAATCTGTAATCCTTCTGGCCTCCATTTCTGTGGTCTTTGCCGTGAGCCAGGTACCTAAGCACTGTGCGTAAATTAACTCGTTTATTCTGCACACCAACCCTATGAGATGGAAACGGTTATTCTCCTCATTTCCCAGATGAGAAAACGGGGGCACAGAGAAGTTGAGTGTCTTGCCAAGGGATGGCCAGGACAAAGTGGCTCCAGAGTCCAGGCTGGCAGCCTCTCGGTGCGTTCGCCGCCTCTCACACATCCCATTTAACCCTCAGGGCAGTGCGGTGAGGAAGAAAGAGCAGGCATTATTGCAGCTAGGCTTGTTTTCAGAATGAGGAAAATAAGATGCAAAGAGAGCAGAGACCCGCCATGCTTCCTGCTGTGAGCAGACCGCAGGTATAGGAGTGGGGCTGCCGAGGCCTTGGACGCTCTCTCCTGTCCCCCAGGGTCCCTCTTCAGCCCACCTTGGCAAGGAGCTTCCTGCCTGTCAGCAGATGCTGACCCAGCCTGTCGTGACCCTCTCAGTGCAGGCCTGTGTTCTTGTGAATCACACACACACACACACACACACCACTTTTAAACTTATTACTCATCCAGTAACTTGTTATGTATAAAAAATAAATGGTTCCTTTGAACTCAGAAAATAGATGGACTGGTTGTCGGTGAAAATCAATAACGGTGCTAAGTATTTCAAGCATGTAGGACTTAGAGTTCTACTCTGGGTGGTTTTATAATGAATATGGGTTCCTTTCTGTTTTTTTTAATAGAGCAGCATAGCCTAATTTCGTTTTGAATTATACAGAAGGCTTTTGTTTTGAATCTGTTTACTAAGAAGATTAAATAATTTATTATTTCCATGATGAAGAGATTGAGCCTTATAAAGTAGGAAGCACTCAAGTTGAGAAAAACAATCCTAGGTTAGATGACTATGTAGATTATGTCCAAATGCCGATATAAGCATAATTTTCTCAAATCCCCCCCCCCCCCAAGTTCCCACAGAAGTTGTTACATAGCAGTGTCCTGGTTACTTCAAAGATGATGCATTGGCTTTGTGTTTATCAGGCAATGGCTCCTGGGTGTCGTCTGAAACTCCAGGCCCATTGCTAGAGTAATGAGTACGCAGACCCTCGGCACAGGAAAACAGCTGTGGCCCAACCCAGAAGCCCAGGCTAGCAAAAAGGGATCTTTCCTCAATTCTCAGCTTAAACATCACTTTCTAGAAAGGCTTTGCAGCCAGATCACTGCCTCCAACAGAGACCTCCAGAGCACCTGTCTCTCCCTGCCCTGCAACACCATCCACCATCGCAGTTTCAATTCCCTGTTCAGTGTTGAGTTTGTCTGGTAATTGTGAGCTCCTCGGTGAGTGTGAAACTGCATTCCCCTCCTTGGCAGTTGGAACACCAGAGTCCAGGCCTGGAATTTAGGAGAAGCTCCAGGAATCTTTGTTTTTGTTTTGTTTTGAGGTTCTCCCTTTCTCAGTCTTTCCCTTTAGTGTAAGTAGCAGTATGAATTCATGGATCTTTAAAAATATGTTAAATGGTATATAAATGGATGGTATTCCAATCAATTACAGACATTGTTTTAATGCAGTGGTTTTGCTACTCTACTTATGTTTCTACCTTTCCTCCAAATTTTCTTGCATTTTGAAAAATTTCAAACCTGCAAAAACTGTTAAAAGAAAGTACAATGGATGTCATATTCCCTTTACCTAGATTCATCAGTTGTTTACATTTTGCCATGTTTGTTTTCCTCTCCCTCTTTTGCCCCTGTCCTCCCCCACACTCATTTATTTGTTGAACTACTTGACAATACTTTGCAAACATGACACTTCACCCTTAAATATTTTAGCACGAATCTCCTAAGAACAATTATATTCTCTTACATCACCATAATATAATTTCCACATCTAAAAAGTTAACAGTGAGGCAATAATATTACCTAATACATGGTCCATATTCAAATGTCCCCAGTTGTCCCCCAGACATCCTTTTTGCCATTTATTTGTGGGAGTGGGAAGGGATCAAGGACTCCTATTCCTGCATTGTATTTGTTGTCACGTGCTTACTCGCTTTTAATCTAAAACGTTCCTCCTACTTTTTTTTTCTTTCTTTCAGGACATTGACCTTTTTAAAAAGCCCAAGCCAGTTGTTGTATAAGAGGTCCCACAACTCCCAAATCTGGACTTGATTGATTCTTCACGATTAGATTCAGTTGAAATGGTTTTTTCTAGAATGCTGTACTTTTTATACTGTATTCCTCCCAATGCATCACATCAGGAGGCCCATGTTTGAACTAGTATTACTGATGTTGCTCAATTTGATCACCTGGTTAAGGTGGTATTGGCTACGATTATTGTGAAGATACCTTTTCCCCCTTAGTAAGTATTAAGTTATCTGTGGGGTGAGACTTTGAGACCACTTAAATATCCTGGTACCCTACAATCTTTTACCCAGTGATTTTAGCATCAATTGATGGTCCTTGCCTGAGTCACTGTTAATTACATTGGGGTTACAAATGCTCATTTCTCATTCTCGTTTTCCTTCCACAAGCAAGCTGACATTCTTCTCTACAAAAGAACATTCCCTTTTTTGGATGCTTTCTTTCCCTCCTCCTGCCTCCTTCTCCCCTATCCTTCCCTTTCTGCCCTTCGCTTGGACACTTAATACTTCATCTGTCCTAGACTCGAATCAGCCATTTCTCCAAGCATACCTGATTCTTTCTGGTGGGGAATCATGTTTAGAAGCCAAGATCTGAATCATGGGCCAGGTATGCTCATTGCTACTGGGATTCACTGCGTCTAGATTTTTTTCAGAGGGCTAGACTCTAGCAAATATAATTTTACTGTTTTAAACAAAAATGTTGAAACTTTAATCTGACCATGAGGAGATAATCAGATAAATGTAAGAACATTCTATAAGTCACCTAGCCTGGATTCTTCAAAGAAGTTAATGTTGTGGAAAATAGTAAGAACAACACAAAGAAGAGGGTTGTTCTTAAATGAAGAGACTGAAAAAATAACAACCAAATGCAAGTCATGAATATTGATTGGATCCTGAATTTTAAAAATGTGCAGGGCATTTTTTTAGGAAATCGAAGGAATCTGAATGTGGACAATACGTCACATGATACCAAATTATGGTTTATTTTCATAAGATGATAACAACACTGCAATGACATAGGAGGATGTAGTTTTTAAGAGATGCATCCTGAACTATTTAGGAGTAAAGTGTTAAAACGTCTACAACTTAATTTCAAATATTTCAAAAACAAGACATTATGTGCATGTATGTATATGTGTGTCTGTGTGTACATACGCATGTGTGTATACATTTATATGTATATATGTATTTAGAGAAATAGCAAGAGAGGAAAGCAGATGAGGAAAATAGTGAATGGTAAAAGATGTATAGTATTTATTGTTTATTTCAGCATTTTTGTAGGTTTGAATATTTTCACAATTAAAGAGTTCTGAATATGTGTGTGTGTGTGTGTGTGTGTGTGTGTGTAGATACCTTTTCTTCCTATGTCCTCCTCAGTTGGACAGTAAAGATATGTTCGGAAGACCCTTTCCAGATTTTTCTCCCTGTATTAGCAACTTGATATACTCTTAAGTGCCTTCATTTTTATTTGTTTTCAGTTTTTAGAGATTGATTTAAAAATATATATATACAACTTTCATATGATTCTATAGTCAAAGCTCCCATTCAGCTTCCTCTGTTCTGTTCCACGCCACCCCTATATTAGTTCTTTTTCCTTATCCTTCCAGTGTTTCGTATTGCAGATATGCACAAGTGTGCATGTGTGTGTGTTCATTCCTCTTCTTCCTTCCAACACAAAAGGGAGCACACGATATATGTTATTCTGTGCCTTGTTTTTTCGCTTAAATTTTCCGGAGCTCACTGTTTTGTCATGACATAAAGACAGTTATTATTCCTTGTACAGCTGCGTAGCACTTTGTAAGGATGTATTATGGTTTGTACGTAGCTATAGTTTTGTACTGGAGCTAGTCCTCTGTTGATGGGCATTGGGTTGTTTTCAATCATCTTGGCCATGTATCTTATGTGTGCCAGTGTAAACTGGGGATGAATCCCTAAAAGTGGGATTTCGAGGTCAAGGGAAAATGCATCTATAATTTTTCTAGAAAACAAATCCTCATTGAATGAATGGGAATACTAATGAATGAACTTGATTAAGAAGCGCAGAAAGTAAAAGGCTGATATCCAAATGGAGACATAAATAATTCTAAATAATTCTCTTTGTGAAAGAAGCTGATTTAAAACCCTTCTGGCGATGTTGTCTCTAGTCCAGCAATTTTCATTTTCTCACCTAAAGAAAAGAAGACTTTCTCCTTGGTTTGTAAAGTAAACACGAATTGCAAAATCGCGAAACCTTAGAACTGAAATAAGGAGCTACCTAATGCAGTCTCCTTATTTTAACAATAAGGAACCACAGGCCCAGAAAGAGGTGGGGAGCAACAGAGAGATCAAGAAAACCCAAATTCAGTTCAATCCTATCTGATTCAATAAAGACTAAGTGAAATATCTGCTTTGTAATAAAGCATACTAATGTCTACCAAGAGTCAGGTGTGAAATTGTACCATGGAGAGCCCCCGAGATACTACATAAAGAGCACAGTGGTTCAGACCCTGAGTGCTTTCTGTCACAATGACATCTCCTTCAACAGAACTCTCTGAGTGTAAATGATTTTGTTTCACATTGTGCGTGTGTTATTTTAGGGCATTCAAATGGAGTCATGATGATAAATTGGATCAGGTGGAGGATTTGACTGGCTGGGTGCATTCTGGCTGCTGATGTGGGTGGTCATGTTTGCTGGTGGTAGTCTGAAATTACAGAATCATGGCGTTGGGAGCATTCTGTTTTGATTCCGAACAGGCAGCATGGAGCGGCAAATGAGTTTGGCCCCGTCCAGCTGTGGACTTGGGCTGTGAGCCTGGGCAAGTCCCTTTGTCTTCCCTGGTCCTCAGTGTGTAAAATGAAGAGTTGGACAAGCCCAGGATGGCAGATAAATGAATGATGTTGGGGCCATTACTTCCCCCTCCTGTGCTAATTGCAGACATAACTAATTGATCACCACATGCTCTTTACAGACTTAACCCACTTCTCTCAATTGCTACTGTCAGCCCCCATTGACGATGTCACACAGGCTTACATGTGTTTACCATCTCTGCCTTGGATGGTTACTTAGGGTTACCAGATTGAATACAGGGTGCCCAGGTAAAATTGAATTTCAGGTAAAGAATAATTTTTTAGTACAAGTTTGTCCCCAGCATTGCTAAATATGGCAACCCTCTTACTTAGACCATGTCTACTTCTATAGTTATTTCCCTTCTTTTCTATGTAATTAATTTCTTTCATTTGAGACACTCACCCTTTTTTTTTTTTTTTGGTACTTGTGATAGGGTCCATTCTCCAGTGCCCAGATGAGAGTCTAGCTCATTCTATGTTGTTTAAATTCATACTATGACTTAATGTAATGGAAAATGGTGGAGATTTGAGTCGATTTTTTGTTTCCGAGGGCCATATATTCTTCTAAGACTCCTTACTGAACCTGCAATCCTGTATCCCAGACTTCACCTTTTGCTTGTCGCTTTCCTGATTTTGACAAATCTATATACCACTTGTATCATGAACTTATTTAGTATTTTCCTTTAAATTGACTCATTTTTTAATTTAAATGCCATGAATGGAAAACTAGTATCACTTACTAAGAAGATAGTATAAAAGTAAATAAAGAGAAAACATACCTATTAAGATATGAAATATTAATCTGGAGCTCAGCAAAGCCACCAGCAGTGCCCAAAAGACACAAAACACCGACCAATGCAAATTCTCTGCCGATTTGGGATTTGGGAATCCCTTTCATGACCCCAGTAGATGATTCTTGAGCATCTTTTTGAATACCTTCAGTGACAGGGAACGCAGTACTTTGCAGGGTTCGGATTCATTCTTGAATACCCTATTATTAACTATTTCTTCATTGTATTGGTCTAAGTCAGTCTCTCAGAAACAGTCAGACATTGATCCTGGTTTTCCCTCTGAGACTGTATGCAATAAGGTTGTTCCCTTTGTATTCATTTATTCAACAAACATTTCAGTGCTTCTTACGTGATAGCTTGAGTGCTTATTACAGTCTTACTGAGGAAAGCAAAGATGCAGTTATAATACCGTGTGGTAAGGTCTGGCTGGGGGTAGCCTCTACTGGCAGTGGGGGTGGTGTTTAAGAAGGCTTCTTCATAGGGGTACGACAGAGAGCCTCGTGTGCTTTGGGAAATACAAGGCTGGAGTGAGAGGGTGAAAAGGAGCCTGGAGTGGTAGAGGAGGTGCGGTGGAGCAGACCAGGCGGGCTTCGTGACCCTTTCTGTCCATTAGCACAGGACTTGTTTCCTACAAAAGAGTTTCATGTCCAAGTTCTCATTTTTTTTTTAGAGTCCTAGAGTGTTAGGACAGGACTTATTCTCTCCATTTCACAAGTCAGGAAATTGAGGCCTTGTGGATTGCTGGCAGACCCGTAGCTGATGCATGGAGGAGCTGGGTTTTTATGTTCCACAGTCACAGCTCCATGCTCGTTGCTTTGCGCCCCCACCTCCAGTCCCATTGGTCCAGGATGACCTCCTCTGCCCCACTGAAGACAACTTCATATTCTTAGAAATCACCTTTGAATATTTTATTTTGATTCAACGTAATTTTCCCATGACAACATGAAGCAGATCTCAGAGGTCTAGGGTCCAGCATTCTGCTGGTCCTTTCCCTGGTTGTGGGAGGCATTGGGTTACAAGGGTAAACCGAACCTAAGATGACCCCTTCTTTTGGAGCCTGATATTTCTGAGATCCAGTCTTCCCACAGCAAGGGGAAGAAAAGTGCTGGGAGGCTTGAGGAATAGCAGGGAAGGCTTCCTGGAGGAGGTGGTTGTGAGCGGGCCTTGATGGATGAGTAGGAGCTGTCCCTGAAGAGATGGGAGGATCCCGCAGATAAATGTACTTACTGCATCCTCTTTCACTGCAAGCATCGAGCTGGGCCCCAGCACACCTTTCTCCCCATAGATGTGATTTCAACCTATCAACTAATTAGAGGTGCTAAATTGACATGAGGAGACATGATTTTTGCAGTGTGGTAATTAAAAGGCAGTTGGCTTCACAGCTGTGATCACACAAGAGCGCTTCTTCCCCTGAAAGACATCAGCTGAAAGCAAAGTGCAAAGGAGCTGAGGAAACCAAAGAGGAGTCTAATATAATTTGTTAGTTTCCTACATTTGTCACCTGCACAGCTGTGAGGGGGAAAAATGGAACATGATACCAGAAGTTTAAGAGAAAATTAAAGACATATATTCTAATTGTGTACAATTAGACAAGCAATATGATCATTATTATTTTTTAAAATAACAAGCCACTTAAAAATTGCTCTATTAGGATTAGGAGGCCTGATTTAGAGTTATGTCTCTGCGTGTGGACAGCCACAACACTGGGAGCAAACTTTCATTCACTGAGGATTTTCATCTGTAAAATGGGTAAACCCCTCCACTCTGCCTTCCTTGGAAAAGGGCTTTATAAGTGAAAAGACCTTCATCATTATAAGAAATCTCATCTAATTCTCATAACTTATAAGTCTAGAAGTTATGATCTAACATTAGTAACCATTAATTGGATACTATTTCTGACTTCACAATTACCCTGAGACAGGTTGTGTCACCCTGGTTTACACAGAAGGAGACAGAGTCCCAAAAGGTCAAATAATGGTCCCAAAGTTGCTAGTGAGTGGTGGGGCTGGCATTCAGACCCAACCTGTCCAAGCTGAAACCCCCAATTCTTACCTTTATGGACCAAACTGCTTTCTGAGCACTGGTTTGGTTCTTTTGTTTCTCTATTTTACTCCCGTTTTTAACTTAAAGAAAGAGAAAAAGGTTTTGAGGAAGTAATATTTGGTTTTCAATCTTCTTTACAAAAATAAGATAGCAATTCTGAAGAGGGGAGTGAAAAGGGAACAAAAATCACAGAATGCCACATAACAACAACAACAAAAATTAAAGTATCTTAGCAAAAAATTAAATTATTTTACACTTTACTATTTACAAATAAATAAAAGCTATCACTTAAACTTAGATGATGGGCAGTTGGATATTGGTTTTGTTATTGCTCCTTAAATTGAACATGCATAATTCATACACTTATATATGTAGTTTATCTTTTATAATAGAAGTTTGAAAAGAAAAATGTGAAGAATTTTCTCAAAGAAAAAAAATCGAATATACCTATGAGTTTTGTTTCATATAATTGAATTGGACCATTTTGAGAATCAAAAGCATAATAAGCCACGGATGCAGAATCATTGTTTTTCTTTTAAGCAAATTTTATTTCTTTTTTCTCCCTTCTTTTAAATGCCCCATTTGCTTTCTTTTCTTGTACCTGAGTATCTCCCTAAGGAGCAGCCTCACATGTTTGAGAGAAAACTGCGTTCTAAGAACATAACTCCCAAGTTCAAGCCCTAGCCTTGCTACTTGCTAACATGTGACTGGGTCTGTCACTTAACCTCTCTGAGCTTCAGTTTCTTTATTTATTAAGTGAGGCTAATAAAGTAACTGTACCATGGGTTTTTGTGAAGATCAAAGTTAGTCTAAAGCAGTAAATGTGCTTTGGAAATTGTTAATCACAGACAGAAAGGAAGCATAGAAGTCTATGGAATGAGAGAGAGCTTGTGAAATCAGTCTCCCTGCTCTGCTAGTTGCTTGCTGTGTGACCAAATGCGAGTGACTTAACCTCTCTGAGCCTCAGTCTCCTCATCTGGAAAATGCAGATCAGAATAGTGTCTACTCATAAGATTGTTCTGCACATTAGATGAGGAAGTAAGTGCCAAGCCCTTCGTGCAATGCTTGCCCCATGGCAAATGCTCATTCGGCAATAACTTCAGGGAGTCAAAATATCTGAGCTCAAATCCCAGCTTTGCCCCCTGCTGTGGGGCTTTGGGCAAGTCATTCTACCTCCCTGAGCTTCAGTTCCTCCACAGGGACACAAAGAAAATAGT
This sequence comes from Rhinolophus hipposideros, assembly GCF_964194185.1. Taxonomy (NCBI): domain Eukaryota; kingdom Metazoa; phylum Chordata; class Mammalia; order Chiroptera; family Rhinolophidae; genus Rhinolophus; species Rhinolophus hipposideros. The sequence continues at coordinate 54,869,477 of NC_138057.1, read as the reverse complement.
GCCTTCCCTACTTCCTCCACAAATGGTTATGACTTCCCAATAAAAATATGGCCATGAGAGTGGGTGGTAAAAGCTGAACTGCTCTGTGCCTCTGCTTGATTCAAAACTAAAACTCATCAATAGGAAGGAAAGATGAGTGTCCCCCAAGTGGTTCCAGCCTGGCTCTTTCTGACTGAAGAGGTTTCAAACCTTAGAGCCAGTCTATACAAGATGCCCAAGCAGGCCTTTTGTGGGAGTGGGGCTTCAAGAAGCCACCCAAACACTGGCATTCGTTTTCCCTCATTAACTTGGGAAATGCTTTACAGCCGCTCCACATCCCATTAATCTCACGGGCATCTATGTTGCGACACTTTGTGTCCAAACAGTGTTTCTCTAGGGCCCCTGGGCACAGCGGTGACCTGGCACAGACCTGAAGTGGACCCGAGTTCCCAGCGCACATAGCCTAGTGCTTTTGTACACACCCTGGCACTGGCCACAAACAGGGTTTTGTAAGAAGCTTCCTGAGAAAATTGCGTTTCATTCATCTTGGCTGAAAGGAGCCCTAGATGACAAATACCTCCCTCATTTAATTACAGAAACAGTCAGCAAACCCATGGAAAAAAGATTAAACTGAGCAGAGAAAAGAGCAAGCCTCAATCATTTCTCCCCTCACATCTGGCCCCAGTTTCTCACCTAGGATTTAGCAACTAGGACCGCTCTTGGCTATACTTGCCACCTGAAAAATAATGCTTTATGTCTGCAGAAAGTTAAACTCAGGAGCCCCAAACCAGGCAAAGAATGAATCGCATTTCATCAAGAATTCATCAGTGGCTGGGAATTTAATCATGATCCTGAAGTTGGGAGGTGTATTTACATTTTTCACCCAGGTTTATATCTGCTAAGAGGAGTGAGACACAACGGCAATTATCTGAATAAATCAGATTAAATGAAACACACACCCACACAAAACTTCTTAATCATTTTCCTCAATTGTTGGAGAGAGATGCATAGAATTTTGTGGTTGCAAGGAACCTTTGAAATCTTTGGTCCAATCTACCATTTTCAGAGATGAGGAAAACAGACCTACAAAAAGGAAATAATTTACCCTGTTCTCACAGTCACAGAGATGGAGGTAAGCCTGGTTTTTCAGCACCCTAAAGTGGCCTGTAGTTGCCTCAGCTCTCCACTTCTCTCTGCCCATGGGCGCTTAATGTTCAATATGCAGACCCTAAATTTTCACAAAACATTTAGTGGCAGGGCAGAACTTCCCACCTGGACAGAGATGCTAATGGCTCTCTTCCCATCCCATTCTGCTCATTTAGAGTGTATCCCCCAGAATATCCCAGGACCAACTGTGCCCACCATGGCAACCTGCCATGTTGGGGAGACTCTGGAAGCCTTGGGATAGGCTGTCTCTTCCCTGTGCCACCGGGTCTCAGAAGAAGGAGCAAATCCTGGATCAGTGGCCCATCTCACCTGGGACTGATGACCCAGAGCTGGTTGAAGAAAGAGAACCAGGTATGAAGTGAAAAGACCACTTCCATATTTCCCATACTGACTCTGCACAGTTATGTCACCTTTCTGGGCCATGTTTTCTTCAGCTGTGAAATGAATGGTAATTCTTACCTCAAAGAACCAAGGGGCTCTAAGACTCAACGACATTCCAGAAGTTTGGATTATAAATTGGAAAGTGGATGGAGCTGGATTTAGAAAATCCTCCCAAACTTTGCCTCCTGGCACCCTGAACCTGGCCTCATAAAATAACAATTGTGCTAAAAAATAATAAGCAGACATTTTATTCTCTCTCCCACAATCTGAGTTAGAGACACAGGGCTTCTACTAATCAGAAAATTGGACAGCTCTACTCACAGTTGCTGATCTTTGAGGCAACCAAGATTTTTTTTTCTCTCTCTTTATTCTCATCAACGTTTCTGAATCCAGACAGAGATATAAATTCCTAGAAAAAACTGGATGGGAACAGGACAAGAAGGCTCTAGGAGTACATTGCATCTTGGGAAGCAGAGACGTCCCAAGTAAAGTTTTATGGGCAGGAAAGAAAAACCCTGGTAGCATCGTAGGAGGTGAATTTAATATACTGTGTTGATCCAGAGTGTCAGAAAATCAGGCCTTGAGGGTAAAGATGTAACCTCATTAATGTAGAAGAGCATACTGGACACCAAAACCTGTGCTCAAATACTAATTCTCTAGTTTTCTGAGAAAAAATAGTGTAAATAGACAGAAAACAGGGCCAAGGGTAATACGCAGACTGTGTCTTTTGATAAACCACGTCTGAAAAGACCTTGCTTTTGAGGATGAGTACATTGGAAACACCTAACGTTCTGCCTTTGAAAAAGTACTGCAAAAATAATCAAAGGCATACAATACCCAGAAAAAGCACAGGAAGAGTCCACCTCTGAAAATGATCTGTTGTAGGATAAAGAAGAACTCTTTTCAACAGATGTTTGGCATCTTCAATCATATGCAGAAAAACATGGTCTCCATGAAATAGCCTGAGAAGAGAGAATGGCCGAAAAGAGATATCATAAAAAATAACTAGGAAACTAAAAATGTGAATAACACAACAAAAATATGTTAGGCACAATAAAGCTTAAAACTGAGGCCATTGAAAAGTAATTCAGCAAATCCACAGAACAAAGAACCTGAATGGTTAACACGTTTATGTGCAGCTACCCAACCACATTATAGTCAAAGGGCTGCACAGTCAAATACTAATAAAGTGTCGTCTTATCCCTGAAATATTAGCAAAAATTAGAAATTCAGATAACCCCAAATATTGGCCAGGATGTGATGAGAACCTTGTGCCCTGCTATTGGGACTATAAGTGGTACAGCTATTATATCAGAAATTAATGAAACTGAATATGTACATACTCTGTCATGAAAGAGAGAAAGCAGAAGATAAGGGCCTAAAGATGAAATCATGGAAGAAAATATGACAGATATGGATTTGGAGAATGAAAAGACAACACATAGATAATCAGGTGTTCTAGAGGAGAGAAAAGACTATATATGAATGAAAGACTTGGGTGTATAGACTGAAGGCATCCCTGTGCCTCAGATAAAATCAAGAATGCCACGGCCAAATCTATCTTGGCAAATTTTTTTAATTCTAAGAATAAGGAAAAAAATTCTTCCAGAATTCAGGCAGAGAAAACCGGATACCCTACAAATGAATAACAATCAAACTAGCCCCAGATTTCTTCTCTGCATCACTTTGTAGTTTTAAAGGGGAAAAATGGTAGCCCAAGAATTTTATACCCAGCTAAATTCTACCATCTATCAAGGCAACAGAAGGTCATTCTCAGCAAGTTTTTGATCTCTTACTGGTCTTCAGAATATTAAAAGCTACTCCACCAGGTTGAGACTGAAAGCCAGATTAATATATCCAGAATAGAGAAGAGTGGATATATATAGTTTGAGTATGAAAAGGAACAAAAGAAAACAAAAAGGAAGCATTAAAAAGAGTAAGACTGCCAACAAGATGATAAATGCAAGACCAAGTATTTATTACACCAATAAGCATATACATTTAGAATTCATTCATGTACTCTTTTCAAGAAACATACTTACAAATGATCTTAATAGAATACAAATAGAAGGACAATCAGAGCTATGCCAAGCAAAAATAAAGTAAGGGTTTCAATATTAATATCAAGCAACATATTGATTCAATATTAATATCAAGCAAGATGTAATATAAAACAAAAAGTAATAAAATGACAAAAGATTTATTTTACCTTGATAAATATTTTAATCCCCAGTTCACTCAATGATTTTCTATTAAGTGCCTGATATTTGCAGTAGACAAGGATACGTGTTGTTGAAAAATAATGATATAATTGTGATGAACATTTATGCTCAAAACAACATAAAATCAAAGCATGTAAAGCAAAAACTATGGAAACACATAAAGAAATTGTCAAAAACAAGGGAGAAAAATTTAACAAACCTCTCAGTCTTTGACAGGTCAAGTAAACAAAAATACAATGACTGTGATAATATAATTGTTTAGTGTGATTATATCTCTTATGAATAAGAAGTCTGATAATGTTACAGTTTACAGCTACAGACAATCTGCTTTTCCAGTTACTACAGAACTTTTACAAAAATTGATTGTGTGATCAATAGCATTATCAATTGATTGTATGATCAGGCCACAGAGAAAATCTCAATAAACTCCAAAAGCAGATGCTGTACATGCCAAATTCTTAAAGCAATGCAATACAACTAGAAATAATAACAAAACTATAAAATAAATTTTAAAGTACTTTCTGAAACAAATCTTTGGTTTAGGGATTAACTCAAAGCCTCAATCAGTCTTTTTAGAAATGAACTTGGTTGTGTGAAATAAGGCAGGAGAGCCCAGAAAGGTTGGGTCTTCAAGTTAGGGCCTAAATGCAACAGACCTAGTGTTTCCAGAGCTGAGTGACTGTGCTGGGAGAGGAACGTCTGGCAAGCACAGAGGAGGTAGGGGACAGCCATCAAGAAGAGAAAGAGCTCGATACTTCTGGCCTAGATGGTGAAGTAAGCAAGTGCTGTGCTTGCAGGCTCCTCCCATGACCACATCAGAATTACAACTAAATTATAGAATAACCACCCTTGAGAACTGCCTGAAGAGTAGCTGAACAGAACTCTTATAACTAAGGATATAAAGAAAAAGCTGTGTCGAGACTGAATATTGAATGTTGACTGTAATTGCAAGAAAGAGAGAGAGGGCGGGGGAGGGAGGGAGAGACAGGGAGGGAGGGAGAGGGAGGGAGGGAGGGAGAGAGAGAGCGCTCTCTGGTGTTAGAGTTCTTTAGACCTGGATTTGAATCCTGCTTCTCTCTCTTATTGGCTACTGTGGATATCTCGGTATCTCATTTCTGGGCCTCAGTCTGCTTATTCAAAACTAGGGATGTTGAGCTGTATCAGTGGTTCTCAACCCTCACTGGGCATCATAATCACCTGGGAAATTTTAAAATAATACCGATGCTTGGGCTCTATGCCCAGATTCTGATTCAATTGGTTTGAAGTGGGACCAAGTCATCAATATTTTTAAAAATCACCCCAGGTGATTCCAATATGCAGCCAGGGTAGAGAACACCAGAGCTAGATGATTTTGCAGGTTCCTCTAGTTCAGCAGTGCTACTGGGCACCTGCAGTCTTTGCCCATGGAAGGAAGTTTCAGGAGCTAAAGCCAGAGGAACAGTGATGCCAAGCTGTCTAATCAAAGTGTGCATTATCTCAAATGGTGCAGAAAATGTCAGTGCCAGTTAATATTTTGCACCCAACATGATTTAGACCTGGGGCATATATTGTACTTCAAGCCCATTGTAAACACAATGGGCCATTTATTCACTGAACAGTAACCACTGTAATTACCTACAGGGCAAACATATGAGGTTGTTCAAGCAACAATTAATTGTGGACCTGGAACTAATGGGACAATAATGGTAAAGTATCAACCAGAGTGTGATTCAGAAATCACATCAGGAAACCAGCACTTTCCAAATTATATTAGATAGGCGTTTTTGGGGATGTGATGGCACATATACCATCTTGCGTCCTGAAATAGTTGCTCCCTGATTTTTCTACTAGCTCCTTCCTCCGCCGGCGACTGCAGGAGACTTGAACTGTTGTTTTTATCTTGAGAGAAGTATCACGGACACTAGGTTTTAGGGGACTGCAGAGAGTTTCTATTTCTTGTACTCACTATGGGACCAAAATATCACCCGCAAGCAGGGGTGCTGATCTTGTTTGGGTTGTGGGATCCTCTTTGTGAATCGGATGGAAGCCATGGATCCTCTTTTCAGAAAAATGTGTGTGTCTGTATGTACATACAGGCCCACTAAAGCTTTTTCATACAGTTTCCTGGGAGTTCACAGACACCTTAAAGTCCCTCTGTGTTTGTTCTCTCGAAGTCATGGTCCAACCTCTGTTTGTATGCCTCTAGACACAGGGATCTCACTACTTCCAACGGCAGGCCTTCCACTGCTGGACAATTCTGAATGCAAGCATTCCTCAGTGTGTCCACCTGAGATTTTCCTCCTTGCAGGTTCTTCCCCTCGGTCCTTATTCTACCCCCAATTTTTAAACAGTCATTCTACCCTTGACCAATCTTGGGATGATGTGCTTGTCTCTGGAGGGGAATCTTAGAAATTGGTTCCTAGCTGTCTGGCTCCAAGTCACATCTGATGGGCTGTTGTGCATTCAGCTCCAACATGTGGGAGCTGTTTAAGTTGCTGAGTGGACACAGGAGATCCAGGGATCATAAGTAATGGCTGTCTGCCTTCTGAGTCAGACCAGGAAAAGGGACAAGAACTCCACTGCCCTGCTCTGCTGAAGTCTTGGGAAGAAAAGAAAGAGTTCCTCTTCAGATGACAGGAGAGGGAGTAAAGCATCTTCAGCTGGGACCTGAGGGTGTCAGGATGTTGTTTCCCTGGATGCTGAAATTGGATTCTGGGATGTATTGGATCTGCAACTGCTACGGGGACAGGCAAGGGTTGCAAGGGTTGGGGGAGAAAGCCAGTGGCAGCAAACCGTGATCTTGCTTCAGCTGTGCCCTCTCTGGATCAAAGATGTAAATGAAACAACAACAAAAACAAAAAAAAGAAGAAGAAGGAAAAGAAGGACGGAAGAGAGAGGAGAAGGGAGGGAGAAAGAAATGAAGGAATGGAAGGAGAGAGAGATGACAGACAGACTAGAAGAAATCATGAAAGAATTCTTGTATTATCTCAAAGTAGGAAAGGCCTTTCTACATATGACACTAAACCTGAAGACATAAAATCTAATAAATGCAACCACATTAAAAAGAAATTTCTATATGGCAAAAGACACCATAAGAAACATCAAAAGGAAAAGTACAAACTGGTGTGTGGTGGGGGTGGAGATGGGGGGATGGGAGGATGGGGAATAGCAACTTATATCACAAAGGACTGTGTCTTTAATGTAAAAGATCATTTCTACCAACTGCTAAGAAAAATGATTCAAATTGAAAAACAAGCAAAGGATGGGAACAGTTTTCATAAAGAACCTGCAAATTTCTCTTAAGCATAGGAAGGAGATACACACCCTCACTCTTAATAAGTTAAATGCAAATTAGACTGACAACAAGGTACCATTTTCCCACCATCACACTGCAAAGATCAAAAAGTTTGATAAGCACCTTCTATGGATGACGCTGAGCAGATGGGAGAGCAGAGATCAGAGGAAATGTTATGGAAGAGGTGACATTTAAGCTGGGCCTTGTAGGACAGATAATTAAAATCCAATTTAGCAACTTACTGACACTTAAAAGAAAAAGAAGAAGCAATAAAGGGAAAGATGGGCAGATTTGACTACTGAGTATAAATTAAAATACACACATAAAAAATGATAAAGCAAACAAACTGGGATATGTGCAGCAATTGTAACAGCCTGAGATCGAATGCTACACAAATAAAAGTCTTCATTAAACTCAGTAAGAAAAGCATTAAAACACCACTCAAAAGAAACGAAAGACATGAAAAAGCAATTCCTAAACTAGGACATACTACTAGCAATGACCACATGGGAAAAAGATTAAACATTATGCATAACCAATGAATACAATATGATTCCAGTTTTTCAGTGATAAATCATTATAAAATTAGATAGAAAAGTGCTTTTATTTTCCTCTGTTGACAAGAATGTGGTGAAATTAGCCCTCTAATTATACCAGGTTAGTGGATGTATAAATTGATACAATCCTTTTTGGAAATAAGTATCAAGTCTTTAAAAACTTGTATCTTTTATCTGGGAAATTTTATATCACAGACTTATCCTATAGATATAACCTGAAATTTAGGGGAAAAATTGCTGTGCACAGGTTGCTTTTAGACTAATATGACAGTAATGACAAGTGAGAAACAACCTAATGCTCCCAACTTAGAGATAGTTCAGTAAATTACGGTATTTTCATATACTGGAACAGTATGCAGCTATTAGAATGTTTATACGGAGTTATTAACAGGATGGTTAAATGCTTGTAGGATAATGTGAAGTCAGGGAAAAAAACAACTGAATGGTGTATGTAGAATAATCTCAAGAATCTTTTTGAAAGAAAAAAAATCTCTGCATGGAAAAAGGACTAGAAGGAAATACACTACAATATTAATTGTGGTTTTTTGGGGTTCGTTTTTTTCCTTCTTTCTCCTTATTTTGCATTCTTAAAAATATTCTCTTCCATTGTAATGTATTACCTTTACACTAAAAAGGGTTAAGAACATCTTGCCCTGTGTGTTTGTTCCCCAAGTCAGAACTAAAGGTCTCCGTTCTGTTCAGAAAGATCCTGGGCTTAGAGCCGTGAGGCCCACCAGTAAAAGTGTTGTTTCTTTTGTGTTTTTCAGCTTTCCTTTGCTGCGACCACGCCTGTTCTAGCTGATAAGAAAAAATACCCTTACTTCTTCCGGACTGTCCCGTCAGATAATGCGGTGAATCCCGCCATCCTGAAGCTGCTAAAGCACTTCCAGTGGAAGCGAGTGGGCACGCTAACACAAGACGTGCAGAGGTTTTCAGAGGTACGCTTTGCTGAGGGGACATGCTCTCACCTACCCGTTAGCTGTTGTCATCTCCAAGCAAGGGGCAATATGGCTGAATCAGGGATGGGCAATATCCCAGGGCTTTTAAGCACGCTTTTATTAGCAGTAGCGAAGCTGTTTTACCATTGACAAAAACAGAACTGCTGGCCGAGGAGTCTATGCATGGGACAGGTGACAGCCTCCATCTTAGATAGCTTGGGAGTGAACCCTTCCCTTGCATTGTGCCTTTGTGCTAAATCCTGTGGCTTATTCATCCTCACTGCCCCTGTAGGTTTGTTGTCCTTGCCACTGATGCTGTAGTGACCATCTAAAATCGTGATGTGCCACCAATAGCACTTGTCCTGTGAGGAACGTTTCAGGGAAGAGCTAATTTGGAACAAAGACTCCAGTGTCACTGTCGATTGGGTGGATTTTTTTGTTTGTTTCAATGGCTTACAAACATACATCACACATGGCTATTTCGGCTTTTGCCCCCCCCCAAAAAAAAAAGCCAGAATATACATAGTACGACAGATAAATGGATGGATGGATGGATGGATGGACGGACGGACGGACGGAAGGGTTGCTTTAACCAATTGCCCTAAATCCGATATCCTCTCCCAAGTGAACCCCTGCTCTCAATTTGGCGTTCATTTGCCCAGAACTTTTTCAGTGTATTTGTTTAAACCTAATGACTTCACACCATATACAGAAGGTGCTAAAAAATTGTGTACACATTTTAAGGAAAAAACTGTATTACAATTGTAATAGTCAATGTATACCGATAACAAAAGACGAATACAAGTCACGTTTGACTTCTGCAATGACAAGAGGTGCTCAAAGTGGTTACCATCAGCGTAATTTTAATATAGTTATTTTCTTTCTTAAAGTGGGTGTACATTTCTTTTTTGGCACCCTCCATCTTTGGCATTTTTCACTTTACAAGAGACCTTAGAGATCGTCATTGCCCTCATACTTGTTAATGGGCCATGGTGTTCTGTCAGATGGATACATGGGAGTTTATTGAACCAGATCCCTATGGATATTCACAGCTTTTTGATGTCACAGCCAACATCTTCCTGCCTTGATGTGCATCATTGTAGTAGATTCCTAGAAGTGGAATTACTGGGTCATTTAAAATATTGAGACAAATTGACTTCTAGAAAAGCTGTTCCAATATCTAGTCCTGTCATTGTGTTTGAAAATTTCCATTTCTCCATATCCTTATTAAGAGTGGATATTAGCAGTGTTTAAAAAATTTTCCCACTCAGATGAGCGTAAAATGGTCTCTTGTCTTTCTTCCCGTTCTCCTTATACCTCCTACTTTTCTTTCTCCTTCCACATATGTTCTTGATACTGTGTTTCCCCCAAAACAAGACCTAACCGGAAAAATAAGCACTAGCATGATTTTTCAGGATGACATCCCCTGAACATAAGCCCATAATGCATCTTTTGGAGCAAAAATTAATATAAGCCCCGGTCTTATTTTCGGGGAAACATGGTAGTTGGAGCCTTCCAACAAGGCAAGACATTCCAAGTGTGCTTAGCTGCCCAAGAAAAACAACAACAACAAACAAACTGAGTGGTGTGGGGAAGAAATGTGTGAGTCAGTTGTGCAGCTTGGACCTCAGTGGGACGAGTAGGAGAGGACCTGCTACCTTCTGCATGGGGGTGGGGGGTGGGGTGGGAGGTGGCAAGGAGGGTGAGGGCAGAGAGGTTTGCACTCCAGCCCTGCACTTCCTTTTCTGAGGCTCTGCCCCGTCTCTCCCGGGGGAAGGAGAGGCCACTGAATGCATTGGCTCTGCAACCTTGGAGAAGTCACCTTACTCCTTTGAGCGGCAGTTTCCACCCCTATGAAATGAGGACAATAACCCTTCCCATGGCTTCCCTACAGGGTTCTTGCCAACATCAGATGAGTCATGAATTTGAAAGAGCTTTGTAAACTATACAGAGAGAGATGCACAGAGAGCGATGTTTTGGGAGGTGCTTGAAAAGCAGAAGTGTGTGGCCCCACCATCTGTGGTTCTCCAAACAAGGCAAGGTTTTCCCAGGCAAGACTGGCCCTCAGCTTCCCACCTCTCTATTTCTCAGTCCCTAGGGAGAGTCACAAAGGGAACTTGACCTCCACGGGGAAGGACTCATTGCCAAGCACTGAAGAGGCTTTTGCTGGAAGACTGCTCTTTACGGCAGCGACAAATATTCTAAAATAAGTGTGAAACAGGTTGACGGTGAAGGTGGGGAGGGCAGCTCTGTGGCCCCATTAACACAGGACTCTGCAGTGATTTGGAGGGACCTGCTTTTTTCCAATAGAGTCTTTGGCTGTCAGAGCCTGTGGGGTCCTAGAGACACCTCCCCCAACCATGTCATTTTACAAAAGGGGAAACTGAGGCCTAGAGAGGGGAAGGGACAAAGTTCAGGGTTTCAAAGCACCTCCAAAGTCATGAAAGATCATTCACGGGAAAGTCAGAGCTGAATCCCAGGTCTGGACTCCTAGTCCAGACTTCCCATCGCTCCTTCTTTCCTTCCATAACTTCCTATAGTCACATGGAAACTGCATGTGACCTCAGAGGTTTGAAAAACCCGAAAGCCTTAGTCTAAAGAGCGTAAGATTTCAGCCCCAACTTCATTGAGTGCTTTACAGGTCCCCAACACTGTCACAGACAGCCATCCTGTAAGAAGGCGTTATGGTTCCCATTTTACAGATGAGGGAACTGAGGCTGGCAGACGGCAGGTGGCTCCTTGCCCCAGTGCGCATGCTGGTAAAGAGCCCAGTAGAGGCTGGAAGCCTGAGCCTCCAGACTCGGTCAGTATTTTCTCCCTGGGGTCAGGTACTGACCCTGTGGCACCACATCTGCGTCCCTGCAAGCTGTGTGAGGGCCCTCGGCAGGGTTTCAGGGCATCTCAGTGGGAAACCTTTTTTCTGAGGACAGGATGTTGCTTGCTAATATTGCTGGCAAGAACCCCTCTCGATTTAAATCTCTCAGCCCAGCTGACTCCTCTCTGTGCCCAAGGGCTTTGGCATCCCTCTCCCCCGTGTCTGGGCTGCATTGCTGGAGTGCAGGCCCTGGAAACCTGCCAGGGGCTAACAGCTTTTCATGAGTGCAAAGGAAACTGGATTCCTTTTATGAAACTGGTCGATCAGCAGTGTCAAGCACTTGTGTTCCGGACTGGAGCACTGGAAGGAATGTCAAATGACAGCAATCCTGAAATTGGAGGGGGGCTGGGGCGAGGGCTGAGGGCCATCCCACCTTGGGACCAGCTGCTCCTTCCATCCCCCAGTCACTGAAGTTCAAGGCCAGTGCATGGTGGCCCAGAGGCTGCTCTGGCCTTGGATCAGAGGTGCCGATCTCCAGGCCCAGCTTTGCCAAGCCGAGGCTGTGTGACACCCGGCAATTCACCACAATGAGATCCCGATTTCCCTTGTGTAAAACTGGGAGATGTAGTCCCACCTCACAGGCACTGGGAGATGAGACGGTTAAATGAGAAAATGAAAATGAAAGGCTTTCGAATGGCTGGTGCTCATTAAGTGAACATTCTCCATACCACTAATTCATGGGACAAAATCTAGGAGTGCATACCCATTAACTCAAAAAATAATAACGCAGCCTACAGTGTGCAAAGGTTTCTGGTGGGCACAGACCTTGTGCAGTGGAGTGCCAGAGTGGAACGAACATGGCTTTGGGGTCCGTAGGTGTCAGGCCTTCTTAGTTGGGTTCTCGACTCTGGCTGCTCATTAGAATCCCTAGGGGAATTTTTTTTAATACAAAATTTAAATTTCGTAAATTGGGTTTTGCCTTGTCCTTTTTCGCCACTTTTAGCAGTTTTATTGGGATATAATTTATATGCCATACTGTTCATCCATTGTTAGTGTACAGTTTAATTATTTTTGTAGCAAATTTAGAATGGTTCTGCAGCTATTACCACAACCCAGTCGTACAGCACACCCATCCCCCGTGCCCTTTTTTAGTCATGCCCACCCCCAGACCCAGGTTCATTTGCTTGCTTTCTAGTTTTACCTTGTCTGGAAATTTCATATAAATAGAATTATATAACATGTCCTTTTTTGTGCCTGGCTTATTTCATCTAGCAGAGTTTCCGAGGTTTATTCATGTGCATGTATCAAAAGTTTGTTTCTTTATGCAGCTGAGTGGTATTCCCTGTATGGATAGGGCACATTTTAAAATCACCAAGGGGACTTTACAAATGCTGATGCCCAGGCCACCCCCTAGAACAATTGCATTAGATCCCCCTGGCATTAGAACCCTTTCAGGCTCTCCAGGTGAATTCAGCATGCTGCCAGTGTGGATGTCCTGCACCGCTGGCTCAGGAAGTCAGGGTGGAAATGGCAGTCTTTCATGGTGGGAGCCCCGGAGTTCAGAGTAGCCCTGGTCCATGTGGTGCCATGACTGTCCTCAGCAGGCCTGGTGACTGTGCAGCAGGGTGGAGAAGGTGGAGAATGGCCTTGACTCGGCACTGAGGCTCCGCCAGGTAGAGAGGATAAAGTGGGGAGAGGTGAGGAAGAATGAGGGTACAGCTGAGAGGGTGGGCCCAGGATGGAAAGGGTGCGCCGGTAGGTGGCCTGTGGTCTTAGAGGGAGAGTAGCTCTGGAAGTCTCGGAGCAGATTGAAGGTGTGGGGATGAGGGAGCTGGAAGGGGAGGCTGTGGTCAGAGCCGGAGGAGGGATCTAGGGATTGAGGGGCCAGACCCTGGCTGTGTGTGAGTAGCTAAAGCACGGCAGAGGTAGAGGTCACTGGAATTAGGAGCAAGGAAGTGAGAGGGCAGAATGCTGCGTGACATCCACGTGGGCACTGCAGGCCCAGGGTGGAGGCAGGGCTTGGGGTGCAGATGAAGGCAGTGAGCAGGGGTACCTAGGGGGACCGGCGGACAGCGACAGGGGGACTCGGGCCTCTCCCCCAGTTCAGGTCCTGTCATCTAACCCATCTACACCAACTTATTCTTTTGCTTCCCAATTCCACGATACAATTAACCAGCTAAGTACTCTTGGACAAATCACTCAGTCTCTCCAGCCTTCCGTTTCCCCTTCTGTAATATAAGGGAATTGGGCCGGTTGACCCCTAAGATCTCTCCTAGCTAAAAGAGCTTGTGATGAGGGCTTAGGGAGATCTATCTGGTCATTGACTCCCCGGGATGTGACTGGAGAATCCTTAGCCGCCTTGTGCCTCTGTTTCTTCATCTTGGAAATGGGGGTAATAATAGCACTATCTAACTCTTAGGGTTGTGAGGATTAAGTGTATTTGGAAAGTTCAAGCGCAAAGAGAAGTAAGTGCCTGGCTCTTAATAAGCACCATGCAAGGGACAGCTGTTATCTTTATTATCACCTAGAATGTGGTTCCTTAGCCCGTGGCTGGCCCTCCTTAGGAGCCTGGCTGTGTGGCTGGGTTTCATGCCCGCCGCAAGCACTGCTCCCTTTTCTTCTCGCCGAGACTCCCTGCCCAGTCCCTGGTCCTCAGTGATCTCGGGCCTTCTGGGGCTGACCTTTCCATACCAGAGGCTGCCCCCAATTGTCAGGACCCCCCAAGGCCCTTGATCTGTCCAAGACCAAAAGGGCACCATCTGCAGAGCTTCCCCTTCAAAGCACCTGCCCTTTCAGCCCTCCACAGCCCTGCCTCACGCTTTGAAGTTTTTCCTGCTGGCCAACTCACCATCTGCCCCACCAAAGGGGCGTCTGGTCACTTCCTCTAAAGTACCGTTTGTTATTATGGAGCGGTAGCCTGGGGGACACTCCTGCGGTGGAGGGTAGGGGACCTAGTGTTTGTTAACCCAGGAGCCAACCTTATTAGAGTCATCAGCCTTCCCTGCTGCTCTGAGAAGCCATGAGCTCCGTAGCGTGGCTGGCGAGACCCATCTCTGTCCCCTGAGGTCTCCTCCTCTCTCGCCCTTTGGTCCAGCCACACCTTCACACCTCTCTGCAGGACCATCCTCCCCAGGTGGCATCAGACATGACACCTCTGTGCTCCTCTCCTCTTGGGCTTGTCCCTGTACCAGTTCCTGCACAGTGTAATACACCATCTGCTTCCTCATCGATCACCCCACTGCCACTGGACTGCAGAGCCCCTGTGGACGAGACCTCTCTGTCCCCGCAGCCTGCGTGCTGCCTGGCACATGTGTGTTCAGTAAGGGGTCTCTGTCCATTAGGCCAGACTCTTAGGGACTTGCCCTCTGTTGCCCTTAGTCTGCCTGCACCTGCACCTGGGATGGCGAGATGGGGGTAAGAGGCGTGCCGAGAAAGCCCGGTCCTTCTGCTGAGCCCCTGGGCTGTGGGGACAGAAAGAGGAGCCAGCACAGCTGACGAGTCACACGCCCACAGATCTCAGCGCAGCCCATGCTGCTGTTTCTTAACTGGGTCTCTTTTGGATGTGGCATTGTTTATTGGTGGGGATCCTTCTAGAGATGGAAAGTTTACTGGAAGCAGCAGTGACCAGGGACCTGCCATGTGGTTGCTTCTGGGTGGCCTCGGTGTTGGGCTTTGGGAACGAACACACTGTGGTTTGTGTCGGAATGATTCCCCTCGGCTGCAACCCCTGGGAGGGTCTCTGCACCATCACTACTCAGAATCCTCTTTCCTGGACCAGGTGCTCCCATCCTCTAGAACACTGGTTCTCAGAGTATGGGCCCTGTACCAGCAGCATCCGTGTCTTGTTAGAAGAGCAAATTCGAGGGCTCCGCCCCAGACCCTCCTGAATCAGACCTTCTGGGGGGGGGGGATCCAGCAACCTGGTGTTTGAGAATCCCTGTGCAGGAGGAATGGGCGCCTGTGTTCCTCGGCCCACTGTGTCTGAGAGGAGGTGCAGGCACGCCGGACGGGCTCGGCTTTGCTCCAGGCTGCAGGATCACCTGGGTGGCCCACGTACCGCAGACCCTCTGTCACCAGGAGGCAGGAGGGGACACCTGACTGATCAGATCATAGTCGTGATGGTCCTAGTGCCCCATCCAGTGCCCCAACTCTTCTGAAGAACTAAAAGCTAATGCTGTTAGGTGACTTGGTGGTCTGCCCTCAGGCAAGACATGTCCTCTCCTTGGCGCTCTAGTGCCAGCTCTGGGAGAGACCCAGCCTGTGGTCCAGCCGGCAGGGACTGCTTCCTCTAAATCCATCCTGCCCACACCAACGCGCTATCTGTGGCAGCCTCTTTGGCATCTGGGGGGAGAGGGAGGTTTATTATTTCCGAGTGACATGATTTGTGCACAGTTTTAATAGTTATGTATTTATGTTATTATATACCAGGGGAAAAAAGATTACTAGCCCATCAAAATTATACTTCATGGATGTTATTGTTTAGGATAGAAAACATTTAAAACGTGAGACCGGTTAAAGGAAAATACTAAGCTAGGAAGTACGTAAGTGGTGTGCTTATGCAGTGAAATTGCTTCTCAGGGGGTATAGGAGGGACTGAAGTTTTGGGGGCCACTGGGATGGACGAAGACCACAGGACCACCTGTTCATTTGATAGATGGGGATGGGTGAGGGGTGGAGGGTAGTACTAGCAGTAATAGGCTGTTCCCTGAAGCCCTGGTACAATGCAGATATTCAAAGGGAGAGACTCAAGGTCAAGGTCAAGAATGGGCCCCCCCAGGCCTTCAGCCTTCTGAGGCCCAGGCTCCATGGGGCAGACTCTGGGGTTCAAGCAACACTTGTTCCTTCATGTGAGTACCCCCAGGGAGAGTGTGGCTCACCAGCCAGTGCCCTGCCCTACCCATCCCTGCAGAGTAGAAAGAGCCCACCTGAGTGAGAACCACCTCCCCTCAGAGTCTGCAGTTTCTAGTGCTCCTGCCATCTTGGTGACAGATCTGGGAGCATACCCAGGGGTTTTGTCCAGTGGTGGCTGCAGTAGCTCAGCCTCTGACGAAAAAGCAGACCTCCAAGCTCTGGCTCAGAGCTTCTGCCCTTGGGAGAGATGTGCTCCTCCGCCGTCCGCTCCAATAGGTGGGACACGGCTGCCCCATCTGAGGGAGGAAGACCTGGTCGGTGCTTCCTCTCCAACATGCCATGCCAGGTCCTCGGAGCCCAGCACCCACCCACCACACACCTACCAATCATTAACAGAAAGGAGCGGTGACGTGCTTGGCTGTGGGTCTGTGGTGCCAGCACCAGGGCTCATGCAGGGCTGGGTGATTGCCACTCTCAGCTTCCCAGGGCTGTGATAGGAGATAAATCCGTCCTCCACCCAGGTTGATGGATCCTGGAACATGGGGTGAGTGAGGGCCCAGAAGTAGAACCTGGAGGTCTCTGGGGTTCGGGGTGGTCCTTCCTGGCCATTTATGGTGACATCAATGCCCTCACCAGGGACAGGCCTCTTGTACAGCCCCTGGAAGGAGCTGCTGCACCAGGACCTTGGGGGTAAGGAAATATTAATTATGACATCATCTGCTGCCATTTATGGGGTGCCTACTGTGTGCAGGTGATGACATTCACGCAGCATGATGCCATCTCTGTTTTGTAGAGTGGACTCACTCAGAAAGGATTAAGCCATTTTGCTGAGGTCTCACAGCCAAGAGGTAGCAGGTGTGGGCGTGCACCCAGGTGTGCGCCTACCCTTGTGGAGCGGAGACCACGGGCCTGGGCCAGTGTCGCCACCCACCCTAACTGCACCCCCACAACAGAAGTAAGGAGGTGGATATACAGACCAACCAACCCATGTCTCAAGGGGACTTCCTCACAGCCCCCTGGAATTTTCATCATAGGATTCTGCATTTAACTTTTATATTTATTATTTTTCCAGATTTGATTCTCTGTCTCTCCAAACCTGTTTCTACCACACTTCCCAGGATATTGGCTAACAGGGCAGTGCATCTTATAGTGTGTAGGTCCCCAGAGCTATTCCGGTAGATTCTGGCTGCGGTTTTCCCCCAAGGCCCATCTGCCAGACTTGGGTAATGCTAGGCAATGTGAGCGAAGGAGTGAAGCTGGAAGGTGTGTGGAGCCTTCAGGAACCGACGAACAGTCTGTGGGGCTGGAGAGCTCAATGTGCAGGGTGAGAAGTGGGAGAACCAGCTGGGAGGAAGGAAGGTTGGTGAAGACCCTGCATGCTTCTGCGTTTGTACTTTACCCATCCACAGTAGGGAGCCACAAAAGGTTTTTTAATAGGAGGTAAGAGATGGTAGCAGTCCTGAGGGCAGATTGAGGTGAAGAGCCCAGAGTCTGGGAAACCAGCCAGCAGGTTACTGCAGTACTTCAGAAGAAAAATAGTAAGACTGTAGTTATTTTCTTACATAAAAACCTCAAATTCTCTTTGTTTTAATTTTTGTTCCTTTATTGTAAAAGACCAATTTTAAGATTTTATTGGGGAATGGTGTGTACTTCCAGGCCTTTTTTTCAAGTCAAGTTGTCCTTTCAATCTTAGTTGTGGAGGGTGCCGTTCAGCTTCAAGTTGTTGTCCTTTCAGTCTTAGTTGTGGAGGGTGCAGCTCAGCTCCAGATCCAGTTGCCATTTCTAGTTGAAGTTGCAGGGGGCACACGCCTCCTTGCTGGAGGCGACTGGCAACCTTGTGGTTGAGAGGACGCGCTCCAACCAACTGAGCCAACGGGAGCTCAGCGGCAGCTCAGCTCAAGGTGCCGTGTTCAATCTTAGTTGCAGGGGGCGGAGCCCACCATCCCTTGCGGGACTCGAGGAATTGAACCGGCAACCTTGTGGTTGAGAGCCCACTGGCCCATGTGGGAATCGAATTGGCAGCCTTTAGAGTTAGGAGCATGGAGCTCTAACCGCCTGAGCCACCGGGCCGGCCCTTAATGATTGTTTTCTAATCATAATATTGATATGTACTCAACGCAGAAAATTTGGAAGATACAGAGGAGCAAAAAGGAAAATTAAAAATTGGCCATCACCTACCCACTGAAAGATCATGGTTAACATCTACAGGCATACGTCTTAACAGTTTTTCAATGCAAGTGAGCATGTATAAACAGATATTTGCTCTTACTATAGAACTGGCTTCTTTAATTTAGCAACTCAGCGAGAATGTTTTCCCAGGCCAGCAGATACTCTCCACCACCATATTTCATAATGGCTTGTGGGCTCTGGGCCTGGTGACCCCATGAACTGGCCCCATCTGTGCCACAGCCCCCTCTGATGTGTTTTGGGTGATGTGTTTTCCCCCCGTCTTATTTATCCTATAATCTGTGCCGTTCCTTCCTGTATTGCAACAGTTCTGCTAATATTCTGTCCATTGGTGGTCTTCTTGTTTTCTATAACTGTTAAGAGATATTTTTTTTTCTTCAAAAAAAATATTTTCCATGTTGAGGAATTTGGGCTGGGACAGGAGGTACATGTGTCTTCTCCATTGCTGTTTTTCCAGTAACTGTCGAAAACATTCTACCCTGTGGATATGCCACAATTACTAAAGGAAGCTTCCATTATATAGAAATAGTGGCCAGTTTTTCCTGATTACAAAACAACAGTGCAGTAAACTTGTATTTGTATTTTTATGTGAGCATCTCTGATTATTTTCAGAGGATAAATTCCTAGAAATAGTGTATGCACATTTTGGAACCTTTCGTACATGTTGCCAAATTGTCCTCCAGAAAGATCAGACCAGTTTAGTCTCACCCCAGTGTACGAGAGAAGTCATTGCCAACATTGCATGTTATTCACTTTTGATCCTTGGCAATTGCTATTTTAATTTTGCGTTTCTTTGATTACTACTAAGATTGAATTTCTTTTTTACCAGGAATCTTTTTACATTTCTGTTTTTCTTTTTGTAAATTGGCTGTTCATGCTATTGGCACATTTTCCTATTGCATGTTCTTTTTCTTGCTGATTTATAAGAGCTCTTTATACAGTAAGGATATCAGCCCTTTGTCACATTTGTTGCAGATATAACCTCGTGTTTCCTGTGACATTCAATTATGTTTTTATGTTATTTGCTAACATTGAAATTTTAATATTTTATGTAGTTGAATTTATCAAGACCAAATTTTTTTTCATTTTTAATTTTATGCTTGGCATGCTCTTCCTGTCCCCAGAATTTTTGTAAATATTCACCTCCACTTTCTTCTAGAACTTTTACTACTTCATTTTTCAGTTTATTTGGAATTTCAGCATATGACCTGAAATATCAAACCTTTCTTTCTCTTGCCCCCATAGTCACTCAATAATTCTTCCAGCATTTAATATATCTTTCCCTGCCTCACTTAAAACACCTATGCTAAATTTTATCTTTAGAAAATAATATACTACATTTTTATATACACTTTAGACCAGTTCTGTATACTAGAAATATAATGCAAGCCATATATCCTGTTTCCCCGAAAATAAGACCTAGCTGGGCTATCAGCTCTAATGCATCTTCTGGAACAAAAATTAATATAAGACCCGGTATTATATTTATTATATTATATTATATTATATTATATTATATTATATCCAGTCTTATAGTAAAATAAGACTGAGTCTTATATTAATTTTTGCTCCAAAAGACGCATAAGAGCTGATTGTCCAGCTAGGTCTTATCTTCAGAGAAACATGGTAATGTGATTTTAAATTTTCTACCTGCCACCTTTAAAAAACTGAAAAGATATCAGTAAAGTTCATTTAAATAATATTTAATAGTCTTCTATTTAGTGCAGTATATCCAATACTTATCATTTCAACATGTGAAATGCGCTATTTCAAAAGCTCAGTAATCACATGTGTCTCGTGACTGTCATATTGGACAGTGCAGCTTTATACTATTTCTGACTTTTTAAATTTTCTCGCATCGATCTGTCTATTCTGGAATTGGCATCCCAGTGTTTTGAATATTATTCCATGAAGTTCTGAGTTAGGCATAGGTTAGTGTCGTAGATTCCTTCTCCGTCATTCTGGGATTCAAATTGACTGAATGAAGTTCAGCCACATTTAGCATGTGGCTTTGAAGTTCCTCTCTGGAAAGAAAATAACCATGGAGGAGTATCACGTGAAAATATTTATGAGCCAGGCCTGACAGTGACGCATATCACTCACATCCGGTTGGCTATGAATATTATACAGTCCTCCCTTCTTTTTTCACAATTGCCTTTATTTTCACCAATTTAATTTGTGTAAGGTTCCAAAAATACGGTTGGTGTTTTTATTTGAATTTCATCAGACTCCGGAATTAATTCAGGGGACATTTGACATCTTTATAATACTAAGTCTATCTATTCATCAACAAAGAACATCTCTCCATTCAAAATTTCTTATTGGGCCCTCAGTAAAGTTTTGTCATTTTCTTCATATAGATCCTTTCCATTTCATGTTGGGTTTATTTTCAAGTATTTTTACTGCCTTAGGGAATGGAATTTGTTTTCCTTGATGTTGTTAAAGTGGTTATTGCTGGTATATATGAAAGCTATTGATCAGTGTGTATACATCTTATGACTAGCCATATTCAATTGTAATTATTTCTGGTAGTTTTTCCTCTCTGAATTCCCTTGGGTTTTCTAGGTAGATCACAATACCATCTGGAGCAAGAATAAATTTGCTTCCTGTTTTCCAGAATTACAACATCTTTATCTTCATGATTTCTTACGAGGCAGTGCGGTATTGTGGTTAGAACAGAATGACTGCCTGGGTTCTAATTCTGGCTTAGCTACTCATCAGCTGGGTGACCTTGGGCAAATATTTAACTTTTTTGTGTCCTTGAAAATGGGCACATACTCAGGTAGTCTACATGTTGTAAGTATTAAAATAGTTAATACATATAAAGCACTTAGGGTTTCCAACAGTACCCAAAATAAAATTTTATTTTTGTTATTGCCTCATTCACTAAACATCCTTAGAGTTATATTTAAAAATTGTAGTCTTGTTCTTGACTACAGTGAGAATGCTGTTTGTAAGGTATGATATCTGTTGGAAGAGCAGATATTCCTCATCACTTTAAGGGATATTATATTTTTATTTATTCAGTGTTTGGACCAGTTATGCATGCTGAAAAAATCAGGTGTCTTTTTAGAATCTGTATCAATAGCTATGCAATTTTTTCTTTGCTCTATTAGTGTGACAGATTATAGGCATCCGTTTCCTCTTGTCCATTCCATAATAAATTCTTTCATTTAACATGTTTAGTGAGTGCCTAGCGTGTGTTGGATACTGTTCTGGGCACTGCAGACACATCAGTGAATGAAACAAAGTGCCTGCCCTCAAGGAGCTTGCATTCTAATGTGGGGAGACAGATGATAAAAACAATAAGCAAATGTATAATATGTCAGATGATGATAAGTGCTAGGAAGAAAAATGAAGTACAATAAGGGGAATAGGATATACCATGAGGGTTGGGGTGAGGTCAAGGAGAGCTTCAAAGAGGAGGTGAAATTTGAGCAGACACTTGAAGGCAGTGAGGAGCAAATCACAGGCTACCTGGGAGAAGTGGATTCCTGAGAAAACAGCATGTGCAAAGGTCCTGATACCAGAATGATTCTGGTGGTGCTGGAGCCACAACAGGGAGAACATTTATGGCTGGAACAGAGTGGGTGAGGGAGAAGTGGAGCAGTTGTTGGGTGGGTGGGAGGGTGGGATTTTTGGCTCTTACAAGACATTTGTGAGGACTTTGGCTTATACTTTGAGACAGTTGAGAAGCTACTATATTTCGTTTTTGTTTTATTGAAAAAAAAATTTACATAACATAAAATTCGCCATTTTAACCATTTTAAAGTGCACAATGGAATAGTTTTAGGTAATGTACATAATGATGTACAACTATAACCCCTATCTAATTCCAGAACATTTTTATCACCCCAAAAAGAAATTCCATATCCTTTAGCAATTACTCACTTCCCCTCCCCCCAGCCCCTGACAACCACAAATCTACCTTTTGTATCTATGGATTTGCCTGTAATAGACATTTCATATAAATGGAATCATAAGGGTGGGAAGTGAAATGGGGAAATGGGTGAAAGTGGTCAAAAGGTACAAACTTCCAGTGGTAAGATACATGAGTTCTTGGGATATAACGTGGGATATAAGCGCGGTGACTATAGTTAACCACACTTGTTTGTATATTTGACAGTTGCTAACGTATGACCTTAAAAGTTGTTATCAGAAGAAATAAAGGTGATGGATATTAACTAGGCTTATTGTGGTAATCATTTCACAATTATACATATATCAAATTATTTATTGTATACTTTAAACTTATACAATGTTATATGTCAATTATATCTCATTAAAACTAGAAAATGGATGAATCATAACCAAAAAAAAAAAAAGGAATCATAAAATATGTGGCATTTAGTGTCCAGCTTATTTGTATATCTTCTTTGGAGAAATGCCTATTCAAAATCTTTGTCCAATATTTAAATAAGTTATTTGTCTTTTTGCTATTTTGTTATTTGTCTAATTGCTATTGAGTTATAAGAGTTCTTTATATATTGTGGATACTAGATACTTGCCAGATATATGATTAGCAAATATTGTCTCCTATTCTGTGGGCTCTTTGCACTTTCTTAAAGATGTACTTTGTACAAAAGTTTTTAATTTTTGTGAAGTCCAATTTATCTGTTCATTTTTTTTCTTTTGTTGATTGTGCTCTTGGTGTCATACTTAAGAGACCATTTTTTAATCTAAGGTCATGAAGACTTATACCTGTTTCCTTCAAGGAATTTTATAGTTTTAACTCTTACATTTAGGTCTTTGTCCATTTTGAGTTGATATTTGTATATGATGTGAGGTAAGAGTCTAACTTCATTCTTTTGTATGAAGCTATTTAGTTGTTCTAGGATCATTGTTGAAAAGACCGTTATTTCTCCATTAAATGGTCTTGGCATCCTTGTCGGAAATCAATTGACCATAGTAGTATGGGTTTATTTCTGGGCTATTGAGGAGTTTTTAAAAGGAAGAAGGATATGATCTAACTTACATTTTAGAAGGACCATCCTGGCTGCTGAGTAGAAGGTGGTGACTTGAACTAAATAATTAAAACCAATCAGATTTTGGATCTTATTTACAGTAGAGCTGACAGAGTAGATTCCTTGATAGAATGTATGTATGATGTGAAAAAGAAAGCAGCATCAAAGATGGAGCCAAAGTTTTTGGTCTGAGCAACTAGAAGAAATAAGTTACTACTCATTAATTTGAAGAATGCAGAGGACTGTTTTAGAGAGGGACATAAACAGTTAGTTTAGATATGCCTACTGGATATCCAGATGGAGAGGCTGACTAGGCAGTTGGATAAATGGATCTGGAAATCACATTTACATTACACCGTATTAACACTCCTAAAATAAACCTATCTTTGTTATGCTGCATTACTCTTTCAATCAATTTAATTATCTAGGTATTTTTTTCCTGTAAGAGGAGTTGATATTTTACGCTGGTTGTGCCGTCCTTAATCAGGTATGGTTGTCAGAGTTATTCAAGTTTTACAATGTGAATCAGAAAGCTTTCCATCATTTCAGGTGCCCTGGAACAGTTTACAAAATATACAAATTAGCTGCTCTTTGAAAATCAAAAACGAATCTGTGAAACCATCCAGGACTTTAGGGTTCCCACTCCACCCTTTTTACAAGTTATCTTGGTGGTTTCTTCCACGCTTCTAGGTCACTTTAGGTTTATACTTCTTGTGTGGATATTTTCCAGAGAACAATCTATTTCCTTGAGATTTTCAAATTTATTAGCATATATTTGAGTGCAGTTTTTAAAATCTCTCTGTTTTTTGTTGTGTGCTCCTTCTCATTACAGATGTTTCCCCACTTTTTTCCTTGATTAAACTAACTAGTTTGCTAGTTTATTGATGTAACTGGTATTAACAACTTAAATTTAGCGTACAAAAAATCATCCCATTTCTTATTTTTCCAAGTTAAATTAAACCTGGATCAAGCACTCCACTTGCCAGATTTACCGGGATTAGCGTCTCCCACTCCAAACTCACCCTCCATCAAAATAGCCAACATTGGTGGTCTTTCCATCCCCAGGCTAGGAGAGCATGTGTTCTGAGGCCCTTGCTGCCTGCTGCCACTGGGTGGCGCTGTTGACACTGGTCAGACTGTTTACTGCTACTGATCCAGGTCTCTGGACACATTCCCTGACATCCTCAAGCTCCTCACTAGGTTCCCAAGTTGCAACCTTTCTGCGAACAGCTTTTTAGCTTCCACAGAGGGCCACTCCCAAGATGCAGGAACACACTGTTGAGAATGATTTGGCCATTTTTCTCCCATGGATCCAGAACCTCTGTTGGCTTTTTCTTCTCAGATATCCAAAACCCCCAAGAATCAGAGAGGGTTGGTTTCTTTTAGAACCTTACCCCTAAATGGTTCTATTCCATTTTGCTGCAGAGTAGAGCTCATCTTCCTTATAACAGACACCTTGGTTACTTGAGGGAGGGAGAGTCCACTTGCCTTCCCTTTAAAGATGACTCCCCCTCCCAGCGATAGACAAATTTTCCAGACATTTCTCTTGCTCAAGAATGTGTAAGGAGAACTGACTCTGGGTGATGAACACACGATGAATAGGATTTATAGATGATATAATACAGAATTGTGCACCTGAAATCTATGTAACTTTACAAACAACTGCCACCCTAATAAACTTTAATTAAAATAAATAAATAAATAAAAATTTTAAAAAAGAATGTATAGTTATAAAAATATAACTTTTCAGTGAAACATCCGTTATCTTGTTCTTTTGACCCAAAGAACCAGCCCTTGGATTTTTTGGCTCTGTATCAATTCCCTCCTTTCTAATTTATTTGCTTCTGCTTTTATCTTTATAAATACCTTCTTCTTTATTTATTTGTTTTACCATTCTATTTCTAACTTCTTGATTTGCATACTTATTTTTTACTCTTTTTTAGTTGCCAGCAAATGTATTTAAGCCAATTAATCTATGTTTGATTGCAGCTTTGGCCAAATTCTATACTTTTAGCTAAGTAATATGGCATCCTCATTATAATAAGACTATTCTATAATTGCATTTTCAGTTTAAAATACTAGGCTTCTACTTCTGTAAGTACCAGTATAAAAATGCAAAAGTTATGGTTAGCTACAGAAATTAGCACACTTATTTACTGCCCATTCTCATCATGTCTAATTTTGTATTATCATTTGAGTTTTTATTTACCTTTATTCTTTACATTGTAGGTATTCTTTTGCAATTGTTATTTGAGATAATGATTTTATTTTAAAACTATATTATAATTACTATGATTTTAAGATTCAGATTCAGATTTATTTGGCTTCAATTTTTATGACATCTTTCATGAATCGGGCCTCTTGCTTTATCTCTCCAAGGCATGCATACATCTTTGAGTAGTATCTTTCAGGAAGGGTGTATGAGTTTTATATATACTAAGTTCCTCTTATGTAGATCCGTCTCTCTCTGTTGCTTCTCCAATGAAATACAGATTTCTATGATCAGAATATTCTTCCTCAAACTTCTCCAGACATTACATCAATGTCATAATGAAATCTGATGCAATCTGATTTGAGTCCTTTGTAGATACGTCTGTTTTTCCCTGTTTTGGATGCTTATAGGATTCTTGCTTACTCCTTGGAATTAAAAAAGAAAATATAGCACATGTTGGATGTTTGCCTATTTTGTCTAAAATATGATTACCATTTTTCTTTGAAGAACTGGGTGCTCGGATTGTAGAACTTTTCTTCTGTTATATCTTTAATTATTACTTTTTTCTTCTGGTATCTTTTTAGAAAATCCGATACAATTGACCGTTAAATAACAAGGGTTGAACTGCACGGGTTCACTTATACATGGATGTTTTTCAATAAATGTTTTCTCTTCCTTATGATTTTCTTAATAACATTTTTTCCTCTATCTTATTTATTGTAACAATATAGTATACAATACAGATAACACACAAACTATGCATTAACTGACTGTTTATGCTATTGGTAAGGCTTCTGTTCAGCAGTAGACGATTAATAGTTAAGTTTTGGAGGAGTCTAAAGTTATACTTGGATTTTTGACTGAGCAGGGAACCCCCACCCCACATTGTTCAAGGGTCGACTGTAATTCACAGGTGAGTGTCTGTCATTTATTCTTCATTTTATTCTCTTTGGTGATTTTTATTTGTCCTCATTCTCTACACTCTGAGAGACTATCTCAGTGTGTACTCCATCACATCCTCTGGCTTTCCACAATTAAATTCTGCTCTTTAATGCTCCTAATGCTTTTTAAAATTCTCATAACATTATACATTTCCTATCTTCATCGTCGTAACTCTGCCAGCTTTCTTTTCATTTCAGTCTCTATTATTACATATTGCATTTCTTACCCATCCTAGAGACCAGGTTACCTTTAACCTCCTCGAAGTACACAATAGATGCTACAATTTACTTCTCATTCCTATAGCGAGTCCTTTTAGAGGTGACGTTTCTCCTCCTGTTTGCTTCCTTTCTGTTTCAGAAAGTGGTATAGGTTCCACGTGTCTTTTAGATCTTTCCTGGCCGAGCATTTGCTTGCAGCATGGGTCAGTGAACGTGGGGCCCCCTCATTGTTGTATGGAGAAGCTGTTAAGATTTTTCACCATGGATATTAATCTGAAAGACTAGATGATGAAATTTCACATTAGCAGCCAGGGACAAGCAGCAGGAGGCGTTAGGGGGCCATTTGTGCAGTGGGCGTTTCTTCTCTAGTTTGTTGGAACAGCTGCTCCAGATGTGCACTGTTGTTCCTGATCTCTCCCTTATCCTCCTGCCTGCTGGGCCTGGGAGCTGCCTTGGCCTATCCTGGGAAACGGGGCTTAGATAAGCTTTGTTTGTCTTGGCTCTAAGGGCCTAGCTGCTCCAGAAGGCTTTGGGGCTGCATACCAGATGTGGACTCCCCCGATGGGCTCTGCACCCCTCCTGTGGCCCAGCCTCTTCTCCAGCACTCACTCTCCATCAGAGGTTGTGAGGTTGGTCCTGAGCTCGTCGGCCCTCCTCACAGCACCACGCTGCTTTCTTGGGAAGGAGAACTGTGAGTCAGGCTTCAATCTGGTTTTACTGGCACTGTACCTAACAGAAATTCCTCAAAGTTGGTGGCATATTGGTGGCACTTTTTCCTATGTTCCCATGCTGAGGCAGATTCCCCCTATTTTTATAGTGCTTTGGTCCTTTCTGTCACTTTCAGAATGAGGCAGCTTAGGTGGGAGTTGGACATCTGTGCTCAGCTTTATCATCTTCTCCAAAAATTTCATAGTTAACATTTTACCCATACTTTATATTTTGGTGTCCAGATATATGACAGTTCCTGAGCATTTCCTTTTCTGTGACCCCCTTTTAAATTCTTCACATGTCCTGGGGACCCTCATCATATCTGGTTTTATACCTTTTCCTGGGCACTTTTCTTCTCCCTCTCAAATTTCAGTTTAGTATCCTCTCAATCAGAGGGTAGTTCTCACCAAATGTGGCATTGCCAGTCTTGGAGCAGTGAGTGCCATCCCTTGTCAGGGGCTCGTCATCTGCCATCGTAAGCCACATCCTGGCCTTCAGTAATATTAATAGACTTTCTCCATATCCTCCTTTCTCTGCCAAGGCTATGACCTTTGGGAAGTGGAAACAGAAGAAAATGGCCCCATGCCTTCAAGTGCCCACTCTCCTTCCGAAGCCTTGCTTTTCACTGGAGAGCCATTTCGGATACCTTCTGGCACACCCAGTCCCTCCTGCATGAGTCAGCAGCCGTGGGCAGCAAGTGGTAGGGGAGGGGGTTGCAGAGGCCCCCCCATCACTCCTTGGCTGCCTGCCCCAGGAAGACAGCACATCACACAATTTGCCATATCAAGTCTGTGAACAGCTGCCTTCCCGGCCTCCGTGGGGAGTCACCGAGCACCACACATCTGCTCCTTCCGGGTTGGTGAGAAGATTCCTCCCACCATGGTGCCTGTGAATTCCCTTTGGGGATTTCATGGGTGTGGAATACCGTTCTTCTGCAGAAACTCCAAATAAACCAGCCTTTGTCAGAAGACCCACTACTGGAGTTTAGTCCCAATGGCACCGCCACCACTTCCCTCCTTTCTTGGTCCCAATCTCTCGTCATGTTTGCTCCACCTCCTTTCTTGACAGTGTTGCCTCTGATAATAAACCCTGCCATATAGTGAACTTCAGCCATGCTAGGCTCTTAGCATGTATTAGCTTATTTTAATCTTTTAAACAACCTTAAGGTATGTTGTCGTTATGCCCCCCTTGATAGGTGAGAAAAGCACTCAGAGTTTCCTTGCTCTCCTGGGGTGGCCCAGCCAGTGGAGCGCAGAGCCATCATTTCAATCTAGAGCCACCTGACTCCAGTTTGTCCTCTCGCCTCTCTGCCCCTGCCTTCCTAGAGGGGAAAATAGAAACACAGGCTCTTTGTTGTAGATTTAGAGCAGGGGTTTACCACTGTGGGCCCATGAGCCAAATCCAGCCCCTCCGTTTTTGTAAATAAAGTTCTATTGGAACACAGCCACAGCCATTTATTTGCACGTTGTCTATGGCTGCTTTTGCAATGTGAAGGCAGGGTTGAATAGTTGTGACAAAGACTATATGGCCTGCAAAGCCTAAGATACTTATTATATGGCCCTTTACAGAAAAAATTTTGCTGACCCCTGGTTTACAGCATGGGCTGTGGAAAGCAATAGACCTGAAGTTAAATCCTGGCTCCCTGCTCCCTAGCTCCCTAGGTCAATCAGTTGACCTTGGGCAACTGATTCAACATCTCTGAATTCCATTTTACTGACGCATAAGGTGATCATAATCATATCTTTTAAGTTTATACCAATGGTCAAGAGGAGCGAGATGACATGTGTAGAGGCTCAGTATGTGAAGGGTGCTCAGTAAATGACAGTTGTCATTGTTACCTTTCTCACTGTCATGGATGTGCAGTCTTCTCCACTTTTGCTCTGTGGTTTCCTTTGTGGAATATTCCAGCATTTTTGCCCAAGAGCCCTTCATCTTTTCTGACACCCTCTGAAACAGATAAAGCACAGCTGCTTCTCAGGCCTCCTTAGAATGCTGGGCAGCATGTGTATGTGACGCTCACCTCAGGCAAATCAACGGGATGTCCGAGGTCTCATTCATTCATTCAACCGGTGGTGACTGAGCCAGATTCAATTCCATTATGCTAGAAAATGACAGGGACTTGGATAGGACCCCAGGGCCTCTTGGAGCTCAGGCAGGGGCGTATGGACAATAACCATAACCCTGGTACCTCCCGATTCTGGTCCCCTTTGGAAAATTCCGTTGCACTCTGCACCGTGAACACCTGTTCCCCGGAGTCTCTGGGTACTGCTAGGAAGATACATTATAAAATCTGCCTAGCTTAGCACAGCCTCAAAGCCCCACTCGCAGGCTGTTGGTCTGCTCAGCACTTTGCTGCAGTGTCCACCCCAGGACGTGGCCGGCTCACCTGACCTGCCAGCTCCCTCCTAGGACACACACTCAGCATCTCTACAGGCTGGGGCTGGCTCCATGGGCTTCGGGCCAGAGCAAGGGCAGACTGTCTTTCCTGACCTTGGAGCAACTATTGACAGCTGAGCTCCTCTCCATCAGTCTGTGAGGCCGTGATATTCTCCCCTAGCCACCTGCATTAGGGCCGAGGAAACTTCATGCTGTCTGCTGTTGTGGGGGTGTGGAGGCCCTGAGGAATTTCTCAGGGCCAGAATGGAGCCAAGGAAGTGTGGGCCTAGGAGGGAGGAACAGGGGGGTGAGCACAGCTCATTGGAAAATCCAGGACTTCATGGACGTGGGGCTATTTGCAATAGGGCTCAAACAGTGAGCAGGACTTGAGCACAGAGCAGAGGTCAGGAACTTAAAGGGATTCATGTGTGTGATTAGTGGTGAAAATGAATTATGAATGTATATGACAAAATGAGGTGAAAAAACATCAAGGTATAAAATTGTTTATACATTGATGACTTCTACCTAAAAGACATATACCTATTGTATCAGTTAAGATCCTGGCAAGAAACAGATGGCACATGCAGAGTTGAAGTGAAGAAAGTTTATTTTAGAGGAAGTACTTTGGAAAGGGCCAGGGGAACCCACCAGTGCCAGTGCAGCACCAGGGACTATCAATGGTGAGAGTCAGGACCACCCATGAGTCCTGAAGGTCAAGGGGAGGCAACAGCGTTACTGCAGGGAAGAGGGTCCACTTGATAGTGGCTGTATCCAAGCCAGGGAGCAGATGTGGAGAAATACGCTGAGCTTTTCCTCCTCCCACCCTCTGATTCCTGCTGGGGCCTCCCATTGGCCCTCCGTCTCCCGCCAGGGCCTCCCATTGGCCGAGCCTACCTGGAAATCAGAGGACAATGGAGTTCAAGTGATGCCATCCATAAATGAAAGTCAGGTTCCAGAAACAGCATCAGAGGGCAGGCTGGAGGGTATGAGAGAACACCAACGCAACAAATTATACTGTTAGGTTACTAGATTGAGAATATGTATAGTTGTATCACTTGCTTCCTTTTTGCAGACTTTCAGTGAAGTTTTAGAAATTACTTCAAATTTGAAGTCTTTGAGTCAAAAGGATGTAACTGGTCTGAGCTATTATGAGGGTCCTCCCACAAAATAACCCCAAAGCAAGCAGCTATGTTTCTCCCAGCTGCACATGAGCTCTCAGCACAAGAAGCGTTGTCATCTAAAGACTGAGGGGCAAAGTACTGGTTTGAGTTGAGCATAGAAAGCTTAGGTCAGGTTTTCAGAAAAGGGACTCATAGACGTGCAGAAGGTTTGGGTGGGGAGGGAGAATGCCCACAGGACGGAGTGAGGTGGAGGGAGAAGTTGACATAAAATGAAGTTACAGCAGAGGCCTCAGCTGAGCCCATGGGGAGGTGGGAGCTGGGATGGCCCTTCTGAGGTGTCTCAAACTGAGGCAAGAAGGCTGGGTTTGGGCTGCCATGGAGAAGGGGTGTGACTTTGGATGAGGCTGCTCTCTTTAGTCAACGGCAAACCTCAGAGAGACACCCAGCTGTGAGCCATCAGTAGCCAACACCCCAGCAGCTGGGAGAATAGAAGTTTCTAGCAGTATACCATAGTATCCATTACAGGGCCTTGGAGAACAAGGGAGTTTAGGGTAAGGGGCCAATCAGACTGGGATGTCACTCGGCCAGTGGTCCCCAAATCTGGTTGTGTAACCGGGACCCCAGGGTGCTTTATACAAACACGGATTCCTGGTCTCCCTCCCTATCCTCTCATACCAGAGTCAGAATCTCTCAGTTGGGGCCCAGGAATCTGAATTCCACAAAGCTGCCAGGGAGATGCGATGTGCAAGCAGACCTGGGAGCCACAGCTCTTAAAAACCCTGAGCCCAAGGGCGATTGATGTCAGGGAGAGCCCTAATTCTGTGTAATGTTTGCTGTGTGGCTGCTTTGTGCCAGGCTCTGTGCTGGCGCTGGAACACCAAGGAACCAGGCTTGGCACTACCCTCGAGCAGCTCCCATCTTGTAGGGATTTGGGAAAGGTCCTGGAAGGGCTGCCGCTGCTGGCTCTTCACGGGTACCTGTTCTGTGGCTGCTGTGAAAGACATGACTTTGGGCAGCAGCAGTCTTAGGAGGCAGGAAACTAGGTTTGAATCCTAGACAGCTGTGTGTTTTGGGGCCAGTCCCTACCCTTCTTGGGACCTCAGTTTCCCCGCTGTCTAACGTGTGCAGCCCAGGTATGATGTTCTGAGCTCAGCCCCTCTCTCAGACACATGGGGAGTGGGCCTGAGAATGGCAGTGCCAACATGCCCGCTGCACAGAGGGCTGCATTTGCAGTGACCTTGAAGCCAGGAGCTGAAGTGCATCTCAGGCATCTGCCTGCCTCCTCTTCATTGTCACCTTCCGATCTTGCTGCCTGCCCCCTGGAGGTGCCCAGCTCTGCCCTCTTCTCTCTCCCGAATGTCCTGATGGCTTGATTTGTATCCCATATGGTCACGTGGAAAGGCCCCAGTGCAGTCCCAACCTCCAGGCCTCCCAGTCTGAGGGAGTCACTCAAATAAATGAGCCCTTCGTGGGTCCTGTCACTGCTGGGACCCACCGTGGGAATCAACACTTCCCCTTAACCCCTTCCTTTCTTCTTCCTCTACTCAGCCCTCCAGAGTTCAGGAAGCAGAGAAACGCGAGTTTGCATGTCAGCCCTCTGGCTTACTAATTGTAATTCCTTGGGCAAGTCAGTTAACCCTCCAGGTCCCTCACCTATAAAATGAGGACATATTGGCATGGGCTTCATAAGATTGTTGAGAGAATGCAGGTTACTCCAGAGTGATCCTACAGCTGGCTTGCTCCCTGGGGGCTTGGAGTGAGGGGTGGGAGGCGGGGAAGGAAGAGAGGTGGGCTCTGAGGAACAGTTTGCACCTGTGCCTTCACTCCCCCTGCCCTCACGGCCACCCCCAAATCTGCAATCCTGGAGGAAGAAGGAGGTCAGTGTAGGCCCTCAAATCCTAGGGCGTAGGACATTGGGCAGAATGCCAGAGTGGAGGACAGAGAACCCACTTGGGAATGTCGAACTGGAAAGGAAACAGCAGTGGAAAGGGCAGTGCTGCCCCAGGGCCTCGGAGAATTCCTTTAGTTCCACGTGAAGTGAGAGATGGACAGTCAGATCCAACTGCCTCTCCATCTTATCGAGCTGCCCAAAGCTGTCCCGGTTCTGCAGGGGTGAGACCATGTACCACCTGGCCGGCCCCCGACATCTGTGCCCTCAGAACTGGGGTACAGCTTCGAGAATCCGGGACCTTCCTCAGGATTCCAGAAGTCTCCTCTGCCCCTCCATCTAATGCTTGAATCCCTTCTATAGCAACCCCACCTCTGCCTGCACAGCTGCAGTGATGGGGAGTTCATTCCCACTGGGGTAGGGCCTTCCATCTTTGGACCACTCTCTTGTTGGAAAGTTCTGCCTCTGAGGGAGTTGAAATCTACTTCCTGGTGGCTTACCCCACTGGTCCTGGCCAATCCTCTGAGGCCCAGGTGCCACGCTGGTGTCCCTAGCCTCAGTGACAGCTCCTGGGATGTGCAGGCTGGGCGTCTTGCCTGGACTACCTATCTGTGTGTCCCCCTGCCATCCCCTCAGCCATTCCTTGGTTGGCAAGGAGCAGGGATGGAGCTCAGAAAGCCAGGGAGCAATTTTGTATTCTGCTTCCTTTAGTGCTCTCAGGTGTGATCTCTCTAATAACCCTCCTCTATTTTGGTGTCACAGGCGCACTTTGCATCTTGTTGATTTCCTATAGAGATTTGTATTCATCATCTTAACTGGATAATATCCCTGTTTTATTAATATCCAAGTATTTCTGTAAATATTGGTTTGGTCTCACGAGTCTGCTACAATTAGAGCAACAGGCACTTTGTCACAGGAAAGGAATGAGGTGCTGATGGCTAATTTAATTCCCCCACAGCTCACAGCTCGCTGTAACCTGGCTTCACTGACTGCCAGCAGAGCGGTGAGCTCCTTGGAAAATGGGAGACAAAGGAAAGACTGCTGACGGGAGGATCCAAAGGGGAGATGCTAGTGCATTATCCACGGAGGGGCTGGGGCCTTGTCCCCCCACCTCAGGCAGCCTCAGGTGCTGGCCTCCGGGGGTCCCAGATGCAGGGTGTGTGGACCCTCAGGACAGTCTCTGCTTGGCCAGGGCGAGTGGCCTTGAGCACAGGACTGTGGCGTTAGAGGCAGGGTCACCACTAGCTTGGGAATAAGGGAAGGCTTCTTGTAAAGGCGGTGTTTGGGGATGCGTGGGATCTCAAGGTCAAAGCTAATCGTATAAGTTTCCTGTTCTGCTGTAACAAATCATCGCAAACTTAGTGGCTTTAAATAGCACAAATTTATTATTTTTCAGTACTAGAGCTCAGAAGTTCAAAATCAGTCTCATCCAGCCACAATTACGGTGTCTACAGGCCTGGTTCCTTTTGGAGTCTCGAGGGGAGATGCTGTGACCTTGCCTTTTCCAGCATCTAGAGGCTGCCTGCGGTGCTTGGCGCTTGGCTGCATCCTTATCTTCAAACAAATCTCCCTCTGTCCCTGCTTCTCCTTGCACTCTGACCCTCCTATCTCCCTCTTTCCCCTATAAAGGCGCCTGTGGTTACATTGGGCCTCCCAGATAATCCAAGACGGTCTCTCCATCTCAACAGCCGTCACTTAATCCCAGCTGCAAAGTCCCCTTTGCCATGTAAGGTAATGCATTCCAGGGATGAGGGAGTGGACATCTTTTTGGTGGGGGACTATAATTCCGCCTGTCACACTTACGATTCTATGGACCTTCTAAAACTATGAAAGGCTGGCTGATGGGAAGAGAGAGTAGTGAGCCAGCGAGTCTTGGCTTCTATGACTCATCCATCCCTCCCCAGGCAGGTAGGTCCAGGGCACGTTCCTGCCCTGCAGTGTGGTTCTGGGAAATGGCCACTGAAGAGCAAGTGCGGGGCCAGGGAAGAGGGGACTGTGGCCTGCAGGCTCTTCCCTCCCCCTGTGAAGGACTGCCGTAATGGGGAGATGGTGGGGAGGGCTGCACAGGAGGGTGGAGATGCTGGGAGGGGCCTGCATGCCAGGTCCTGTCTGTTGCTGTCCGGCTCTGCCCGTTTGGGTCCCTCTTCCAAGCCGCCATGTGGGCTGGCTAGACACCCACAAGCAGGTGGGACTATCGTAAGGGCTTGATGTGAGTGGCTGAACAGAGTTCAGGTCAGAGGTCCCCACAGCCCTGTGCCAGGGTGAGAGGGCAGGGGACTGCCCTCAGGGAACCGCACCCGCCCTCAGGCCCCAGGGGAGCCCACAGAGAGCCACAACACTGTCCCGAGGGCCAAGCCCTGCATCGGCAGGCTGTGCTTCAGGCTGAGGTAGCGACCCAGCCACTCTGCATCTGCCTCGTTCCTGCAAGACTCGGCATGAATTCTTCTGGGCTCAGAATATTTCCCTCTGAGAGCCAGCTCAGAGTCAGCGACCAGGACTCCTGAACCCTCCACTGAGACCCATGAGACTGGTGGGGCCCCATCTGCGTCCCCCCCATGTCATGACACTGCCGCTGTGGCCTTTCCCTTGTTTTCCTGCTCTTGGTAAAACTTGGGAAGTGAGAAAATCCACAGATAAGTTGCTGGACAAGTGTCTGCCAAGTAGAGGGAAGATAGGGTTCCGTTGAGGAAGGCTCACCTGTGATGTGGGATATGGAAACAGGACAGGAAGCCCAAGCTTCTCTGTGGGATTCTGGTTTGGACCAGCGAGCAGCCAGATCACAAAGGACCCAAGTGTATTTGTTTCCTGGGGCTTCCATAACAAATTACCACAAACTGGGTGGCTTAAAGCAACAGAAATTCATTCTTTTACAGTTCTGGGGGCCAGAGGTTTGAAGTCAAGGTGTTAGCAGGGAGGGCCGTGCTCCCTCTAAAGGCTCTAGGAGAGAATCTCTCCATGCCTCTTCCAGCTCTGGTGGTTCCAGGGGTTCCTCGGCTTGTAGCTGCGTTACTCCGATCTCTGCCTCTGTCTTCCCATGGTTTTCTCCCTCACGTCTCTGTGTCCCTCTTCTTCTTACAAGGACACTTATTATTGTATTTAGGGTCCCAGAATGATCTCATCTCAAGATCCTTAAATTAAGAACATCTGCAAAAATACTTTTTCCAAATAAGGTCATATTTACAGATTCTGATAGTTAGGACTTCAACATACGTTTTGGGGGGGTCACCATTCAACCTGCTGCCTCTGCAGTGTGAACCTGCAGGTGTTACACACACATGCAGTTTTCAGATGGACACAGCTGCATACATATACCCACAGGTACTGCCCATGTGCAAGTATCAAGGATGTATAACAGTTCTCACACGTGTTCGTTTATACTTGCTCTTTTAAAAGCATTTCACTTAAATTAACTTCGATTATAGGTTATTAGGAGCTAAGTTATTTGTAGAAATCTGAAAACTCGATGGCTCCATTAATCAAAAGGAACAGTTTCTTCAATGAAAGCTCATCAGGTTTGGAAAGGTGGAAGAGTAATTACACAGCTGTTTCTACAGGAATTTAAAAGCATGCCCCAAATCTTTGAAAAACTTCAGAACTTACAGAGGGCCGCTTCAACAACTTTAAAATTCAAAACAGCAAAGAATGAGGCCAGGTAGAATTTCAAAACACTTGTTCTCCTGGAATCGCAAACATTGGCGGTGAAAGAATCCCCTCTCAAGCATCCGGACCAGATTCTACTTACACACCTCTGATGACAGGGAGCTCACTATCCACCAAAGCAGCCTCTCCATCCTTGGAAAGTTCTTTTTGGCTTTGGGCCAAAGTCTGCTTTCCTGAGCCATCTACCTGTTGTTCCCCCCTCTGCCACAGAAGTCCCCAGAACCAGGCGTCCTGTCTTCTACACAGTCCTTCATGTTTGAAGTCGGCCATCACTTCCTGCCATTGCTACTCTTCTGCAGGCTCATTTTTTAATTACCTTAAATTAATGGCAGTTCCTGGGGAGCTCCAGCCCCAGTAAAAGTGACCTGAATTATTCGAAGATTTGAGTGTTTCAAATACCTGTTTATTCTAATTAGCATTTAACAACAGTGGTGTCCTCTGCCGCTAATGAGCCACATTTTAACATGTTCCATATTTTAATGGATTTTACTTGAATGAACTGTTTAATCAAGTGAAGACACATTTCATGAATGAATAGAAGTAAATCTATAATTATATGCTTTAGTCAGGTAAGAGGAGTGACATTTCAGCACAGTCCGGG
Source organism: Rhinolophus hipposideros (assembly GCF_964194185.1). Classification (NCBI taxonomy): domain Eukaryota; kingdom Metazoa; phylum Chordata; class Mammalia; order Chiroptera; family Rhinolophidae; genus Rhinolophus; species Rhinolophus hipposideros. The sequence goes on along the minus strand of NC_138057.1, from coordinate 54,832,416 downwards.
GCTATATATAGCCAGAACATTTGAATGACAAAGTAGGTTACCTCAGCTTCCATAGGAGAGCTGGGAATTCTCTTTGCTCTCAAGTTCATTTTGTAACCTAATTAGAATTTTCAAAGAGTTGTATCGTGCGTGTGATGCAGACCTGGTTCTCCGGGTCTTTTCCTGGATCTCTGCCTTTCTGGATGATTCCTCAACTGGTGCGGTGGCCTCGTTAGGGAAGGTGTCTGGGGAACTGGTCACAGAAGTCGGGTGGCCTGGGGTCCCCATTACTACCCACAGCCTCCACTGTGCATTTCACTTGCTCCGTCAGAGCCTTCCCACCTGGGATGCGTGGTTAGAACCTAGTAACTTGTGATTGTGATAAGACTGCCTCTCTCTTCTCCCTTTCTTATTTTCTCTCTCTTGTGTCCTTTTCCCTCCTTTCCTTCTCTCCATTCTCCCTCTGACATGGTCAGGCTCTATTCCAGGTGCTGGGGCCCAGGTGCAGAAGGATCTAGGAATTAAAGATGAGATATAACTATTGGATGGGGCAGCAGAGGGCAGGGAAGGAGGATCATGAGAGGGTGGGAGTAGGTGAGTTGTGGTGGGGGTCAGGGGCTTTCTGGCAAGTTGGCAACCCAGTGTGAGCCTGGCAGTGCTGTTGCTTTTACCCCTAAAATTTGTGGTTCCCAACTTTAGCTGTATGTTTGAATCACCTAGAGAGCTCTAAAAATGCTAATGCTTGGGTGCTATCCCAGAGATTCTAATTGGCTTAGGATGTAGCCAGGGCATCATTAGTTTGTAAAAATCCCCTGGTGATTCTGATACGCAGCTTTCGGGGACTGCAGTCCCAGCCTACGCCTTGACTACAGCCCCATGAATGACCCCGAATCAGAATGTGCAGCTAAGTCGCTCACACATCCCTGACCATGGAAACTGTGGAAGACAACAAATGTTTCTTGTTGTAAGCCACTAAGTTTGGGGATAATTTGTTACACAGCCATAGATGACTCATACAGGTTATTAGTTGTCCCAGATGTATCCTCAAGTGAGTCACTTCTTGCTACCCTCAGCACCATGTCCTTATCCAGCCTCCAGAATCTCTCACCTGGATGATTTGGTTGCCCCTTCACTGGCCTTCCTGTTTCCCTCATGCTCCTGGCCTCTCAGTGATCCCACAGCAGCCTGAGTTGTTGTTGTAAAACACAGTGCTAATCGTGCCACCCCCTCCCTGGAACCTTCTAACAGCTTCCCCCTGTGCTTAGGCTCAAGGCCAGAATCTCTCTTGTGAATTAGGAGGCCCTCGTGGTCTGCCCCTGCCTCTTCTTCTTTCTCATCTCATGCCAACCACCTGCCCCCTCCCTGACCCATCCACTGCTGTCGCCTAGCACGGCTCTTCTTCAAGTTTCCCCACTGGCTCACTTCCCAGCAATGCTCCTCAGCCTGAAATCTTTCTCCCTGCTCTCACCCTGGCCTGCATTGGACTTCTCCATGACAGCGTCTCCCAGAAGCATGCACCTGAACTTGAGCACACTTGTCCTGCTAGGTACCAATGTGGTCATCTGACGAACGTTTCTCAACCCCACTTGAGAGAGACCCAGGACAGTGAATAGTTTTGCTGATCATCTGAGTCCCAGTACCACCTCACGTGGTGCCTGGAACAAAAGAAATGTCAATGTCAACGAATGAATGAATGAATGACTGGCAAGAACAAACAGGGCCCCATTCTGGAATGACCAGGCACTAGGTAGCTGTCCAGAAAGGGACTCAAGCTCAGTGTCCAGGCAGTGACTGGGCATGACATGGAATTCCAGCCACGGGCGTGAAGCAGGATGTCAGGCTGGGCCTGAGATCTGAGAAGTTTCTTTGCCAGGCAGACACATGGTGAACCCAGGACCCCTGAGCTCAGGCTCCTTACATTGCCTTGCTGGAGGACAGGGGCTGTCCAGGACTAACGTGAGGGATCTGTATGGGCAGGGAGTTTGTTGGCCTTACCAGGAGCCTGGCAGGACATGCAGATATGGTCCTGAGACCCTGAAGCAGGGATGGCGTGGGTGTAGAGAATGATCCACAGAGCAATTATTCAGAGTGGGGCATGTAATGCAGTTTTTTTCTAAGCCCAATCATTGGGTGATTTCCAGAGAGAAGGCATGTCCAGCCTCATCTGGGCAGCTGATATGTGTTTAGTGAAGAGAGTCAGGCTTCAGAGCAGGGAGGGGACCTTGCAAGTGGAGTGGCACGGTGGCCTGCTCAAGGTGGTTACAAGCCTCCCTGATGGAACAGGGTGGACCCACATTACACTTAAAATGGGTCAAATGGACTGAGTTATACTAAGCCAGAAAATTCTTCCAAATAGTCTGTTCCTTTCCCAATTCTGTTAGCTTCCCACCTTCTCCTCTCGTGTCCTTTTCCCCCTCCCACCTGCCCGCTCTCCCCCTACATCTCACAGGAGGGATAAAGACCAGCTGTGTGTGCCTGAGGCCTGGTGTGTGGATGGAAGCTGCGCGCTCAGCCAGTTGGAGGTGCAAGGCCATTGTGATGCTTTCATTGGAGTGACAAGTCCCTGTCACTCCTTCCCCCTGGAGCACCAGCTGGGAGGGAGGGGAGTTGTGTGCAGACCCACAGGACCTGCCATTCAGATGGTTGATCCGACCTGACAGTGTTTCCTCCCTGCTCACCCTGAGCAGGTCTGTCCCCATGGCTCTGGGCTTTCTTCCAAAGCCACTGATTCTGCCTGGCTCTTCACTTCTTTCAAAATGTTGGGCTTCCCTAGAATTTGAAGACTGAGTTCAATTGTTAAAATTCTTGGATTTGGACCTTCGATTCCCAAAGCTGCACCGGGGGCCTGAGGCGTCATTGGTGTCACCCCTTTGACCTTTACACTCCTCAACCTCCGTGTCCGCGACCTCCCTGAAGGGCCCTTGATTCCTGTTCCAGCCACACCTCTGCTCTGAGCCTGACCCACTCTGGCACTAGCCCTGATCAATGCAACCAGAACTGAACCCAGGATTCCAGGTCTGGTCTGAGGCAGACAGACCAGACGGTGGCCGTCCCCTCCTTCATTCTAGATGTGATACCTTTTTAAATGTGGTTCCCAGTCCAACTCACTCTTTGAGTAATTGTCTTACACAGTTAACACAGTCTGGTCTCTTTCACAAGGGGAAAAAATATCCAAGCCATTAAAAAGATTTTTTTCATGCCATAACCAATGGTTTGCTTAAACTTGATCCTGCTTCCGTTAGGACAATGGATCTCAAATTTGAGCGTACAAACTGGAGGGTGGGTTAAAACACAGACTACTGGGCGCCACTCCAGGATATCTGATTCTGTAGGTCTTGAGTGGGGCCCAAGAAATTGCATTTCTAACAAGTTCCCTGTGATGCTAGTGTTACTGGTCCAGGGGCCACACTTTGAGAACCACTGCTTTAGGAACATGCTTTCTGGTACGACTTCATATCCACAGTCCATACCAGTTATTGGGGGGGGAAAGTCAACAGCTCTTACCTCCACGCCCATGCCAGGTTATTTATTCCTGCGGCTCTGACCCACCTATTTCCTCTCTGTGGTGCCAAATGACTTATACTCTTTGTGGATTTGCTCCAGTGGCCAGGACCCGGGTTCCCTGTTCTGAAAGCAAGGAGAGTTTTTCTTTCGGTGACCTCAGCCCTGTGAGCTGACCCCAACGCCCTGGCCTTGAAGGACTCAGCCCCTCCTGATACCCCTTCTAGCCGCACTGGGGGCCCTGCTCGTGGTCTTCCTTGCTCTCCTGGCAGTCCTGGCCTTCTCTTCCAGGTGACGAGCAGTCTTCTTCTCTGTCCCCTCTCTGCTCATCAGTGCCTAGCTCTCCTCCTTCCTCCCAGGATGGCCAGGACCTTTCAGCAAATTGACTCTTGATGGCTCTCTCCCCAGGCCCAATATGGAGATTGGGCTCCCTGTGGGACCCCACACACTTAAGTATGTGTGTATGTGTGTGTATTTTACTTTCTTGGGAATTAAGGGTTGCTCCTTTCTCAGAACATATGTTTGCTTTTATAGTGAAGGTGAATAAAAACATAGGATTCACTTTGCAGCAATGCAGTTTACAGCAAACTGCCAACAGACATTGGCTCCATTGAACAAGACATACCTACAGTTCCAGAAAGGAAAAAAAAAAGATGAGTTTTTTTTTTGTGTGTGTTTTTTTTTTCCAGTTTACTTAGTAAATCTTTGATCAGTGCACTGAGTGATCCTTCTATCCATATGTGAAGGTGTAGGGTTTTTTTTTTCCATGTGAGGAAGATCAATTACGTTATTTCTTTTCCATGCTTTGGTTATTTTAAAATACCATTTACTACTACTTTCCTCCATTTGCTGTCCCTTAAAAAGTCCATTAGAATAAATATTCGAGCTGAGTACAGACTTCTTGCTGCTGAATTTATGGGCAGTGAGAAGCTGATTGCACCGACCATCTTCTCTGACCTGTTCTGGCTCATCAGGCTTCAGGAAGCGTCCGTATCTGGCAGGATCCAGAAAAGCCATCCTGCAAGCGTGCAGAGAGCCCTGGCCTGGGAGACACAACTCAGTTTCCTCATTGGTGAAATTAGGGGCAGAATGAGATGACCTCTAGTGTGTTTTGATTTTGTTTGTTTTGTGTTCTGACCACCTATAAGATATTTTATTTGCCGTAATTATATACAGCTTTCAAGCACACACTTATATGAAGATAGATACCCCAAACCAGTGCCCGCCTTGGTGCCTTGCCTCATGCCTGGAAATGATCCTTCCACCTTTTCGGCATTGTAAAGAACTTTAGAGTTTACAAAGCCATTCCACGTCTTCACAATTTTTGCTGGATCCTGAAACAACCTTGCGAGTTACATACTGTATTGCCCCCATTTTAGAGATGAAAAGACTGAGACTCGAGAGCTCAAGCAGTTTTCCTAAATTTGGGTCGCACGCAAGTAGAGAGCCAGGGCCTGACTGTACAGACCCAGCAGTGTGTGCATTGAGCTGTATTGCCTTCCACCAGGGGCAAGTTTGCACATTTTCTGTGTTTAATGATAATTGTGGTTGCACAACACCCTCATGACACAGAAAACAGATAAGGGGACTCCACCTGAATCTGGAAAGAATTGGAGGCAGCAGAAATAAACTTTAATGGCCAAGTCAACTTTTTCTCATACGACTTGTTTCCAATCTTCCATCAAAATAGAAGTAAAAACTAAGGATGGACAAGCTTCACCCTGACTGTGGTAGTTTCATTCTTTGTACAAAACATTTATCACGAAGTATTTCAAGCATTCAGAAAAGCACAGAATAACAAACACCCATGGGCTCGCTACCCAGAATTGATACATGTTCACCTTTTGCCGTACTTCTTTTAAAGAAATAAAGCACAGCACTTCCCATTGAAGCTCCTTTGTTCCCCTACCGTGGTGGTGGTTTCCCAGTGACCATCCTATGACATCCAGCGCCAGACTATTTAAAACATTCTGCTATGTACATTGGAACAAGTGCTTTTTATCATGGTGAAATAGACATAACATAAAATTGACCATTTTTAAGTGTGCAGTTCAGTGGCATTAAGTAAATTCATATTGTCCAACCATCACCACTCTCCATATCCAGGACTTTTTCATCATCCCAAACAGAAACTCCGTCCTCATTGAGCAGTAACTCTTCAGGGCTTCCTCCCACAGCCACTCCCCCTGGAGCCACTGCTCTACTTTCTGTCTCTATGAATTTGACTCCTCTAGGGATCTTACATAAGTAGAAACATACAATGGTCTTCCTTGGGCATCTGGCTTATTGCACTTAGCATGTCTTCAAGGTGCATGGTGTAGAATATCGAAATTTCCTTCTTTTTTAAGGATGAATAATATTCAGTTGTATGTACAAACCACAATTTGTTTATCCATTCATCCGTGGACGGACACTTGGGTTGCTTCCAGCTTTTGGCTACTGTGAATAAAGCTGCTGTGAGCATGGCTATGCAACTATCTCTCTGAGGACGTGCTTTCAATCCTTTCGGGTATATGCCCAGAAGTGGGATTGCTGGAGTGTGTAGTACTTGTATGTTTAACAGGGCACAAAGGTTTCAATATCTCCATATCCTCATCAGCACCTGCTGATTTCCGTTTGTTGATAATAGCCATCCTAGTAGGTGTGAACAAAAAGTGTTTTAAGGATCATCTTCTCTTAAAGAGGAGGAAACCGAAGCCCTGAGAGGGTAAGAGTCACACAGAGAGGCCAAGGTCACAGACAAGCCCGTGACAGAGCAGTAGCTGGAACCTGGGTCCCACGACCTCCCCCTGGTTCCTTCTACTAAAACACACACTCCAGTTTCCATTGCTTATGTCCGAGAGTGTACATCCATAACGATGGGCCCGATACAGACTTCATATTTATTTGGTTTGGCCCTTACTTTTTAAAATTCAAAATAGTATCAAGATTTTAGAATGTGGGGGATCTTATATTTTAAAAACCTAGGTTTCCTTGGGCAGCCGGTTAGCTCAGTTGGTTAGAATGTGGTGCTCTTAACAACAAGGTTGCCGGTTCAATCCCCACAGCGGCCTCTGTGAGCTGTGCTCTCCACAATTAGACTGGAACAACTACTTGACTTGGAGCTGATGGGTCCTGGAAAAACACACTTAGAATCAATTTTAAAAGTTTAAAAAAAAAGTCTAGGTTTTCAACTTCTCCCCGCAAAATCAGAAGGTCTGGTAACTCTGGACCACCATTCTGACATAGCATGATTGGAGCCAAACAACGACCGCCATTTTTAGATGAGACATGTGATCCCCAATTTTACCACAGTCCTCACCACTCTAATGTATCCCATACAGGCTCTTTCACTAGTGGTTGGTCCTGATAAACACCGGAGTTCCCAGCCCTCTAGTTGCTAAGCACATAGATGTTAGTCATTCTGTGTGTCAGCAGACATGTAGTTACGTTTGACGTCAAAGGCTGTTCCATAACCTCTTGCTCTAACTTCTACTCTGCGTTGTCTATCTGAATGTCTTGGCTAGTTCTTCACCCAAGAATTGAAGTAATATTGCAAATAAACATTGCAAAATATAAATACTGTCAAAACACATTTGAACAGTCTGATTTGGAGGTCAGGTAGTGCTGTGGAGAACCACCAGCATGGAAGTCCAGAGTCTTGGATGCTCGTCTGGATTCTTCCAGGAAAGTCCTGGTCAACTTTAATAAGCCCCTTCCGTGCCTAACTTCCTCAAGCCTGTGTGTCAAGTGCGGGATGGGTCTGGGGGATCTCCAAGGCCCCACGGGGTGCTCCGGTTTATGATGAAGATAAAAACCACTCCTTTCCTGTGTTGGCGGAGAAAATTGCCTTTCCCATTTGAGTCGCTTCCCCAGGACACTCTCTGAACTGGCGCTTCCTGTGGCCACCGGCATACCCACCCTCTGCTTTCTCTTTGCTGACAGGTGAGGAATGACCTGACTGGGGTTCTGTATGGTGAGGACATCGAGATTTCAGACACTGAGAGCTTCTCCAATGACCCTTGCACCAGTGTCAAGAAGCTGAAGGTAGGTGCAGCTGGTCATAGCCTGGAGTGCAGGCCGACGAGGACAGGCCTGGGGTTCCCCACATCCCTTGACTATGTAAAAGCCTCGATTTTGAGCTGTTTCATTTCATCCTTGGTTTCTCAGACATGGGGAGAAGCTCCCTGGAGCTGGCTTCCCTTGGCTTTCCTCTTGCTTGTTGTCCAGCACTGGCCAAAGGTTTGGGTGTCAGGTGCATGGCCATGGAGAGCTCACTCGGTGATTTCATATCTGTCAACCCAGCCTGCGGGCAAGCAGGGCACAAGGTAGCATCATCTCTGTTGTGAGGAGGCTCAGAGAGAGGGTCTATTGGGCCCCAAACCACAGCATGGCAGTACTGTGGTTGGAACTAAAGCCCAGGCCCCTGGCCCCCTCCAGGGCACTCACTCAGGAACAGAAAGAGCCAGCTAGAAGTCACCCAGGTATAAGTGGTCCCTCACTGTCATATGTCTGTTCATTAGGCAGACGTGCCAGACCCTCTCCTGGGCTCACAGACACCATTAGGCCTGCTCTTCTTCTCAGGTCACTTGTAGCTGGTGAGGAAGGGAAATACAGTTTAGAACTGTAGACGCTGGGAACAAGGGAGGAAGTGACTCACCCTGCTCTGGGAGAGGGTTCAGACAAAGCCCCAGAGAAGGGACGGCATTTGAGCCTGGCCATGGAGGATGAGCAGGGTGGGGACCTGTAGGAGCCCAGCAGGGAAGAGGGGTGAAGATCAGAAGACAGGACAGGTGTGCTCACCACTCTTCGGAATCGTACGATATTCTAGGAGGCTCGTGTATCAGGGATGAGGCCGGGGAGAGATGCTGGGGCTGGAAACCATTTGGAGCCAGTTTCCATGAGCCTTGAATGCCAAGCTAAGAAGTCTGGTCTCTCATCCTGAGAGCAGTGGGAGCTACTAGGGGTTTGTAAGAAGATACAGACATTGTTAAGCTGTCACCTTCTTCTTTCGCTCTCTTCCATTCCCTCATGCCCATGTTGAAAGTCATTGGTATAGAGGCTCCAGATGCCAACTACTGACGGGTCCCTTCTGTCTTGGGCGAGTCCCAGGTTACACTAGTCAGAGCAGGTGGCACTTCAGAGCTCTTCCAAAGCTCTCAGATGAGAGATGGGGAGACAGAGGCCCGGAGATGGAGAGCAAGGAAAGCAGAGCACCAGTTGTTTGTCACCGGCTTGGGAGCAGAAACACACCTGCATACGACATTGTAACCCTAAGAGCCCCTGCAGATGAGGAAACAGTAAGGAGGGAGGGCCTGCTGGCAGCCCAGGTAGCCGGTGCCCCATCTGCCCAAGCTCTTCCCCAGCAAGCTGGGTGGTCTGAGGGTTGAGTCAGGCTGTGTGGGGCCCAGAGGACCCAAAGGGGTGGAATGCCTGCTCTACAGGGAGCACCTGGGGTGGAGGGGTGGGGGGCCTGGTGCTGAGCGGACATTCTCCTGCCACATGTAGTGTCTCCCCAGGGTGGACACTTGAAATAGCTTCCTGTGCCTCAGAAGCCCTGCAGAGTTCTACAGGCTTTAAAATTTAAAGAGCCTTTGTGTGGGGAGCAGAAGCACTAGTTGAAAGTCTACAAGAAACTGGGGATGGAACTAGGTTCTCTGCTCATCGACCAACTCAAACAGAAGTAATGTTAACGATTATGAAACGAGCGACCTGTCTTTCCAGTGCATTGACCAAGGGCCAGGCCCCTGTGCAGAGCCCTTGACCTTCACTCGCTCAGTTAGTCCTCCCCAGAGCCCTTGCACAGACGGAATTTTTGTATCCCCGTTTCACAAATGGGGAATTGGAGGCTCAAAGAAGTTAAGGAGCTCACCCCAAGTCACCCAGCTGGAAAGCAGTAGATGGGAATTCCCACCTAGATCTGGGTGATACCAGGACCCAGCTTTCTCCCCTGTCCCACACAGCTGCAGTTTTGAGAAATGATTCCAGTGTCACATAAGCCTGGAAAACAGAGCCAAGGACAGCACGCTCAGTCTGTTGGCAAAGGGCTCCTTCAGCGTGGAGCACTCTTCTCCCAGAACCTACATGGCTCCTTCTCATCCCTCTTTGCTGAATGGTCCCCTTTTCCCAGACATTTCCCTTCCCTGAAGGCTTCATTTAAAATTCAATCCCTGTCCCTCCCAATGCCACTTCCTCTTTCTGCTAATTTCTTTTTCTATCTCATTGATGGACATCTGTATTATTTCCTGGGGCTGCTATAATGAAGTATCACAAACTGGACAACTTAAAACAATAGAAATTTATTCTCTCACATTCTGGAGGCTAGAAGTCCAAGGTCAAGATGTCGGCAAGGTCATGCTCTCTGGAAGACTCTGGAGCTCTTACATGCCTATGTCTTAGCTTCTGGTGTCACCAGCAATCTTTGGCAATCCTTGGCTTGCAATATCTGCCCCAAATGGCATTTTCCCCCTTTCTCTTCACACAGCCTTCTTATTAGGACACTAGTCACATTGGATTAAGAGCCTACCTTACTCTAGTATGATGTCATCTTAGCTAATTACATCTGCAATGACCCTGTTTTCAAATGATGTCACATTCTGATGTATTAGGGGTTAAGATTTCAACATATTTTGGGGGGAAACAATTCAACCCATAACATCTGACCTGCTATCCATTTTTACCTAGTTGTTTTATCATCTGTCTCCCCCCACTAGGGTGGAAGCTCTAGTAAGCAGCGGTTTCTGTCTGCCATGATCACTGTTTTATTCCCCATCACCTGGAACTAAATCTAATTTGCTCAAGAATTTTTTGAGTGTGTGTAAATAAAATACCAAGTCTGGAAAGACAAAGCCAACAGAGGATACAAGGATAAAATACTCAAGAACAAGGAAAACGAACTTCTGGAAAGCTCAGAGAAAAACCAAATCTCTGGTTTACTGTGGGATAAGATAGAGAAGGAGGTACAAAGGACAAGCAAGAAAACTAAACAGCAAATAGCAGAATTAAAATCTCCTTTGGGGGTATAAAGAGCAGAGTCAAGGCCAAGGAAAATAAAAATTGATAATATGGAAGACAAGCTTGAGATGCTTTCCCTGAATTCAGAGGAAATAGTCAAAAAGATCAATCTACTGTGAGGAAAGATAACAGGTATGGATGCTGAGAAGATCCCGAGGGAAAATCAGGACAAATGAAACAGCACCAAAATCAAAAACAAAATAGGCACCCCAGTATCAGCAAGCACACCTAGCCCCAGATGTTGGTTTCTAATACCACTTTCTGTGAAAAGGAGCCAGGGTCCCTTGGAGAAATGGCTGATTCTAGACAAGGTGATCCTGGAACATCCTGTAGTGCCAGAAAGTAAGGAAGTGCTCAACACAACACCACCACGCACTGATGGGGTGGGCCAGAGGAGTACAGAAGCCATCTGAAAGAGCACCCAATGGCCACACTGGGACATTTGAGCAATAAAATAAAAGTAGTATTGGATTATAACCGAAAGTATAAAATAGATGTCCGTGAGTCCATACTGAGATGAATAATTGAATAAATAAATAATAGAGAATAGACAAATCTCCTGTGCCGAAGAATTCCAGTGTATGTAAATATCTCACACTCAAAGAGATGGAACAGAACTACTTACTTGTTAAGTGACTTCCTTCCAAAGAGTACAGTGTGAAGGGCAGTGGCATTAGTTCTACAGTGGAAAGCCTGATAAACACTGCCTCAGCCAGGTGATCAAGGTCAACATCGATAGTGGTAAGTCCTGTTGATAGGATGTACCCTTGAAATGATGCGATAAGAAGGGTACTTTACCTTAGTAGGTCTTCCCCCAATCTAACCATGAGAAAAACATCAGGCAAATTCTAGTTGAAGGCTATTCTACAAAATACCTGACAAATACTCCCAAAACAGTCTAGGTTTTCAAAAATAAGGGATACCTAAGCCAAAAGGAGCCTATGGAGACATGACAACTAAATCTAACGTGGCATCCGGGATGAGATTCAAGAATAGATAAAGGACATTAGAGAAAACAACTAAGGAAGTCTGAATAAAGTATGGGCTTTAGCTAATAACGATGAATCAATATTGACTCATTAATTATAACAAATGTACCATACTAACATAAGATTTTAATAATAGAAAAACCTGAGTGAGGGACTTATGGGAACTCTTCATACTATCTTTGCGATTTTTCTGTAAATCTACAACTAGTCTCAAATAAGGATTTTGTTGTTTTAAATAGGAGACAAACTTAAGGGGGCCCAAGAGAGCAGTGCTAGGTGGACCACACAAAACTGCCAATCTTTGGAGTCAGACGCGCTACCGTTGCGCCACGAGGTCCTTAAAATTGCCAATCTTTAAGCATGCTGTAACTACAAAATCAACAATTTCATACGGAAATGTGCAGACAGTATGGGCAGACTAGCTGGCCTTTGCAGATTCCAGCAGAATTGGTATAAAGAGACTCATACTTTGACCCATTATGGCAAAAGTCTTGAAATGCAAACATAAAGGAGAAAATCTACAAGTATCTAAGACAGAAAAAAAGCAAATTTCCCACAAATACGCAAAAACTAGGCCACCTCGACTCCTCTGCAGCATTTTATCCTGGAGACAGTGGAACTGCGGGGAGATCTTTTCCTATGTGTGATGCACTAGTCATGTGCCCTTCTAGAAGTTAATCCTTGAAGTTCTACGTCAACCTTTCTAGAATGATGACAGACTCCACAGCTGAGGTCATAACAGCTGAGCAGGGACCACAGGAACCCATGGAAAGAGAACTAAGTCTAAATAATTGTTATAAAAATGTCTACAGATGTAAAAATTCATTTTGAAAGCAAACATACATATAATACAAAAATAGATACTGTAATAACAGTAATTGAGATATTATAAAAATCCAAATTCCATTAACAGAGCCAAAGGAGTAGAGGAGTAAAAATCAAAATGGGTGCTCCTGGTCTTACATAGCAGAGGGACTCCAAAGAGAGCATTTTGCTCATGAGTTTCATAATGAGAGAAATAATGAGCTAAAAAAGGCTTAGAATAACTTAATGGCAAATATACTATAATGCAAAAGGAAGCTTCCGAAACATGGAAGATAAAAGCAAAGAAAATCTAGTCCGTGTATTGAAAGACAGAAAGCAAATGTGAAAACCAGACAACAAAAACTGTAATTGCAAACCAAAATATAATCATCCTGACCATAAGTTCAAATAGGTCAAACTTCCTGTTAAAAGGCAAAGACTTTCAGATTGTACTGCGAGGAACCGTAGCTATTTACAGCAGCCAGAGCGACACAGGAAGTTCAAAGGTCAAAGGTTGGGCAAAGGTACAGTAGAAGAAGCAAATCAAAATGAAGCAAGAATCCCAGGGTTCATATTAGAGCAAAGAGAATTCAAGGTTCAGCTGTTAGGGAGAGTCATTTTCTATAGGTAAGAGTACAATTCACCATGAGAATAACACACTCATGGACCATCATTGCTCTAAATTACATCTCACTAAAATATATAAAGAAAAAGCCTGTTAAAAATACAAAGGGGAATTGACAGAAACACAAAAGTATTGTGAGCCGTCACATCTCTCTCTCTCATCTTGGACAGATCACCCAAGCGAAAGCAAGTAAGCAAGAACATAGAGGAACTGCATAATGAGATTAATCAGGCTGATTTAGCAGCTACGTATCAAAGTTCCTCTGAAGAAAGTCAGGAAACAAAACCATCTCTGTGTGATGAAGACCCCAGGCCTTCAGGCTCATTCTGAGCCTGTAATGGGGGGCTGTAGCATTAACTGTTGCCAGGCCAGGGGGAAGCCACCCTGTAGGGGATCACCCCCAGGTATTTCCTTGGTGCTGCCCTGAAGCACACCCCCCCACCATGGGGGAGAGCACCAGGCTCCAGATGGCCCCCTCTGTTCCCTTCCTTTGCTTTCTTGGTCTTCTCCAGAGCAGTCCCCAACCCATCATTCAGGGTTCAGATTACAGCAAAATCTCCCGATTTTATAAATCAACTGATTAGCAACTTTAATTCCATCTTACCATGTTAATTCCCCCTTGCCATGTCACATAGCACATTCGAAGGGTGCAGGGCTTAGGACATGGACATTTTGGGGGAGCCATCATTCTGCCTGTCACTGGAAGACCACAAAGAGGGGCCTTGAGGTGGACTATTCCCAGCTTTGCTCCATGAGAGAGTCGTAGTGGGAATTAAACCCCATCCCGGAGGCCAGGAGCCCTGCCGGTCTGCCTGAAACTGCCTGAAACTGGTTCATGCAAGCGTTCCGAGGGGGCACAAAGCTAGAATAAATATTGTGCATCTTCCCAGAGGCCACTTTTGCTCAGAGACTTGGGAAGAAAAAGCATTATTTTTATCTTAAGGTAAACATAGACATGTTATTGGAATGTTAAATGTACATGAATTTTTAAAATAAAATAATACACTTTAAAGAAATTCCATGCTTTGCCAGTGGGCTGCCATGAGCTATTCCCTCTTCACTTCCTTCCTTAACGGTGTGTATCTCCTGCTTCTCTGCCTTTAGGGACATTCTGGTGAGGGGAAAAAAACAAAAGACTAATTTTAGTTCAATGAAAGCAAGTGTTCCTTCCAGGTGCAGAATCAGTCTGGTAGAGCCAGGAGGGACTTTGGGAAACATCTAGGCTTACCCTCTCTGTCTTACCCCAGGTCTCACAGCCAGAGTGACCCCTTCCCCAGTGTCCGCTGCCCCAGGTCAGGCCACCTCCCAGCTCTCGTCTCAGCCAGGCTCTAATAGCTCAGTTACCTGGGGGCTCATAGCACCTTATCCCTTTGTACAACTGTTGTACAGGGTTTCATTTGATTTTTTTTTTAGCGGCTCAGTGGAGTAGATAGTGTAGTCTGTGGGGCTGGGCCCCTGAGCAACCAGAAAACTATTCACTGTGGGCCCAGAGAAGAAGCATAGGTGGCAGGAGTTGCCAGATAATCCAGAGGTCAGTGTCAAGGTCAACCTTGACTTCTAGCAGGACCTCATACTCCTTCCACAGGGAAGACAGGCCAGGGTGGCCTTTTGTTTTCTTGCTCTTCGGAATGCGCGCCAGCTATTTTGACATCTCAGAATTACATTTGCCTCTCAGGTCTTCTCATTTCAAAGTTGCAGGACTTTTCTCCATGAGTTGTTGCTGCAGACTGCATGCTGAGCTCCTGCAGCTCAGGCCTGGGTGGCTTTCTCAGCCCTGGAGGCACTACATAGGGGGCGTGGGCAAGCATTCAAGTTCTCAGGCCAGACCCACCTGGAGATAAGGCAAGCACCACCACTTTCTACCTGTGTGATCTGGTATGTTAGGTTTAACTGCCTAGAAATAGAGCCTGAGATTCTTGTGGAAGTGATTTACTGAGAGTGTGCTTAGAAGAAGGTGAGAGAAGCAGATGAGGCTAGAGGGAAGCTAGGGCAAAATGCTGTCTTGGGGGAGACCCAGTTAGCCTGGCCCCACGGGGTCTCTGGAGCACAGCCTGTCCTACAGCGCTAGTCCCACCTTTCAGCAAGGAGCTAACACTTTCTACATGTGCGAGTCTTTCCCTGGCTGCTGCAGGGTGTGGGCTCCCCTGCACCCTCCCCAACAAGGCCTCCGGGGGCCAGGAAGCTCCCCTTAGCTGAGGGCAGCTCCCCAGCAAAGGGTGTGAGTTGTTAGCAGACCACCCTCACCACAGCTGGCATGGGTGCACCAGCCCGTGCGACCAATGGTGTCTTCTGCATCTGGGAAAGCTTCTGAATTCTTTGGGCATCCGTTTACCAGTGAAACTTTTCAGCATGGGCATAATAATAGCACCTACTTCTAGGGTGGGACTGATATACCACTTAGCACAACACCTAGAAAGAGCTCAGGAATTGTCATTTATTTGGACTTTGCTAGGATCCCCTGCAAAATGGGGCTTACACGTTAGTTCTTTGAATTGAGTCATTTGTGTGTGTCCGTGTGATCTTCCTTTAAAGCTCCCAGAGACAAAGGTGTTCTAGGCAACAGATGAGATGGGCCCAGGAAAAAGGAAAGGAAATCCTCCTAGGGTTGGTCTGTGCACCTCTTCCTCGGGCCTCCCACCCAGCCCAGGGCTGTTTCCTTCCATTTTTGCCCCTTCCCTTATGGATGTGGCCTCTTAAGGGTATGAACATAAGTCTCCATTATGGTTTAGCCATCTGAGAAGAAGTTGTCGTTTGTCTGACCTCGGGTCATCTACTTTCACTCCAGGCGGCCCTCTGCAAAGTCAGGCATCCATGGAAGAGCCAGGACTTTTGAGATTCTGCCCTCTGCCATGTTCAAGGTTTTCTGCAACCTCACAGCTCTATCCTGTCAATCTCATCTTCAGTGCTGTTCATTGGTTTCTCCCCTACACACCTGCCCCATACTCCTTAAACTGTCCCCACGCCCTTTCAATCACAGAGGAGAGTGTGCTTATATATCCCTGGCAGGGAGGTGGAGGGCTTGGCCATAAGCAAGGGCCACTGCCAACACAAAATTTCTCTTTTCCATTCTCTGGACTTTCAAGAAAAGATACAAGTTATGCAACATTAAAAAGCATGATTCTGGAACTTCTGTGAGAGTTTGCACATGTTAAAAACTTATAAGATTCCCCAAATCCAAAACGTTTTCCTCTACCTCTTAATCTTCCAATAAATTGCTACTCCAAAAAGACTATCCAGGTATATCTGTGCTTTCAATCCTCTCAGGACTACTCCACGCCCCAGGGATGCACATTCTCCACTCTGAGAAGCACTTCAGGCTCTCTGTACTGCTCTCCAGGCCCCCACTAAGGCTCCCAGTCCACTCCCATCTCCCTTTGTCTTCTCCCTGATCCCGGGATTCCAGGCTCCAGCTGTACTGGGCCCTGGCTCGTCCTCTTCCCTCCCAGACTCGGCAGCATTTTGCCCTCTCTTACCGTCTAGAATCAGCGTGGGTTTGAATAGCTCCCCGCATCAGACACAACCTGGCTCTGGATAGATTCTTTCTGCAGGGCCGTCTGATGGTCAGGGGGACCAAGGGGAGAACCCTGGTTCTGGGGTGCTGTGCAAGCTTAGGGAAAGCCTTTAGCTTCTCTGGGAAGGGGTTGACTACATCAGTGATCCCTTGGGCCCCATACAATCCTAGAAGTCTGGGAACACTGGCCCAGTGGTCCATGCAACTTGGTTGTCAAGGCAACAGGGACACTAAATGGTCCACAAATGGCAGAACTGGTTATTTATCTGTCAGCAGGTGGTCAGGTGGTCAGCCATGAAGATGTGGGTCCCATGGTCCATTCAAGAAATGGACGTGGTGAGCCGAGTCAGTGCTTAGGCACTAGGCTAGCAGGACATTACTGCAGCGATGATACCAGCTACTGGATAAACAGTGTGGGCCAGGCTTTGTGTTTGGTGCTTCACACAGCATTCATTCACTTCATCATGCCGTCAATACCTGTTTATTGATGTATGTGCTATGCCCGCTGCTGAGAGATGGGGACCCAGAGATGAATCAAATTACCCTCAGTCTAGTGGGGAAGAAAGACAGCTGAGTGGACGTGTGCCATGATAGAGGGACATACAGAGCGCTCTGGGCCCACAGACGAACAAATGGCCACCAAGCCTGATGGGACAGAGATGACCTCTCAAAGTAGGGATGCCTGAGCTAAGGCATTAAGGGCGAGTAGCAACTATCCCGGCAGAATGAGTGGGCTGGGAGGGAAGGGCATTCTGGACGGATGAGCCTGCATAAAGAACGGGATGGAGTGAGAATACGCATGAATGAATGAACGAACAAATGAACAAATAGAGAACTGCACAGCGTTCATTCTCGCTGCCATGGAGAAGGAGTGAGGACTAGTGAGCAGTGGTTGAGACGTAGGCAGGCGTCTCCGCTGATACAGAATCTTGAATGCTCTACTAAGGAGCTCAGAGTTTGATTTGTCAAGTTCAGGGAGCCATGGAAAGATTTTACGTGATCACATTTGAATCTTAGAATGATCCCTCATCTGCTCTGTAGAGACTGGGGTGAGCGGGACAGAACTAAAGGTAGGGATCCAGGTGGGAGGCTGCTATGGTTCACCGAGTCAGGAAGGATGATGGCCAACCCCAGGGCAGTGGGGTCGGAGGGACGGGGATGATGTGGGAGCTATGAGCAGACAGAACCAACAGCCCCTGCCTGTGGCCTGGATGATGGAGAGGAGTGAATCTAAGATGACTGTCAAGTTTCCCAGCTGGGGGAATGGGAGGTTGGCGACACCATTGTCCACACAAGAGGAGGAACACAAGGCTCGTTGGGAAAGACGACGAGTTCAGCTTGGGACATGCTGAACTTGAGGCACCTGGGAGGATCTAAGCAGACGTATCCAGTGGGCAGCTGGAGAAAATTCTAGGCTTGGGGAGAGAGATTGTGGAGTCCACAACACGCAGAGGGGAGTTGTGGCTGGGGACATGAATGAGGTTGCCCAGGGAGAGTGATGAGGGCAGAACTGTGTGTATGGTTGGGATGGGATGGACAGAAAGATGAGGCACTGATTCTGAGCAGGAGTGACCAGGAGGTAGGAGGGAACCAGGAGAAAGCATTATGGAAGCCAACAGGTGGGGTTCCTTATCATGAATCCTGCAAGATAGCTAGGATTATTTCTCTTTCAGAGATGAGGAAATGGAAGTTCCAGGAGAGTAAGACCCACGGTCATACAGCTGGTCCATAGTGGAGCTGGGGTTTGAACTGAGGTCTCTGACTGCAAAATCTAATAAGTGGTTTCTACTCTATTATGTTTAACAACACAGGGCTTGGCACAAAGTAGATGTTCCATAAATGTTGGATGGATGGATGGATGGATGGATGGATGGATGGATGCTCTTAGCAGCAAGAAATGCTGAAAGATGTCAACAACCTAGCTGAAAGACCCTGGAGTGTGCCTGGGAGCATGTCCACAGAACAGAAGTAGCTTACAACTTTTTACAGCTTTGCAGACATGGGGGTGACAAAGGCTTGCCTTGCTTCAACTGCTCTGTTAATGATCTTTTAAAGTCCTTTCAGAGCAAGGTTTATTTTTTTTTCTTCTTTCCATTCTTGCTTGCAAACGAAGGATGATTTTAGACTCCAAGCCTTTTTTATTTTGCTCAAGTACATGATGAGTAAAATGGCCTCCCAGTCAGCACTTTCCAATTTTGAAAGATGCTAAAAACTGATCTTTAAAAGCATGTTTCTCTTTTTTATGCATCAAAGGGCCCCGAGGCCTGTTGGAGAGGACAGGATGAACGGAGGGAAGGCAGCACCACCTGCAAGGCTAAGCCTTACTGCAGAGGGCAGGAAGTGACGGGGACGGGGGGACAGGGTGCAGGCCGGGGCCTAGCTGGGTGGCTGCCCAGCACTTCCTCCTCCAGTCTGTTCTCTATGAGGTAGGGCCCAGCCTGGATCCCGACCCCCTAGAAAGCTAGCTACCAAGGGCCCCTACCCTGACTGGGGCGGGAGCCTCAGACAGACACTGAATAAGTGTTTGTTGAATGAATAAATGAGTCACAGGAGCAGCCGTAAACATGTACCTATTAACCACATTGAGATAATAAGGTACTGAATAACCATTTATGGAACTTTTGGATATAGATTTTCCCTTGAAATAAAGATGGGCCGGGGGGAAGGTTATAAAATATTAATACTAGCTACCACTTACTGGGCAGCCACTATATGCCAGAAACTGAGTTAAGCGCTTTATAAGGATTATCTCATCTAGTGTCCCAGCCACCCAGTAAGGTAGGTATCACCATTGTTCCCAGTTTGCAGATGAAGAAATTAAGGCTATGAGGGGAAAAGGAGCTGCCTGAGGCCACCCTTCTTGTTAGAGCTGAGATTTGAACAAAACTCAGAACTGAAAGAGACTCTGAAACTTAATTGGGAAGGTATGTGGGCTCCAGGAAGGTAGAAAAGTCTAGAATAAGGTGAGGGTTGGCTGGATCTCGTTTCTGCAGACACCATCCTGGGAACCTAGGAAGCTCCCTTCTCGCCTCTGGCCTCAGTTCCCCTACATGTAGAGTGAGGAAGATTAGACACTGTGCGCCTGGCAGAGTTCACTGCCCTTGGAGGAGAGGAAGCGAGAGGCCCCTTAGAGCTATCGGCTTTAGCATCCAGCCTGTGCAGACTTGTGCCACAGCTTGTGCTTGAGACCAGGGAGGGCTGGCAGCAGGAGCCAAGGGAAAGCTGGCCCCAGAGAGGGCCATGGAATCCAGGCTGGGCTGGGCTGGGGGTGAGGGGTTGCCCTGCCTGCTGCTCAGGCAGAGCTCTTGGCTGGGGAGCCTGGGGCGCACGAATGTTCTCTACCCGCTGGAATGTGCCGATCATCCATTCACCTTCACATGCATGTTCTTCTGTCCACAGGGCAATGATGTGAGAATCATCCTTGGCCAGTTTGACCAGCATATGGCAGCAAAAGTGTTCTGTTGTGTAAGTAAAACTTTGATCCTCTCATTTGTGTCTTTGGGGAAGTTCACGAAGCTTTTTCTCGGACTCATTCTCACCGGCTGGTCTGTGAGTGGGGTCCCAGGACTGGAGTTGGGGTTGTTGGATGCACAAGAGCTTTTCTCGCTGCTCTTTCTTCTTTACAGGAAGCTAAAGCCTCAGGGCTCAAAACTATGCAGTCGTAGAGGGAACCAGGGACCTCAATTTACCAAATCCACTGTCTAACCTGTTGTCTAAGCCCTGTCTGCTAATTCCAAGTCCCCTCGTCTCAGCCATGCTTGATGGAGGCTTGCTATATGCACTGCACAGAAGGGGACAGCAGATACCCGGGCAAGACTGAGGTGCCTCAGACCCCTCCCTGCCCTGTAAGCAGGGCTGTAGAACAGCTGTCAAGTATTCAGTGTCTACCCCTGAATCCTTTGCAATTGTCTGGTGTGTGACAGGTGACAAAGTACTTTTTTTAATACCTTATTTAATCTTTTCAATAACCATGTGAAGCAACTATCATTATCCCATTTTACAGATGAGGAAATAGAACACCCAGAGAGGTAAAGGGGCTTTCCAAAAGCCCTCAGGTAATCCATGGCAGAGCCAAGGTTTCATTCCCGTTCTCTTGATTCTCAATCTAATTCTATTTTTTCATATGATGTATACGTATACGTAGGTATAAGAGTTCTAACACAGGAACTAAGGCTCCGTTTTGGTTCCCTGGCTCCGCTCTTCCACCCTGGGTCAGGAGAAATGTCAACAGAATGAGAACCCGGTTATGTGAGTCTTCGCCTATCCAATAAGCTCTTGCTCTTAAACTGAGGTTATTCGGGGTGTAGTCTCAGGTGATGGGCCACAGGCCTCTGTTTTCTTTGAACTTTTGTCAGTAACTTGTATGAAATTATTAAAAGTAGGCTGGTAGGAATTTTAGGAGTTTAATATATGTTGGATGGCAGAGTCAGGGTACAAAGAACCTTAACAGGCTGTAATGTTTGATTAAATCCAAGAAGAGTAAATCTAATAGTCCTAACAGAAG
Source organism: Rhinolophus hipposideros (assembly GCF_964194185.1). Taxonomy (NCBI): domain Eukaryota; kingdom Metazoa; phylum Chordata; class Mammalia; order Chiroptera; family Rhinolophidae; genus Rhinolophus; species Rhinolophus hipposideros. The sequence goes on along the minus strand of NC_138057.1, from coordinate 54,811,510 downwards.
TTTATATTAGAACAAATCCAGTTTATATTAGAACAAATCCAGCCGCCTAGTTGAAGGTCACAGAGGCACAGCTGTGTGTTGTGTGTTGAGAGCAAAAGAGACGTTGGGGTCTTGGTTGACTTCAAGGTTACTGAGTCACCTGTGTGAGCACAGCTGCCAGGGAGCTGAGGTGACCTCAGGCTGCATGTTCGTACCCGGGGTGGGTAGCCCTTCTGCTCTCTGCCTGGGGTGTCCTGCTCTGCTCCTGGTTCATCATTTCCGGAGAGATGCAGGAACTGAATCAGGAGAGGGCAGTGACGGCAAGCCACCGTCGCACAAGGTATTTCATCCTGAAGGCCCAGGAGCAGTAAAAACGGCCTGATCATCTCTCAATTTACCAGGGAGAACCGAGAAGCTATAAGGCTGACATTTCAGGAGATCCTGGGTGGAGGTGGGAGCTCAGGAATCTGTCTGCTTGAGCTTGAGCCCCTGCCCACTGCTTACTTGCCGAATTTGGGCTTGTTGACACTTTCTGAGCCTCAGTTTCCTCATCTGTAAAGTGGGGATGATAATAATACCTGTCTCATAGGATTGTTGTGAAGATTAAATGAGCAAAAACACTTTGTACAGTGTCTGATGTACAGGGAGCCTTCAGTAAATGTCAGTGATCTTTTTTTGGTTTGTTCATGGAAGGTCTCAGTTGTCTGGAGATGGAATGGACCACCACTGGGCTGACGAGTTTACTAGCTGATGGACTTTACAAGGTTGTATTAAGCACCCTGTGTATCAGTTAAGGGTAACAGCTGGTCTCTCCATATAAAAAATCTAAGAAGGAACATGAGAAAAATTGACAAAATGGAGCAAATTGATTTAATGCATTTTACTTCAACACTCATATGCCCTTGCACATTACTATCTAAGGTCAAGAAATGGCCCATTTCTTAAAGGGCTCCAACTTGGAGGACATGATCTCTTTGGGGGAAGAAGCTGGGTTCCTCCCTCCCCCTACCCACCATTTCCCCAAGGCCTTTCAAGCAGCTGGCACATGGCGGGTAATAACTCCAGGAAAAATAAATTAATAAAAATGATCCATAACGAAGCCACACCGGGTACTGGCCACCTCCTGTTTGCAAGAATGCAGGCAAACCTTGTGTTCTGATTCAAGCCAAACCCAAGCTGAGGCATGCCTGTGATTTCCCTCCGTGCCATGCGCTGGGGTGATTTTTGAGTGGCATCTCCAGTCATGGTTTCTACTTCAGAACAGATGGTGTGGCTGAGTTCCTCTCAACCCAAAGCCCGGCTGCCTGCCTTCCACACGGCATGGGACACCATCCTACCTTATCATCCCACTTCACTTCTTCCTCCTGTTGGATTGTGGTATTTTGAGATGATTCTTCTCTTAGAGTCTTTGCTGTCTGCTTTGTTCATGGAGGAGATTCTCAGAGGTCCGGGTTGGGTATTGATTCCATATGTCAGACCCTCAGATGGATCTGCCCTCCAGGACTTTCAGTCTTAGCTGGTTAGGAAGTTCTTCTGGCAGGTCTGGAAGGTCCTAAGGAGTCTGTTCACGGTCACCTCGCTGGATCAAGACTCAGGCATGTGACGGAGGCAGGACCCCTCAGAGCAGAGACCCACGGAGAGAGCCTTCCTGCCTGTGCGTGTCAGAGCACAAACTGGCTTGGAAACATCTGTGTTCCTGCCATCCAAATGCCGCAGTGCAAACTTTGCCGCATGTTGCTGTGTTCTTGAGATTGGAACTGCCACCCAGTGGGAGAGCAGACTCCAGCAAATGCAAGGCCTATTTATAGTCCGGTGGCAAAATGTTCATTTTGGCTCCAGCACGGTATGAGCATGGCTTGCTGCTTTTGTCTTCTCCACCCTCCTCAGCGGTCTAGTCTAAATTCTCCAGCTCTTTGACCTGGGTTCTGGTTTTAGCTCTGCCAGCTGTGTGACCTCAGGCAGGTCACTTTACATCTCTGGTTCCCTTGCTGCCTCACCTCTCAAATGGAAGCAATGCTCCCTGCCCCGTCTGCCTCATGGGGTTATCGAGAGGCTTACAGAAGGCCACCAATGGAAGGTCGTCATCCCAACTGTTAACTGCTTTACTGATGGGAGTGTTTCTTGCTATACTGTTGTGAACTATAATATAAAAGGTCAATGTCCTTCTTGCATGGGGAGGGGAAGAGGCAAAACAGAACTTCATAAAGAGAGAAAATGGAATTTAAAAAAAAATGTTCACGTCGTGGTTCCCTGTCTACAGCTAATAAGAACCAGAGCGATTCATGGGACTGAAGAAGCTGAGCTTAGGACAACCCACTACCATGTGGCAGGGCTCGTTTGGAGGCCAAAGGTCCTGAGACCACATTCCTATGAGAGGCAGAGAAATGACAACCAAGGTGGCCAAATAAACGGGAAATGTGTTCATTCAGTCACTTCACAACCATTGATTGGGTGCCCTCTGTACACCTGGCACTCTGCTCTAAGGATCCTGGGAAGAGCCGACACCACCCTCCAGGAACTCCCAATCTGGCAAAGTTGACAGCCAAGCATGCCAGCAGCTACATGGAGCCCACGTGTCTAACAACCTCCGTTCTTTCGAATATGGCAATTCTGGAATGGATGCCCAGAAGCTTCTCTGCGGTTGCTTTAGACAGTAGATGATATATTTAAGCCCAGTCGACCCTCCCTTGCAGGAGAACCTTTTAGACCCTCATTCAATACCTGTTTGCTTTTCCTCTCCACTTATGTTGAACAATCCAGGATCCCTGGTTTCCAAGCCCATATCAGTCTAAAAGCAACAAATTCAGAATGAGGAGCGGGATTAGATGACCCTAAAACATGACTGCCTAGACCTGACAGCTAGAAAGGAGACAAAGCCATAAGAAGTGGATCTAACGCTCCAAGTACAGCAGTCTGGGGCCATTTGGCGGGCCAGTCTCCTCCACGCCCAAGAGTATCACTGTGCATGACCCATAATGGTGACTGATGTTCAGAATGAAACTGTGCGTGACCCAAAGAAGGGGGCAATAAGGAGCAGCTGAAGTGTTCTTGAATGTAGTGTCGGGCGGGCGTGGTATCCATATTATTTCATTTCATTCTTACGCCAACCCAGTGAAATAGGCTTTGCTTTCTACGGTCTCTAGATGAGAAATGCAAGGCCCAAGGGGTTGTGTGCTCATTACCCAGCTGGTGTGTGGCAGAGAATCTAGGGCTGCTTGACTGTCATCTTTTTTTCCCCTCAGAAGATCAGTAGACACGTTTTTATCTTCATCAAAATTGACTCCTGTTCTAAACAAAATGTGTTGTCATCTCAATGGACTGAGCTTCTGTTTTTTGGACAATTCATTCACAAGGAACAGCTCCTAATGGGACAGTAGCAGGTCAAAGAGCTGTCCCAGCCATTCCCTGAGGCTCGGCTCCTGGCTCCCTGCTCAGAGCTTCCTCTAAATTATCACATGGTCTCTGTCCTCAGAGAGTAATGCAAATCTGCCTTTGTGTCTGACCAGAAGACCTCCTCAGGTCCTCACTCTGTATCTGTTGACCCTTATTTAACATACTTTCCTAATAAATAGGGCTATCTTCTTGCCTCAACCTTTTAAGATTGAAAAAGACTTCCAAAAAGTTTTGTTTTCGTTTCTTTTGCTAAGAATAGAGGGGAATTTCAAAAGATGGACCTTGAATCTACGACTTAGAAGCTTCGTTCCGGACCCAGTTTTGAGGGAACACGACATTCCTACAAAGTGAGATTTTCTGAGTGCATCTAGGCTATCACAAAGCATGCTTTTCCTGATATCGAACCAGCACAATTAGAGCTAAAGCCAAACAGAGGTGCAGTAGAACAGTCTGATGATGTTTTGTTTAAATGGGAGGCAGGCAGTGTGGTTTTGCAGCATGAGAGTCAGCAGACCTAGGTTCCAGCCTGACTTTTCTCCCTGGCTGTGTAACCTTAGAAAAGTGACTTTCCCTCACTGCTTTTTAGTTTCCTCATCTCTAAAATGAGGATAATAAACTCTGCCCTGACCACCTCACAGGATCAGCATGAATGACAATCAAATAAGATTCATGTCAGACATACAGATGTAAGAGACATTTTTTAGGATGTGAATTTATGTACACCATATTTTGGTAAAGATTCAGAGAGACTGGTCACTTTGCCAAGTGGCATCTTATATAAACTACATACTTAGATGAAATTTTCTTGCCTCCTTGCAGAATTGCTTTCCCTGGGTTGTGTTTTAAAATTATGATCTCAGCTTTTAGTAAAGATCTATACAAAAATAGCCTTATGAAATCTGTCTGTTGTAGGGATGCTGTTGATACCATGCTGGCTACTTTGACATATGACAGTGTCCTCCACATGACAGTGTCCTCCTTTTATTATTATTTTTTTTGGTAGGGTTAAAGCCTAGAAAACATTTTGTTTCCTTGAAGAACTGGTCTGTTTTCTCTTATGGATAATGAGAGCTATGTAAATAATCTTGTTGCCCTTTTCTCTTGCGCTGCCAGGAAGTTCATGATGAAATATACAGCCTATTATGTATAGTGTTGGAAACTTTGGTTGACTTCTCTATGTTTTGTTCCCTTTACCTCTAGTAAACATATTATAATGTATATTTACCCAGGCCCTTATGTCTTAATGTTTATTATTTTGTTATACAAGTCTCCCATAAACCCCCTTGGATCCCTTGAGAGATAACAAGGAGGGCACCAAGCAAGTAATAGAAAAATTAATAAAGCCTCTGGTAAGAGGAAGCCTGAGTCCTTCTTCCCCCCCGCCCCCCCCCACACACACATGCACACACTTTTCTCACAGGGCACAAAACCTTGAACAAATGTTTGACTCTTGGTTCCTTCATGGTCAACCCCTCTGTTGCAGGCATATGAGCAGAACATGTATGGTAGCAAATACCAGTGGATCATTCCAGGCTGGTATGAGCCTTCCTGGTGGGAGCAGGTGCATATAGAAGCCAACTCATCCCGTTGTCTCCGGAAGAATCTGCTTTCTGCCATGGAGGGCTACATTGGTGTGGACTTTGAACCCCTGAGCTCCAAGCAGATCAAGACCATCTCAGGAAAGGTTAGTACCTTGGTCTGTCTATCTCAGCCTCCAGGCCCATCTTCTTTCAGCATCCTATCTGATTATGTTGGCAAAAAGTTCCCAGATCTTGTTCTGGCTTTTGCTGTGGGTCTTTGAGCAAATCACTTGACCTCTCTGAGCTTCACTTATCCATTAAATTGGGATAGCCAACACTCTAGGAAATGCCCCTCTAGGAAACTGTGGGAATCAAATGAGGTAAGGGTGTTTTGTAAGCTCATAACACAGTGAATATATAAGTGGTACAGTCATGACTTTTATAGTACCAACTATAAGCATTGCCTCTCAGGCTCTACTATGGTTTCATCCTGTAACCCTCAGACCTGGAATGTCATTTCTGTCTCACTGATGCTCCTGTCAACCCGGAGAAGAAAGGCCCCCTCAAGCAGACTTGGGGAAACATGTGCTATAGACCAGCCAGACTAGTTTGAACCCTAGTTTTGCCATTTACCAGCTGTGGGACCTTGAGCTTCAGTTCTCCAAGCCATTGTTTCCTCGTTTGTATAATCGTGGTAAAAATACCCTCCTCTGGGGTTAAAAGGAGGACTGAAGGCTACCACGGCACCTGGTACCTCAGTACTGTCACAGCTGGGAGGAGGACCTAGGCGGGATGTTTAAGTCCTTGGGGTCACCACGTGTTCTCACTAGGGGTTACTAACCCCTGCCCTGCTTATCTGGTAGGGCTGTGAGAGAGCCACGCAATGTGGCATATGGAAAAGTATTTCAAAAGTACATACACTGTTCTCTCTCAGTGTGAGTGTTAGCAAGAATCAGGTGATGGCAGCCCGGCTGACGATGGCACATCCATTTCTCAATTTTAACTACCAGCCCAAATTCAGTACAGCGGTGCACATACTTCTATTCTGTCTTCTCAGAGCTCAGATTGTTCAATTCTTCACTCAACTCCAGCGTTCTTACAGACCCAATTTCCTTTAAAGAACAAACTTTATGTAAAGTAAAATATATATATGCATTATTTTTATCCGTTATTTAATCTCAATTGGAGCCAACTCAACAAGAATGATGTATTGATTTTTCAAAAAGTGGCAAATCATTAGGACACATTTTGTAAACAACTCTTTAGACCATGCTGGCATCTGAGAGAACCTAGAAAAACACTGGTTAGAAAAGGTTGAAAGAAATATTTTTATACCAAAATCAATGAGTATATGAAAAGGTTTTGAGATGCTGAATAATGAGTAGAAACAACTCATTGTATTTCAGTAAGTGTTATGATTAGAAGTGTCAAAGTTTGCAGTTTATTAGAAGATCCTTGGTCCAGGGATACCCAATACTTTAATCTAAAAATAGCATAAAATTTTAGGAAAACACAAAAACTAAGGGAAAAAATTTCATGCAAGAAGACAGTATAATAATTAAACAGAGAGACTTATAGAAGACCAAAGACATGAATGATTACATAAGAGACCTGTGAAGCTAAGTGGGGATGAGGGCGATGAGATCCAGGAGAAGGACCTCAAATGTCATTCTAAGGAGTATGGATGTGACCCAGGGCGGGCAAGTCATGCACGGATGTGAGCCGTGCACAGGAATGCTTTTTGGGAAGATCATTTTTTGCAGTATTTTTTGGAAGAAACATTTTCACTTTATAACAACACAATCTCCTAGGTCACTGACTTTCATTTTTAATTTTTGATTTTTTTGCCGGTGGGGGGGGCTAGGGAGGAGGTAGAGCTAACCCCTATTGTTGTGCCCATGAATGGGACACCTTGTGCTATTCCTGGAGCTGTACCCCACAGCGTGGGTGACCTCCTCGTGGGCCTCCCAGGATGCCGCAACGCCATCGGAGCAGAGGCAGGCTCCAGGCTCGAGCAGCTTCCAACATTTCAGCAGACGGGTCCCCGTCCCCACAGTCTTTGAGGGAAGAGGCAGCCTCTCTTACATTACCCCATCTCTTCCATGTTGTAAGACGATGGAAGCTACCCAGGGACATCTGTAGCCTTTTTGCCTCTGGCACTCAGAGGGCCTCAGGTATCTCCTAGAGATCATTTAGACCAGACGCCTCTCAGACTCGCAGGTCCTACCAGTAGCACAGGACTCACTACTTCTCACTTACTTACCTCCACTGATCGCCCTGGGCCCACATAGGCCCTGTGGGTAGTGACCTTGTCCACACTAAACAACCCATCCCTCCAGTTGTAACTCGCAGGCCCACCGCTGGGACTGAGGGCAAAGTCTAAGGGGGTGCCACAAACCTCAGTCATCAAGATGAAAAAATATTTTCATGCAATATTTTTAATATTCAAAATTAATGCAAAACAAGTCCATGATGAACAAAATATCAACATTTTAAATAAAAACAAGGTCGCCAGGACTGGGATTAGGGTGAGCAAGGTGACGTGAGTCACACAATTACAGGATCAGATCTTGTCTTTATTTAACGTTTTGATATTTCATTAAGCATGGATTTTTTTCACATTAGTTTTGATTTATTCAAGTACTATTAATATGGATTACTGAGGGATGTGGCCCCTTCTTAAATTCTGTACTGGAAGAGAACACCTCGCTCGCCTGCCCCTGGTCCTAACCCTGCACAGGTTGTATCTCTCAAGCCCCTTCCCATGCTGGGCCCATCCTCCACACATGATCTTGTTGAATGCTGTCTCCCCAGGGTGTAGGGCCCAGTTAATAAAGCATTCATATTTGTGGTCTGACCACAAGCCAACTTCCCCAGTCAGACTTCAAAAGTCTATGGCCAAAGGAAGTTCTAGAGAGTTGAGAAATGTTTCTTGAATTTGAATTTGCACTTTACATGACTGCTGGAGACCGTGTTCAGCATGGCACAGGCTGCTGGGTTGATGCCTGCATTTGGGGGTCCATCAGAGTCCATGAAGACAAGTAAACACTCATAGAGCCATCCCAAGTCAACGGGCTCATGCCATCCTCACTATTTACATGTAGGGAAGCTAAAGGCACCCCCAAGATCCCTTTAGTGGGTTGAATAATGACCCCTAAAAAGATATGTCCACATCCTAACTCTTGGAACCTGTGAATATGACTTTATTTGGAAAAAGGGTCTTCACAGATGTAATTAAGCATCTTGAGATGAGATTATCTTTGATTACCTGGGTAGGTCCTAAGTCCAATGACAAGTGTTGTTATAAGAGAAAGTCAGAGGGAGACTTACCACATGGATAAGGTCATGTGAAGACAAAGGCAGAGATTGAAGTGATGGCATCTCCAAGACAATAAGTGCCAAGGATGGCTGGCAGCCACCAGGAGCTAGGAGAGAGGCATGGGATGGATTCTCCCTCAGAGCCTCAAAAGGGAACCAACCCTGCCAGCACCTTAGTTTTGGACTTCTGGTCTCCAGAACTGTGAGAGAGTAGATTTCTCCCATTCCAAGTACTAACCAGGCCTGACCCTGCTTAGCTTCTGAGATCGGGTGCCTTCAGGGTGGTATGGCCGTAGACAGTTTCTGTTGTTTTAAGCCACCTGGTTTATGGAAATTTGTAATGGCAGCTCCAGGAAACTGGTAGTCACCCAGAAGGTCAGGAAGAGACCCAGGACTTGAAGCCAGGACTGCCAATTCCCCACTCAGTGCCCCTTCCCTTCTACCATGCTGTCCCTCTAGACTTGAGACAAGCTTAGGAACAGAATGCATCCACATCAGCCCTTTTGTGACATCTCAGCAGGCCCCCGTTAGTAAGTGGCATAACAGGGCCCACGGTTCTGGTAATCAGGAGATCTGCACAAATTTGTTCATCCCCACCAATTAATCTGCCACCTCAGCTATTCACTCTACCTCCCTGGGCCTCAGTTTCCTCAACTGAAAATGAGAGATTTGGGCGATATAATGCCTAAGGTCCTTTCACAGCTAAGTTCTCAGACTCTGTGTAAGTGTGGTATTGGGTTATTACAGCAAGTTATATGACATGATTATAATGGTAAACCCTGGAATCTCCAGGATGAAGGTGACTCCTGAGAGAGAAAGTCGCAGAATCAGGAGGAAACAGTCTTCCTCTTGGAATGCATTCTCCAAGGTTCCCTTTTCCATATGCCTCTCTCCAGCATCAAGCCATCCCCAGCTTGCTCATTGGCACCCAGGAGATTTCTGGTAGGAGGAATAACAAGGTCATGATCTTCCTCCAGAGTCCATTCATCAGTCCCTTCCCAGTGGAATTCCTAATGATGTAACAAGCACAGACCTTCAGGCTTCCCCAAGCACGCACAGAGCTCAATCTTCTGGAACCTCCCAAAGACGGCCTCTGAGCCACTGAGGTTCCCCATCACCACTCTATTCCCAAAGAGACTGTGTGGCATTGGTGATTTCTAGTGTCAGCTTTCACTTTTCCAAGTCACTGTTAGGGTTATTTCTATGGTGAGCATTTACGATTCTGGCCAGGTTTCTTCAGTGAATGTATGTTCAAATTAGTATTGGGTACATACTTAGGGGTAGAATTTCTGAGTCATAAGGTATGCTTATATTCAGCTTTAGTAGACTCTGCCAAACCAATTTCTACAGTGGTTGCACCAATTTAGACACCCCCTGCGGTGACTGAGAATTCTATTTGGTTCACATGCTCACCAACATTTGGTATTGTCAGCTTTTTTGTTTTAGCATATCTAATGGGTGTGTAGCAGTGTCTCTGCCTCATTTTAGTTTTAATTTGCATTTCCCGATGACTAATGAAGTTGGGCATCTTTTCATATTTTCATTGGCCATTTTGATATCCTCTTTTATAAATTACCTATTCAAGTCTTTTACTCAGATTCTCTGCCTCTTTGTCAGTGATTTGTAAAAATTTGCTTTATATTTTGGACATTAATTCTTGGATGGTTATACGTATTACTTATGTCTTCTCATATTCTGTACCTTATCTTTTCATTCTTAATGACGTATTTTGATGAACAGAAATTCTTAATTCTAATGCCGTTCAGTTTATTAGTCTTTTTTATGATTAGTATATTTGTGTCCTGTTTAAGCATCTTTGCCCACCCAAGCTCATGAAGATATTTTCCTATCTTGTCTTTTAGAAGTTATGCTTTACCTTTCACATTTAGATATAGAATCCACATGGAATTGATTTTATGTATGGTCTGAGGTGAGATTAAGATTAATTTTTTCAATATGGATAACCAATTGATTTGGGACCACTTATTGAAAAGTTCATTATCTTCCCCATTCCCTATGCTACAGGTCAGCTTTGTCATAAATTAAATGGCTGTATATAGTGTGGATCTGCTTTTAGACTTTCTAGTTTCTTCCGTTGGTCTATTTGCCTACCCCTTAATCAATACCACACTGTCTTAATAATTAAAGCTTTATAATAAGAACTGATAACTGGTAGTGTAAGCCCTTCATCTTTGTTCTTCTTCTTTAATGTATTTTTTTTTAATTTTCTTAGTCCAGATGTCATTTTCAATTTAGATCTACTCACATATTTACATTTTCTATTACTTTTCATTTCTTGCTGCATTTCTGTTCTGTTTATGATCATTTTCCTCCTTCCCGAATAACTCCTCTTAGTCTTTCTTTTACTGTGGGTTTGCTAGAGACAAATTCTCTCCATTTTTGGTTGTCTGAAAATGTCTTTCTTTCACCTTGAATTTTGAGAGATACATTAGTTAGGTATAACATTCTAGATGACCTATTATTTTCTTTCAGTACTTTAAGATGCCATTTCATTGTCTTCTGGCTTCCATTGTTTCTAGTAAGTCAGCTGTCAGACTTATCCTTGTTCTTTTGAGGATAATGCATACTTTTTCCCCCTCTAACTCCTTTTAAGATTTTATCTTTGTTTTGGGCTTCAGCAGTTTTACAATGGTATGCTGAAGTGAGGTTTTCTTTGGATTTATTTTGAATAGAGTTCACAGAACTTTATAGAAACTTCATGAATCTGTGGATTGATATGTGTTTGGGGAAAATTCTATTCTAATATCCCTTTCAGTATTACTTTTGCCTATTTTCTCTTTCCTCACATTCCAGCACACCAATTATACATACGTCATATATTTTCAACATATTTCATGTATCTCTTATGTTAATTTTTTATTTTCTATCCTTTTCTCCTCTCTGTGCTTCAGTCTGAATATTTACTATTAAGGTTTCTTCTAGTTTCCTAATCTACTTTCTACTGTGTCTAAAAAGCTGCTTCATCCATCTGTTGAGTTCTTAATTTCAGTTATTGTATTTTTTATTTTTAGAATTTCCATTTTATTCTTTTTTCTTTCATTGGTTCCAGTTCTTTGGTGATATGCTGTATCTTTTAATTTATATTTTTGAGCATATAAACCTTGCTATTTTAAAGTCCATGTCTAATACTTCAAGATTTGGATCGCCTGTGGGTCTGTTTCTATTGCTTATTTTACTTCTTTACCTCCCCCCCTCTCTCCTTTCCTTCCTCCTTCCTCTTTTCCTTCCTCCCCTCCTTGCATTCTTCCTTCCTTTCATCCTTCTTTCCTTCTTTGTCTTTTGAAAAAATTATGTGTTCCTATCTCCTTATATACCTGGTAAATTTGATTAATTAACTTGGATATGAAAAGCTGTAGAGGCTATAGGTGGTGTTATCTTTCTCCAAAGAAGATTTATTTCTCATCAAGCAGGCAGCTAGAATAGGGGCAGATTATCTTAATACAATCAACAATTTAGATTATTCCAGGCTTGATTTTAGTTTTTGTAAGGTCTGGTCTATTTTGGTTCGTCTTTATTCCTGGTCTCAACTGAAATCTTGGGGTGTTTACTGGCCCTGGATTCCAACTCTTGTCTTCCTGATATGATGAGACTCCAAACACTTCTGTTTATTTGTTTAGCCCTCTTGCTTTATGCAGCTGCAAATGACAGTTTGAATACTGGGTTCACTTTTTTTGTGGTTCCTTTTCCTCTGAGACCTTGACCTACAAGACTTTGCTGCCCTTATAGCCCTGGATTATAGTTTTTGTCTTCCTCTCGCCATGGAACTGCTGAAAGCTCTTATCCAATGCTTCCTGTTCCTGCAGCTAACTAGCCTTACAAATCAGCAAATGCCTCAAGGGGAAACAGCAAAGAATGTTGGACTCTTCTCAAAGTATTTTTCTTCCCTCCAGAATCTTGGCTCCTCGAGTCCTGGATGTCCTGGTTGCTTTCTGGTGCCTTTGAATAACTCTTTTTATATTTTATTCTGCTTTCCTGAATGCTTTTCATGAGAGCTTTGGTCTGATGTAAGCTATTTCATCATAGTCAGCTTGGAGGTCTGAACTGAGATTATTTGGCTTAAAAGTGGGGGGGAGGAACAGTCCATTGGGGATGGGGTACGCATGCCACTGTCTTCAGCTCTTTGAGGTGCTGTTGTGCGTGAGAGGGAGCAGATATGTTTATTGTGGCTCCACAGGAAGACATAGCATGCTAAATATAAGTTACAGGGAGATAGATGTACACTCTGTATCCGGAGGAATAGTGCCATAGACATCAGGCATTCCTTCAGTGGATGGCTCTGCCTGAAGAGAGAGTGAGCTTCCCAACACTAGAGGAGGCTCAGAAGGAGCTCAACCAACACCTGGAAGTTGCTATTTAAAAGATCCAATCAGATTGTAAGAGGGGCTTAATCAGTGGTGACTGATTTATGTATTCTTGAAATCTTAGAAGATTTTTAAAAATATGGATGTAGACTAAATATCCCCTAGTGTACCTTCCACACGAGACCCTGTATTCCAGCATCTCACAAGGAATTCTAGGGTGAAACTCTGCCAGCTTTACTGCTGCAGGGGTGGCAGTTGGAGATGTGGAAAGGGGTGTGTCCTTCTCCTTCTTTTCTATTCAGTCCATGAGGCGTCTCTCTCTCTCTCTCTCTCTCTCTCTCTCTCTCTCTGCCTCTCTCTCTCTCTCTCAGAAAGCAGGACTCCACTTGGTTCTGTTGGGATGACAGACGATAAGGTTTAGTCACATTATGGGTTAGCAAGCTTGTGTGGGCTAGCCTGGAAACCTAACCACTATTTATAACATAGTTTCTGTGGGAAAACATGTTCCCAAATTCCAACAACTGCCTTTCAAAAATATGCTGGAGCACAACCTGTCAGTAATTGGGATGATCTATATAAAGTTATTTTCTCAGAAACTTTTAGCATCTCATAAACTTGACCTCAGATAATGAGTAATTATCAGCTTTCTGTGTCAGCTTTACAAAGGAAGGAAGAAGTTCTTCTGCCCCCAAATAATTGGAGGCCTGCTTTAAGAACAACTATTACTTTTGTTCAGACAGTTATTTCTTCCTGCTGTCATTGTTTTGCCCAAGGGAGATTGGTGCTGGCTTCACCTGGGAAGTGATGAATGGCCTGGGATATAAGGAGGTAGCAAAAACTTCAACTTGGTTCTTGCAAGGACATTGAGAATGAGGTCACCTTTCAAGTTTTAGCTATACCTGTGTCCCATTCCCAGGACTCTGCCCCCAGAAACGAGGTAAACATTCATATTTCCAGTGTTCTCCATCCCCCTCTGACCCCTTATCCTACATAAAATGATGAATAGTTTTGGGGATGGAAAAGATACGGATTTACAAGTACACATGTAAAACGGATATGTAGGGGTTTGTGTTGGCCCCAAGGCCAAATTGAATAAATAATATGATCTCGGTCCCCCTAGTATCTCCACACACACACAAAACCCATACACTATATCACGGAAGTTTAAAAATGGCACTCCTTTACCTCCTAGTAAGATCACACTTCAGGTTGGGATCCCTGCTTTCACAGGGTCGCAGAAACCTTGTAGGATACGTCAGTGGCATGTTCTGGATGGCAAAGAGGTCTAGAAATGTCACCCGAATGGAATCCTTGGGTTGAACACACAGGACTCAAAGGCAGACACCAGCAGCCCTCAGATGGCTCTGCTATGCTTCAGAAAAAGCTCCACGAGCAAAATCCAGGAAGAGAGAAGTCACAGGGGCCACATTTCTTTTATGCCTACAGCAATTAATTAAAGAAATACACGTTTAAATAATTTTTAGTACTTTTAAAATAGCCAATAGCTGAATTAACCAGAAATAGACCCACATTGCCTTCAAAAATCAAAGAAAAATATAGCCAAATAGTAAAAGATGGAAAAATTACAAAGATGCATTAAGACAAAACATTAAAAGGTGAGACTCACGTCCTGGACCTTTACTTTTATCAGCAGTGGCTGGTATTTGTGGTCACCTGCCATGTGCTAGACAGTGGCCTGGGTCCTTTGCACCCTTCATTGTATGGAACCCTCATGGCCACCCAACAAGGAAGGACTTGGGGAGATAGGACCCAAGCCCAGGTCACAGTTAACAAACCACAGAGCTGGGGCTGGAGGGCAGGATGGCCTGTTTCTGTATCAATGTGCCAGGCTCTTGCCTCTATTCCTGAGAGGGAACTTCTAGATCCCTTGGTCCAACTCATTTTTTGGATGGAATAACTGGGCGTAGAAAAGGTCTCTGTAGGTAATGTATCAGGTTCTGGCGATTCCTCAGTGATCAAGACAGATAGCATCCCTGACCCCATGGAGCTTAATTCTAGTTGTGGGGGAGTTGGAACAACAGACAATAAGCAAGTAAACACGTAAGTAGGAAAATAGCAAGATATGAAATATACAATAAAGAAGATAAAACCAGTGGATAGAGAACACAGGGGGAGAGGGGATTTTAGAACAGGTGGGTCAGGGAAGCTGTCGCTGAGAAATGACAAGGGTTGACATTTGAATGCCAAGAATATTATGCAAAGATCTGGGGAAAAGCTTTCTGGCAGAGGAAACAGCTAGTGTAGAAGCCCTGAGGTGCAAACAAACTTCACGTGATCGAAGGATCCAAAAGGTTTAAGGAAAAGAGAGAGCCTCCTAATGGACCGTTTCATGCTCCCCCAGGAGGTGGAAAATGGTGAAGGATGATTGCAGACAGCCAGCCCACGGGGATGTTCGGCGGGTAGGGGTGTGATAAATGGTAAGAAGGGGCTGAGCTGGGCTGGAGATTGCTGTCTCCTTGAAGAACCTCTGGTTTGAAGAGAGTTTCTGCTGTGTATTTTGATTGATGAACAGAATGTGATGGCTGGACATGATGCATTTCTGAAGAAAACTGTAAACAGGGATAAAACCTGAGTCATTCAACAGGAGCCGAAATAAAAAAGGTGCTAGATCTGTTGCTGGGACACCAGCATTCACATTTGGTCAGGCAGAATTCCTCTCCTGCATGGTCCACGGTGGGAGGGTCTTGGCCGTCCCCTGGCACCTGCGTAAGTGACCCCACTCTGCTAAGGGCAAGAGACTCAGTCTCCAGCCTTCAATGTCTCAGCGTTACCACTCTCCTATATACTAGACATGGCCCCAAACAACTTGAGGTGATTTTCAAAAAGCAATGATGCCCTCAAAAGTCAAAAATGAGGAAAGTAGCAGGGATGGAATGGGAATCAGTCTAGCTATACACATGTGCACACACACACAAACACAAGCTGTGTGACCTTGAGCAAATCTCTGGACCTCTCTGTGTCTCCAGTCATGAGGGGTGTGAGGGAGAGGCATGTATAAGTGCATCTAAGGACCCTTCCAAGTGTAAACTGACAGATGGTTTCTACTTGTGATTTGTCCCCCAAGAGGGTTTTGCCAAAGACTGAGCTGTGAGTTCTGATGACATTTCTAACAGAGGTCAGAAGAGAAAAGGCCATAGAGGGCTGAGGCTAATGGGTTCCCCAGGGCATTCATTTGGACGTGTAATCCTCAGGGACTAAAATAAAAAGGCACTTTCAGCATTTTGTGACCACATCAGAATGTTAATATCACCAATAAACCTTTTTTTGAAATTCAGTTCAATGGGAGAAAAAAATTCTTTGTTAAAAAATGCTGTTATTCACAGCCCCTGCTATAAGATGGAAGAGGAAAGAGGAGGGGATATGATGTAGGGTCAGAACAGCCCTTACACTTGGGCACCTGGGACCTGCCCTAGGCCCATGTTCTATGAGGGCCTCGTTCAGACCCCATGGGCTCAGAATCCACAGGCCACCAGGACATGCCCACCCACAGTCTGCACCCCGCTCCCTCCTAGACGAGGGCCTGAATGCCCTGCCCAAATGTTTGGTGCCGCTTCCCAGGCCCAGGGAGCCTCTTGCCTGGGTGAGTCCTCTTGAGGGTAAACTGTATCTCGGTGGTCAGGGGCTGCTGATGCTCTAAGATGGAGGCGGTATGGGCTGAGCTTGGCTGGGCCGCAGGGCAAGATCAGCTCCCCCTGTGCTGCTGTGTCCATCCTGAAGCTCTGAGGCACCCCAGAATTCTGAATTCAAACTTGGCTTTTCAGATCATTAGAAAGATATATTTATTATGGTGGGGAGATAGAAAATACTTTGTTGAACAGTTTATTGGCTTGTCTGTAACTTACATATTTAGACATATGGTATGTGGACCTCCACTGGTACTCTAGCTCCAGGCCCTGCAAATATCAAGGGGAGCCCTGGTTAGGGTGCATTTTTCCGTCACCCTAACCTTGCCAGACAGGCAGGGTTCAAATCTCAGCCCTGCCACTCACTAACTCCGGTGCCCTAGACAAGTCAACCTTCCTGAATCAGTTTCCTCACCTATGAAATGGGGGTGAGAATAGTACCCACCAGGAGAGGTTTCTGTGCGATTTAAATGAGATAATGCATCTTATCTCATTTAGAGCCTAGACATTTGGAGAGTCTCAGCTCTCCACACCTGATGTCCCTGCTGGTTGTAACTTGGTGTCCCCCCCGACCCCTCGTTTTTCAGACTCCGCAGCAGTATGAAAGAGAGTACAACAACAAGCGGTCCGGCGTGGGGCCCAGCAAGTTCCATGGGTACGCCTATGATGGCATCTGGGTCATCGCCAAGACGCTGCAGAGGGCCATGGAGACGCTGCACGCCAACAGCCGGCACCAGCGGATCCAGGACTTCAACTACACAGACCACACACTGGGCAGGATCATCCTCAACGCCATGAACGAGACCAACTTCTTCGGGGTCACGGTCAGTCCCCCAGGCTCTGTTTCCTTAGTGCCCCTTAGAGACATACCAGGCAAGAAGGGCTGTGTCACACACCTTATGACGTTGGACCCATTCTCTCAGATTGTTGAAATAACGTCCTGTGGGCCACAGGATTTCAGGGCTGCTGAAACGGGAGGGGGAGTGGTGCTCTCTGACGCGCTGGGAAAATGCTTCTCTATAACTCATGGATTCAAAAGGCTATGATGAGTTGACTACACACAGAGCAGGTGGAATTCACCAGATGGTGAGGTGAGGTGGTCGGCAGAAGCTCTAGACCCAAAGGCAGATTCCAATCCTGGACCTTCACATTCAAGTCTTTAAACGTGGAGTTTTCATAATACCTATCCTGTGAGATAGTTATGAAGATTAGCCATTACAAAGTAAAAACTGCTAATATTTGTTGAACGAGCAACTTGCTCTGAGCCTCAAGTTTCTCATCTGGGAAATGGGGATAATAGACATCTTGCATGGAAGTTGGGGAAATTAGCAATGATAATAATGGCTAGTATTTCTTGAATGTTTATTATGTGCTAGATACTGTGCTAAGCACTTTATGTAGGTCCAATGCTAGGCACTCAATAAATGCTAGCTGTTGTTGTGGTTAAAATGGTCTCATTGCCTCCATGTGCCATCCATAGGAAGTAGGTACTATTATTATCCCCATTAGAGGTAAGGAGCCTGGAGCTCAGAGCATTTAAGTAGTACAGCTCACCAGAGGTAGAGCTGGGATTTCAATTGGGTCTGGCTCTTAATTGCTGCATTACACTACCTTCTCATAATGGACATAAGTGGTAGTTATCTGTGTCTTATAATGATGTATTTGTCATTAGCTCTGCTCCCAGGAAATATGAAAAATTTGTCTAAAGTGTGATTTGAAATGCTGAAGTATCTTGTGTTTTAAAGAGTCATTTACAGAATCAGTCTTTCTTAGGGTGTGAAGAGGGGTGGCTAATTGGTGCATTTCTTGTTAAATGTTCATATTCCTTTGTGCATATGCTCAAGCTTGCACTGTTGGTCTGGTGGGGCAGGTGTGAGTACCTGTGCAGGTACTGGGGGTGTAGACAATAGTGTGGGCACCGAGGTGAGTAAGATGGGCTCCCTATCCTGGAGCCCGTGGTGCAGATGCAGGGGCCAGACCCGAATGCAAATGAGAACAGGAGGTGTTCAGCACCATGGGAGAAAACCAACTGTGTGAGCCCAGAGGGGTTTCTGTGACCTTTGGTGAAAGTGTCAGGGAAGGCGTTCGGAAGAGGCAGCATGTGAGCTGTGCCTCAGACATGCAGAGAGGAGGCTGGAAGTCTGGGCAGATGGAGTGTGGTGAGCAAGAGAGAAACACGTGCCTGTGTGCAGACAGTATTGAAAAGGAGGATGACGAGGCTGAGAAGGTATCCACAATCACCCAATTCTGAAGGGACAAGCTAAGGAGACTGGCCTTTCTCTTAAAAGGCAACGGTTCTCAAAGTGTGCTTTGGCCAGCACTAGTAACCCCTGGGAGCTGGTTAGAAATGCAAGTTCTCCAGCCCCACCCCAGACCCACTGAATCAGCATCTCCAGGGGTGGGCCCAGCAGGCTGTGGTTTAACAAATCCTTTAGGTGATTCTAATGCTCACTGGAGCTTGAGAACCAGCAAAGTGGGCGTTATAGCGCAGCCGACATTCATTTGGACTGGAACATTTAACAGCTTCCCTCAGAAGAGTGGTTTTAAAAAAACTTTTTTTATCCTCAGAAACTCTTGTTATGAAATCTCACATGGTGCCTGGTATATCATACGGATGATAGAAGAGCTTCTCCTTTGAACAGAGGACCAGCCATCTGTCCAGGTCCTTCTTCCCACAGCGCCCCCCCCCCCATAGCCCCAGGACCCCTCCCTCCGCAAGTCCCCACAGAGCACCAAAGACCTCGGAGATCCTTTCTCTTCATGGTACACATCCAGACTGAGACTTAGAGAGGGGTGGGATTCGCCTGGGGCCCCACCGGTAACACTGCAGCACAGCTGTCTCAACGCGTGGGTACACTCGTTCAGGTTTTCCTTTCACACTTTGCTTCTCGTTTAGTAGAATGAATTCATAATACCCCAAGTTGAAATGGCTGGATAGAGAGCTACAGAATCTAGGAGGCATTTTGCCATCTCTCATAATCCGAGAACTCGGCCTTTTGCCTGATGTGTCTTAGTTGGCGATGATTTATGATGACTTCTCCGTGCTCCTTTTCATCTAAGCCATCATTCATAATCCCTACTTGATGAGCAATTAGATAAGACTGAATCGCTTTACATGGCTTGAAGATGAGTTTCTTTTTAATGGGAAATTCCTTGACACATATTTATGCCTGCCCTGGCTTGTGACTCGTAATTAAGCGCATGTCAGAACGGAAAACGGTCTTAAAGATGCTTAGATTTGACCCGCTCATGTTGCAGATGAATATCTGATGTATGGACAGGGAGCTTTCAAAGTCTCACAGAAAGACATTGATTCGGCACAGCCGGGAAGAGAGCTCAGATTGTTCCTGCCCCCACCACCCTCAGCATCTGTCTTCTCCTCCTCTTTGCACAAGTCCCCCTTTAGCTGAGAAAGAGATTGCAACAGTTCTTCACTTCCCCCTCCCTTTCTCCTTATCCCCTTTGTCACCTATTAACAGGTGCTTATCTCTGGATTGTAGACAGGTTTCGTTAAAATTCTTTTGATCAGAGAAAAAAAGGATGCCTTCTGACAAAATAAAAAGTGTTTTCTGTGGTCCAAGGAGACCACAGAAGGCCAAATTCAGCCATAAATAAAGAATTAGAAAGGAACAGGGAAGGTGGACATAAATGGAAGCATTTCCTAGCTGCTGAAGGGTTTTCATTATACAGCACACACAGTATCCATTTTTCTACTCTCAGGCAGACATTTTATTCTGGGTCACCCTCATTTAACATGTTTACTATACGGAAAATCATTTAAACGCATTAAATTAATTATATCCGTGACTCAATTTCAATTGATTCAGTATGCACACTCTCAGCTGGGAGCTGGGCCTGTGGCTCCTGTTTGGCATGCTGAAGAAATTTCTTCCACACATTTCTGGCTTAGTTTGGGGCCCAGCTCTGTTTTATCTTCTTAAGGCACTCTCCTCCTGGCTACCCTTCTCAGGGAACACACAGAAACGGGATTCTCTGTCCCTACCTGCGCATGGATGGCCTGGGGGTCCTGCCCACCTCGAATTCCGAGTGCGTGATTCTGATTTTTAGCCCCGTTATAACCTCTCTACCGTCTGCAAATCTCAAAATGCTTTCCCACCTGGAACCCACACTTCTGCCAAACATGTGACCAGAAAGTCAGGCTAGAATTGGCTATTTAGATCTCAAAAGCCCAGAGAATTCTGGGAATCCCAGCTCAGCAGAGTGTGTTTACAGCAAAGATTCCTAAACTTGTGTATGTGTGAGGATCTCCCAGAGGGCTCCGTTAAAAATTCAGATTTCCCAGGCCCGGCCCAGAAATTAGGATGCAGTGACTTCACAGTAAGGCCAAGAAATTCGCATTATTAACAAGCAGTCCAGGTGATTCTCAAACAGCAACCTTGAGGCTCTCTCGGGGCTCCAGTAGTGTGCAGGCTTGCATGCGCACACGCAACACACATTTTGATTTTAAACCCTGTCAGAGATGTATTAGTTCCTGCGTTCATTCACTCCCAGGAACCCATTTACTACCAGAGATGTACTCAATTCATTGACAAAAGGATATAACTCTTCAAAACATGCCTAGGAACATGTGCTAAGAATTCAGGTGAAGATTAGAGCGTTAATTTTGGGGGGTAATCATTTTTAAATTCTTCTCAGTTTCCAGTCTCTTAAAACAAGGATGATGTCCCAATCTCGAAGTGGACAAATCCTTTGGGTATGTCAGACCAAAATAGGATGGCTCTCACCAGCAGTATTCCCCCTTTGGTAAATGTTTCTTCTGAACTGTCTTTTAAAATGACACTATATTTAGTCTGTGGCACCTACGACAGAGGCTAAATTAATAAAATCTCATTATACCCTATTGTGAAAATGTAATACTCATAATGTTTTTTTCTATCAAGTTACTGAAGTTAGATACACCAGGTTTGTGTGGAGCTATGAAACATCCAAGAACATTTGACGATAGAGAAAGAAATTAACAGAAGCTCCTGGGGAATATCCTGGGTTGTGAGAAAAGGGCCCATTCTTGCTAAACTATATCCTGTGATCACTTCCTCATTCCCTCTAGGTGGCCAAATGTAGAAGTCATCACAGCTGCAGAGGGTAACCCGTAAGTTTCTTTACATAACAGACCCATTCTCCATTCTCTGCACAGTTTCTCTTGGCCAGCTGTGAGTCTGGACATCTCCATTTAACATCTGTCGAGAGAGGCCGACAGCCTTAGGTTCAGGTGTGCCACCTTTGATGGCTGTTCCCTTCTCATTGATTTCACCCAGAAGGTGACAAAGACCAGAAGATGGCAATTTGGAGTTTATTGATCTATTTGCTTTTGTTGCTGGTGAACAAGATTCCAGCCCTCCCCAGTGTGTCCCTTAAAGTTTTTATGCAAGATTTTAAAATAGTAATCTCTATTAAGTCTCAAATACTGCTGCTCTCCTCCCACTGCCAATGTTTTGCCTGAAAAACATACATCAGAGAGTAAACTCAGTTTGGTTGGAAACCAGTTACTCCTGATACTTGGAACCATGTCGGCAGAGGAAGCTACCGAGTTCCTTCTCCCAGGGAAATCGCACTGTTGGTGAAAGCTCCCATTTATTTCACACCCCGTGTTGCCTTGCCCTACGGTGACCTTGAAGTTGTACAGTTAATTTTTTATCCAAATATGAAACTTCTCACACACACACACACACATACACACACAGATGAGTTAAATGTCACCTTGTTAGGTAGAGGTAACACATCTCCCTTGCCTGTCGGATCTTTTGGGGTCCCAGTTTTATTCTCCAATACCAAAAGCTAACCTTCCACGTTCCCACCAGCCACCCATTTGTCATTTGTGCTTTACACTTGGTGTCATCATTTAGCGTACAGTCTTTTTTTTGTTTTTGGTTGAATTTGAGTGAGATAAGAAACAGAGCCCTAGGAACTCCACCAAAAATAAAGAAAACTCTTTTAACCCAGGATTTGACCCCTTTAGGGACTGCTCAGTTTACCAGCCATGACTCCAGCCCCTGGACTCTCGCGATTCCTCCTGTTTCTCAGTTTTGGACTCGAGGTGATCACTTGTCAGAAACTCGGCGACAGACCAAGAATGAAGTCTGTTGCATGACATAGACAGTGGGGCTGGTCCAATGACCTCAGGCTAGCTCCCGATGCTGCTCGCAGATTCCTATTTATTCTAAGGGGCCCCATTCATGAGCCTTTCTTGATCAACAACAAACCCTTTCAGAATGTCCTCTACACCCCACTTGTTCCCACCCCATCCCAGGCCCAGAGAGTTCCCGTGGAATTACATCACACACAAACTTAACACAGGAGCTGATTTGAGAAGCTGCTTTCTCTGCCTCTATTCCCTGGCTAACCAGCCCACCCTCAAACTCAGATAAAATGCTCCATTGCCTGGGGCATGGCAGTGATGAACTATAACAGGAAACGCAAATTTGAGAAGTCAGTCAAAAAGAGGCCACAGACTACCACTTAGAACCGTGCCACCTCAGGGAAATTATTTATGTCTCTGTGCCTCAGTTTCCTCATCTGTGGACTGGAGGGAAATAAACCTACTTTATAAGGTTGTTGCGAGATAACAATCTTGTTTAGCACACAGTAACTGCATCATCATTTTTACTATTAGTATTATGACTACTGCTATTACGATGGTGAGGTGAGGTGGGCCTAATCAAGCAATATTCAGGATCAGCAAACAATCATTCTATACCTACTAAGGGCCAGTCTGCTTCACATATATTATCTCATGGAATTCTCTCAACAATAAACAAATCTATTAGCTTGTATTAAGGTTGTAGTGGTTTAGTAGCAAAACAGAATGGAGTAAACCATGCCTGTCGGTGGGAGCACTTTTGAGTTCTCTACCTGCAGCCATTCACTCCAGGGATTTGATAGTCACCTTAAAAATGGAAGGCATCTGCTCACAGACCTCCCTTCTGTTCCTCCCTTTAGTCCTGCTCAGTGCTGCTCACACACCAGTGGCCCTAAGAATCACCACTCAGCATTATCCACAAAAACTAACTGCAGCAGATGCTGGTGGTGCCTGAGACAGATCTCCTGGAATCCATTTGAGGGGTTTGGTTAGGTTTGCCCACCCCCCAGTGGCCTTAGGTGCCCCTGCTAGTGACTCCGGGCTTGGAGGTGCCTGGGACTTATGCCTCAGCCCAGCCAGCAGCAGTGACTGGCTGATGTGGTGGCACAGCACCAATGCCATTCCCCTCCACAGGTCCCCGTGGGATGAGCCTGAGGCTAGGCCTCCCCTGAAGCCACATCCGAGCTTGGCCTTTTCCCTTTTTCACTCTCCCTACAGGTTTCTCCTGAGAGCACATCCTTCATTAATCGCTTGCACACGACCCTCTATCCTAGGCTCTGCTTCTGGGCGATCCAATCTAAGACACCCATGTGTCTTTGTGGGAAATTGAAGCATTTTCAAGAGGGAATTTTTACTGTTACCTAATTGTTTCCTATGAATTAAGTTTAGCACCAACCCTCCTCCATCACCTCCCCTACACTGGTTCCAGACTCTTCTCCCTCGTACTTCGTTGCATTTTGCTTGTTGCAGTCAGCCTTGGGAAAGCCAGATTTATCTCCTCCAATGAATTAGCAGCTCTCAGATTTGCAAGGACCACAATACTTCAACTAACACTCGACACGCGCTAGAAGTTCAGCAAACACTGGTAACCTTGAGTTGACTTTGTTGGATAGAGTCCACATGTGATTGAGAAATTCAGTCCCACTCTCCTCTGCTGCCTTTCAGGCTTCTATAAACTATAATGCCTTTTCAACCCAGTCAATCATCAGAACTGGCAACAGAAGTATTAACAGAATCTGTTCTGGAATCTGCTAATAGCAATTCCCATATTCTTGCTGTGATAGCTGGTGTCACTGTTTCATCCTAGTTGTGGAAATCTCCGTGTGTGTGTGTGTGTGTGTGTGTGTGTTGGGATGGAGATGAGGGACTCTCACCGCTTCCTTCCTGAGGCAGGAGAGAAACCCATCCTTTACCTGCCTCCCCGTTTCTCCCATCAGCGTCTCTGAGGCTCAAGTCCCAGGGCCTGAGGAGGCAGGGGAGTTGCTGATTGGTCCTCCGTAACTTGAGACTGTTAGGAGCCTTTCCTAGAGGTAATTGCTAGCAATAGACAACAACTATAATAGTAATCATAATCCTTGAGGTGTGGCTGTCCTGTGTACAGAGTACATTTACAGTCTCTGTCTCCTTCTTTCCTCAACACAATTACATTTGTTAACATAATGCTAATAACAGCAACCAATTAAGGAGCTCCTACTGTATCCTGGGCAGCATGCTAAGCACTGTACACATGTTATGAAATGTGACGCTCAAAACCACCGCCCAGTGTGGGGTGTATAATTCCAAGTGCCTGGAACGCTCCTCCCAGGGAGCTGCGGCTGGCTCTCCCCTCTGTCACATCTCTGCACACGTCACCTCCTTGAGGCCCTCCCTGACACCCTATTTAAAATTGCAACTCCCTTCATTCTTCTTCGCAATGTTACCCCATCGGATGTGCTACGTATTGTACTTATTCATTGTCTGTTTTGTTCTCGGCTGTATCCCTGAGTCTTAGAACCAGCTGCCTGGGATGTAGTAGGTGCCTGTAAATATTTATTTAGTGAATGAATAATTTAGATAATTAATGACCATGTCATAGATTTAAAAAAAAAAACAGGCTGACCAAAAACAACTATTTACTCAACATCCCTCAGGTAGCGAGTAACAAGAGTTTATTCAAAACTGCCCAGTATGACTGACTCAAAAGCCCATGGTCTTCACCATTCAGGTATCCCATAATCCACCCAGCACCCCCACCCAGCACTTCCTATAAGCCAGATCTGGGCCAGGCAGGAATAAGATGTAAGGTTTGCCCCAAGGAACTCACAAGCCAAACAACAGGTGGGATGCAATGGAGAGAGAACAGAAACCATTCTCCCCACGTTCATAGTGGACGATGTTGTGGTCCCCCGTCTGCCCTGGGTCAGTGTGTGTCCATCTGTCCCTTGTCACTGGACAGTGAGCCTGTGAGCCCTTTGCCTGGGGCCTGTAATTCTCTCTGTCCCTCCGGTGCCTTGTATAATACTGGCTTGCCCCTGAAATATATGTTTGTTGATTGAATGAATTAGGAAATGTGGCTCAGTGAGGCCGAGTAGCTATGCTGGGGTCCCACGGTGTGCTGGCAGTGAGACTTGTTCTGAGCTGCATCCTAGGTCTTCTGCTTCTAAATGTCTCCAACTCTCGTGTTCTGTGCGCTCCTTGGCTGCCCTCCCCCCATTTCTTTAAGCACAATTACAAATGACTGCAGATAACATACAGCACCGGAAAGAAACCTACTCCTTCTGCTGTCAGATAAATTTGAAAGATCAAAATAATGTAGTTTAGTAATTTGTTTGAATTGATGCTTAGCCTTCCAAAGCTTGCAAGTTTGACTTCCTCAATTCAGGGGGAAAATAGCTGTTTCCTTATGAAAAGCAGTCTGGAGGAGTGGATCGTCTTCGGAGAGCGTCACCAGCAGCCCTATGTACAGACTCTGTCCAGGTCCCCGAAAGAAGGAGCCAGTAGCATGGTGGTCATAGTAACAATTACTGTAATGACAAATGCCATGACAATAGGAATGGCTATACTTTTGGACGCTCTCAATAGCTGTTACTGTGTTAAGCTCTTAAATGCATTATCTCATTTAATCCTCATAATAACCCTTGTCATGGGTTGAATTGTGTCTCCCTAAAAATCCATATTTGAACTTGTAACCCAGAGGACCTCGAATGTGACCTCATTTGGAAACAGGGTTGTTGCAGATGTAATTAGTTAAGATGAGGTCCTGCTAAAGTAGGGTAATCCAATATAATGAGTGTCCTTATAAAAAGGGGAAATTGGGAGACAGAATAGGCATCGTACACAGAGGGGGAATGCCATGTGAAGACAACGGCAGAGATGGGGTGATGCTTCTATAGGCCAAAGAATGCCGACGATTGCCAGCAAACAACCAAAAGCTGGGAGAGGGGCATGGAGCTGATTCTCCCTCACAGCCCTCAGAAGGAATCAACCCTGCTGACACCTTGATCTTGGACTTGGAAAAACAATTTTGAAGGGCTTCATAATACATCCCATGCATTTCTCTTTGCATGAGGCCAGAATACCCGCTCAGTGTGTGTCAAGGAATGTTAGCTCATGCACTTGCTAACCAGGAGGGAAGTCTTCTTCAATCAGAGGAGGACAGCTGACATAAATTTCAGCTGACAAAACACACGGCTTTGAACACTGATGGATGCTAGCTCTGCCTGTGTGCATTCATGCAGAGGATACTCACACACACTCGGATGTGACCCTCTGTGTCTACCTGGCTGATGGCCAGTCCTGCATGAGGAGGTGAAGGAAGCTGGGAAGATCCATTTTCTTAAGGAATTGCAACCCCTCCCCTCCCTTCTTCTCTTTCAGTGGAATCCAGGCTTCCTAGAATTCTTGCTTAAACCAGTGATTGGCAAGTAGAGACCTGGAGTCTGGTCAAGGAATTGTAAATTGTAGGGATGGGGTAAAGTGGAGAAAGGGTTAGAGGGGAGTACCCACCCTCGTCTTGCTAAGAGGCAATAGTGTGAGGTGCTTACGGGCACAGACTCTGGAGACAGACTTCCTAGGTTCACATCTTGGTTCTATTTGCTAGTTGGGTAAGCTTGAGCAAGAACTTAATCTCTTCGCACCTCAGTTTCCTCATCTGTAAAACGGGGACAATACCTTAGATAGGGGTCCCTGTAAACAGACTTGGAGACAGAGCATTGTGTACGGAAGATCTGTGGGAGAATGAGCTCAGGAAGTACAATGTAGTGACGGCAGCAGGATTAGGTAGAGCAAGAAGTTGATCCAACATGTGGTTGCAACTGGGGCCACTGCTGACCCTAGAGGAGCTCTGGAACCAGGATTTGGCCCTCAGAGTTGTCCAAATTGAGGCACAGGCCCTGGGCCTTTGTATCTTCTCATCAGCCAGTAACAGGCCATGGCTGGGCCCTGGGAAGGGTGTGTCCTTGGGCAAGGCTCTTCCCCAGGGGGGAGGCTCCTTGCCAGTAAGGGACCCTCAGTAGCCAACATTCCCAGAACCTGGGGGATGGTGCTTCTGTCATAAAGAGAGAACCTGAGCGGGTCCCCCAGTATCCCTTCTCGATACAAGGCCTATCTTAAAGGGTTGTGATGATTACAGAGGTTATACACGTAGAGTGTCTGGGGCATGGCAAGTGCTGAATTACTATGAGGATGATGAAGAAGGATGGTGCATTTGACACCAGCTGCACACAGTCCTCTTAGGTCCTCAAACACCAGTAGTTAACTTTCCAGGAAATACTGGGGCTGGTAGGTCCCCGTGTCGTTGCTTCAGTTGCATTCGTGCAGCTCTTGCCACCTTGGGGAATTCACATTCTCACAATCAAAAGCACACAAGCAAACACTCACATGCAGTCACGCATACACACCCACACACCACTAACTATGTGATGTATGGGTATTCATATTCATTGTGTGGATAGCTATTTGTCCATCTATTCCACTGGTTTTCAAACTTGTTTTTCAAAAGAGATTTTACATATCAGCCCAATATCATTGTCCCTCATTTAACATTTACATTAACATTAAAATTATATTTAACATTACTTTTTTTTTTCAAATTTGCTCCTTGGAAGACTTTGTTAAACCTCCTTTTTTATTTAAAAGTTAGCAAGCAAGCTTCTGCAGTAAGAGTGATGAAGTAAAGCCTTAGTAGGGAACCTGGCCCCAGCCCTTGGGTCAGGCCCAAGGAGAGCAGAGGTGGTGACAAATCCCCTGCCAGGTCTCAGAGGTGGGAGAGGAGGTGACCTTAGCTGGTATTCAGACCTATCCTCTTTATTTTAATAGTTGTGCTTGATTTTAATGTGTATTACAAAAATATAGCTAGCATTTAAGGTAACGAGATAAGGTCTCCTTTTGTTGTTGTTGTTGTTGTTTTTTTAAGAGGCAGCTATTTAGTAAAGAAAAGCACAGATGGTATGTGGATGCTGCAGAAATCATGAAGGTGGCACATGTGTGATGGAGGTTTCAGAAACAGTGACCTCCTTCTCGCTTTGTCTTTACTTTGTCTTGAAAAGCACTATGGTTGTCCTCTTAAAAGGCTAAGAAATGAATCATAAAAGAGTGGGAAAGAGAGAGAGAAAGAGAAGTCAATCAACAGCAGAATGTTGGTTTTTCTTGGCCAGCTTGTAGAGTTACCAAAGCAGCAAACAGTACTATGTTCTTATACACACGAGTTTTTGTGTGCGGGGTTAATAGCCTTTTTGTTTAATGCCCTTTCACCATATTCATGTGTTTTTAGTAATAAAATATGGTGTCAGGCCAGGGGTGGGTGTCCATTAAACAGACAAGAGCCAAGTTGCTTTGGGTGAATCTGTCTGTGGTGACCATTGAAACATAGCCCTCAAACCCAAGCAGCATGGTGTGGAAATCCTTGCATTCGTCCTTACTGAATCATTTTAATTCTCAAGTAGTTGGCTAGCTTCACAACAGAGCCTTCTACTACCTGCTCCTTGAGGGTAGAGTCTGAGATTCACCACTCTGTTCCCAGTTGCTAACTCATGGTCTGCTCATATTTGACTTTCAACTGATGGTAAATGAACAAATACATCAGAGATCTTTTTATAACCACCCCAGTCGGCAACCCCTTCAACATCTCCTCAGGGCTTTACACACAGTAGATATACAGGGAAGACTGGTTAGCTGGTTGGATGGACAGAAGGATGAGCATAGGGAGGGCGGGTGAGTAGATAGCTGGATGGCTGAATGGCTGAATGGATGAGAGGATGGATGGATGGATGGATGGATGGATGGATGGATGGATGGATGGATTGATAGATGGATAGGTGGTAGGTGGATAAATGGCCAGCTGGGTAGGTAGACAAAGATGAATGAGTGGATGAGTTGGTGGGTGGACAGGTGTGTTGGAAGGAGTGAGTGAGTGAACTGCAGGCCTAGAAGAGGTCATTGCAATTCCTGTGTCTGCTTTATTCTAATAAGAACACATTTCTCCGGGAGGATTTTCAGAGATAATGGCCCTGATGTCTTGACTCCTTTTCTGTACAAGTCCTGACCTCTAGGAAGTGTTGGCTATATTTTCTGATGTGAGGCCTCATCTTGTCATCTGATGTGAGGCAGTACATGTTTCATCTCATGCCTTTATTCTTCACTCACACTTCATCCTTTCAGGGATTGAGCCTCATTAAAATCTGTCCTCTACCCGGTTGCTCTTTGAGGAAGTTCCTTGTTAGGGCATTTCTGCTGTGAAAAGTATCACACCAACCCATGTGAGTGCCAGCCTGAATGCTAAAGACTGTTATTAGCAGATTTAGCCTAGAGATGTTTCAGAGTTGTCGGTTCTGATGTTGATAGGATTATATTTTCAAACATCATCACACATCCTCTATGACAGACTTGATTACTCTGATGAACTAGTTTTCTTCCTTTGAGAGATGTTAAGTTGCAGAAATGATTCTGAAAGCATTTGAGAAAAGTGCCAGGCAAAACTGAAGTGAAACTATTTCATCTGGGTGGCTTGTTTAGCTTGCTGGGAGAGAGAGACAGCTCAGTGTGGCAGAAAGAGCACTGGACGTGGAGTCCACAGACCTAGGTTTGTCCCATACATCTTAGCAGTGGTGACCTCAGGGACGTCTCTAACCTTTGAATTTTCTTTGGCGAAGTGAGACCAAAGATCAAGGGCCTCTCCCGGGGTTGTTCTGGAGATGAAATGAAGAAGGTGCATTACAAACTGTAAATGTGTAATGGAGGGATCCCTGGTGGAAGAAGAAAGAAAACCATACCTCATATGTGTCACAATATTTTTTTTAGCTTAAACAACAAAAGAAATCAAATATTTAGTGAAAAAATGAACTGTATTACATATATGTCCAACAACCAATCAAACACATTTCTGGGCCATGGTATTGTATTATCAGTGATGGGACCATACCACACAACCAAGAGAAGTGGCTGTTTCTATTTGCTCATTCATTTCTTCTACAAATATTTACTACACCTTCTATATGAGAGTCATGGGGAAGGTGATGCTGTAGATATAGCATTAAGCAAGGCAACGATAGTCCTTGGGCCCAAGAGAAAACAGACAATAAACAGCTAATCACCTGAATAACTATTTAAATATTAATTGTAGAAAGTGCTCTGAAATAAGATTACTAGGTGTGTTGAGGGCATATAACATGGAAGCCTGACCTAGGCTGGGGATCAGAAAAGACTTCTCTGAGGATGCTGAGATTGAAGAATGAATAGGAGCTAATAGGCACAAAGGAAGGACGGGCATTGCTAGAAAAGGGAAGCACAAATGCATAAGCCCTAGGATGAGAGGACGTATGGCACCTTTGAGAAAACCAAAGAAAGCCAGTGTGAGCGGAGCAGAGAGAGTAGAATGGGATGAGCCTGAGGAGTGGGGAAGGGGTTGGTGGAGGCCAGATCCTGTCTCACCTGTTTTCCTAAAGCCTGTGGGATCTCGTGGGAAAATGTCTAGCAAGGGAGCAAACCAATTGCTATTTTTAAGACGCTTTCCCTGGTTGCAATGGAAGGGAACCCATTAGGAGGAAGCAAGAGCAACTGCAAGGAAGCTGGTACCCCCCATGGCGATGAGTGCATAGAGAGAGAAGCAGGTGGATTCAAGGCGCATTTCAAGAGAAAAATCATGAGACTGGGTTTCTAACCAGTAGTGATAGGAAAAAAGGGATGAGCAAGGATGTATTTCTAATGCAATTATGTCCCATTTCTAACTGAATGGTTCTCAAGTTATATACACTGTAAACGTTATTACAGAAAATCAGAGAAATACATCTATATACTGTATGGCATTCTGTATAATTTTAACATCTGGAAAATCTGAAAATTTGCGTGGTGGCTCAGGGAGAACTGGATGGTACAGTCAACCTTCCTAATCCTGCAGAAAAATACTCCATCTATGCAGAGGCAAAGATTGGGTCCTGAATGATATTTGGTAAATGCTCATTAAAAACAGAGAACATGTAGAGAAAATATGTACGATGTTGCCTAACTTAGGGTATAGGCCTATTTGAAAAACTCTTGAGGTTGGAGGCCTCAAAGTGCATAGAGTTAGTTACTGTTATGATTGATCAGCTCTAGACTGTGACTTTGGTAGACCCTTAGTGTAAATGTATGAAAAAATGCAGGAATTTTATCTATGTGTATGTATATGTGTAGATAGACAGACAGATAGATAGATAGATAGATAGATAGATAGATAGATAGATAGATAGATAGATAGATAGAGCCAAAAATATATATACACATTTTAAGAAAGGAAAACACTGTATTAAAATTGTAGCCCAATGAATGACGCTAGCATTCATCTGATTATACCATCTTTTGAGCGAACGTCATACTACACATTGCTACCATAATTCAATTCAACTTCAAAAAGTAATACATAGGTAACGTCTCTTAAAATGTGTATATTTTTTTGGCACCTCCGGTATATTTACAGGTCCACAGTATGTAATAAAACGGTGACCTAGATTCTCTCTCAAACACACGGGATCTTTAGCAAGCCGTATGTGGTAATAGTTAATCCACATAACCACTGTCAATTCCCCTTCAGTAAGTTGGCACGGTCCCTGCAGTGCGTGCGGGCTCTGCAATGCTTTCTGCAATGTACCAAAAAAATTCCCTGTTCATCCTCAAATCTAGTAATTCTATCAACTAGCTTATGAAGAGCTGCCTCAGTAATCCATGTTTAATGACCTTCGCCCCTGGACGGCTGCCTTGGGAATTTAAGTCTCTTGTGAACAGAGTATCCTGAGGTTGTCAACTCCAGTGTAATGGAAACATGTGTCCTATTTACCCCCATCCCTACTACAACGGGATGAGGAGCAGGTGTCCACCTCGGCATCCTATCCTTGGGCTCCAACTTTTATGAGTAGTAGCAATCGTAACAGGCAGTGGGATTTGCCGTACGTCTCCCCGGTGGACAGTCAGTGGACCGCAGCTGGGGCTGGGCTCTGTGCCTCAGTTCATATGTAGGATCCAGGGGATGTTGCCTGGTGTGGTCAGAGAAGCGATTCTTAGATCTCTCCGGTCTCCTGTGACTCTGAAGTAGCAACAGACAAAAGGATTTCAAGATGGGAACCAACATTTATGAAGTAGTGAAATTCCTGGGAGCAAGCCCGGCTCATGAGACAGATGTGACTAGGACCATTTTCTAGAAGAGGAAACCAAAGCTCAAAAGGCTGAGTAACCTGCCCAACCTAATAAGGTGGGAAGTATGAACTGTGCCCAAGTGCACAAGGTGGGAAGGGTCAGGGTCCAGGTTTCAGGCCTGATGTAAGCCACTTCCAAGGCCCATGTTCTTTTTGCACTTCTGTGCACATCCCACTTCCCTTAGTAGAATCCTTTGGAACCTAAGTTAGCACTGTCACACCAACCATGTTTCTACAGAGCAATCTAGACAATCTAGCATCTCAATTCCTCCTTCCACTTACCGAGTCTGCTGATTCCATGAAATCCCAAATACCGCCTCTCCTCTCTCTCCTCTACCACTCATTTATTCTGGCTCTCTTTTGCACTCACCAGATTCTTCTTCCTAAATAATCTCTGACCATGTTATTCATTATTAAAAATCTCCAGTACTCCCCACTGCCAGAGAATGCAGCCTGGCATTTTAGGAGCTCTACCCCCTGGCCCTAACCTGTATTTCCAGCTATTTCTCCTCATACTGCTCTTCACACAGAGGGATACAAGCTACTCTCCCAAACACGCATCATAATTTCCAACCTTCATCGCGGTTCTCCTGGGGTCTTTTTAATCATCTTTTCAATCATTTATTTACTCAGTGAATAATTTTTAGGAACTTACTATGGGCCAAGTACCATATTGGGAGCCAGGGATACAAGTGAACCAAGGAATCAGAAGTCAAAGAATTTGCCACCTAGTGCAAGGAGGCAAACAGTCAGTAATCGACATATTAAATAGGTAAATTATGTAGTATATTAGAAGGTGGTGGTTACTATTCAAAAACAAAATGTAAAGGAATGTGAGGAGGGGAAGGAGGATTGGAAATGCCACCAGTGGGTGGGGAACAGGGAAGAGTTTTCAACAGAATGCCCAGAGGAGGCCTCACTGGGAAGGTATGTTTGAGAAAAAATTTGAAGGAGTTGAAAGAGTGAGCTGTGCAATGACTAGAATAAGAGTGATCCAGGCAGAGGGCAGCCCTACGAAAGCTTAGGGTGGAATATCTGGAGCGCTTGGGGTCGGGGAGCTTGTACTTCCAGCCAAGATGGAAGAGTACTAGGGAGCGGATTTACCCTCCTGCTTTAAACAACTAAAAACCCTGTCTCAAAACATTCTGTGAAACAACGGTTTTCCGACATTGGATTACAGACAGCAGAGGACAGGGACCCCTGAGAGAAGGGACACAAAAGACCTTATGATTGCCCGGGTAACTGCCTGGAGAGTTTCCAGGTCACAGCACAGGGAGGAGGTGGGGGGCCCAAACAGAGCCCAGCTGTCTTGCCAAATGGAGGAGAAAGAGTTGAGAATTTAGGTTTAGAGAGACCAAGAAGGCTAGAATTTGCAGGTAGAGCTGCATGGAAAGAAGAGAGCAGTGGGGAGCTGCAGATGGGTCCCCTCAAATCCTCAGCTGTGTACTCATCAGCACGTGCTGTATAATGAGGAAACTACCTGAGACCAGGGAAAGAGCTAGCAGAAAGGGACAAGCAGAAGGATCCTGAAAGCAGGGCCAGGAATCACTTATGTTCCCACCAGCCATGGTGGAAAATTTTTGGAAGATACTCAGAAGGATATAGTCTCAGTGGTGGGGTAAAATTAACCTTAGACTAAAGATAGCTGTTCCTGCTACAGAGCTTAAAAGCAGGCCTCAAAAGGGTCAGACTCTTTCCTAGTAGCTTAATTATGTCCCAGGCAAAGCTTAAGAATATTTAAGGAGTATTTGAGCACCCAATGAGGAGTCTGACATCTAATCAAAAATTATTAAGCAAGCAAAGAAACTGGAGTGTGTGGGAACTGCAAGGAGGCAGAGTGGCTGGGACAGTGTCAGTGAGGGGAAGAGAAGTTGGAGACACTGTCAGAGAAGTCAGGGGGCAGATTGTGTCAGTCGTAGGAAGCTATTGAAAGGACTTTGACCAACTCCGGAGTCAGGAGAAGATGTCTTCCTTCTTACCTCACCTACCAAATTGAAAAGTGCCCTTGCTTTGTTCCAAACTCCCTGGGACCACCAAAGGAATGGTCTGTCCTCAGCAGGTTAGCCTTGAGTGCACACCTGCCTACTAACAACCTTCACACAGCCCTTCAAGGACTGTCAGTTCAATGAGGAAGCAGGAAGAAGATGAAAGTGAGAGAAAAAGAGCTTCTGAAAGGAGGACGTTTCTGACGTGGAGCAAGGAAAGACCTGAGGACCTGCTTCCGTCATTCCTTCCAGTAGACTGCCTGCAAGATGGGCGGCCTCGGAAAATCTTCCAGAGTGATGCCTTGTTTGCTTGTTCGATTAATAATTGAGTGCCATCTACTTCTAAAGAGAGTTTGAAGCAACTTTGAATAACAGGCATGTATACATCGAGGCTACTGAAATAGAAGTCAAAAATGTAAAACCATACAATGAGCACACAAAATATACACTAAAAACCTAGGCTAGTACAGTGAACTTAATTGGGAATTTAAATGAGCTGGTTGCCAAGCGACAAAGAGAATTAAACCTCATTTTCCTCATCTGTAAAATGGAATTAATGATCTCTATCCAGTTTACCCCAGAGAGATGAGAAGTTTCATCCAGGACTCTTATGATGCAAGTAATAGAAAACTGTGCTTAACCAAAGATAACAGTGGAGTCCAGGATGAAGCGTCTCCATCTCTCCACCTCTGGGTCTGCTTTCTCCTATGACAACTCCATTCTCGGCCTCTTCGTGGTTTGTGGTCCCACAGCACCAGTTCCAACAAGAGAAGGAGCCCATGTCCCAGTAGCACCAACAAAAATCCCTGAAAATGTGTCCCTTTAGCCTTGATTGCCTAACATGGGTCACATGTCGACCCCTGAACTAATCACTGCAGCTGGAGGATAGACTGCTCTGACTGGGTTAGTCTAAGTCCTGTGATCCGACCCGACAGAAAGTCAGCTTCATAGAACAAGGCTGAGAGTGGGGCCAGCTGGGTCTCTGTGTTGGTTTTAACCCTCTCTTCTCCTATCCTCCCACAGACCCATTTTCTGCCCTTCTCTGGGCCCTGGGAGGCTGGTCCGATGGTCGGCATCACCTGGGATCCTTTGTCTTCAGGCTCAGGTGGGGATGGGCCAGTGGGGAGTACAGGCAGGAGATTGGAGGCCAAGAGGAGAGAGAGAGGTCACAGTGCCACCTCCGCCCTGCTTTGCTGCCCCTCCCTCCGTGGCTGTGGTTTCTCCTGTGTGTCTCCCACGCTGACAAAGTTCGGAGGCCACTGCTTCTTCCTTTGCCCCTTTGCTCTGAGGTATGGAACAGTTCCTGCCATTGCTGGTCTGGGGTGTATCCCCTTCCCTTAGCTGCTGTCTTATTCTGCAACTAGTTCTTAAGAAAGTCTCTTCTTTTGAACCCCCAGTGTAAATTCCGTTTCCACCTGTGACCCTGTAGTCATTATTTATGACTTCATAACAAATTCTCCCGAAGTGTAGCAGCTTAAAGCAACAATTAATTTTCATTGTCTCAGTTTCTGTGGGTCAGGAAGTCAGGAGTGACTTAGGTGGAAGGTTCTAGGTTGGGGTCTCTTCTATATAGGCAGCAAGATGTCTGTGGGACTGCAGTCATCCTAAGGCTTCCTGAGGCTGGAGATTTGCTTCCCAGACAGCTCACCCACATGGCTGGCAAGATGATGCTGGCTATTGGCAGAAGGACTCCGTTCCTCACCACATGGACCTCTCCATAGGGCTGCTTGGGAATCCTCATGACATGGTGATGGCTTCCACAGCATGAGTGATCCGAAAGAAAGCGAGGCTGACACTGTCGTGTCTCTGTGTGATCTAGTCTTAGAAATCACACCCTGTCGTTTCTGTGGTATCCTACTCGTTCCACAGGCCAGCCCTATTTGCTGTGGGAGGGGACTGCAAGGGTGCGATTACCAGGAGGCAAAAATCACTGGAGCCATCTTAGAGTGGCTGTCACAGACCCTGACTGGCATAATCTCTAAATGAAAATCAGGATACTACTGTTATCCAAAAGGGATCAGTTGCTGAGCAAGAAAAATAACTGCCGACTATAAAGTGGACAGCTATAAACCAGGTGGAAATCCTATAACTGGAAGGAATTGTAACTCTTGAATTCAGCAGCGGGACCCATAAGTTGAGCAGGGGTCTGAGAAGAGCCACTGTGGGTGGGAGTGAAGACCCCCTCAAACCCAGACCAGAGGTGGGAGGGGAGAAGAGAGACCCCATCTTACCCAAAGGGGTTTCTGTATCTGTCTCCCCAGCTTCAGCTGGGCCTCCCCCCAGCCCTGAAAACAGTTTAAGACACCCACTGTGTTTGCCCTGGTCTACCCCTGGCATTCTGCGGCTCCAAGTAGCTTCCTGACCCTTCGTCAGCCTGAGCCAACCCATCAGGCTATCAACACAGCAGCCCTTCTCTCCCTTCTTGTTTTCTCCTCTGCTAAGTCCTGTCTCTTTCCTTCCCAGAATTAATGGAAGATTTTTTTTTTAGTTGATGGAAGATTTTTAGGCTTAGCCCATGCAGCCAAGTGAATAGTCCCCACCCCCGAAGCAAGCCATCTGGGTTTCTAGTAGGGGAGCCCAGCCAAGAGGGAGAATTGCTTCGCAATCAGCCATGCCAGGGGCACCTATCTGCTAGCCCAACCTGCTGCTTCCAAGGTGGGAGGTGAGAGTGATGACTCATTGGTACTCAGAGCTGAGGGCCATTAGGGCTGGGACAAGCCTGGGAGCCTGTCACATCAGTGCTGCTTGCCATTGCCCTGCCACATACACATGTACTCAAGTGCGTGCACGTGCACACACACACACACACCCCATTTTACAGTCACATTCAAGGTTTGAAGAGCCTCCTGCCCAACCGTAGTATGTGATGTGTAACCTGATTTCAGTCATTAGAGCCTGGAGGTTGTCAGGAAGCCCCATTGCTCAGTTGTAGGGTGCCCACAACTAACCTTAAGATTTCTTCCCATTCTCAGGGACTCTCATTCTCATGGTGCTGTTTCTGCAGAATTCACTCAGGATTTGGACAATCCCACAATCCCTCATGTTTTACTCTACTCGGCCACATTGATTATGACAGCCACAAAAACAAAAGCAAACAAACCAAAAAGCCCTCCGTTTTATGAGGACTTGTGAGGGGTTCCAGTGAGGATTTGGGGGACAGGCAGAGAAGCGTTTGGACCATAAAATGTCCTTTGAATGACTTCAAACTGGACATTACTTACTGCGGATCGAGTTCATCCTCGGCCACCCCACCCTCTTTTAGGGGACAGTTCTCCTCCTGCGGTCTTGTCCTGCCTCCCACTCCTCTCTGGCCTTCTTCTCTGCTGGAAAAATAACTCCCTCCTGTTTTCTCCAGCAGAGCGGCTGGCCTACCTCGACGGCCCTGACTGCTGTCTGCCCAGGTGCACGCTGAGTGAGGGTCTTCCCTTCCGCCCAGGAGACTAGTCAAGGTTCCTTCCTACACAAGATCACTCTGAGCCTGGCTTTCACACAATGTAAGCTTTATCTCCTGACACCCTAGGAGAGCCTGTGACCAAAGAGCTTAGGTGACCCTAGGCTAGAACCCCTGCAGCACACCCCCGCCCCACAGCTTCTCTTCTGAATCACCTGTCCGTGAGTTCCCAAATCCTGCCAATTTTCCCTTTACAATTTCTGTTCTGTGCCTTTCAGTCTTTCTACCTGGCCACCCGGCAGCCTGAGCCCCCTGGCCTCACACCTGGACTATTCCTGTACCAGCTGTCTCCTTTGAGCCCTGCATCACCCCACCCCCACCCCCAGGCCAATCGACAGCCCCCCCCCCCAGCTTAAAGTGAAGATTCCAACAGATTGCAAATTGCATGTCTCAGACTTTTAGCTTGACTGGTCAGCAATTTGGTTTTCCTGGTGGAGACCAATCTATTTAACAAAAATAGAACATACAGTAAAGCAAAATTAAATATTTCTAATCATGGGGATGCTTGCATCTGCAAATGACCAGGAAAGAAGGGAGGTTGGGGGCAGAGGGTCAAAAAGCCTGGAGGAGGCCTCATGATGCGTGGCATTCGAGCTAGCTACATGTCTCCCTTGGCTCAGCCACACACCCAGGAACTCCACTCGCTGGTCCAGCCAGCTCCCCTCTGCTGAGTATGCAGGTGAGGATTGGCACCACCATCCATCCATCTGCCCAAACTGGAAAACCGTTCTCAGCTTCTCCACCTTCCTCAGCCCTCACATCCAGGCCACCCGTAAGCCCTATCGATTCCACCTCCTTCCCATATTTTGAACCATGGACTCTTCTCCATCCATGGTACCCTCGCCTCTCCCTTGGATTCCACAATGACATCTAACTGGCTTCCTTGCCTCCAGTTTTGCCCTTGTGCCCATCCATTTCCCACACAGCAGTCAAAATCACCTTTTCCTTCTTCAGTTTTTTTGAGGTATCCTTGACAAATAGGAATTGTCTATATTTAATGAGTACAACTTCATAATTTGATATGTGTATACATTATGATAGGATAACCACAATCAAGGTAATTAGCACACCCATCACTTCACAGTTACCATTTCCTATCTTTTGTTTGTTTGTTTGTTTGTTTTGGTGAATACACTTCTAGTCTATACTCTTAGCAAGTTTCAGGTCCATGGTACAGTAGTATTAACTGCAGTCACCGTGCTGTACATTACACCCCCAGAGCTTACTCATCATGCGTAATTGACAATTTGTACCCTTTGACCCACTTCTCCTTCACATCTACCCATATCTCCCCCAGCTCCTGGCAACCACCCATCTACTCTCTGTTTCTCTAAGTTTAACTATTGTAGACTTTCCATATAAGTGATACCATAAAGTGTTTGTGTTTCTCTGTCTGACTTATTTCACTTAGTATAACATCCTCCAGTCCATCCATGTTGTCACAAATGGCAGGATTTCCTTCTTTCTAAAGAGCACGTTGGACTCATTACCCCCTGGCTTACTACCCTCCACAGCCCCGTTTGGAACATGAGGTCCAAAGCTCTGCCTGATGTGGCTCTTGCCTTACTTGCCTCCACCAGCCCCCTGCCTCTTTTATACCACCCACAGCACCTTGCCCTTCCTTCGGTTCTCCAGAAAGCCATCTTGTCTCCAATCATTTGCATATACTGCTCCCTCTGCCTAGAACATGGCCTCTCCCGTCCTCCTTGCCTGCTTAACTCACCCCGATTCTTCTCTGTCCCCTCCAAGCTATTCCCTCATGAGAGAGGTGCCCTTCCCCTATGCTCCCACAAACCTCTGTAACCACCCTTTCCTACCAGTTATCACACTGCCTTGTAATTGTTTGTGGGTGTTTTTTTTTTTCAAACCTGTCACCCCCATTAGACTGGTAGCTTCTAGAAGAGCAGGACTTTGGTTTAGTCATTGCAACTCCCTAGGGCCTGGCATAAGCACAACATGTCCGCAAGGAAGTTCTCAACTACTATAGTATGTGGCAACTGCCCCTTCGTTTTATATGTGAGGAAATCGAGGCCCAGAGAGAGGAAGGAACGTGATTATGGGACACAGGGAGTTGACAAAACGGGACTGAAGCCCTGCATTTCCCATGCTAAGCCCAGGGGACACAGGCCCCCAATACCAGTATCCCACAGAGGCATCTTGATGTCCTGACCTGTGATAACCCTTGGGCCTCTGTGATAACTGTCTCCTCCGCCCGCTTGGGCAATGCTTATTTCTCTGTCCTTCTCACACCATGGAGCTACCTGAGCCCCTGCTCTTGTGCAGTGTCCTCTCTCTCTCCCTCTTCTTCTCCTTCATAGCTCTTCCTAAGGGATCCTGCTCCAGTGCCCTCAAAACTAGGGAACCCACTTCATTCAACTCAATTCAATGCAGTTTAACAAATGGTCCTGCACTCCTGCTCTTTCCCAGGCCTGGAAGAGGAAAGAGCTCCTTCTTGCCCTGGAGGGGGCGCCATCCCCGCAAGAGGTGATTATGATATGCAGTTCAGGGTAGAGGAAGAAGCCACAGGCACCCTTTGAGGTGGGGGCAGAGCAGGTGCATGCTAGCACCCATCAAGGACATGAGTGGGAAAGGCCATTTTCATTGGGGCCTGACATGTGGGGCTTGTGCTTGGAGGGGACCAAGTCCTCTAGGGACACATGGTACATGGAGAGGATGGGGGTCCTATCTGAAAAACAGAAACCCCAATCACTAGGCATTTCAATCAGAGAGGATTTAATATAGAGAAATGTTTAATAGGTGTTGGAAGGAGAAAGAAATATAAAAGGACCACTGAAGCAGTCCAGAGATACCAACTGATGAAAGAAAGAGTTACCATCCTTAGAGCTAGAGAATGGAAGGAGGCGGTGAGGTTTCCAGAACCCAGGCGCCCCAAGGAGAAGGCTCACACAGCTGGTATTCAGATGGCTGAGGAGAGGCACTGACCAACTGCTGTTGGCACCTCTAAGGGGGTGTAGCAGGACTGGGGCTGGGAATGTGGAAAGAAGCTGGAGGCAGGACCCTGACAGGAGCAGGGAAACAGGGATGCCTGAATCCTTCTCCCCTCTCCTGCTCTCCACTCTCCTGTCAGAAGCTAATGGGAGGGGTGTCTGGGAGCCGTGGCTCTCAGAATCCCAGCCCCAGCATCCCAGAGCACCATGGAGAAGGGCGTTTTGGGAGCTGAGACAATAGATAGATAACCAGAACAAGCCCCTTCTCTCCAGCTATTCCCATTCTGATTTGAAGCCCCCTACCCCATTTCTGAGAAGAGAGTCTCACCCAGCCCATGTGCAAGTAAAAACTAGGCATTTTGCTTTTCCCTTCCCGTTTCTAATATGGAAGCCAGAAAGGACTGGCTTCATCACTGGAGTGCTGGAGCCAGCTCCTACGGCTCCCCAGAGAGCCAAGAGCCAGTGGTTAAGTGATCAGGAATTAGTGATCCAGTCGTTAAATGATTGATAGCTTGAAATCTGCCTTGGTGGGAGTATTTACATCGAGGAAATTGGCAAACATTTCAAATCAGAGCCCCCCCTTTCCCCAAAAAAGCCCATTTTTACACATTTACCACCACATCCCTGACTAGCTACCTTCCCTCCTTCTCCACCTACCTCCTACTCTACCCCTACTCCTTCCTCTGCCCAAGGCTGATTGGGACTCACTCTCATCCCCTGCAAAGAGCTCGTTTTCTGATCAGTGACTGCTTCTTGCAAAGGGAGGCAAGATACTATGTGGTTAGAAGCATGAGCTTGAAGTCAGACTTGTCTGAGCTGAGTTCCGGTTCTACTGCCTCTTACTTATGTGACCCTAGGCAAATTTCTTAACCTCTCAATCCCTCGGTTTCCTACTCTGTAAAACGGAGATAATAATAATACATATTTCATCCCATTGGGGTTGTTTTGGAGGATTTATTAATAAAGGAGAACCCCAGAAAAAAATATATTGGATAACATGCACAAATGTTTCGGCAGACTAAAAATAACTTAAAGAATGTTAGCTTTGTATGTTCTGCAGAGGGAAACCTGAGAACAGAGATGAGAAGGGACTTGCCCCAGGTTCCCTTCCTAGAAAATGGTAGAGTGCAGCCTGAATCTACATCTTCAGGCCCCTTTTTCATTGCTCTTTCCATTATTCTAAGTTGAGGGGGAAATGTGCTTATGCTTGCATAGATCTCTGGCTCTTACTCAGAAAAACTCGAAGCTGTCAGTAGAAATTAATCTATTCCAAGAGAGAGTATTATTTTGTTGGTGACGATGGTGCTATTTTTGCCTGTATAAAATGTGCCTCCTTATAACATCCTTTCAAAAAAAAGTTTTTAATAAAGTTTTCCTGTTATTAAAATAATACATGCTCATTATAAGATATTGGAAAATATTAAAAAGTAAAAAGAAGCAAAAGCCATAATTGCACAACCCAAGAACAACCAGTGTTAACATTTTGACTTGGTAGGAGTGATTTTTATATAATTGTGAACATATATATAATTTTTATCCTTTTTTACTTGCATTATGGTATTAGTTAGGATGTATAACACTAGTTGCTGTAACAAAGATACCTGAGAATCTTGGTGGATTATCACAGTAAAAATGTATTTTTCTCTTATGCAAAGTCTAAAGTAGATGTTTCTGGTTGGTGGAGAGCCTTTCCACATAATGGTTCTGCTCTGTCTAATGTCCCCCACTGTTCCTTAGGTCTTGGAGCTCTCTGATAGATCCTGTGAATCTCGTTAGCAGATGGGGGAAGTGAGGGAGCATGAAGGGTCTTGTGGGAGGTTTCCATGGGCCAGACCTGGAATGCCATGTGCCACTTCTACCCACAGTCCATTGTCTAGAACCATCACGTGGCCACACCTAACTGTAAGGGAGGCTGGAAAATGCAGTCTAACCATGTGCCCAGGAGGAAAAGGAAATGGATTTAGTGAACAACTAGCCAGTGTCTGCACAATCAGAATATCACTTTTTCAAATCTTTTATAATACAATGTTTAAGTCTATATAATTTGGATCAATTCACCCCTTGGTTAAAACCCTTCAGTGACTCCCCTTGCATTAAAAATTAAGCCCAGAGTCCTTGATACAACCTATAAGGTTCTGCAGGACCTTGCACCTGTCCACCTTGCCAATCACATTCTATGCTCATCTCCTACTCAGTTACCCCTTTCAGCCCCGTGGGGCATTGTTTCAGCTCCACCTATTCCCCAATCTCTTCCTTGCCTTAGGACTTTTGTACTTGTAATTCCCTCTTCCCAGGATACTCTTCCCCTCACACTTAGCTAGCTCCTTCAGGTCTCAGTGCAAATGCCACCTCCCCAGAAAAGCCCTCTTTGACCTCCAGTCTAAATTATGGTCTTGTTGTAGTTCTCTCTTACAGCATCCTCTTCTTTTCCTTTATAGCACTTATTATAGTTTATTATTATATATCTGTTGGTGTCTTTGTTGTTTAATACCTGTATCTCCCACCACACTACAAGCTCCATGCAATCTAGGACCATGTTGATTTTGCCCACTCTTGAACTGGTCCTAGCCTGTCACATGCCCAGCACGCATCAGGTGCTCAATAGTGCTGGTTGATTAAATGCATGTGCCATAACAGTTCATCACGTGTCTATCACAGTTGACTTCACTATTGTTGTATTTCTTGGACCTTTCCTTCATTTCTGATATTTCGCTATTCTAAACAAGCCTGATGCTTGAAGTATTACTGAAAGGAAAGAGAAGGAGTTGGTCCCACCACTCTTTGGCCACCCATCCAGCCATCTCCTCTTGGTCCCAATGCCTCTCCCTGCCTTAAACCATCACTTGTTTTGTGGCTGGCCACCACTTGAACCCTTTGGGCCATCTGGTCATGGCCCCGCAGAAGGACACCTCTCCATTTACTACCTATCAACAGAAGGGTGACAGTGGGGCAGATCACACTTCCCATCATGCCCCTCCTCTTAGTTCCCTGCAAACCTACTGCTCAAGACTCAATGGATGGATCAAACTTTCCTCAAGACTTGGGCCTATCAATAGAACTTGCAGTATAGGACAATATTTTAAATAGTATACAAAATACGACTTGTCCAATAGCCCAAGGAGACATGCAGAAAAAAAAAATTTTTTTCATCTTTGCAGAATATGTGCATGGATGTACCAAATACCCAATTATTTGGTATTTCTCTTTTAAGTCTTGCCATCCCTTGGGAAACAGAGGGTACCTTCTTCTCCAAGCCTACACGATGAGGATCTCTACCCTTTATGGACAATCTGACCAGCAATCTATCCTCGGTGTTTTCTCAAATTCCCCATTGTTCATTTGAGACCAGTATCGTCCTGGGTGGAGGGCTGGCAGCAGAATGGTCCAAGGTGGGCTTGGATCATCCACAGATAGTGATATGCTTCCCCATCCAGCGAGCCAACCAGAGTCCCCCAGTGCTCTTCCATCTCCTTAGAGACGTCGCTGCCTGCATGATATGTCAGGGTACATCTTGCTTCCCCACAGCACAGAACAAACACTCAGATGAGCATGCATGCTCACACGTCCCAAAGACAAACACAACTGTCCAGAGACAAGAGTGGAGTTAGAGTCATATTAAGGAAGGAGATCTT
This sequence comes from Rhinolophus hipposideros, assembly GCF_964194185.1. Lineage (NCBI taxonomy): Eukaryota > Metazoa > Chordata > Mammalia > Chiroptera > Rhinolophidae > Rhinolophus > Rhinolophus hipposideros. Next base: position 54,767,079 of record NC_138057.1, on the reverse strand, counting down.
GCCCTAAAGACTGTCCCTCTGTGGGCCCAGGACTCCCCGTGAGTCAGCTGAGCCAAGTGAGTCCTCACTCTGTTTAGCCTCCAGCTCCAGCCAGACATCAGATCATTTCAGGGCAGGACATCTCTGCCCTCTGCTGTGAAATTGAAAGAGACCAACATGAGGCTTGGCCCAAACAATTCATAAATTGTCGTTGGAGTGAAATTTACTCACGCTTAGTAGTAACACATTAAAGATGAACAATGGTAACAATTAATTTTTCTAAAAGGAGGCCGATGAATCCTACTGGCTTCTGAAATCGTTAGAATACATTTTACTCTCCACTGATTTCTCTGGGGATTCTGAACAGACATCAGGTGGAATTATAAGTTACCCTTTATTGTATGCCAACGCTGGGTTATGCCCTTTTCATAATTGTCTTCTTTCATTCTCACAAACAATCCTGAGAAGCAGGTGTTGTTCTTACTATTTTTCAAATAGGAGAATTAATGCTCGTAAACACTCCATGACTGTCCAAGGTCACACTGAGAGTAGTATTTACTCTTGTCTGGTAAATGCTGAAACTTGTTTTTTTTTCCCTATCTATGTTAGCTTATGCATTCCGAAGATTTCTCTGAAAAAGAAAATGCAGCTTTATGGCTCCCAATTCAACCTAAAATGTTAGTTGGATGGACTTTTATGAAACAGACTTCTGTCTTTGACATTAGCAACACCTCTTCCAGGAAAACAAAAATCCTTATAAATTATCCACTTCGGGTTTTACCTCCATTGTTTTGTTTGCATTCCAGATGAGTTTTTTGGTCATTCTTATCAACTCCTCAGAAGTTAGAATCCACTATCAATCAGCATGCAATTAAGAAAATGAAACCAGCCATTTGGTTTCAGGCATTTCAGAGGGAAATTTAATACAGGGTTAATACAGGGAACTGGTTACAACTTTGTTGGAAGAAATGGAGGAACAAAACAGGTGGGTACTGTCACCAGAGATAAGTATTTACAGAAAGAGCCAGCCCCCTTGGGCTGGAGGGACAAAAAGGGAAATAGTATGTCCATTGCCTCTGAAATGCCTAAAGTGGTTTCCATTTTCTTGATTGCTTGCTGATTGATAATGGATAAGAATGACCATAGATCCCATTTGGAATGAAAATAAAATAATGGGGGCCCAAATACACTGGCCTCTGAGGCTCCTGCCACTGCTGTGTCTGCTGCTCTGGAGACCCTACAATTGGCCACATTGCAGGCAGGCAGGAGCACCCCCACTCTGACAGTGCAGGGCAGCCAGGGTCCCCAAACACCTGCAATCACTCAGAGTTCCTGCTGCTGCAACCGAAGCAGAAAAAAAATAGCTTTTCCCTTATGCATACTTTCTAATCTCCCATGAATGCTTCTGATTAACAGAACCTAAATGGAAACCAGCTGGCAGGGGATTCTGGGAAATGTGGTTTCCAGGCTTTGGGCCCCTGCAGCACAGAGGACATAGAAGAGTGAGCGTGGATCGTGAGCTAACAGGCAGATAGGTATCAACCACCACCCCGGCCAGAGTTACCAAACTCCATTGTTTTGGAATTTAATGCACCATGTGGATTAGTCTTGAGTGGATGTGACGATCTTCAGTTACAGTCCTGGGATCGCATACTGAAGAAACTTAAAGAGAGTCATGACATTTATATATGCATAAAGAATACGTATGTGGGGAAGAGAGGAAAAAAATCCCTGCTCAAACTGGGGTTTAAGAAACCAAAGCCGGCCCAGCTGGCCTGGCTGAACTACCGGGCCACAGTGACGCTGGAGCATATGTGTATATAAATGTCATGATTCTCTAGTTGCTGCATGGTTTTCAGTCAGAATCCATTGCCTCTGTTCCCAGGGCCTCATCACTCAGGCTCCTTCATGTTGCAAGAAAGACATAGTTCCAGTGACCCTTGATAGCAGGTGTCTTAGATAGGGTTACCCAGGAAACAGATTCTGATACAAAGACTCACATACAGGAAGTTTGTCAGGGAGCGATCTCAGGAACAAAACCTGGAAGAGAAGAAGTGAAGTAGGATCGGGCAGAGGGACAAGTTGAAATGGGGTACAGCAGCCAGCATAGCCTCAGCCACCCCACAGTGATCTCTGGATCCCATGGTCCTTCATAATTGTCCTGAATTGAGATGCAGGGGCTAGACTGATGTCATTTCACATTGACCACTGAATGTAGGATGGTCCTCAGGAAGGGGCATAACCTTGACACAGCTCCCTTTGGGTGCAGGGCAACTCAACAGCAGCCAAGATGTTGGCAGCTGAGGAAATGAGTGCCTCCCTCCTGATCCTGTCCAGAGGGCCCCTGGGCAGCACATCCAGCGTGTCCACTGCTCGGGATGGCAGGAGTAGAATGGAAATCCACTGCTGCTCAGGCCACAGTTCTCAGCCACCTTGCGATGTACTCTGAGGTGGCAAGAGAGAATCTGGCCACTGCCCTAGCCTAAGCCACTGTCACCTCACACATGGGTTACTGGCTGCCGGACTCTCCATTTCTCTGCTTCCTCATTTGCCATGCTACCACTGTGTTTCCCGAAAATAAGACCAGGTCTTATATTAATTTTTGCTCCAGAAGATGCAGTAGGGCTTATGTTCAGGGGATGTCATCCTGAAAAATCATGCTAGGGCTTATTTTCCAGTTAGGTCTTCTTTTCAGGAAAACACAGTACTGTCCATTCTCTATCTGGCAGCCAGAGCAATCTTCTCAAATCTTATCTCAGATCATAGTACTTATTTGTTTAACCTCCGAGGCTCTTGGCTGTGCTCCAGAACCCTGTGATGTCCTCCGGGTCCAGTGTGCTCTGGCCCTACTTACCTCCTTGCTCGCTCACTGTGCCCCTCCTGCTGGCCCTTTCTGTTCCTTTCCCTCCTGAGGGCGTTTGCCCTGCCCTGGCTTTTCCTTTTGCCTGGGGTATCTCCCTCTGGCCATGCAGGCCTCAGCTCTTACATGACCTCTGCGGTGAGGTCTTTCCTGGCTATGCAATAGATTTACTCCTCTCACCCAGCCACACCCTTTTTATTTTCTTCACAGCACTCTTCACTGACTGAGATTATCTTATTCATTTATTGGCAAATTTGTTTTGTCCGTCCCTCCTAATCAAATATAAAGCTAAGAGCAAGAATCAGCACCTGGAAGAATACCTGGCCCAGGGTAGGTAAATGTTTGTGGATGGATGTTGTATGAGTTGGCCACGTTCCAATATGGAGGATACTTATCGGGCAGAATTTCATGAAAATCACCTGACTCGTGTGTGGCCTTCCTCATGTCCAGTCTAATCGAGTTCGGCTTAGCTGGGACAGGGGTGCTATCCAGTCAGCCATGGTCACGGTAGGAGAGTTGGCTTCAGCTCTCCAATTGGGTGTGGCGGTAACTCCTTCAGGAAAGAATCACATGCCATATCTTCCTCAGAAGGGGGCTTCCCAGAGCTTCCTGGCTTCTTTGGTGCAGCCTCTCTGTATAGTCAGTCACCCATCTGTGCGTCCATCATGACAATCAGAATTCTCAGATTTCTCCCATGATAGAGCGCACAGTGTGGTTTGGGAACTCAGTCACCTGGGGGCTGATGTTTCCGAAAGGTGGGGACACCTTGGATAAAGGCAGTTTACCCCTTTGCCAGATGAAATCACATGATGTGGAAAATAAAATCTCTTCCCAAGGGTTGGAAAGCTTTCTGGTGTTTAAAATCTTTTTTATTTCAATTCTCTTCTATTAAATGTTTTTAAATAAAAATTACAACTGCCATTTACTGAGTGCCTGTCGTAGACCAGGTGCTATGCTAGGTCCATAACTCAGGTGTCCAGGAACTTGCCCAAGGGGGCACTGAACCCAGGTTTGGGATACTCAGACGCTGGCCTCCTTCTGCTGCGTTACCTGAGGAATTAAGGAGCTGGGAGGAGCTACTGTTAGTAAAAATGCTTATTGTATGTAAAATAAAGTATGACAGGTCTCACTTCAAAGCTGGACTAATTAGTTTTATTTAAAAAGTAAAAGGGGAAAATAAAGCAGAAAAGTACAGGAAGATTGTTTCTCATCCCCACCCCGTACTCCACTCCATTTGGTCCAAGCTTTGTATACTATTCCATATGTTTTTTTAACTTAACTAATATGGATTCTGCAGAATTTGTCCACATTTTAGACATAGACGTCTTTGGAATTCTTCAAAGCTTGGCAGGAAATAGGTGAACTAGTTAGATCTTTGACTTTGTCAAACAAAGAAACGGCCTCCTTGTCGACCCTTTCTGCATCTTTCCTACCCCTGCAAAGTGGTCCATTTGCATAAATGTGATCCTGTTGGAAGAGGTTCTGTGTTCTTCAGTCATCTCTAGAAATAAAATCACAGCTCCTATCTCACCTTCCGCTGAAGTGTTTTCACATGCCAGGGAATTGCTTCCCATCTCCCAAATATAGAATACGGCGGGCGTTAGTTTCAAACTGATACTACTCAGAGCTGTCTTCAGGATTTCAAAAAGGTGTCAAAGTGGCCTTAGAAGGTGTTTCTACTTCTGAGAACAGGTTGAGTGATTCTCTTTGTGCCAAACGCCGCAGGGCCTCAGACTTGGGGTTTCCACCAAGGGAAGATACTTTCTGGCACTTTTCTCCTGAGGACTGAGTGGGATCTGAAGTTGTCTGTGCTATTACCTGATGATGTAAGAGCGTAACTGAGAGAGTAAAGCAGTGTACCTTTAAGACCATTTCTTTTCCTAATGTCACATTAATGGAAAGGTAGGAAAGAATTTATTTCTGGATCAGAAACAACATGCTATAGCATGAAGTAGCATGGCATTAAAATCAAACTCAGAGGTGAATTACAGCAGCCTCACTTGCAGTGACCTTATACGAGGCATGATCAAAAAATACAGGGAATGTTTAAATTAAAAAAATGTACTGACTCTGGGTGGTGAACACACAGTGGGATTTATAGATGATGTAATACAGAATTGTACACCTGAAATCTATGTAACTTTACTAACAATTGTCACCCCAATAAACTTTAATTTAAAAAAATTGCCAAAAAATGTATTACAATAAAAGACTCATTGCCATTAATCCCCCTCGCAATACTCCCCCTCGAACACACTTCAAACACACTTATCCCACCATTCTTGCCACTTTCTGAAGCAGTTCTGGAAGTCCTCTTTTGTGAGTGTCTTTACTTCATCCTCCATCATGACAACTCTCCGTGTCACACATCGCTTCGGGTACAGCAATTTCTGTCAAATAAAAACATTACAGTGTGTCCTCACCCTCCTTATTCACCAGATCTGGCACTGTGTGATTTCTGGCTCTTCCCCAAAGACAAAATGACTGTGAAAGGTAAACATTTTGAATCGATTCAGGACATCAGGGCAGCCACGATAGCACAACTAAAGACACACATGAAAGAGGACTTCCAGAACTGCTTCAGAAAGGGCAAGAATGATGGGATAAGTGTGTTCGAAGAGAGGGGGAGTATTTTGAGGGGGACTGATGGCAATGTGTCTTTTACTGTAATACATTTTTTAAATTTAAACATTCACCGTATTTTATGATCATACCTCATATAAAGGGCCTAACCTCCCTCAGTCTCAGTCTCTTGATCTGTAAAATCAGGATCATTCCCCTTTCCACTCGGGCTTGTCATAAAATTCATTGATATAATGTATGTTAATTTCCTTGCATGGGTGCAGAATTTTAGGCGGAACCTAAACTGGCAAGGAGAGACCACACCCCACCTTTATGTTCCCAGTTTATTTAGCCCAGCATATGGAACCCTGGTATCAGCCAGCAAAGCAGATGTGACAGATGACAGTCTTTAGCCCCTGGGGTTCCTAAAGAGGGGGGCTCAGCTGCCTGTGACACCAGTCAGGTCTCCCTGGCTCAAGAAGCTTAACTTTGTGCTGCCTCATTGCCCAGTTATAATTGAGGCTGACATCACCACCCAGGAAGAACTTACAAAAACATTTTCTGTCCTTAATAAGAAATTCGGACCAACTTCCAGCCCCTCTCTGGTCCCCAAGCCCAACAGCCACAGCAAAGCCACACATCTTTATGGGAGGGACACGGGAGCAGAGTCAGGGCCAGGCTCCATGGGCCTCACCTCTGCTTCTGTCTTTCCAGCACCCTGGAGGACCTTGTCCCAGTGTAACACAGGAAACGTGGTGTTTAATAAATAGCTGTGATGATAATGATGATGTATATCTCGGCTTTAATTCACATGTGTTAGTTCCATTATTGATTCTGTGCTCCTCAAATTAACCAGATAAAGTCACAAGCAGTTTAAAAACAATTAGTTTAATTTTGCATCTGCAATGTAATGGGAGTCTGTTTTTTTCTCCAATATTAATAATTGCATTGTACAATTAATGAATTTCAGTTGAGATCAGTAGTGTCTGGGCTAATATAGCATTTCTCTTTTATTCCTGTTTGTTTGTTGTGCTTCATTTTTTAGGGTCAAGTTGTGTTCCGGAACGGGGAGAGAATGGGGACTATTAAATTTACTCAATTTCAAGGTAGGCTTTTTAATGCTTATTCTTTCTAGTTGATGAATTCTATATTCAAGGATGTTGTGTTTATGCAATAAAATATATCAAAAGAAATGAAAATATGATGTTCCAGATAAGACTAAACAGAGTCAATAGAAAACACTTCTCTGTGCAAACATTAATTTCAACCTATTTAAAATATCTTTTCTCAATTGCATTACTTCTCAGGCCTGTTCAGTCTTCCCACGTGACTCTGAGAGGCTCATGAAGGTGTGGGGATATGTGGACGTGGACAGTTCTAATATTCTGAGAAAGCTTGCATTGTTTTAGTTTTTGATTATAGAAATTTTCAAACAGTCTCTAAAATGAGAGAATAGCATAGTGAACCCATCTACCCATCACCCCGCTTCAACCATTATTAACACTTTGCTAGTCTTGTTTTATCTTGACTTATCCTTCCACCCCCCCTTTTTTTTTGCTCCAATATGTTAAAGCAGCTCCCAGACATTATCTCATTTCAATCTATAAAAATAGCAGTATGCATTTCTACTAGATAAGGAGTTTTGAAACATAACCACAATACTATTATCATCACACCTAAAATAGTTAACAACAATTCTTAATATCCTTTCATTCCCAGTCTTATGTTGATCCTCCGATTATCTCAAAAATGTCTCTCCAGTTGCTTTGTTGGAAAATCCACACAAGGTCCACTCTTTGCATTTGGTTAATGTGTCTCTATAATTTCTTTTAACCTGTAATCACCCCCCACACACTACTTACAGGTCCTTTATCGTTTTTGTTTTTTTGTAAGAAACCAGATCATTTGTTGGATTTTTCTGCTATGAGAGTTGGAAGGGGCCTCAAAAATCATCCATGCCAAGTTTCTCATGTGATAAGAAGGAAATAGAGGCCCAGAAAGGGGCAGGTTCTTGTCAGAGCCCACAGGGCATCCGTGAGGAGCAGGGCTGGGCATTCCTCTAGGCCAGGGGTGTCCAAACTTTTTTCAACGTTTTTCACCAAGGGCCGTATGCGGTAAAATACACAAACAGCTGGGCCACTCACTCCAGCTGAAGTACATATTCCCTCACCTGGTTTATTTAAGTAATCTAAATATATTTTTGGAATTTGCTGCAGGCCAATTAAAAATGGATTGCGGGCTGCAGTTGGCCCGCGGTCCGCTGTTTGGACACCCCTGCTCTAGACAGACACCTCCGTTTAGCTCAGTGTAGTCATTAACAGGGCTGTTAGCCAGAACCACCAGACAGTGTTTTTCAGCATCTGCATGTTTCTGGAAGTCATGCCTTCTGTGTCAACTTACTTTGAGCAGATCCCAAAGTCATCCAGGGGAAAGCGAAAAATGAAATTGAGTTACTCAGATCCATTCAGACAAATCCCCACTGGATTCAGACCAGTCAGGAGAGGTGTTCTTGGGTCCTATTGCTCCGTAATGCAGTCTTGCAGATTTACCCATTTGTCTTCTCGTGGCAGGTAATTGAAATGCATGTCAGCTCTCTGACATGCACAAAAGATGTAATTTTAGGCAAATGTAATTATTTTCCCATTTGTTAAGGCTTACTTCTTCATTGGTTGAACAAAGTAAGCATCTTGGCAAAGATACTTTTTTTTTTTTTGAGCGATTGCAACTAAATTCCCTTGTCACATTTCCAGTGCTCAAATTATATCATTCCAGGGTAATATTTTGTAAAATATTGATTGGCTGATCACAGCTCCAAGTGCATGCCAACATTATTGCTTTTTCCCCCAATGTTAGGATTAGACACCAACTCCAATTTACCAGCACTTATAAGGAAAGCAGTGTAGCAAACAGTAGTTCAGAGGTGGGTTTGACTCATCTGAGCTCAGGCTGCAGTAGAACATCAGGCAAGGGAACTGCCTCAGCGAGCCTTGATGTCCTCATCTGTCAAATAAAAACATAATCCTACCTACCTTAAGATGTGGGAAGAGCTAGATGAGATCACACAGACAAATATGTGCATACATTTCTTGCTCAGCAAGTAGTAGCAATTATGATTAGCACTTTGTTGAAAATTATGACATTTTACTGGGGCAAATCCAGATTTGCTTGGTGTGTTGACACACACCACCCCCCAGGTACCTTTTTGTCTGCCTCCTACCACTGTAGCTCTTCCCCACACCTAATGATATGTACGATGTCAGATGGGGTAGGGCCTTAGAGATGATCTCATCCCACTACTTTATGGGATAAATGGGGAAACTGAAGCCCGGGTAAGGGCAATATTCCCGCCTTGGACACACAGCTGGTTAATGGCTAACCTATGCGGCTTACCTAGGCCTGAGTGCTCTCCCTTCACTATATATGTGTCCAGCTTTTATTGACTGTCAGAGCTGGGCCTGGGAGATGCTCCTGTTTCTGTGTTTTTAAAACAGACATTGATCCTGTTGACAGAGGGATGCTTGGGTCATGTTCACATCAACACACTAGTTAGTTATCAAATTCATAGGGTCTCAGAGGTGCCTTGTCTGCCAGGATGGAGGGGCATTGAATTATTAAATAGGCTGTTCAAGACAGAAGGGCTCCTGGTGATCATCTCATTCCACAGAGGGCAAACTGAGGCCCAGCAGGAGAACAGACATGCTTGGGTGAGCACAGACTCACTGTGGGACAGTGAGTTTATTCCTTCTCTGGGCTCTTGCTCCCGCTCCAAGGGGGGCTGGTCCAGACTCTATCTTCTGGGACCTTCCGGGAATTTACCCAGAGGGTGAGCCTACCCCTAACCCTGGGAGAGTAGGTGAGGCAGTCCTGGAGAGTAGGTGTGGTAGAGGCCGTCCTCATACCATTGACCTTGCAAAAGGCTTCTAAATGGAGTCAACATGTTCGTTTTCTGCCATTCTCTGTCTCTCCCCCTCACTCTTTTCCTCCCTCGCCTCCTTCCCTTTTATTTAGAGGGGACAGTGGACAGCAGGGTTCATGAGAGAGCTGATTCACAAACAGCCAGCCCCAGCAGTGGGGGTTCCCATTGCAAGGTCTGCTCCTGAGCAAGTCGCTTCATCTCCCCGAGCCTCAGTCTTCTCCTCTGGACAATGGGATGGCAGTAATGCCAGCCCTGCCTGCCTCCTTGGGCTGCTTTAAGGATCAAATGTGTTTTCCCTCTATAAACTCTCTAGTGCCAGAAAACTAGTCACTTTGCAAGCTAGCCTGCTGCCTGGCTCCTGCCTAGCTCTTGGTAAATGTTTACTGAATCGGTTAGGGATATGACTTGTGGACATTTAAGAACATCTTCAATTACTTCGTGGTTTCCCACGACTTAAGTGGAGGCAGAATGTCCAGTAAACAGCAGTTAGCCTTGGCAACAGAAATGTGAACTGAAGCTAATTCACAATGGTGGCCATTGTTTTTTCAGGCTGGAGAAACTATCTTTTTTACAAACTTGGGAGTGCTGGGTAAACAGAATTATGCTAAAATAATGTGCTAAGGGTAGCTCCATGACCCCTCCTGAGACTGAGGCATTTTGAATCCAGAGAGGGTTTCAGAGCCCAAAGAACGATCTTCTTCACCCCCAGTTTCCCTCCATTTGCTCCATTTCTGAGGGTTCCCAGAGCCCTTAGCTCCGCCCATCAGGGCAGTCCTGGAGAGTAGGTGTGGTAGAGGCCGTTGGTGGCCCACCCGTAGCCTCCGAGCATCTGCGGTTCAGGGCAAGCATCTTGTTAAGAGCACCTGCATCTCTCACCCTGTGCAAGTAGCAGGTTAAATGTCCAGGGAGTTAAGGCTTCCAGGGGCAGCCCTGAGCCAGGGATAAATGAGAAGTAGAGGATAAATCCCCCAGCATCCTTTCCCCTTGGGTAGAAATTTTCAAGAACTCCACGATATGTCCTACTCTGTCCCCAGATGTCAGCTGAGGACTGACAGCTGCTCATTAATGCACCTTGTACTGGCTCCCTTCCTTTTCCTGTCTCACCTCCCTACACCCCTACCAGTGTATCCTAGGATCACATCCCAAATAAAGTATGTGCGTGCTTACCCTTGTTTCAGGCACTGTTCTGAGGGCGCTCCCCATGGCGGTAGGTAAGCAGGTATTAGCATCCCGTTGGCCACACACCTTGGGGATAGAGGGCATCAGCTTTCAATTCCAAGTTCCGAGCACCTCCCCCATGCCATCGCAGACTTCCACTGAAACCACATGAGATGAGGATGAATGCTAGGGGATTGGCTTTTTTTTCCCCCTTAAGAGAAGAAAGAACCCATGTTACTGCCAAAGTCTAAACATGGCTCAGAATTTGCAGCAGGGAAGGAAGTTGAGTGACGCCATGATTAGAGCCTTGTTTATGCTGTTCTTCGCGAAATCTCAGCATCTGTGCTCTAACTTGTCGTCCCTGCCTTCATTAGGCCTGTTTGTAAGAATCTCAGTGAATGATGATGTGCTTGAATTTCACGCTGTTTCTGTGCAACGTAAAGGACTCAGACTTTGGAGTTTTATATTTCAGCAGCTGATTTGAAGGGATGGGGTCTTCCATCACCCTAACAACATAATGGGCATTCAGAAAGTACCTAGTGAAATGTAGGCTTGTCTTCCCCATTTGCAGACATTAGCTACCATTTGGTCTTCAGGGTAACAGATATGGTTCTATGCAGTGCAAATTCCCTAAGCATCTGCCAGGCACTTTACCATGTCCTCTGGGGGAAGCCAAGTTGAATAGAAATGGTCCCCACCACGAGCACCACCCTCACCCCTCCCTAAAGGGCTTTCATAATCTCTCTGGCTGAGTGCCAGTGCCTATGAAAGCAGGAAGAGAATTTCCCAGAACCTACTAGAAAACTTGCGGAGCAGGTTTGACCCTAGTGTGAGACTCCTAAGGCTGATTTTTAGTATCTTTTTCCTCTGTCAAGGCCTGTGTTGTAGCTTTCTTCACCAAGCTGTGGGTCTGGGAAGGCCAGTTTGTCAGCTGCCACTGAATTTGAGTGGAGACTTGTCCACCAGCTGGGCAAGGATGTGAGTCAGGAGGAATGGAAGGACACATGTGAGTGTGGGTTCTTTCAGGCTAAGAGCCTGACCGTGACCTTGACACCTCCTAGCCCTCAAAATCCAGGCCTACATTTCAGGGAGCACAAGATGGCTTGGAAGGCAGCATTATTTCGCAGGCCTTGTGTCTCATTGAGCCTTAGATTCTCTATGATGAAGGGATCCCTGACTCTCCTTTATAGCATTACCCTCTGCTTAGATGCCTCCAGTGATGGGGAACTCATCTACTATCATGTGGAAAGTATATGAGCTTTGAAGCAGGCATGTCTAATAGTTACTAGCTTGGTACTGTGGCTTAATTTCTCTGAGCCATCATTTCAGCATTTATTTGAAAATAATTAAAAAAAAAAAAAAAGATGATCGTTTCCCTTGCCTTGAGAGTGATGGTGAGAATTTAATGTCATGAGGCTATGAATGTTCCTGTCTTGGTGACTGTCACAGAGAAAGTCCATGGCAACTATTGGCTTCCTTCTCCTCTCCTGAGCCCTCTTGACAATGACCCCAGATTTAACCCCGTCCAGAATCTCTTGAGAAAAGTACAATCTTTCTTCCTTAGGACACACTTCACACTCCATACGATGTTATCATTGGTCCATGAAAGCCCCGCTTGTTCATTTGTTTATACTCTTATTTCCCTCATTTATATTTTACTCCTTCCCATGAAAGGCAGATGTTCTAAGTGTTTAATGCATATGTGTGTACATGCCCTTGCAAAATGTGTGTTGCTGTTTTTCGTGTGTATATTTTGAATTTACGTCAATGCAACTGGATTATATATCTCTTCTGTTTCTGTTTCTTTTTCACTCAGCACTTTGTTTTGTAAGATGCCTCCATGTTCCTGTGTGTCCACCTAGACCGTGGCTTTCACTGCTCACTCCATGGGGCGCACCCACCCTGCACCCATCCCCTTTCCCAGTGACACACACCCAGGTCACCTCAACTCCCTGCCTCCACCAATAATGAGGCTCCTTGCACAGGTCCCCTTAAGAACCCAACTGGGCATTTATTTAGTACAAATGCCCAGGAGCAAACTTGTTGGGTCGGAAGGTGTGTGAATGCAATGTGCCTACCATCTGCCAGATGGCTCTTTCAACGTGCCTGCCTGTCTGTACTCCCACCCGCGTGAGGATTTCTGTGTCCCCACCTCCCACCAACACTCAGTGTTCCCAACACACTCATCTCTCATTGTTTGCCAATCTAAAGGTATAAACTAATATATTGTGGTTTTAAATATCATTTCTCTGATTACTAAAAAGTTGGGGCATTTCTTCTGTGCTTGTTAGACATTTGTTAATTGTCTGTTCTGATCCTTTGACCCCATTTATTTTGAGGGTACTATCTTTTTCTTAGGGGTTTGCAAGAGTTCCTTAATGTAACCTAGATATCAATGCCTTGTTGGGTTTAGGCTCACAAACATCTCCCATTTGATCACTTGTCGTAAACTTAAGTCCTTGTTGAACAGAAGTTTTTAATTTTGAGGTGGTTAAATTCTTTTGGGGGAGTTAAGGGAGAGGTCCTATGGTTTGGGCTTTTGAAGTTTCTCAATAGTCATTTCCTGGCATCTGCATGCCAGGTGCTGGCTGGGCACAGTGTGTGCTGAGATGGGTAAGACGCAGCCCCTTTTCTCAGGGAGCCCCGGGTCTAGTGGGGAGCAGACACAGGACCCCGACTGCATGTGATATGTGAGAAAGGCATTCAGAGAAGGGACGTTTGGCTCCACTTGGCAGATTCTAGGAAGGCTAGAAGATGCCACCTGGGAGAGATGGCATCCAAGATGAATTCTGAAGGACCAGTGGGAATTAGCCAAGGAGAAGAGAAAAAAATTTGTTCTAGGTGCAAATAACCTATTGTGTTTGTATGTGCCTTCATTCCATCAGGTATTAGCTTCTGCCCCTAGGCCAGTTCGAGTAAGTCCATGGACAAAGCTATCCTTGGCAGGGTTATACTCACAGCATTTGGACAGTGTCCACCCAGCCTGTTAAAAATCTCAAAACAAAGGTCAATGGAGTTGAATTTATTAAACACGTAGCAGTGGCATATTCTTTGTAAAGGCAGAAACAAGTGTGTGTGAGGATTCAGGGCAAGGAAGCACAAGTCTGTCTTGCTCAGTGCTGCTGAGGGGTGCGGCTTCGATCTGCTCCTACCCCAGTGAGAGGAGAAAGACCCGGTCCATAGTGACCATATGGGGGGCAGAGGGGGTGGGAGGGAACAATCACTCCCTGAGGAATGGCTGGCCCTCCTGGAGAAGAGCAGGACCAAGGCCCAAAATCACCATGTTCCCATCTCTGAGGAACCACCAGGAGCAGAATCGATGCAGCCTTCAGGCTGAGCCAGGACCTGAGAGGGGAAGCCTCATGCAACAGCTTTTAGCTTAGAATGAGAAAGACCCTTCAAAGCAGTTGCAGGATCGTCAAACAGAGTTGGAGGCCATGGAGATGTCCTTGTCCTGTCCATTTGTGTTAGCGAGACCCAGCCAGGGGATGGGACCTCCCCAAGATTCCTCACGGAGGTGATGGCAAAGCCAAGTCTGGCTCCAAGTGTCCCGTCTCCCTGTCAGAGCCCTTTATGCCCCCTGAGCTTGGGATTTTGTTAGGGGTCCTAGAATGGAGGAAGCTTATAGCATCTTTGATTTTCACTGAGCCAAGATCATCCTTTGTTTTACACCGCAAAGTATATGTTGAGTTTGTACATTTGCAGCAACAATTAAACGTTAAAGGACTCATATACCTCTTCAGTTCAGATCTAGAGCCAATTGAGGATGGATGGCCATTTGGGGTGAAGGGAGTAGAGTCCCTGAGGCAGACTGTGGGGACCCAGCTAAAGCAGGAGGCTGGCATCTCTGCAGCTGATTCTGACACCAGAGTTGAGATGCAGGAAGGAGGCAGAATCACTCTGTGACTGAAGCTATTTGCCATCCATCCCGTGGACACTCTCAAGCTCACGGCCAGTGAATATTTTCAGACTGGACTTTTTTTGGCAGCCTAATTTTCACCAATAGGACCTATTTTCTTTATATATCATCCAGATCCAAAATTTTAAATAAAGAATGCACTTTTTAAAGAGAACAATTTTATTTTATTTATTTATTTTTTGCCCCACAGCAAAGAACCAGTATTATTCTGCAGGAAAGGGGCTCTTTGTTTCACAGTATTTTTAGCCTCTGAGAATAGAAAGTGTCAGGGTTAAAGGGCCCTCAGTGTAATCCAGCGGTTCTCAACCCTAGCTATGCATTAGGGTCTGCTTAGGGAACTTTGAAAAACACCGCCACCCAGGATCCATCCCGCAATCCCTCAGGGGTTCCAATACAACGGGTCCATGTTGAGACCAATCATCTGTATTTTCTAAACATTTCCCAGGTGACTCTAATGCCTGGCCAGGGTTGAGAACCACAGGAACCCCTGCAGTGCAGTTTGCAGGTGGAGAAACTGAAGCCCCGAGAAAGGTAGTGGTCTGTCCAGAATCACACAGTGAGCCAGGGCTTGGGGAGCAGGGCTGCCAGCCCGTGGCCGACCCCATGCTGCAGCCCCTCTCCCTCTGTTCAATTCCCCCACCTCCCGACCTCCCTAGGAATCCCTCTAAACTGTCCACAAATCCCCTGGCCCACAGTCTGCAAGGCTGGCCTGTAGCCAAGTGAGTGGTTAGCATAGTTTGCACAATGGAGTTCCCAACGGACCCAAGAGTCAAAAGTTAAACGTGCCAGGTGCCTGTCATGGTCCCTCCAGGTGGGCTGTGGGTAAGTGGAAGAGCACATGGTCACCATCCTTCCACCTGCAGACCCAGGAAGGGCCCTGTGCAGGGTGCAGGAGACGAAACTCTATGCTGCCCAGGATATCAGAAGCAAGACTTCAGGTTCCACTTAGAAACCAACTCGCTGGCAGGAATCAGGCCTGCGTACACCTGGGACATTGTTCCAACACGAGGGCTGTCACCCAGGGCTCTGAGCCCACAGCAGCTGGGGTGCTGGGAGGCAAGGAACAGTACTGAGGGAAGGCTTCCTAGAACGGGGGGTTGGGTTTGGACATGTTGGTTTGGTAGAGGGAAGGGAAAGCCGCCTTCCAAGCAGAGGGACCATTGTGGGGAAAGACGGCAGTAAGAAAACACAGGGAGTGTTTGGGGACCTAGCAAATCGCTCGCAGTTACTTTTATCATGACTCAAATAACTACAATTTATTGAACACTTACTGTGAGTTAGGCCCCAAGCCAGAAATTGCCTGTATTCTCCTCTCTAATTCTCATAGCCACTCTGAAAGTTCCCATTTTATACGTATGGCCACCTGCTCACAAGGTGCAGACTGCAAGGGAAATACTGTCTGCAAATGGAAATAATTTTTACCGCCCTGGTAGGGCTGAGTAAGGCTGTAGTCACTAAACTACAAGGTCAGAGTTTATGAATGTTTTCTGAATCTTTATATCTCTAGCCTCCGGCACAGATGTCCAAGGCCACCTTGGTCAAGGACGAGGAAATTACCTAACCTTCCACCTCCTAAACTGCTGTTTTTGAGGGGTTCTCCATTATGAAATACCTCAGGCTAGGCCTGGCATGCAGTACGCGCTCAGTACATGTGAGCTGAATGACTGGAGCCCCTGCTCAGAATGGCTGGTGAAAGTGCTCTGAATTCAGAACTAGGGGACCCAAGTTCAGGCGCCCCCTTCTGTCATTGCCCAGCACGTGGCTCTGAGCATGCACTTATCCTGTGTGAGACTCTTCCCTCATCTGTAGACCAGGGTGAATTATGCCCTATTCATGGTTTGCCATGTGCGTTAAATGCAGGAAGGTGTGCAGTGCCTGCGAGCCTCCAAAACTGCCCCCAGGGAGAGATTATGGTGATTACGGTCATGGTGGGAAGCTGAGTATTATTTTGGTGCCATGGGATATACAGCAGGGCATCGTGTGTTAGTCAGAGGGGTGGGCTGTGAGGCTGGGAGCATGGAGGGGGGGCGGCCACACCACTTCCCGGCTCCTGATGATTTGTTACGATCAGCCTGCATATTTCATGTGCTGCCTACCCACGCCAAATAAATAAATCAGGGCCTTCTCTTTTGAGGGGCAGGAGCTGATTGGGGCTAAGACTTCAAAAGGCCAGGACAGGGATGCTGGAGCTCCCAGCAGGGTCTGCTAATGTGACATTTAGGAACTGGGTGACCCAAGCAAGCGACAGCCGCCTGCACAGTGTGACGCCCCGCCCAAATGGCGGGGAGACCTTTGCTGGAGAAGGAAGTGACTTTTACAGCCCTGTTTTCCACCCCATCGTCAAAGGAATACGGGCAGAAGTGTGGCCAGCCTCTGGGATTCCCTGTTCTGTTTCCTGAATGTTTATAAGGAACCACTAGTGGACCTGCCTTTCTACAAAGCCCAAGCCCCAGCAGGCAGTTCCTCTGGGTGCACGCTTGGAATTCCTGATGCCATCGCTTTATTACCTCAGGGCATTTTGAGGACCAGGGTCTGCAGCTCTGGGAACCTGCCGGCCCTGCAGGTGGGCAGATGGGCCCACTCTTCTCTGCAGTTAATACACTCAGGAAGCACAGGTGGCCCATGGGATGGTCAGCTCAGCACAAAACTGTCCCCTCTCAGGGATCCCACAAGGCTCCGTTTCAGGGAAGAGCATGGACTATGGGAATCGTCCTAGATTTGAACCTGGATTCTGCTCTTAGTATCAGTGGGGCCTTGGGCAAAGCCACCACATGCCTGAGCTTCAGTTTCCTCATTTGTAAAGTGGGACTAAAAATACCTCTTCTACTCAACAGCGAGAACTGAACAAAGAAAGTCACATCCAATTCCCAGCACAGATCCAGGCACACTGTGGGGCTCGGTGAATCCCCTCGGCTCCTGTCTGTCCCCTGCCAACCCTGTCTCCCGGCTCTGCCATGGGGGCTCTGCTCGCCAAGCCCACACTCCTTCCCTTTGGTCCTCCACCTCTACCCCCACCTTCCCCTGGATCTGCTTTATCTGTAATGACCACTGTCCCCAAATCTACATGCCAGATCCACTGGTCCTTGGCTCAAAGAGCTTGTTGTTCCAGCCTGTCGGTGGCATGTCACATTGCTGGCCAGCTCCATTGTGAAATTGTCCCTTTCCTTGGCTTCCGCAATGCCCACTCTTTCCTGGCATCTGCTCCCGGTGTCCTGGCCACTCCTTCCCAATCTCCTTGCAATGTCCTTACTCTGCCTGCCCCTTAGAGGTTGGCACTTCCTAGGATTATGCCCTTGGTCCTCTCCTCTTCTCACTTGGTACTATCCCTGGGGGTGTCGTCTCTGTCCCCAGCCCACACCTCTCCTCCCACTCCAGACTCAAGGACATCTCAACCTGATGAGCCACGGTCGCCTCAGGCTCAGCGCAGTCAGACGGGAACTTGTCATCTCGTCCTCTTCTTTGAATCCTGGGTTCCCCACTCAGGGACTAGCCCCCTAGTCACTTGCTTCACTCCCCTGTTCCCCATCTCCCCAACCCATTGATTACCCAGTTGTCCAGAGTTTACCCAGAAGAAAAGAAACCGTTGTCAAGTCTAATTCCCACTCTCCATTCCTTCTATCACCGCCCTGGTCCAGTTCTTATCATCATTATCTCTGATGATGACCTAAATCCACCAACAGAATAGTATCAAGGATGAAGGTAAGTTCAAATGCATCCATTAGGTCTGAAAATACACCTGAACGAGTGTGTATGAAGGAGACTCTGCTCTGTGTGACAAAGCAGAGAAACGTAGCTTCTGAAAGATGCTAATTCCACCTCAGAAGGCATTAATAGGAATGTAATGTACAGAATGAAGGAGGGGATGGTCCCCTCTACTTGCTGCTGAACAGATCAGGCCTAAAGTGTGTTGGTTAGTCCTTGGGTCTACACTCTGTCAAACAGACAGTGACATTGTGCAGTGGTACAAGGAGGGGCCTGGGTAGGAAGTAGACATGAATGATGTTTAGTAAGGTAAGGTTGGGGGTTAGTGCCAGGGGATGATCTGTCTTCGTCTTCGATCTCTAGGACTTTTCTGGGACAGAAGGAGGTGCAGAGGTGGTCTGTGTGGTCCTAGAGGACAGAGCCAGATGACAGGGGAAAGTTACAAAGAGACATTCCTCTCAGTAACCAGGAAGGACTTGGTAACAGGCAGAGAATGCAGTTATGGGGGGAGTGGGCTCCCCATCTGTAGATGTACAGCAAAGGACAGATGACCAGTTGACGAGACAGTGTGAGAGAGTATTCCAGCCCAGATCACGCAGGAAGTTTAGTGATTCCACCTGGAAGAGGCACTGGGGAAAGGAAAAGCCTGCAAGAATATAGCCAGGGCCTGTGTGGGGAGCAAGAGCTGGGATGGGAACCCAGACACAAACACAGGACTGGGATCTAATCAGCCACTATCCATTGCTCCCCACAGACAGCAGGGAAGTGAAGGTGGGAGAATACAACGCTGTGGCTGACACGCTGGAGATCATCAACGACACCATTAGGTTCCAAGGTAAGTCAGGTGGGCTTCTTGGAGGAGGGCGCCTACGCAGTTGCTCTCAGGCCTGGGTATTATCTGAGGGTTGGGGACAAGCTCAGAGTCCTTGTTTTCATGGGAAAGAGGGAATATCTTCTCTTCTCAAGACATATTCACTGAGCACACGGTCCCCATCACTCACGTGGGAGCTGGATTCCAGCTCCTGGGATGGGACACGAATTGGTATGAGTGCTGGCTCTCACTGAGGCATCTGTGTTTAAATCAGAGGATGGCCAGGAGTAATTCTTTTCAAAAGTTCTCCAGCGAAATATAGCTCTGTCTCCTCCTCTGGGAAGGGGCTTGGTCTCCATTTGCTGCCCTTCCTAGAAGACCATTCCCTCTCTCATTTTGCTGGAGAACTCCTCCTCAGCTTCTAGAACCAGATCAAACACCTCTTCTGTGCAGCCTTCCCTGATTGCCCCCAGCTGAGCTAGTGGCTCCCTTCTCTTGGCTTCCACAGTCTTTCATCTCGGCCTTTCCCATGGCCACTTGGCAATGAAATTTCTAGGTTGTTGGACTGTGAGCTCCCTGACTGGATCCTATTTGACTTTAAACTCCTGGAACTGGGCAGGGTCTGGTATATGTTGGACATTCGATAATGTTTGATGAAAGAATGAATACATGATTGATCAAGTGAGTGGATGCGTGGGTGGGTGAAAAACTGAATGAACAGGTGAACATATGAGTCAGTGAAGTAGTGGGTGGGTGGGTGGGTAGATGGATGGACGGGTGGATGGATGGATGGATGGATGGATGGATGGATGGATGGATGGGTGGATGGATGGATGGATGGATGGATGGATGGATGGGTAGGTAGGTGGATGGATGGGTGGGCTTAACCTGTCTTAACTCCCTCAAGTCCATTCTGCCCTCAACAGCCAAACTGCCCTTGCTATCATGCCATGCTGAAGATGCCCCACCTCTGCTCAGAGCCCTGCACGGTCCCCATTGCTCCCAACAAGGGTCCTCCACGGCGAGGCCCCTAAGGCCTCCATGAAGGGACCCCTCCTCATGTCTCAGCTTCCTTTTTCACATTTCCCCAACCAACCTCCTTACAGTTCTTCAAATACACCAGAACACCACCAACGCCTTTGCCCCTGATGTGTTCTCTGCCCTGAATGCCCTTTCCACCTTGTATTCCTCGTGAACAGCCAACCACTCGCCTTCCGAGGCTCAGCTCTCCTTTCGATAGCCTTTCCTGCCTCCATCAGGAGGAACTGCCCTCTGCGTCCTGCGTAGGCCTCCCCATGCCTGGTGTTATCAACCACCTGGACGCTGTCATTGGGGGCAGTCTGCACAGGCTTCAGACTGGGCAGAACTGGGTCCAAATTCTGCCAGCTTTGCCACTTACTAGTTATGAAAGCCACTTAGCACCTAGAAAACTGTTGACCACCCCCACCCCCCAAATGGGAATAATCTTCTCTATCCGTGAGATTGTTGAGAAGATCGCTATAAAGCGCTTAACTTGTGGTAAGCATTCACTAAACATGATTGCTTCTGAGTGCCCTTTTCTTTTTACATAGCTAATGTGTGAGTTCCTGGAGGACAGGGACTTTGTCTTGCTTGTCTTGGAATCACCATGCCCACCACCAGGCCTGACAGGTGGATGGTGATTGTTAATGATGATTGGTCATTAATGATGACTGGTGATTATTAATGATAATGAGTGAAGGAATAGTGGTGGATGATGGAATGGTGAAGAATGGAGGAATAGCGAATGAATGGTTCGGGTGAGTAGCAAGAAAGAAAAGTCAGGGCTGCTGCTGTTACTAACGCTTCTGAAAAGTCATTACCACTTGGCTTCCATAACGTTTCAGTTAAGATGTACCATGGGAAAGTGCCATTTCCGGGGAAGGGAAGGCGGAGTAAGGAGGAGGGGCTTTTGTCAATTTTCTGAAGTTGTTCCTACACAAACATCTAGTGGTCACAGTCATCATATAATGTTTGCTCAAACCTCACCCCCTTCCTCAGTGCCCAGAGAGGGGCTTGTTTCCAGCCAGGAACTCATGGGCGCCCCCAGGATGGCTCTTGTGTTTGGGAGCCAGAGGCACCTGAGCCAGCCTAATGCAGTCCAGGGTATAGGTGGCGGGAGGGGGAATGCGGAGAGGGAGTAGAAGTTCCCAGATGTTGAGCTTTCCCTTCTGGAAGCAAGAAATGGTGTTTCTTGCAGAATCTATCGCAGAATCTATCTGCGGTGTCTGCTTTTGCCCCGACTTTCCGTTCTTGAAGCAACTCCTTAAAAATATTGCTTTGCATGGAATTGCTTAAAGCTTTACATTAACCATGCCAGCAGGTTCCTTGCTGTTTTCAAACCTGGCAGCTTCCCTAGACTGTTTACATGGTTCACACTCCTCTTAGCCATTGAATGTTTTCAAACACATTTGAACTTGCTAGCAGAGTTTTTTAAACACAGATGTTCAGGAGAGTTCTCAACCTCTATAGCAACATCTGCCTGTCCTCTGCTTGTCTCTTGAGAAAGGAGACATAACAAGGCTGGCATGCATGGCACAGCCATGGGGGTGGTGTCATTGTGACCCCTGCTGGGTCTCCCCAGGCTCCCAGGTTCTGCCACTCCTGGGCAGCTGGCTGATTCTGCATACCCTTCTACTGTAGGGAAGAGCCTCAACATCTCACAATTCCACAGCAGAAACCTGACCTGAAATAGCAGCTGAGAAAGAGGATTTGAAAGGAGTGAGGGAGGGGTTGCAGAAGTCCCTGCATCCCTTCTCCCAAGCTAGCCATACCTGGTAAAACTAAAACAGGAGAACGGTGCCCCGTCCACAAAGATGAGTTTGCCCTGCGGCCCTTGAGTACCCCAGGTTCCTGGTGCCGTTGAAGAATGAGCAGGGATAGCTCCAAAGTCACACACAGAGATGGAATCCCACAGTTGCGGTCCAGTCCTGGCACAGCAGGGACGGGAAGGTGTGCCAATAGCTTATGCCTCCCACAGTTAGCAAATCCTATGACAATGGAAAACCAGAAAGAGCTTTTATAACATAATGACCTTGAGGCAGAAAATCTATATATGTCTGTGTGGAATTGACAGGCAAAGTGTCCACCCTGGTGAGGGGGTGGTCATTATTATATTTTGGAGCAGAGTCCTTGAGAGCCAAAGCCAAGTTCCTCACCCTCCAGGGACACCCAATAGTACCCACTCACAGCACCCAGCCTTGCACCTTCTGAGCCACTCACTGGTACCTTTGGGGATAAATGGCAATGGTTTTTGAACAGGGTAATTAGACCAAATCAAATTCTAGTCTTCTAATGGCTATTAAATGCATCACAAATCCCTTATTGATTCTATTTAGAGAAAGAAATAAGTCCTGGCTCCGGCTCCCTGCTGGGCTGGCTGGCCAACCAGCAGAGCCTACCAGCCGGTGGGCATGTCCTGCACAGAGTTGGTACACAGGTGGCAACGTCAAGGACATCCAGGCAGAGACGCTCTCGGGGGCCGACGTGCCCTGGGCTCCGCTGATGTCTTTTCCTTGGCCTTCCAGGATCCGAACCTCCGAAAGACAAGACCATCATCCTGGAGCAGCTGCGGAAGATATCCCTACCGTTGTACAGCATTCTCTCTGCCCTCACGATCCTGGGCATGATCATGGCGAGCGCGTTTCTCTTCTTCAACATCAAGAACCGGAATCAGAAGTAAGCCGCTCACGCCCTCCCCTCAGATCACGCTTTCTGGATTGACACGCCTCGTAGGAGTGTCACATGACAGGTTCTCCCGAGGCACAGAAGATGTTTTAGGGGCAGTTTTCTAAAGCGTGCTGTTCAGTTCCTGAGGCGTTATTAGCTGTTTCATGAGCACGTGCTTACGTTTACACCACACACACACACACACACAGACACACAGGCAGGGCTGCTGGTTGCACAGGGGTCTCTGGCCAGATATGTTTGGGGAAGGCGAGGTTAAATAACACTGAGGAATCCAAGTCCATGTGCTTTCTCAGAGTTTAGCTATGCGTGGGCACGTTGTGGCCGCCCAGGTGGAGAAATCTAGCAGACAGAGCTCCCCAATGTCTTTGACCGACACCCCAGATTCTTAGGGAAGCACTACCAAAGGGGATCATTGAGTTCAGGGCTGGGCACTTCCCAGGCCTGAACTCACCTCGTTTCGGTTGACCCTTCAGAAAACTCCCCAGATAACAGATGAGAGCACAGTGACAATGGCTACTGTCCAAGCCACACTGCTGGGTGTGGCAGAACCCATCCCTTTGGTTTATGGTCTTGATTTCTTTCCCCTCACATATGTCCTTCACTCTCTGGAGAAGAGAAGTTTGCTTTCTGAGTTATTCTGGTCACTGGCGGGTGGAACAGGCCACCACCCCAGGCGGTAGGGTTTCCCAAGCTCAGCCAGCTTCTTTGGTTTCCATAGCAAATCCCCGAACCCAGGGAGGAACTGAGCAAGGGCTCAGATCTGGACCAGCTGACACCTCAGTGCCTACCCACAGGCAACACGACTCTGCCATCATGCCCAGAAGCCACACTGCGTGACCTCCAGGGCTGCCAGGAACAAGCCCGATTCTAGAACAGCTGTTTTTCTTTTCTCTGTTTGCAAAGGAGAAACTTAGAGGCTCTAGCTTTTTTGTGGTGGTTGTTTTGGTTTTTGGGGTAGCAACTGCTTAGGTCAAACCTATTTCCTGAAGAACAACAACAAAAAAAAGAGTTTAGTCACCTGTTGTTTTGTTTTATTTATCACCAATAACACATACACTGCCACACACAAAAAGTGAAATAACCTCTGTATGCGCCATACGAACTTTAAATGATGAGCATTTGGCACAAGGCCTGGGCTCATAGTTCTCAATGTTAGATTCCTTTCCTATAAGCTTCCAGAATTCCCATTACAACAATTAGCTGCCCCTATCATAAGACTAAACTCCTTTAATTCCTTAACTAGCCCTCTTGGCCTCCTGGGGGAAATTACAATCATTCTCTCCAAAGATTGGCATCCGTGTGAATTTTTTGACTGGCTTTGCAGATTAAAAAATCTGCAAAGAGATAGGAATAAATGTCACTGTGATTCCAAATCCCCCTCGCTTCTATCTTCCTAAATGCTCTCCAATCCATTAGGGTCCCCTCCTCCAGGAAGCCTGTCCGCCTCCTGGCCTCTCCCTTCCCCAGCTTCCTATGGAAATAAGAACGAAAGTGCTTTATATTATGGGTCATGGTCTGCAAAAGAGCCTCCAGGATCCAGTCTCTCCTCAGCTTCCCATGTGCCCTGGGCGGTGTGATCTGTGCTTTCACAAGTGAGGAAACTCAGCTGGCTAATTGCCTTGACAGAGGTACACCTCTGTGGGGTGACAGGGGACATGCGCTGGACCCAGTGCTCCCAACTCAAAAGCCCGAACACGGTGCACAGTGCGCAGCAGGCTTTTTATCTCTCTACCACTTTGACACATCACATTTTTTCAATGTGGCAGGATTAATAGAACTACCGTGTTTCCCCGAAAATAAGACCCAGCCGGACAATCAGTTCTAATGCGTCTTTTGGAGCAAAAATTAATATTAGACCCGGTCTTCTTTTACTATCATATAAGACTGGGTATACTATACTATACTATAATAATATAAGACTGGGTCTCATATTAATTTTTGCTCCAAAAGACACCTTCGAGCTGATTGTCTGGCTAGGTTTTACTTTCGGGGAAACACGGTACGTAATGCAAAAGAAAGTGTTCGGGGAATAATTGATCTTAATTGCAATCTGTAAAAGAACACCGGGACCATGGGGCACCTGAAAACTCAAGACGTTATGAGCAGATTGTGCTGGGAGAGGCAGGCGCCTCTGAGGCTGAACTCCAGCCACCTGATGGTTGTTTAACCCAGTCCTGGCTTGCTGAGCAGCTGCGAGCCACAGCAGGGTTCCTGGAGGGAGTGAGAGAGAAGCATGTAGAGTCTGGGAGGATAAAGAATGACCCAACAGTAGCCTGGTGAAGACAGGGGTAGGGGGTCGGGAGGGGGATTCCCGTCCACCTGCATCACCTGCTCACCAGGGATGGTGTGCCTATCCACGTGGGTGGCCCCCTGTGCATGGAACGGTGTGAGCTTCAGGCAGCCAAAGTGGATGCCCACTCACCACTGGGGGCCACAATTGCTAAGCAGCCCTGAATTCTCTCCTGCAGACCTCCAAGACCCGGTCCACGCAGCACAGGGCAGTGTGGTGGAGCCATCTTCCTCCTCACTGTGGACAGGGGCTGAAAGTGAATGTAGAATTCTCCACATTTGGCATGTCTTCCTAGCCCCAGCCAACAAAAAACCTGTTGACGATGTTTTTTTGTAAACTAAAAATTAATGATTGGAGAAGCTGATGCTACAAGCTGTCCCCAAAGAAGCAGTAGGTGAACTTGACCAAAGAGAACAGAAAACAAACAACTAGAAATGGATAGCTGCTCGGGGTCCTTTAGAGGGGGAAAACAGTCCCTAATCGGTGGCACAGTCTTGGAGAGGGGGCAGTGGAGACCAGGGCGTATATTTTTCTCTCCTCCTCCAGCCTTGGCAAGAATATACACAGTCAGAAAATATTTGTCGAAGTAATAACTACATTAGCAGTTCTGTTCACCATCATATATCCTTCTCTTCTCAGGCTGATAAAGATGTCAAGTCCTTACATGAACAACCTCATCATCCTCGGAGGAATGCTTTCCTATGCATCCATCTTTCTCTTTGGCCTTGATGGGTCCTTTGTCTCTGAAAAGACCTTCGAAACACTTTGCACTGTAAGTCATTCTGCATATTCCCATGGTACATGATGTAAGGTTTTCTTGGTGACCTCAATCATCAAAAACACACACAAACTCAGAAATGCACGAAAATGCATGAACAGGCAGCGGACCACCCATTCAGCTGTTCACACAATTCAACAGGGCAGTAGGGTGTTGCTTTCAGACCAAAAGGGATTTAAGTATTGCCTGTAAAATTAAGGTCACGGATTCAATAGGTCACTGCTAGAAGACAGCCCCCTGGAAAATGACTGGCTAACCTAGAAAAGTGAGGGAGATAAATTACCACCCAGAAAAGCATCCACACCTGAGGTCAAGGTCAGGGCTGTTTAAGAAGGAACAAATACACCCATTTACCCTAATAACAATCACAGAACATGCATATATTAAGGAAGCCCAAAACAGTATATAACTTTATCTACTAAATTTTAGAAATATTATCCTGAAAATTGATTAACATGTTTTAAATGGTGGTTGCTTAGGTATTATTATTTTAAGGAGTATTATACATTAGCAGTTGGCAGTTGTGTAGAACTAATTCTCTGTGGAAAGTATCATCGGCTTGCTTTTTAAGAGGAGGATGACCAGTTGAGATTGTATTCTAGACTTTGACTACGGTCATCTCTCGAAACTGGTTTAGCTGTTTGGGTCTCCCTCTTGTCCCAAATGCAATACTTCATCTGATTCCCTGCATGGAGGACCAGAGCTAGAGGGACAGTCAAAGGATCAGTATTTACTGGATTAATCCAACAGCAACTTTTTTCTTGTTGCTGTTTTCTTTTAAGGTGTTAAGAGCAATGTAGGCCCCTTTGTGCGAAGCTCTCTTTTCGATTGCTATCTGCTCCTCGAAAGTCTCAGTGTTGCCCACTACTGGTCGGTGATGGATTGACAGTTGGCAGCCAAGGATAAACAAGCAGACCCCGAAATCACACTGCAGATCATCCCCATGCCTTGGACTTTTGGGGCTGCATTGGATCCTTATGCTCTGAGACAGCAAGTGGAAAGGGGGGAAAACTCTGGGATCTCACATTGTACGTGATGATACGCCCCTGATTCCTGCAGATGTTTAGATTGGACTGACTCTTAACACAGCGTCATGTAACTGTTAATGTCACCAGTGTGGCAACGTGAATTGTTTAGCAATTAAGATGGAACCTTTCGAACTATGCTTACTATGTTCAAAGGTTCCATTTGAGAAGTGGGTGGTCATGTCCCTGATACCCCAGGGGTGCTCAAGAACTCATCCTCTCTGGGTGGACCTGGAGGGCAGGTAAACCCCAAGTGCCCCAGGCCTCACTCCGTTCAAGCTTCCTTCTCAGTGTTTTTATTCCAAGCCCATCACTGCCCCCTTTGCTTTATCCTGCCCTTCTAGGGGTTAAGAAAGCGAATTTAGGAGGCGCAGGTTCCCCATCTGGCTGGCATCAGGGTACCTAGAGTCAGCTTCCAAAGCAGCTGAGTTGCTCAGAAGTCCTGTGGGTGCAGATTAGTGGTTTATTCCTTCAAGAATGTGACCCTCTGGCACGAGGATGATGACCACAGCATGTGGTCCCCTACAATTCTGCATGACTTTTGTGCCCTGGGATGCCCTGTGATTTCATGGGCTCCGTATAAGTCTATGGGCAGCTATCCTGGGCACTGGTGAGGGCTGGGCAAGGGGGTGTTCCTGAGGTATCTGAAGATGCTCATTAAGGAGAGCAAAGACTCTCCTCTTCCCCGTGTGCTTGGGGACGCCCTCCCCAAGTTTGAGTAGACCAGGACAACAATCAAAATGCCACCAGCAGCTTGTTTGGCAACTTCTAATTCCCACAATGCTCTGATCCCTCTATGCACCTCTGAGAGCTGAGGGGCCCACCTCGGTCTCCCAGCCAAGATGCGGGGGAACAGAGCTTTACCTTGTCCCTCCTGGGGACCCCTGTGCCCAGTTCCTTGTCACTCGCTGCCCGCCACCTGGGAACATATCTGTTGGCCCCAGTTGGAGTGTTGGGTGCAGACAGACTCGAGGCCCAACCCTTGGAGAGTCTCTCCCTCCTGAAAGGAAGCTCCTGACACCCCGCCTTACTCACAAGCCAACGTCGGTTAAAGCACAGGTGCTTTCCGGGATTTGACCTGAATCCACAAATGCTGGGTGACGCAGGCTAGGGAGCAAAAAAGGGACATCCCCACAGCCGGGTTTTTTCTTTTAATGAAGCCTGACATTCTATTCTGGGATTCGTGCTCATTTGTGCCAGGGGAAGGTTGTCCTGGGAAGCCTGGCAAGGCGGCATGAATAAATCATAAAGTGCTTTACAAATCAGCATTAGCTGCACACACGAGGGCTCTCCGAAGATGTTAGGGCCTGGTTCTCACCACTCCTGAGGATTCATTTATTTGCAGTCAGGGCTGTTTCAGAGGCTCTGCACAGGGGAGCCCACATTCATGACTGTGAGGAAAAGATTCCGATTAACGACTCTGGATTGAATTGGGTCAGCACAAATTGTGCATGGGTCATTTCCTAATAATTCCCAGGATCGCCCAGAACGGGGAACTGAAAGCTCTTGAGTTTAGTCCCCAATGGGTGCAATTTGGGTTGTGCTCCACCTGCTCTTCCAGCGGGTCGGCTCCTTTATTTCACTTGGTGCCATAGACTCCGTCCTCGGGGCCTAGCAGGCTATGCCCACTAAACTCTCACCAAGGAGGAGAAGGAGGCAGAAGCAGGGTCTTCTGGGGCGGTGAGCACAGGCCTCACTCAAACCACAGCCTGGGTTTCACTCCCACCTCCTACACATACTGGCTCCTGATGGTGGCAAGGGACTTAACCTCTGCGAGCCTCGCTGTTGTCATCTGTAAAATGGGCATAATGAATGCAGGATGGAGGTGTGGGTTAAACGTGATGATTCAGACAAGCTGCCTAGAACATAAGGAGAGTATGGGAGCGGTAGGGGAGGAGGGCAGGGGGAGGCATCCCAGTGTGTCATCTTTCTCCCCGTCACAGCATAATTTCCTGGGACCCACTCTGTTCTGTAGGAACTCTTATAGGGTAATGGACAAGATAGAGCATGCAGCCAGCTACAGATGTGGAGCAATATAAGTCACAATTCAATTCAGTCTGTTCTGCTGCCATATGAATGTTTTTTGTTTTTTTTTAAGTTTTCGGTATAGAAACTAAGCACAAAGACAAACCCTGAATATCACCTCAGAAAGTAACCTATGACAATCATGAGTTGATGCCTCTCTGGTGACTATTATAACTGGGACAGGGGGTGGGTAATATGTGTGAGCACACACACACACACACACACACACACACACACACAGCCCCTGTTGGGAAAGCAATTACACTTAGTTCCCATCCTGACTCCTTCTGACCCTTTCCAGAATCTTCCCAGCCTGGTTGCAGCAAATCTTGCAAATAGCTCCAGCTACACCATGCTGTCTCCCTGGACACCGTGTGGGTAGTAGAGTCACCATAGCAACTTGGCCCCCGTGGGCACAGAGCTGCCGATGAGGACAGTGCTGGGTGTGGGCCAGAGCCCTCATGCCAGCAGGTTGGGAGGGCCCGCTCGCAGCTTACACACTGACCTGGCTCAGGAATGCCAGCCCCTGGCCAGCCAGAGAGGGAACAAGGTGTGTGGGAAAAAGGAAAGCACCCATCTTCCTTGCGGAATCGTAGGCAGAAACCCCAGCATGTGCATGGAGGAGTAAGGAGGGATTCTGCAGTGAGAATGAGAAGGCCCAGGTGGGCCTTGGATCCGGGTGAGGGGCTGATCTCAACAGCTTTGGGGGCTCTCAGAGCGTTCCTGGCAGCGGTGCCATGTTAACGCCCCGAGCCTTTGCCCTCATGAAATTCAGTACTCAGCATTCTGATTTACCAAGGCCAGCTTGCTGTCAAGTGCAGCCTTTCCTTCAAATCCCCACAACCACCTGACAAGGCCAGGTTCAATGTCCCCACTTTATAGTAAGGAAAATTGGAACTCTATCCATGGCCATGGCCAGCTGGCAGGACTGAAGTTTGGAATTAGTTCTGTGGGACTACAAAGATGTCTGAGACGTTTCATTCATTTTTTTAAAGAAATATTTGATTTCTTTTTATAGATGGTTTATACCAAGAGAAAGAGATCACTTAAATTCTTAGGGATGTGGTCAACATATATCCCAACCAATATTTTTATTCAGATTTTTTTAATTGAGATATAATTCATATCACAGAATTCATTCTTTTAAGGGATACAATTCAGGGGTTTTTAGTATATTTATTGATTCATTTTTGATGTATGCCCAAAGTATATCAGAGTGCCTCAGACATAAGACAGTGGTAGTCAGACTGCTTGTATTCAAATCCCAACTGTACTACTTTCCAGCTGTGTGACTTTAAGTTACAGGGATAATTATAAGGTTGTGAAGATTAAATAAGATAGTGTATGTAACACACTTAGTGTCTGCTGCATAGCAAGATTCAATAAAGATTAGCCATTATCACTATGAATGAATGAATGAATGAATGAATGAATGAATGAATGAGTGATGGAACTAGGTCTGCATAATTGTGTTCACCTCTGGACACTGCTAAGAGAGACACTGATAAAGCAAGAGTAAACTTGGGGTGGAGAAGAGGACAACTGGGTTTGGTGCTAGTGACCTGGGTGTAGCTTTACCTGTGACAACTTCTGGCCTTAACGTGACCTTCTTCTGCCAGAACCAGTCAGGGACAGACTCGGGCCTGCCTAAGTCACAGCCAATCTGCTGTGCTTCTGCTGCCTTGAGTGCGAAACAAGGCCTCAGGACAGGCTGCAGAGGAGGTAAGAATGACCAAAGGAGGACCTCTGAGGTTACTTGCTCAGCCATGAGTCCCCAGTCATTGGAATCTGACATAAGAATTAGGAGAAGTCAGTTCAGCCAGGGCTGCTCTGATGACAGCTGAGCACGGCTCAGCTTTCGAGCTCTCAGCTGCCTCTGCTAGCTGACAATCCTGACTCCTTGTTATTAAAAGTAATGTGTATTATGTACAAATATCATAAGTGTATAGTTCTATGCATTTTCACAAACTGCACTCAGTTGTGAACCCAGCATCCAGATAAAGTAACCAACGATTACCAGTATCCCAGAAATCTTTCCTACCCCTTCCAGTGACTGTCCACACCCCGCTCAGTGTGCACATGCGTCACCTGGGGATCTTAGTGAGTACAGATCCTGGCTCAGTAGCTCTGGGCTTGGGCCTGAGATGCCGCATCTCTGACAAGCTCCCAGATGAGGCTGAGGCTGCAGCCACAGACCAGCAGTCGCAAAGCCTAGATTAGAGCCCATGCTTTTGTCCTTGTGTTTGTCTCTTGGAGGCTGACCATGTAAGAGCAATGGAAGCACCAAAACCTTGTTCCGTGCGGATCATCTGGGGAAGGAAAGGGCTGCGATCTCTACCCTGGAGCCTCAACAAGCAGGGCAGGCCCCTCGCAGGAGGTGGGGCTGGATTCTGGGTCCTGAAGCATGCTCTCAGCCCTCCACCCTGCTCACAAGAAGTGCGTGAATGGGCTCAGGGTGGGCAGCTGCTGGGAAGGGATGGGGCGGCGAGGGCCCGGGCATTGGATTGGGGAGCATGATACCCCCTTCCAGCCCTCCCAGAGACGCTAGGATTTTCTAACTCAGAAGGTAAAGGCTCCCTACGAACACCCAACTGGCCTCCCAGTAAACACAAGCCTATAGGAATCAGTGATGAGAGATGTTTTCAGTTAAAAGGCCATAAATATCTGGGTGGGGGGGTTGTTTGTTTGTTTGTTTAACTTGGGGATTTCTTTTTGAGGCAGTTGAGAGATAATGTGATATAATCATGTGGTTTAGGGGCTATTTCAGCATGTAATCCCATGCTTTTATGGCTTGCCCTGGGGAAATGCTTTGTGATTTCAGAAGGTGGCCATAAGGCTATGCCAATGGATACCCACATGGTTTGATGGTGGCTGGTGGGTTCAGACCAACTAAGGGAGGTAGACACAGGACCTAGTGCTGTCAAGGACCTGTTTGGGCCAACTGGGGTCCTAGACAGCCTGCAGCTCCTCTCTTGACAGCAGTGGCCTCCCCACCCCCATCTCCCTGGCCATCGAGGGCCTTCCGTTGTGCAGGGCTTCCTGGGCCCTCTGGCTCCCACAGGAAGGGGCTGAGAAGGGTACCAGGGGCCCGCCAGACTCTCCAGCCAATGGGTAGTTGATATCCTCCCACCCCACACACCTTCAGGTGGGCCCCCCCAAGCCTTAGACCTAGTCTTATAATTCATCAACTTCTACGATAACATTTCCCAGGCACCTCCTATGTGCCGGAGCCTGCGGGCATAGAGCTGGACTTCAGAGATCGCTGCCCTCAGGGAGCTGTCTAGATGGGAAGGCGTAGGTGATCAAATAACTCTCATTCAGCATGTTGTATGCCCTGATGTAGGCAGGCTTAAGGGAGCGAGTGAGGCCAAAGCGAAGGGGCAAATCACGGAAGACTTGCAATAGGGGACCCCTCAGAATGAGCTGCATTTATTTCGGAAAATCCTAAAAGATGCCTCTCTCTTGCCCAAAAATTGCACAGCGGCTACAGTCGCTATGATGCACATACCCTCTCCTTCCTCTCTTATCCCAGCACCCACACGTCCACCTCTTCAGTCCGCAGAGCTACCTGGAGCCCCCTCCCAGCACACCCCCACAGCCCCGGCTGCCACTGCCCATGTGGAGAATCTCACACTGCCAGAAAACTCCCCAGACTCTGGTGGCTTCGGCACCTCTGGGGTCATCACTGGAAGGGGAAGAAAGGCCTTTTACCCTCACTCTGCATTGGTCTGTTGCCTGAGCCAAGACCACTGAGTGCGGTTGTGCATTTTGTGCACTGCACAAGGGTGTTGGCACCAGGGGTGGTGGGAGCTGAATTTCAGCCTGTGATCTGATAAGTTCTTGGCTGGGAGGGTGTTCTTTCAGAAAAGGTCCCAAGGGAGTTCCTCTTGAAATACCTCCTCCCAAAAGAGAGGCCTTTCTCTCAGTGGCCCCAAGGCTCCTAAGATGCCCCATTGGCCCTGAATGGGATCCCAGAGTACCCTTGTTTGTGCCTGGAATCTCCCAATGCCACCCCCCACCTCAAGTTGTTCCCCCAGAAAGGCTTTGCTGTACTCTAAACCATTTTCTGTGCAGTTCTTACTTAAAGGATCCTGGACAAGACAGGATCTCTACAGCTATTTATAGACTGTGCTCTTCAGAGGTTTATTGCCTTGGGGCACACCAAATCTATCCACCACCCTTTGTCCAAGGAAGACAAGGCAGGCCCTGGAGACCCCAGGCTGAAGTCAGGTCTTTCAGCTCCATGGTACGTGCCTTTCCCCCAACCTCATACATAATGGAGGTCTGGGGCTTGCTTTTGGACTATCTGAGTCTTCCTTCTCTGCCCTCTCACTATTGACCGCCTTGGGTGAGTGGTCAGAATGAAACAAAAGGCCCTTTTCAGAACCTTGGACAGCGAGAAAACAGCTTACAGCCAGCATCCAGCCAGCTCCCAGGGTGTCATCCTCTGCTGTCTGACTTCCCTGCCTTTGTGGTGACAGCAGGCCCAGAGAATGGCAGCCCCAGTCATCTGTTAGAACAGACCTACCAGACAGGCTGTGTGTCCATTTTCCTGCTGATCCCCAAAAGAACAATGAAAGCCCTTCTCTCTGCCAGGCAGCCCTTCGCAAAATCAATTGAACAAGCAGCTGAGCAGAATTGTTCTGGGCATAGATTTTTCTTTCCATTTGGAGATTTGCTCTAATTGTTTGTTTTTTTTTCCTTTTTCGTAGTTGAGACTGGGATGGGCAATGCCTGCCTCAAGTTCTTCTCCCTCCTGTGGATGTATGTTTTCAAGGCAGTGTGCAAAGGGGGCCCCGTACTTTATGGCTGAGGAGAGAAAGGGAAAGACATTAACATCAGAAGAGTAAACGTGTTTAAGACTTTGGGAGAAAAAAGTGAAGTAGCTGTTTGTCTGGTGTTGAATCTGGAGAGACTTGTATTAGAGGTGACATATTGGAAACGGAATCATTAGAACACCTTAGAATCTTCTAGTTTGTTTGGCATCATAGAGCCACACAGAAGGAAGACACCTGGGACATCATCAAATAAAACCTCCCTCGGTGCAGGAAATGCCCGACGGCACCCTGATAGGGAGTCCTCTGAGCTCTGCTTGAATATGTGGAGTGACAGGGAGCTCACTACCTCATAGACAGCATATTTCACTTGGGTGGAAGGGACCGCCGAGGCCATGAACTCAGCCTCTTTTGCAAATGGATGATCCAGTTCCTTCTGAGGTCTTCCTGCCAGGTGGTTGCTCACCTCGACTTACATATTTCTGGTGACAAAGAGCTCATTGCCTCTTTAGCTGGGCCACCCAGCCTGATCATCCCTCAGTGCTGGCTTTCGAGATTTAAAGGTGGGCAAAGCAGGCCCTGCCACCCAGTAGCACCATCTCGTGGGAGAGGCAGACAGATGATCAGGTGCATGTCATCTCAGCATGACCAGCAGAAATGTGTGTGAGGGCAGAAGTTGTAAGAAGGATGCAGCCATAACCTCCCTACAAGGTCTGGGAGGACTTCTCAGAGGAGGTGCCCATGAGTTTGGATTTTGGAGGACAAATGAGAATTTGTGAAGGAGCCAAAAAAAGGAATGGCATTCTAGGTGGAGAAAATAGCTGGTGCCAGACCCAGCAGCATGAGCCGATGTGGGGTGTGGGGAACGTTTAAGCAGGGTGGGATTGCTTGGGTGTGAAGTATCTTGTGGGAGTGGCAGGAGAGGTGTGAATTGGGGATTCACACCCTGCTAAGAATGTGGAGTCTAACCTGAGGGCTTGGTGAGGCAGTAAAGGGTTTAAACCTGGGGAAACTTGCTTAGATTTGCATTGGAGAATAGTCTCTTGGCAGTGTTGAACAAATGAGCAGGAGGTGAGGGCAGACCAGCTGGCTGGAGGCCCCTGCAGTGGCCCAGTGAGTGGCGATAAGGAACACATGACAAATACCAGACATTGATTAAAAACCTCAGCACTTTACAAGCTTTCTTTCTTCTAATCCTCTCAACCACTCAGTGAAGTCAGACACATTGTTGTTATCCCCTCTTCACAGATGAGAAAATCGAGGCTCAAAGAGGTTCCAGGACCTGCCCAGTTTCACACAGATAGTAAGTGACAAAGCCAGGACTTGAACCCATGTCAGTCAGACTCCAGAGCCCTGCTCTTAATGACTAATGTGGAGGGTGCCATGGGAACAGAGAAGAGCGGTACTAACAAGAGGTGTGGGAGTCAGATGGCCGTCAGGCATAGCCCCAGCAGAGGACAGAGCCCACCTGGTGGTTGCATGAAGAGACTCTAGTGAAGGGAGTACATACAGAGGTGGGGGAGGGGCCATAAGGAAGCAAACACCAGTGCGGAGGCCCCCAGAGACGACCACAGGAAGACTAGCCACTCCTCGGCCTTAGGGGTAAAGAGAGGTATGTCTTTCTGATCCCAGAGAGGGCTGAAGCCACCTGAGGAGCCAGCTCCAGCCAGAGAAACAGCACAGAAGCAGAGGCAGCAGGGAGTACCTGCCCCATCTTCTCTCTGCTGGCGCCCTCCAGCCTCCTGATGAGGCCTTCCACATCCAGCCAGAGGGCAGGGAGCCCAGGCGGTGCTGGCATGGGCCCCGCCTCTCAGGGCATAGGGAAGGGCGGGAGGGGGGTGCTGAGGCAGAAGGAGATGGGCTTGGGAATTGAAGGGAAGAGTGAGAGTGGGGTAGGCTTCCTAGGGAACTTCCAGGTCCCTAACTTGGGTGACAGGTGGATCATGGCACCCCTCCATGAATCGGGAGGAAATCTTGTTGCTCACGGGAAGAGCTGATGGGCTCAGCTTTGGCTGTGGAGTGTGAAGGTTTTATGGGACACCTAAGTGTCACCTAAGTCTCCAGTGACAGTGGTATGTGCAGGTCTGGAGCTCAGGAGAGAGATAGGAATGGGGAAAGAGATAAGGGAATTGTCAGGACACAAAAAGTAATTGAAGCCTGAAAGTGGGGGAATAACCCAGGGAGAGCCCTTAAATTGGCCGCACTGAACCCTAGGGTCCATTTCCATCTTAAAGAGATGGTGGAGGAGTGCAGAGAAAAACACCACATCCCTTTTGCAAAGGCCACGCCCAGGGCTGACCCTGAACAGAGCCATTCTGGGCTGCTCAGCGTCCCCCTGGCCTGCTTTCAGAGTCTTTCCTCTAGTGTTGTTTCATCCTTGTCTGAAGAGCAATCTCCAAATGGGTGTAAACCCACTGGGATCATCTTGCCGAAGAATATATTACAGCTTTTATTTACTTTTATTTTTTTCATGGAGGAAAATAATGGAAGAAATTAAGCTTTACTAACATTTAATACTTGGATGGACCCTGGGGCCCTGGCTCACTGGGTGTGTCTGATGGTCTTTATACAGAAACTCTCCCAAGAACAGAGTGGTTGGTCAATCCATTACACCAGAGTGATGGGGCATTGTGTCGAGGGTCCCCAACACAGCCCCCAGTTCAGGAATTCACTAAGAGTACTCAGCATGTAGTTGTACCCAGAGCAATGATTTATGACACAAAAAAGCAAAATCAGCAAAGGGAACAGGCTCCGGGGGCAAAGACCTGGGAAACCAGGTGCACGCTTCCAAGAGCCTCTCCCTGCGGAGCCACACAGACTTGCTTAATTTCCCAGCAATGAAATGTGACGACACGTGTGATAGGTTGTCTACCAGGGAAGCTCACTGTACCCTCAGTGCCCAGAGTTTTTATTGGGAGCCAGTCACCTAGGCACCCTCTGCCTACGACATAGCCAAATCCCGCCCCTCAGAAGGAAAGCAGGTGTGCAGCATAAAAACCGCGTTGTTGACGCAGACAGTCTGGGCACAACGGCACTGTTATCGTTGAGAGCATGGTGGAGTCCCAAGTCGCTAGATAGGCAGAGTGAAAGGACTCTGCGAAGACACTTGGCTGGAGCCCTTTTGGGGACTTCCTACACGTGCTGACGGCCACCCCAGTCTGGGCAAACCTGCTGTGTCCGATTCCTCTGGACACTGAGGGCCTCACCTGTCTGCTCCAGCCTGGCTGTCCCTCACTCCTAGCACGTCCACCTTCCTGCTGTGTTCACCTGGGGCAGGACGGCACTTCTCATAGGGAACGTAGCGCAACGCAGCTGAGTGAGAGCAGGGGGAAAGCCAAAGCCTAGAACTAGAGCTATAGAGCACGCGGCTCTTTTGTCCCCATGAGCAGGAGGCCCCAGAACTTGACGGCACACAGCCCAGGGCTGGGCCATGATGTGGGGCCCAGCTTAGAGTAGGCGAGTCTCCTGGGTGTTGGAGGGTGTCCAGTCCAGCTGGTAAGGGTGAAGTCTGGGGCAGCTGGGGTCTGGCCATGATAGCAGTACAGGAAGGGAGTGGGCATCCAGGAGGCTCTTGCGTCCTAACAGATGGTGACTGGCCCTTCCCCGCCTCCAGGGATCCAGGCTGTTGGATCCGATCAGGGCTGGCAGTTCCCATCAGGCACCAGCCCAGGGCTGGGGCTCGGGGTGCATCTTTGTCCTGGGCAAGAGGCGAGAGCCAGACAGAGCCTTAGTCCTAATCAGGAACTCGTGGTCCAGTGCGGGCTCAGTGTGCAGGCTGGCTGGGCACTGAGGTCGCAGCGTGCAGTAGGAGCCAAATAGCCTGACCATGGTGGAGGGACCGAGCAGCGCGACCCAGGCAGCTTCGCTCCTCCCTCCTGGGGAGACAGGCTCCTGGGGGGAGGAGGAAGGTCAGAGCCCTTTTTCTCTAGCCTTCCTCCCTAAATGAGCAGCCCCTCATGAGAGTGTGGAGCTGGCCTGGGTGCAGCTGCCACCGGGTGTCCCCCAAGGCCAGCTCCGGCTAAGTCCTGCCCCGCTCTGCCAGTGACGAGTTTGCTGAGCCCTGGAGAAGGCCCTCACAGGCTCATGCATCTGCCCACGCTCACCCTGCAGCTCGGTGCCTTCCTCCAGCCCCTGCCCACAACCTGGGGCTCAGGAGTGCCATAGAAGAGGTTCCCAGGGCCACCTGGTCTCCTGTGGACTCGGGTGAGGAGACAGAGAAGTCAGCGCTTACGTTCGGCTCTGCAGGTGTGTCTTCCACATGGCAGGCACTCCGGGAAGGCGAGGCAGAGGGAACCCCAGTGGGCTATTCTGTCGTCCATTACTGACCCTTCAATGGTCCTGGGGCTCTGTGCCTCACACTATGACTGCTTCTCTTGGGGCTGTGGGCCCACTGAAGGCAGGGTTTGAATTTCAGACATCCTGGGCCCTGGGCCCTGGGTCTGGCAAGTGGCGGACGGAACTAAATGGCTATCAAATTGAAATGTGATTGAACTATTGCTGCCAGTAAACCTCTGACGTGTAGAGCATCTGGCCCTGTCACCTAGCGTTCCCCTGTTGGAACATTGTTGGTCCACCGAGGGATGTTAATGCCTCTGTTTTCTCATGGCCTGTAGGTCAGGACCTGGATTCTCACCGTGGGCTACACCACTGCCTTTGGGGCAATGTTTGCAAAGACATGGAGGGTCCACGCCATCTTCAAAAATGTGAAAATGAAGAAGAAGGTAATCACTCCTTCAGTTGGAGGGTGTCTGCTGTGTTCGCTTATCATTTATTTAGCAAATACTTTTTAGGCACCTGCTATGTGCCAGGCACTGGGCTATTTGCTGGGGATTCGGGATAAACACAATCCCTGCCCTACCCCACTCCACCCCCTCTACACCTTCAGTCACCCGGGGAAATCAGAGTTAACAAAGCATTTCCAACGCACAGTGACAAGGGCTTGTCGGGGACACAGGTCCTAGGGTACAAACACCCAGGGGAGGCTTCATATAAACAGTGTCACCTGTTGAGACCTGGAGGGTGAGCAGGGCTTAGCCAGGCAGAGGCTGGGGAGTTTTTGAGCCCTGTAGAGGGAGCCGCGTGCACAGAGGCCTGGGGAGGCGAGGGGTGTATTCGTGTTGCTCAAAGAGGCTCCTTACAGCTGGGGCCTGGGGTTCGTTGGAATGGGGTGCAAGAGGAGGCTGCAGGAGAAAGCAGGAGCCCACGTGAGGAATCTGAACTTGCACTTTTGGGCAACGGGAGCCTTAGAAAGAAGGGTTTAATGATTTCATTTTCAAAGAGGCCTTTAGAGGACAGGCGTCTGCCTTCATGTAGCTGGAAAGCATTTGCCACCTGCACGGTTGGGTGGAACCAGCATACTGACTAAGCTGGACTCAGGATAGAGCAGAAAGGAACTTTCTCCACCACTGTCCCCTTTAACTCTTCCAGAGGTGCTGTTCTTCCCCTGCCCCTCGATAAAATTTCAGGCAAGTCTCAAACCTTTGAAAGTCCTCTGGTCAGCAACTAGTATGTGGAATCCATCCTAATATCCTAAACCTCAAACTGCATTCAGAGGCACAGCCTCTCCCTCGCCCTGCTCAGCCTTGCCACCTGCCCTGAGAGACGGGGTGCAGGTGGGCTGCTTCTCTCCTTTACCAGCCTGAGTTTTTTTCCCATCATCCCAAGGTTTCCAAACCCTCCCAAGTTGGAGCTTAGAGTGGTGGAAGGGCCGGGAATGACCTTGCTTGCCAGCAGCTGGCATTGGGCTTGCTGGGCCTGGCAGAGGTTAAGCAGGCCCTTTAGACGCTCCTGGGTGTTTTTGTGGGTTTTTCAAAGCCGCCCTCCAACCCCCCTGCCGCCACCCCTGTTACTGGGACTTTCTCTCCAGCAGGGCCCTTGACATGGGTGAAATATTCCCCGAGTTGGCCCTTTGTGGTGTCTTCCTCTGCCCCCGGGGA
Source organism: Rhinolophus hipposideros (assembly GCF_964194185.1). NCBI lineage: Eukaryota > Metazoa > Chordata > Mammalia > Chiroptera > Rhinolophidae > Rhinolophus > Rhinolophus hipposideros. The sequence continues at coordinate 54,727,635 of NC_138057.1, read as the reverse complement.
ATCTGGCGGTTCCCCCACTCCTGGGCTCACTCGCCCCTCCAGCTTGTCTTCCACAGGCCCACACAGCCCTCCCTTGCCTTGCTCTGTGGGCCACATCTGTTGTGCAGGAAGCACTCATGCAGCCTCCACTCCTACTCAGGGGTTGTAGGTAGATCCCACTGTAGCAGCCACCCCTCTTTTGTCCCCTGCCCCCCAGAGCAGCTGGCCAGCCTGTCATCCCCTTGTAGGCTTCTCAGGCAGGAGTCAGGCACCAGTTCATTGGGTCCCCAGGCTACAGGGACCCCTATCAATCAAGCCACCTGAGTTCTCTCCTTAAAGCCTCTCTCTTGATTTGAGGTCAAGGAGGGAACCCCCCCAACCCCTATCCTCTCACCTGGGGGTGCGTCTCCTAACATCACGTCACCACTTTCCAAAACTGCTCTTCCTGATTCAGCCTCACTAGCAAGCCCCCACCCTACACAGCTTTTAAACCCCCGATGTGGCTCTAACCTGTTTATAGACGTCTCCTGGGCAGCCCCTGCTTTGTGGTCTCATCCCACTTTGGAACACAGTATCTTTTGTTCCAAATCTGCACCCCGAACTTGCGTTTGTCATCCAGCTACCTGGGCTCTGAGCCCTGGCACCTGTGGCAGACAGAAAGCATGCCTGAGTCAGGGGGGCCAGCCTGCAAAGCAGGGCTTCTACTGCCTGCTTCACCACTGCCCTGCCGTGGGACTTCAGGCAACTCTCCTCATCTTTCAGGGCCTGTTTGCTTATCTGTAAAATGGGGAATGGCATTGTCTCCTGAGCTGTGATTCTGCCTGGTGCCCAGCGGCACCTCTCACTCGGTGGTCAGCCTCACCACCGGCGTCTTCACTGCCCGGGCTGCTTTAGGAGCTGCTCTCCAGGTCGGGATCTGGGCTGTCTGCCCCTCTCTGCCCCTGCCCCACACTGGAATGCCATAGGAAAATGCAGGCTGGCTTAGAGGGAGGAAAGAGGCGTGCATGGCCACCTGCTGCCTGTGCTCGCCTGGAGGGCCCCACCCCTCGCAGGGCCTCAGCAGCATCTGTGATAACTCCCTTCTGTCTGTGAGATGAGAAGTCTCATCACCCATCCTTCTTAGCGCTGGCTGCATGTCACAGTCAAATGGGAGGCTTTGAAAACTACAAGAGGTAACCCAGCCCGGGCCAGCTGAAACCGTCTCTCTGGGGCTGGAGCTGAGCATCAGGAGGTTGGGGGCTTTCCCAGGTGGTACTAGTAATACAGGGTGGAAGGCCTCTGGTCTGGATCAAGGCTACAGAGAGTGCAGGCTCGACCAGCAGGGCACCATCATCACCTGGGAGCTTGTAAAAATGCAAATTCTCAGCCTCCCCCACCCCCACTCCTAGCCCTAAGAATCAAGATCCTGGGTTGGAGCCCAGGAGCGAATCTCTCACCGGCCCTTCTGGTGATACTGAGGCAAGCCAAAGTTTGAGAGGCACCGAGGGACTTCTGGGGCCCTCATGCTCTGTGGCGCTCCTTAGAGAGAGGCTCTGCCACTTAGGACAACTCCTTCCTGGCTTTGAAGAATCACAGTGTTGATTCTGTTGTGTCAATATGTGATTACTCCATATTGTGATTTGTAATAAAGAACCAGCCCTTGTGTTTCATTACTCATGTGACCGGTGAGTAAGAACACTGACTATCTGGCCACAATCCACAAAACATGTCAGGGAAGCCTGTAGGAATTCAGTTGTGTGAAAGTTCCCGGGGAGGCGGAGCTGTGATACGGCCACACCCCGCTGCGCTGCCTGAGCCCAGGGGCCCACTGCACCCCTGGCGTCTGGGCAAGTCAGAGCTCAGGCTGGGGGTGGGCCCAGGGGTCCAGCATAGGGGCTTCTCTGAGAAACTGCCAAAGGCTGAGTACAGATTTGGTCACCACTTTTGTCTGTTGTGAAAATGATTAAGGCCAGATGAATACACATTCCAGCATGAGGCACTTTTTGCTCTAGGCTTTCTAGTTATTCTAGGAGTAGATTTGCTGTGCTGCATTTATCAAGCAAATTAGAGGAGGTTAAAGGTGTAGAAGAGAAATTTATACCTTACACCCATCAAAAACTCAAGTCTGAGACCCAGATTATTTTGAAAGGGTTGTGGCAGTTGCAGGTCAAAACTGGGATTGAATTCTCCATGGTTCCAACAGTTTATATAGCCAAGGTTGGTTTTTATTGTTGCGTTTTATTGTGTTCTTTTTAAGCTTAGATTTTTTTGTTAAAGCGGGCCCCTTAGTTTCTTTTACTGACACATGGACATACTAGATTTACATAAATTTGTAAATGCAATCACACACTTTTTTTCATACAGTCTTTTTATTCTTTTCTTCTTTCCCTGGTCCCCACCTCCTCCTCCTCCCTCTACCCACAATGGCATGCACTCCCCACGTGCACAAACATAAACTTCACCCCATATGGCCACATTTTTAAAGACATTAAAGGAAAAGAAGCCTATTAAAGGATGTATTGACACGGTGACTTAATGCTTCCAAATTCAGTGTTTTTATATCATGTTACAGTTTTTTCTCTAAAGACCAATCATAAAATCTTGAATTGGGAAGCCTTATTATTCATTCTGCCTCTTACTAGGACTAAATTGAAACGTTGAGAGGAAAGCAATAACTCAGAGATGAGATCTTCAACTCTGGGGCAGGTGGTTGGTTTTTTGTTTTGTTTTGTTTTGTTTTTTGGAGGACAAAGAAAGTTCACTACAAATATGACTTGATACTGTTGCACACGGTACCATAGGTACATCCCCTCAGACCTTCCTCTCGGCTCAGCTTCAGGAAAATGTCAAGAGAGGGCTTTAACAGCTTCACCAAAGCATCGGTCATCTGAGTGACACCAGGAAGGCATGCCTACTGCATTGCACAACTCCAAAGGGCACCATTCACTCTGTGTTTCCCTGGAATGGTGTCCCTAGAACAGGCAATGAGTTGGTCCTAGCAGCAGGCCATTCGGAATCAGTGAAAATAGCTGCAGTTTTTTTTAAGAAATAAAGAAATGCCCTTTTTGGTAAACCAGATGTCAGCCAACTTTTTCTATAAAGAGCCAGATAGTAAATATGTGGCGCTGTGCAGGCCACACAAACTCTGTTGCAACCACTCAGCTCTTCTGTTGTAGAATGAAAGCAACCATATACATAAATGAATGGATATGGCTGTGTTCCAATAAAACTTTATTTACTAAAACAAGCGGTGTGCCAAATTCTCAGTTTGCTGATCCCTGCTCTAAACAACAATGGGAAGTGACATTTAATAATAGCTGACATTTGTTGAACAGTAATTGTAAACCAACCTCTGGTAATCTAATGTGGTTTGTGTAGTTATCGTCCCCAATTTGTAGATGAGGAAACTGGCTCAGAGGGATTAGGAAATTTACCCAAGATCACACAGCTACTGTGTTTCCCCAAATATAAGTCTTAGCCGGACCATCAGCTCTAATACTTCTTTTGGAGCAAAAATTAATATAATATAAGACCCAGTCTTATATGTTATATGTTATATGTTATATGTTATATGTTATATAACATTACATAAGACTGGGTCTTATATTATATTATATTATACCCAGTCTTATATTAAAATAAGACCAGGTCTTATATCAATTTTTGCTCCAAAAGGCACATTAGAGCTGATGGTCCGGCTAGGTCTTATTTTCTGGAAAACATGGTAGTTGTAATATTCAAACTCAAATGTGATTCTAGAACCTGGTGCTTACTCATTCCTGGGTGCCTTCACTCCCATCTCTCACTCACTGGGGATGGAGCCTCAGAGAGAGAACAGAGTATGATAGCAGCAATATGTACCGATTGAACAGAGAGGAATTCATGCTGCTTTTAAAGGGAAAGCTGACAAATGAGGAAGTCAGAAAAGCTAAGGGGAGACTGGAGAGTTGGCCTTGCCCAATGTGAGGATTCTCTGGTACTCAGACTTTGTATGGTCATGTCAGTGCTGTGTGTGTGTTTTTTTTTAATTTAAAATTTTAGATCTCTTTTTAAAAGATTATTTTAAATCACCTCTCCTTGACTTTGTATTGTGTATATGCATGGCTATTTATTTAATTATTTACAATGAGTCTCCCTCACTATCATGCAGTGATCCATGAGGGCAGGATATTTGGATTGGCCCACTGCTGCATCCCCAGTGCCTAGAACAAAACCTGACTCAGAATAGGCACTCAATAAATGTTTCTACACTTAATAAATGAAATGTAACTCACAACTACTTAGCCTAAATTTATTCAGTCATAAACACTGGTCAAGTTCCAGGATTTGGAAATGGTACCAAAAGGAAATTAGACATATCCTCTCCTCTTATTCTCAGAAGCTTCCTACCACAGATCCATCTGTGTGTGATGGTTAGTCCTGGGTCTAATAGAGCTGAGGTGCAATATCACATTTTGCCCCTAGATGTCACTGTTAGGCACATAAACTGAATCACTGTGAAAACCCAAGTAATGGTAGCCAAACAGCTACCATTTTGTTGAGCATCTTCTCAGTGCTAGACTCTGTAATTATGTGCTCTCCATACATCACCTAATTTTACTCTTACAGCAACTCTGCAGCTTACGGCTCAATTGTCCTGATTTTAGAAGAGGAAATGAGCCTAGCAATGTTATATACCATGCCCAAGATCACATTCGACAAGAGCTGGGAATAGAATGAGGTCTTCTAAGTCCAAAACCCATGTTCTTTCCTTTGCACCATGTTTAGAAGTAGTACCTGAGCCTCCCTGCTCCCCGCCTCCCCCTGCTCCTTGCTGTTTTATAAATGAGAAATGCAGGATGAGAGAGGAAATGATTTGCCCAGAGTCACACAGGCAGCCAAAGATAGAGCCAGGACTCCAGTCCAGGTCCACATAATCCCAAATCTTGTCTTTCCACTGCCTCGTGCTACCTCAAACTTCATACTTGAGCCTTGAAATTGGAACGACTTTATCACATTTATCAAAAGGAAGTCCTGGTGCTCATCCTTTAAGGCCAGCTGTGCCACCTGGTGCTTTCCCATTCAGGCAGCAGGGGGAGAGGTACTGCATCCACTCTGAGGAGAGGTCTCCCCCGCTTGCAGGTGACTCACTGAGTGTGGCCCCACCCCATGGTTCTCAGCTCTTTCCCTTCTGTGTGCCACTACTTGTCCAGGAGAGACTGTGCCATCCAAGGTGTTGTGTGCTGGAGTATAAAGTGTTCTTATAGCTCCTCAGGAACAGGCCAGGGGGGAAAATGGCACTGCTGAGCAAATTCAAGGTCACTGCCTCCTGGAAGTGACAATGGAAAGAGTAGTCAGGAAAGCTGTGGCAGGGAAGGTGGGGTTTGGAGGTGCTGGCACTTACTGGTGGGGGAAGTTTGGGGAGAGGGAGAGGACTGAGAGGCTGAGGCCAGATGGACAGGCGGATTCCCAGAGTTTGTGGCATCGTATCCTCCTGTCGGCCCTGGTAGTCTCTGCTCTGCCTCAGGCCTCTTCCCTGCTCACCAGGACAACTGCCCTAGCTCCTAACTCATACCCTACCACAGGCTCCCACCTCGGGTCCACCCCTCAGTGCTGCACAGAGCTTCCCATCACATGCATGCTTAAAGGTGCTTAAACCTTCATCAGCCCCTCGTGAGTCTCCATTATATGTCACACAAGCTCTCCCCCTCCCGTTAGCCCTGTCTCCAGCCACCCCCAACCCACCCCACCCACACCCGGCCGCACAAGGCCTCTCACAGAAAGAATAGGGCATTTTAGACAAAAGAACCTGCACCTACTGTGTTTCCCCGAAAATAAGACCTAGCCAGACAATCAGCTCTAATGCGTCTTTTGGAGCAAAAATTAATATAAGACCCGGTCTTATATAAGACCCGGTATTATCATATTATTGTATTGTATTGTATTGTATTGTATTGTATTGTATTGTATTGTATTGTATTGTATTGTATTGTATTGTATTGTATAAAATAGGGTCTTATAGTAAGAGCAGTATGAAGGCCTGAAAAACAACTCAGCCAGAGAGTAGGGAGGGGTTAAGTGCAAGTGTGTGTCTGGGGGGTGGTCAGGCCCAGCTCAATGCCCAGCAGCAGAGCTTGGCTCGACTTATCCTATGGATGATGGGAACTCAGGAGACTCTTGAGCCAGAGATGATATGACACAGTCGCTGCCGTCAGCTGCCATCCAGAAAGCCCTCCCAGCTCTGCGATGCTGCATGCTGCTCCCTCTGCCCGACAGTCCCTTCTCCCCAGCTCCTCCTCTGTGAAGCCACTTCCTCTCCTCCAGCACCGTCTCGTAATCATCCAGTACAAGTCTGTGTGTCCTCCCAGCCCCGGAGGGTAGAGCCAGGGTCAGTCCGTCTCTGCGTCTCCAGTGCCCAGCACAGGGCCTGGCACTGAGCGAGTGTTCAGGACATGTTTTCTTAGATCAGCATCCATCGACGAATGCTTATTGAGCACTTTTTCTATGCCAGGCTCAGGCGGGTGCTAAGAATAGGGCAAGGAGCAAAAACCAAGCTGCACAGAGCTCACAGCGTAGTAGAGATGACAGACATGAATCAAATGATCACACATATACTATGAAGTGGCTACTCATAGAGATGTCAGAGAAGATGGTCGTGACCTTAAATCCAGTGAGATGTCCTCCAGCCTTGTAGCAGGCACAGGGAGAAGAAGGTGTGGGGGCTTTCTGGTGGGGAGGGATAGGAACCTGCAGCAGGTGCTGCCTCATAAGAAGTAAAACCTGAGCCCTGGACAGGAGGCGTCAAGTGACCTTGAACTTGTTCAGAGAGTTACTTAGTTCCCACAGGGCAAGTGCTAACCTGGGCTTCTGGAAAGCATCGGCAGTTCACTGGATGCTTCTGAAAAATCTCGGAGTGGAGGCTTTGCCAGCACCCTGCCCCCAAGTGAAGCAGTGTTGGTGGATTGGATCTCTTTGGCAATGACTCAGAAATACTTTCTTCCTGTTTGTTTCATAGTTCAGCTGCAGGGAGGCCCCTTGAGTTTCTCTTTCTCCTTTAAAAGTGGCTTTAATCATTAAAAGCCAGATCTCGTGATATTTCCTAAGCTTCTGCCTCAGTTTATTTTTCTGTAGTCTTTTCCAGAACGACTTCATCACATTAGCTTTTATTTGGGGGAAGAGGCACAGAAACATGCAATGAGTGAAACACGAGCTTTGGCACTGAAAGCATTTGTCCCCAGGCCAATCCCTATCAAACAGGCAGAAAGTAGGGTGGGAATTTCACAGGATAATAAAGATATCTCAGGCTGCAAAGAGGGCTGGAAGTTATATTTCTTCTTTTATATTCCTTCACCTCTATTCAATCCATTAAACTACCTACTGCGTGCCAGGCCCTGCGGGTACTGAAGGTGCACAAATAAATAAAAGAGGCTTCTCTTCTGTCAGGGGCTTCCCAGTCTACTGAGGAGGGCAGACATGTATACAACTTAACATAACGCCTGGCCAGTGCTATAAATGTTGGAGGGTATGGACTCTGGAGACAGGAGGAACTTGGTTCAAATCTGGGCTTCACCTCTTAGAGTAATATTACAGTGAGCAAATTACTTAGCCTCAGTTTCTTCATCCGTAAAATGGGAAGAATAATAATTTGTGTCTTTATATATGAGATGACATATGTAAAGAGGCAGGCAGTGTTTCTTAAATGTTAGCTCTTCTTTTTGTTGTTACTGCTATTACTACTTCTGGTAATTAAATATGTGAACAGTGCTATGAGAGTAATTCGCTCTGCTGTGGGCAGGAGAGGGGACTTCACGGAGGAGGTGACAATGGATCTGGATCTTTAAGGATTACTAAGAGTTGCCAGCTAGAAAGAATAGAGTGTTTCAGACAAAAGAACCAGCCCCTGCAAAGGCATGAGGGGTGAAAATCACAGCAGGGCCACAGACTAACAGCTGTCAGACTTGATGGTGTGTATAGGGAGGGGTCTGCCAAGCTCCTGAAAGGCCTTGAATGCTAAGCAAAGGAGCTTGGCTGGATTTATCCTGTGTGTTATGGCGAGTCTCAGGAGATTCTCAAACAGGAGTGACAGTCACTCCCCTGACCCAGCTGCTCAGCTTCTGTCTGGGGAATCTCTCTCACATCCACTCTCTTCTGCTCTTGCCTTCTCTGCAGATCATCAAGGACCAGAAACTGCTTGTGATTGTCGGGGGCATGCTGCTGATTGACCTGTGTATCCTCATTTGCTGGCAGGCTGTGGACCCCCTGAGAAGGACGGTGGAGAGGTACAGCATGGAGGTAAGCTCCAGGCACCAGCAGGGGGGAAACCTGCAGGATGCCGCTCCCCACACATGGGGACGGTGAGGCAGCCCATCTCCTCCACTGCCTGAGATGCACTGCCTGAGAAGAAATCAGGGCCGTCACAGGGAAATCATCACAGGCCCACATGGGCCCTGATGATCTATCAGTCCAGAAGTTACATTGCATTTTTATTCTTTCTTGAAAATGAGTTCCCTAGCAAGTGCTGCTAGGGAATAAGCATACCAAAAGTTCCTTCCAGTTACTGTATGATTTTCAAAGTGATAAACCATAGATTTCCTTTCACACATTTGATATCAGAAATTGGTTGTTAAAATAAAGAAACTTCCATAAAAGTACTGTGAAATGTATACTGCATTTGACCTTGCCCTTCACTGAATGAGCTTCTTAAAATGTTCCAGATCAGGGAAGTTCAAGATTAGGGGAGTTGTATGTTTGTTGACTTTTCTCTTAGAACAGTTAAACAGGCTTTTGTCGGAGGCAGCCGGCTGAACGGGGTGTGCTGTAGGCTCTGATTTCCCTACGGCATAGCAAATTCTATTGAGAAAACGGGAATTTTCTCCAGTTCTCCTGCTGCATTCATTATTAGGGAAATCTTTTTGTGGATTTTAGTGTGAATTCTTAAACTAAACTGGAAATGGTCATTTTATGCATTAGGGCTAGAGGTTTTTATCCTTCTGGGCAAGAAGGTTTTCTAGCAAATAGGATGCCCAGCCTCATTTGTCTGGAGACAGACAGAGGGTTTCCTCAGCCCAACAATCAGCGCATGGCAAAGGTGACCGTTTCTGACGGCGTGGATTTAGGAGGGAGATTTAGGGCTGTGTGCCTCCGTATCGCGGCCTTAGCTGTACACCCTGGGAGGAAGCAAACCCGACAAGGCCAACACTGGCTGTGCCCATGGGCTAGGGGGCAGCCGAGGTCACTTGGGAGGACAAGCTGTTTCCAGAAGGGAGGCAACATCTGGCCACCATTCATGTGCACAGCTGCCCTCCACTCCATCCTGAGGAAATTCCCCACCCACCACCAGGATTTGGAAATCCAGATAGGATATCAGCTGGAGGAAGAGCTGCCATAGGCTAAATGGGCCCCCCAAGCAGAAAGAGCCTGGGGTGATGATAATAATAGTAATAATGATGGTGAGGATAGCTAGCTTTGTGTGTAAATTCATTGAATCCTCGCAATAACTCTAAGGAATAGGTGCAATCCTTTCTGATGACGAGGAAACAGAAATCCAGAGAGGTTATGCAGCTTCCCCAAGGTGACCCGCAGGTCAGTGGCGACACCACTCACTACACTGACTCCCACTCCCTACCCTCCCTTTCAACACTTTGCAGTTTTTAGGGGTTTTCATTGGCCTTTGGTCATTGGCCAAAGATCTGTGAAGTGGGTAGGGCAGGGAAGTGTTTTCATATTCTACACATAAGAACTGAAATTAGAGTCATGGGCCGACTGAGGGCCCAGAATATAGAGAGGGAAGAAGGCCAGTCAGACAGAGCCTGTGGGGAGACCTGGGGTGGGGACAGGTGGACAGAAAACAGACCTAGCTGGCTTCCTGCTGAGCCCAAGGGCAGCCAGCAGACCAGGCGCTGCTGCCTCCACTCAAGGTTAAGGTGGGGGCTGAGTATTCACTGGGGGTCCCCCAGGCTCTGTTGTGGTGGGGAGAGGCTGCAGGTCTGGAGTCCGCCTGAGTCAGCAGACTCTGGAAGTGGATCCAGGAAGCCTGTCCCCCTGGACCATTTAGAGATCAGCCTTGTGCAGTCCGATTCATAGAAGTGATGGTTTGATGTGTCACCCGTCTTACCTTTCTTTCTTCCTTTCTGTAATAAGTACTGCTGCTCTCAAAGCTCTGTGCATAGAACCCTAGTCCATGCCAGACCTTCCAGGGCAATGGTTCTCAAACTGAGGAGCCGCAGCATGACATGGAAATCTTCTCTGTGTAGATGAGGAAACTGAGTCTAGGAAGCGGGAGGGTCCTGCCCTGGGCATCCCGACTTCACAAGGCGCAGCTGCAGGAAAGCCAGCTCTGGCTCTCAACCCAGATGCTCTGTCACTGTGTTTCCCTCCAGGTGTCTGCTGAGAGTTCTCTCTGAACCTTTTCTGGCCTGCTCTTCTTTTTCGCCTCTTATTTTAGGGTTGCCCTGTCACTCTGTTGCCATAGTAGCAGAACCCTTTGATTTGTCAACCCACAGGCCTGTCGGTTTATTGTCGTTTTTCCACCAAACACCACTAAGCTGTCAGTTGATTTCTGTCAGACCCTCCTCTGTCAGACACAGCATGATGGTTGAACAGTATGCTCCAGGGACGAGGTGTCCTAAATTCTCCTCAAGGGCTGGTGTTTTTTTTTCCAGGACTCCCAGCGAGAGAGAAAGTCTACACCTGGGGGAGATGTGATCAAAGATCTTTGTGGTCTGTTCCGTATTCCCCTACCTCCCTCAGACAACGTTAGATTGCTCTAGACACTCTGAACACTTCAGGATTCCAGTCACAGGCCTTGCTCTGGGTTTCGCTTTCATGCCTTTGACCATGCTTCCCCTCTTCCCAAACCTCTTCTCTGACAAGTAAATGAACTTCAATGCCAGGCCCCTGTGGTACCTCCATGGGGACGTGTCCCTGAGTTTCCTGGCTCCACCAGGTTTACGTACCTGCTCTTCCCTGCTCCCATCGTCCTGAAGATTCCTCTGTCAGGACATGTGTCACACTGTCCATCTCTGCTGCGTGCGTCCCCGCCCCGCCCCACCCCCACTGGACCACCAGCTTCTCCAGGACAGGGCCACGTCTGAGCAGTCTCCCCACTGCCCAGCCCACTACCCGCACACACAGCCTCCAAGGGGCGACAGAGGTGAGCACAGCAGCCAGGGCTTTTGATATCATGGCCCGCATAGGCTATTGGGGGTGGGGGGCAGACAGTAAACAAACAGATAAATAAGCATGATTACTTTAGATCACATAAATTCCAATAAATAAACAGGATGAAGGGATTGAGAATGAGAGGAAAGACCTGTGGAGATGATTCTCCCAGTGAGAGTATATACAAGTGTCTGGGGAATTAAAATCAGATTCTAAAGTCCTACTGGAGGCATTCCGATGCCTCATTCATTTTTATGTAATAAATATTTATAGCATTTGTTATGTGCCAGGTACATTTTCTCTCCGTCTATATCTTGTCTTTTCATTCTTTTAACATTGTTTTCTGCAGAGCAGAAATTTTTTTATTTTAATGAAGTCCAACTTATCGGTTCTTTCTTTCATGGATCATGCTTTTGGTATTGCATCTAAAAACTCATTGCCAAACCTAAGGTCACCTAGATTTTCTCTTATTATCATCTAGAAGTTTTATAGCTTTGCATTTTACATTTAGGTCTATGATCCATTTTGAGTTAATTTTTGTGAAAGGTGCAAGGTGAGTGTCTAGATTAATTTTTATACACGTCTGGTTGTTCCAGTACCATTTGTCAAAAATACTTTTTTCATTAAATTGCCTTTGTGTCTTTGTGATACATCAGTTGACTATATTTGTGTAGGTTTATTTCTGGGCTCTCTCTTGTTCCACTGGTCTATTTGTCTGTTCTTTCACTCATACCACACTGCCTTGATTACTATAGTTTTATAGTCAGTTTTTTTGTTATGAAAAGAAAAGGTAACATTATTTTATTTACAGACACACTCTTCTATATCAATTACTTAGTTTCTAAAAATTCATAAAAGTTTTGTATATACAATGTATTTTCAATGAAACAATTCTAATATAAATTAAAGTTGAACATTTGTGAACTTCTGGAATAGGTCTGGTTTTCTTTATTTTATGAAAGGAATTGATTATGGTTTTTCTGTTCTCTAACTTTCTTTCTACTTAATAATTCTATTTTGAAGATCTGCCAGCTTTATCTAGGCTAGTGCTTCTCAGATTTTAGTGTATGTAAATGCCATAGGGATCTTGTTAAAAGGTTCTGGGGCGGCCGGATGGCTCTGTTGGTTAGAGCGCGAGCTCTTGACAGCAAGGTTGCCAGTTCAACCTTGTATGGGATGGTGGGCCCTGCAACTAAAGATTGAAAACAGCGACTAGACTTAGAGCTGAGCTGCGCCCTCCACAACTAGATTGAAGGACTACAACTTGGCTTGGAGCTGATGGGCCCTGGAAAAACACATTGTTCCCCAATATTCCCCAATAAAATCTTAAAAAAAGAAATGCAGGTTCTGATCCAGTAATTTTATAAGTCTTAAAATCAAATAGTGTCAGTTCTCTTACTTTGTCCTTCTTCAAGATTGTATTAGCTATTCTGGGTCTTTTGTTGCTCCATATTTTAGAATCAGTTTGTTGATATCCACAAAGTAATTTGCTCTTTGTTTGGAATTGCATTGAATCTCAATAGACAAAGTTAGGAAGAGCTGACATCCTAACAATATTGAGTATTCCTACCCCCAAACATGGAATATCTCTCCATTTATATAGATCTACTTTGATTTCTTTCATCAGAGTTTTGTAGATGTCCTCATATAGATTTTGTACATATTTTGTTAAATTTATACCTATTTAATTTTGGCTTGGGTGCTAATGTAAATAGTACTGTGTTTTTAAGTTCAAATTCCAATTGCTCGTTTCTAGTATACAAGAAAGCATTTGACTTTTGTTTTAAGCTAGTGTTCTACAACCTTGTTATAATTGCTTATTAGTTCCAGGAGGTTTTTTGTTGTTGTTGTTGTTGATTCTTTTGGGACTTTCTACACAGATAATCATTTTATCTGAAAACAGACAATTTTATTTCTTCCTTTCCAATCTACATATCTTTTATTTCTTTTCTTGTCTTATTTTTGTATCAGCTACAGGCATGGTAAGAGGTGACATCCTTGCCTTGTTCCCAGTTTTAGGCAAAGCATCTAGTTTCTCATGATTAAGTATGATGTTAATGTATGATTTTTTTTCTTAAAGAGTTAAACTATCTATGTATATATTTCAGGAGGTGACAGGAAGTGCAAGAGCCTGGTTCATCAGGGACCTTGTACACTCGCTCAGCAGAGGAGTTATAACTTCAAAATTAAAGATTATTAATCAGAGAAGTGACATGATCAGATTTGCCTTGGCTTTAGGGTGAACACAGATAGAGATATGAGGCTGGAGGTCCAGAGATGGTTTTTGCAATAATCCAGGCAGGAGCTGATGGCAACCTACAGCGGGGCAGTTGCAGCGGGAACAGAGAGAAGTCGTGGACTTGAGAAATATTAAGGAAGCAGACGTGACGAGATTTGGCGATTGATTGACCCTAAGGGGTGGGGGCAGGGAGGCAGCAAGGGCAACGCCCAGATTGCTGACTGGCGGGGGGGTAGCAGATGTCTTCCCTGAGTCTGGGTGCAGAATGGGGAGCAGATTTGGGAGAGAATGTGATGGGTTCATTTCTGAGCAGTTGGAAGATTGGATGCAGGGTCCTAGAGCAGAAGGGAGCACTTGTCCAGTAGATAGAAACTTGGGGGGAGGGGCAGTTAACACATTGAGGAGGGGAGCTGAGGGAATGGTCACCCAGAGAGCAGTACAATAAGAAGTGAAGACATCCTGACTGGAGCCCAAGGAATCATTAAGTGGTGATGGGAACAGGAGAAGCCAGAGAAGGGGCTTTAACGTGGAGCTTTTTCAGAAAGGAAAAGGGTAGCCAGGAGAGAGCCATCCACGGACGGGGGCCCAGGAAAGAGCTGTCCATGTACAGGGGACATGTGAAGAAGGAAGGAAAGGTCTCCAGAGACATATGCCCCAGACCAAGGTGAGCACTGACAGGTGCCCCATCCCCATGCTTTGGCCCCGGGCTCAGTGCTCCTTCATTGCATCTCAGCTCTTCCTTCCTCTGCTTTATAGAGTCTGGTTGGCTGTTTCTGCATTTCAGATACAGCAGGTGTGGATAAACCTGCCACGTATGTTTTAAAAAATTGTTTTAAAATATAATTTGTATTCTTGGGGAAAAGCGGGGGACTCTCCTTTGTTGCATACCTGACTCTACGAGTGGCAGTGGTGAGTAGGTGTTGGACATACAGGTCTGGAGTTCAGGGAGAGGTGTGAACTGAAGATGGAACTTGGATGCAGACATCGTACAGGTGGCACTGAAAGCCTTGGATGAGAGCACAGGTGGGCAGGGTCCTATAGATGGAGAAGAGAAGCAGACCAAGGAAAGATGCTCGATCGTGCCACTGTTTGGAGATTGGGGAGGTAGAAGGAAAGAGCCTGTAAGAAGAAGCCACAGAGATAGGAAGAAAATCAGATGAGTTTGGTGTCTAGGAGACCAAATGAAGAACGTGTTTCCAGGAAGAAGTTTTGACGAAGTGTGTCAAATGCTGTTTTTAGATGAAGTAAGATGAAAACTAAGAGTTGACACTGCGTATGTGTGTACATACACACACACGCACCCATATGGGATTCTTTTTTTTTTTAAGGAAAATAGTTTGAAATAATTCCCCCAAAAGTAAAAGCCATGCATACTGATGATGTGAAGACAGCCTGTGAATCTAGGTGGAAAGGTGGGTTGTTGCTTTTTTTTAGCAAGCCTCCCTTCTATACCAGACCACCACCTACGCCTCCACTTGACCATTCTGAAATGGTTTTGACACGGAGAGAAAATGGCAAACAGCACTCAAGGTCGCTGAACGTTAAACACCCAGGAGAACCACAGGGCAGCCCCTGAGGCGGCACCCTGAGACCACCTGCCCTCCCTGAAGCCTTCCCCCATCTGCTTCCCAGGCAGGGTGCAACAAGAGATGGGTGTGCAATCCAATTACAGAAATGGCGGAAGGCTGTCTTCACAGGCTTCCACGCTACCTATATCAACAATTCCTTCTACTCTGGGTTCTGTGGCTTTCTGGCCATTTGGGCAATAATCAAGTTAAGGGCAGTTTGGCACAGAGGAGTATTTCAAACTTCCCTCCCCATTCCATGCTTCTACCCTCCTTTTTGTGGAAGCAAATGGGGGATTTGGAAGTCATGGACGACATACACCTGGCTTGGAAACCAGTGGCTTATTCCAGCTATGTCTCTATGGAAACAGATGTTGGAAGAAGCAACACATAGAGTTTTAAATAAGTTTACCTCCCTCTATAGTTGCTCTGAAAAAAAAAAAAGAATCCAATCCTACGGCAGACACTTTCTGCAAACATCTGGTCTCTTCATAAAGCTTGTCCAAATCCCATCTCACAGTATTCATTTTGAAATAAAGAGATATCAGGATGTCCAGGCTGAGGTGAGTGCTAAGGATCTGGGTCCAGGCTGCTCTGTGGGCTGCTCACAGGCAGCCTGGTGTCCCACAGGCTTTGATGCTGAAGGTCACATTGCAGATGATGGGTCATCCCAGACAGCCCCAGACAGTGCAACAGGTCTTTGTCATTCATCATCATCCATGCGGTCGTGGGTGGCCAGCTGGGTCCCCAGTGAGACGCAGACCTGGCGGGGGGTGTCTGTTAGCTGAGGGCCACCCCAGTTAGCGTGACTCACTCCTCTCAGGCAACGACGGCACCGTCTGAAGTTCTGAGCAGATCATTCTCCCGTGTAAAATCTTCCCCATCAGCTAGAGGAGGAAGCCCACACTCCTTGCGGTTCAGGATGCCCTCGAGGGTCTGGCCCCATTTCCCTCCCCATCCTCCTCTCAGCCCCCTTTCTCATTCCTTGTGCTCAGCTACCCTGAGCTACTGGCACTTCAAAGCATCACGCTCTCCCTTACTCCACGCCTTTGCATGTGCTGTTCCCTCTACCCAGAACACCCTCCTTCTCACCCCAATATGCCATCTTCATGTAAAAAATTCCTCCTTGACCTTCAAGAGACAACTCAGAAGCATCTTCTCCAGGAGCCTTTGGACCAGCAGGCTGCCTTGGATGCCTCTGCTTAGGCCCCCACCTCACTCTGTTTGTCCCCTCATCTGGTCACAACATTACTAATTATCTGTCTGTGCACCTGGCCCCCAGAGTCCATGACCTCCTTAGAGGCCAAGGCCATCTGTGTGTCCCCAGCCCCCACTGGCAGGTCCTGGCTCTGAGTAAGTGCTCGGTAAATATTTATTGAATAAATTATTCCCTTCACCTGGAAACTTTCTCCCCATGCCTCCATATGTCCAACTTCAGCCCATCTGTCTGGGCCCATTAAGCCGGCGTCTTCCAGAAATGTCTTTGCCGAGTTGAGATTTAATTTAATATTACACCTTCACCTTTTATCGAGGGCCCACTTATGGGGCTAACGCTGCCAATTGAAGAATGATTCAGAATCTTCTATAAAGGACTGTTGTTCATTTTGTGACTTCGTGCCCCTGAGATAAAGGTCCACAGGCTAGATCCTCGTGCAGCTCAGCACCAGGAAATGGGCTGCGCTCGCTCTCCCCGTGAACTTGCGTCCACTTCTTTCCTTCACTCAGGCAATCAGGCCGTGGTGACTGGATAAGCCACTCTGGTTTCTTTTTAACCTTGGCTGTCAGAAAGTTGGAACCCAAGTCAACACTGGGCAGCGACCCTTTTATCTCTGGTTCCTCAGATGATCTCTGCTACTGATAGTTTGTCTTTATTTATTTATTATTAATTTTTTTTGTCTTTATTTTTTTAACTGTCCTATGCGTTTGGGCTTTTACTGTGTACTGCCTCAGGCCCTTGGGGAGAGGGGGCAAGGTGTAAATTCCAGATTACGTTACTAAAAGGAGAACACTAGGTGAGATTTGATTATAATAATATGCCAGAGAGGCATTGTAGGATGTTCATAGACATTCCCCTTCTGGCACGGGTCCTGGCTCAGCCCTGGCTGCAGTCGGCCCTGTGGGCCCCACGTACGGAGGGAAGGGCTCTGCCAGCCACAGCCGTGGTTCAGGAACACCTTCTGTCAGAGGCATCCTAGATGTGTGAGTGATTGTTTATTTCATGTTCCTTAATGGCATCCCTCGTGCCTTCAGGAGGCACGTGGGCTCCAGAGCCCCCCAGGACATGAAAGAAAAGACACAGTGCCACACAGAGGACAGCCCTGAGGTGGGAAACTCTAGCCTCTACCTGTCCGGTGCTCTCCAGGGGATGGGCTGTTTACTAGAAATTCTCACGTGCCATGGAGCAGAACAGCTGGAAAATTGTCTGAGAGACAGGCCTCTTCTGACCACTGTCTTGGGAAAGCCATTCCTATTCTTGAACAAATACAGCCTTTAAGTTTTAATGCTTTTTCCGCACAACCATGTCAGCAGAAAAACAGGCTGTCATACCCACAGAGACTTTCCCTCTTTTTGTGGGAGAATTCCAACCAATCTACCTCTTTGTAAAGGGTGTGTAATCCAAGTGCTCCTTCAGCATTTATGGAGCCCATGCTGTGCTGTGCTCAGGCTCCATTAAGGATTGCAGTCTGATGGGCAAGATGAGACACACACACACAGTGGGCTGGTACCAACAGCATCTTCTCCATGACATGTGCCTCCAGACTCTTGGTTTTAAGTTTGAGTTACTGTACTGAGATCCTAGCCTTACTTTTCTAAGGTATGAGCTGGGATTGAGTTTTGATTTAATGTCCTGAACAGGATGAAAAAGTGAGAAAGAATATGCATTAGTCAGGGTGTGCTAAGTTCTGCTGTAGTAACAACAGAAAAAGGACTCAGTGGATTCAAACAATAAAGGTTCATTCGTCATCAAAATACTTGTCCATGGAGGGTCAACTGTAGCTTGCCACCATAGCATGCTAACTCCAGGACACAGCTGGTGGGGCACCTTCTGGGACAGTTTTTATGGCAAAGGGAAAGAGTGCATGGCAAAGTGTGCACTGACTTTTAAAGCTTTTACTCCAAAGTGTCACATGTCACGTCCATCCATATTTCATTGACCAGAACATGTTAACTGTCCATGCCTGAGCTCAGCGGGGCAGGGAATAACAGTCCTACTATGTGCCTGGGGGGGAGAGAGAGAAGCAGGTATTAATGTCCAGCTATTCCTACCTCTGTCACAAACACCACCCCATCTATTAGAAAGTGAGCTCCATGAGAACATAGTAGGAGGGAGGGTTGTACTTTATTCACTGCTGTATCCCAGCACCTGGAAAAGCACATGGCACATAGTACGCACTCAATAAATAACATTAGTTGAAGACTTGAATGAATCCAGCCTTAGAGCAATCTTATTAGGAGATTAATGGATATTCTCTATGAAGTTCTGTACTAGTCCTGCAGACTCTACTGCCAAATCCTATCTTAATCCATTACTTCTGTCAATTTCCACTGCTACCACTGAGATCCAAAGCACTGCCATCTCTTATTATTATCTGGCATCCAGAAGGGGTGCTGTGAGCCAATGCTACAGTTGACGTACAATGGATGAGAGGTCTGATAAGGTTAAACAAGAACGTTGATTGTTTAAGCCACTGAGTTATTGTTTATTGTTGTTCCAGAACTTTCTAAGCAGCCTCCCTGCTCCCACCCATTGCCCCTCCCAAGCCATTCTCACATGGCAGACAGAAGGATCAGTTTTGGTTTGTTGGTGTGTTTTTTTAGCTATAATTCATGTAGTATAAAGTTCACAGTTTTAAAATGTGCAGTACAGTGGTTTTTAGTACATTCATGAGTTTTCGCAACCATTCACACTGTCTAATTTCATAAAATTTTCATCGCTCCGAAAAGAAACCCTGTTCCTTTTACCCATCAATCCTCATTTCCTCCAGCCCCTGGCAACCACAAATCTGTTTTATGTCTCTATGGACTTGCCTACTCTGGATATTTCATATGAATGGAATCAGGCAATATGTGGCTTTTTGTGCCTGGCTCCTTTCACTTATAATGTTTTTAAGGTTCCTCCATATTGTAGCATAGATCAGTACTTCATTCCTTCTTGAGGCTGAATACAATTCCTTTATATTGGTATACCACATTTTGTTTGTCCATTCATCAATTGATGAATATTTGGGTTATTTCACTTTTTGACTAATGCTGCTATGAGCATTCATGTACGAGTTATTGTGTGAACCAATGTTTTTCATTCTCTTGGAGATATGTATATATAGATATAGATATATCAATATATCTATATCTGTATCTATATCTATATATCTATATATCTATCTATACATCTATATATAGATATAGATATATATATATATAAACTGCAGGGTCATATAGTAGCTCTGTTTCACATTTTTAAGAACTGCTAAGTGCCATAGTGGCTGCACCATTTTGCATTCCCACCAGCCATGTATGAGGGTTCTAATATCTCCACATTGTTGCCACTTTTTGATTATCACCATCCTGTCAGGTGTGAAGTGGTGTCTCATTATAGTTTTGATGACAAGGATGGTCAGATGACTAATGGTGTTGAGCCTCTTTTCATGTACTCATTGGCCATTTGTATATCTTCTTTGGAGAAGTGTCTATTCAAGTCCTTTGCCCATTTCTAATTGATTTGTCTTTTTGTTGTTGAGTTGTAAGAGTTCTTTAATATTTCGGATACTAGGGCCTTGTCGGATATATGACTTGCAAATATTTTCTTTCATTCAGTGAGTTGTCTTTTCACTTTTTCAATAGTATCCCGTGACACACAAAAAAATTTAATTTGGTTGGTGAGTCCAACCAAATTTATCTGTTTTTTTCTTTGGTTCTTTGTGCTTTAGGTATTATAGCTAAGTAACCATTAACTGATCCACGGTTATGAAGATTTATAACACTTATGTTTTCTTCTGAGTTTTATAGTACCAGCTCTTATATTTAGGTGTTTGATATATTTTCAGTTAATTTCTGTATATGGTGTGAGGTAATATTATAAATTAATTCTTTTGCATATGGATAGCTAGTTGTCCAAGCACCATTTGTTGAAAAGAATATTCTTTCCTCATTGAATACTGTTCTAACCCCTATTGAAAATCAACTGACCATTGACATATGATTTATTTCTGGCATCCCAATTCTATTCCACCAATCCATATGTCTGTCCTTATGCCAACAGCACACTATCTTGATGATAACTGTACATTATGGTAATCTTTGAAATTGGGAAGTATGAGTCCTCCAACTCTGTTCTTTTTCAAGTTATCTGGGTTCCCTTCTGGTTATCCAGGGTCCCTTAAGATTCCATATGAATTATAGGACCAGTTTTTTCATGTCTTCAAAAAAGGCATTGGGATTTTCATAGGGGTTCCATTGAATTTTCAAATACATTTGGGGAATATTGCCATATTAACAATATTAACAAGTTTTAAATGGTCTCCAACATTCTCTCTCCCCTCATCCTATTTCTCCATCACGTCATTTATCCCTCATGCTCTCATCTGTTTTCTGTTTTCCTCCACTTGAATGTGAGTTTCATGAAATAGGGGCCTTATTTTCCTGTCTTGCTCAGTGCTCTGTCCCCATTGCTTAGCATACGGTCTGGCAGGCACATAGTAGGTGCTCAATATATGTTGTTTGAGTGGACAAGTGAATGATGAGCAAAGGAATGTATGCATACATGAATGAATAAATGAACAAATGAATGAGTGAGTGAATGAACAAGCTTCTATGTCATGACTCTTTTCAGCACTGGCAACTTTTGACCAGATGATGTAGTTGTTCAGCAGCTGGCTCAAATTATTGGGTGAATCTGGTGATACTGAAAAGAAAAATAAGTAATATTTTAAAGGTGGAGAGGAAGGTTTTTAAATGATTTTAAAGATAGGCTAGATTTGTGGTTCTCAATCCTGGCTGTATCACCCAGAAGAGATCTTTTATAAAATACTGGTACTAGGTCACACACACACACACACACACACACACACACACACACACATTCTAATTTAGTTGGTTTGGAAAGAGGCCTGTACATTGGGATTTTTTAGGGGTTACCATGGGTTCTAGTGTGCAGCCAGGGTTGAAACTTTCTGCACCAGACTCTCACCAATCTCTAGGGAGGACCTAGGGGCTGCGCTTTGGATACAAAAGTTAGAAGCAGACTCAGGACAATACATTTAAGGCTAAAAGGTAAGAGAAGAAAAGCCTGAATCCAAGAAATCTGAAGTCCAGATGGTCCCCTACCAGCCCTCACCCCAATGTCCAACTGGAGAACACGATGGTGACAAAGGACATGCAGACTCAGGGAGAGGGCTGCCTGGGAAGGTTCATGAGTGTGTACCCCACAGAGCTGAGGGAGCCCCTCCAGTCTCATATTTTTCTGAAAGTCCTTAAGTCATCATTTGAACAATTGTTTCTTCAGTGGAAGACAGAACAAGGAATAGGAAAGAAGGAAAAGCTACAAGATTTCTATCTCTGCAGCATTTTTCATGGCCATTGAGAGGCAGAGGGTGAGCAAGTTCCTGACCAGAACTTTAGGTGGGTTCACACAATTGCCCTGCAGTTGCAGGAAGCCACCAACCACAGAAACCACACCGGGCAAGGGGACTGCAGCGTCCAGGCACCTCGGCTCCCACAGTGATTCTGAAAGGGAACTGTGGGCCACGTGGTGGGATTTCATTGTTCTCTGCTATTGGAGTTACTCCCTAAAGCGACAGTGGATTAAACTTCAAATACTGAGTCATTTTGACCTTGACATAGGATGGAACCCTTAGCATGACCCAAAGATACTCAGTTCAAATGACACTGACACAACCTGTGGGCCCCTCCTAAGAGCTCAGGGAACAGTAGCAGCATCTCTGTGCCTGCCCACTTCTCGGTGCCCAGCTCACCCAATCCCCTGCCCTTCTCCAAACTGGGGTCCTAACCCCAGGTCCATTCCACTTGGATACAGGCACTCAACACTTGGCAAACACATACAGTAATAAGAATGCCTCACATTTCTATAGCATGCAGTTTACAAAACACCTTGATCCCCCTATTTTAGAGAGGAGGAAACTGAGGCTGGAGAGGTGAATTGACAGGCCTCAGATGACCTTGCTACACCTTGCAACTGTCCCCAGCCCGGGCCATGTGATATTAGATGACTGGGGATCGATTTGGCTGGGACTGGTTTATTGGCCTGTTCATACTTCCTGCTTCTTCCAGTATCAGTCCTGTGTTTTACTTGGTTTTGTTTTAAAGAAACACTTTCTTCATTGATTCTTTCAAAATTATTAGCATCCATTGAGCATAGTGTTCCCATATAAATGTTTAAACCTCTTTCACATCTGTGCTTATCTGGTTGATGGTTCATAAGAGTTAAGCACTGGAGAGCAGATGTTCAAACCCAGCAAAGTCAGATCTGAGAGTATTGTCTCCAGGGCAGCCTCACCCTCAGCAACAGGTCTGCTCAGCCTTCATCCAGGGTTCCAATGAGGCTGCATTCTCCTGGGAATCACAATAGCAACAATAATGGTAGCTTTTGTTGCATGCATACTCTGTTCTAGACACTGTTCCAAGTGCCTTATGTTGTCAACTCACTTAATCTTCACAACCACCCCATGCAGTAGTTACCATTATTATGCCCAGTCTATAGATGAGGAAACTGAGGCAGAGCGGGGTTAAATAACATGCCCACAGTCACACAACAGATAAGAATGTAGCATTTAGCCCTTGGTGTTCAAGCAAATGGACTCTGGAGTTAGGCTGAACTTCAGCTCGCAACTCAGCCACTGACTGTGTGAATTTAGGTAAGTGTAGTGGGTTGAATTGTGATTCCCAAAAAGATATGTCCACATCCTTACCCCTGGAACCTGTGACCATAACCTTATCTAGAAAAAGGGTCTCTGCAGATATAATTAAATTAAAGCTCTTAAGATGAAATCATCCTGGGTTGCCCCGAGTGGACCTGAATCTAATGGCAAGTGTCCTTATGAAAAACAGAAGAAGACAAGACACGGACACAAAGGCGAAAGTCATGTGAAGATGGAGGCAGAGATTGGAGTGATGCAGCCAGAAGCCAAGGGGTGCAGGGAGCCCCCAGAAGCTGGAAGGGGCACGGGATTCTTCCTAGAGCCTTCAGAGGGAGGACAGCCTTGTGACATCTTGATTTCAGACTTCTGGCTTCCAGGACTACACAAAAATAAATTTCCATTTATTTTTAAGCCACCCAGTTTGTGGAAATTTGTTACAGCAAGCCTAGGAAACTAATATAGTGACTTCTGAGAGCGACTGTTTCTTCATCTATAATATGGATCTAGATATTACTACTACCCACCTCCTAGGGCTTTGGGGAGGATTAGAAGGCTCAGTGCCTGTGAAAGACTTACTCTGCACCCAGCACGTCAGGAGTGCTTGGGGAAAATTATCTATTATATAGAGCTTCATTTAGTATCTGGCTCTTGGCCACACTGCCCCTGAGTCCTGTCAGAGCTAGTCCCTCACCTTGCCATTTTCCTGTGTCTGACTCCTTGTCACTGGGCCCCCTGAGCCCAGCCCAACATGGTCCTGGCTCAGGAATCTCAGAGGAATGGAATCGGACTCCCAGACACAGGCTGCAGACCCCTCTCCTCTGAGCCATCATCACCAGAGCTGCCGGAGCGAGACTATGAACATTCACACGTGGCGTTTTCATATTTCACCCAGGAAGTCATTTTCTCACATGAGCCAGACACAGAAGGCTCAGAGAATTAAACTGAGAAACGTAACTCTGGGCTGAAGTGATTTCTGCCAACGATTGTGGAGGATTTTCCTGTGTCCGCTCATCTCTTTCTTTCTTATCTGCGTCTTACAGCAGACAGGAAGCCAGCTGACGAGAGATCGCATGTTCATACCAATTATTAAAAATACATGGCAGGCTTCTGGAAATGCGTTCACATGCCAAGAAAACGGAATGCATTCACCAACCCAGGCTCCTGTGCTGTGGGCTTTGGAAGAAGGATGGGTTATCCATAAGCGCTACGATCCAAGGTTTTGATCCCTGTTCTGTCACCTCCTAGCGGTGTGACCTTGGGGGAATGACTCAACCTGTCTGAGCCCTAGTGCCCATGAGGAAAACTCTATTCCTCCCTCATAGGCTTACCATGAGCATGAGCTGGAATACCGTGTTCAGGTGCCGAGCACTAAGCTTGACACACAGCAATCACTGCGACTTCTTTTCCTACCCCCTGACTCAGAACTTCCTGCCTCCCTACAGATATTAACATAACTACCTGGCCGGCCTCCCAGGGAGGTCTTGAGGAGCAAAGCTGCTGCGTGTGAGGTAGATTTACACCTTCCCATGCACTTCCATGACTCCTCTCATTACTCCTCACAATCACCAGGAGCAGAGAGAGTTCTGTCCCCATTTTACAGGTGAGTATGTGGGGATCAGAGGCTCTAAGCCAGGCCGGCTGCTCCCCAAAGCTGTGCTCCTCCCATGCTCCATGCTGGCTTTCACGTGAGACAATGGGTGGAGCTCGACCCCAGCCTGAGGTCTGTTACTGTCACTATCTCGGGCACCTGTCTGTGATCTGCCGTCCTAACTGCCTTTTTGCCCAGCTGTATTGTCCTCCCTTCTCCCTTCCGACATAAGCCAGTTGGATGGGTCTCATTTGGCCCATTCCAAGGCAGTCTCTGAACTTAAGCATGTGTGGTCAGACGGCATCCGTGCATGCAGACTCCCCTCCTCTGTGTCTTCTCAGGCATCTGCACCCCCTGCTCCACCCACACCTTCACTCCTGTACTCAGGAGGCTCGCAGCACAGCCTGCCCTCTGTTACGAAGACGCCCTCCTGAAGCTCAACTGGACCCTGAGGCTGCTAGAGAGCCATGGACCATTTCCTTCAGTCACCAACCCCACATTTGCTGAGCACGCTGTGTGCCAGATGCTGGGGCCACAGCGAGGGAGGAAAGCACAACCCCTGCTCTCAGGACGCTCCCAGCCCAGGAGGACAGATACGTTCACTGACAATGTCCATGCAGGTGGTGAGTGCCCTACGGGAATCACAGAGGAGGTAGCTAGTCATCCTGCCGTGAGAAATGTTTCATGAAAAAGATGGGGGGGGGGGCTTTTCCCCCCAAGTCTTGAAAGAACCAGTAGGATTTAGATACTAATTAAAGAAAACAGGAGCTGTGTGAAACAGTCTGGATGTTCCTCAAAAAGTGAAGCAGAGTTACTAAATGACCCAGCAATTCTACTCCTAGGTATACACTCAAAAGAAATGGGAACGTCTGCATGAATGCGCGTGGCAGCATTGTTCACAATAGCCAAAACAGTGAAAACAACCCAAACATCTATCGGCTGATGAATGGATAAACAAAATGTGGTATACGCATTAAGTTCGTGAACTTGTTGCAATGCTATTGCTAACCTTTTTTGATATCAGAGGGATTATTCATGATAAATTTGTACCAACTGGACAAACAGTTAACCAAGTTTACTATGTGGAAGTACCGAAAAGGCTGCATGAAAAAGCTAGACGACCTGAACTTTTCGCCTACAATTCATGGCTCCTGCATCACGACAATGCACCAGCTCACACAGCACTGTCTGTGAGGGAGTGTTCAGCCAGTAAACAAATAATTGTATTGGAACACCCTCCCTACTCGCTTGATCTGGCCCCCCAATGACTTCTTTCTTTACCTGAAGATAAAGGAGATATTGAAAGGAAGACATTTTGATGACATTCAGGACATCAAGGGTAATACAATGACAGCTCTGATGGCCATTCCAGAAAAAGAATTCCAAAATTGCATTGAAGGGTGGACTAGGCCCTGGCGTCAGTGCATAGCTTCCCAAGGGGAGTACTTCGAAGGTGACCGTAGTGATATTCAGCAATGAGGTATGTAGCACTTTTTCTAGGATGAGTTCGCGAACTTAATTGTCCAACTTCGTATTTGGACAATAGAATAATATTCAGCCATAAAGAGGAATGAAGTTCCAATACATGCTACAACATGGATGGACCTTGAAAACATTATGTTCAGTGAAAGAAGCCAGACACTAAAAGGCCACATATTATATGACTCCATCTATATGAAATATCCGGAATAGGTAAATCCATAGAAACAGAAAGTAGGTTAGGGGCTGGGAAAGGGGAATCATGGGCCAGTGATGCTAAAAAGAATGGGGTTTCTTTTTGGAGTGATGAAAATGATGTGATGGAATTAGATAGTGGTGATTGTTGAACAACGTTGTAAATATACTGAAAAAAAACCCACCGATTGTACACTTCAAAACAGTTAAAATGATGGATTTTGTTATGTGACTTTTATCTCAATTTTTAAAAAAAACAACAACAGAAAAGGGTACCTGAGGGCATTCCGAGTGAGGGGCATTCCAAAGCGAGGGTGGGAGGCGGGGGCAATGCTCTCGGGGACCAGCAAGTGTCCAGTGCAACTGGTGCGTAATGTGCTGTGTGTTTCTACTGTTGCTTTCCAGCCTTTGAAGGATAAATGATTGTCAGCCTTAATCCCTACAGCATTCATTAGGATGTTTTTGGTTACAAGCGACTCAAACTGGATGCCCGGGAGATGGGATGTACTGGCATCCTGGAAAGGTCCGGAGATAATGTGGCCTTCAGGCACAGTTTGATGGGGGATTAGTTCCATTTCTCATAAGTCCTTTGTCTTTGTGTTCTTCCATATGAGACACATGTCATCATACTAGCTTCCCACATGTTGTAGAGATGTGGAAAGAAAGACGCATTTCCTCGAGAAAGACCTTAGAAGGTTGCTAGGACAACACAGAATTTGAGCTGAGCTTTCAATAATGGGCAAAACTTCAAGGAGAAGATATTGGAGGCAGTGGCATTCCAGATGGATGAAAATCCTTGAGCAGGAACGTGTAGGGTGTGTCTGGGGAAATGTTCAAGAATCAGCCCAGTCTGGCTCTCTGTGGGTAGAAAGTCAGTTCAGGGCTGGAGGGAGGGGCTTGGACATTAACTTGGAGGCAGACGGGAGCCATTAATGGCATTTCAGCAGCCAAACAACATAACGAGCTCTTTCTGGAGTTCTTGTTGCTTTTCTTAGGTATGATAATACTGTGGTTATGTAATAATATGTACTCATTCACGCTGAAGTGTCATGGAATCTGAAATTTCTTTTCACATGATTTGGGGGTGGGGACGTGTGTGTGTGTGTGTAGAGGGAGAGAGAGAGAAGAGAGCGCAGATATGGCAAAATGTTAGCAATTGTTGACTCCTGGAGGACAGTGCACAAGTGTTCATTGTACTATTCAGCTTTTCTGTATGTTTGAAAAAACGTTTTCAGAAAAATTTGAGGAAAGGAGAAAAATGGGATTGAGAAGACAGACGTCTCTGAGGGTGGGACAAGCTGGGGAGGTGGTACCACGAAGGCCAAAGAGCACATGCCCCAAGAAGTGGAACCGAGGTGTCCTGGTGGTGAGACAGGCAGAGGTCCAGGCCCCAGGGCTCAGGGCAAGCGGACATGTTGATGAGGGAGACACAGTAGCCCCCTGATGGCAGTTTCCGGCCCAAGGGCCCAGGAGGACCTTGGTGCCAGAAATAGAGCCGGAAAACCGCCAAGGAGGAGGAGAAAGAGAAGGAGCCTCCAAGGAGGGTCACTTTTGCTCTCTTAACAATCACATCTCTGTGCCACTAGTGTCAGAGCTTGAAGTGACCTAAGAAATCACCTAAACAGATCCCGCCTCTCTCTGAGGGGAAACCGAGTCACAGACTTACCCGAAATCCCAGAGCCAGAGAGGTGACTGAGGATGAGTTACCAGTTTAAACCAGTTATTGGATGCCTGTTTCTTCCTTCCTGCCCTTCCTCTGAAGGCCCTGGGAAGCGACACAGCACAAACAACATGAGGGGACACGAGTTTGGTCTGCCTTTCTTCATGAATCCTTTGAAACACTTCCTCAACACATGTGTTATCAGGGAGCTTTTTCTTGGGTAGATTGCCATAGGGTGGTGGGTAATAATAGTAACAGCTGACCCTGAGCCATTCACTTGGGCCCGGCACTGATCTAGGGGCTTCATACCTATTAGTCCATTCAATCCTCAGTCCTACGAGGAGGTACTACATTTGGGCCCATTTTACAGATGGCAACAACGAGGTTAAATAGCTGCTGCAGGTTTCATCATTTGTAAATGGCAAAGTCGAGACTAGAGCTCAGAAAGTCTAGTCCCCAAGGCTGGTATCTTTAACCACCATGCCATCAACCATATCACCAGGTGTGCGTCTCCCGTTCTAGACTAGGCACCTCTCCACAGTCTCAGTGACTGGTGGGCTGATTGATTGCTTGGTCTGTTTACTTTGCCAGGGAGAGGGTCAACAGCAAATTCTGGCCCCAGCCTCACTGGTATTTTTGCAGTAAGTCAAGGCCTATTTATTACTCATAGAGTATTTTGGGGTCCATGATAAAAAAGAAAGGGAAAACTTCATTTCACTTCCCTGCTACACTGCTCATTCTTTTCTAATAACCCTCTCTTATCAGCCTCCTGGCAGCTTTTGCATTTCCTGTGCATGTTAATTACTTTATTAATTACGTTGATATCTTTGGTTCTGCCCAGCATATCTTGGTGCTTTTTGTTTCCAGTGTGCACCCATTTTGCCTTGTTCATTGGCATACACAGGCCTGGTCTCTATTTCTAAGAGGGATTCTTTGAGCCTCGGTAAACACATGGCTTTCAATTAGTCGCGCAATCATCATTTCCATTTTCATCTCAGCCACGTCACTAATAGAGTGTTTTTAACATTCTTCCGAATAGCGGCTGCATTGTGTTAAGTTTCTGACATTGTTCCTCAACCCTTGTTCTCTCTCTAGGTCACAGCTCAGAGAAACCCACAAACTAGGACTGAGTGATATGATAAACAGGCAGATGGGGGGGGGTGGAGAGTTGGGGAGGAGTTGAACCCTGGAGTAGATGGAGACAGGGGATTGTGAAATGAGATTGGAGGGGACCTGCGACCAGATCCTGGCAGGACTTGAGAATTTCAGACTTTATCCTAAAAGCCAACATCTTCCCAAAGTATATGACGTAGGATATGAATCCCATTAGCTGTCCCAAAATAAAAGAGAATGGGGGGGATTTCATGGTCCAAAAGTTTAAGAAGTCCCAGAAACTTTGTATCTGCCTCTTAGAAATGTACCATGGGCTTTAGCATATCAAAGGCTCTGAAAAGTCCTGCAGTGTTAATATTTTGATTAAAATTTTTAATTTTTAATAATAAAACATTTTTATTAGCCTTTCCAAAACTTCTTTGGGCTTGGAGCTATTTTTCATGGTGCATGTTTACATTGACATATTCTGAGGAATACAATTTAGGAAGTGCTGCTGGAAGGGACGAGGCGTCTTGGTGGGTTTTGAGCAGAAGGGAGTGTGCTTGGACTTTGTTTTAGACAGCTGGTTCTCACAGGCGATTGGAATGCGAGAGACTGGAGGCAGGAGGGGAAAATGAGGCGGGCCCTGAATGGTTCAAGTAAGACATAATAAGGATCTAAACCCAAGGTTTCAAATGTTTCAGTGTTTTCTCCCCATTTTATTTCAAGCTGCATTGTTGTCTTAAAATTGGAAAATCAGTGTTGCTATAATAAATCAGAGTACAAGGATTTTACTCAGGCATAAAATCTGAATGAGAAAAGCAATCTGTGCAATCTTCCATCTTCAAAGGAAGCATTTAGCCCAACGGGGTGTTGGAACACAATAGCCATCTGTTTCTGCAAATCACCAGAGTTCATTGAGGCTTTCCAGTCAGATAGACCCAGATTCGGGTCCCAGGTCCACACCCTAGTGGCTCTGTCTCCCTGGGCAAGCAGCTTCACTTCTCTGTGTTTCCATTTTCCCCGTACAGTAAAAGAGAAAGAATAAGCATCTTCTCACAGCTTCAAGTATTGCAAAATCCTTAGCATGGTGCCTGCCATGTGATAACATAAAAACAAATGTAATTGGCCTTCTGTATTAGTCAGGATAGTCTGGGCTAGGCTGCAGTAATGAAGGACCCCTAAATCTCAGTAGCGAAATGCATCAGAGGACTGTTTCTCTCTTATACAAAGCCCACCTATGAATCCAGGTAGTCTCCAGGGGCACCATCTTCCACGAGGCAGCTCAGTGATCTGGGCCTCAACACAAGGCAGCACGCTGACCTTGTGACAGCTCTTCTAGATGTCAGCCCACAAGGGTCAAAGGTCACTTCTTTCTACAGCCCATTGGCCAGAATTAGTCATGTGACCCCCACCTAACTATAAAGGGGCTGAGAACTGTGTGCACCAGCCTCTGCCACTCCTTCATTCCCTTTGGTAGGTCCACTGAACCTCTCTGAGCCTCGGTTTTATTATCTGTAAAATGGGGCTGATACTTCTTCTTCTACCTTGCATGGGATTGTTACGGAGCACATGTGATTATATTAGGTTGGTACAAAAGTAATTGCAGTTTTTGCAACTGTTTTTAATCTTTTAAACAGCAATTACTTTTGCACCAACCTAATATATGTGAAACATACTAAGTTAACATAAGAGGCAGTTACATGCTTACTTTGTGCTGTGCCAAAGCCATGTCATATTCTTTGGTTCTTAGGAAAAACACACAACTTCAGCTCTCCTTAAATTTACATTCCTGTTCTTATTCCCCCAACCCTATCTTGTTTCTGGATTGCCAGCTCGCCTCCTCTCATTTACATGTTATTTTAAATTTATTTACTTATTTGTTTGTTTGTTTGGTGAGATCATTAAGGCCACCTCCCTGCCAGTAGCCTTCGATAGACTATTTTTGGAATTGCCCACTAGGTAGCACATCCTGCATGGAAAAGGAGACCCTGAAGTGTCATGAGGGATGACAGGGAAGCCACCAGGGCATTTCTCCTAGACAGCACAGGGAACTGTCAGGAGTTCTGCATCACAGGATATGTAGTCCCTTATATCCCTGGAACACCGTGTGTGTGTGTGTGTGTGTGTGTGTGTGTGTGTGTGTCTCCGTGTCTCGCAGGCACAATATTCCCTTAAATGTGGATCATGACAATGTGGATGGCCAAGCTCTGTGGTGTGGTTTGGCTGCAAAATAAGCAATGCAAACTCAGGGGACGGCCCTAGGTGAGTAGGGCTCTGGGCGAGGTGAGAGGACAACACTCTTGCTCTATTCAGATCCCCTATGGAGACAGTGACAAGATGAAGTATGGCCGGGATGGGAGAAGAATAAGAAAATGTGCCAGGAAGGGTTGGTAGCCCTGCAAAGAGAAGGCTCAGAGGGACACAATCACTGTCTCTAAGCTTCAGAGGGACTGTCCTGAGGCCAAAAGAGGAGCTATAACATGCAGGGTCCCAGGAGGCAGAGCCCGGGACCAGTGGGGGAAGTTCTGGGGATACAGATTTCAGCTTAGGGCTTCCTTAGGAGGTAGTGAGTGTCTCATCAGCAGAGGTGTGCGTAGAAAAGTTGGACAAGCTCTTGGCAGGCACTGCACACTAAGGAAGGGAAGTGAAAGAAGGTGTCTGAGTCTCTTCAAGCCCAAAAGTTGTGTGATTTTGTACAAAATAGAATCGTTGAATAGTGTGACCTCAGAAGACATACAGAGGGCGCCAAAAAAAATGTATACACATTCATTTTAAGCAAGGAAAACTATAGTAAAATTGTAATACTCAATATATACCAATAACAAAAGATGAATACAGGTCACGTTTGACTACTGCAATTACAAGAGGTGCTCAAACTGGTTACCATCAGCGTCCAGACACTTCTGATTACAGCGAACTACTGCTTGAGCAACGCTGACCAAAGTATCCGCTTGTGTACATTTTTTTGGCACCCCCAGTATTTGTTGCTAATGAATATGTGTGAGATGAGTTGAGAACACTTTGAAGTTATAATATATTGGAGCATCGGGTTCACGCTAGAAACTTCATCATTGGTGCAGTGGAGAAAACACTGGCAGGGCAGAAGGAAACTGGTCCAGAAAAACGGGTCCCGCTGCCAAGTGAAGAAACGGGACATGGACGCTCCCTCAGGGTGTGTGGCTGCCCAGGGACTCCCGCACGCGGCCATCGGTAGCAGCAGTACCAATTACAACATCCTATTTTAGAGCAGTCTTTGCAACACTGCACTTTTGGGGCTCCCAACCCACTTGCCTCCCTGAATGACAACAGGGAAATGAAATGGATGCATTATTCTCGCATGCATTACCGCAGGCATGTGTGTGTCCGGACGGTGTAGTCTTTTGTCTTCCAGGTTCTTG
This sequence comes from Rhinolophus hipposideros, assembly GCF_964194185.1. NCBI lineage: Eukaryota > Metazoa > Chordata > Mammalia > Chiroptera > Rhinolophidae > Rhinolophus > Rhinolophus hipposideros. Next base: position 54,695,445 of record NC_138057.1, on the reverse strand, counting down.
CTCAATGCTTAGAACAGGTGACACCAGCATTTCTCAGAGGAGAACCTGGGGCTCAGAGGGAGCACGTGACAGACCTGGGTCAGAGCGCGTGTCCAGAGGCAAGGCCAGTGGCTGTCCATTATACCAGGGCACAGCAGTGTCGACCTGCTGCTTTGTAACCAAATTTGGAGATGCAGCGAGGATCACGAGAGGGAACCCTGGAGGCTCGTCCAGGCAGCCAGCTTCCTTGCTCCTTGGTGAGCTGGGACTCCCAGAATCAGCCAGAGTTCCAGGGAGGAGCTCGAACAACAAAAAGGGCCCTGGGCTAGGAGTCAAGACACCGGGCTTAAGTGCCAGCTCCTTGGGCTGTGTGCCCTGGGGTGAGTTACCACCTATTCCTGGGCTCAGTGTTCTCTATGCAAAATGGGAACGAGGCTGATGGCCCTACTAAACTCCTAGGGTTGTTAGGCAGATTTAATAACACTGAAAACCATAAATTGAGTGCACAGCAGTGGTGGAGTACAGTAGCTCTGTCCAAGATCCCACATGCTCCAACCTGATTTAGAGCATCTTCGCACCCTAGTTCTGTCACCTCCCATTGCACACCAAGCTGGGCTTGGACTTGACAGCAGGGAGTCGTCGTGAATCAGCAGCCAGGCTGTGCACTAAGTTAGCAGCAGACCCTGTGAGAGGGTGATGAGAGTCACAGCATGGACATGGCCAGGCCAGGCTGAACAGGGCCAGCTCAACTGCCTTGAGGTCTGGGCTGGGGGCGAGTCCAAAGGCTGGGTAGTTCTGGATTTGTGGTTCAAAGCCAAGGTTTGGAGAGTTAGGCAGACCTGGGTTTAAGTCCCAGCTCTGTCACTGAATGCCTGTGTTACCTTGAGCACGTTGCTCAGCCATTCTGAGCTTCATTGAACACCCCTGAAAATAACCCCTAATAAATGTATTAGAGCCCAGTCCTGTGGTGACTGTTTGGATGAAATGGACAGCGTGTATTATATGCTTAGCTCAGAATCCGGCACACAGTAAGCAGCCAGTAAGCGTGGAGGGTACGGAAGTACAAGGGGTGGAGGAGATGGTGGGGTTGATGAGAGAGGAGGAGCGAGAAGTCAGACACCGAATCTCCAACAGGAGGCGATGGTTGTCCCCAAAGAGAGAGGCAGGAAGTATAAAGGCCTCACAGGGGTGGGGTGAGAGGACCGGGGCAGATTTCAAACATGGAGGAATGGGTGCGGTGTAAGAAAGGGCCTCCCAAGACCAGGACACAGCAGAGTAAAGGACCAGGAGGGAAAGGGACGGGGCCCAGCCATGGATGAGGTTGGTTATGGGAGTCTAGGCTGGATGGATATGTGAGATCCAATCACAGAGGGGCCCAATGTTCCTTTGTTAAACTCTTGCTTTTGTTTATTCTTAGGGTTTAACTTACATCTCAGAATTTTACTGTGCCCTGTCGCCATCTGAGGGACATGAGTTTCTCTTCTTTTCAGACCCTTTTGTGTCTCTCTGCTCTCCTTCCATTGTTCTACTCATGCCCTGCCTGCCAGGACCCCCTTACCCGAGCCCCCACCAGGGGGCCCTCCTGCCTCTGCCTGCTGCCCAGACAGCCAGCTGTGTGGGGGTCAGGCTGGTCCCAGGGCTGCAAGAGAAAGCCTGCTTCTGCTCTCAGGTTGCAGGGGGTTTAGCCATGGTCGCTCCCACATGTGCCCCGGGAAACGGTCCTGCAGATTTCTGTCAACCAGGTTGGGGCAGGAGGAGTCCAGGCATCCTGGACCTGTTGAGGCAGATGGTTGCAAACCAAACTCCAGTTAGTTGAGTCTGGGGGACATCTGCTTTCTATCTGGTGTTGCCACCAGGGAATCACTGAATTTTGGTTCTTGAGGGACCTCAGAGGGGGAGGGGCTTGCTTGCCAAAGGTTGGTCAGCAGACATTTCCACTCAGTAACGCTATTTCTACAAAAATCAGATGCCCATGTGAGTAGTTAGCCCACATTTCTCCACATCCCACTCTCAGATGGAGATCGGGAAGAATGGCCTCAAACCCCCAAGGTGGGGAGGCCTGGGGATGTCCTGAGCCTGCTGGAGGTTTTCACCCTTTCCCAGGCCTTTTTAGAGGCAGTTTCCCGTCTCTTCAGCTCCTCTGGTGCCCAACTGCCCCTGATTTACAGATACCATCTCTCTTCTACCCCATGGCAAGTCTCAGACCCTGTGCCAGGTTCACCAGCCTTTCCCTATTGCCCATCAAGCATTTCCTGAGTTTTAGCAGAAGTTCCAGACGGTGTGGAAGTCTGTGGGGAAGTAATCAGTGGCCCAACCAGCGCCTCTCCTTCTCCCTGCCTCTCTCCTCTCGCTCCTCTGGATTCTCTCCTCCCTCCTCCTTCTCCTGGCTCCTGCAGTGCGTTTGGCCTCCTCAGAACATTTGGTGCCCGTGGCACTCCCCCTCCAGAGCTGGCACTTTCCACCAAAGTTGTGGCCGTCCCTGATGGGAATTCTCACCCAGCTGCATTTTCTCTGACACTGAAGTACAACTGGGTGCCGTCCTCACGCACGTCAGCTCTTTTCAGTCACCGCTTAGTCTCTCCCCAGTTCTTTTACCAACTGAAGAAAGAACAGTTGTCACACTTACTTCAAAAATGTCCTTAGAATGAGAAGCTCTTCCAAGCATTCGCTTGACTCTGGACCAAGGACTGGAGACACGCTGGCCAGGCGGCCCAGACCTGGGACGGTGCCGCACTCATGAGGCAGGCCTTGTGCCACCCAGGGTCTTGGTTCCAAACGATGCCAGGAATCTGGCTGTTCACATGAAATCATTTGTTTGAAATACTCACTATGAAATCTAGACATTGTAAACACCACGTAGGTCATTAAAATACCTATGACCACACACCAGTGAGGACCACGAGTGTCTCTCTGCTCTAGAGCCAAGAGAAGACGCTCCCCCTGGTGCCCCACCATCCTAGCGACTCTCTCTTGAGGACTCTCTCTGTCCCCAGTCATTGGGTTGTCATTTTATCTGGGGAAGTGCATGTGTGGGCACTGTCCTCTCATGACCCAGCACGGTCAGGCTCCCTGAAAAGTGCATGAGGCCACCACCCCCTTGCCTAGCAGGTGCTTCAGACCACGAATCTGACACCCAGGAAGCAGCAGAGGTGTTGCCCATTCACAATGTGCCTCATGAAAACCCCCCATGACCTAGCACCTCTTGGCTTTGGATTAAATGGGCAATACCTGTAAGCTTTTCCTGTTCTGGGCTTGCCAGAGGCTAGGGAAGGCCCACCTCCACAGGGAGGGGAACAGAGCCGGACTGCAGGGAATGACAAAAGAAGCTGAGATGTGCCCCTCTCCCCTGCTTTGCAGGAACAAGGTCTGCCTTGACATTGCCTCTGACTTACTGTGTCACCTTAAGCAAGTCTCTTGTCCTCTCTGAGTCTGTTTCCTCATCTGTAACATGGGTATACAATCCCTGGCTCTTGCAGACTGCCCTGAAGTCAAAAATCCAAGAGACAAAGAGAAACCCTAGTATGAACACGTTTATGAGGCACAAAGGGCTAGAAATGTTAGGACCTATTAGGGTACTTGTCAGCTCTTAACTTTCCCAAGACGATTCCCACCCCAGCTATGACCCTTATACAACCACAGAATTTCCTGCTAGATTCCAAGGTCAAACTCAAGATGACTTCCTGAACAGGACCAGACAGGGTTCCTGCTGGCCTACTGAGGTCCTGTTGCTGGGCCTAGGTTCCTTGCCCTCTTCCGCCAGGGCCCAGCCACCTCTCCTACCTCACCTCCTCTCTGAAAATGAGGGTACGGCCAGCAGGCATCAGGCAGGTGGCTCTGGGCCCATGTCTGCTGCTCTGGAAGCTGCCCCAGATGGACCTGAGCAAGGGTGCACAGCACCAGCAAATTGGACACGTCCAAAAGCCAGAGGCCTGCCCTCATCCTGCTCCAGGGGGCTGACGAGTCAGTGCCCAAGACCTGTGAACTGTAAGTCCTGATTAATGTTGGCTGGTGAGCAGCCCACGAGGTTGGCCCCTCCTGTGCCAACCTGAATCACGGTCCAGGGCCTGGGACAAGGTCAGGACACCTGCATCTGGGTCTCCACTCACTCACCCACTTGCTATGAGTCCTTTGCTGGGCCTCAGTTTCTCTACCTGTAAAAAGAGGAATTGGACTAATGCATAATCCTCTTAGTATTTGGAAATGGAGAATCAGGGAGGGAAATTTGTGCTGTCACAGTGACTAGAGGACATTCCTAGTGTTTAGTGCCCAATGCCAGGGGTCCTGAGTGCCCTGCACTGAACAGGACAGTCCCTTCCAACAAAACCACACCCCCTCCCAAGAAAACAATGCCAGAAGTGCCTCTGTTGAGAAACTCTGGTGGGTGATCTCACAGGTCCCTTCCAGATCTGGGATTCTGGAAACATTCACCCAAACTTGTAATCAAACATTCTAAAAAAAAGAAAAGCCTTACCTTGAAATGACAGCTTTCAGCTTTGCTGCCTCAGAGATGTGGGGCTGCTGCTATTGAGATAAGCAGTCCAGCCCCGGAGGGATCAGGAAGGTTCCTCCAGGCTCCAGCACTCTGTGACTCTCTGCAGTTGGAGATAATGATGCCAGTTTACACAGAAAGAGCAGGTTTTCCAGTCTCTAAAGCCTGCTAAACACACCAGTTACTTCCTTTGATCGTCTTGCCAAACGCTGGGAGGTTACAGATGAGGAAATCATAACTCAGAAAGGTTTAGAGTAGTGTTCAAAGTCCCACAGTTGGCGATTGATGGGCTTTGGTTCTAAACCAAGTGCCCTCTCCTCCCCCTGCCCAGGCTTCCTTCATGGGACCCTCCCCCATCTCCCCAAAAAGAGGCGGTGTCAACTTACTTGCCTTCCCAGGAAAAGAGAAGCGTCTCAAACCTCTGCAATGCAGTCCAAAAGGTGAGACGTCATCCCCCTGCCCCAACCAACACACTCAAACTCATTTCTATACACACATATACTCACCTATCAATTTTACCATATATTTCAAAAACTCAAATTTGAAATTTAAAAAACAGAAGAAGAAGGAATGGCCCAGGGGGAAGGTTCTGAGAGCCAGCTTCCGGGAACTAGTCAGAAGGTAGAAAGCAACCCTCCTTCAAAGAAGCACTGGCCAGGTGGGGCTTGAGAACCTGAGTCGCCCAAGCAGTGGCAGCATAAAGTGTCCATGGGACCAGAGCCAAGAGGCCCGTGGGCACAGGGGACACCTTGGCCCCCTTCCTGCCCTCCATCCAGACTCCCCATCTCCCTGCCTGGATTGAATCCCTGCCCAGCCCTGACTGCCCTGGCCAGCCCCACGCAGGACACAGACACACAGGGTCTAGTCCAGAGTCCGAACACACAGACAAGCAGTGTCAAGTCTGCCCTGTGCTAAGCTGTCACTCTGTGTTAGAGGCATGTGAGTGACCAAGGAGTCTTCATTCTCAACCAAAGATCTGCTAACCTGAAGGCCAAATGTCACCCTGTGGTTTAAGGACCTTTACGGCCTTGCTGCCCAATGGGCGCTCCCTGGACCGGCAGTCTCAGCATCACCTAGGAGCCTGTTAGAGCTGCAGCATCCAGACCTGCTGCCCCGATCAGCCTGTTAACAAGCTCCCTCGGTGCTTTGTGTGCTGGCCTTCACTTATTACATCCAGCCACACTGGCCTCCTTTTGTTTCCTAAAATACGCCAAAGTCTGTGCCATTTCAGCTTCTTCCTACTTGCTGTTCCCCCACCTAGAAATGCTCTCCCCCTAGATTCGCACGTGACAGGTCCTGCTCATCGTTCAGGCCTCAGGCTACATGTCACCACTTCAGAAGAGCCTTCCCAGCCTACCTGATCTGAAGTAGGTCCCCCTGCCAGCACTCCTCAAAGCGCCTTGTACCTCTCTTTAGGAACACATGTCCCCACTCTACTCATAGCTGCGCCATGTGGTTTGTCAACATTCTGTGCCCTCCAACAGAATGCATACTCCAGGACGGCAAGCCTCCTACCCGTCTCACATACCTGGGCCCCAACATCAAGCAAGGTGCATGGCACACAGTAGGCATATGAGAAATATTGACTGAGTCAATTATGAATGAGTGAATGTAGGACAGAAACAGTCATCCTTCCATGAATCAGGCTGACATGAACTATGCCGTAAATTAACCCATGGGCTCACTCTGCCAGTGGGTAACAGGGGTCTAGAAAAGGGCGGGGACTTACCCAAGGTCACCCAGCAAATTTATATCAGGACGGAGGCCTCTGACCTCTCAGGTCTCAACGCCTCAACCCATGCACAGACCCCCTGCCTGTGCCTTTGTGCGGCCTGACAAACCAGAACGTTTGCAGGGGCCACTGACCTACATTGTGAATAATTACATGGTGCAGAGGGACTCTCAGGCCAGCTGCTCTCCTTTCGCTGCACAGATGGGGGAGGCTTTCCCCCAGCAGTTTCTGCATGCCTCCCGCTGAGCAGCGGATGAGCCAGGAGTCAGGTGTGAGCACTTGCAGGCCTCCAGCGTGGCCGCTCTGCTGGACACTGCGCCCCTCAGTCAGGCAGGAAGAGCACTTTATTAGCTTGAATTCAGCTTGCAGCACTGCTGCACAGCCTTTACAGAGCTCCAGGGGCTTCAGAGGAGGCCTCCATCGAACGTTTAGCAATTAAGTCATTCCTCCCATGGGCAGCACCTCACAGCACCTCAGTTTATAGAGCAGGTTTATACGCACTGTCTCCTCGGAATTTGACAGGATGCTTGAGAGAAGCAAGGCAGGTGGGGGAGAGCACATGGTGAGGGAGGAAAGAACAGTGGTGTGGGAGTCAGACAGACCTGGGTTTAAATTTCAGCTCTGACACTTACTAGCTGGAGATTTGGGGCAAGTTACTTAACCTTTCTGTGCCTTGGTTTCCTCATCTGTAAAATGAGTACAACACCTCGTTGGAGTCTTATGAGGATTCAACAAGATAACGTGTGTAGAGCTTGCAGCTTAGCAACTAGTACATCATTGTCACTCATGCTCTCAGGGCGGCTGTTACTGGTGAGGTCCACCCACTCTCTCTCTCTGAGGCCACCTCATGGAATTATCCTGGTCTTAGTAGAATGGAAGCGAGCCACGAGGACAGGGCTCTTGTCAATCCTGGTGACTGCTGCTTTCCCCGTGCCTAGAACAGTGCCTGGCAAGTGGTAGTGTTTGATAGTTATGTACTGAATGAATGATTACTTTGGTAATTGCCCGGGTGAGCAGCAAGTAAGAAAGAAAAAGAAGAGAGAAAAAAAGCAAGTTGAAAGTTCTTGTAGGCCAGTATCCAGAGCCAAGGAAACCTTTTTTGGCTGATGGAGATGCTGTAGTCCACAGCTGCCTGGCAAAGTGGGGCTGAAATCCTGGCTCAGACACTGATGTGAGATCCCAGTGTGGCGTTTGCAGGGGTCAGTGCCCTGTATTCCCTGGCCCTGGGCTGCACGGCCGGCCCACAGTGGGAGCAGGTTGAATGCCCTGCACAAGTACCGCCTGGGCCCTCCAAACCCTCCATAGTACCCCCTACACACCCCGTACCCACTGCCCCAGAAGGAGGCTGAGGGGTTCCTCCATGGCGCCTGGAAATCTGACCTCGTTTAAGGCCAGTGGGTGCCTTCCAGAAGAGCACAGGGTGCTGCGGAGGACTTGGCCACTTACAGCCCCATCAAGCCACAGGAGTAGCTCTGTGTCCCCAGCCGAGGATGCCACCCAGCCGCGCGGCGAGACTCTCCGCACGGTTCTTCGGCGCCCTCTAGCGGCGTTTTGGTGCACGACAATGACTCCAAGTAGGCGCTCAGGTAGTGGCTGGGGTCCCCGCCCCCTCCTGTCGTAGGCTCAGGCCCATCTCTTCCTGGGTGTGGCTGCTCAAACCACTGAGAACTCCAGTCCAGGCACGATCCGAACAGATTAGACAAAAGGAAGGAATAAGAGGCATGGCTCTTACAGTTTGCTTTGAGATTCAATGCGGGGGTCTTTTAACTTTATTCAGACCCCATCCCCAACCGGAACCTGAATGCCATCACTCCTAAAACCACCCCCAAACCCTGCCACTCTGATCCGTGTCCAGAGTGCACAGACCTGGGGCTGTGTGAGGGTGACGTTCATGACCAGGAGAGTGTTGAGGCTCATTTCTGCATCAGTGCCCGTGTACTGGGCGATGGGGTAGAAGCATCTCTGCCAACCTTCTCTGAACGCTCGGCAGGCTCTTGGTTTTCTGCTGCCCTCCCAGCTCTGCAGCTGAGGCTGCGCTTAAGCTTACTGAGATGGATGGGGGACCGAAAGACTCAATATAAGAAGTAGGATTTCAGGATTCAAAAAGGTCAGAGCAGACCAGGATGGCAATGTGGGGGGAGGGTGGGAACTTCTTAACAAGGTAAAAGGGAGCCGGGCTAGAATGTCATCTGAAGAAGGGAGAAGACAGAGCTAGGGGCAGTTGGATGAAAATTACCTGGTGGGATCTTAGTCAACCTTAAGGAATAGTTGAATCACCAGTGGAAGGTAGTTACTTAGGAAACCAAGGAGATCTGGAGTAAGAGCACAGGCGGACTTGCTCTGTACCCCCTGGAGTGTTGAGCTCAAGTCTAGGCCTGCAGATCAATGGCGAACTCCAGCAGGTTAAAGGACCAGGTCAACTTGGTGGGGGGAGGGGATGTGTACCTTCACTACAGCTTTCCCCTTCCTGAGGAAGTGTGTGCAGACTCAGAGACAGCTTGGGATCATCCTGGGGAGGGAGCCTCAGAGGAAAGACCAAGGGCTGGAGGTACAGGAGGAGAAGGTTCTGGTTCATAAAAACTGTGCAACCGTCTCACCAGGAGTGGAGGGACGGGCTCTCTGCCACTGGGGTATGTATATAAGCTAGACAACCATTGTCAGTCTCCTGCAAATAGAGTTTTCACTACATCGAACAAAGGTGGATGAGAGAATCAGTCCTCTACCCAGAGAATCTAAGAGTCCATCGTAAATTGTTGTCTTTCATTGTAGAACAACAGGCACAATCATCATTAAGGGTTGGCTATTCATGCATGACCATAATGGGCCTGTGTTACTGCATTCTGACGTCTGCTTGGTTGTCAGATACTAGAGAAACCCAAGTTCTGCCACAAAGTCACTGTTGACCTTGGGACCACGTCCTTTCTCAGTCTCCTTCGTTAAACAATGAAAGGACATCAGGAAACTCCCATCACCCTTGGGAGAATCTAGTACAGCGCAGGATGGGTTGCAGGGGAGGGGAGATCCCCAGCCCCGGCTGCTCTGAGTGTGGTTCCTGCAGATCAGCTTCCCCTGGGGTCTCGCACTAGTACCCACTGTCACCATTGCAGAGACCTCAGGAAACCCTCCTCTCCTCTCTAGCACTCCAGCCTATGTGTGCACTCAGTGACCATGGAATCATAGAGGCTGAGCTAAGGCTTTCTGTGGCGTAGGACAACAAAAGGAAAATCAAGCCTGAGAGGGCATGCAACTGGATGATTTGGTTACAAAATGCCCTGAGCTTACAGGCCCCACCACTCCCATGCGGGAGCACCGTCTTTCCCCAACTCACAAGTGCCCAGGCCATTGCCTGCCTCAAAGGCTAGACCTAGAAAGCAGGGCCAAAAGAAATAGGATTTCCATCCCCCACCTGCCTGAGGCCTGACTCCCATATCGCTGGAATCCAGCAAAGTGCTCCTTTCTCTCCCTGACTGACCCTGGAAATGCTTCCCCCTTCCCCTCGGGCCTGAGGCTTTACCCTGGGCCTCAACGGCACAATCTCCTGAACACAGTTCTTGGATAAGGTGTCCTCGGTGGACTCTGTCCTAAAGGGAAACAGATTTGCGAAGAAATCTTCTTATATCATCTTAACTTTACTTAATAAACTTGTTGGTAGTGTACGGATATAGCAATTCTGGAGCTATTTTGCGTCTATTTGTAAGTTTGAGCAAATGAGTGACTCTTTTGATGTTGTTGGAAACCAGGGGTCCCACTGTGGGAGAAGAAAGATGTAAATGTGCAATAGGGGAGGCAAGCCAGAACCCCATGGTGTTGGAATTTATAGATAGATGACATAGGGATAGAATGACGGTAAATACAGGGGTGGGTGGATGGAGGGAATAAAGGGCCTAGAAGTAATGATACTCCAGAAACAGTGAGCAAGCACATCTAATGCCCAAATCTTCTATATACCATCGTCCACTAAAAAGAGAAATGGTTGATTCCAAGGTGGGACAAGGAAACTACAAGGAGAGCCTGGAACATCTTGTGCCAAGAAGTGGGAAAGTGCTCCAAAAAATTATGGAGACCCTTTGAAAAAACACAGAAAGCAGCATGAAGGGGTTTTCCATTGGCCAAATCTGGGGGGGGGAAATGGAGCATCAAAATGAATAATCATATTAATGGATTATAAAACACTGAACTAAAAAAGAACCCACATAGTGATATACTTAAATAAGTGAGAGGAAAGGGAAGATCTTATTTACAGTAGAATGCCAAGTATCTAAATGGAATGATAGAGTTAGAAAATCACCGGTTTGCAGCCACCAACGTAATGTGACTCAGGTAGGAATCGTCAATGGATGCCGAAACCACTGAGTTAATGTTTGTGGGGGAACAGGATACTCACACAGTCTCAAAGTATCTCCCACAGATTATTTATTAATTACAAGGGGGAAATGGTACCTTTGAAGTGGAGAGATCTGGCAGACATCATCTCAACCGAACAATCACGGTTAACATCACCAATAATGGGACAAAATGCCATCAAGAGTCCCTGAAGTAAAGCACCGAGGAGGCCAAAACATCACTTACGTAGGATTCCTGCCAAGAATGCATAACCTGAATCCGATCATGAAAACACATTCAGACAAACCTAACTGAGGGACATTCTACAAAATAACTAAACTGGGTACTTCAGAAGCATCAATGACATGAACAACCAAAGTAGGTGGAGGGACAGTTTGAGATTAAAGGAGACTAAAGACATGACAGGTAAATGTAATACAGGGTCCCCGTGTGGATCCTGCTTTGGAAAAAGCACAATTGCTTTAAAGGACATGATTAGGCCAACTGGAGAAACTTGAAAATGGATAGTACAGTAGGTAATATGCTGTATCAATGTTAAAGTTCCTGAATTTGGTGTGTGTGGTTTTGTAACAGAATCTCCTTGTTCTTAGGAAATACTAGATATGTAGGGATAAAAGATCAGAATGTCGCAACTTACTCTCACATGGTACAGGAAAAATATACAGTATATATTTTTTTATTCCCTGGGTGTCTTTCTCTCCTCTTGTCACCACCTGCCTGATTCTCTCCCAGAGTTTCCCACTTCTAATTCCTGTGCTTGGGTAAGAACCTCTCTACCACCCCAATTTGGGCAGAGCAAGCTCTCTGTCCTAGGAAACCTAGGAAACCGTCCTAGGAAACCGCATACGTCTCTGACCAGCATCTGGATTGGCTGCCTAGGGTCAGGTGCCCACTCCTTACCAAATTAACTCTGGCCCTGCATGCATCATGTACTACATAACATGACTTTCACTACTGCTCCCTCAGTAGGGGTGGTAGCCAAGAAGGTCTCCTCAAAAAGCGTGGCAGGCCCCATGCTTGATCCAGCCGATAGACACTGTATCTCCAGCTACCCAAGCTAGTCCCAGAGACACCTAAAGGCCTCCTGACCTAACTTTGTGCTTCTTCTCATCCTCACTCTTTCAACAAACATTATAGGTGCCTGCTCTGGGCCAGGTCTTGTGCTAAGTTCTAGGGGCACAAAATGACCCAGTCCCTATTATAGCTCAGGAGCTCGGTCTCAAGAATGCAGATAACTTGAGCACAGGGCTGAATCATGACCAACAAACAGAAAGCAGTCAATGCTAATTGAGGCCTGAGCCCCATGGGAACACAGAGTGGGGACAGAGGCAGGAATACAGAAGTGGGGTTCGAAAGGCCCCCTGGACAACGGCCCTGGCTGTGGCTCATGGGGGGGAAAGGGCTGTCAGGCAGGGCCCCGGCTGCCGGAAGGGTGCCCAGTGCCATCCCTGGGTTTCTGTTTTCTCTTTGCACAGCCGGACCCAGCAGGACGGGATATCTCCATCCGCCCTCTCCTGGAGCACTGTGAGAACACCCACATGACCATCTGGCTCGGCATCGTCTATGCCTACAAGGGGCTTCTCATGGTAGGTGCAGAGCGGGAGGCAGAGTGGGGGAAACACTTCTCTGTCACCGCACAGGCCTGGCGTCTGCCACATGTTATCTCAATTCCCCATTTCACTGATGAAGACGCTGAGGCTCGGTTTGCCCAAGGTCACTCAGCTAGTAAGTGGCCGAGTCAAAAATGGGGTTACTGGAGAGTTCCCCCAAAACCTGTGAGTGTGCCTCACAATTGTCACTGTACCACTCCTGGATGGCAATCTGTTGACATCTAACGCCTGATCACATTCCGAATGTCACTGGATCCTCTAAATCCGTGGGCGGTGTGGACTCATCCCCATTTTATAAATGAGGGAAGTAAGGCGCAGAGAGGTTAAGTGATTTGCCAAAGGCCACCTGGTACCCTCCAACCCCAGAACCCAGCACTCTTTGCACTCTACTCATCTGTTAAAATCAAAGATCCCCTTCCAAGCCCACCTCACACAATTGCGGAATTTCAAAGCTACAAAGGGCTTGAGAGGTCGGCCCCACCCTACCTGGTTGATCCTTTAATCTTCTCCCCTAGTCTGTGAAAACTGTGCCTCCACTTAAAATCCCTCCAGTGACAGGAAGCTGCTACTACACCCTCCTCAGATTTTTCCGCAGGAAAGTGAAGCCACCATCTGCTTTATGTGCCCTCCACTTAGAAATGGAAAAGGAAGCCCTCTCCCAAAGTCAAAAAAGCTACTCAGATGCCTCCTCCCCTGCTGCTGCTTCCCAGAACTGTTAGTGATTGATCCCATGTCCTTGGCGGCCACACCAGAAGAGCTGGTGTTAGGGGACCCCAGGCAAAGATTGTCCCCCACCTCATGCTCGTTGAGACCCTCTTCTGGTTTCCATAGAGGTCAGTTGAGGACTACTGGGCGGCTGTTTAGGCCCCACGGGGGAATGACCCTGGAGGTGTCCAGAGGAGGTGCCCAGAGTGGACATGGGCCTGGACGACTGGCCAGAGGTCTTAGAGAAGGACGCACTCTGGAGACGTGGTCACCAGGGCTGTCAGAGCGGGTGGCACACACCTGCGGGCAGAATCCTCACCAGTGGGCAAAGTCGCCGGAAGGCAGCCCTCAGGTCCATGCGAGGAAGGATTTTGTGTAACAGAGCAGTGTCCACTGATGTGATGGGGGCCCCTGGCAAGGAACGAGCTCCCTGTCACAGGAAGTGGGAAGCATCCCCGACTTGAGTTTCCCCAGCCCTTGTTGAATAAAGACTGTGAAACTAGACTCTTTCCAGGATCCCTCCAGCCTCCGTGTCCTTGATCCTGAGACTCTGTGAAATTAGATTATGTGAATCAGATTGGCTCTTTAAACTGGATTTATCTGGAAGGTTTTAGCCATTCATTATCTTCCCCACTACTTCCAAAGGTGGTCAGAGATGACTGTATCTCTTCTCGTGAAACTAATACCTGCAATCAGATCATGTCAATAAAACTGTATCTGACAGCACACATGCCTTACTCTTTCCAGTGTGTGCAAGGGACTGTCCTCAGCAGTCCTGGCCCTTAGAGTTTACGACTCAAATCCCACCTCCTAGCCCCTGCTGCTCTGGAACCACAGACGCTCAGGACTGGAAAGAGCGTGCACAGCCCTATAAGCCCCCTCTGCGGTGAGCTGTTTCAGCCCCACAGCCCACCCTGCGCACCCCCAACAAGTGTTCACTCACTGCTGCACACCTGCAGTGGTGGGGAGCTCACCCCTTCAAAGCAGCCTGTGCCACCTGTGGCTGGTGTATTAGTTTCTTGTGGCTTCCATAACAAATTATTACCACAGACGGGTTGCTTAAAACAACAGAAATTGCTTCTCACCGTTTTGGAGACCAGAAGTCTGAAATCAAGGCAGGGTCCTGCTCCCTCCTTGGAGAGACTGCCTCCTTGCTTCTCCCAGGCCGTCGGCTCCAGGCATTCCTTTGCTTGTGGCTGCCCCGCTCCAATTTCTACCTCTGTCTTCACAGGGCCTTCTCTTCAAGTCTCTCCTCCTTGTCTCTCTTATAAGGATTCTTGTCATTGATTTAGGGCCCACCTGGGTAATCAATCTCAAGATCCATAATTTTATCTGCCAAGACTCTTTCCAAATAAGGTCATGTTCACTGTTTCCATGGATTAGAATGTAGACCACCATTCAACCCACTACAGATGGGTTGCTTTTCTAGAAAGTTCTCTCATCCTCAGCAGAAATCAGCCTCAATGTAACTTGTGCCCAGGAGCCCTCATTCTATTCCCTGAAGGCCTAAGAACAAGTGATACTCTGTTTCCTCCTGACATTTATCAGAGATTTGCAGCCAACCACCAAGCCCCCAGACCTGCCCACGTTTTATGACTGGTGGAGACTCTCACGATGGTTTGGTGGCCCATTGGTAGTATGGCACAGAGGAGGCACGCAGACCGCTCCTCCCAACCCCCGCCATCAGAGAGCAGGAGTCCTGGCGCCCATCCAGCCCTGCTACTCTCTGCGGTGGGACCCCTGGCAGGTCATTTCGCCTTATCAGCCTCTGCTTGTCCCCTGTAAGATGTGGACATCCACATCCACTGTCTTTGTGGTATTACAGAGGGCTGCGTTTGAGGAACCAGCACAAAGTAGGCTTTCACAGCTATGGGTTTCCTTCCCTCATTTGGTATCTGGTTCCCCATTTTGAAAAGGAATTTTTAAAAAATAAATCAGTCTGCAAGATAACATACTAAGGAAAGAAGAGGAAAACAACTATGATTATATAAAGTGATTCCAATTACAAAATACCTTTTAACTTACTTCTGTACAGGACATTTCCATTTACAAAGTGCTTTCACATCCATCTTGTCATTTCATTTAGGTAGAAATTCTGTGAGATAGGCATTATTATTTTCCCATTTCATAGATATTGAAACTGAGGTCCTGAGAGGTGAAGCGACTTGCCCAGAGTCACACAGCCAGTGGGTAGCAGAGCAGATTCCAGATCCTGTGGCCCTGTGCCCGCCAGAGATGTGCAGCCAACCACCATCCTCAGACTTGCCCACGTTTTATGACTGGTGGAAACTCTCATGATGGTTTGGTGGCCCTTCTACCAACGGCCTTGTGCTGCCAAACGAAATCAAACCTCACAGCACAGGCCCTCAGTGTGATGTTAAATGGTTCATGCAATGTTGGATGCCGCAAGCTGTAGTGGTGAGGTCAGAGGGCAAAGGGGTCTTTGTGGGAAGGCTTTCTAGAAGTGCCAGACCGTCGCCGAAGCTCCTGCACCAGTCAGCAGTCTAGGTCAGCTCTCTGTCCCACCCACCCGCACCACCATTTCTGCCCTGCATCCCATCTGTACTTCCTTCTGCAGCCTGTCCCCCTTCACCCCACCCCACCCCCGCTTAGACCACTTATAAAAGCTAAACTCTCAACACCCTGCTTCAGATCACATTTGACTTCTACCCTATCCAGTTCTGTTTGGAGATGTATTGGTTAAGAGTAGAGGTGCAGGTGAGAGAGAGAGAGAGAGAGAGAGAGAGAGAGAGAGAGAGAGAGAGAGAGAGAGAGAGAGAGAAGGAAGAAAGGAAGGAACGAAAGAAGGGGGGAGGGAGGGAGGGAGGGAGGAAGGAAGGAAGGAAGGAAGGAAGGAAGGAAGGAAGGAAGGAAGGAAGGAAGGAAGGAAGGAAGGAAGGAAGGAAGGAAGGAAGGGAAGAAAACCCAAAAATACAAGTGGTTAAAGAGCTAGTTCATTTCCCTCTCAGGTAAGCAATCTAGAAGAGGTGTGGGGGCTCCCAGCATCTGAGCGCCTTGCAATTTGTGCTCCCCCATCTTCCTCATGCCTCTTTCACATTGTGGTCTAAGATGGCTGCTCATGCTCCAGGCATCCCATTCCGCTCATAGGAGGGAGAAAAGGAACAGCCTTCCCTTTAAAGACACTTCCCAGAACTTGTACACACTGCGTGGCATTTGTCCAGAACCTAGTCATATGGCACACCTAGCATCAAGAACAGCTAGGAGAAGTAGTCTCTATTCTTGGTGACTGTGTGCATTGGGGGTTGGGGGGAAGGGGTGGTAACAGAAGTCCCAGACACAGGGCTCTGGTTTAATAGAAAGAAAAGGCTGGACTGAATGAACTTCTAGAGAAATGGTCCGCTTTTACCCCTCTGTTGCTATGTGGCCTTGGGCAAGCCCCTCCTCTCTCTGCACCTCAATGTTCTCTGTAGAATGAGGGGAGGTGGTTGAGCTCATGTCTGAAGTTGCTTCCCACTATGGCTTCCTGTGAGTCTGTATGTGAACCAGGGGTGGGGCAAAGGAAACACAGCCAGCTGAAACACCCCCAGTCTGTACCCCCAGACTCAACCCAAGGCCATGAGTGGAGGACAGAGGGTGGCAGCCAAAGCCCCAGCCTCCCTCCTCCCGGCGCCCACTTCCTGAGTTCAGTAGCTTCTCAGGGCAGCAAGCCGGTGCCGCCACTTGGTAACGAGCATCTCCCCTTTCTGTTCCCTGCTGCAGTTGTTTGGTTGCTTCTTAGCTTGGGAGACCCGCAATGTCAGCATCCCCGCCCTCAACGACAGCAAGTACATCGGGATGAGCGTGTACAACGTGGGGATCATGTGTATCATCGGGGCTGCCGTCTCCTTCCTGACGCGGGACCAGCCCAACGTGCAGTTCTGCATCGTGGCCCTGGTCATCATCTTCTGCAGCACCATCACCCTCTGCCTGGTGTTCGTGCCAAAGGTGCGGGCTCGGCACCGTGGCCTACGGGCCCCCACCCTCGCCACCCTGGCTTCCAGCCTCAGACTCGCTTGCAGGGGATTGCTCAGTGTCCTCCATGTCCCGAGCTTTAGGCTTCTGGTGCTGTTGTGATGATGGACACAATTCACATCACAGAAAGCTTGCAGAATGCACAAACGTGAAAACCAGGTTTTCCCAAAATCTCACATAGTCCCACCACCCCAAAATAATCACTGTTAATGTTTCGCTTTGGTATTTTTACTGCTAATATTTTTTTTTAATTAGGGAATATTGGGGAACAGTGTGTTTCTCCAGGGCCCATCAGCTCCAAGTCGTTGTCCTTCAATCCAGTTGTGGAGGGCGCAGCTCAGCTCCAAGTCCAGTCGCCCTTTTCAATTTTTAATTGCAGGGGGCTCAGCCCACCATCCCATGTGGGAATTGAACCGGCAACCTTGTTGCTGAGAGCTCGCGCTCTAACCAGCTGAGCCATCCGGCCGCCCCTTTGCTGCTAATATTTTTGATGTGTTCCTTCCAGTGTTTTTCTCATTGTTAGGCAGTGATGCTTCCTCAGATATAGTTGTGATCACAGCGCATCTATTGCTTTGTGATTTGCCCTTTTCACTAAGTTTCTGTGCTTTGTTTTTTCCCATGTTCATAACCAACATTGAGGGAAAGTGCCATATTTACTTGTCCACCTGATCTCTTATTGGTGACCATGACAGTTGTTTCCAGAGTTTTTATATCATGAATAACTTTTCTATAATACATTTTCTTTGATTCCAAGTACTCCCTTAAGAGAGAGTGGCAGGAGTAGTATTAGTGGAGCAAAAGGAATAACCATTTTTAACCGCCACTTACAGTGTCAATTCATCTGAAGAGCTGACCTTCAGGACCACCCTGAGAGGTAGTTTTCAAACATTATCCCAACAACGGGAGGGGCCTTGACCTCTAAGGAGCCCCCCGCAGTTGGCTGGTCTGTGAAAAGGGAAGGCTGACCTCGGTGGGTCTCAAAAGTAAAGAAAGAACAAGAAGCAGACAGAGTTGGGAAGGAGTTATTGGCTCAAGTGGGGGAGTGGCTCCCTAGGAGAAGGGCCAGAGGAAAGATCACTCAGGGTCCTTTGTCCCTACAGGCTGTCCATGGCACCTCCATCCTCCTGGGTCCCCAAGCAGTGCCAGCTCTGCCCTAAATGCCTCTCGTATATGCTCCTTACTTCTCTAGTTGTCAACACCAGCCCAGGTCCAGGCCAATGCCACAACTCCTCTGCCTGCACTCTGATGTTCTCTCCATCCTATAAATGATGCCAGATGAGTCTAAGCCCAGCTCTGATCGTGTCTCTGCTCTATCAACCTCAATAAGTCCTCTTTGCCCTCCTGGATCCAGGATTGAGTCTCTGACACTGGGCTGCCTCTCAGGACCCTTGGGTCTCCTCCAAGCTCCCCAGAGACCGCTGTCCACCATCCAAATGGCCCTTCTGCATAAGCACCCTGAGCCGCAGGCCTCCCTGTGATGGCATATGCCATTTCCTCCCCCTGGGATTCCCTTAGCCTCACCATCCTACCAGACCCTCCACAGAGCTCAGCCCTCATCTCTGGATCATGAAGTCCTGGTGGTCAGGGCCACGGCTCACTCAGCCCCTTCTCTCCAGTACTGAGCCCAGGGTCTGCCTCAAACCAGAGAGGTTTTTCAACTAAATGAATAAGATCAGGATCAAATGACAACCTTTTCTTTAAAATGCCTTTGTCAGTGACAGAGCTAGTCATCAGTCTGTCCCCAACACTCATCAATGGTTCTAACAAGCAGAAACCTTCACTTTTCTCCATTACATTGTCTTCACAACTGTCACCTTCGGGTTTGTTTTCTACATGGCACAAGGCCCAAGGCTGAGTGAGGCTTAGCTCGAGCCAGGCCTGAGGGGCCCCAGATAGGCTCTGCAGGATGGTTGGGATAAAGGTGGCATCAGGGTCAGGAGACCAGATGTCTACTGGCAAGAAAGGAAACCAAGACTCAGGGAGAGGCAGGGGCCTGCCCCAGGTCACACACAAACAAGTGGCAAAGATGAGCCTGAGCCCAGGACTCTGGACTCCCAAGCTGTATCCTTTCTGGGGACCCTCTTGCTCCCAGTGCAGCACCTGCTGGGAGGGACTGGATGGGGAAAAGGAGAGGGGACCCTAGAGTTCTCTTTTCAACCCCACCTTTGTCCTTTCAGCTCATCACTCTGAGAACAAACCCAGACGCAGCAACTCAGAACAGACGATTCCAGTTCACTCAGAATCAGAAGAAAGAAGATTCTAAAACATCCACTTCAGTCACCAGCGTGAACCAAGCAAGCACATCCCGTCTAGAAGGTCTACAGTCCGAAAACCATCGCCTGCGAATGAAGATCACAGAGGTACCTCCCACAGCCCTGCTACCCAGGGCCCTGTCCCCACATTTGAGGCCCTGTGCCCCAGTGCAGGGACTCTCCAAGCTGCTGTTCCCACCACATCTGCTCTAGGACACCTCGACTTCACAGCTGTGCAGTCCCATCTGCTGTCACTAGGGCTGCAAAAACCAATGGAACATGAACAACACAGAAGCCGTTAGTCAGAATCGGGCAGTTTAGTGGCCCACTAGCCTAGGCTCTTGGGGTCCAGCAACGCTTCGATTGAAGACACCCCCAGAAAGAAAGGCATTCTTAGAGATTTGTGAATTCCCAGATTATAGCAGTGAGTTGGACAAAGTCAGTTTTCCACCTCCTATGTGTCTCCTTTACTACTCACACAGAACACTTCACTTCTGACACTCTGGTCACAAAATGTGGTGGGGGGGAGGGGGAGTTGTCCCCACACCAGGCAATTCTCTGTGACACCAGCTGGATGTCCTACAATTTCACTTAATTCCAATAGTATCTATCTGGAGATAGTGTCAGAACTAATGGAGCTTAGTCCCACAAGACTACCCCACCCCACTTCAGATGCCATCAACAAGTAGTAGGTGCCCAGGTTACCGACAACTTCAGTCCAACTTAGCCACTAACCGGAGGTTCCCACAATCCCCTCCTCAGGTTTGATTAGTTTTCTAGAGCAGTTCACAGAATTCAGGGAAACACTTACATTTACCAGTTTATTAAAGGTATGAAAAAGGATACAGATAAACAGCCAGGTGAGGAAATTCATAGGGTAAGGTCTGGGAGGGTCCCAAACACAGGAGCTTCTGTCCCCAAGGAGTTGGGGTGCACACCTTCCCAGAGTGGAGCTTGCCAACCTGGAAGCTCTCTGAACCCTGTACTTCTGGGATTTTTATGGAAGCTTCATCACATAGGCATGACAGGTCATTGAGTCCATTTTCAGCCCTTCTCCCTTCTCAAGAGAATAGGGAATGGGGCTGAAAATTCCCATCCTTCTAATCATGACTCGTTCTTCCTGGTGACCAGCCCTCATCCAGGAGCCCACCCAGAGTCGCCTCATTAGAACTAAAGACACTACTATCACTCAGGAAATGATAAGGTTTCAGGAGCTCTGTGTCAGGAACTGGGGAACAGAGGCCAAAATATATGTTTTATTATTTCACAAGTGCCTTCCTAACCATGTGCCCTACCCCTCAATTCTTCACTCTCCCAACACAACCCAGTAATCACTTACATCTATATGATGTACTGCCAGAGAGGAAAAAGAGAAATGTTTCAGGAGAGAGAGTTTGCTGCAGCAGACGTCACCTTTGTCCTGAAGGTCCCTAACTGGTTCTTGACTACTTTAGAGAGGCCATAACCAGATTCCTTTGTGCCCAAGCCAAACTTCGAATTCTGGATTTATATACCAGGGAGAGGAAACCAATCACCTTCCCTTCTTCACCCCTCCCTTTGGGTCAAGGGTTGTGACTGGGCCCATGGTGCTTGGGCTCTGTGCTTGGGCTCTGTGTTTAATAGATGAGTAGAATAGACAGGAAGGGAACAAAGGAGAGTGTATTGGTCACGATGCTGCCTACGCTGTGAAAAAGAGTCCCCAAAATAAAGTGGCCCAAAGAAAATATACATTTAGTTCTCTCTCACCTAACAGTCCTAAGGAGAGAGGTCCAAATTGGCAGGCAGCTCTGTTCCCCAAGGTCATTGTCGATGAGACGCCTTCACTCTTCTTGTCTGCCACTCCCCAAGGCATCTGTCTTCCTCAGCGGTACAGTGAAAGCTGGGTAGAAGACATGTCCTGTTCTCAATCTCAGGAAGGAAAGAAAGGAAGTCCGTGCAAGCAATTGCCTTTTAAGCAACCGATACAAAAGCGTGCGTTTTGGTTTTGCTCCAGTTACATTGGCAAGAACTTACACATCACACTTAGCCCCTGGGACTCTGGGAAGTGTAGTCCCTAGGTAACAGTCCCAAGAAAGAAGTGAGACGTAGGGTTGCCAGATTGGATATAGGATGCCCAGTTAAATTAGAATTTCAGACAACCAATCGTATTTTTAGCATAAATATGTCCCATACAATATTTGGGATATACTGAAACTGAAAGATTATTCCTTGGTATCTGAAATTCAAATGTGACTGGACCTTCTGTATTTTTATTTACTAGATCTGGCCGCCCCTACTGTGGGGGGCTCACAGTAGTCTGCCCCAAAGGTCCTCTACACAGCGTTAGGATGGGGCAGCCCTCCATGAGCCACCGGAGCTAAGTAGGAAAGGGTGATGATTCTGTTTTCGTATCAGGCCTGTGACTAGCACTTCCTCGTCTCTGTGTCTTGACATTCGGCTTCCACTTGTGCACTCCGGCGATGAAGAGTCCAGTCACTTTAGGAAACTAAAAAATCTAAGCCACTGTCAAAAGCTCTAAAATCCTGTGTTTTTCCTGGAATTGAATCACAATCTGACCTCCTCTTGCTTCCACCCTTTGATCCTAGCCCTGCTGTTTGATTCACACAGAAAAAGGTATCTCTCTCGTCCTCCACATGAAAACTTAAACAATTTACGGCTGTGCTCTTGACGGTGGAACAGCACCTTACAGTTTATAACTTACCCTCGCTTTTATTATAGCAGGATACCCACTAGTCTTCCCAACTACCACCCACTTCCCAACACACACACCTTCCCCCAGCTTCTCAGAGGCTGCACTGCCCAAGTTTTGTATCTGATTCTTATATAATCTGCGGGCAACTGGAACCCATCCTGCCTGACTCCTCTGAAGAAGCCCCGACTGGCCTGGGTCTCCATGATGGTGTGAGTGTCAGAGCTGACCAGCCCTGCAAATCTATCCTCCACCCTCCCCCCAACAAGGGTCCTGCTAGGTATCAATAATAATAATTACAGTAATGTTATTAGAGTAGCAGGTTACTCTTACTATGTGTCAAGCCGGGGGGTAAACTTTGATTGTATTATCTCCTTTAATCTTCACAAGACCCCCATGAGGTAGGTTCTGTTATTATCCCATTCTACAGATGAAGAAACTGAGACTCAGTTCTCACTGGCCAGTAAGGAGCAACCCTGGGTTTGCCCCACGGCCTGTCCAGCTTCAGAGCCTGCACTATGACGCTCTCCCACCCTGCCTCCCTGGGCTTGCTTGGTGGCTCCATCAAGGTTCAAGCCTGCATGGACACCGAATGATGCAGACCCCAGGTCCCTCTCATCACAGCTTCTCCTGAAACAAGAGCTGGCAGGGGCCTTCTGTGTCTCATCCCCAACGTCCAGTGGCCCCTCTTGCTCTCAGGGCCTTGCTGAAGGCAGCCTGGAGCTGCTTCTGGGCTCTCCAGGCCTGACTGCCTGGGCTGGGGCAGGGGCTGGGCCAGGGGCTCAGACTCAGCTGGCGCCTTTGTCTTCCAGCTGGATAAAGACTTGGAAGAGGTAACCATGCAGCTTCAGGACACCCCAGAAAAGACCACCTACATTAAACAGAACCACTACCAAGAGCTCAATGACATCCTCAACTTGGGGAACTTCACCGAGAGCACAGGTATGAGGAGGCGGGGCCCCTGGGCCATGCTAGGCCTGGGTATCAGACAACAGCTATCCACCTTCCATTTTACAGATGAAGAAACTGAGGCTCAGAGAGGGGAGAGGTGGGGCTGGTCTAAAGTCACACAAGCAGAGCTGGAGTATCCGAAACCCACGTCTTCTGGCCACAGTTCAGTGACCTCCTGGAGCCCTCCCTCTGCCTAGAGCTGGGCCTTCTGTCCGGAGTCCCCTGGGCTCCGGTTGCATTCCCAGTGTTTTGACGGGGGGTACACTGTTCTTAACAAATAGGTTACCTGTGCTTCTCCCAACAACTTTTCTCAGTTTCAAATGCACCTCATCAATGTACAGGAAAGGAACGGTTAGTAGGATATGACAGGACACTCAGTCTCCCCAACCACCTGGAAATGCAAGCTGAAGTAACACAAGCCATTGTTTTGCCTACATCTCAGGAAATTTTTAATAGATTACCAGTGTTGGTCAGAGTGTGGAAATGAGCATTCTCCTGCAATGTTCTGGAAGCCAGTCTGGCACTCTCCAAATGTTAGATGTCAAACATCTTAACCTAGCAATTCCACTAGCGGGAGCCTGCCCCTTGGAAATACTCCCGCATGAGCAAAGACATAGAAACATACTTTTCATCACAACATTCTTTTTAGAGGAGAAAAACTGGAATTAACTTAAATGTTCCTCGTTTGGGGTAGTTTCGTTAGTTACGATACAAGCAAACAAGGCACATAATACAGCTATTAAACAGTGAGGTGGTCTATTTGTGCAGAAATGGCAAGACAGTGGAGTCACCAACACATAGCTTAAAAACATGAAAAACATGGCTCTAAATAGACTTCAAAAAGGAGCTGAAACAAGAAGGCCAAGTGTCACCCTGTTCAACCTCAGCTGCGCATGTGCACATCGGGCAACTCAAATTTTTGGATCCTGTCAGTGTGTCAACAAATGCCCACGAAAGCATCACTAGGATTAATTTGGGGATCACAAATAAATTTTGGCAAGTAGGCAAGTTTACAAATACTGAATCTGTGAATAAGGAAGACTGACTGTTCTCCCATGCGTACAAAATGACAGACACGTATTTAAAAGTCACCCACTGCAGGGAAAAAAAAAAGAAAATATTAAAGCCCCCTCCAAACCAAAAAAAATCCAAATCTGTCAGGTGGGGCCAGGTTTCTATATTTTATCTTTCTTTAAATCTCCTCCTGTGGTCTGAAGTACAAGGAGGGTTGAGAGCATGTACATGGCAGTGTTCTGTGGTGACACACTGTTTCTTTGGATGGAGACTTCATGCATACACATGTTAGCATGTAACTAATGCATTATTGCTGGACAAATTAGGATGAGTCCCAACGTTCTGATATTGTAAACGGCACTGATTTGGACATCTTGTATATATATCTTCACACAGATCCTTAATCATTTCCCTAGGATGATTCCCAGAAGTGGCCATGCTGAGTAAAAGATACGCACTTCCTCTAGTGTTTGATCCTTATCAACAGTGTCCCCTCCCAAAGATTATGCCAATTTATATTCCCACCAGAAGTTTACTATTATGATTCTTTTCAATTCTTGACCATCTTGTGGAACATATACCTAGCGGGTTTTTTGTTCTTCTTTGTCACTACGTACCTATGCCCCAGTCAAAAGGGCCTTTAGATTAGAACCTCTCATTTGTAAATTATGCTGCCTGCTATGGGTCCATGTTGTTTCTTTTTTTCTTTTCTTCTTGGAGAAAAGCACCACCATGGCACACCATACACATCCCCGGCATGGCATGACACTTCCATCCCTGGGTGGAGATGTCTCGGCTCCCTGCCTTGGTCCTGGGAGAGCTGCTGCAGAGACCCTGGCTGGGAGAATACCGAGAATGATGGGCTCTTTTGCATTCTCTTTCCCTGGGCAGCATCCTAAAAAGATTGCATTGTTGATTTTTAAATACCAAGTTAATAGAATATGTTGTGATATTGTTGTTTTGCATTCAGATGGGGGAAAGACCATTTTAAAAAATCACCTCGATCAAAATCCCCAGCTACAGTGGAACACAACAGAGCCCTCTCGAACATGCAAAGATCCTATAGAAGATATAAACTCCCCAGAACAGTAAGTACCTTCTCCAAGAATTACTGCCAAAGAGTATGTGACTCCTGCCAACAGTTTACAATTTGCACCATGTTTTCACATGCATGATTTTATTTGACCTCCACAGCAATCCCATGATACAGGACATGTGACAATGCTCATTTTACAGATGAGAAAACTAACATTCAAAAGAGGGAGTTGACTTTGTCAAAGCTCAGCCAGTTGCTAAATGCAGAAGATAGGATTTGAGCTCACCAATACCAAATAGGATTTGAACTCTGTCCAATATCAAATCCCATGTGCTCCACCGTAGCCCACTGCCTTTGTTACATATAAAATTTCGCCTTGCTAAGTGCATGCATTTAAAAATGATTTACTGAGACCTACTATGTGTCAGACACCGCAGTGAAGAAAACAGACAAAATCCTTCCCTTCCTGGAGCTTCCAATCTGTCTAGTAAGACAATAACTTAATTTACAAAGGAAAACACAGTGTGTTCAATGATACATGCTTTGGTGAAAACTAAGGCAGAGAGGGCTAGGGAGTTTAATTTTAAATAGCACAGTCAGAGAAGACTCATTGAGAAGGTGACATCTAAGGAAAGACCTGGACATCTCAGTTTGCTCTGTTTCACTGGCACTTTTTAGTGTTTCCCAGCCCACAGAAGATTAGAAGCAGAGATTAGAAATGTCAGCCCTGCAGGTTGGCTCCTGGGAAGTGACAAGCAGTGAGGAACCAGCACAAACAGCTGGATCACCAACTGCAGTGTCACCTGGTGCCATTTCGTGTTAGAGCTAATAGCCTCTCAACCCAATTCCCTCCCAGGCCTCACCAGCTTACAGTCCAGAACAATTACTGATGGTTACGTGGCATTCGTCAGTGGTTTACCTATCATTTCCCTCCACTAGAGTGTAAGCACCTTGATGGTGAGATATGAGTCCTTGTTGTGTCCTCCGGACTGAACTCGGGTGTCAGCCCTGAGCAGGTTCTTGGCAAGTATCTGTTGAATGAATGAAAAGATAAACAGAGTCCCATCACACAGCAGAATGCCATGCTCTCACAACCATACACAGACGCCTCCCTTGCCCAAGCAGACCTTGCCAGGTGCTCAGACTTTCCCAGGTCAGAGTTTATTCTTCAGCTCCCCTTTTCCTGGACTCTTTGTAAACACCATCTTGCCTTAAGGAATAGATCATAGCTGATGTTACACAGGTTCCACTTTAATTTCAAAATGAGATCTCCAACACTCTCACCTCATGAGCACTGGGGAAGTAGCTCTTGGGAGATGTCCTTCTGGTCAACAGGTTCTCAGGGAGTGGAGGCAGCACTGCGTCTGTCCCCATCCACCTCAGAACTCCATTGGTGCCCTGCACACACTGCAGGGCACACCCTGTTGGAATGAGGCAGCCCCTGGGAATTGACTGGCCTTCCCCACAAAGCTCTGTAGTTTACCAGAAGAAGCCAGAGTCCCACCTTCCCAGTTCTAACTCTGTGTCTGTGAGCAAGTTACACAAACTCTGTACTCTTCCCTCGTCTTGATAATGGGACTAGCAATACTGCTTTTACCCATTGGGTTTTTGTGAAGATCTGGGGTTTTTTTCTCACCTGAGACACAAGAGGCCTAAGAATACAGGAGCCGCAACTTCCCAGCTGCCATGGAAAACTGCACAAAGCGCAGCCAAGCAGAGCAGGGGACGGTGGCCTGGGCGTTAGGCACATTCCTCAAAGCAACCATTCCCACAGTTCAGTGACTTACTGACCTGCGGTCGTAGAAGACTAATGAGAAGGTGAGCGTAGAAGCGTGTGGCAGTGAGAAAGGAGTCAGAAGGCAGCTCCCTTTTCATCTGCTCCTCCATCAGTCATGCAAACCCACGTCCTGGCTCTGGCTTTTCTGGCTGCGTCTCGGGAATTTACCAAGGTCTCTGGGGGCTTAGAGGAGGAAGGGGCTCACTCCCTGAGGGAGTTACACTAAGCAGATGACACTTGAACTGGGATTTGAAGGAAAAGCAGTCCATCAGACCCGGAAGCAGAACAACAGTCCTCCAGACTGGGAAGGCAGTATGTGCACAGGCGGGAAGAGTGGCCATGAGCAGTGTTTCGGGGGAAGCTAGCTGCCAGAGGGTCAGATTTACAGTGAGAAGGAGTAGAAGTTGCAGCTGGAGAATTTGGTGGGAGACAGACCTTAGGGAGCCCTGAGTATCCTGTCCCAGTGTCGAAAAGATAACGCTAGTCACCAAAAAAGCCAAAAGAGCTGGAAGGAACCTATTGGAATTGGCCCAGCCAGAAGGACTCAGGGCCTGGGCAAAGCAGGGGCAGCGGAGCCCATGGAGAACAACAGAGCAGCTAAGAAGCCTTCCAGGGATGGAACCCAAAGCCAAGTCCATGTGGAGGCTTGCAAGAGTAGAGGATGAGAACTGCTGGTGTTTGCAGCAAAGCCCCATTAGAAGGGCAAAGCCTTGTTCTTAGGAATCACCAGAGGCTCGAGAAGCACTCTCCTTGCTCATTGTCTCCCTGTTTGTTCCCAGGGCAGTAGTTGGCACAGGTATGCCTGCATTAAACACCTGCTAGA
Source organism: Rhinolophus hipposideros (assembly GCF_964194185.1). NCBI lineage: Eukaryota > Metazoa > Chordata > Mammalia > Chiroptera > Rhinolophidae > Rhinolophus > Rhinolophus hipposideros. Next base: position 54,668,072 of record NC_138057.1, on the reverse strand, counting down.
TGGGCGAATGGTTAGATGATAGGATGGACGGATCTTGGAGTCAGAGATAACTGTGCTCCTACCATCAGCCTCTTAGCCAAAGCAATCCAAGGCACTTTCTGGTGAGCAGCCAGGTAGCCCCATTAACTCCTGCCTCTCTTTCTCTCCCCGCCACAGCATCCAGCGCCGGCTGTCCCTACAGCTCCCAATCCTCCACCACGCCTACCTCCCATCCATTGGAGGCGTGGACGCCAGCTGTGTCAGCCCCTGCGTCAGCCCCACCGCCAGCCCCCGTCACAGACATGTGCCACCCTCCTTCCGAGTTATGGTCTCGGGCCTGTAAAGGTGGGAGGCCTGGGGCCAGGTCCTCCCCCATGACAGAACCACATAGAGCAGAGGAGTCTGCTGTAGGAACGCTGTCGGCTGTGACTGCAGAGAAGCTGGGGGCCACAGCTGGCCTTACAGGACTGCTCGAATGGCTCTCAAGTGGACAGGATGGGGGGCACTTGGCACCTGACCTTGCGCCTTATTTGTGAAGTTCTTATTCGTTCACAAAGAAGAGGAATGGAAATAACTTCTTCCTTAATGTCTGAAAAGAGAAGAAACTGGGATATTTGAAACTTTGCAAAAAAAACAATCTTAGACAAGGAGAGAGTCACTAGAAGACTCCAGCTAGAAGTCACTGAACAGCCTTGGGAAGAGGCGAGGGGCTTCTGGAGAAACCATGTCTGCCTCTGCACACACGTCACTGGCCGTGGCCCCCCAGGCCAGCCCTTCTCCCCTCTGGGGAAGCAGGTAGGCAGGGCAGCCAGGCCCCCAGCTGCCAGTCCAGCCAACCCCAGCCTTCCTGGCACAGGGAGCCTGCAGGAAGGGCAGCCAGGCGCAGCTCTGTGGTGGCTGGGTGCCGAGGGCTGGGGTGCAGGAGCAGGCTGATGCGCATGCCTCCTGGTGGGACCTTACTCTCTGATAAATGCCACACATTAACACAATAATACCCGTTCTGGACCGTGGGGATTTAGGGCACGTCACTGCAGACATGCTCTGCAGCTTTCACCGACAGTCGGTCACGCACCCACCATATGGACCATGTCCTTGTGTTCGTATCAGGTGTTCCCGGTAATAAGGGGGGCCACCTGAGCTAATCACGGAATGTCTGTTCCCAGCATACACAAAAAAGAAAGATTGTGCACTTTAACCTCTCTCGTCAGGGCCCAAGGGCTGGCCACGTTGGTTTTTTTGGTTTTCTGTTGTTGTTTTTTTCCCACTGACTTTGTTTCTGACCAAAGTGAATCAGGGGCATCCTTCTAGAAGATATCCCTGTAGTCGTAGGGGAAAGAGTTGCTAGCTGAGGTCTTCCCTCGGCTTCCAGAAGGCAGCCTTCCATCCAGACAAGCCGGTAAGCTCTGCCCCCGGGGGTGACAGGGGTGATCAGTCAGCACACTGATTCTCATGCATAAGATCACTCTTCCCCTTTAATTGAGCCCCATACATAGAGCACCGGTCTGGGAGTCGGACCTGGGTTCAAGTCCTCGCTCCACTGCTGACTTCTCCCTCCATGACCTTGGGTCTCACTAGTGTCCCCTTGAGCCTCAGTTTCCCCCCCTCTAACAAATTGGGGTTGAAATAACACCCATCCTGCCTACCTCACAGGGTCCCTCTGAAAATCCAAACTTGACCTTGTCCAGTAAAGCTTCGTACCAAAAGGTGAAGCGGCCGTGACCCGTGAGGTATCAGGATGACCATGACCTTCAGCCCTCACAGCAGCCAGGGGTGTGGCCGAGAGACGCTCCCAGCACAGCCTCTACCAGGACCAGCCCAGCTGGAGAAAGGCTCCCTATGACTTTTGTGACATTCCTAGACAGGTTCATTCTTTGCTAAAGAAAGGCCTGAGTGACAACGTCCAGGACGTCTGCACAACTGAGCAGCCGCTCACTCCCTAGAGAAACCTAATGGCAGCTTCAACGGGCAGGCAATAATCTCTTCCCAGACCACCGCAGTCAGGAATATACTGCTGCCACCACCAGGCTTTGACAAAAGGGCCCACGGGGAATCTTACCGTCGCCAACATTTCAAAACACCCTACTTCACGTAGCATAGCTTGCCTCTCCCCTCCCCCAAAGAGAGGTTATGGAGGTACTGTAGCTTTTAGGGAAAAAAAAAATGTTAACCCACCACAGGTGAAGTTGAAGTCACTGTCTGTGTAGGCACTAAAAATCGGTGTTGCCACTCACTGTGCATTACCAGTATTTACTTGTTTTCTTGATTTCACCAAAATCAGATTTAATTTAAAGGGCCACATTCATTTTTCAAAGGGAAAGAGACAATTCATTGTACATAATGTATACACACACACAAAAAAAATACCTGTAGAAATATTATTCCAGCATAGCAGGAAAAACAAACGAAACAAAAGTATTGGACCGTCGGAGGTGAGTGTGTGTGTCCGTGACCCATCGTGACTCCTGAACGTGCACAGTCTTCTAGGTTAACCCACAAAATACATTCTCTGTCTTAACAATACTGTAGGTTCACCCATTTTTTAAAATTTCCCTGCGAATAACAAGACCCACAGAAGTGACTCTAGCTATTTAATGGTCTGTTCTTTTATACGCAGCAAACACACCATACATTTCCAAAAAGGCTTCAGCCTGAAGGCGTTTTCCAATGATGTTAGTGCACAAACGCTTTAAATTAGACTGGAACTGCCAGAATCAAATGTAAATGAGGAATTTCTTGTACCCCTGTTGCATGGTATCAATTTTTAATAAATTGTTGCAAATTTGTTTTTATGAATAAAAGAGAAAAAACTCGCCTTTACTGCCTACACTTAAGCCCCAAATGCTGGTCAGATCAAGCCATATTCCTCTGCCCAGAGACTCAGGGGACAGTTGTGGCCTTGCCCGCTCAGCATTTTTCCTTCCTTCAGAAGCAGCCCTCCCCTGCCTTCTGCTGCCAGTATCAGAGCAGCCCTGTCATCACGTGACTCAGCTTCTGGCCATAGGTAATAGATTCAGACCTAAGCTGGGCCAGTACGTTCCTTCCCTAGGATTCCTCTATGCAGAGAAATTTAGTTGGCCACAAAAGAGAAAAATGAAGCCAACACTGGATTCTCAGTGAACCTGACGAGGAACGGGCCTCCTGAATCCTGACCCTGACAGAGCCCTGCTCCCTGCCATCGTTTATGTAGCCCTCCAATGTGATGTAGGATGTGCAAAGATGGGAAACAGTCCAATGTGGAAGAGGAACTTACCCAAGGTCACCTAGTGAGTCGTGGCAAAGGCAGGAACAGAACCAGAAACCCAGTTGGTCTTCCTTCTCTACCTGCCTTAAACTCACAGAAATTCAGAGCTAAGAAGGACGTTGGAGGTCTTGGCCAACCCCTCACTTTACAGGTGGGGAAACTGAGGCCCAGTGACAGGAGCCTGTCAATCAGGCAGTCCTGAGACAGTAAGCATGGAACCTGGCCAGCCTGGCTTTGAGACCCCAGCTCTGTTCTCGTGGGTCTACTTCCTCACACCTGACGGAGAACCACAGATAGAGCAACCATGGCAGGTAGACACTACAACACAGAGACATTTCTCTGTTGCCTCAGGTTCTTGAGACATCTTCGTATTTCCTCACTAAATATGGACTCAACCAATGAAAACATTTGATCTCTCCTCTTAGCAAATCTGAAAGAGAGATTTGCTCTTTCATGACCTTCATCATTAAAGTTCTTCCTGCCTTGCTTGGCCTTGAGGAGCAGGTTTGTGTTACCTGAAATCTAAAGGAAAGGCCTAGAGAGCAGTGTTGCACTTTGTTCTTTTTTTAAAGGGTTCTCTCTGTCTTCCTTTGGCTCTGACTGGCTCATTTCTGAGGTAAAAAGAAAGACTATTTCCCAGCCTCAAAGACAGGCATTCTAGAGTTGAAGCCCTTAGAGAAAGCCTGCCTGGGGGTCTCTTCACCCTGTGCTCTGCTTTGGGGGAGGGTGGGAAGAGGTTTCTGGAAACAGCCAGCCTGGGGCACCAGCCAAAGGCCTAGCCTTCCAGGCGGTTCCCTGTGCTCAGCAGCCTTCTCCCTACAAGGGTCCAGTTCTAAAGGCCTAGAAGCCAGTGACAGGGAGAGGAGGTGGTGCTGGGTTTTTAAAAGCAGACTGGTGGCCACTGGTTATTCTGCCTGGCCAGCGCCATTTCTGCGCCTCCTCTGGAAGCACAGCCCTGCTGAGGAGGGAATCGGACACAGGGATTGGCTGAGGGATAGGCTTATTATCTAAGCCCAGCCAAATCAGAGCTCTTCCCAAGGTTTCCTGTCAGAGTTTTCAGGAGGTTTGAAATCTTGACCTCCACATGGAGAGAAATGAAAAGAGGGAAACTGAGCTCTGGTGACCTCACCTTCACTCCCATGCCTGAAATCCCTGGCAAGTCCCCCAGATTCTGTCATGCCTGATCCAACTTTGCGTGCTCCTGGGTGGGTCTGCCTGGAGATGACAATTCACTGCCTAGTTCCTCCAGACTTCACGCCCAGAATGCCCAAGCCCCCAGTGGGGCATACACTGAGCCTCTGCCCTTTGTCAGGTCTGTCTGGGCACCAGGGTAACCATAGTGAACAGGACACAGGTCTCAAGAAGTTCATGGACTAATGGGGAGACAGACACATAAAGAGCACATGACAATAGCATGTGATAAGCGCCCTAGCTCAGAATGGGGAGCCAGAGACTGTTTCCTGGGGGTTGTAACCTCCATACAGGGCTAGCTTCATGGGCGTGTGACCTGTATAGTCATTTACAAGAGTCCCATATGTGACTTAATACTCTGCTGTTGCTGTTTTGACATTTGTAATCACTTTTGAACAAGGGGACCAGCACTGGTATTTTGTACTGGGCCCTAGAGATTACACAGCCAGTCCTACATGTAGGCCTGAAGAGTAGGAGTTAGCCAGCAAAAGAGGGAAGGGAGCGGAAAGCATAGGGAGGGAACTGGCAGTCCCACTTCTGTAGGATGCTCGCACGTACCTGCTGCAGCTGCTCTGGCTGCTCCCAAGGCCAGCTGGGTTGTTGCATGTTAATCATTTACGCCAGAAGCCATGTGGCCTCGATCCTGTCCATGTGTGATGACATGGGTGGTATCTCAACATCTTCAGTCCTAGGTGCAGATTTCTACTCCACCGCTTATCTGGATGTGTGGCTTTGGATGATTCATTCAACGTCTAAGCTTGTGGGCCCACATCTGTAAAATGGATATTATACTTTGTCAGGGGGCACATGTGGGTGAAAGTGCTGTATAAGCACAGAGCTGATATTTGTTCTTTCCCAGACAAGCAGACTGTAAAGTGAACAGCTTCTATAAGGGCAGTGGGGCAGCCAGCAGCCATCTAATCTCCTGACAACAGAATGCATCTTAAGTAGGAAACTGTTCGGGACAATATCTTGACACACTCTGTCAGGGGAAGGTGAGATTCTGGAGACAAGGCTGAAAAAAGAGACAAGGCAACAGTTCTGTTAGAAAGTCCTGTTAGAAAGCACTAGAGATTTGGGAGTGGAAGGAGAGAGAAAGGTGAGAGAGAAGGGGACAGTGTTCAAGTAACATGACAGTGTGGCCAAAAGACTTTTAGGAATGGAGTTGTCAAACATTTGATTTTAAGTCATTTGTGTTGTTATGAAGTAAACCCTCTCCTTTCCTTCACTTCACTCCCTCCTGCAAAATGTCCCTAAACCTTCAATAACGTTTACTATACAAGCAAAAGTCTTGTGGATTTTGGTGGAAATGAAACAAAGGGACAAATTTTATTTGGGTTTAGGTGGAGGCCAAAGTGGGGATAAAAGAAGAAGCAACCACAAGATCCAGAGGGGAAAATATGCTCCCTACACAAGCAGGAACGTGGAGTCGCAGGGGACCCTGAGCACGTAAGCTCCCTGGAAATTCACGGACACATTGGAAAGGCACCGGAATCGGAAGTGTGAATTCCCTCTAGTTCTCACTGGGCATTGTCACCCTTGCTGACATCTGGGTTATATATGCATAAGTAATCGGAAACATTTTATCCCATAGAGCCATAAATCTCAAAGCTCCTGAATACAAAGGTAGACATAATAAAAAGCAATGCCAGTAATACTATGGTCACCTGGATCACAAAACAAAGTCCACACTCACCGCTTGGGAGAGGGGTGAAATTGGAGAAGCTCCCACCTGTAGGCTCAGGTGGTGCTGAAGAACTATTAGCTCGGCCATCTTTGCTCTCAAGGTCATGGCTGCTCTCTCTGCTCTGGTTTACCAGCCTGTAACTAGAGAGTTCTGTAACTCCACTCGTGGGGAATTAGGGCTCTGTGCCAAGAGGAAATACATTTGATTTTTCTCCATCAGAATTCCACTGCCCAGGGCAGTGTTCCTCAAACTTGGAAATGGTGGGGACACACTTTAAGACACGGTGTTGATTTAAATTATTTTTAAAAAGAAAATTATCTAACTATGTTCAAACTAGCTATATCCTTCATATAAAAGCCAAACAAGTTTATAAATTAAATGCAAACAGAATGACAAAACCAATAAAAAACATATTAGCAACATTGATTTCATGTGATAAATGAGCTTTCCTGGAAAAATAAATTGCAGCTCACAAGGCGAGCACAGCACCGACTGCTCCTAGGCATGTTCCTTTGAATTCAGCCTGCCTGGTGTGATGACTCAGTTATCACACTGCTTTTCTTTATTTAAACTACTGTGAAAACTTCATTTATTCAGCAGGCTATAATGTCATTTGGCTTTCTCTTGGCTCTAACACATCACTTCTCGGTTCAGTCTGCCTTTGCTTTTTTTCTCAGGAGCGGTTGACAGTGCTGGGAGCACACACCTAATAATACACACAGATCAGATGGTGATTGAATGATGGTGCTCATTCAATAACAGGCGAAGTTCTTCGCAGGCATAATCTCATTTAGATCTCACAGGGACCCTAGGGTAGGAACGATTCTTGCCTCCCTCTTGCAACTAAAAAAAACTTGGGCACAGGGCGTGTGCTGTCCCGGGTCACACAGCTGGAACGTGAAGTTGGAATTTGAACACTGGCAGCCCAGTGCTAGAGCACGCCCTCTTGACTACTTCCTTAAACGGCCTCATCAGAAGTAGCTGGATTCAGGTGACCCGAATGTGCCCATTTCATTTCTTTTAGACCATCTTTAAATAAATACACAATCTTTTTCATTGTTTTAAATGATAAGTTTTATATTATGGATTTTTACCACCATAAACAACTAACTTAGGAAATATGCACATGGTTCAGACAATTTTGAGTAGCTCATCCTATGTTTTCCTTCTACGCAGAGCCTCCCCAGGGGCAACCACATTCTGTTTCTTCTGAATATTGTTTTCTTGACTCCTAGCCAGAAACTTGATGAGATTTGGGGCACAATCTGTTTCAGTTTATAGATTTGCACGCCTCAGTTTCATCCGTGGCATCACCTAAGGCACTAAACCAGGCAATGTGAGAGGGGGAAACCCTTACTGCACTGAAGCCCAGGCAAGCCAAGAACATGGACGAAGCTATACAGAGACTAAACTCTTCCCAAGTTGCCCACTGCCCAGATTTCCCCCCCTCCACCCTGCACCACTGAATCCTGGAGCATTCAGGCCTCCAAGGTCTAGCAGAGGATTCTGCCAGCATCCCAGGGCAAGGTAAGCAAGACAGAAGATGCTCACCCTTCTGGGGAGAAATGCCAGCCCTGTGTATGATATTCACTGCTTAGAAACAGCCAGGCTGGCAAAAAACTGGAAAATACCCAAATGCTATCAAAAGTAGAACATTGAAAAAATTATTACATAGTATATTCACAGGGTGGAATATTATACAGCAGTAAGAACGAAAAAAACTACAACTACATCTAACAATATGAATGAATCTAAAAAACATGTACAGTGAAAGAAGCCAGACATCGAAGAGGATGTACTGTAAGAATCCATTGATAGGAAGTTCAAAAACAAGCAAAACTAATCTATTAGACATCAGCATAGTGGGTACCCTTGGCGGGGATGGGTAGTGGGGCTGGTGGTATAAGGAGGGCTTCTGGGGGCTGGAAATGTTCTGGTTCTTGCTCTCAGCACTGGTTACAGCCTGTGTTCATGAAAATTCTTTGAGCTGTACATTTATGATATGTGATTTTATATATACAAGGGGTGCCAAAAATTTATACATATTTTAACAAAGGAAAAAACTGTATTAACATTGTAATACTCAATGTATACCAATAACAAAAGATGAATAAAAGCCATTTGTATACATTTTTTTGGCATCCCCGGTATACACATATATAAAAATGTAAGTAAAATAGGTATATTATATATACACATATATATATAAATCACACACCACATACACATATATAATCACACAGAAGTGTACGTATCAATAAAATATACCTTTTCTTGGGCAGGACAAAAAAAATCCATGTATAGTCTATGAAGATTCTGCAGCATAAAGACAAACAGTATACAACAAACTGAGACTGAACATACTTTGGGGAAAGGTGTCCTGCAGGAAACGGAAGTAAATGCCAAATTTCAACTGCTCTATAGTCTCGAGAAAAACTAGTAAAACCTGGTTTCTATGAGACAACAGATTATATATATATAATCCACCAAGATTCCTGCCCACTAAATGATGTTGCTATATATATATATAAATTGATGAGACAATTGGCTGAAAAGAAGAAATGATAGGTAGAGAAGGAAGGAGGAAGGAAGGAGGGAAAATCCTGGGATCAAGGTAGTGTCAGAAACCCTCAAATTTAACTCCTTCCCTCTCCCAATTTCTTGCTACAATACCCGCCCCCAATAGGGACGAAACCTCATACCATCTTCCCCACTACCCATCCCCACCAAGGGTAACCACATGTCAAATACATGTTTTACAGCATTTAGTTATAGAATCTTGAATAAAAATAAGAGAATTTGGACAATGACCTGGATCAAATGAAGTTGGGAGGTCCCTGCTAGCTCAAGAATGTACTATTCCCAAAACTCATACTAATACTAGTAGTTAACATTTATTAAATGTCTTCTGTGGGCCAGTTACTGTGTAAGAGCTTTACATGGTTTAGCTCACATAATCATGTTATAACACTACACAGTAGGTACTATGGTTATCCTCAACTATACAGATGAAGAAACGCAGGCACAGAGAGGTTAAGTCACTTGTCCAAAGTAACACATTTAGTGATTATGGAGTCAGAATTCAAATGCAATGTAACTCCAGAGACACTAGGTTAGAAGTGATGAAGGTACCACCAAGATTCCTGCCCACTGAATGATGTTGCTACATTTCTTGCTAAGTATACCAAAAACACAAAACACAGAAGTCCAGTTTTTCATTTCTCTGACTGTGAAAATTAAAAATATACTCCCATGTTACTTGATTCTTTATAATTTTAAAAGCAAGTTTCCTTGAAACTAAAGTTGCTTTTGCAAAATCTGGTTATTTAGATTTGAAATGGAACGTAAAATAGAGCAGTGTTCAATGTCTTCAGTGTCAGGTCATTTCTTTCAAGATACTATAACCAAACGCTATAAAACATGTGCTTGATGTGTAGAACTGAATTTCCATTACGTTAAGTATGCAAAATTTGACTGATGGAGTAGACATTCATTACAATGATCCTGCCAGGTAACTGGGGAGCCTATTTTAACCTCCAAAATCATTTCATATTATGAAGTATACATGCAGCACTAAACATTGTTTCTCTGTTTGCCTGATTCAGTATTTTATAGGAAAACTGCCAATGACAACCCTATTTGCAAATGACTTGTGGGTTTAAAGGAACCTAACTTCTTTTAAAATTATGTATTTGAAAACCATGTGTTTAATAAACATGAATTCTTTGAGCTTATTATCAATTGAAAATGATATTATTCAAAAATAGGCATGTTAGGTAGCTTCAAACAGCTCACAGTTAAGGAAGCTCTGCTGAATGGTGTAGTGGCCACTGAGGTGTGGATGTGGTTTTATGTCGGTGAGATCATAGGCAAGCGTGGCATCATTGGCTATAATGTTTGAAGACCAATCGTTCACATCTGTTTCTTTTGGGTTTATTATTCGAATGTTCTTGGACCATGTGTGATCAGACTGGTATTTGAATAAAACATGTCAAAATCAGCATTTAAAAAAATAGGCATGTTAGAAAGTATACGATGTTTTACTAGCCAGAAAGCCTAAAATTTTTTAAACATATTTTCAATAAGACTGTACTCCTTCCTTAATAAGAGAACTAAAATTACCCCACAGTAAGAGAAGAAAAAAATTCAACATGGAAGACAGCTCCAAATAACTTAAAGTATAATGTTCATTAGTGTATATAATAAACACTTACGTTGACTACAAAGAAATACATGATTCTGTTAATAGAAAGTCTGTTTCTCTTGCCTTCACTAAATATATGGGTTGAAGGAATACATAAAATATGTTGATTTTAAGGATGTCAAATTACTTACCTGCCTGTTCAGGATATGTTATGGGGCGTGGGGGGCGGGGAATATTGCTTGGTGCCTCTTTTAAGTGCTTTCACAAAAAAGCTTGGGCGCACCCAATATACCCAAGGGCAGTACACCATGAGGCCACAAGGTGTCACTTTCTGACAACCTCTTGCTTTGCCGCTAACAATCCTCCAAGGGGAAAGAAGGGATGGATGGTGGGGAGGAAGGTTGACTACATTTTGAAATAATTACCAGAGTATATCCATTAAGATATACAGCAATTAATGCATCTAAATCAACGGGCATTTCCCTCTTAATGTCCCTAAACCTAAAATTCAAATCTTTTTTTTTTTTCCCTCTTCATTTTCTGGAACAACCCTGATCATGTTGATATTACTGCAGATAAGGGATACCAACATGAAAACTTTCCATCATTACCTTTTGGTCTTCATAAACATTCGGTGGGATGTCCTGGGTAGGAATTACAATGCATATAGTACAGATGAGGAAACCAGAGCCCAGAAAAGTTGTACTCAGCCAATGAAAATTCCAGTGGTCAGTTTCCTGATACCCACCACCCCAACTGGGGACTGTACCACCTGCCCCTCGGTCATCCTTCAGACGTGGTTGGGAATAGGGTTTGACTATTTTGCTTTTCGGAAATTAACGTAAAGTATCTTATATGAAGCTGTCTGATATGGATTGGTATTTATTTATGTACATAAAACTTCAGGGAATTTTCATGGGTGCTCTAAGTCACTTTGGGCTGTGTCTTGGATGAATTTCCAAAGAACCTCACTCTCTTGTTGGGGTGTACATTAGTTTGTTAAGGCTGTCATAACAAAGTACAGATTGGGTGGCTTAAACAACAGAAATTTATTTACTGACAATTCTGGAGGCTACAAATCCAAGATTAAGGTGTCAGCAGGGCTGGTTTCTTCTGTGGCCTCTCTCCTTGGTTTGTTGATGGCCCTCTTCTCCTTGTGTCTTCACACGGTTTTTCTTCTGTGTCATTATCTCTTCTTATAAGGACATCAGTCAGATTGGAATAGGGTCCACCCTCATGACCTTATTTTACCTTAATTACGTCTTTGGAGGCCCCATCTCCAAGTATAGTCACATTCTGAGACACTGGGCATAGGGCTTCAACATAAGAATTTAGGGGAAAACAATTCAACCTGTAACAGAATGGAAAGGTTGAGAAACTTGCATTGCCCCTTCCAACTCTTTACCATCAGAATGATGGCGTTTGTATCCTTAATCTACAATGCCAGAGTTGGATGCTATGTAGTTCTCTCTAAGAAAGCTCCCTAATCTTTTTGTATGTGACTCTTGCTTTCTATAGGAATAGAGCTTCAAAAAAAGGTTTATCTCCATTCTTGAAGTAAGAAATTATATTTAACTGTGGAGCAATTTAAAAACAGGAACAGGGGCCGGCCCAGTGGCTCAGGCGGTTGGAGCTCCGGGCTCCTAACTCCAAAGGCTGCCGGTTTGATTCCCACATGGGCCAGTGGGCTCTCAACCACAAGGCTGCCAGTTCAATTCTTCGACTCCCACAAGGGATGGTGGGCTGTGCTCCCTGCAACTAGAAACGGCAACTGGACCTGGAGCTGAGCTGCGCCCTCCACAACTAAGACTGAAAGGACAACAACTTGACTTGGGATAAAGTCCTGGAAGTACACACTGTTCCCCAATAAAGTCCTGTTCCCCTTCTCTAATAAAATCTTTTTAAAAAATTAAAACAAATAAAACAGGAACAATGTACTTTTAAAAGTACATTTTAAAAAACATTTTAAACTATATACATAATTTTAACTGTGGAAAATACAGAAAAGCCAAAATGAAAATAACCCTTACTCCTACCCCCTAGAAAAAAACTGCTACCAATATTATGCATCATCTCTCTACCCTTATTTTTTTTGCATTTTTTGAGACCTTGCACTTCTGAAAATGTCTTTATTATCCCCTAATCATTGACAATTTGACTTGATTTACAATTCTAGTTCAGATCCATTGTCACCCTTACTTTCATACGCATACATTTTTTTTATTTCATTTTTTACCAAATATCAAGCTTTGGGAAGTGTTGTGGCCTGCTTTTTTAAGCTACTATTTCCCATATTATTCCATATCCTTCTGCAAAAAGTCCTTAATCAGTTACTTCACCAATTCCAGATTTTTGGACATTCATATTGCTCCCAATTTTTTGAAGTAACGAGTAAAGCTGTGATGACCGTATTTGGAAGCTAAAGGGAGAGAAGGGGCTCAGACAGGGCTAGAGAAGAACAGTGGAGCCCCTAAAGAGATGGACAGACATGGGCTCCACAGCGCACTTGGAGGCACGTGGACAGGAGGAACGGGGAGAAAGGGAAGGGCAGGAATAGAATGAGGCCGGAAGTTGAAAGTTAGGGCCCAGGTACTTTAGTTTGTTTCCCGAGCCCAACCCCGCCCCAGGCGTGGCGCCGGGTTCCAGCAGGGCAGCAGCTGGGCCTGAGCGACCTATATATCGCAGCCGGCGACAGGAGTGGGAGCTGGGACAAAGGCGGGGAGGTCACCGCGACCAGCTGAGAGTCACCGGGGCCCTAAACTAACACAGCAGAGAGAAGGCGGGCAGGCGGAGCCCACGTCGCGGCGCTCCCAGAGCGGCGGCGGAAGCGGCGCCATCTACCCTCCCCGGCGCCTCTCTCAGCCAATGGCCGCGCGATGCGCCGTCCGACGGTGATTCGCGCAGCACCTAGGGAGAAAAGGCGGCCCGTTTGGCGTGAGAAGGAACGATCCTTCTACTTATTACGCGAATTACCAGGGCAGTATAGTCAGTGACAAGCGTCTCTTCGAGCTTCTCTCACGCCCGTTAACCTAGGTCAGGGACACCACGCCTTCAACCTGAAGCCCGTCTCACGCCGCGCACCTGCCCTCAGTAAAGATGGCTGACCGGCACGGAGGAAAACGCCGGAAGTAGGCGGGGTATGAAGAGCCGGCAGAGGGCGCGGTGGTGGGCGTGGCTTGGCTGCGGAGCGGGCGGGGGCGTGGCTCTCCGCCCCACTGGGTTTTCCGTGGGTGAGGCGTACACTTCGCGGCCAGGTGCGTCCCGCCGTGGTGTCCTGGAGGCGGGTCACCACGAGCCCCGCCCCGGCGCCCTGAGCTCCATCTTTTCAGGTACCTTCTGAGTGTCCGAGATTTGTCTGTCCCCAGTGCACATTCCCAAGTGGGGCTGTGCGCCTGCAGTCCGTCCGCGGTGGAAGCGGCGATGGCGGGCGCCCAGGAGAAACCTCCGCAGTCTGGCTCCTCTGCCCCCGGGCCCGAAGGACCTGCCGGTTCGGCCAGGGGGTTCGACGTGTTCCCTCCCGAGGAGTCAGAGGACTGCGCCCGGCCCCTAGAGACTGCCCCCAAGAAACTCTGTGGCTACTTAAGTAAGTTTGGCGGCAAGGGACCCATCCGGGGCTGGAAATCCCGCTGGTTTTGCTACGACGAGAAGAAGTGTCACCTGTATTATTCGCGGACCGCGCAGGATGCCAACCCCTTGGACAGCATCGACGTCTCCAACGCGGTCTTTGACTGCAAGGCGGACGCCGAGGAGGGAACTTTCGAAATCAAGACTCCCAGCCGCATGATTACCCTGAAGGTAAACGGAGCGGCTTTTCCCTTGTCCGCCGGGGTGAGTCCCCCGGGCTCGGCCGGGCGCGGGTGGGTGGTCACAGTCCATTTACCGGAACAGTGATGACCGACCCTATTCACCCGAGGAAGCCTGGGTGCCCGGGGTAGCGCGCTGTGCAAAGCGCGTTCGTACCCATTTACTCGTTGGAAGAGGAGAGGCAGCGATACTGGACCCATATAGGATGGATCGAGAACCTGAGTCCTAAAGAGAGGAAGTGACACACCCGTCGCGCCTCTAGGGAGTGGTGTAGCCCCAACACTTGGAATCTGGTCGTCTTTCCACCTCTCACTACTGTATGGAGACTTTTTTTTCTCTCTTTACTGTGTTTCAAAACTTTTACTTTTGGGTGTGCCTGACAATGCAGTTACCTTATTAACTTTCTTAACCTGGGGCTGAACGATAGTCAAGATGGGAGCTTTGCAATCCTCTCCCAAGGCCTGGATTCTGAATTGCTTTTCTTGATATTTTGGCCAACGGGAGTGAATGTGGACAAGACGTTAGCAGGGATTGGAGGTAAACATTTAGGTTTCACTGATGAACCTAGATTGTTCATTAGGCATGTCTGTACCTGCTTGCCCATCAGTACATTTTGTTTAATCATCGTGTTTACCTAAGAAAGCCTGAAACAGCGGAAAGGCCGTGTATTTTAAAATCAGACAGGATTGGATTCAAATTCTACATCAGCTACTTAACTACCTTTGTGACCCTGGGCAAGTTGCTTAACCTCTCAGAATCTAGGTAATTTGTGAGATTTAAAACAAGATGTGCACGTGTGTGGCACATCACAGGAACCTACAAATTGTTGATTCCCATCACCTGGAATATATAGCCTTTTGGGTGCTCATAAATGTTTATTGAATGAACACATATGGTGCTGGAACCAAAGTCAGAATGTTCATGCCAAAAGGAGGTACTCTAGAACTTAATTAGAAAGACAGATCTGGGTTGAGAGTTCTAGAATTCACACTCATCAGAGAAGAATGTGCCATAGACAGACTTCCCCTCCCTGGCCCATCTTCCCACCCTTCCACCCCCACCTCTAGCCAACTGGGTATCTATTGAAGCCCCTGCGTGCAGCCCACAGTTTCAGTTCCCCTTTACTGGCTGGTGAGCAGGGTTCAGTTAAAATAGTGGAAACCAGGAATTCCAGGCCAGGCAAGGCAAGCATTTCAGAGATCATGTGGTTTACGAGTCATGTGTCTCCTCCCACAGGTTGAATGCTGTCTGCAGGTTCTCCAACATGTGTCTTTCACTATTTCATTGATCTGTGTGTGTGTGACTGATGTCTGGCTCTGTCAGGCACTGGGGTGTGGAGCCAAATCAGACCTGCCCCTGATGCTCCGTTTAAGGTCTGGGAGAGAGACTGACAGGGAGACTGGCATGCATAGTAGAATGTTCTATAGAGACACTATGATAAGTCTGTACTGGAAATGTATGGTGACAGGAGGTGTCAGTTCTACTGAGTAAGAGGGGCCATCCATAAAGGGTATCATAGATGAGGGGATAACACCTGAGTCTTGAAGAGGAAATCCGTTTCCTATAAGCAGACAAGAGAGAAGGGCATTTCAGTCCAAGAGAGCCTCATGAGTAACGTAGGAAAACATGCTACAGCGCAGAGTATCCAGACAAATCCCAGGAGCCTGGGGTACAGAGGAGCCCAAAAGATGGAATGGGAGAGCAGAGGCCTAGGGGAGGGCAGGGCATTTGTGAATTATGCCAGGAAGCTTGGACTTTGTCCTGTGGGCTGTGGGAAATTGTCAAAGAGCTTTAAGCAAGGGAAGCATTGTGAGATTAGAGTGTTTAGAAAGCTCAGTCTGGCTATTGGGTAGAGAACAAATTAGGAAAAGGCAAGGCTGGTGATCAGGGAGTATATCTGGAGGGGATCAGGAGAGAATGATGGCTGAGCTAGAGCCGTAACAGTGGAGAGGGAGACAAATAGGGTAGCATGAAGACTGTGAGGGAGGAGAAAAGGAGGGACTCCTGTAACTGGCCGGCTGCCTGGTGGGAGGGAACCCAGGATGAGGCCGTAGGACACCCAGGTGTACATTCCCCTCAGCAGACTTAAGTTCCAAGCGGTGGAGGCCATGTGTGTTGGCTCTCCACAGTATCTCCAGTGCCTACCACAGTACCTGATACGTGTAGTGGGTGCTCAGTATACACTGGCCAATGAATGAATAAAATGGGGTGTTTGGATATGGGCTGCAGCTTCTCAGCACAGTCATCGTGAGGCCCTGGGACGTCTCAGGGAACGTGTATAGACAGAGAAGACTAGTGGGCATCAGTTGATCTCATGTGATGCCTCCATGACAGGCCGAACGGCCTCTTTCATGGAGCCCCTGGCCTCATACACATCTCACCGGAGGGCCTCATGAGCTGCTATCCTCACGTGGCCTTCATTGTGAACAGCTCTGTGAGAATCACCATCCTCTCCCAGCGAGATGCCCAGCTTCTACACCCAACTGATCCCAGACCTTCTCTACAGAAGCCGTATCTCCTGGCCATAAATTATAACAAAACTCTGGTCAAGAAGTAGGAGACCCAGGTTCTGGGACCAGCTCTCATGCCACCTGCCCGCATGACATCAGAGCCTTAGTTTCTCCATCTGTAGAAAAAACTGCCCTGCCTCCCTCCTGGAGGATCAGAGAATAGGTATTTGGTGACTTAACGGATATGACAATAGGTATTTGGACCATCCAGTGCTGGGAGACTAAAGACCGGCATCAGACATTACCTGGTTGAGCGTGCCTGGAGGGTGCCACGCTGTTACTGTGGTGTAGTGTGGCTTTCCAGTCCCCAGTCATGTATGATTTCAGTGCATTCCCCAACAGAAGGGATTCTCCACATTCCACAAAGTCAGCTAAGACATTGAGATGTTGCACGGGGAGATACTGATGGTACCAGGGCCCCACCAGGTCAGAATTCCAAAGCGCTTGCCCTCTCTCAGTACCTCCAAATTCCTTCACCAGTAAGCACGTTGTGAGCTCCTACTGCTGTTAGGTGCTATTTTGAGCACTGTACTTTCCTTACTTTATTTCTTCCTCAAAACCAACCGCCTTATGAAATGAGTGTTGTCATCACCGTAGTACAGATGAGAAACTGAGGCCCAGAAAGGTTAAGGAGCCTCTGAGTGGGAGACCAGAACCGGATTATTTTCTGTGGCCAAGAAGCATGCGTTGTTTCTGAGGTGGGCACTCATCCGCAGTAATGTCGTAGTTTTGTTTTCTGGAAAGGAGAGAGTTACAAGCCTTCTAGGACCTTTCCTCATCCCACACCCAGGGCCACCTGTGGACACAGGGCCTTGCCAACTAACCCTTGTGCTTCTCAGGCTGCCACCAAGCAAGCGATGCTGTACTGGCTGCAGCAGCTGCAGATGAAGCGCTGGGAGTTCCACAGCAGCCCGCCGGCCCCTGCCGCCGCCCCTGACGCTGCCCCGGCTGGGAATGGGCCCGCCCTGCACCTCGAGCTAGGTACCAACGGGCTCACCTCCTGCCCACACCCAGGGCTCATGCTGACCCAGCCTTTGTCCTCTGTGGGAGTGAGTGGGAGGAGCCCTCTGCTGAAGGAGCAGAGAGCCAGAGATGTGACTCGACACCTGTCAAGGTCACCTGTCAAGGTCACCTGTCAAGGTCACAGTATAGCATCCCGCAAGAATATGGCCACTCAGGCCAGGCTGCCCGGGTTCACGTCCTAATCTTGTGTGGTCTTAGGCAAGTTGCTTAACCTTTCTGAGCTTCAGTTTCCTTCCCTGTAAAATGAGATCCATAAATTTACCTACCTCTTAGGGTTATGATGAGGATTCTGTGAATCCATTGTTAAGTGGTTGGAACAATGCCCACACATTGTCAGAGCTCAATAAATGTCAGCTACTGTTTTGATGCCTATTATGGGAAGGTCTCAAGAAATGGAACTGTGAGAGTTGCTGTGAGGAAGGTTAATGAGAAAATGCATTGATTATCGCTGCTTCTTACACAAATGCTTTTGTGCTCTGAGTTGGATAGACCAGTGATTTTAACCCTGGTGTTCCCATAAGGCAGAAGAATCCTTTACTCTCACTAATGGAGTTTCTTGATCCCAAATCCGAGAACATCCCTGCATGGGGGAGCCCAGGAGAGCACACCCTCCCACCCCCATGCCATAGCCAGGACTATGATTGGCCCCTGCAAGCGCACAGAGAATGAGGTCACAGCTTAAGGCTGTAGCATGTTTAAGATGCCTCATCCTTGATGAAGAGGGAAACCAGATAAGTAAGGGCAGGGCTTGTGGCCAAGTGCCTCCTAGAGCTCGGTACATGTCTCACACTGAGCTCAAAGGGCAGCTTTGGCCCTTCTCCTCCCCCAGTTTCCCTTCCCTCAGTAAATCCCCCCATTTACCCAGTTGCTCCAGTAACCAGGAGCCACCCAGTCCCTTCCTAGATCTCAGTTAGCCAGTCCAGTCGGTCGCCAGTGCTGGCCATGTCTCCTCTGGCCCCCCTCGCTGTAGTTACCTTGAGTCAAGCCTCAACTCTTAGCTGGAAAATCACAGCAGCCTCCTCTCTGGTGTCCCCACGTCCCAGCTTTCTGCCGCCGGCCACCCTCCTCACCGCAGCCAGAGTCAGCTTTATAAGATGAAAGCCTGAACCCTAGCCCCCTTCTGTGGCCACCCACACGTCCCAGCCCAGGTCCTCAGATGTGTTCTTCTTGCCTCACCTCTGCCCGCTCCCCCAGTGTCTGCCTCTGGCTTTACACTTCCGCAGCGCCACAGGTGTGTCTGCTCTCTTCTCTGCCTGACAAAGTACTGCTTATTCTCCACGGCCAAGCTTTAGTGTCACCTCCACCTCTTGCCAACTGCCTCTTGGAAGCCTTCTGGGCCTTTGCCCGGTCGACTCTGTGTGAGCCCCCAGCACATTCAGACGATTCTTGAGGCCTGCCACATTGTGTTCTAATTACAGTGTCCTTGCCAGTCTCTGCTCGCTAGCCCTCAAAGGGGTCGTGTCTCTGTCACCTGTGTCCCCAGTACCTGGTGCCCTGCCTAGCACATTGGATGTTTGTTGAATGAATGTGGGAGTCAATACATTTAATTTTATAATTAAATGAGGAAGGGGGTGTAAAGCCCTTAGCGTAATGCCAGTCACATAAGTAAGTGTTCAAAACATGGCAGCTGTCTTAATGATACTGTTAGTATATGTGTACATGTACACTATTACTATTATAATAACACTTTCTTTTTATTGTTACTAATAATCAGGAATGTCTTCGGAAAACCTTCTGGGTGTTTGATGCTAATAAGGTCTTTCTTTGGGGAAGAGTTTGTTTTTGCTTCTGCATTTCTGCTCCACCCCCCACTCCCCACCTGCCAGAGAGCCAAACAACCCTGGCTGTGTGGAAAACTGCAGCCTGAGTTGACACAATTGCCAAATCAACCTCCCTGGAAACCAAGAAAGTCTCCCTGACTTGAAATCGGAAGAGCCAGGTCATCAAAAGGTAGCTTTGGATTCCACAGGTTCTTCTACTGTGCTGAACCCTTTCCAAGTCCTTGAATTCCGTAGCTTTGGTTCCGCACACTCGGGGCCTCTTCTGGGCCAGGCCCTGCGGTGAGCATGGGGGCAGGTGAGTGGTGGCCGTGATGGCCAGGGTGCCAGTCTCCCGAGGAGGACGCTGCAGGTGACAGAGGAAGCAGGGAAGTGGGCTCTTCCTCGGAAGCCTTACTCTTCTGGCAGTAAGCCCTCACCCTCTCAAACCCAGGGCCCATGTGATGCCTTCCCAAGCCTACCCAGAAAGACATTTCTGGAATCTTGAGCAAGCTGGCAAGCCCCAGATTGCCTGTCTGGAGCAGGCTGCCCCACCTCTCCAGTCTCCACCCTTCCTAAGAGGAAGCCGGGACCTACGGCCAGGGCAATGAAAACCTACTGACTCACATATGACTTTGAGTCACAGATGCTTTATTTAGTAAAAAATGTCTCATGACTGCCCTTGAGCATCTACAAGGCATGCTTTCTACAGCTTTTAAGCATTTACAACTTTGTAACATACTTTACCTAAACATTGGTCTCCACAGAGCCAAGAAAGATCAAGGGGAAGCCAACCGATTGATAATTGCTAAAGTAGGACACATTTTACACAGCACTTTTATAAGTGTATAGCATCATAAAAATATGCACTCCATTTACTGACGCTGTTGGGACACTTCATATGCCTCATCCTCTCAACAATCTTATGAGGTAGTTACTGTTATTCCCATTTTACAGAAGAGGAAGCTGAGGCCCAAAGAGGCCAAGGGACCTGTCCTAGGTCATACAGCAAGACAGTGTCAGTGCTGAAATTTGAACCCTCATCTGCAGACTCGCCCTCCTCCTCAAGCTGTCCAGGGCCCTCCAGGGAAGCATGACCTGTTGGCCCAGGCTCTTTTGTTAGGTGATGACTCCTTCCTACCGGTGATGGGGCAGCCTCTTGGGCTCAGGCAAAAGGAGAATTACAAATAAACGGTGATGAAAATTCTTTGTGTGGTCACCTCACTGAGGACATTTCTCCAGGCTGGGGAGGGGCCCAGAGGCCCCAGACCAGAGCCTTGGGTCAATTCTATTTCCTACAGGAAGTGCTAACTTTCACAATAGCATCCCCATCGTGAGCCACCCATCCTTTGCAACAAGTGTGTCATGTGGATTAATCATTGTGTGCCTTCCTGGGCAACCCCTCCCTTCTTGGAACTGTCTGCTTGTCAGAAAGGATGCGGTAACTAGGCAGAGTGAGGGACTATGTTGAGTCCATGGCTCCGCTAGCAGCTGTGTGCCCATGGCCACAAAACTCACCCTCTCTGAACTGCTGTCTCCTCGTTGGTGAGACCAACCAGTGGTGACTTTTCCCCCCAAAACTTAGTTCTTCGTGGTCTCCAGTAAATCTAGAGCCACTAGTAGAAGTTAAAGGAAAACGGAGATTGGCTGTTAGGGAAGTGTTTGCCACGACATTAAAATCTTAGACAAATTGTAATTTTTGTTGTTTGTTCTGAATAAGGGAAAGGAAAGATGGTTAAAGTATTGATAAAAAAGAAAATTGTAATTATTTTGGATCAGCTCAAAGTCAGGATTAAAGACTACTTTGAGGGGCAGCCGGTTGGCTCTGTTGGTTAGAGCACATTGCTTTTAACACCAAGGTTGCCAGTTCGATGCCCATAGGGGCCACTGTGAGCTGCGCCCTCCACAACTAGATTGAAACAACTGCTTGACTTGGAGCCGATGGGTCCTGGAAAAACACACTTAAATAAATAAAAGTTAACAACAACAACAACAAAAAGCATGCTTTGAAAGATGTTGAGTCCACAGTATGGGGCTTTATGGTTTTCTAAACATTTTCATGTATTTTAACTCTGAAGGAGACAGGGTAGAGAGTGCCCTTCCAATTTTAAAAATACACAATCTGAGGCCAGAAGAGAGAAAGGGATCTCCATCCAGGTCACAGTGCCCTCTCGGCAGAAACATGGCTTGGCCTCAGGTCTTCCAACTCCATAGCTATAGCGCTTTCTAGTCAGCTAGGTTCCTTCAGGCTCCTGCCGAAACCCCCAGGGGCCACTGCCTGCCCAGCCAAATGAGATCCCATCCTAGGCACCCCCCTCACATTGGTCCTGTGAGTCCCTCCGGGCATCCTCAGCTCTGTCTCTGGAACCCCTTGCTGCTGCCTGTACTTACACACATAGCAGGATCTTCCCCCACTCCTTCTGTAAGTCCAAACCATCCCCAACCCTCCAGGCCCAGCTCCAGTGCCCTTCCTCCAGGAAGTCTTCCCTGACTTGAATCGGAAGGAATCTGTCTCCACCTCCCAGAACGCCCCACTCTTTGTCTGGCCTGCCCTCCAGCTTCCACCCACTTGGGCTTCCTGAAATGTGCACTTCTTACCTGCTCCTGAAGCTGGGAGCTTCCTATGCCTTTCATTATCTCACATTCTGCAGCCCCTCTGTCCCCCGAGACCCACACACACCTGGAAACCTCAGGGTAGACGCCCAAACTAGTGAGAAAGTGAACTGAAGGGAGGAACTCAAAAGAATGACTTGGTATGGCCAAGTACTGGCCAGGCTGCCAGATCTGAAAGAGCCTTTTAGGAAATAACAAGTGTATTACTTGCAAAGTTTATTTTCAAGGAGATCGAACACTCCTCCTGACCCCCACCATTGTATTCAATGTTTTTGTATCCACACCCTTTTTGCAGATGTAGTGCAAAAATAAATTTCCTGTACCCCTATATTTTTCACCCTCTCATTAGAGGGCTCCAATTGAAAGGTGTGTACTGACTGCCCTGCAGATCTTGGGCTGCCTAATAAGATCATACCATGCCATCCCCTAAGTGGCCTTTGATCTCTTACACTTTTTTAACACTCAAAACTAACTGCTAAATATTTCACCTCCTCTCTCTCCCACCTCAAGTTGTATTTCCTTAGCCTTGAGACCTTCCTTAACATTAAACATTTTGAAGCGCCCACTGTATAAGAATCATTATTTAAGCAGAACATTTGGGAAACAGAAAAGTGGAAGAAAACGTAACCATAATCCTTTCACCCGGAGACAGCTAGTAGTGTGAACATGTTACAACTTCCCGCCTGCCTTTTATGTAAATGTACTTCGGGTCATAATATAAAAACGCCTTACTTTGCTTTTTGCTACTCAGTATTGTGACCCTAAAATTTCCCTGTATCATAATACCTCTTTATTAACATCTACTTTTAATGAACATATATTATTTTTCTGTTTATAAAAGTAAGCCATGTTTACTGTAGAAAACTGGGGGGGGAAGCAGTAAACCGTAATGAGAGTAGCCAGCTCACTTCTAATCCCGTCATGCACTTGTGACCACTGTTGAGACTACGCAGTGTATTTCTTGGAGACTTTTCCTGTACAATTGAAGTCATACGATAACTCCAATTTTTTATCTGTCTTTTTCCACCTAATATTGTACCCCCTGCATGCTCCCCATGACTGAAGCAGTCTTCATTAGCATCATTTTAAATTGTTGAGTAAAATTCCATTGTCTGAAGTGATTTATTTAACCTTTCCCCAGATCTTTTACATTATTTCCAGTTCAAGGCTAAACAGTGCCAGGATGAAGCTCTTTGTCAGCATTTCAGACAGCTTCTGTAGGTGGATTTTCAGATGTAGAAATAATGCAGTTCTACATATTTTTAAGGGGTTTCCAGGAAGGCTGTTCCAGCAAAATGCATCATTTTCCTGCTTGCAGAACGTTCAGTGAACCCCCTGCTTCTTTGGCTGCTGTTAACCCACAAGGAAGGCTGCTCGTGCAGCTCACCGCCTGCCGCCTGCTCCCAATGGGAGCTGAGCCCATAGCACCCACCTGTCTCGTCTTTCCAAGTGCGGTGAGCTGAGTGGATGATTCCCCAGCACTGCCACCACTGTTTTGTTGTTGTTGTTCCCCAGAGCAAGAGGAAGCTGAGCTGGAGGAGTTCCTGAGCCCGGTGAAAACGCCCACTGGGCTCGTGGGCATGGCAGCTGCGTTGCAGCCAGCCCCTGCCCTGCCCTTGGCCCTTCAGAATATTTCCCTCAAGCACCTGGGAACTGAAATACAGTAA
Source organism: Rhinolophus hipposideros (assembly GCF_964194185.1). NCBI lineage: Eukaryota > Metazoa > Chordata > Mammalia > Chiroptera > Rhinolophidae > Rhinolophus > Rhinolophus hipposideros. The sequence continues at coordinate 54,644,456 of NC_138057.1, read as the reverse complement.
GTGCCAGTGGGGCCGAGGGGCCCGCCCAGCTGCAAGCAGCTGCTTTTTCAGAGCTTGCAGTGATCTGATGTGATTTCCCTGCAGGGAGGTGGGCCTGCGGAGGGGCTAGGGGCTTTATTTTCAATTCATCGCATCATTACTTTGAAATATCACATTCATTGTTCTGATTTTAAAAGTAGTGCATGTTCTTCGTAGGAAATTAGGAGCATCTAGAAAGGTATACATTTAAAATTACCCATAACCCTATCACCCAGACAAGCATTCTTAGCATTTGGCGTGTCTCTTTCTTCCACACTGTATACACATATGTGCATAATTGAGATCATAAAGTAATGGGGTGATGGCTTCACAAATGTCTACATGTCATTCGCATCAAAGTATTCACATTTAACGTGCAATTTATTGTACATCGATCATATCTCTGCTACTTTTTTGTTTAGTAATGTATTATATATACAATTTCCCATTGGCAGGCCTTGTTTTAAATCGTTTCTAAGAAGATAGCCATATGACCTGGGCTTTGGAACCAAACTGTCTGGACTTATATCCTGGCTCCCCCAGTCATGGGCTGTGCTGCCCTTGGCAAGTTGTTTGATTTCTCTGTGTTTCACTTAAATTGTTAGTGAGTGTAAAATACAACAGTGCTTGTCTTACAAAATTAGTGCAGGGGTTAGACGGGTTAATGCAGGCAAACTGCTTTAGAACTGTGCGTGGTCATGGGCAAGCAGTTAATAAATATTACTTGGAGCTACTGTTGTTGTTCTTACTGGAGGAATGGAAGCTTTTTGGAATTCAAACTATACTCAGTACTGATCCTGTTTGGTTGCTAGTTTTCTGTGTGGACTTCAGACAAAGTGGGACCTCTTAGAAAGCAGAATAGATTGTGTACTGGATTTTGGATTAGAGACCCCTGGCTCTGTGTGACTCAGGCATAGCACTTCCCTCTGTCAGCTTCATTGTTTGAATTCGCTTGGGTAACTTGGTGGGTAGTGATGGTGGACCCAGGACAGAAGCAGGTTTTAGGAGAAAGATGGTGAGTGTCTTTTAAGGGCCTTCGGGAGTAGAACTACCCACCAGGCATTTGGATGGAGGTGCCTAGAGCTCAAGAGAGAGACCTGAGCTAGAGAGAGAGAGAGTTGGGGGATATGGGGCATGGTCAAGCTCCACAGTGAGTGGACAACAAGGGTGCCCGTTGGGGATCTTTCCGTGGGAGGAGCTGGAGGGAACTGGGTGCATTGGGAGCAAGAGGCGGCCGGGGAAGTCCAGCCATCCAGCCAGGACACACTGGACCGGGTGGTCTCACCAAGATTAAGCCAGGTTCATGCCTGATAAAGGCCACAAACAGCAAAAGTGGAACAGAGAACGGGCAGAGACCAAGAAAGGAAGGAAGTTTCAGAGGATCAGTCAGTTACCTCCCTCCTGACATTTGCAATAACCCACAGAAAACGCAAGCCAACATTGTGAGTTCCCTGGGCTGTTGAGAGCCCCGGTAAGATCAGGGGTGCCCTTGTCTCCTGTACTCCCTTCCCTTGGCTGGTCTTGGAACGTGCAGCTGGGTCTGCTGTGAGCCCATGTCATACTCTGGGAAAGGGAGGAAGGAGCTTCCAGAGCACTGTACTGGGTGCTTTATGCTCTCATTGAGTTGTCTGGAAAACACTCTGAAGTGGTGTCGTAACAGTGGAATTCTCAAGCCATGGAGGCAGACCAGGTCTGACGCTCAGCCCCACCACTTACCAGCTCTGTGGCTTTGGTTACTTACCCTTTCTGAACCTTAGTTCTCTGTGTCCAATGGCGACGATAATAGTACTTGCTTCATTGGCTGTTGTGAGGACTCAGTGCATTGAATGCATGTGTGTGAGGATTAAATGCGTTGAATTACTAGTGTTTAGCTTAGAGCCTGGCCTATGGAGGGCCCAGTCGTTGTTTGTTGTGAATAGGTTCCTCATCCCCAGTGCACATGAGGAAACCCAGGCTCAGAGAGGATAAATGGCTCGCCCAAGGTTTTCCTTCCAGAACAAGTCTTTATGACCACTACCCTCATGCTGACCAGGCCTTTCAGGCCTGGAGCTAAACCTACACAGAAATGATCTATGAAGTACTCCGAGCCAAGTCAATACGTGTATGAAATGGAGATGCCTCTTCCAAGCAAAATAGTTTGGCTGGATAGTAGCCACCTGAGCCGTGCCCATAGTTAGTGAGCTCCGTACCCCCAGGGGAGGTAGGGGCTGGCGCTTAGAAAGTCCTTTACGGCCCTGAAGTTGGGGTTTCTGTACCCTCCCACATCCCAGGGATGACTGCTTGTAAGCTCCTGGAAATGTTGGGGAGGCTGCAGCTCCTGCACCAGGGGACGTGTAGGCAGCAGTGATGCTCATCCCACCTGCCAGTTCCTTTGGCTGCAAGGATGTGTCCCCAGGTCCTCTCCAAGTCATGTGGCTTGTGGTTTAGAGATACACGTAATGGGTCTCAGCACAGGCCCCAACACAAAGTGTACTCAGTAAATAGCACCCCTCATTATGCTTTTTGATATGAACCACCACCCTTTTGTTTTTGGATAGGGAAAGGTAAGAACTAGGAAGGGTAAGTGACTAGTCCACGGATTTGGGGCTCCTTATAATAAGACCTTATATGGAGCAAAAGGAATCAGACACCAAATTTCAAGGTCAAGTATTGGGAGTGCTGAGTTCTAATTTCTTCTCTGTTCTTAATTTAACTGATTGTTTCCCTCCATCAGTCAGCCTGTTTTGGATCCAACTATACCAAAAGACTGGATTTTCTTTTAAAGATAAGTTTTAGATCAAATGATGGTTCTTTGCAAACATCAACAAAATGGACAAAGCTTTAGCTAGACAGACCAAGAAAAAACATAAGCCTCAGTTACTAAAGTCAAGAATAAAAGAGGGGACATACTCCCAATCTTAAATAAATAATAAGGATTATAAGGGAATACTGTGAACAATTATATGCCAACAAATTAGATAATTTAGATGAAATGGACAAATTCCTAGAAAGACTCAAATTACTGAAACTGAGTGAAAAAATAGAGAATCTGAATAGACCATAACATGTAAAAAAAGATTGAATTAGTAACAAAAAAAACTACACACACACACACACACACACACACACTGTAACTACCATGTTTCCCCAAAAATAAGATCTAACCAGACAATCTATTGGAGCAAAAATTAATATAAGACCCAGTCTTATTTTACTATCATGTGAGATCAGGTATAATGTAATGTAATGTAATAATATACAATATAATATAATACCAAGTCTTATATTAATTTTTGCTCCAAAAGACGCATTAGAGCTGATGGTTCGGCTAGGTCTTATTTTCAGGGAAACACAGTATGTGTGGTGACATGTTAACTAGACTTACTGTGGTGATCATTTCACAATATATGTGAATAGATATGTTGTATACCTGAAACGAATATAATGATTTCTGAGCCAGGTAATTTTTTACAAGACCAGATAAAGGTTTCAGGAAAGTTAGTTTGCCAAGTTGAATGAATACTAGGTATTCATTCAACGTATACCTAGTAAGGGGCCTCTATATTTCAGGCACTGTTCTAGGCATTCAAAGTACTGCAGCAAACAAACCAGACAAACATCCCTGCCCTCGAGGAGCTTATCCTCCAGCAGCAGGATTGGGGGCAGGGGAGTAAGGCTTAGACAGTTTATAAGCAATGCTGTGTGTGCAAAGTGTAAGGATGACGAAAAGGAGAAGAGTGAAGGGGGCATGCATCGTGCCAGGTGCCTGGAGGCTGGCAGGCTGAGCAGGGCATGACTGGGACTAGGGATGCAGCCTGGCTTTAGCAGTGGCAGCGGGGGGCAGAGGGGCAGAACGGCAGGGCTGTCAGCCTCACGCTCTTCTCTTTTCCTTCAGAAACACAATGTACAACATCCGGGGCAACAGGCAGCCCCAGGGAACAGGCCACGGACCTCCAAGGGCAGATTCTCCACTGAGTGGGGAGCCTCCGAGGGAGGAGCAGCCCTCGCCCCCTGAGCCCAGCGCCCCAGGTGAGCTGCCTTCAGAGACTGACTGAGTGCCCTCCTTCTCCCCGCAGAAAACCAGCGCTCGTGCTTTTGTGTGTCACTGATGAAACTCCCCAGGTCACTCCTGGGTTTCTATGGATCTAGTAGCAATGATTCTTTTTTATTATTGTTATTGTAGTAAAATATACATAACATAAATTTTACCCTTTTAACCAATTTTAGGTGTACAGTTCAGTGGCATTAAGCACATTCATATCCTTCTGCAACCATCACCACCATCCATCTCCAGGACTCTTTTTCATCTTCCCAAACTGAAACTCTTAGCAATGATTCTGGAAGTGATAAAAGAAAATCTTTTAGAAACTCACTTTCTTTTTTTTTCACTTTATAAGGAAATGATATAAAAATGCCTCCTGGGGTGATTAAAATCAGATCTGCCTGAAGAAGCAAGGCACGTGACCCTTAGGCACCATCTTAGCCGTGACACAGCACTTTATTATTTCTTTCATGTGAGTGACCCACACATTAGCGGGCTTTTGGCTTCCTTGAAATTGGCATTGGCGCCCTTAGAACATATTTTAACATAGAAACAGTTTGGAGAAAGCTGGCTAAGGCAGCACTGTGGAGTTTTCTTAGGGCAGAGAGGACCCCTGGGTGGCGTAGAAGTGACGGGAAAAAGCGTGCTTTTGTAGCAGTGCTTGGTGGGCCCCCGCAAGGCAGAACAAACAGTCCAAGAGAAGATCAGTGCTGTGTCGAATCAATAGTAATAATGAAACGAGCACTTACACCGGGGCCGCCAAAAAAACGTATACCCGTCTTAAGCGATGTTAACACTTGGGTCAGCGTTGCTCACGCAGCAGTTCACCGCAATCAGAAGCGTCTGGACGCTGATGGCAACCACTCTGAGCACCTCTTGTCATTGCAGACGTCAAACGTGCCTTGTATGCATCTTTTGAGTATTACAATTGTAATACAGATTTTTCCTTTCTTAAAATGTGTATACATTTCTTTGGCATCCTCTGTATGTAGCAGTTAACTTTGTGCCAGGGCTACTCTAAGCACTTTTTTTTGGGGGGGGAGGGGGAATAACCATTTTATTAGGATATAGTGCCCATACCATACCATTCACCCATTTGAACTCTGCAATTCAGTGGCTGTGAGTACATTCACAGAGTCATGCAACCATCACCATAGTTAATTATAGAACATTTTTATTACCCCAAAAGAAACCCTACATAACCTCAGCCATCAGTCCCAATTTCCCCCTCCCTTTAGCTCTAGGCAACGACTATTCTACTTTCTGTCTCTGTAGATTTGCCTGTTCTGTGTAGTTCATATAAATGGAATCATACTACATGTGGTCCTTTATAACTAGATCTTTCACTTAGCAGAACCTCTTCAAGTTTCGTCCTTGTGCACGAAGCACCTTACCTGCGCTAACCTGTTTAATCCTTCTAACAACGTGAGTGAGCGGTAGATACTGTTGTTGTTTAATAAATCAGGGAACCAAGGACAGAAAAGTGGAGTGGCTCGCTCACAGCCACACAGTAAGTGACAGAACTAGGATTCAGGCCCATACTACTACCTGAAGCCTCATTTCTAAATCAGTGATTTTTAAAACTGCATCTTTATTGCCACAAGACTTTGATGCCATAAACGAAATCTAATATACAAAGCAGTTAAAAGCTGAGTTGAGTGAGGGGTGGGAGTCTGGGACACCACCCTCTGTCCTCACAGTTGGCCGCTGAGGCATTCCCTCGAAATCCTAGGGTGCTGATTGAAAACAGCTGTCCCAGGCCTAGTTTTCTCCAGCTGTCAAATGGGCACAGTGATCCCTACCCTACCTGCCCTCAGGGTTGGTGGATGGCAGTGTTATCCACAGGCAGCAGGGCTGCAGAGAGCCTCCTGCTCCTCCTAGACACTGTGGCAGAAAGGAGAAAGAGGCATTGTATTCCTCTGTGGGCTGTTTTGTTCTCCGAGCAACCGGATTTCTTTTAAAGCTGTAACAAGACCATGCTGGTCTTTTACCCAACAATGCCAAGGAGTTTCTGGTTCCTGTCACCCACTAGAGCAGTTCTTTTATCTGTTCAAGACTGTTTTGGCTGGCCCTCGGCCTGGTCCCAAGAACACAGATGCTAAGTCCTTTGGCTCGTCCTCTAAGCCCTGCCTGTCCCCTCCCCTAAGATCCCATACACGTCCTTCTTTTTAACACCTGAGTCCCAAAAAGCTTGGGGATAGCTTATTAAAGTACATATCTGGAAAAAAGTAAATGAGTAAATTTGGGTTAAGAAATCTAATAAGATCGGGCAGAGTAGGCTAAGGGTAGGCAGCAGATGTGGCTCTGAGCTTCTCGCAGCCAGGCAAAGAGGGAAATGCAAATGGTTAGATTATTTCCCGTGTCCATAAGACCGAACACATATTTTCCTGAAAGAAGCAAAGCTTTGTCTGGCACTGAGGGCTGAGGAGAATTTCTCCTGCCAGGCCTCACAACAGACATGATGTGTATCTATCACGTAAATAAGATTCTCAAGGTCCTTTGATCATATATTATCAAGCCATTAAATGTCCCTGGATGCAGGCTGATGGCAGAGCCCTAAAGTAAAGGATGGGGGCAGGGCAGGAAAAGGTGGCCTGGGTGAGTGACTCTGGCATTTGATTTGATTTAAGAATAAAATTTAGCACTGGTGTGCAATTTTCTGTAAAGAGCAAGACAGTAAACATCTCAGGCGTTGCAAGGTAATATGGTCTCTGTTGCATGTACTCAATTGTGCCCTTATGGAGTGAAAGCAACACACACAGTGCACACATGAATGGGCGTGACTGTGTCCCAGTAAAACTTTATTTACAAAAGCAGGCTGCAAGCTGGATTTGATCTTTGGGCCTTCGCTCTAGAGGAAATAAAAGGACCATGCAGCTTTAAAATAAGTCCCCTAACTTAGCTTATAATAAAAATCAAATAAGAGTTTGCGTTACTTTATGGCAAGAATGCAGAGTATAGCTATTCCATGCTCCTATCGACAGACAGATCTGTGTACTTTGAAAATGGCTTAGAGGGTAGAAGTGGAATCCTAAAATAAGATACAAGACATCCTGTCAGGGCTTGGCCTGAGGGGATGGCCACCCAGCAGGCCAGCGGGGTAGTACTAGGTAGCCCACGCAGGCTGGGATCTTAGACTAGGAGACGGGCACAGTTTAGATGATGGGCTGCATGATCTGGCCAGCACAGCAGGCCAGTGTTCTCCAGGTATGATCCCAGCACAAGCTGCGTCATCGTCACATAGGAACAAGCCCCGCCCCACAACTATTGAATGAAGAACTCTGGGAATAGGGTCCTGCAATCTGCGTTTTACCGAGTCCTCCGAACTTGCTTCTATAGCAAGTTCAAATTTGAGGATTGCTGAGGCCCTTCATCATAACCTGTGTTTCTCCTTTTGAGCAGGGAAAGATCCAGCGGATTCTCCAAAGACTATAGCCAAGTCCTTTTCTGACCACCAATCTTGTTCAGAAAGCCAAGTGCCAGAACACCTTCCCACTTTTTGCTGAAGGACTCTCGCGAAACCGAACTGCCCAGGAGAAAGCTTTGGCCTTAGAGCAGCAGGTTCTGGTGCTCACCAAGGAGTTAAAGTCTCAGAAGGTAAGCTCTGGCCCAGGAGAGGCCCCAGGCTCCAGGAGACCCCTCAAAGGCCAGTCTATGGT